>NW_024037076.1:14417751-16817751 GCF_015706575.1 Patiria miniata | reverse complement strand
CCCTAGCTGTGTGATGTTTCAGCGTGCATGGATTATTGGACTCTGCAGGGATTCACTGAAGTGGGTGCCCTTTGCTCACGTTAACAAGCTACAAAGCGCATCTTGGGAACAAAGGATGTCTTGGGGATTTGAGAAGAATTCCTCATCACCGTTAAGCCCATCACATCTGTTTACAAGTTTCAAAAGGGACTCAATAAAACAGTGTACCTTGAAATGTGTTCTCAGATTTTGTTTGTATTTTTATTTGGTTTTTATAGGTTCCGTCGGTGCTGCACCATTATTTCAATGCCAACGGTGAGATTATTGAGGGTGAGGATGAAAGCACCACATACTTTGAGTGCCATTACCCGCCATGCACAAAAATAGAATCCGAGGTAGGTGACATACGGGCGATTCCAGCGGTACGAAAGGAAGTGTATTGTCTGTGAAGGATTACAGGGAATGTACAACATTTGCTTTTGCCGCAATTTTCATAGATAAATGGATTTGGAAGATTAGTATGTCATAGAAAATACTTGTTTCACGTTTTGGGCTTGTAGATGCTCGAAAACAATGAAAACCATTCATGTTCTTGTAGTCTGGTTCCCTGACCCCACTTAAGATGAAACTGAGCAATTTATAGACTTTGGGGGAATTGTAAGGTCAGAGAATCAGTCTAGCAGGTGCGTAATCAATTGCAAAGAAAATGCGGAATAACTAAATATGACAAATTAGGGGCACTTTTTAAAAAAAAGTCAGTTTTCTCCAACGCTGGTCGGCTGCCCAGCGTTGGAAAAATAAACTTTTCCTTGGAAATGTCAGCACGCCAGGAGCCACGATTTTACAGGATGGTTTAGACTGTCATTCCCTAACAACCCAGGAAGGTATTTTGTGAAATTTCGATCATTTCGTTTTTTGATGTTGTATCTGCCCTTTAACCATGGTATCTAATTAGTGATTCAAAGAAATGATCCTTAACTGCTATTCTGTAATCTCCTTGACCATTACAAGATGATGGGTGGGTCGATGTCGGATTTGAAAACCAAAGCAAGAAGCCATTACTGCACATCAGGCTTCTTGTGAGGGTGCAGAACATCTCATGGCAGTGAGCACAAGACCAAAGAATAGATTTATGGAGACATTCCACCTATTTCTGCTATTGTTGCTCAAGGTAGAGCAGTGTTTCCCCTGGCTAATGAACTGAGCGAGGTGGTAAAAATTCAAATTGATGATTGAACGAAGTTTATGCAGTCTGCAAACGTAAAAGGATGCAGCGCTAGCAAAAATGCAGGATGACTCCATCTACACATCCATTGAAATTGTGAGTTCTTGATACGTAGAGGTATCAAGGAAAAAGCTTTTAAATTACTCAAAATAGAAATTCTTTGATTAGTGTTTGCTTTATTGCAAATCTTCACAGTCAGGTGGTGATATTGGCAAAAATTGAGCGAGGTGGTCACTGAAAGTAGCGAGGCGGGCCGCCTCACGTTTTAATGGGCAGGGGAAATGCTTTGCTGACCACTGCTATCGTGCTGAAGACCAGGTCATATCCGATGTATGTTGGAGACTACGTGCCCTAATAGAGGACGAACACCTTTCAACTTCATTGACGTGATTGGCAGAGACAGGCAACATGAAATTGAGAACCTTCCACACATAATGAGGGATAAAGACACCTGGCGTTGCGTTGTGAATGGAATCTTGGTTGCAACCCCTAGATGTCAATGATCATTACTGCAGTGTTGCCACACGTGTGCACTGGTGGTCCGCTGATGCTCAGTGTTCCTTCAACATTGCGACAACCGTGAATGCTTGTGACACACCTGTGAGCGCTTGCTCTTGCTACAAACCTGTAAGCGAGGTGCTGCCACATTAATGGTAGCCTTTAGTCAAGTCCCACGCGCTTACCCGGACACGTGACGCACTCCGGATGCTGACACGTAAAAAGACTAGCATGAGCGGCGAAGCCGCTCGGGCCTTTACCATCTCGTGGAGAACGCTTATGATTTTCTTGACATTTGTCTACCGATTTGGTAGACATGCATAATGCATTACCCGTTGTGAATTGACCAATGAAAATGCAGAATTACTAACATAAATTAGCCGTCGTCTGGCACCAGACAGCACGCGCGCCATGGTGCTCGTGCTGTTGCTGGTAACCGCAAACCACCGTTTGATGATTGGTTTATATTGCTTGATTTATATTACGTGAATAAATGAATAAGTGATTAGTTCCACGAGATAGTAAAGGCCCTCGCGGCTTCGCCGCTCGTGCTAGTCTTTTTACGTGCCAGCATCTGGGGTACGTTACGTGTCCGGATGGTCCGGGTATAGGCCCGTGGGACTTGACTAAAGGCTACAACCCTAACTCCCTAGGCCTTTTTGCTAGGATGTAGCCTCAATCCTGCAAAATCCTCCAATTGGCCTCATGGAAAAATAGCATATAGCCTCAATCCTGCAAATTCCTCCATTGTTTCTTGAATATGGTCCATGGAGGGGTGACTGCTGCCTGAATCCCGCAAAATCCTCCGGCTATGACTGTCAATAGGCTGAGGCAGAGGCAGTGACATCCTGGAGCTGTGCGGAGGATTTCAAGTATAATCAAGGACTAAATTTATGCATGGCTGAGCATAAACAACACAAGGTCCGGCCCAAGACCTTGACACAGTGCGTACTCCGAAATCATCAACGCACTTTGGCCATGTAACCTCAATCCTGCAAATTCCTCCAATTTGCAAAAAGGATTTTGGAGGATTCAGGGCGGTTAGGGTTAATGCCGATCACTGGATTAAGCCCTGTCCGAATTAATGGGCTACGGCTTGGAATTACACACGTGTCTATGGGAAGACACGACTGCCAGACACAGCCTTAGTCTACAGGCCCTGTGCAGAGATGGTGGGTTGCAAAGCTGTAATCAAAGTCATCACAAGTCCACACTTGTCATTGCATTTTTTCACATGTCATGTCATCATGTGCTAACAGTGTTTTTACATTTCAATGATGTGCGAAAAACAAAGGCGATCTCAACTTTTCCTTTTTTTTCTCTGTCCCAGCTGCGGGAATTCAGCATCTGCGGTCGCTGCCAAGAAGTGCGCTACTGCGGAACGACATGCCAACAGAGAGACTGGACACTTCACAAGAAGCGCTGCCGAGAACGAAAGAAATCGAAACCCTACGAGCGACCCCCAGATCGCTAACGATGCACACTGCTCAGAGATGTAATATAATTTGCCATATGGTCCGTGCTCATTTTTTGGATTTTACAAGTTAACACCACGGGGTCAACTCCATCAGCATGTTTGCTTGAAAGCTGTCTAAGGCCGAGTCCGAAATGGGCTTCCAGTGCTACGGCTACGTCTGTTGTCAGTGCGTCCCTGCGTATTTTCAGTGGGCCTAGACATAGCTCTAGACAGCTGATTCGGATGCAGCCTTAACCCTAACTCCGTAGAGGGTGTGCAAAATCATATTGAAATTGGAGGATTCAGGACTGTTACGGCTATTCTTACAAAATCGTATACACTTGGCAGTAAACCACTAACACATTCTTTGTTTTGTACTTCAAGGACACAAACGTTGGTGTTCATGTGTGTAGATAGAGGGCTGCACGTCATGAATCCATCAAATACTTGATCAGGTGCTAGATTTGGATGGATTTTTTGGCGCATTCAATAACTGCAAATGTGAAAAAAGTGATTCTGTTAACCAGTTCGTGCCGGAGCCATAATAACACACACTGGCTGTTTTTGTGCCCAGGCACGGCTGACGGATTAATAAGACTTCAACATTGCCTCAACTCGCCTCTGGGTGACTTCTAAACACACTAATCCCTTGTGCCTTTTGTACACACACACACACATAGTCCGTGTTGTCTGTGGAGGCGGACCGTGTGCTGACCGTTGTGGGCCCCTTGTGCACTGCCTATTGTTTGTACAATTTACGCTCCAGTGCACACCCCGCAGCATTGAAACATATGAGGTTTTGGCAAGAAATATTGTACAAATACTGTTGAAATCAGTCTTGCAAATCAATATATGTGGCGTTTGCCTGTATATCAGAAGTTGGCTGGGAAATTTTGCCTTTTGAAAATCGGCAAAAATAAACCCGGCGCGAAGTGGTTAAAGAGAACATTTTGGAAAGGTAATCAGAAATTGTGTTAGGCCCGTCTCAATTCGTATCAGGACGAGTTCTGGACAAACTGCGGGTAGAATCGTTCACTTTGTCCCCAAAAAGCTCTGCATTTGTCCTGGATATGTCCCAGGGAAATGTTCATAAGCAACTGCTTGACCCGCCAATACCGATTACTTCATTGCGGGAAGATTGCGGGGAAGTTGTTCAGAATCCTGCATATGCAACTTGTACCTGTTACAATGTCTGCAACTTGTCAGGAACTCATCCCGGATATGAATTGAGAGGGGCCCTTACATGGCAGTGAAATACTAAGAAAGCGTGCGGTAAAAAATCTCATCAAAAATGCTTAGGTGTTACACATTACAGCTGTTTTTGGTTGTGAGTTTCTCATGGTATAGGCTTCAGTTCCAGCTGGTTTGGAATTGGAGTCACGGCCACTTGTGGAATTCATTCCGAAAGTTGACCCTCAAAGCAACCTTTTACACCTATTCCAGAGAAAAGATTAAAAGTCAGATCCAAAAATAAAATCCAAATGAAAAATTGGGAGACAGCTATCATAGGGCTGGAAAGATGGAGTGCTTGACAGCATTCCAAATGTTGCAAGTTAAAGTTGAGTATCAAAAATGAGTATCACCCCTACTGTTACCTACAGTACCATAACGCTCCTCTTGACACAATCCAACAACATGTGGGACAATCCTCATGCTCCATTTGCCAATTGATCAGGATATTGTTAGATTTTTATAGTTGATTTGTTATTTGAAGTACAACAGTATTCACTTGTCTGTGATAAGTTTCCATATCTTAAATATAATATCCTTGGGGTATGCAAGTCCTATTTATAATGTACATGTTCCACTTTTTTATCTTGAACAGTTGCCTAAAGTTTGAATACCTTTGTACGGTGAGGAACTATCACTGCCTGTTTGTATTATTGTGCTTACTTAAACAAGGGTCTTCATTACAAGTGTAGTTGAATACACGTCTGGATTTCATCTTGTATACACATGGATTGCCATATACATGTACACGGATTCTCCAAACAAGTTGGGTGGGTTGGTGTAAGCTGGAACACATGTTGCAGTTGTGTCCGCACAATGGAGTCTTTAAGTCAGTCAGAAGCCATACGCAAGTCAGTCACAAGTCACTTCATAAAGACACTAGCTGGTCACAACTCCAGCCACCGTCAGTCACAAGTTGATCATAAGCATGGAGCTATATTAAATTGCTAGAGCGCTAACTCCTCATTCTTACGTGCGGAGATACTTTGAAGCTGTCCTGAACGCAGACACTTTGAATTCATGTGCGTGTTTGTAGAACAAAATGAAATTAGATGGAGTGAATTTTTGAAAGTGCACTCTAAATGCAATGCCCAAAAAACAACATATGCAAGCAACTTAAGCGTGTCATGATGGTTAAAAAATTTCACAGCAAAAATCATCTTCAGCGGATATGCGCACGCGTTTGTGTTGTTTGTGCAGAGCAAAACCTAAATGCTCATTTACTGATTAAGCGTTTCGGTGTTGCGCATATCGGCTTCGATAATGCACCTGTATAGAATACAAATGCAGAAATACAAACGGAAGCCGTACAAATTTTTGAGTTTTCCATAGGTTTGTGCACAAACATGGATGCGCCAAGCAGGCATCACTTTGTACATCGAGTCAGCGCTCGAGTAATTTAATATAGCTCCATGGTCGTAAGTCAGTCACATGTTGGTCACAAGTCAATCTTAAGTCAACCACATTAATCACTAAAGTCAAGAGATAGCTGGTGAGATGAACTTCAACAGGAATTCCCTTTTCACTGCCAATATGATGTGTTAGCGAACCTACTTGTAATTTGGTTTGACGACAACTCTGTATTAAATGTGACCTGTTCTGTCAAAAGCTGCAGAGGTTGAAATTGAGATAGGGCCAAAAAACGCTGTGGGGGTGATTTTTTTTCCATTTTCTATATTTTGCATATTTGTAATCCTGAGCATGTCTAAAATATACTATAAAAGTTTGAAACCCTAATTTGATCTCTAATTATAGTATTTTTGATGATTTGTTAAGGTACATCAGTTAAAGAAATGTCTGTTTTGTGACGTTGGTGTCCATTTTCTCTGTTTTCTACTTTTCGACCCAATGAACTTCAAAATAGCATAACTTTGCGCAGGAATGACCGGTTTCAAAAATTAAACAACCTATTAAAAGGAAACAGAACATATCTTAACAATATATGCAAAAATCTCATTTTTGACCCTATGCCCAGAAAAGTCTGATTTTGACAGAACAAGTCACAAATTAGCTCATAAATGTTATGTCTTGCTGCAATAGAGGGGAGGGGAGTTCTGTTTGAGACAGTACGACTACCGAAAAAAGTAATTTGGCCTTATATGTGAAATACAACCAAATTTTAGCCTCCCCTTTATTTTTGACTAGTCAGGCCGACTTCAACCTTGCTTTTTGGTCCAGAAAAAAAGACTTTATAAATCGTACATGTATACGAGGGTTTCATTTCATGAAAGTTGTACACTATTGTACCAGCTATGGTACAACATTATGCTGAAATTATGTGATTTATATTATAGCAAAACCATCATTCAAGTTGTTACGCTGGAAGAACTTAGACAAAAGTGATTCTTCAGAATTTTTTGTTGTAAGAAATCACTTCATTTGGTCGAAATTGTTAGGTCATTATGATAAAATCATGTAAATAAAAAATGCTCATTTTTCTTCCCCGGACTTGTTACAGAAAAAAACATGCAATTTCTGTCATGCAAGTCTTTTTGGCGCATCCGGTATTCAGGATTTTGTTCAATGAGATGAGGCGTTTCAGTTTTGTAAAATATGTAAATAAAAGTATTAGAATGCACCTTGTGAAGGAATGGCTCTTGAGCCTTAAAGTTAGGACTGAAGAATAAAGTAGATTCAGAATTTTTAAATTTACTTGTAAAGTGTGTTTCTTTTCTTTTGAGGGTTACAGTCATTTACAACATGCGAATAAAAAGGATTAATTCTGCATTAGACCACTTGTCTTCAGCGAAGGGGAGGTAGTACGGTAGATAGGTGAAGGGATCGTTTATTTGATGATAAAAGCATGGCATGTGGCACACAGTTGGAGTATCTCATGAGAAAGGTATGGGCTGTATAGGGCCATCGCAGATTTGTCATTGAAAAAAATAAAGGTAGAATAACAAGCAATAGCAGCCATTTTGAAAATTTTGAAAATTGCTTGTTATTCTACCAATATTTTTCGAAGGACAAATCTACAATGGCCCTATAGCCAAATATCTTTTTCATCATCTGTTTGCCAAATGCCATAAACTCAACAATCCCCAAAATGTTTCCCCTATCTGCCCCACTAATTAGGGGAAATACCATAATACGGAAAGTAGGAACCGCTAACGGTATTTTTACAAATCTCTGTACAGAAGTGGGTTGTTTCTCCAAACGTTTGCGAATGACGTTATAATTTCCAATGCATAAAAAAACACCCCCTTTCTAAAATTGTATTTCATTTTAAAGCCAAGTTACCATGATCAAACACACTGAAATAAGTCTACCTGAAATAGTACCGTTTGGAAGAAAACAACAAATGAAGGTGGTTCAGGGTGCCCATTGGCATGACTGTTGACAGGCATTCAAATCGTGGAATAATGCCAGAGAACAAAAGAGGAGAATATCGTCCGCGACTCCCAGCATACGTCCGTGATTGGGGTCGTGTACAATATGGGAGTCTTCCTAAAAAGTTGAGGTACAAACAAAAGAGGGACAATACACGACGTCCACGATCGACGGTGTGAATGCGACTATTGGGGGGGGGGGGGGGGGGGTATCCATTCAGACTGAGGACTTGGGACAATGGGGCGTGTGCGATTTCAATGGGCCCGAGAACCCGGGTCAAGGTCCTCGGGAGAGTTTCGTGTACAAACCTTATGGGAGCTGTCGAGAAGAAGAAGTACAAACAAATGGGAACAAAGTAAAATCGTATGGTACATGACTTTTGTAATAGTAAAATCGAGCTGTGTGTGTGCGTTTGCGGAATCCAATTGCTAGACCAAAACAAATTGTGCATACGTTTTGTCTGTGTTCTCAATATGTATCGTATCCAAAAGAAATCAACAGGTTATTTATTAGTTGTTATATACCCTACGTAAGATTTTGAGCAATTTTGTTGCTTCAAACGAAAAAAAAAATGCACAAAAAAGTAAACGATCTGATTACGTACCTTTGAAAATGCACTGATTAATTGTAGGCCTACTTAGTAGACAACATCCCAACCATCATGTATATTGCATTTTACTTTGTTACGTCATCCGAACAGCTCAACTGAAAAGCATTAAGATGTGTGTGGCATTTCTGAGGAGTTAAAAATTTAACGACTTTAGTCATGCCGAGAGATTTCAGTCCCTTATGTGACTAATAAAAAAGGCAATGTTTATGCAAACGAACTGTGTAGATTTAAATTGCTTAATGAAAGGACAAACACTAGTTAAACAAACAAAGGCAGCATTATGCAAATTGAATGCTTTATACAATCAATGTTTTGTTATTGCTTCATTATACATTACTCTATAGAGTACCGAAGTGTGACGTCAGCTGTCATTGTTCTGGTTTACTCTGGTTGGCGGGCTGATGTCTTCGCACACTAATTAAGCTGTGCGCGTGCCAGAATACGCCGCGCACTTCGCATAATCTGATAATCCATAGGCGATGTCCCATAAGACCGTACGTGGCTGGAGATAATTTATAAACCATGACTCGAAACCATTCTACGTGTTCTATATCATTGGTCTCACAATTATGGGCCAATACGAGGGCGCTAATGTTAGAGTGGGTCAAATATTTTGTCTAAAATTAATGTACCTACTCATAATTTATCCAAAATAACCCACTCGCTGACATATTAACTAAAATATACTAATGAGTTGCGGCGCAACGCACGGAAGTGGTTTGCCTTTTTTGTGTGCTTAAGATTTGACATTATTCCTTCAGCAAATCTCGTTCTATCTCCGGCCGATTTGATCGATTCAGAACAATCTGTACAAACAAACTGTCTTATTAAGGGGTGGGTGGACAATAACACGGCATTTGCTATTCACAGGACCATCGAAAGTGTGTGTATGGTTTTGCTTGGCCATTTTGTCCTCTATATCTAGCTCTCATCAAGATGGATATCTCTTCTGAGGTTTTCAACACGAGCGACTTTATTGCTGACGAGTTGCCATCTACTACATCCACCTTCCGCACAGTATGTATTTCTCTTGTGGTTGGCCTGATCGTTCTCGTCACGACCGTGGGTAACATCCTGGTCATCGCTTCTTTCGTCTCGGACCGTCGCATCAGGGCCGCCATGGGCAACTGGTTCATCTTAAACCTCTCGATCTGCGATCTCACCACGGGGGTTGCCGTGCTGCCGTTCAACACTCACTGGGTCATTGTCGGTCGCTGGAGCTTTGGTGAAGCCTTCTGCAAACTCTGGCTCATTGTGGACTTCTCCATAACTCACATCTCCATTCTTAGCGTCATCTTCATCAGCTTGGACCGTTACTGGATGGTCACAAAGACATCCAAATACCGCTCCTTTCTGTCAAAGAAAAAAGTTCAGACAATGACCGCCGCGGCATGGAGCGTCATCGTGATCTACTATACATTCGTGGCACTTGCCTGGGCTCCACTTACCAAGGAAAGTCCCTTTAATTATGACGAAGACTGTGAATTGGATGCCGTTTTGAACATGTATTTCACGATCGTGCAAATTATTTTTGAATTTGTTCTTCCCTTGATTGTCATCACGTATTTGAATCTGATTGTCTACACTGAAATAAAACGACGGTCGGGTGGTTTGAAAAGAATGGCGCACGCCTCGCTCAAAATGGAAGGAATACAGGCACCGTCAAAAATTCAATCAACTATTAAAAGGGTTCGGATGTGTTCGGTTAAACCGTTAGGAATTAAACACGATGAAGCTATGGCGTCACTCGATTCAGGTAGTGACTATGACATTCGTCAGATAGATTCACAGAATTCTGCAGTTGCAACCGCAGCAGAAAATAAAGGACCTGGATCGGCATGTCCTGGTGATCACGACTCGGTAAAAACATTTCCTTATTGCGAACAAGAACGCTCAGTCATCGACACGTCAACAGTTAGTTCTCATCGGCAGATGCCGGCAGATGTTGAGAATAAGCGTCATAGCATTGGTCTGACCGAAAGTCGGAAATCAGACCGTAGAAACCAAACAGTTACCCACAAGGAATTCAAAAAGCACAGGAAAGCAGCAATTACTTTGGCAGCTCTCGTTATCGTGTTTGTCATCTGTTGGCTGCCGTACCACATCACTGCCGCATGGAACATGATTTGTCGCGGCTGCGTCGGCGACCTTGCCTGGGAGGTTGTCAACTACATGCTGTGGTGTAACTCCACCGTGAACCCATTCTTGTATGCTATTACAAACGTTCGGTTCCGGAGGAACTTCATTCGGTTCCTCGGATGCCGACGGCTCCTGCGACAAGGAAGGAGACCTGTCAGTGATACTCTCTGATTGACTTCCGACTGGAAGAATTGAAACTGGACTAACTGTACTTCAGCCGCCCGTTATTCTGATGATGAGTCCCTTTTTCATTGTGTTAAGGCGTATATCATGCAGAACTTAGTCCAGAATGACTTGATAGTATTTCAATGCCTGGACATCTTTAATGTTTGCAGTTCAGTATAGTCTTGTACAGTAGTATTGTCTTGTACAGCTTGACATTAGTTTGAGAAGTAATTACGTACCCAAAACAGCATTAGTAACACACACGTCTATGGGAAGTGGCTAAAGTGTGTATAACTCCAGCGGTAGCCAAGTACTTTGGACACGGTATAATAATTGAAATAGTGGCGGATCTAGGCAAGGTTGTTGGGTTTCTTTTGCTCACATCCCACCCTGCTGACTATATGTTATGATACAAGTCCAATGGGGCCAACAAATAAATGGAATGCTAAAGTTCATGAATATATTCTCAAATTGCCTGAACATAGAACGCAGGAGAAAGGATCGTATTTTGAACATTTACCAGGGGGTGCCCCCGGACACCTCCAGCAGCCCCCTTCCCGCCTCTCTGTTTCATCACGGGTCCTCTGTATACACTTAGCTAGATTCGCCCCAGTAAAAACATTGCGTGTGACGCCATGAATTTGACGTCGACAGAGTGCGCGTGTCCCACTGTTGTGAAATAATAGCGAGGTTTCGATTACGCACGGTTAGCGGAACGACGACTTTTAGTGGCTCTGACGTCATCACTGTTTGTGCGTGCATGCGCAGTATGACTTTTACACTATCGGTACAGTCTGTAAATCGTCGTCAACACGAATAGCAGCTCTGCTAAACGTAAGTGGAAACGGATAGTAAAAAGTCAGTAATTTTGTCTAAATTTGAAGCGAAAAGCACAAGTAATGAATCAGTCATTATAGTTTAGAATGTCAGCATTCATGTTTGATTGGGTATGATGTGTGTTATCTGTATTTTGGTTGTGTATTTTTGTCTTGCAATGGAGGGATAAATTCTTCTTGTAACGTTCGTTACGTTCAGCCTTGTTTAGCATTAAGTGAGTGCACGTAGCCCAGGCCTATGCGCTTGGCTACAGTACAGTACACGATTTTTACTTCACTTAAGAAGGCCCAGCCATTTTTGTTCAGGGTGTTAATTTTTTTTACCTAGTGACGCTGAGCTGACATTGACAAAATGCAAGAAGTTGCACGCTAAGGCCGAATGAAAAAAAAAATGTTTCTCGTCCGGGTTTTTGAAAAAAGGAGGAAGAGGGGCTTTTTATTTTTAATTTTTTTTCAAGATGGCCGCCATTTTAAAATTTCTTGCAACCGTTGGTGTTTTCACTGTTCAAAGACACTTTTTGAAATGCAAGACAAGTTGGACAAGAGAATTAAGTGAACATATTTACAGTGACAGTGTCATTTAGTTGTTTTGGTAGGCCGCTATTGGGATTTATTTTCCGATGAATTTGTGGACTTTTTTGGTGTTTTTTACTGCATTTTCCAAAACAAACAAAAAATTCCAGGCGGCCTCCAAAAAGGAAGCGGTTGAGACGAGAAACATGGTTTTTTTTTTACTTCGCCTAATAAATCTTTAAAATTTGATTGAAAAAGAAAGAGTGAGAACTATGCCTCAGCTAGTGCTGCTGCTAGTGCTAGGCCTAGGGTAGTCCTAGTCTATGGCCCACACTGAGTAGACTCTACATGCTGGGTTGACAATTTTTTTTTTTTAAGAGTCAAGTTCACCAGAAGGAAGCACGGGAAAGTCCTAATTTTGGGGGAATATTGAGAGGTACGGGTAAGTGAACCCACCCTTCGCGTATTAGTTGGAATGATTGCACTAAAATTGTTGGTTCTTTTTTATTTTCAAATCCTCAACTTTGGGAAACAATATCTGTATGGCCCAGAATGTAGAGTCTACTCAGTGCGGGCCATTGACTAGGGCTAGGCCTAGGGTAGGCAGGGCTACCTAATGTTAGGCCTACGTTTTGTCTTCCAGAATTTTGTAAAACTTTTCCCAAAAACATAACTTTCTTTTTAATTTTGTTTATTTGTTTTAATTCTTTCAGAATTGCAATGAAGACTGCTCGATTTTATCCTGGCCTGGACATTGTACTCCTGAGGGAGGCATTGGCACTTTCAAGTGAAGACGGCCAAGGACTTTCAAAGGAAGCATGGGAAGTAATCCACAAGAACATCAATGATGCCATCAAGGCCAAACATATTTATGTTACACTAAGGGCGTGCAGAGACAGATACCGACATCTTCAGGATTGTCATAGAAGAGCAGAAATGAGCTCTCTTAGGGCGTAAGTAGCTTTTTCATTTTTTTGAATCCAAATATTTTTTTAAAAAATGGTTACAAAATTTATAACAATAGACCTTCCTATCCATCATTTTCCCTGTACAAAGTATTCAAATTTAGGGGCACTCTATAGATACGAGTGCTCAATCTTGAGAATGACCCTGATGGTGTTCTTTGCAATCTGCAGAATTTGCACAATCTAGGATTTCCCTATTGAATACGAGCCGAGTGTCTGGTAATGTTCTAATCTTAAAACATTTACCTTTCCAGCTCTGGTACAGATGAGGAATACGATGAAAGAATACAACTCCTAACAGAACTTGCTGACTTTGATGAGGAAAGGAAGTTGGCACAGATAAAAAGAAAATCTGAAGAAGCTGAAAAAGAGAGGCAGGGTGTAATCATACGAGAAGTAGCGATGAAATCCCTATCTGCAACGAAGACCAGGAATGATGACGTAACAGGTAATTTCCCGTGACCTTAAATATAATTTGAACATTATGTTGGATGGCATGGGTGGTGTAGTGCGTAAACCGTTCACCTCTCACCACTGTTGGCCCATTTTCGATTCCCGGCTAGGCCATAATGTGAGTAGAGTTTTGCGTTGGTTCTCTCCTGTGCCACGAGGGTTTTCTCCGGGCCCTCCGATTCCCCCCCCCCCCCCACCAGTTAAAAAAAAAACAACTTTCGATCTCTGGCGGAGCTTAGTGGTCATATAGAGGCCATGCCACACTAGGCAATTTATAGGCAACCACTCCTGGCAATCTCCAGGAAAAAAACATATTCACATTTAATTTTTACATAATTTACTTGGGGATAGCAAGATATATTTTTAGAAAAATGTACATGTATTTTGTACTATCGAGGTGTTCCCTTTTCTTGCAGTGCAGTTGGTTGCCTCAAGGCTGCCTGTAAAATTCTCCCGAGTGACAAGGCCTTATGGGTCAATGTGGCTGACTGCCAAAAGTGCCCTCGCATGCCTGTAGCTCGACCACTTTGTAGCCGTGTCCTTCCCAATTCAGCTTCTCAGCTGCCATTAAAAGATGATTAGCCTCCCAAATTGTTGTCATATTTCCAGTCCAAAATTTTTTTTTAACTTTCTTGTTTTCCTATTAAATTACTGGTTTTAAACAAAGAAAGAATATGTTTTATAAGATTGTCATTTTTTTTTGTTATTTTATTTTTCTTCAGACCCGGAGCTGACCCCACCACAAAGGAAACGCCGAAATACAGCGTCGGACTCATATGTCAAGTACCTTGAAGACAAACTGGAATTTGAGCGAGAAAAGTTTGAGTTAGAAAAAAAGGAAAGAGAAGCCAGGCTGGAAAAAGACAACGAAATGATGAAACTGATGATGACTTTAATAAAAAAGTAAGGTTCCACAGATTTCAGGACACAACTGCTTTGAATTCAGGTTCTTAAACTAGTGTGTCAGTGATAGCAGCATTCCAAAATGTTATGCCTACACCGGATTTGAATAGGCTACTCTGTTTTAATGTTCAAATTTTGAAGTTTTATCTTGCACGTTGCTGTTGGAAGTCAGGTATTCCAGCATGTACATTAATGGTTTTGCCCCCAAAAATGCATTTGAGCCAGAGAGTACCAAAGAAGATTCTGCCATAAATATAAAGAAAATAATCGTTTTATTATCCCATAAAAAGGACTCTGCACATTTTAAAAAGACCTTCTACAATAGCTGCAAACAAAACTTTGAAAAGAGGCTCTAAGGTCAAGTTCAGTTTTGTGATGCACTCATTTTCCAATAGATAGAGTCCTTATTAGTGAAAAAATTACAAGTCTCCAACCTCACGTTTAAGTGGTGTACAATGTCATTTAATCCCATACCCTTTCAGAGCATAATTTGAAACGTGACTGTAACATTCCATACATGATTTTTTCATTCTTCAAAAAGTCGAGTTCAACACTGACTTGACTGAATATTATGGGGATTCAGGGATGAAGTACATATTTCCCGTGCAAAGATATACAGACCTGTATATTTGAAATGCGACGTCACTGTTGTCTTTGGATGTTAAAGCATTTTGCACTGGAAGAGTATGAAATAAAATGACATTTTACACCACTTTAACGTGCCTGTGATCTTTTTCACACTTTTTAATAAGGACTCTATTGGAAAATGAGTGCATCACAAAACTTAATTTGACAATGGAGCCCCTCTTTAAAAAATGGCTGTAAGTTCAAGTTAACTTTTGCCCTGGAATCATTTCTGATTGGGTCAATATGATGAAACGGTTTAAAGTGACAATTTTTTTTTATTAACCTTCCAAGATCCACTTTAAAATTTGTTAAAATTCAAAGACATGTTCACATTTGACAATTATTCACGCTGCCAGTAACATATGCTGTATGAACATGTACATTGTACATGTTGGTTGATTTATGTACATTCTTAATTTTTGTTTATACATTGTATGATGCAAGTTCAGTATAAATGGTGTACATCTAAACCAGGCAAAGGTTGTAGGGGTAAGGTATTATTTGCAGACACTTTAATAATTTAATAAGTGTTAATAAAACCCCAAAACATGTACTTTTTTTGCCTTCTCATTTGTAATTGGAACAAAAAACTGTTTGCACCCCCCCCCCCACACACACACACATTGTTGAATTCTGAAAACAAACAGAGCATACCACCTAAAGATATTTCGAGAAGCCTGGTGAGACAACCCTTTACTTTGTACCCCCCCCCCCCCCCATCCAGGGGAGAGTTTTGGCGACCAGAAACATGTTTGTGCATTGGTCATTGGTTAAGCATTTTCGCGAGATTGGTTGAGTTGTGAGGACGTAATTGTTCCGACCAAACTGTAACCAAGATTTAGGCTTGGTTATGCCTGGTTTTAAAATGGGCGGGCGTTAAAAGTTACGCTTGAATTTGTTGAGAAATCACTCAACAAAAAATTGAATAATTGAACAATCTAATATTCACTTTAAAAAAATACATTTGCACATTATACTATGAGAATGTTGTCGTTATAGATGATTGCATACGTCACGAATTGTTTCTGGTAACGGACTCGTTTTCGCAGACTAAAAACTTGTTTGTGATCACAAAATATGTTTACATCAGAAACATGTTTCTGTTCAGGGTTGCGAAAATACGCCCCTGTTAAAATATTTAATTCACAAAGAAGGTTTGATATTTTTTGGGTTTCCAAAATTTGCTTGGTATATATCCCTGTTATGTGATTTTTGTCTTTCCTTCCACTATTAAACATTTACATGTTATTAATAAACCATAATAATAATAATAATAATGTTTTTCTTTTTCGCTTTGTATCTTGTGTATCATAACACTACAAATATTGGATGCACATGAGTGCAACGTCGCAGATTCTAATCAGGAGTTGAAAGCTGGACTATTCCATTTCACGAATCACGAGGCGCAGCGAGTGAAATAGAAAAGCCAGATTTCACTAAGCGATAATATTCTGCTACATTGCACGAACAAAATACATTCAATATTTGTTTTATATCACTCACACATTTGATATTTTTTCACAATACTGACACAAACTAGACACGGAAACTTGTTCAACCCACACTCGGGAAAATTCTACAAACACCCTCTAAACAACTTGAACGACTCCACACTGGACACCAACCTTGTCACTTGCAGCACGACCTTGTCTTATTTGGACAAATGGGCTGGGAACAAATATTTTGGAGACGACGCTGAAAACACGGGTTCAATGTCCGCAAGCGTCCAATACTTATTTTAATATTGGACGGGCCTGTCCAATGTTGTTTTGGAACGATATTACGCGCCGCGACGTGTCATGGTTATAAATACATAGCAAAGTAAGGAATGACACGTGACATGTGTCCCACCAATCAAATGACAAGGATCTGTGTGTATGGTATATAATATTAGTTATCACACAAGCAAGAGTGGAATACGGGAAAATATACCTTAGTACTTCTGCATCCCATATCCAACTCTGCCTTCAGCCTCCTTGGATATGAAATGAGATGCAGATAGCACTATTTTTCCATATTCCACGAGCACACGTGATAATGAATTTATCTTCAAGCAAACTTGACAGGCAGATGGAGTTAGAACAGCGCAATTAATACGCAGAGTGCGATAAGCCATCCAATTCTATATAAATATCATACTGTTGTTGCCATGGATTTATCAATCAGAATCAAGGATTCAAGTTTGCCTGAAGATAATTATGTAGTAGGCTAACTAGAATGCCCAATGTTATAAAAATCACTAAATTCTTGCATATTCAGGACTCATAGAAAAGACGGCTATGTAAATTATAAAATCATGATAAATAGTTCTCCAAGGAGGGTGGGTCCAACTGGAAGTAATTACTTGTCTGATTTCCATAGACACAAGTATGGCAGTTAGTGAGAAGCCCGCCGACCAGGTAGTACTTTGCAACTGGGGATAATAGTACTTTCAAGTTCTTTCGAAAGTCAAGGAAGGCGAATAGTTTGATCATCTTTCCAAATTCCCACTCAACACATTCTCGCACTGATGACATTCTTGAGTTGAATTCTTGCTCCTCAGCTGTTACGTTTGCCCCTTTGAATGGAGCTTGTAGATAACGTCTGAGTGGATACGCAGGATCCCCGTAAAGTGCAAATGGCAATCCATTTCTATCGGTCAGATTTCTTCTCTCAAATTCTTGTAGAAGTCCACTCATGCGAAGGAGAGCGCTGTCATGTCTTCGCCCCTCTACTGGGCCGTACAGATGTGTAATCAATCCACAAGGTAATACCACTGACTGGAACTTTAGGGCATGTATCCTTTTGTGCCCATTATAGCACACTCGCTGATGATGAGTTGGCCTACAAATTGGGCGAACTGTCCCATCTATAAATCCAAAGCAATTCTGCAAAGGTGCCCCTTTGTCATGAATAACATCCGCATAAATTTGTAGCTGTGCACGATCTAGCCATGGATTATCAAGGGATAGAAATCGATGGTGATGCAAATCATACAAAAGTTCAACGGTCTCATTGATAACCAGTGAAAGTGTGGATTTTGGCCTCCCGAACAACTCCTCCAAGTCAGATAGGCGATTTGGGTAAGCAAATCTTCTGAGTACCATGCAAAGAGCATCAAGACCACTGCAAGTGGACCCGTTCTTTAAAATTAGTTTCTCAGGAAGTCCAAGTAAATCTCGTAGCCGGTAAATGTCATCCTTCAAAAATCTGAACTTATCCAAGCACTGATTATTTGTAAGTGTCACTATATCAAACCTGGGCCACTCTGGATTGAATGTGACTCTCGTTGGTATCGGTGCATTGGCCAAGAGGAGGTACATCAAATCGTTATCTTCATCTTCAAGTGCAAAATCAAGTAGTCTCATGGGCGCTGCCATCTTGAAGAGTGCGCCCTCAACAGTTATCCTAAATGTAACCGTGAGGTCATAATCGAAACCCTTCTGCTTGTCGCGTCGGAACGACTGCGTACACGTTCGTGACGTGTAGCTAATTGTAGTCGTGCACACTAACCGTTCGCAATCGAAACCTACCTAATAATGTATTTGTGACGTACGACCACTGATCTCTATATAAAGACTGGATAGCTAATAAAGAGCCGCACAATGTACGAATTTGACGCCATATTGGTGAGACCGGCTGGTGATCTACAAAGGACAAGTTGTCGTTTTTATAGACAGCATGATTTCTTTTGTAACGTCGCGGTTCACTTGACTTATATTTTGACCACCATCACTGACCAAGGTTAACTACAATTTGTCTAACGTCGTGGTTACTAAAATGCCGCAAATATAACTTTTTCGGCGTTTTGAAATAATAATCACTACGGAAATGTGTCCCTTTTAGAACATCATAATATGTGTACGTGACCAAAATGCGCGTCAACTGTTGATACAACGCGCGCGTATTTACGCGTAGAACGTTCGTATTATACGCGGCCATCTTTGTGAGACCGGGGCGAATTGGTCAATATGCAAAGTCTACTGTGTGAATGTTGTATGCATATCCGCTATCCAGTCTTTATATAGAGATCAGTGCGTACGACACGCGCAGTTTTTGTCAAGGAAACGTTCATTTAATTTTTAATAAGCCACTACACGCAGCAGGTTGGTTTTCAAGTTGTTTGTCACTTGTAACTTCTGTTTTCTGGATCATGCATGGATGACTGAAACACAATATTTGGACTTCGTTACGGCACGGCAAGGCCTACTTTGACCATGCTGCAGTGGGCGAATAATGTTGTACTCTTGGTGGCATCGGCTCTGTTCCTGGACAAATTGGTGGATTGTTTGAACCAGACAAGAATGTTTATCATCAATGATATCTTACTGAATAGGTAAAGTAATTGGCCTAACTTACATGCCGATTGAATAGTTCAAATTGTCCCGGGTTATGTAATGACAAGGCGGAAAAACATAGCATTGGAACAAGAGGCAATTTTTCAGAGGTTTCTTTCATATTCATTTTCTAAACAATTGCCTGATTTAGTTACAGAATTCATATCTTCCTAGCTAGATATTTTCTTATGCATTTCATGAAAACCGCTTCATGGTAATGAACCATAATTATTGTCTTTACCTTTTTTGTATTATTTGTGTATAAAGGAAACCTTCTTTAGCCAACCGGCTCGGTTTGACACACGACGAGGATGCCCAAACTCATGATCTGGTAGCGAAGACCATACAGACTCACGAGTCACGGCAAGATACTGAAGTCCTTCGTGACGAGGTCCATCGCCTCAGACGACGTCTTGGACAGCTCAAGACAAGGGAGGGCCAGGCTCTCATGAAAAGCAGAGCATGTCTAGAACGCAAACTATTCCTGCTTCGGGAGAAAGACAAATTGGACAAACAGACCCAAGAGCATCGGAAATGCATGAAGCAGAGGTGGGCAGGTCACTGTGACGAGATGAGATCCCTGAAGCAATCTCTAGCTGATACTCTGAAAAGAAAGAGCGAGTTGGTGTCAGAAGTGGGATTCCTGCGAAAAGAGATTAGGGTTCAGAAACACGCCTTGAGAGCAAAATCGCGAGAAGTGAAGCACATAAAAATCTTGAGAAAAGCAGCATCTGATGAGGTGAGATACGCGAAAGCTCTGATGGAGAATACTCGTAGGCGTCTGGAAGAGATTATAGCCAGCCACTGTCGCTTTATGATGCACCGAAGCCAGGGCAACTTGGGGCTGAGGGTCCGGGTAGCTGAGCTGCGTGTCCAAGCCAAGCAGACCAAGCTGGTATGCATCAGGCAAGCCTGGCGGAATCTTCTCACACGTATGCGAGTAGACAGCCTGCGGGGTGAATTGGGTCGTCTCCGAGTTGACTTGGTCCCAGAGTCTGAAGTCCTTCAGATGAAACAACAATGTTACAAAGTTCATAAAATACTGAAAGGGATGGGTGTGGTCTTCCTTGTAGAGGGGCTAGCGTGCTTGGGATTCTTCATGATGCAGTTATACATGTAGGCCTAATTCAGAAGTATCTGAAAATGTGACATTGTCCTAATTAAGCCTTCAAAAATGCAGGTTTAAAAACAAATTGAAAAGGCACAAGAAAATGGATTTAATATTGAAACATAAAAACAACAGACAATAACCTGAATAGGCCTACTGAAAACTTTGGTATAGCTTTTGGACGTTAAGGGGGCTCATTTGACAATTTTCAGATGTGGAGTATATTTTTTGTGATTTTAATTTCATCAAAGTTAAAACTGAACAAATAATTATTATAGTTATCAACTTTTTAACTGTATTTTTGTGAATCTGAACCATTATAGTGAAGTAGCTGCAAAATGGTTTTGGTTACCGAATCTCACTTGAAAAAGAATGTTAAGATCCATTATCTTAATAGCCAACATATTCATGTACATGTACATGTAATAATTATGAAAATGAATAACACTGCCGAATACTGCTTACTGACTGGATTGAGAGAGCCTAACTACATGTAATTCTTTACAGGAGCTCTCTCAAAGGCAAAATGACAGTCTTACAGAATTAAACAGTGATTAAACATGGGAACCGGCCTGGACCAAAGGAATGGGAGTGGTATCGGGTAGAGATCAAAGGAAATGAAGAGACTAGGGGAAGGGGCAGGGAAAGGAACGCTGAGTGTGGTAGGGGTTGGCAGATATAAAAGGGGGTGTGAAGAGAGGGATATGATGCAGCACGATGGCCAAGTGATTCAATGCCCTGTAAAATCACATCTGAAATGGAACAGGTTGAGATGGTGACCATGCAACATGGATGGCTAGTCTCGTATAGTCTTGACAGTCGATCGATGACTATTGTAACGCAAATCGGCTCTGTCAGGTAGCCAGTTCAGACCGATCAAGCCCTGCGGTTGTAGGTCACGGTCTTGGATAGTCAATTATCGCATTAACACTGAACTTCTAATGTCCACAAGCGAAGCGTAACACTTCAATGCAATCAATGTAGTCATTCTCTGTTGCAATGAAGTTCCAGACTTCATTTGTTCAACTGATGTCTACATCCAACGCTCACATCATGTCGATAACAAAATCATAACACCTTACCGAATCTAACCCCTTTTATAGCAAAATCTCCCCATAGAAACCATGTACAAAGTCATTACAGTGTGGTTGTGTAATCCTATTGCAATCCAACGGTGCAATTTATAACCCTAATTTACATATAGCTGACTCTGAAAAAAACAACACGGCTTAAACTGCTGGGTGTACAAAGTAGTACATGTAATAAATAATCAACTCTGGAGCGTTACATATAGGGCCCAAAGAGTCAGAATTCTTGGTCGATTTACATTTTGACCATTAGCTTTCTTATCCCTCGGGAATGTCCATTGCTACAGCACTGTGACCGCAAGCCTCGACCATTCAAAGCGTGAATGCAAGCGGCCTTTGAACACGATGATCGCTGCCTTTTTTAGTTGGTAACCAAAAGAACCTTCCTATTTCGCTCCAAACAGGACGCTGGGAAGGGCTGATGAATTCACGCTCTGATTGGATAGATTTTGCGTGACCTGCGACCTGCAAGTCATCACGGCCACGACTGTGACCCAGCAAGGTTTTAAACGGCTGAGTCATCACTCGTTTATTAATTCATAATTGTGTGTTTTCGTTGAAAAGCGTAATAATGTAGGAAAATCTTTGTATAAAACCTTATCTTTTTTTGTACATTTTCAATTCCCGTCACTTCCTCAGGCTCCGTTTCGAATTCACGAAGGGTCAAATTGCATATTATGCGACGTTCAAAATGTGTCCACATGGTCCCCAATGAAAATGAAACCACATCCGGTATGGAATGTGTGCATTTGAGAAAGTTTTCGTATGGCATTTGCTGGCATTGGCGGTCTTAAACAGCTGCAGCCAGATGATTTATACATAGGTCATGATAAATTACCCAGAATGCCATCCCCACTTCCTTCACAAGATTCTGTGAAGCTCATCAGCCCTTCCCGGCGGCGATTTTTTTTTCCATACCACATGATGGCTACTATACATAGAATTATGCTGGAGGGCCCTAGCAAAAGCATAATGTTTAAAACTACCACATCGATCGAGTCACTGCTGTAGTGTCATGGATATTACAAATCCGATGGTGAGAGTTCGATTCCCATTGGATGCTTTTTTAAATGTCTTCTTCTTAACTTTTTTTTCCTCTTAAAAAGGTTTGTCAGTCATTCGGAACATTTGTCTTTTACCAATATGTGGTTTGGAGTGTTTTTTTTTCTCAAGGGAAAATAAAGTCCGAGACCCAGACTTGCAACTCAACGTACTCCGAAATGCGTACGGAAAAAAATCGCTTCCCGGCGCCCTGTTTGCAGGGCGGGGGGTACGAGCGAACCTCCCTATATGCTGCATAATAAGTCATGTCACGTCGTTGCTCTTCTTTTTTTTATAAATATATTTTACGACAAGATAGGTTTTACAACTGTGCAGTTGTTAGATGTGAGTTATGAATTCAAGTTATCGATGTGCAGTTGTTGGTAAGATAAATTTGATTTTTTTTTCCAGATAAGTTATCATGTCTTTTAATTGGCGATATATCATTTATGAAACATGATTTTTTTGGGGGAAATTTTTACAAGTTTCCATACTAAAGGTATAGAGCATTTTGTTCGTCATGAAATGATTGTTGCTGTAATGTTGACCACATTGATATCCAACTGGGAACAAACACTTCAAAATCTTCGCTCGTACCCCCCGCCCTGCAAACAGCACGCTGGGATACTCTGATGAATTAACGCTCTGATTGGTTGGATTTTGCGTGACCGGTGACGTCCAGGAAGTGGGTCTAGGCACTGTAAGACATGAACTTGGGGGTCACGGTAGCCTCGCCGGCGGTTGGACGCGTCGGCGGAGCTCCGCCATGCCGTCGGCGCGTACTGCTCGACACCCTGGGGACGAGGTTGCTTCGCTAGCGCTATGCATGCAGTCATATGTCTATGCATGTGGTGCATTTAAAATACAGCGCGAACAGCGACCTCAGTGGGGGGGGGGGGGGGGGGGCCGCTGGGGGGGGGGCGCTGGGGGGGGGGGGGCTGAAACATTTCATGGGGGGCGTCATGCAGGGGCGTCAATCGCTTCTCAAAAGTGGGGGGGGGGGGCGGACATACCTTGATCAGAACTGATGTGAAGCGCGAAGCCCTTAGGGTGTGGGGTTCGGGGCCCGCTTAAGGGCCCCGAAAAAAAATTTGATTCTAGATGTTCTGTGGTGTGATCTGAAGCAATTTCTTACCACTTTCCTCCATGTTAGTTTTCTTAGCAAAAGATTATTATTTGAACATCGTTTTCGATGTTGGAGTCATTGAATCAGCTATCGGTATTCTGAGCTATAGGCGTGGGGTTCGGGGCCCGCTTTAAGGGCCCCGAAAAAAATTGGATTCTCGATGCTCTGTGGTTTGATCTGAGGCAATTTCTTACCACTTTAACCAATAATTATCTTAGCACAAAAGAAAATAATTTAAACATATTTTTCGAGGTTTTCTCAACTAAAGGCATAAGAAAAAATTTTGAACATTGTTTTCGAGGTTGGAGTCATTGAATCAGCTACCAGAATTCTTAGCTTTAGGCGTGGGGTTCGGGGCCCGCTTGATTCTAAATGCTCTGTGGTGCTATCTGAGGCAATTTCTGACCACTTTAACCAATGTTTTCTAAGCAAAAGATACATTGTAGTACATAATAGGGCCCTGTAAATGAGACACGAGTTTAAATATCTGGGGGGGGGGGACATTTGATATTGTGTCCCCCACCCTTCAAAAAGTGGGGGGGGGGGGACATGTCCCCTGTCCCCCCCCCCCAGGATTGACGCCCATGGCGTCATGTAGATCAATGATAATTTTTTTAGAAACTCAAAATCTCAGGGGGGGGGGGGCGACTGGGGGGCGACAAGGTTTCATGGGGGGCGGTCGCCCCCCCCCCACGCCCCCCCCCCCCCCGGTGGCTACGCCACTGCCGTCGGATAATCAGTGTAGTCGCCGCGCCGGCCTATTTATCCGCATTCCGTATATAGTGGAGCTGCTTAGGTCCATTTTTCTCCAAAATCGTGTACTTTGTGGTAAAAGCATGAAAATTGGCACCTGGGGTCAAAATGGGCTAAATCGTCTGAAGATCGGGGCCCATCCTGGATCTTGCCCATTTTGGGGGCGGAGCTTGACTTAAAAAAGGGGGTGCAAACAATACAAACTCATAAAGACTGTATTTAACATCCATTTCCCTTGTTTTTCTATGCTTTTAAATAAACTGAAACACAAAATAAGTCATTCTAGCATTCTAACACCTGCTATTTTCTGGATATGCCATTTTGGTAGATGGTCAAAACACCTTTTTTAAGCTCTTGCAGGAGCTTCTACGTGTCACTTGGTGGTCGGTCGGTCTGTCCGTCTGTCTATTCTCGAAATTTGAAAATATATACATGTATACCAAATTTTAATTTTCAGAAAAGCAAACAAAATAAATTAAATACTTAACAAAGATTGTAACAATTCGGAAAGATGTATGTGAAAAGTTTGTAAATGGAGGCAAAATATGTGCTGTAATGTTATAGTCACGTGGTATTTATCACAAATCGCTATAAATCTAGGTATACATCTAAAGTATGGTGTTTCTATTAAGTGCCATCGGCGTTAGTCTGGTTCCCAGACCATAAGATTCCGAGTATTCCTGATGAATCTTAGGTCCAGTAGCCTCCGGTAATACAATGTATTACAATTTACGTCACGTGACTAAAACGGGAGGAATTCCTCCTTTTTCCGAAAATTTCCGAAGTTTGCCGAAGTCGTTTCGCCGACAATCGGATAGCGCCCGAGTATTTCCGAGTATATAATATAGGTTTAATTAACTGCTAATTGCTTATTAACTTTATTTTAAATGAGTTGATAATTAATATACATTGTTTTCATTTAGAATACTTGAAATTCAACGACGATTTTGTGCCGCATCAAATATACTCGGATCGTACGGGCGAACTTTTTGCTGCGTCATGTACAATTTTGAATTTGACGACCGTTACCGAGATTTTCCAAAACTCGGTCTTCATTCGGCTCCGCCTGCTAACAGTGCTATTTGGTTCCCTAATTTTGAAGATTCCAGATCAACATTACTCAATGTTATCTTAAAAAAAAATTCAAACTGTATTATCATAACTGTATGATATTACGAAGCAAGTGATTTATTTAAAGATTTGATCAGAACATTAAAAGCTACAAGTGATAAAGCGAAATCGGAAACGAAGCCGCGCTTTGAAAAAGGGCCATTAATGTCGTCATGTTTATTTTTAGCCACGGAGGCTGCCTGACCTACAATTTAAGACGTGAGCGTCGGGAATAACAGACTACCATCGGCGTCGCATTACATTTTTTGGGCGTCGTATATTTAAGCTCTGGCAGGGATCGTTTCGATAGATTTTATGCAAGACTTTCAGGCAAGACGGCCAGAACTTATTGTGCACTCACACTTGTTTGCATTGTTCGAACTTTTTTTCCAAATGCTTTCAACTTAACAAAGATGTTGTTTTTGTAAGTTTATATTAGCCATCGACTGAATTCACATTTTATATTCGAGGCACCGTACGTTAGGAGGCGCTCTGACCATCGTTTTGTGTGAATTATTTTGTGATTTGCCCCCAGCTCATAATGAGTGTTATCTGGTGATCAGGTGCAACTGTGCAACCCGATCACCATTCTGAAATGGTTATAAGGGCGGTCGGCATCCTGACCAACATAACATTTCTCTTTAAATTAACTCAAAAAAAATAAGAAATGATACACCCAAAATTGCCATTTCTGTAATCGACAGAGGGCGAAAGACTTCGTACCCTGAGTCCGCATATCCACAGATAAACAGCGCATGCATATTTGCGCTGCAATTTCATTCGATGAATCAGGGTGCATTGTGTCCGCCAGCCCCCCCCCCCCCCCCCCCCCAAAAAAAGGAAGAAAATCTGATATTGTGGGAGGGGAGAAAAAAGGCAGTGACCACCGATCGAGTGTGGGGTTCAGTTAATATTTCTAATTGAAAATAGCATAATGTTCGTGTCGTTTTCTGCTAAACGAGAATGTCATTTAATTTGTTATGTCTTTTTACGTAAACCAATATTGTTCTAAATTAAGTGTAGTTACATGCATCACACAAAGTTTTAAGGATTAAAAACTTGCCTTCAAATATCTGTCTTGCAATTTGTTTCTTAGTCCTCACGTTTATAAAGTTATAGCAATATGAATCCCACAGACAGCCCATTGTCTTTCTCAATGCTCTAAGTTGCGAACAAAATCAGGTCACCAACATTATGGTACAAATAATATGGTCTTGACTAATACTCTTCTGTTGCTTAGTCAGCCAGCAAGCGATATTAAATGCCTCGCCTGAAGCATTGTCCCCACGCTTATTAAAATTGGCTACTTAAATCTGGATTGTTGATTTGAACTAGCCAACAAAGGTGTTGCCATAGAGATTAATTTTCTGCTTCCCCTTTATACCGACGAAACAACAAAGTGGGACGTAAGCAACAAGATCCATTGTTTGCCGCTTGGATCAATATCATTTTGCGTCAGACAACTCCCATTACTAAATTTGCCTCTTTTGTTGATGGACAGTTGATTTTGTTGACTTTTTTTTCACAAGGCATATCTGGGCCAATAAGCAAACAGAGGTGTTACCATAGAAACTAGTTTTTGTCATTGCCCTCATAACGCCAAGATTTAAGTGTGCATGACCATAGCAACAAGATGCATTGTTTGCCGCGTTGATCCATATATTACTTTGCGTCAGACATCTCAGGGAATTGTTGCTGGGACCAGTCCAGTCTTCATTCCCATCATTCGACCTCTCTGTGGAAACACTCGGTACTTGTGTGGGGAACACATCTGATTCTTGCTCAACTCTATTAAAACGAATCACCATGTACTTGCTTCACATGTTCGGCATTGTAGCTATTACTTCAGCGATCAATGCTCAATTTGGGTCAGGTTTCTGCCACTCTCGGCTCACTATGGAATGCTCTTGCCCGCCACAGTGGCAATTGTGGGGAAAAGAGTGTTATCGCCTCACTCCTCGGGTGGCGCAAACTTGGGATCAGGCCAAGTCGGCTTGCCGAGACTTAGGTGGCAAGATGGCTTCTCCTCGATCGCTGGAGGAAATGAACTTCATGACAGATATGGCACGGGAGATGGACGACACTGGCGACTACTTCGTCTGGATTGCTTGTAATGACAGGGAAGTTGAAGGAATTTGGGAGTGTGACGGTCAGGAAGGAATTGAGCCCTTCCTGGAATGGGATATGGGGCAACCAGATAACAATGGCAATCAAGATTGCGTTAATATGGCCGAAAGACATAATGACAGAATGGATGACGCTGGCTGTGAGAGTACGTGGCCCCATATGGCTTTTTGCATTCGTCGAGCTGCTTGCACTTACGGCCTCATCCAGCTCCGTCACTAATGCATCTCTACCGACACCCGTACGGCCGCGTTCTCAACTCAACCTGCCTCCTATACCCAGGAGCCTTGTCACCGAACGTGTTGTGCGCCTTGACTCGGCCTACGTCGAGGTGCGCAGATGTCGCTCCTTGTGCATCGAGAAAATGGAAGAACTGAATAAAATATGCCAGCTAAACAATACTTTACATAGTCGGGTATCAAGAACATGTTTAAAACAAAATCTGGTTAATTCCAGATGCATCGGAATGTTATAAATAAATGGGACAGTAACGGAGATGCTTGCAAACTTGAATTTGAACTTATTGGGGAAAAAACATTGACTTTTTGCAACAAAACATTCAGTGCATCAAAAAGGTATAGGTAACATTGTTTCCGCTCTTCAGAAAAAACCCCAGCCAGGATGTTTTATGAAGTAAGCAAGGTAGGCAAATAGTTTGTGCTCATTATGAACGAGATAGCAACTGGATTAAAATATAATTTAACTGAACAACGTGCGTTTTGCATTTCGCTTTTATTGGTAAACGAACGCTGCGTTTCTGTGTCATTTAACTAAAAGTGTTGAAAGTGCGTAATGACAACCTTAGAAATATTAGTAAACGTGCATTTTCTTGATTTCGTTGATATAATTTACTTTCTTAGAAGGATTGAATCTTACTTGGTTTAGAGCTAAGTCTGCTTGTGTATTCGCCTGAGATTATTAGAGATTGGTGTGTATTTGATCGTTGTAGTTCTAAAAATAAAATGTACATATTAAATACTTTGGTGTTTGATCGTTACAGATTGAAATTTTACATCAGGAACTGTCGATTTGAATTATATGGTCATGACTAGTAACAAACGTTAGCCATGTTTTTTTTTACAAGAATGGTAGAGCCATTATTTTGATGGCCGATGTTGATTGACAATACCCAACTCAATTGAAATGTATGAACATCTTTTTTCCCCTTCATTTATTGTGAATTCGTTGAGACTTTAAACATAGTATCGTTAATTGTATTTAGCTTTCCTGTCAACTGAAAATGAAAATTGAAGCTTGTCAGTTATGTAGTCATTTTGTTAGGCGCAAACGAATTGTGCATTTGCAATTTGGCCTAAATGCGCAAGTTTTAGGGCATGTATACTGTAGTGACAAAGCGTTCCGCGCGGCTATTTCAGAGTTTTTTCCCGAAAAATAAATTCATTTTCTAAATTGCTAGTTTTTTAGCAATACAAAAGTTAACTTTTGAAAGAGACACCGAATGAAAAAAATAACATTTCTAGCCATATTTAGTTATTGAGTTATTATTTAACGATTTCGTATAATTGGCTCGGCTGCCAGACAATAATTCCGTTCGCGCGGGTTAGGCTGGTTTCCGCCCCACAATCAGTATCGATAATGTATGAACCGGTAGCCAGTCTGCGCGAAAAGAGGGTCTGCCAGACAATAATTCCGTTCGCGCGGGGTAGGCTGGTTTCCGCCCCACAATCAGTATCGATAATGTATGAACCGGTAGCCAGTCTGCGCGAAAAGAGGGTCTGCCAGACAATAATTCCGTTCGCGCGGGGTAGGCTGGTTTCCGCCCCACAATCAGTATCGATAATGTATGAACCGGTAGCCAGTCTGCTCGAAAAGAGGGTCTGTTTGTGCCCAAATCAAAAACCTTTTGTGTTGCAGACATCCGCGAAAAGGAGGAAGGAATTTTGTTGATGCGCGGGGAATGCAACTTTAACGCGTATATATAATCGATGTGATCCACTTGAATTCCAGGTGTTTCTGATTTTAATAGTAGTTAGCGGACATTGTAATTCAGTTTCAACTCGATTGAATCACGTTTTAGGCCATCAGCCTCGGTTCAAACTTGGCCACCGGTATCAAAATGAGGGGAATAATCGTCATAGCGATTTTTGGCAAGGTATACACCTCCGGAGTTGGAAAATAATTATGTGAAAGCATTGCAGCGGTGGCAGCTTTTTGGATGTTATCACCCTTTTTCTCAAAATGTCCATCAAAATGCTTGTTACCACTTTAGGGGTGGGCCTTGCGCATGCGCACTATAATCGTTTATGCCCTGATTTGATACCGACCATTTACCCCCAGGCTGATGGCCTATTTTGTTCGGAAACAAGTGCGAGTGCACAATATGTTCTGGCCGTGTTGCAAAAAGTCTTGCATGAAATCGATCCAAAAGATCCCTGCCAGCTTAGAAATGCGACGGCGAAAAACACCGTACTTTTGGTCAATTTTCGGGGCAGACAGACAGACCATCCGACCGACCGACCAGTGACACGTACAAGCTCCAAGGCCAGAGAATGCACCCACTTCTAGTAACAGCAAAGGGTTCCGTCGTAAGCGCTGAAATGCCTCAAAATATAACCACAATAGCCGAATCATGTTGGAAAAATATTTATGGATAGTTTTATATCAACAACTATCCTTACCCAGATAACTCGCTGATTAACAATATAATGTAAATGAATCGTGATAACCTCGCAGTTTGACACCCCTAAGAGAGTTTTTGACCCCGCCCCTCTGCTACTTGCGACTTTCTTTTGAAAATGTCATTTCAGACCAAAATAAAATAGTTCTAATTATTTTGGGACTCACATCATTGATTTGAAAATCTCGTAATCAATAACAAAAATAAAGGATGTAGGCAGTAGGCATAAAAGAATGAAAGTTTCATCGATCGAAACTTTTTCTATAGGTCTGTTTAATTTCAGGCTAGGCTACATGTATAAATTGTTTTTATGCCAGTATTATTAATGTTGTTACTGCTCTGATCCTGTGGTTTTGAAAACTGATTTTGTTTTGGAAACAAACTAGAATGTCTGGACAAGTACATTTTGAAAATCGTTCAAATCGGTCGGTTGCTAAAATGTACATCACATGATCACTACATTAATCTCAAAACTCTAGATCTGTGTACTTCATAATAGTTCATAATAAAATAATATATGTTGTAGTAACAAAACATGAAGGCCTCACAGTCTCTTGTTATTTTTAGGCAACGGTCACGTGATCTATGGGAAAGCGATGGGATGTACATGTACCGTGATGATCAAACAGCACAAAAGAAAATTAACGACGGATGATATGTCGGCTCTTAAATCTACTTTCAAACATAATGTCCCTAGTGACAATTTCTCTCCCTGACTGATAATGCTATACAGAACGTTTTCCTGTCCCATCGGCGACAAATTTGCGAGAAGACACTTTATGGCATGTCAACTCTTCAAAAAAGGCACTTCAAAGATACAGCAGTGTGCACATCCCCCGCCCAATTATTATAAACGGCGGTTGGTGATCTCTTACCAACAAGATGACCGGGGGGGGGGGGGGCGCACGTACGGACCGTCAACTTAATTGGAAAACCGAAAAGCGCGGGGGGAACGGTGGCGGATCCAGGATTTCCCAAAGGGCGGGGGGGGGGGGGTTAACCTGTGCGGGAAGTTTTGTTGTGACACGTACACTATAACTCGCGAAGCTAGCCACGGCGTGGGGTTCGGAGCCCGCCTACCCCGAAACTTTTGAACTTGGAAGAAACATTTAGAAATTCTTCAGCATTTAAGCATTTCGTGGACCATTGCACTTCGAGGGTTTGTAAAAAAAAATAAAAAAAGGTAGAAGCCATGCACAGGTCTGTGAGCTTCTATTTCTTTGAAATTTGGATGAAATTGGGGCCATTCATTAAAAGCGCTCTATTTTGCAATGGAGTGTAGGCACCGTTTTTGAAAATAGCGATAAGCTAATATCTCCGAGAAGTCATGAGATTACCCCCAAACAATTGAAAAGAAAATGATAGATAATGTACTAAGCTTTAATTTGGTGTGTGTCTCCGCCTGTCTCGAAAACCATGGAGACGGTTGTGAGTATTTTTTATCCGAATTTCTGAAGTGTGGGAATTTATCATAGGGGTCTATGGCAGTTTATAACACCTCGCCCACAGATTCTGTGTCTCGATTGGCCGAGAGCAAGTCACATGATACTTTCTATTTTTGCTATCTTTCTGTACACGGCCAAAAGTACTATGCCCATAGCAACCAAAGTACTATACCATTAGCAACCAAAGTACTATTTCCACGGCGAGGTATACGTGTGCAAATGCATGCTGGTGTGCGCGTTACGCGTTGTGCGTAGCGCGTTTTGTTCCAAAGAGAGCGCGCAACTGAGTTGGGTTCAAACATTTCGTGAAGGGGTAGTTTGGAAGAGAGAAATACATTTTCCAACAATTTTGTATTGAAATTGAAGTCTATTTCAACTGTGTTCAGATTTAAATAATTTAAAACCTTAAAACCAAGCAGAATTTTTGGTGAAGTGTAATAAAACAAATATTGAATGCTTTATCTCGTGGTGAAGTAAAACTAGCCTCCCGAGGTGATCCATGGAGCATTTTATTTTCCCTTCGCCTCGGGAAAATAGAATGTCCATGGATCACCTCGGGAGGCTAGTTTTACTCATAGATATAGACCGCTTGCAGACGCGTTCGATAATTGACGCGCTAAGGTGAGCGACGCCATGTTATGGGACAAAATGTGCGTGAATTGATATACGCCTGTCCCACAACATGGCGTCGCGCGCCTTCGCGCGTCGATTATCGAACGCGTCTGCAAGCGGTCTGTAGAATAAAAAGACTAGATCGGCAGCGCGTCCACACGCGCAGACTTTCATGGAGGGTCACGTGCTGGAGGAAAGATACAACTAATGCGCGAAAACGTGACGAACGCAACGCAATACTCGGTGCGCATTTCGGGCTTCGCGCGCGTTGAGCTTGGTCACGTGCTGGAGGAAAGATACATTTAGCTCCACTACTTTACGTTAATTAGTTGCGCGTCCACGAGGGACAACTAAAATGGCGAAGATTTATCGCAAAGTGAACGGGCGCGTGTGGACGAGCTGCCGATCTAGTCTTTTTATTCTATATCTCTATGGCTTTACTACACCACTCGAATATGGCGTGTCAAACGTTGCAATATTCAATATTTTGCAATATATATGTTGGATGTTCAATATGTGTTTGTTATCTGCGATTTTCAATTTATATGTGCGATGTTTTTGACGATATATATGTGCGATGTTTTCAATATTATGTTCGATTTTTTGCATTAAATATGCGATGTTTTTCGATACAATTGTGTGTGTTGTTTTACAATATATTTGCGATATTTTCAAATATGTGAGCAATGTTTTACACATATGTTTGACATTTCGAGCTATTTGTATTCGATGTTTCATCGGTATGTTTGCATTCGATCTTTTGCAAAATGCATTTGATGTTTCCCTTTTCATTCGATGTTTCGTTAAAAGTCAAAGTCTGGTTACTAGACCGCAAAAGTCTGACTATTTTGCCTAAAGTCAGTGTATGAGACGTCAGGGGATCGCGTAAAGTGATTAGAGCCAGACCTAAACGGTAAAAACCGGAATGGTGGGTAATTCTTTAAGCATACGCAGTGCATGACACATTAGCTGCAAATTGCAGATTGTTAGGGCCTAACCTTGTATTTCTAGCAAAATTGGGCAAAAAGAAATGTTTATGAAAAATTTTAAATTGTAAGAGGTGTACCTTGTATTTTTAGTATAATTTGGCAAAATCAGATTTGTATGAAAAATCTAAAATGGTAAGGGGTTAACCTTGCTTTTTTAGCAAAATTTGGAGCATATTTTACTAAAATTAGGCAAAATCAGATGCTTGTAAAAAATCCAGATGTACAGTTTCCACAAAAAACAGCTGTTGAAAAAGAGCCCAATGTTGAACTTTACTGAGTCTGAGGTCTATCGAGGGGACGATCCTTATTTCAACTCCTGGAGATTCGCTGACAGTCTCTATTTTTCTTTTTAAGAAAGTCGAAATAGCTGAAAAGGGAGGTGAGAATCTATATGTGCCCGAATACAAAGAGTAGAAATCTACGCGTCTGCCTTTTGAAAATACACAATTGCGGTGTTCGTTGTTGCGTAATGATCCGCCTAGCACACGACTGTTTTGCACATTAGGCTGTGTTAAGCAGCTTCCTAACAAACCAAACACACTAGGCTCATTATATCGACTTGTTTTTACCCATTGAGGTAAAGCAAATGGACCCAGTAATCTTCCTGGCGCGTTTGCTCACCTATAAAGACAACTTTTCTCAGTTTAAGGAACATTCTAAGGTAACGAAATGGCCGAGTGGTTACGATTCGTCGTCCACGATTAGCGGGGTCCCGGGTTCGAATCCCGCTGGTGTCTTTTTGGTTTTTAACGTATGAGTTCAATTATTTACTATAAGAGATTTAATTCCCCGTCGTAAAGTACCAACAGTACCTTAGCTTAACCGGTAAGCACTGCTGCTGGTACTGTCCGCGAGTTCCAGGTTGGCGCCTTCGTACAGGTTCAGGGCATGTGGTCCACTCGGAGGATCAGGGCTTAGGGGCCGCCCTGTTCCTCCCTTAGCTCTTTGCTTTTACATGGTGCCTGGCCCTCCGGGGTTATATGGATGGATAGGGAAGGAAGTGTGTATTGGTCGGGGACGCCGAGACCCTGGAAGAGAACTAAGGGATCGGCTGGGGCATTGTTATGGCTCAGACCGATCCCTGAAAGCTTGACTAGCACATAACTTTTTGATTTTTTTTACCCAGCTCTATCTTTTATACTTTGGTTTAGTTTGATATCTACAGCTGCTCGGCAGGTCTACGGGTAGTATTTAAGTTGAAACAAAGGTGTATGTCATAAATCAATGAATATTTCATAATTGACTATAATCAAAGAGATTCGTTTGATCAATTTGACTATCATTATATAATGACGCGATTGCCAATTGACGTAAGAAACGCCATAAATTATACCGGGAAAGAATAAAGATGTACATTGTAATATAAATATTTATTTATACATCTTTCAAATAACGTGTCTTTAATTGTGAGCATTCCAAACAATACAATAATTCGCAATAGTAATAGCATGGTATATGATAGCACGATCAACGCGTCTCTATTAAATTTAAAAAAAATATAATTTAGGCCCCTATGTGTGAAATATTCTTTGATTGACTATGAGCATTCCATACGAATGAGTTAATTCGCAAAATATAGCAACAACAAAAGAGAAAGGAAAAAGAGAAAATTCTTTTACCCTAAAAACTGGAAAAATAATTTGTTTTAAAAAAGTCAAATGGGACACTTCATGTATTGATTTAACAGTTTGCCAGGGGTTAACCTTACATTTTAGCAAAATTGGGAACAATCAGATGTTTATGAAACATTTCAAATTGTAAGGGGTTAACCTTGCATTTTTTTAGGAAAATAGGGCAAAATCAGGTGTTTATGGAAAATTTCAGATGGTAAGGTGTTTACTTTGCATTTTTAGCAAAATTGGGCAAAATCAGATTTTTATGAAAAATCAAAAATTGTGCCAAATTAGGGCAAAATCAGATGTTTCTGGAAAATTGCAGATTGAAAGGGGTTAACCTTGTTTTTTTAAGCGAAATTGGGAAAAAATCAGATGTTTTTTGAAAATTGCAGATTGTAAGGGGTTTTCTTGGCATTTTAAGCACAACTGGGCAATATCAGATTTATATGAAAAATCTCAAATTGTAAGGGGTGAACCTTGTATTTTTAGCGAAATTGGGCAAAATCAGATCTTTCTGGAGAATTTCAGATTGTAAGGGGTTAACCTTGCTTTTGTAGTAAAATTTGGCAAAATAAGATGTGTATGAAAAATTTCAAATTGTCAGTGGTTAACCTTGCATTTTTTAGCAAAATAGGGCAAAAGCAGATTTTTATGAAAAATCAAAAATTGTAAGGGGTTAACCTTGCCAAATTAGGACAAAATCAGATGTTTCTGGAAAATTGCAGATTGAAAGGGGTTAACCTTGCTTTTTTAAGCGAAATTGGGAAAAATCAGATGTTTTTTGAAAATTGCAGATTGTAAGGGGTTAACTTGGCATTTTTAGCATAACTGGGCAATATCAGATTTATATGAAAAATCTCAAATTGTAAGGGGTGAACCTTGTATTTTTAGCAAAATTGGGCAAAATCAGATCTTTCTGGAAAATTTCAGATTGTAAGGGGTTAACCTTCCGTTTTTTAGTAAAATTGGGCAAATTTAAATGTTTATTAAAAAAATCTCAAATTGTAAGGGGTGAACCTTGCATTTTTTTTAGCAAAATAGGGCAAAATCAGGTGTTTATGAAAAATGTCAGATTGTAAGGGGTTCACCTTGCATTTTTAGCAAAATTAGGAAAAATCAGATTTGTATGAAAAATCAAAAATTGTAAGAGATTCCTTTGCCCAATTAGGGCAAAATCAGATGTTTCTGGAAAATTGAAGATTGAAAAGGGTTAACCTTGCATTTTTAGCAAAACTGGGCAATATCAGATTTTGATGAAAAATCTCAAATTGTAAGGGGTGAACTTTGCATTTTTAGCAAAATTGGGCAAAATCAGATGTTTCTGAAAAATTTCAGATGAAAGGGGGTTTAACCTTGCTTTTTTAGCGAAATTGGGGAAAATCAGATTTGTATGAAAAATCAAAAATTGTAAGGGGTTAACCTTTGCCGAATTAGTGCACTAAAAAAGCAAGGTTAACCCCCTTACATCTTTACAAAATTTCAAATTGTTAGGGGTTAACCTTGCATTTTTTAGCAAAATACGGCAAAACCAGGTGTTCATGAAAAAGTTCAGATTGTAAAGGTTCTCCTTGCATTTTTAGCAAAATTGGGAAATATCAGATTTGTATGAAAAATCAAAAATTGTAAGGGGTTAACATTTGCCAAATTAGGGGAAGTCAGATGTTTCTTGAAAATTGCAGATTGAAAGGGGTTAACCTTGCATTTTAAGCAAAATTGGGCAAAATCAGATGTTTCTGAAAAAAATTCCGATGTAAGGAATTCACTTTACTTTTTTTTCGAAAAATTTGGTAAAAATTTTATGTTTATGGAAAATTTCAAATTGTAAGGGGTTCAGATTGCCTTTTTTTAAGCAAAATAGGGCAAAATCAGATGTTTATGGAAAATTTTAAATTGTAAGGTGTTAACCTTGCGTTTTTAGTAAAATTGGGAAATTTAAATGCTTATGAAAAATTTCAATGTGTCAGTGGTTAACCTTGCATTTTTAGCAAAATAGGGCAAAATCAGGTGTTTATGGAAAATTTTAGATTGTAAGGGGTTCACTTTGCAGTTTTAGCAAAATTGGGCAAAATCAGATTTGTATGAAAATTCAAAAATTGTAAGGGGTTAACCTTGCTTTTTTAAGCGAAATTGGGAAAAATCAGATGTTTCTTAACAATTGCAGATTCTAAGGGGTTAACTTGGCATTTTTAGCATAACTGGGCAATATCAGATTTATATGAAAAATCTCAAATTGTAAGGGGTGAACCTTGTTTTTTCAGCGGAAACTTTACATCTGGATTTATAGAAGCATCTGTTTCTGCCCAATTTTAGTAAAATATTCTCCAAATTTTGCTAACAAAGCAAGGTGAACCCCTTACCATTTTAGATTTTTCATACAAATCTGATTTTGCCAAATTTTACTAAATTTACAAGGTACACCTCTTACAGTTTAAAATTTTTCATAAACATAAAAATGCAAGGTTAACCCCTCACAATTTGAATCTTTTTTTCATGAACATCTAATTTTTCCCAATCTTATTCAAAAAGCAAGGTTAACCCCTTACAATCTTAATTTTCCAGAAACATAAGATTTTTTTTCCAATTTCGCTTAAAAAATGCTAGGTTAACCCTTTATAATTTGAAATTTTTCATGCACATTAAAATTTGCCAAATTTCACTAAAAAAGCAAGGATAATCCCTTACATCTGAATTTTCCAGAAACATCTGATTTTGCCCAATTTTGCTAAAATGCAAGGTGTACCCCTTACAATTTGAGATTTTCCATTAGCATCTGATTTTGCCCTGTTTTGCTAAAAAAAAATGCAAGGTGAACCCCTTACAATTTGATTTTTTTTCATAAACATCTAATTTTTACCAAATTTCACTAAAAAAAAAATAAGGTTAATTCCTTGCATCGGAATTTTTTTCAAAAACATCTGATTTTGCCCAATTTTGCTAATATATGCAAGGTTCACCCCTTACAATTTGAGATTTTTCATAAAAATCTCATTTTGCCCAATTTTGCTTATAATGCAAGGTTAACCCCTAACAATTTTTCATGCACATTAAAATTTGCCCAATTTTACTACAAAAGCAAGATTAACCCCTTACAATTTGAAATGTTTCAATCACATCTTATTCTGCCAAATATCACTAAAAAAGCAAGGTTAACCCCTTACAATCAGAAATTTTCCAGAAAGATCTGATTTTGCCCAATTTTGCTTAAAATACGAGGTTCACCCCTTACCATTTGAGATTTTACATAAACATCTTACTTTGCCAAATTTCACTAAAAAAGCAAGGATAATCCCTTTATCTGAAATTTTCCAGAAACATCTGATTTCGCCCAATTTTGCTTAAATGAAAGGTTAACCCCTTACAATTTGACATTTTCCATAAACATCTGATTTTGCCCTATTTTGCTAAAAAAAAAATGCAATCTCAACCCCTTACAATCTGAAAAAAGTAAGGTTAATTCCTTACATCGGAATTTTTTTCAAAAACATCTGATTTTGCCCAATTTTGCTTGTATATGCAAGGTTCACCCCTTACAATTTGAGATTTATCATAAAACTCTCATTTTGCCCAATTCTGCTTCAAATGCAAGGTTAACCCCTTTCAATCTGCAATTTTCCAGAAACATCTGATTTTGCCCTAATTTGGCAAAGAGTAACCCCTTACAATTTTTAATTTTTCATACAAATCTGATTTTTCCCAATTTTGCTTAAAATGCAGGGTGAACCCGTTACAATCTGAACTTTTTCATGAACACCTGGTTTTGCCGTATTTTGCTGAAAAATGCAAGGTTAACCCCTTACAATTTGAAATTTTTCATGCACATTAAAATTTGCCCAATTTTACTAAAAATGCAAGGTTAACCCCCTTACATCTGAAATTTTTCAGAAACATCTGATTTTGCCCAATTTTGCTAAATATGCAACGTTCACCCCTTACAATTTGAGATTTTTCATAAAAATCTGATATTGCCCAGTTTTGCTTAAAATGCAAGGTTAACCCCTTTCAATCTGCAATTTTCCAGAAACATCTGATTTTGCCCTAATTGGGCAAAGGTTAACCTCTTACAATTTCTGATTTTTCATACAAATCTGATTTTTCCCAATTTTGCTAAAAATTACAATCTAACATTTTTCATAAACACCTGATTTTGCCTTATTTTGCTAAAAAATGCAAGGTTCACCCCTTACAATTTGAGATTTTTCATAAACATTTAAATTTGCCCAATTTTACTACAAAAGCAAGGTTAACCCCTTATTATTTGAAATTTTTCATTCACATCTTATTTTGCCAAAAATCACTAAAAAAGCAAGGTTAACCCCTTACAATCTGAAATTGTCCAGAAACATCTGATTTTGCCCAATTTCGCTAAAAATACAAGGTTCACCCCTTACAATTTGAGATTTTCCATATAAATCTGATATTGCCCAGTTATGCTAAAAATGCCGAGTTACCCCTTACAATCTTCAATTTTCAAGAAACATCTGTTTTTTCCCTATTTTGCTTAAAAAAGCAAGGTTAACCCCTTTGAATCTGCAACTTTCCAGAAACATCTGATTTTCCCTAATTTGGCAAGGTTAACCTTTTACAATTTTTGATTTTTCATAGAAATCTGATTTTGCCCAATGTTGCTAAAAATGCAAAGTTAACCCTTTACAAGCTGAAATTTTCCATAAACACCTGATTTTGCCAAATTTTACTACAAAAGCAAGGTTAACCCCTTACAATCTGAAATTTTGCAGAAAGAAATGATTTTGCCCAATTTCGAAAAAAAATGCAAGGTTCACCCCTTACTATATGAAATGTTTCATAAACATTTCAATTTTACTAAAAATGCAAGGTTAACCTCTTACAAGCTGCAATTTTCCAGAAACATCTGATTTTTCCCAATTTTGCTAAGATGTAAGGCTAACTCCTTACAAAACTGTTAAATCAATACATGAAGTGTCCCATTTGACTTTTTTAAAACAAATTATTTTTCCAGTTTTTAGGGTAAAGGAATTTTCTCTTTGTCCTTTCTCTTTTGTTGTTGCTATATTTTGCGAATTAACTCATTCGTATGGAATGCTCATAGTCAATCAAAGAATATTTCACACATAGGGGCCTTAATTATATATTTTTTAATTTAATAGAGACGCATTGATCGTGCTATCATATACCATTCTAATACCATTGCGAATTACTGTATTGTTTGGAATGCTCACAATTAAAGACACGTTATTTGAAAGATGTATGAATAATATTTATATTACAATGTACATCTTTATTCTTTCCCGGTATATAGTCAATTATGAAATATTCATTGATTTATGACATACACCTTTGTTTCAATTTTGATACTACCCGTAGACCTGCCGAGCAGCTGTAGATATCAAACTAAACCAAAGTATAAAAGATAGAGCTGGGTAAAAAAAATAAAAAAGTTATATGCTAGTCAAGCTTTCAGGGATCGGTCTGAGCCATAACAATGCCCCAGCCGATCCCTTAGTTCTCTTCCGGGGTCTCGGCGTCCCCGACCAATACACACTTCCTTCCCTATCCATCCATATAACCCCGGAGGGCCAGGCACCATGTAAAAGCAAAGAGCTAAGGGAGGAACAGGGCGGCCCCTAAGCCCTGATCCTCCGAGTGGACCACATGCCCTGAACCTGTACGAAGGCGCCAACCTGGAACTCGCGGACAGTACCAGCAGCAGTGCTTACCGGTTAAGCTAAGGTACTGTTGGTGCTTTACGACGGGGAATTAAATCTCTTATAGTAAATAATTGAACTCATACGTTAAAAACCAAAAAGACACCAGCGGGATTCGAACCCGGGACCCCGCTAATCGTGGACGACGAATCGTAACCACTCGGCCATTTCGTTACCTTAGAATGTTCCTTAAACTGAGAAAAGTTGTCTTTATAGGTGAGCAAACGCGCCAGGAAGATTACTGGGTCCATTTGCTTTACCTCAATGGGTAAAAACAAGTCGATATAATGAGCCCAGTGTGTTTGGTTTGTTAGGAATCTGCTTAACACAGCCTAATGTGCAAAACAGTCGTGTGCTAGGCGGATCATTACGCAACAATGAACACCGCAATTGTGTATTTTCAAAAGGCAGACGCGTACTAGATTTCTACTCTTTGTATTCGGGCACATATAGATTCTCACCTCCCTCTTCAGCTATTTCGACTTTCTTAAAAAGAAAAATAGAGACTGTCAGCGAATCTCCGGGAGTTGAATAAGGATCGTCCCCTCGATAGACCTCAGACTCAGTAAAGTTCAACATTGGGCTCTTTTTCAACAGCTGTTTTTGCGGAAACTTGGATTTTTTACAAGCATCTGATTTTGCCCAATTTTAGTAAAATATTCTCCAAATTTTGCTAAAAAAGCAAGGTTAACCCCTTACCATTTTAGATTTTTCATACAAATCTGATTTTGCCAAATTTTACTTAATATACAAGGTACACCTCTTACAATTTAAAATTGTTCATAAACATTTCTTTTTGCCCAATTTTGCTAGAAATACAAGGTTAGGCCCTAACAATCTGCAATTTTCCAGAATCATCTGATTGTGTCATATTTTGCTTTAAAAAAATGCAAGGTTAACCCCTTACAATTGAATTTTTTTCATGAACATCTAATTTTCCCCAATCTTATTCAAAAAGCAAGGTTAACCCCTTACAATCTGCAATTTTCCAGAAACATTTGATTTTTTCCCTTTTTCGCTTTAAAAAAAATGCGAGGTTAACCCCCTTCAATTTGAAATTTCTCGTAACATCTAACTTTGCAAAATTTCACTAAAAAAGCAAGGTAATAATCCCTTACATCTGAAAATTTTCGGAAACATCTGATTCTGCCCAATTTCGCTAAAATATGCAATGGTGTTCACCCCTTAACGTACAATCTGAAAGGTTTCATAAACATCTAACCCCATACAATCTACAATTTTCCAGAAACATCTGATTTTTCCCGATTTTGATAACAAAAAATGCAAGGTTAACCCCTTACATTTGATTTCTTTTCATCTAATTTTGCCCAATTTTACATCTGGAATTTTTCAAACAAATTATCAGGTAACTGGATCATTAAACGGGACAGGTGCACATCGGCCTTGGAGCTCAGACCATGTGTCATGCACTCCTCAATGCATAGATGATCCACATAACACTATGGGTAGTACAGGCACAGCCGGGGGTACTGCCCAAACAATGATGAACGCATTGCGTATGCTTAAAGAATTACCCACAATTCCGGTTTTTACCGCTTAGGTCTGGCTCTAATCACTTTACGCGATCCCCTGACGTCTCAACCACTGACTTTAGGCAAAATAGTCAGACTTTGGCGGTCTAGTAACCAGACTTTGACTCTTAAAGAAACATCGAATGAAAAGGGAAATATCAAATGCATATTGCAAAAGATCGAATGCAAACATACCGATGAAACAACGAATACAAATAGCTCGAAATGTCAAACATATGTGTGAAACATTGCTCACATAATATCGCAAATATATTGTAAAACAACACACACAATTGTATCGAAAAACATCGCACATTTAATGCAAAAAATCGAACATAATATTGAAAACATCGCACATATATATCGTCAAAAACATCGCACATATACATTGAAAATCGCATATAAATGTAAAACATCGCACAAATATATTAAACATCGCGCAAATAATGAAAAACATCGCACTTATATTGAACATCGCACATAAATGTAAAAGATAAACACATATTGAACATCTAACATATACATGTATATTGCAAAATATTGAATATTGCAACGTTTGACATGCCATATTTGAAGCATTCAATATTTGTATAATATTTACTGGTCTGCACCTCCAGGCTAAACCACTTCGGCCCCCTGAGGGCGCTATTCTCGACTTTCTAGGCCAGTCGAATACGCGTACGTACGAATTCTACCTCCATGGTACGAAGTAAAAGTGCTGGTTTCTTCTTCCAGTGTGTATATTCCTAAATGGTGGGGTATAGTCGTATACAAGTAACTTAATACACTGTATTCCTTAATATGACCTAAAAAGTACCAAAAGTTGTAAATCTGATGAAGAAACACTATCATGACTATTTGTAAAGTTGTAGGCATAGCCATAGGCGCCTAGGCCCCTATGGAATTCTTTCCGTACGGTATAGGATTAGGAGGAGCATGGGAGGAGCTAGGAGAATGAGTCAGGTTACTAAGTTTAATGACAATCATGACAATGACATACTCACATAGGTGACACATGGGTGACATTGGCATCCATGGCTGGGGGAGGGGGGGGGGGCTAGAAATACACTTCAAATCATGAGTGCCTGCGCCTGTACACACTGGCAATCGTGGACTAGGGACAGAAGGGTTAGGGCACAAACAAAGGGTCCACGATTGACCGAACGACCACGATTCGGCCAATGAGAGCTGTTGCTAGTACAAACAAAGGGATGAGGATTAGGGACAATAGAGAGTCCACGATTGCCAGTGTTTACACTGGGGGGGGGGGGGGGGTGCACCATTGCGTGTTTATCATTATCAGATTATATTTGAAACATTAGTTACAAGGTTATGTTAATTGTTAGTATGCAAGCCATGTACATGTTGGATTGTTTTCAGAGTATATTCTGAAAACAAAATTCACGTTTTCATTCATGGTTTGCATATACATGTACATTTCTTTCACTTTGTCATTTTTTGTTTGTTTGCAGGTTGCAGTAAATGATTCTCCACTAAAACTGATAAGCCATCATGTGAATAATCAGTGTTAATCAACAACAGTGTTAATGTTCTTCATAATAATGCTGCTGCCAACATCAAACGGTCTTGGGATGTTTTCTTCACTGCTCATCCGACAAAGAATTTCCAAGTTCCTTGTTACGACAAGAGTCTTGTCAAGTACAAGCCCACTGAAGTCTTTCCAGCATCTGAAACCAAAGCAGCTGACAGCCCTTTCCCCTCATGGGAGACAGGGAACAACTCAAGGGACCAGATCTGTGCTTTACAAGAAATCTGCTGTCGGGAAGCAATTTGGACCTAATTTGACAAGACAAACAAATCTCAGTACTGCTAGTAACCACATATCAGGTGTCAACAATGCAAGAACAGACCTCCTGTCTGTTACTGTTAGACAACACATCACAAGGCAATTCCACACAAGCTCAAGCATCTTGACTGACCAAAGCGATTCGAATGAAAACCGCGATGTTGCGACAAAGACTACTCTGGGGAAAATCCCCGATTCGGAGAGGCTGCAGCTTGTCTTCACTTGCAAGGTGTGCGACAGGAGGTCCACGAAGAGCATCTCCAGGCTAGGGTACGAGAAGGGCGTGGTCATCGTGAAATGTCCAGGATGCGACAAGAACCACCTGATTGCTGATAACCTGGGATGGTTTGCTGAGGCCGGGGGGAGGTACAATTGCCAATTTCTTTATCGCCTCTACATGTATGTCTGGATCAGCACACCTACATTGTAGTCATGGTCCAATTTGGCCACGGTCAAGCCAAAATGACCATAAGGGGTCACTATCAAGAAGACGAATCAAATCCAGGCTAAGCTTGGGAACTTTCAGACTTGCACCTAGGAAATTCCAAGCACAGTCCTTATGATTTGAAAATCACAGGCGTGTGGAAAAAGGCACACCTGGATTTTTCTAGGCGTGTGTTTTTTCTAGGCGTGTGATATTTTTAGGCGTGTGAATTTTCTAGGCGTGTGAATTTTCTAGGCGTAAGATTCTGTGGCCCAAACTGGTACTGAACAATCTGGTATATTTGTTTTATAATATTCATCTTTGTTCACAGTAAAGCAACTCAAGAGCTCACAGATGTATAATTATGCTGTAGAAATATGCCGAGGACAGGTGTGCGGTACAGAGGGATTCAGGCGTGCGATTATTCGCACTTCTCAGGAAGCTTTAAGGCGTGCGATGGCGTGGGGGTGTGATCTCGTGCCTCAAATCAGGACTGACTGCTAGCATACCCAACGCTCGCTAAATTAAAACTAATGTATGCACTTGAGGTTTGCTGGGAATTGTATGGGTCCGAGTGCCAAAAGCACAAGAGTTCATTTGATTAGTCTTGTTGATGACGACTCTATTGCTGCAATGGCTTGACCGCTTGACTTTCGCCCTCAGACCCAGGAATTACCGAGCCTACCTCATAGCTGCCAACTGTTACTAATTTTTCGTAATTATTACGAATTGTTTGTTAAATTACGAAAATACGATTTGCCACTAAAACATTACGAATTTCCCATTTTCTACCTAATGAAAAAAAAAAACTTGTAAAGTATCGTTTTTGACCGAAAACTTCTGGCGAAATGTCGCGATAATGGATGGACTGGTGACAAGTCTAATAAGAATGCAGTCAAGCACCTGATAGACATCAATGCAGTGTGCGCAGTGGAGTACTTGAGGACCAGACTAAAACTATTTTTCAATGGTGTGTCATTTGTGTGCATCTCGTGGATGTGTGGTTGTGTGTACTGTATGTGAGTACAATAAAAAAATTATTATTTTTTTTTTTTAAATTATCTTTTGGCCTACATTACATTATTATTCACAAGAAGAAGGGTATGCACATGTATGTGTACATGTAAACCATGTACCTGTACTCGATGTTGGTAAAGCTTTTGATAAAACGAGCAGTTGAAAATGACCGCGCGGGTTGATTACTAATTGGGATTTTGAAATGTTGGCAGCTATGCTACCTTGTGTGCCCGTTTTGAATATCACATGAGGCATGGTTGGAATTTCCCGATCTCGAGTCTGAGTGCCAAAGTTCCTTAGACTGGATTCGATTTAAGTGGGTGCCACATGGCATGCTACAGCTTTGTGGCTTGGCCTGGCTTGATCTGGCCTGCCAGGGAGTTGCTGCATTAGGGGAACACAATCCAAAGTTGCACCACGACTAGATCAGGATCACACTGCAACCCAAAATGCAGAAAAATGTGCAAAAACTCAATCAATCTGACTTTATAGCCACACTTCATCCAGCAAAATACCTCAGAACTTCCACGATGTGAAGAATAAAGACGAGGTCCTTGACCAGAATACCTGGTTTTGAGGTCAGACTTCAAATTGCAGAGATTTTTTGTTAGAGCCAAGGACTAGATTACGGCTTGGCGAGTAACTCGATTACTCAAGTACTCATGAACTGTTTGTGTTCGTTCTACTCATGGTTTTTCATCTACTCGAGTGCTTGTCCTGGTGCGATTGAGTAGAAGCAGGTACTCGCGTGTAGCAATTTAGGGTTCACAGCTCAATACGTGCCCTGCAAACGGGGAATCACTCCCTCCACCTCTCTCTCCCTAGGATGTTCCGGAGTAATTGCAGAATACCCCGCCACTCGGAAATACACCCCTAAAATCTCTGGCTACGCGGTTGGAATTGCTGGAAAAGAAACAATTCAAGTCCATTGCCAGCTACGCAGACAAGTAGCGCTGAGAAGGTTTATTGAGAGCAATCAACCGTGACTCCGTAGCCGGCTACGAGGTGCATAGATTGAGTGGCGGGGTATTCTGCAATTGTGCCGATATTCCATTCCAAGATATAAAAATTCAAGTAAATGACTCGAAACGTCGCACAGTAAGGATATGTCAGTGCTGAAGAATGTGGTGCGACTTGCACGCTATTTGCTTGTACATGTAGTTACTTTCTGTCATACTCCCCCATTCCCCCCATCCTTCCCCCATCCTCAGTTACACCACAGCTCTTGATAACACCATCAGAGATGAGTGTGGAGGAAACTTCCCCTTTTATTTGACAGTTCAATCTTTGTGGAAATGTGTTTTGTTTTAAAAAAAACCCAAAAACTCAGGTACATGTACATGTAATTTGATCTTTTTATCATCTTTTCTTTACAGGAATATTGAAGAGATTCTTGCAGCTAAGGGGGAGACAGTCAAGCGGACCATCGATGAAGGAGATGTCTTGGAATTAACACAACTGGAATGCGATAAAAAATTATAGGACTTGTATAGCAAATCATGGGCACAGTTTAAGTCTCAATCTCCCCCACCAAAACTTGTTGGTACAGTGAGGAATATGAAGTTCAAGAATTTGTTGCAAGCGGGTTTAAATATCATTCTGTAGCTTAACGATACAAACTTTCTTTTGGGGGTGGGGATGCAAGATATATTTTTGTTAGCCAACAGCAAGAGACAAATCACAAGTCAGTCATAAGGTAACTGATAACAGGATGAACTAGACGAAACAATTCCCTTTTTCAACAGTTCATTTGAATAGCGTGTATGTGTAACTTGTCTCGAGACTGAATTGTGTGTACTTGTTGTAGTTGATTTGTGAGGACTTGCCCATAACACTGGCAAAACAAATGTGACGTGTTCTGGCAAAATGAACTGGGCACAGGCCATAGTGGAGAAAATGGAAAAAAAACCCCCAAAAACCACAAAAATTGGGGCGTTTTTCTTTCTTTCGATTTTCAGTTTCGCTAATATTTGCAATCTTTGATACGTCTACCACAAATAATTTATGAAATAGTACAAAGAAAACAAATTGATATTTTCGTTTTCAAAACTTGAAACTTTTAAGGCCTTTTTCTCAGTACTTTGTACAAATGTATTTTACTTTTTTGACAAGTTGATAAAATGCGAATGTTAAACAGCCATAACTTGAACAACAAACAGCAACAAGCAGTATTGTAAGGAGAATTTTATTTGTTTTCCTAATACCCACAAACCCTCATTTCGACCTCTACCCAGTTCTGTTTCATTTTGCCAGACCTCACAACTGTCATGGTGAATTACATGTGGTTGCTTATTGAATACTTCAATAATTGTTTCAACAAAAATAAAAATCAAGGAACATGTTCTTTTCTTGATCATATATTTGTACAGTGCATTCTTCCCACAAAATTGTTTGGTAACTGATTGCTCAATGTTACTGCAAAGCTCAAATAAATTATTTTTCTGAACAGTATAGACAATTTTAAAGACTTCTGCTGAAAAACACTCATAAAAATTGTATGATGTACCTGTTATTTATTTCATTTAATACAAAGTTGGGTCTTTAAGGTCTTTGGATTAGTACATTTGTACATGTGTACAACATGTACAGTCGAGTCTCGTTAATACAAACTCTGTTAATACAAAATTCTGGTTATAACAAACATAAAGCCTTTGTCCCGACTGTGCATTTATGTGCACACTGAATGGAACTGATGTTCCTCTTAATACGAAATTCTGATATAACAAACAATTTGGCTAGGTCAGAACGAGTTTGTATTAATGAGACTCGACTGTACATGTACATTTTGTACTCCATGATACCAGTTGGTGAGGCTTTGGAAAGAATGTAGTATGCATATGCGACTTCTTTGTACAAAGTCTATGGAGACTTGAGTGCATTTTTAAAGTGTTTTTTTTTTTACAAGTAGATATGTTTCTCAGTCCCAGATTCATGTCTTTTCGACATTTTTTTTACAATGACTGACCTTCATTGAGATAATGCATGTTACGAAAAAAAAAAGGGACATCAAGTTGCAACATTCTTTCTGAGTCTTGCTTTGATATAAAATGTTTTGATCCAAAAGTTTACCATGTTCATCATGAACTCAACTTTAGAAGAAGTTTGCAGAAATAAGATGAATCGCTAGAGAACATGAACCCGAAAATCAATCGATCATAACTTAAACTTAAATTCTAGTACAAAACATTGCCGTGATGAACATATAAAGTTTTCTCCAGAAAAATTGAAATGTGTCAAATGTAAACCACAGTTGAATGATCATGGAAAATAATAAACTTGGTTTATACCCAAATTTCTTTCTTAAATTGTACTGAGGGCGAACAAACTTTGTACCAGTGCTCATTTTGTGTTCTCTCCACAATAAAACATCAATCTGAATACATCTTGTCTGCTACCTTGCTTTCGTGGTTGGTACCTTTATTCACTTTTTCAATTAAAAACTCCTTGGTGTCCATTGGAATAAAGGACGACGTAAGCAAATTAGGAAAATCATGGTGTTGACGAAAACGTCTAATGATCCCAGGGAGCCTTGATGTCACAATTAAACAACATCATAATAACTTGGTCATAACAAACTCTAATAGTACAAATACAAACTGGATGCTATTTACAATACTTGTACTTCCATCTGTGGTGCAACTTTTCACCACATGGAACGGAAAGTTTTTGTACATAAAAAAATAACTAAACTGCTACGTATTTACAAAGTCAGCATCTTTCAGGCGATGCTACTGTTTACTCTGTGCTGCCTCTTTCCTCGCTGCATCCTGTAGTAATTGTGTGTCGCACTCGTCAGCTGGCAGCTGCACGTATCTCACTACCGACCCACGGATGAAACAGTTTTTGACTGAAAGCTGCAAAGAGGAAGAAATACACATTAACCCTAGGAAGGTGAAAACAGAAATAAGACCGAGTTGTGTTGTCTAGCTGAACCCCAAAATCTCTGCTCCGAATGCTATTTACTTAGTCAGTCAGAGAATCGGTCAGTTTTAGCAGTTTTTTGATCCTGCAAAATCCTCCTCAAGCTCATGGTGGACTTTAACCCTAACCTTCCCAAATCCTCCAAAATCCTCTTGCAAAACAGAGGATTTTGTAGGATTGAGGCTATGTATGGCAAATATGTGTGGCTGATTTTGGAGGATGCACTGTGTCAAGGTCTTGGGCCGGACCTGTTTATGGTAAGCCGCGCATAATCCTCCACACTGCTCCAGGATGTCACTGGCTCTGCCTCAACATATTGACAGTGATTGCTGGAGGATTTTGCAGGATTGAGGCAGTGGTCACCCCTCCAAAGACCACATTCAAGAAATAACGGAGGATTCTGCAGGATTGAGGCTGTATACAATTTTTACATGGAGGCAGTTGGAGGATTTTGCAGGATTGGTTACATGCTAGCAAAAATGCAGGGAGTTAAGGTTAAAGGATCTTAGAGCAGGCTTTCAAGCAGACCCAGGTGAAAAAGTAGGAAAACAGTTGGATAAAAAAAACAGGACAAAAGTGGGGCTTCGGAGGACAAAATTGGGATAAAAGTAGGACTTCTGCGGGCTTTCAGGAGTAGTTTTCGCTGATACTCGCCCATATCCGCAGCAACATCAGCCTCATCTGGCATGTTTTGTATTAACAAGTTGTGCTCCATCCTCAACTAATTAGATATTGGAAGTACAATTGCAGTACCTCTGCGCCAAAGCCCTTCATTGTGTGACATTATGACAGTGTGTAACACTGTTATGAAGAATATTCAATGAGATTTCATTTTTCGGAGTTGTGGACAAAAAAGTAGGAAAACATAGGAATTTCAAGGAAAAAGTAGGAAAAAATAGGAGCAAGGCAAAAAAAAAAACTAGGAAAAGTATGAATACTTATGAAAAGTATGAATAGCCTGTTTAGAGTGTTTGGGTTCATACATGTACTAATGGCTTCCCTTCCACTACCCTTGTCAGTGGTACATATCGTCAGTTGCACCACGAAGTGACGTATCGTGTGCACAAAGCCCATGGATGATGCGTCACTTTCTGGTGCACCCGACAATATACAGCAAAGACACCCAAAATGCTTTGTGTCTTGATCATACAATGTACATTCGCTCACCATATGTGGATATTTCTCTGGGTCGGTCACGCTGATGTCTGAGAGTTTGATGTTCAGGAACTGGTCCACCGAGTGTAACGTTCCACAGATACTGGGAAATAAAGGGGGTAATACAGTTTTGCAAATAGCAATTATATAAAATTGGTGATCGCAAATACTTAACCCTAACCCACCTCATTCCTCCAAAATCCTCCTGGCGGTTTTGGAGGATTCTAGAGGATTGAGGATGAATGGTGATTGAATCAAATGAGGATTCTGGAGGATTGAGGATGAATGGTGATTGAAGCACATGAGGATTTTGGAGGATTGAGGATGAATGGTGATTGAAGCACAAGAGGATTTTGGAGGATTGAGGATGAATGCATTTTGAGGCAGGACTGTCTGATGATTTTGAAGGATTTGGCGTTGGTTTATCCTTCATTTAAACACGAGTGCAAAATTTTGGGATGAGGAGGATTTTGGAGGATTGAGGATGAATGCATTTTGAGGCAGGACTGTCTGACAATTTTGAAAAATTTAGGCGGAGTTGCAAAATTTTGGAGGATTTTGGAGGATTGAGGATGGTTGTAAGCAACAAGGGCCTAGGGGGTTAGGGTTAATCTGTTCATTAACTCAAACAGCAGTCATCATTATGACATATTGAACTGTAAAAATGCCTTTGATGACTCCTCAATGAAATACAATGCCATATATTTGTAAAGTGATATTTGTAAGTTATGAAATAATTGTTAGTTTTGTAACAATGGAAAACCCAACAACACAGCTACATAATAAGTACCTGAGATCATTCTTCAGCTCAACCACAACATCTTTCCCCACCAGAGATTTGAAGAATGAGTAGAAAAGCTGCAAAATACAAGACACAGGCATAAATTAGTTCAGGTTGAAAACAACTTGCAAAGATGGTTCTCCAAGTACATGTACATGTACGTGTACATGTACTTGTAGCGACTTTTGTAAAGCACGTACAAATTCAATACATGTAGCCTTCAGATGCAAGTGCAAAGTATGTACATTTTGGACCTTATCCTAAAACTAAGAACACGTATCGACTGTTTTGCAAAAAATAGTTGATCGTCTGGGATTTTTCCCAAAAACAAATTCATTGGAAAATGGGCTAAAATAGCCATAGGCCAATTTAGCTTACACGATATGTGCCTTAACCCTAACCGCCCTGAATCCTCCAAAATCCTTTTTGCAAATTGGAGGAATTTGCAGGATTGAGGTTACATAGCAAAAGTGCGTTGCTGATTTCGGAGTATACACTGTGTCAAGGTCTTGGGCCGGACCTTGTGTTGTTTATGCTCAGCCGTGCATAAATTTAGTCCTTGATTATACTTGAAATCCTCCGCACTGCTCCAGGATGTCACTGCCTCTGCCTCAACTTATTGACAGTCATAGCCGGAGGATTTTGCAGGATTCAGGCAGTGGTCACCCCTCCATGGACCATATTCAAGAAATAATGGAGGAATTTGCAGGATTGAGGCTATATGCTATTTTTCCATGAGGCCAATTGGAGGATTTTGCAGGATTGAGGCTACATCCTAGCAAAAAGGCCTAGGGAGTTAGGGTTAAAAAGGAGGAGGCCCTTTATACTTGATACTTCTGGGCAGTTGTCTACTAGTTGACCACAAAACCTTCTTAAATTACTTATTGAACATTAGTAAGCTAAGTAATTCACTTTTAAAAGCCCAATCACATTAATAAATGTCTTTCCCCACAAGAAACGTGAATGAGTAGAAAGCTGGGGGAAAAAGAAGAAGACACAAGTGGAAAAATTCTGCCAACCGGACTCCACTTACCTGCCGCCAAACATCCAAATTTTCACCTCACCTTGTGATTTCAACCAAGAGGAATCCAGGAAAGAGTGGACATGCGAAAAAAAATTGGTAAAAATGTGTTTTTGGAGCACATTTTGCATGCACATGTAGTGCAGATCTGAGTTGAAGCAGCCGGTCAAAACTGATTGAAGTGTCTGGAACAGCGGTACGTTGTACGCATGACATCGATAACCATGACGTCGCATGAGACGTCGCATGAGCCGGCCAATGATAGTGCAATACGTCATTATGAATATTTATTTTTCATGAATATTTAGTTTATTTCAATGAATACTTCAAATACGTCCAAAGATTGATCATTGCAACAGCGATCGTGCGCGGCCTAGCGGTTAAGAGACTCGTGTATCAAGCAAGCGTTCGAGGTTCGAATCTCGAAGAAGTGAGCGACTGATTGATAAATAGAAATTAAGGAAAGGAGGGGGTAAGAGTAGAGGAGGGAAAGTGGAGGGAATAACCATAAAAGAGGTAACTTTTGGCGCTAGAAAATTTATTGAAAAAAGTGGTGTCCGGTTGGCAGAATTTTTCCGTATTAAATGTACAAGCTCAACATGCTCAACAAGTGTGAGGTCAGGTCTTTGCTCCACACCATTTTAAATTTTATTAGCTTTCTTTTCTTTCTGTTGACATTTGTAAATATACATTTGAATGCCAAATTATTCTCGTTCCCAATCACATCCGAAAGAAACCCTTAAAGTTAAACTAGTTTAGCTAAACATGTAAAAAAAAAAATGGCCCATCAAAATTTAAGGGCGCCCTCTATAGACATCGTAATTAACAATCGCACCATGTGCACTAAACGTCAGGTGAACGTATTAAACATTAACAAACCTGGAACTTAAAATAGAAGTAAAGGCATATGAACGCATATAAACAACAAAGAAACATGAAGATGTTACCATGATTATATCTGGTGAACAAACAACGTAAGTATGACTGCAAGATGTGAAATAATACAGGCAACGCTGACCAGACGACGCGACGGCAAAATCTCACTTCACATTTTTACCTTTGACCTATCCGGTAAATATGCCTCAATATTAAAACCAAAAAGATATTCATAATACAGTAAATAGTCATTTATCTATGTGCTAATTAAATTTATTTTTATATTTTGATATATTTGTAGCTTTAATACTTAAAAATGAGCAAACCAATTGCAGAATAATTAAAAACAAATATTAAAATTACTGAACAAGGCGATACCTTAGACAGCCTGGTACCCAAAGTTACCCAATGAAATACTTCGTACGTACTGCACGCTGTAGGTTGGGAGCCGCATCAAAGGTGACATAAAAAATTCTGCATAGTCACAACACAAAAAGACGGTATATCGTGAACGCAGAATAAAACGTTTTGTTTCAGCTGAATTTGAAAATAACATGGAGCTACAAATGCAGCCTGCACCACACACTTCCATAGGGGGTCCTCAACAACGATATTTCAGCCCTTATGCAATGAATGGAGGGTAAGCAATGAACGAAATTCAATCAATCATGTTTCACTTTCACGTTTTAGTTTTCAGTCACAAGAGGGCGCTATTTATTTTATCTTTTTTTCAACTACTTCTACTTGTTCTAGAATTAGAAGGCACCTCTCATTAGCTTTCTAGTTCTAGCAATAGCAACTAGCATTGTAGCTGGAGTTACCCAGCCCTAAATCATTTTTTTATCATGTCATCTAGGGCTGGAGATAGTTTTTCACGTAACCCAGCAGCGTAGGCAGGTCCCAAAAAAAATTACGATCCACGATGAAGATTCAGCCTACAATTGCAGTGAAAAAAGGAGGAATAACCGCTAACCTGACAACCTTGCAGGCATGGCCAGGACCGCAATTGGTTTGTGCACCAAAAAATTGTGTACAATGAATGGTGGTCGATTACCACACATGCGCTGGCTGTTGGCGCATGATGTCACGCGTACCGCAGCTGTGATGCGAGTGGTAAACCTCGCAATTTTTTTTGGGACCTGCCTACGCTGCTGGGTTACGTGAAAAACTATCTCCAGCCCTAGATGACAACCCAATGATAAAATTTAGGGCTGGGTAACTCCAGCAACTAGCATTGTGATTTTTCGGTATGCTAGTAAGCTGGCTTTTGGAAATGCACTTTGATAGACGAAATAAGCACAACTAATGAATACAGGGCCACTCCACTCTACATCCGCGCCTCCGTAGAAATGTCTGATGCCGTGGAGCCGCAGTCGACCTACCTCTGAGAATTGCGCCCTCTACCGGTCCGTGACTCCAAGGCTCCACGCTTCCATGGCTCCAAGGCTTCGCACCTCCCCTGTAGTCCTAGGATCATTCATATGGATATCCTACCGCTGAGAATTGCGCCCTCTACCGGCGCGCGCCTCCAAGGCTCCGCGGCTCTGAGCCTCCATTAATATGGATATGGATGCTTCGTTCTCAAAAAAATGTAGTCCTCCTAGGATCATTCATATGGATATCCCACCGCTGAGAATTGCGCCCTCTACCGGCGTGCGATTCCGCGCCTTCGCGCCTCCAAGGCTCCGTGGCTCCAAGCCTCCAGACAGTGCCCCGTATCAAGCGCGCCCTATCTTCCTTGAGAAAACAAGTGCATTTGCTGTACTTAGCACTTTTTACACATCTTCATATTATTGTACTTTATGCCCACTGACCCCAGTCTCGATCCAAGGCTCCAAGTACATAAAAAAAACCCGAAAATGCGCGAAAATTGCAAACTCGAGGTTAATGGTGATCCCTAACGTGGCGCACTTCGACGATTCCCCCGACTTTCCTCATGCAGTGTTGCCAAATCTCTTTGTTGAAAAACTTCAAATTCATTCAGTTAAATACTGGTACTGTAATTATTACCGTAATACATGTAGTCATGAAATTAAGTCCAAAATTCAAAAACGGTGGCGTCCAGAAATTTGGCCCAGATTCGGCCAAGTGTTCCCTAACGTGGCGCACTTGAACAAATCTCAGAAAATCCCATAACATTTACAAATTTCTTTAAAGTTGATAAATTCTGATAAATCATTATTATCTCCACTCATATCCAACTATAAGTTTGTCAGAAAACTATTTTCTTATTTTTGGGCACATTTTAAAAGAAAAAGGTTCATTGTGCACTTTCAAAATAAAATCGGAAAATCACTGTAGATACAGGGTATGCTGTGGGAGAGGATTGGATAGATTTGTTTAACAGTTTGTGAAATTTTATCAGGAGGAGGGTTTAAAAACCAAAAATATTGATACACTGTATCTTTCATGTCGTAACAGGACTGTACTGGCTGTAGCTGGTGATGATTTTGCAGTTATCGCATCCGACACAAGACTGAGTGAAGGTTTCTCCATTCACAGCAGGGACCTGCCTAAAACATACAACCTGTAAGTTTCTGACGTAAAGAACACAAGATTGTCTGTTTAAAACCAACATTTTTTCGGCCTTTGAAGTGTTTGGCCAAATTAGCGGATAGCGCAGCCATGAAAAAAGGGCTGGATGAATGAATAAGCTGTCAAGTCAGATGTTTCCATTTCAGTTAAGTTGTATGTTTTAAAGCCAAAGTCCATCATTTGCAGCTATCCAAAAAGTAACTGATGTAATTATTGTTGAAAAACATACTTGGTTGAAAGATAGTAAGGGGACTAAACTCCCTGTGAAATTATTCTTTCTGGTAAGCTGTCATTTTGAAGAAATCAACGAAAGAAGGCCTTTCCAACTTCTTAAGAAGCACCGCAGGAAATTCAAATTAGTAGTTTGTTTTGTTATTCGGCGAAGCGTGCGCAAGCATTGGCACGACGCACACGCGCGCGCGGTTGCTATAATTCGACGGATCAGTGCGCGGCATCGCGTAGCTGCAATCGGCTCGGTGAGAACGTGTCTCGGACGCTGGATTCAGGCCCAATTCAAATATGACTCAGCAACTTTTGATTTGAAATCGAGATCCTAGAATGTTGTTTTTCTCGAAAAATGCAGATGAAGCTGAGCTGAAACTTTATCAGATTGGTTGTTCAGCATCCTTCTTCAGATAGTGAACACTTTTGTTTGCTTTTGTTGCTTCAAACGTACAAATTACAAATGATAGACTATACCTTTAAGTATCACATGTAATCCCAAGTGGAGTATTTGAATACACATCTTTTGCTAAATATTTAAAATTGACTATTAGGCCCCCCCCAAAAAAAAATTCGGTCTCTGGTCAGACCAAAGTTCCGGAATTGACGCGGCCACGCGGCTTTTTTTTTTTTTTTTTTTGCTTTTTTTTCTTTTTTTTCAAGCTTGGATTGTACAGACAAGGTAGGTACTATTTTGCTTTTTTGGTGTCCTCATGTACATTGGTGCCCTCCATAATTTGCCTTGGTGCTTCGATCATTTGCATTGGTGCAATTTCCCATTCCTTGGTGGAAGTTGGTGCTCTTTGGTAAAAAAAATTGAGGAGGTGCGGAAATAGAGGGCGCTGTTGGAGCTACCGCGGAACATTTTGGAAAAAAAAAAGATCGACGCGCATGATTAAAATCGACACGCGCGCTGACCAGAGACCGACTTATTTTTTTTTTGGCCTTAGAGTGGAATTTTTGCATGAGCGTGGGGAAAATGACCCTGATCATCATCTTTCCCTGTCCCCATTTATTTGCAGAACGGGCAACACAGTTCTTGCATGTTGCGGTTTTCATGGAGATGTCCTCACATTGTCTAAAGTTCTCGAGGCAAGATTGAAGGTGAGTGCATGCTGAGCCAATCTTTGTGCTGTTCTGAATGTTCTTTCATTTAGTACCACTTTAGCCACTGTAGCACCCAAAACTGCCCTGCCTATTACTCCCTGAAGCACCTGAAACCGCCCAAGCACTCAGTGGTTTTATGGGTTCTTCAGTGGGTTAGCTGTTGTCTGCTGCGAAAGATGTGGGACATTGCATTTTTTGCACCGATTACTTTGTACATGTAGACCAGAGAAATTGAATTATGGACCTTGTGCTCAAGTACTCCTCACTTGATTAACCCTAACTCCCTAGGCCTTTTTGCTAGGATGTAGCCTCAATCCTGCAAAATCCTCCAATTGGCGTCATGGAAAAATAGCATATAGCCTCAATCCTGCAAATTCCTCCGCTATTTCTTGAACATGGTCCATGGAGGGGGGACCACTGCCTGAATCCTGCAAAATCCTCCGGCTATGACTGTCAATGGACCGATCCAGTAAGCACCGCCCCATGGTATTCTGACCAATCACAGCCGTGATTTATGTCCGACACGCGTGTACAAAAGCCCGACATGCGTGCACGCGCGTATGATGCGCGCGGCAGGAAAGTGCAGTGTGGCATTGGAGAGGAGCACGTGTTAATTTGCCCACGTGCGCAGTGGGAGGGGCTTACTGGATCAGTCCATAGGCTGAGGCAGAGGCAGTGACATCCTGGATCAGTGCGGAGGATGTCAAGTATAATCAAGGGCTAAATTTAGGCACGGCTGAGCATAAACAACACAAGGTCCGGCCCAAGACCTTGACACAGTGCGTACTCCGAAATCAGCAACCCACTTTTGCCATGTAACCTCAATCCTGCAAATTCCTCCAATTTGCAAAAAGGATTTTGGAGGATTCGGGGCAGTTAGGGTTAAAGAGACAGTTCTAATGGTAGGCACTCAATTAATTGCAGCTGTACATCTTGCAATCATCTGAGGACAATACAAGTTTCTGTGCATTCAGAATAACATTATTTTGCGTGTTTCATGCCATGCGTGCACGAACCAGTGTGGGTACATGGTGTGTCCTGCACATGGATCTTTCCGAAGTGGTCACGAAGTCCATTACAGCATTCGTGACACAATGCATTAACCCTAACCTTCCCAAATCCTCCAAAATCCTCTTTGTAAAATGGAGGATTTTGCAGGATTGAGGCTACATGGCAAAAGTGTGATGTTGCTGATTTTGACGGATGCACTGTGTCAAGGTCTTGGGCTGGACCTTGTGTTGTTTATGCTCAGCCGTGCATAAATTTAGGCCTATAGTATACTTGAAATCCTCCGCACTGCTCCAGGATGTCACTGGCTCTGCCTCGCCATATTGACAGTGATTGCTGGAGGATATTGCAGGATTGAGGCAGTGGTCACCCTCCAAGGACCACATTCAAGAAATAACCGGGATTTTGCAGGATTGAGGCTAAATTTTACAAGGAGGCAGTTGGAGGATTTTGCAGGATTGAGGTTGCATCCTAGCCAAAATGCCTGGGGAGTTAGGGTTAATAATGGTTACAATGATTTGATCATGTGATGTTATGTCTTTTGTGTTGATTAGATGTACGAGCATGATAACCACAAGAAGATGAGTTGTAAGGCCGTTGCGTCCATGCTGTCCTCCATCTTGTACTATCGACGTTTCTTTCCTTACTACACCTACAACGTCCTGGCAGGAATCGATGAAGATGGTAGGTCCACCATTTCAGCTTTTATAGCCTGCTAGAAGCATCATTGCATACTTGTGGCAGTTGAAATACCTTACAGTTACATTTGCTCTGACTAGCAGTCCACTTAACACCACGACTTAGGCCAAGTTCGGGCAAGGACCATAGTCGACAAGTGGTTGATTTGTGACGTACCTTACGCCTGCGCACTAATTGCAACGTGCGAACGTCTCTAGTCAAACGCTGGTCAAAATGTCATCGCAAAACTTCTGCATCCTGGCTCTCTGCTAGCGTTATGAATACGCATGGCTATTGGTTAACAGCGAAGCAACCAATCTCAGTAGGCTGGTTCCAAATAGTCGACTAGCGTACATGTAGTCAACCACCGTCGACTAGACAGAGTTTGGGCAAACGTTAGTTAACCATTGGTCGACTATAGTCCTTGCGCGAAATTGGCCTTAGGTTGTACAGACAGAAGGGTGTTTGAAACCCCAGGTTTCACTTGGGCTTTGGATTTAGGAGAATTTAGGCCCCAACTAGGAAACACCACCTCGTAAATGAATTTGCCGCCTGAAACAAACATGACAAAGCCTGGATTTTGAAAACCTGCGTAGAATATTATTGATGTTTTTGGCATGTTATTATGCAATTCCTTTTCAGTACAAAAGAAATGTTGCCTCATGTGTTTATGTGCTGCATTTTTAAGCTCTGGCAGGACTTCTACATGTCACTTGGTGGTCTGTCTGTCTGTCTGTCTGTCCCCGAAAATTGACCAAAAGTATGGTGTTCCATATGTGCCATCGGCGTTGCATCTTTCGGCATCGCATTTTTAAGCTCTGGCAGGGATCATTTTATCAATTTTATGCAAGACTTCCATGCAAGAAAAAAAAAAGTAAATAAAATAAACAAAGCATTGGTTTCATGCAAGACTTTTTGCAACGTCAGCCTCGCTTGAGTCTAACACGGCCAGAGCTTATTGTGCACTCCCACTTGTTTCAGATTCGGGAAGTTTCTCTAACACTAATGCATTGTACATGTTGTAGTGTTTAAAGCTATAGTCCATCATTTGTAATTAGTGCATTTTGTTCGTTTGAAGCAACAAAATCTAATGAAGGATACTGAACAACTTACTTGATGAAGTTTCAGCTCAGCTTCAGCTTTATATTCCGAGAAAAACAGCATTCTAGGATCTCAATTTCAAATCAAAAGTTGCTAAATCATGTTTCGAATTGTTTTGAATTGCAGCTTTACGCGATGTCACGCACTGATCCGACGAATTATAGCAACCGCGTGCGCCTGTGCGTCGTTCCAATGCTTGTGCGCGCTGCGCCGAATAACAAAACGAACTACTAATTTACATTTTCCTACGGTGCTTCTTAAGAAGCACCGTTGGAAATGCCTTCTTTCGTTGATTTCTTCAAAATGAGAGCTTGCCAGAAAGAATAATTTCACAGGGAGTTTAGTCCCCTTACTATCTTTCAACCAGTATGTTTTTCAACAATAATTACGCCAGTTACTTTTTTGGATAGCTGCAAATGATGGACTCGGTCTTTAAGTAACCTGTACAAATGATTAAGTATGTCATTCAAGCACAGCTTGTGATTATCCCCACAGGTAAAGGTTGTGTGTACAGCTTTGATCCTGTTGGCTCCTATGAGCGTGAGGCGTATAGAGCAGCTGGCTCCTCCAGTTCACTCCTTCAACCATTACTAGACAACCAGGTCAGTACTCAAGCATTCTCAACTGGCATTCCCTGTACAATAGTCATGTTTCATCCCCCAAACACAGGCATGCAACTGGGAATTTAGAAAAAAAACAAGGAAACAGACTTTGTACCTGTAGTGTTTTTCAATTTGTAATGGTTAGGCCAAAAAAAAAAACATTTGGTCTCTGGTCAGACCAAAAATCCGGATTGATGCGGCCACGCGGCTTTTTTTTTTTTCCTCAAGCTTGGATTGTACAGACAAGGTGGGGTACTATTTTGCTTTTTTGGTGTCTTCATGTACATTGGTGTCCTCCATAAATTGCCTTGGTGCTCTCGATCATTTGCCTTGGTGCAATTTCCCATTCCTTGGTGCTCTTTGGTAACAAAAATTGAGGAGGTGCGGCAATGGAGGGCGCTGTTGGAGCTACCGCGGAACATTTTGGAGGAAAAAAAAGATTGGCGCGCATGATTAAAATGGCCTTATCATGAGAAGTTAGAAACTAGGAAATCAGCATGGCAACATTTCACGGCGCTTCTTAACAGTTAGCAGAAAAAATGTGCTTAGCATAGCAGAAAAATTTGCTAACCTTAAGCACTATTTCATGGCGAGGATGTGCTAACGGTCAAGCGTGCATGGAGATTTCTATTACGTCACTAAATTAAGCAAATTTTTCCTCTGCAGAAAGCGTGCCTTTTGCTTTGCTTATGCTTACGGCCTCCATGAAATACAAAATTCTGTGCTCAGCAGCGCCGTGAAATTTGGCCCTGGTCGGAGGAAAAGTAGCATGCCTGCAAACAGATTCCTTTTTTTAAATTGCTATTTTTTCCGGCAATACAAAAGTTATTCACGTTTGTATACTTTACTTTTTCAAATTATTGGCGGCCAGACAATGATTCTGTTCTCGAGGGGTAGGCTGGTTCCCGTCCCACAATCAGTATCGATAATGCACAGACTGGGAGCCAGCCTGCAAGCCAAACAAAAACCTTTCTTTCAGAGGATTGCGTACGTTCCAAAAAAAACAAACAGAAAGGAAAAAAAGGGTTTTGGTTAGAGTAAAACATACACGTTGGAACATTCATTAACCAGTTCAGGCTGGGTTTATTTTGACAGCGACCAGACCTAGGCGCAGGATTATTTTTCACGAGATCAATGCCAGACGGGTTCAGGCCGTCATCTGTGGGTAGCACACCCTGATATTTCCATGAAATGTAATTTTTGAAAATAAAATCCTTAAAATTGCTCCCCCGTGCTGTTGAACAATTTTTTTCTTCAGACAAAATTTTCAACTTAACTGTTTTAACAGCATCCAGCCTCTCCCCAGTCCCTGTTACATGGCCAGAAACAAAGCAACTTTTTGTGTCCAATTCTACCTTTCTATAATCACGCACGATGCTCATTCCTATTTACTTGCATAAATAATTTTTCTTCATTTGTCAGATTGGCGGCAAGAACCAGGAAGGTTTCAACGAACTGCCTCTCAGCCAGGAGAAAGCCGTGGCACTGGTCAAGGACGTCTTCATCTCGGCCGCTGAGAGAGACATCTACACTGGCGACGGCATCATCTTGAACATCATCACGACGGCTGGTGTAAGCGAGGAGAGGTTCCCACTAAGACGAGATTAACCGTCTGTTTAAATCTGTATATCAGTGTAGTTGTTTTTCAAGTTTCGAGTCCGTCACAACTCCAGTCCACAAGAACAAATCACAAATCTGTTACTGGTGAACACATTTGAATGCATACATCTTTTGGCCAGATGTTTTTAAACAAAATGCAATTAATGGTGTGACTGTCTTGGTCGGCACTGCATCGCTGGTTTGATTTTGGAAAAAACTTACACTGTTGTTTATTTCCACAGTGTCATCACTGTAATGTACAGTGGAACGCCGCTATATCGAACAATTGGGGATCCACGAAAATTGTTCATAAAAGCGATTGTTTGGTACAGCGATGTTAAGCTGCCAGTGCCCCAGTACTCGCTTTTCAATAAAAAGCGTCCTTCAGAACTTCACCCTTGCAGACTATTGAATTATGTAATTACACAGTTTTTGAGCTTACTACCTACAGCAAAGGGTGGCTTTCCCCTTCTATTCCGTGTGGAAATAATAGCCACTTGTCACTCTTCTGCTGACATTTTTTGAACAACAATGTTCGGTATGTTTTGTACACAAAAATCGGGAGCCAAGGATGATGTTTGGTATAGCCAAATGTTCGGTATAGTGGTGTTCGGTATAGCGACGTTCCACTGTGTTTCTTGTTCAACACGAGAATATGTATCTTGAATGAGGGCAAAAGAAAATTAAAACCAAATAAAAACTTAGTAAAAGCAAATCAACTATAAGCCCGAGTATTCACTGCTCCTTACTAAAAATTTTGTCTTCACAGAATATATTTCAACAGACTGACCATAAACACAAGCTATGTGTAAGGTTTTTCTTTGCAGAGTGTTCTTTTTTATTTACATCTATGTACAATTCTTAATTTACAATCTACAGTGAAGCACGTTGTGCTAAATAAATTTAAGAATGTAGTTACACGAAAGCAGATGTCCTTTTCGTATTTGCTGAGAATTTTGTAAGAAAATCTTCGGACGTCAGACGAAGTATCTCCCAGATAATGGGGATGCTCAGGGGTATATATTTTTAGTCCGTGCAAAAGTAACCCCCTCAACGGTTACGTGGGGAGAGACCACTAGCAGGGACATTGAAACGCATTGCTGCCTTACGCCTGGCATCCGAGCAAAGATGTCACTGGTCAACAGTCGCTTTCCTACCCTACCACTGGTGAACATGTGTTATGACATACAGATCCTTGTCATTTGATTGGTGGAACTCGCATCACGCGACATTTGTTAGGACTCCCATTCATGCCAGGGCTAAAAAAAGTCCCATTCCCCAATGGGGAATGGGACATGCTATTCAACAGACCATTCTTGTTCCATGACGCGGTAGTTTTGTGCAAATGCATGCTGGTGTGCGCGTTCAGCGTTGCGCTTAGCGCGTATTGTTCCAAAGAGCCAGCGCTACAGAGTTGGGTTCAAACATGTTCATGAAGGCGTGGTTTGGAAGAGAAATACCTTTTCCACCAATGGAAATAAAAGTTCAAATATATCAAATGACAAGGACCTATATGTCAGTTATATAAAACAAATGTGAGTGGCCTTAAATTGTGGAATGGGAGGAATATTATCACTCGGTAAAATCTGGACCTTTCCAGTTCACTCGGCTTCGCCTCGTGAAATGGAGAAGTCCAGATTTTACCTTGCGATAATATTCCTCCCATTTCACTCTGAGCCACTCAATATTTGTAATTTTGTATACTACGGGTATGTAAGGGGAAAGAGTGCCCTCAATGGTGCAGGCACAGTGCATATAGCAGACCCAGAGAATATAGCAGACCCTACTGAACCTAATCAAGCCACCCCAAACTCGTCTTCAGGCTCAACACTGGTGCACATTTGAACCTGTATTGTTATATCGTGCGCTTGGACACTGTAATTTCATTGGTCTAGGTTGGCCACGTGTCGGGACAATAAAAATGCATGTCACACACCGAGGGTGATATCGCACTGCGTTCATTGCGTGCGTTGTGCGCACATGTGGAACCTGCCGGCGCGCTAGCTCTACGCAATGAGAACTGCAATGTCAAACGCTCAGTCTCATGTCCGACAGGACATCAAAACCTTCAGTTATCAAAGGTTACATCGCAGTGATCTCACACAGTAAGTTACAACCATTTCTCTCTTGGATTTGCACGATATAACAAAGCAATCGTTGACTGCTATGATGTGGGATATGTCATTTTTAACCCCCTCGGGGCAAAAACGTCATATCCCACATCACAATAGCCAACAACTGGTACTGTTCTATCTGAGGGGACAGATTGCCCTCAACACTTCATGCGCAGAGCATATAGCCGACCACACTACGTCTGTTATGTTATCATCAGCTCATCTTGTTGCTGGGCTAATTGCTGCCTCTGGATTTCATCTTGGTGTATTTCGTCGTGATCTGGATGCCACAGTCCGACGATGGTCCGCTCCACTGCAGTACAGCTGACGGTGTGGGATTCCAGAACGCCGCGATGAACCTAAATCAGGATTAACAAATGCAAAAATGAGGACCTGTCCCATCTGTTAAAGGGAAAATACAACATTTGCAAACATCAAAAAATAAAACTACCGAATCATTTTGAAATACCTTGCTGGACTGTTAGTGAATGACAGTGTAAAGCATCCTGTAAAATCATGGCACCTGGTATACTGTCATTTTCAAGAAAAGTGGTATTTTTGTATCAATTTCGAACGCTGATCGGCCGATCAGCATTGGAAAAAAACTGGCTTTTTTTTTCAAATACTGGCCCCAGTTGACCATCGCACTTGTTTGCAATCGATTACACACCTATGGACGGGTACAAGCCCGCTAGACTGGTTCCCTGACCTTACAATTCCCCAATGTATGTAAACTGCTCTGTTTCTACTTAAATGGAGTCAGGGAACCAGACTACAGGAAAATGATTGTTTTTCTTGGTTTTTATAGCATTTTCGAACCCAAACCCTCAAAAAAGTCAGTGTAACTATATTTGCTATAATTTCCAACCCCTCAATTCCATCCATTTCTGAAAATTACAGCAAAAGCAAATGATGTATATTCCCTTTAAATGTGGGAATTGAATTTCACATTTAACCCTAACGTATCTGAATCCATCAAAATCCACACCCCTGTTTCGGAGGATTTCGGCGGAATCAGGATACCTCCATATTGAAAAAAGTTGGGGGATTTCGATGGATTCAGGACAGTAAGCCTAGTGGTACTGCAGGGTTTTGATGGATTCAGGATACCTCCATATTGAGCAGTTGGGGGACTTTGATGGATTCAGGATCTCAACAGATTTACTCGCGGCTAACTGGTGGATTCTGACATTTGTCTGATGGACTAACTGGCCACCAACATTTTTTTGCATGGCAAAATTAATGGATTTTGGCGGATTCAGGATACTTTCTAGTAAAAATACCCAAGGGATTAGGGTTATAGTGAGCATAACTGCCAGAAGCATAAAGAAGTGAAATGCTAATGAAATTTCTACATTCTAATCAGTCCGGGCATGGAGTTTTCAAAAAGGAACTTTTGACATGCCAACTGCATGGCAAAATTGGGTAAAAAAAAAGTCTAAAGCAACACAGAGACAGAAATTAAACAAAAAGCACCTGAACTATATTACATTGTGCTTATTCACTGAAGCATCAGCAAAACCATACAGTGCTTTGGTGGTTTTGGTCGCTACAGTGACTAAAGGGTTAACCCATTACTCACTGTAGCGCCTGAAACCGCCCTGCCTATTACTCACTGTAGCGCCTGAAACCGCCCTGCCTATTACTCACTGTAGCGTCTAAAACCGCCCCGCCTAGTATTCACTGTAGCATCCGAAACCACCCTGCCTATTACTCACTGTAGTGCCCGAAACCGCCCTGCCTATTACTGTACATGTAGTGCCCCAAACCGCCCTGCCTATTACTCACTGTAGCGCCTGAAACACCCTTTGCTTTTACTCACTGAAGCACCTGAATCCGCCCTGCGTATTACTCACTGTAGTGCCCGAAACCGCCCTGGCAATTACTCACTGAACAGACATGCAACTTTTCCTCGGATCCGCTGATTTCCTTGTTTTTCACTTCTCATTTTCACTTCTCCTGAAACCACCCTGCCTATTACTAACTGCAGCGCCTGAAACCGCCCTGCCTATTACTGAAGCGCCCGAAACCGCCCTGCCTATTACTCACTGAAGTGCCTGAATATGCCCTGCTTATAACTCACTCAAGCGCCTGAATCTGCCCTGCCTATTACTCGCTGTAGTGCCCGAAACTGCCCTGCCTATTATTACTCACTGATGAAGCGCCTGAATCCACCCGAGCACTAATACATGTACAGGTAGTACAGATGCTAATTGGTTAATATTTTGGCTGGTACATGTACATTTACATGTAACTGGCTTGCATTATAAAAGCAAACTTTACTTTTTACTTTAAGAGTATACTTGCACCCTGCACATGATTTGTTCCCCTCACCCCTCCACCTTAATGAGAAGGCAATCTGAAATAAAGTTTGATGATGCTTTTACCTGCAAAGCATCTAGCAAGTCATAGACTGATACAGGCTTCTGAGGAGGCGGGTTACCAGACGTTGCTTGCTGCATGACGGCGCACTGTTCACTGGTCTCTGAGTCTGGTCTGGTGACTGCGTACTGGCCGGATGCAGTTTCCATGTTGACGCCATTACAACTGATGACAAGGTCAAAGAAACGAGAAATTTATTGTTTTATTTTGCAAATTGTATACAGTGTTCAGTCTTAAAAACCAAATTAAGGAGTAATTGCAGGATACCCCACCACTCGGAAATACACCCCTAAAATCACTGGCTACGCGGTTGGAATCACTGGAAAAGAAACAATTCAAGTCCATTGCCAGCTGCGCGGATACTGAGTGGGGGTCCATTATTTGAGAACGAAGCAACACAAAAGGAATGGGATGCTGAAAAATTAAGTCCAAACCAACCACCCTGTTGGCGGCTACGCGGATACGGAGTGGGAGTCCCCTTGAATATGCTTGAGAACGAAGCAACACAAAAGGAATGGGAGTTGCTGAAAAAATTCTAAGTCCAAACCAACCACCCTGTTGGCGGCTACGCGGATACGGAGTGGGAGTGCAGTGGAGCATGACGCAGAGTACATACAAGTAGCGCTGAGGAGGTTTATTGAGGGCAATCAACCGTGACCTCGTAGCCGGCTACGAGGTGGATAGATTGAGTGGCGGGGTATTCTGCAATTATAAGTAATAAGTACAGTCGACTCTCGTTAATACAAACTCTGTTAATACAAGTTCTGGTTATAGCAAACGTAAAGCCTTGGTCCGGACTGTGTATTTATGTGCACAATGAATGGGACCGGAACTCCACAAAGTCCAAAATTCTGATATAACAAACATTTTGCCAAGGTCTGGCCAAGTTTGTATTAACGAGCGTCGACTGTGACATGTAAAGTTGTTTAAAGGTAACCGATCCTATAATCAGGAACCGGTTCCTGACATCAGTGGTTGGGTACTCGGGTACCCCGGTTCCGATGCACAGCCCTAATATTGATATCGCCAATATGATTTTTTATCATATTCAAATATCGCAGTGATGACAAAGATGCAATAATGTACATATAACGTCTAACCTTTCTTATGTTACCTTTTCTCACGATGAGACCGGTCTCGCGCCTGGCTTCTGAGCGACGGTAGTTGCAGAACGGCACCCATGTTGTGTTTGAATTTGCCGTCTCGCACACTGTAGCCACTGCGCCGAGTAATGACAGCACTGATCACGTTCTTCAGTATGTGCTGGTCATCAAAACACATACAAACAAAAACATAAGACACATAAAACTTTCAGACATAAGGCCCAAAAAAAAAATATTCGGTCTCTGGTCAGACCAAAGTTCCGGAATTGACGCGGCCAAAATTTTGCTTTTTTTTTTTTTTCTTCAAGCTTGGATTGTACAGACAAGGTGGGGTTACTATTTTACTTTTTTGGTGTCCTCATGTACATTGGTGTCCTCCATAATTTGCCTTGGTGCTTTCGATCATTTGCCTTGGTGCAATTTCCCATTCCTTGGTGCTCTTTGGTAAAAAAAATTGAGGAGGTGCGGAAATAGAGGGCGCTGTTGGAGCTACCGCGGAACATTTTGGGAAAAAAAAAAGATCGACGCGCATGATTAAAATCGACGCGCGCTCTGACCAGAGACCGACTTATTTTTTTTTTGGCCTAAGAAGTACAACTGTAAAGTGTGTTCGATTACTTCCCCTGCACTTGCTCGTGCTAGCGCCACTGCATTTGATTTACCTCTCAACGTGACTTTTCACGCTTACTCGAGCCTGGCCCAAGTAACCGACCTGCTGAGCCGGTTACTCGGGTAAGTATCCCATTAAGGCCCTGATAAAACATGGCTGCCACGTCCGGCGATGTACCAGCGGTGGGAAGTTCAAAAACATAAATTTTGTATCCAAATTACTCTGGAAGATGTTCGGAAATTTCACACATTGTGTTAACAGTGTATCTGAAGCAGCAAGAAAAAGTATGTCACCTTCAATATAATTATTTAAAACCAATCCACTTTCAATAAAAAGGGGCTCCGATATTTAACGTTTATTATTCAATATGGCCGCGTACGTCACTTGTACATCGTCCAGTGACCCAAGATCGTTTGTTTACTCTCACGTATTGCGCATGTGCGCAATAGAGGCATGCGATTTAGAGGCATGCGAAAGTGTGAGGGAGTAATTGAACACGCTGCATGTGAATTGTATCTTGGAGCTTAATTCATTAACCCTCATATTCAAAACTACATTCTGTGTCAAGTTGTACTTTCAGTCAACATCAATCAAGTGACTGTTTTCAACAGTTAAGAGCTCCCAGCCTGCATAAAGCAGGATTGACTGGCTGTGACTGTTTATTTAGCTTGATACAGTTATGCTTCGACTGTAGGTGATTTACTTGCTTGCTTTTATCTGTCATGTCTGTTGACTGAATTTGACTAGTCACAGTGCATGCTTGGAATATGATCTGACTGTTGGTGACTAGCCTGTGCAAAAGGCATGGCAGGGAAAGAGGATTGATTTTTTTGACTGTCTGTGACTGTTGAGATAGCAGGAGGGTTAAAGATAAATAAGTTTGTCATTTCATTTTCTTTGAAGTTGCTAGGTGTGAGACAGGTACTCTTAAAAAAAATGTAGCCTAGAACATATCAAAGGAAGACAGTAAAGATATCTATAGGACTTTTGAATGGAAACACAAAATGTACAAGTCAATCACAAGTCAATCGCAAAATCCTCTATTTTCAAGTTACATGACAAGCTAATCAAACAGACTCTAACAGAAATTCCTGTGTCATTGTTTATCCACTGGTATTTGTGACCTGAATGGGATTGACTTGTGACTGGACACGAGATTGACTCATGATTGATTCGTGATCGACTTGTGATTGACTCGTGATTAGACTGTGGTTAACTGGTGGTTGACTTAAGATTGACTTAAAGGGAATATACAACATTTGCAAACATCGAAAAATAAAACTACCAAGTTTTTACGGAATACCTTACTAGGATGTTGGTAAATGAAAGTCTAAAGCATCCTGTAAAATTATGGCACCTGGTGTGAAGTCATTTTCAAGACAAGTCAGGTGTGTTTACAAACACAAATGCCCCGCAACCGTGACTGTTTCCATGACATAACACCACTCTAACATCAACTTACATGTACCTTGGTCAAATGGAACGTTCATTGACAGCATTAGTGTCCTCTGTAGGTTTTATATGAATTAATCCCTAATCCCTATGATCTCAGAATAAATACAAGATTTCTATTGTTTTAGCCACTGTGACCTTGACCCTTGACCTTTCGACCCCCAATGCGATAGGCCTATTTGGATTACCAAGCACGATCCACAAACCAAATTTGAAGTTCATATGTAAAGTATTTCTCAAGTTATCGCGCTGACAAAATTTCTTTTGTTTTAGTCACTGTGACCTTGACCCTTGACCTTTCGGCCCCAAATGCAATAGGCTTCTTAGGATTACCAAGAACAATACACAAACCAAATTTGAAGTTCATATGTAATGTATTTCTCAAGTTATCGTGCTGACAAAATTTCTTTTGTTTTAGTCACTGTGACCTTGACCCTTGACCTTTCGGCCCCAAATGCACAAGGGTTCTTAGGATTACCAAGAACAATACACAAACCAAATTTGAAGTTCATATGTAAAGTATTTCTCAAGTTATCGCGCTGACAAAATTTCTTTTGTTTTAGTCACTGTGACCTTGACACTTGACATTTCGGCCCCAAATGCAAAAGGGTTCTTAGGATTACCAAGAACAATACACAAACCAAATTTGAAGTTCATATGTTAAGTATTTCTCAAGTTATCGCGCTGACAACATTTCTTTTGTTTTAGTCACTGTGACCTTGACACTTGACATTTCGGCCCCAAATGCAAAAGGGTTCTTAGGATTACCAAGAACAATACACAAACCAAATTTGAAGTTCATATGTTAAGTATTTCTCAAGTTATCGCGCTGACAAGATTTGTCCAGACACACACACACACCCACCCACGCACCCACCCACGCCGCGGGGCATAAAAATTAAAAAATACAGGTAGGACTTTTGAGGACAAAATTTAGATAAAAGTAGGACTTTTGCCAGCTTTCAGGAGTAGTTTTTGTTGACATTCACCCACGTCCATAGCGTCATAAGCCTCATTTGCCTAATTGGCATGTTCTGTACTCACAATACCATTGCTCCATCCTCAACTACATGTAAGCTATCGGCAGTACAGTTGCAGTACTCCTGCACCTAAGCCCTTCATTGTGTGATTTACATACATGTACATATGACAGTGTGTAACACTGTCACATGTGAAACACTGTCAGTGTGCAACACTGTTTTGAAAAATATTCAATGAGATTTAATTTTTCAGAGTTGTGTGACGAAAAAGTACGAGTTCAAGAAAATAAGTAGGAAAAGTAGGAATACTTTGAAGCCTGGGCTTGTATTTGACTTGTGATTGACTAGGACTAGAGATTTCAATCTCTGATCAATCTGCGTTACCTGCACTGAGTGTGTTATCAAGGGTATAGTAGCTCCTGAGACATTGTCGACGCCCCACTCCCACGCCGTCACAAAGACACGCCCGTGCAGCATGGCAGCGTCTGGTAAGAACAAACTCCGAGCGCAGAAGTCCAACGACTCTTCAACCTGCATGGCCACTGCGGGCGCCTTCAGCATGGGATCTGATGGCACAAAGCGATTCTGAAAACAAACAATTATAACAGTGGTATTGAGAGGCACTGCTAACATCTCTGGTCCACTATCCGCTCCGTTCACAAGTACCCCCTCACCGGCAAAGAAAGTACAGTTGGGGGTGACTGACCGACGCCATCTTGCCTGACTGCAATTTTGCCGCGACGCGTAGCCACCACTAGCACCGCATGTATATAGTACAACTGAATCTTCTGGTGCACGTGCGTCACACACAAGGAACGGTGCGCGTCAACCACCTAAATGTCCTGCCCATGGGACGTCGTTGCTAGGTAAAAGGGCGCCCTCTTTCGTTGGCACACGGAGCCCATAGGTGAGCACAGACATCAGGGAGCTTCTTATACATTGCCTAGTCTAGTTCCCGGACCTATTTACATAAAACTCTATGGTTCTTGAGTCTGGAGTCTTGAAAGGCAACTCATCCCAACCGGTGAAAACTAGAAAGCAGGCGAATACATGTTTTCACCGCTGGACGTAACCCCGCCCACACCTACATAAAATTACATTGATGGGCCCTTTAACCCTAACAACCCTGAGCCCATCAAGCTCCAACAGCGGGTTTTGCTTGATTTTGGCAGGGTTGGTACCGAACACTGGCCAGCTGGTGTTGGACTTTGATTGACTGGGTACCAAAGGCCCAGGGAGACCCTGTTGAATTTTGTGAGGTTTGGGGCAGAAGATTTGTGAACACGTTGGAGTTTGAGGGAGTTCACTGGCATTTCTTCGTGGGTATGCTCACCCACGGTCCTCAGCACAGTTTGTGGTCAAATGTGCATGTACATGGGAGTTCACAGGCATTTCTTCGTGGGTACGCTCACCCACGGTCCCCAGTACAGTTCCTGGTCAAATATATTGCTTTATTTTGTTAGGTTTGGTACCATCCCTATCCAATCACTCGACAATGCATAGGCCCATCCATACCAAGTCAATCAAACTCCAACAGTTGGAGTTTGGCAGGTTTAGTACTGTTCCCCGTACAAGGCCTGTTGGAGTTTGGCAGTTTTGGTACCAGTGCTTACAGACCTGTATGCAGCTGTTGAAATTTGTTAGGTTTGGTATCCTTTCTAGTGCAAGAGCCTAGGGGGTTAGGGTTAATGCTTCTTTCAAACCTCAATTTTAAAAATGACCAAAAGAAATGAACTTGCACAGGATTTAAACAAGTAACCTCCGAAATACCAAACCGGTGCTCTATCATCTAAACTATCTAGAAGCAAATGAATGTTTGTATGCTCAGTGGCAATGGTGCCCATAACCACGCCATCATTTGGCCCTTTTTTTTTAAAACACTCAAAAGCACATTGCTTAAGGTTGACCTTTTGACCTCAAGACTGACCTCAAAGGTGGGTCTGACCAGGACTTTCTTCTTCTTTGGTGGTTTGCTCTTCTTGGAGGCCTTGTCTGAGCTGCTTGACAAATTGCTGCTCTTGACCTTGGCCGCCTCTGCTGGGAAAGTGAGAAACCTAAAATGACTATTGCAACAAAGACTTACAAAAAAGTTAATAAAAGACAGGCTTGTGAGATATTGGATTATAGAAAAACCATGATATATCTTCACAAAACTACCGAGTATACGATAGTGCCAAGTTCCTTTCTGGACGGACTATTATGTCATCAAAATAATGTCAGATATGTAATAGGGACAAAGCGAACAGAGGGCAAAGACCCAAACAAAGGTCCAAGCAAAAGTATTGGTTATAAGTCCAGCACCCGATTTCATCAAACTCTTCGTAACTTACGATGCATCGCAGCGATGCGACGCGTCGTATCTCTACGATGCGTCGCAGCTGCGACGCGTCCTGCGATCCATTTCACTAAACACGTCGTAAGTGCGACGCGTCGTAGGTGTATTTATAGCACAACTCGGTGACTGTTTTATGTCTTTAGTCAGCGCACAGTAAATAGTCGTCTGATATTCAACAAAGAGTCGTCGGATCTCAGCTCGAAATTTGTTAAAACGTAAAACAAAATGGCGGCCTTGCGATGCAATTTTGAAGGAAAACAAGCTCTCATTGGACTGTATAGCTACTTTGAAATTTCAACTCTAATATTCCGGTCTAATTCATAATTATTCAATGAATTTTCTATTTACAACTTTACACACATTGCCTCGGTATTATAATCTCGTTAATGTAATGTTTGTGGCATAAAACTGGCTTAGAAATGACTCTTCTTATTTTGCGATGACCACTAGACACGTCGTAACTTGCGACGTGTTTTAAGCCGTTGTCAAGGAACTTACGACGCGTTCAACACATCGCAACTTTAGTGAAATGGAAGATACGACGCGTCGCGAGTTGCGACGTGTTACACGTCGTAACTTGAGTTGCGACGCGTCGCAGCGCTTCGTGAAATCGGGTGCAGCTCCCTAATTTTCACTTATAAATCTAGATACACCATGACCACAAATAATTTAAGCAGTTACATGTGCATCCATGTACATGATGTACTGGGATTAGTCTGGGAGACCATCGCAAGTTTGAACGTATTCGAAAGACGCCTGATGCTCACGCACAAGGGTGCTATGGCACAGCTTTGTGCACATTCAGGATAAATACATTGTACGTCGTGCGTACTTCGTGCGCGAACCAGTACAGTGAGCACACGCGGTGTTCCGTCCAAGGGGCTCTCAAAGTGGTACAAACGCGCCCTCTTTTGTTGGCGCACGGAGCCCGTTGTATTGTTTGAACTCACCTGATGATTCTGAACTAAGCACTTGACATCTTGTCAATACTGTCACCAGAAACTCATTGTGCAAATGAACTGAAACAAAAATAGAAAGGACACAAGTATGTACAAGGTTTTATTAGTTTTCAACATGCTAACAAATCTACAGATTTGTTACTACAATATCCCCACAGTACTCCCCCTAGTCCGAAAATGTGGGACTCTTAATACTGTGTATCTGTATGAGAGTCCCAAAACTTAGGGTACTGAAAACGTGCAACATAAGAGAATAGACTGGCACAGTCCAACAACCCTTTAGTACAGCATCAGTCAACTGTGTCAAAAGAAACATCTGGTGCCGGTCTATTTCTACACATCTCTCCATAGTCTGCCACCAGACCATTGAAGGGTCAATCTTTCAAACAGCCTGACATGTACCAGTCTAGTCTTAGACCTTAACCTTACAGGGGGGGGGGGAGGGGCAGAATCCGCCCCCCCCCAACTTTTTACGCGATAGCCTCGAAAAATTTTTTTCGCGACCCGAGCTGACTTTTTAGCCTCAAGCCTTGCACATTTTTTAACACCAAAAACATAAAAATCGGACCGCGGGTTGCCGCGCAGCGAAAATGTTTTCCCATATACGTAGTGTACACAGAGCAGAATTACCATTCGTGCATATGAATAATTAATTAGCCATAATTCCAAAATCCTTTGACCTATAGTCATGAAATTTCTTTGGTATGTTCATGAAGAGTTGTTCTATGCATGTACTGAGTTTCAAAATTTTTCTTCATTTGATGGCTGAGATCTTCGCCCCCCCCCCCCCCCCCCCCCCCCCCCCCGGCTGAGAGATGGTCAAAACAACCCAGCCCTTTTAGGGTTCAATTAAGATCACTTGGCTTCACTCTCAGGGGTAAATTATTGAAGAAAAGTCTCATTTAATAATTGATTTGAGACTTCAAACTTGGCTGGTGAAATACTGATGACCTTGTCTTTGCCTTGTGAACATTTTGGAGAATTGTGTCGGCTAAAGAGTGATAAATAAAGATAAATGAAGATGGTCAAGCAAGATTATGTCTTTACTTTTATAGGTACATGTACATGTATTGCTTAGGGTTGACTGAAGACATCAGATGCAATGGCATAATAGTCAGGGGTAATACAATGAAGCAAAATACGTGACATACCGTTTTCATCATTTAGAAGACGGCGGGCTTCTAAATCAAATTCTTCTTTTGTTATCTGAAAAGAAGAAGTGCAAAAAAATGACCCCGTCCATTGTTATGACTTCAATTTACACAAACAGGGCCTATTTGTCCAAATACATGTGTGGCAGGTTAGCCATGCGCGTCGGCAAAATGAAAAAGTTTTTTTTTCAATGAAAGATGATGTCTCAAAACCGCCAAACTCACTGGTTTGACTGGAATCCTGCTGCTGCACAATTTTAATGTGTTTTTAGATGGGGTTATGATCGAGAATAAGCTTTATGTGGCCTCTCTGGACTCCCATATATTTGCACTAAGTTTAGTCGGGCACCATTTGCAGTCATCAGCCGACATTTGAAGCAAAAAAGTCAGGTAAAAAAAAAAAAAGCCGCGTCGCCGCACCACTTTTTGGGCAAGCTCCATACCAGAAACTTTTTTTTTTGGCCTTACGTAGATGTAGCTCTAGTCCGAAAATTTGGGACTCTCAATACTGTGTATGAGAGTCCCAAAACTTAAGGTATTGAAAACATGCAAAACAAGAAAATAGACTGGCACCTGAAACAACCAGTCCAACACAGCTTCAGTACTGCATCAATCAACCATGCCAAAAGAATTTTTAAGAAACAAGTGGCATGAAGCGGGAACTAGTCTCAATTTACTACACATTTTTCCATAGTCAAGCCACCAGACTATTGACACTGGATGAAGAGATCAGTCTTTTCAAACAGTTGGACCATGGTTGGACATGTACCAGTCTCGTCTTTAGCCTCATTTTGAAATCACTTGACTTCCCTCTCAGGTGCAAAATATTGAAGAAAAGTCTCCTTTAAAAATTGAATTGAGTCTGCAAACTTGGTTGGAGAAATACTGAGGACATTTTCTTGGCCCCAGTGGAATTTTTGGAGAAATTTGCTAGCTAAACTGTGAGTAAAGTGGGCCTGATTTAGTTTTGCACGTTTCAGAGCACTCCAGAGCCCTGTCTGATGTAGCTCAGTTTCCTGGCCTGTTTAAACAAGCTAAATGGAGTCAATTTTTAATAAAATAAAATGTACGCGGATGTCAAATGTACTAACACTGTGGTCAATGCAAGCAACCTTGATGTTCCCTTTGTATTTTTTTTTTCTTAGGTGGTCTTATATTTAGAACAATGAGTCTTTTCTCCATGGTCATGATGGCGGTGAGCAAGATACGGGTACCGTAGAAGATAAAACTTACTTTTTGTCTGTACCACAACTTCATGTTGGACCAGTACCTACATGTGTAACAGTTAGAGACAAAAAAATCATAACAAAAGGGTTAAAAAAGACACGTACATGTACATTGTAGCTCTTTCGTGCTAGGGAGGTTTTGGGGGGGGGGGGGAATTAACAGGATGGATGATAACTGTTCATTACAACTAATTTCAAAAGGAATTACATAAAATGAGGGCTTTATTATTTAAAAAAAAATTGTGGCAAGGGGGATGGAAAGAATGTATTAATTGGAATGTTTTGAAACTTGCGCGTGCAAGGCGTCCAAATTGCGCTTGATAATGATAGCCCAATCGATTGCCAGATATTCACTGAACTTGAGAAGTGACTGTTTTTCGGACTTAAGACATTTTTACCGTGACAAATCTTAGTCCGGTTCCACGCCAACATTGTGACTTCGTACAGTCCACCTAACATGCCTAAAATGACGAGGATCTATTTTGACGCACTCTCAATTTGCATTGGACAACACGCGTGTGTTGCAAACGTTACCTGCGCCGATAATGGTGACTGGAGGATATTCACGAGGTCAGAATCGGACCACATTTCATTACAATTTCAGACTTCAGCATGTTTTTATTTTTAGTCCACTCCCACTCCCATCATGCCCATGTCATGCCAGTACTTTTTTAGGCCTATTTTCCTTTAAATAAAATTAAAACAAAAATCACAGCCTACACAGCCACGGGCATAAGACGGGTCAGAAAAAGACAATGTAAATTGTAATATTCTGCAATTAAATGTTGGAGTCAATTAAAAATAGGCCTAGGCCTAGTGAAAAGAAAGATATTCTTATTTTTTACATAAATACATGTTTTGTATGGTCAAAAAGTTAAAGAGGGCGCCCTACTGGCAGACTGGAGACATTTCTTTTACGCAGTGGCTATTGTTACGGCAGCCGTAACGCATTTCCCATTTTCTATCGTTACGGTAGACTGCAACTTTTATAAAAACATGACAAGAAAATATAAAATTAGAAGGAAAAAAGTGAATTTGAACGTTATGAAATTCGGACTTTATTTCCCTTTTAAAAAAAATCCTCCAAAGCCTCAGGTTAGAAAAGGAAAAAAATTCCAGTGCAAAACTGAGTTTCGAACCCGCAACCTCGCGGTGCAAAATCATACCCTCTATCGCCTGAGCTGTCGCACTGCTTGCTTCAACATGTGGAAACAAATAATTATATACCTGCGTGCGTATCAAAAAAGTATCGTAGAGGGCGCTAAACAACAACTGCCGTAACGATAGCCACTTCGTTTCTTTTACGTTTAAGCTGTATTTTATTTGCTTGATAACTCACTCCCTTGCAATTCAACAAAGGATTCATTTAATGGTATGACACCTCCACACCTCATTGTCATTTCCGACTCAGTCTAAAACTTACTGTTTGATGTTATCGCCGATTGCATCGGACAGATTTCTCTTGGCGATTTTAAGGTCGCTCATCTTGCTTAGGACTCGTGTTTGTCCAGTTCTCGTCAATGGAGGGCGCTCTTCATTTCCTAGATAAGTTTATTTTGGTTCGCACGTGCGGCTGTTGTACGAAAGCCCATTAGCGCCACTGCAAGTATATATGTTGGGGATTATTTAATTCGTTATTACGGATTATTAATTCGTTATTACGGATTACTAATTCGTTATTACGGATTATTAATTCGTTATTACGGATTATTTAATTCGTTATTACGGATTACTAATTCGTTATAACGGATTATTTAATTCGTTATTACGGATTATTAATTCGTTATTACGGATTACTAATTCGTTATTACGGATTATTAATTCGTTATTACGGATTATTTAATTCGTTATTACGGATTACTAATTCGTTATAACGGATTATTTAATTCGTTATTACGGATTATTAATTCGTTATTACGGATTACTAATTCGTTATTACGGATTATTAATTCGTTATTACGGATTATTTAATTCGTTATTACGGATTATTTAATTCGTTATTACGGATTACTAATTCGTTATAACGGATTATTTAATTCGTTATTACGGATTATTAATTCGTTATTACGAATTACTCATACGTTCTGAGTCATTACTCGGCAAGTATGGCACAGGCTAGGAGTGCAAACGTTGTATGCAAAGATAGCGCCGCCTAGCGGCGCTTTATACACAGGCCCCTGGTCACGTGCTCTCCACGATGAGAACATCAGACCTAATTCGTAATAACGAATTAATAATCCGTAATAACGAATTAAATAATCCGTAATAACGAATTAATAATCCGTTATAACGAATTAATAATCCGTAATAACGAATTAATAATCCGTAATAACGAATTAAATAATCCGTTATAACGAATTAATAATCCGTAATAACGAATTAATAATCCGTAATAACGAATTACACAATCTGTAACATATATACTTGCAGTGGCGCTAATGGGCTTTCGTACTGTTGTGCTTTTGAATCTGAGTTACATTTTTTTGTTTTCTTATATCCGAGTCAGTTGAATTCATCATGCGAATGCTGCGCACGTGTATCCTTTGTCTGAGAAATCACCTGCCGAAAATTGGAGCCCAAAATGGTCTCTGTCATCGCCAATTCGCCTCCGGAATTTCCGCGGAATCGACAGGCAGATTTCCCCCAAGTTGCTTCCTGAATCAAAAGTTGTCAAGTTTTTCGAACAGACATGCATCAGACAATTCTAAGGCGCAGCTTTTCAAACCAAGACACTTTTCATCAGCTTTGTATACTCCTTTGTCGGAAGCGGACCACGCTCCATTTGTTTTGAAACCAGAAATTGACTTTGAGGGAATGTTTGAAGACCTTGGCGAATTGGAAAAGAATTTGGAAGCCAGAGGACACAAATTCAATGTGTCAAAATTGGTGAGAATTAGTGCCGGTTCTTCATATTTGCAATTCATGGTAGTAGACTAGTAGTAGTACTGCTGTCTAAACTTGCGCAAGGGACTCCCGAAGTACGCAAATTACACCGCGCCATTTTAATTTGCGTGGGCACGATACAACTTGCGCAAAGGCGATCGCAATTTGAGAACCTTGCGGGCGGGATTTTCATTGAGGAAGAAAAAAACATGTTCAAAACACGAGTACATGGAGGAATAAATTAATAAATAATGGAATAAATTAATGAACAAAGAAATAAATAAAAGGGGAATTCAATTAGCATCAATGAAAAAAAACATTGAGATTTAGCAGTGCTTAAATCAGAGAAGTTTTTGGGTGGCGTAAAAAGAATGATTATGATCCCTTCAATTGTTCAAGTTTTGACGTTATAGTATTTTATTTATTAATCATTTACATTATTTTTTAAATGCTTTAAATTACATTACATTACAATACAATTAAAAAAAATACTTATTCTTAAAAAAATACTAATTTAATTAATTTAGCAATTAATTAATTGGACGGTACAATAGTTCATTTTGTTTTTAAAAATACTTTGCATAACATTTCGAGCGCTGTGTACACTTCAAAAATGCATAATTTGAAAAAAATTAATGAACTCATTACTGATGCAATTAATTAATTTGATTTATTACTTTAACAATTAGTTTATTTGCAGGCTCAATAATTCATATTAATGTTTACATGCTTTAACTTTAAAACGCTATGCATGTATAGGCCTTATGGTAATATTTTAAAAAGTAAATAATTTATTAATGATTTAATTAATTAATTTAATTGATTAATTTAATTAATTAATTAGAATTAATGAATAAATATGTTGTTTATTAAACAAAAATCCCAATAAGCCTTAAACAATAATACACATCATGATGCAAAGTGCATAAATTGTTCGCATTACCACCCCTTATCTCTGAACCTCTACACAGTCAACCTCATTAGCATAATCTGTTAATAAAATGTTTCAAAAAAGGGCATTTATGATTTAGGCATTGTCTCACGAAGCACAGTGGTGCTATTAATCGGAGAAAAATCTGCTTTAAAAATTATGTTACATATCTACATGAGTTTACCAGGAAAAAAAACATTAGTTTAGCGGCTTTGCATGCATGGGGAAAACTATGTAGTGCGCAAGTTTAAACTTGCGTGCGCAATTTGTAGCAAGGAAATTAATGCACGCACAGGTTTAAACTTGCGTGCGCGCAGGTTTAAACTTGCTTGCGCAAGTTTAAACTTGCGCGGGGGGGTCTCAAATTGCGCTCGACACTGCCAGTTAAACACATCAATGATCACCTCACCTTGTGATTTCACCTAATTATATGATTCCAGAAAGCTCTGGAAAATCGTTCGGAACAATGTGTTTTTAGAGCACACTTTGGATGCCCACATCAGCTCGGCAGCAGACAGTCTTGACAGCCATTTGTGGCATTGATTATTGATTTATGCTGTGCGCGTGACGTGACATCGACAATTAACGCACTACCCATACCCAGTCTGTAGTGCAATCATCATGATCATCATCTTGAATATTTATTTTTTCATGAATATTTAGTTTATTAAATATTCATTAGCCTTATACTTTAAATACATTTTATGGAAAGATTTCCATATAAGAAGTTCACTAATTTTCCTCTGTATTGACTAACAAGCCCTCAGATAGCAATTTCATGTCATAAAAGTCAATTTGAGCAGTCATGGCAGTGAGAAAATACAAGCATTTTCTTAGAAAACACTTAGAATTTTTCAGTCCACTCTCATAGGGTTTGTACACAGGATGTTGAGTGAACTTCTTATATGGAAATCTTTCCAATAACAAGATTGCGGGTTCGAATCCTGGTGAAGTAAGTAACTTAATGAGGAGGGAAAAATGTTGCAACCTGACGCCACTTCTACGATTGTGTACAGAGTCTACAATGTATGGAGAGTCAAGAAAATGTCCTAACAAATTTGGAAATATTTCTCAGTCCCAGATTATGTCTTGCATGTATCATCATTTTTGCATTGAATGACCTTCATTTAGATGATAGGCCTATGAAGAAAAAAGTGGCGTCAGGTTGCAACATTTGTTTCCAAAGAGGATTGGAGGAGGGTAGAGAGTGAGTCGAGAAGGGAAAATAGATGAAAGAAACATAGAAAGTAACTTTTTGGTGCTTGAAAATTGATTGAAAACAAGTGACGTACGTGTATGGTAGACTTTCCCAGTACTGAATTACAAATTGTTGCAAGAAAGTGGACGAAGAAAAACATGAGAAAAAAATGGTGAGTGAAAGTGAAACTGAAAGTGAAAAGACTCAACTGACATGACTGAAACATTCAAAGGCCGTGATTGTGTGAAACTGCATTTTTATTTTTTATTTAAAAATTAAATGATTGTTATCTATAATATTTTTGTTTGTGTTTCTATTCAATAAGCTTTCACTTTGGGAACAGCTCCAGAGTTTTGAACAAGAGAAAAGTTGCATTGAGGAACGGAGGGCAAATGTCAATGAGGATATCAAACAGTTGAAGAAAAAGGTAATCAGATCTGATAATCTTATCGAATGAAATGATTGCTGGAAATTACAGTCAGACATTGCTAATTTTTCAGTGATTTACTACGCTGCAATTGTATGTTAATAATGCATGTGCCAGCTCTAAAAAGTTGTGCTTGTTTGTATTGGCTGAGCATTGTACATTGTAAATTCTCAAGCTTGGTTGCTTGATCTGTTTCTGACTCATGTAAAGGGACAAAAAATTATACCCCAATGCCCCAAACCTTTGCAATAAAAGTTCCACGTCTCTGTACTAGTCTTGTTATAAATGTACCATCTCATCTCAAGTTTCTGACTAATTAAGTGCTTCATAAAGACTGTGAAGTACACCAGGGGAGATGGGGGGGGGGGGGCAACAGGGTCATCACCCCCCCCACCCCCACCCCCCCCCCCCCAAAAAAACCGATCTCATTTTTTTTTAAAGTGACGTCACAATAAAGGCAGGCACTGCGTACAACACCATCTTTTCCTCAACAAAATTTGGTTAAAGTGGTCAGAAATTGGCATTGCGGTCAGATCTAGATCGCACCTCAGTCAGAGCATCTAGAATCCAATAAATTTTTTTCGGGACCCTTGAGCAGGCCCCGAACCCTACGGCCTACACCGTAATTTTTTTACCCACTTTTTGGGGGAACAACTTTTGGGGAAAAAAAATTGGACACACACATGTGTTTGATGTGATAGAAATTGGCTAAGTGCAATAATACTAAGAAATGACTTAAATTATGTGTCCGTTTGAATGAGCTAACTTTGAATATTTACGTTTTTCTGACATCTTGTTCTTTCTCCACAGGGTGGCGCAAAGAAGCAAAGAGACAAATTGCAGCAGTTGGGAAAATCACTTCGGGAAGAGCTACGTCATGTTAATGTAATTGTATAATTAATTGAATTTTTACACATTAGTCAAACTATAATGGCACTATATTCAAATGATTTTATAATTGAGCGCAGAGCATTTGGGTGGAGAACCAACCAAGTACCAAGTAGCGAGATCCACAGTGCGTTAGCCCAAATGTTTCACGTGTAAACAATATCCACTTTTTTGATGTCCCATTTGCACGGGAAATTTGAGTAATGTTTCCGAGAAATAAAATACACTGACATATCCAAATGTATCAGCATTAATTACTTGTCCCACTTGATCAGTGTGAAATCATAAACAAAGATTGCATGTTTGGAGAATTTTAATTAGGGCCCATGATTTACTTAGCCTTTAGTCAAGTCCCACACGCTTACCTGGACACGTGACGCACCCCGGATGCTGACACGTAAAAAGACTAGCACGAGCGGCGTAGCCGCGAGGGCCTTTACCATCTCGTGAAGAACGCTTATGTTTTTCTTTACATTTGTCTACCGATTTGGTAGACATGCATAATGCATTACCCGTTGTAAACTGACCAATGAAAATGCAGAATTACTAACGTAAATCAGCCGTCGTCTGACGCCAGACAGCACGCGCACCATGGCGCGCGTGCTGTTGCTGGTAACCGCAAACCACCGTTAGATGATTGGTTTATATTGCTTGATTTATATTACGTGAATAAATGAATAAGTGATTAGTTCCGCGAGATAGTAAAGGCCCTCGCGGCTTCGCCGTTCGTGCTAGTCTTTTTACAAGCCAGCATCCGGGGTGCGTTACGTGTCCGGATGGTCCGGGTATAGGCGCGTGGGACTTGACTAAAGGCTATGATTTACTGGGGGGGGGGGGGGGGGGGGGGAGTTAGATAAGAATTTGGTAAGTTTCATATTTTCCCACTCCAAATGCAATTTGTTCCTGTCCCATTGTCCTAAGATCACTGTCTTGACTTTGTTCAAAACCTGTAACTGGTTTCTGTTTTCTCCCCCAGTCATCCATAGCTTCATTGTCAGACGAGTTTTACCCCACGGCTCTCAAGCTTCCTAACAAGTTACATCCTGCCGTGGTAAGCACATTTATGATGCCATCAGGCTAAGTGAGTCGTTTGTCGGGAATTAACATTTGGAGATTCAGGCCAAAATAGGACCATTTTATCACATCACTTCATCACATTTCTTGGCGTTCCGACTTCCATAATTTTTGAACTTAAGATAGAACCAGCATGCGGTTTTCACAGCAGTAATGCTGAGATTGTGCTCTTTTCAAATCTGTAAAAAAACATTGACCAGGGCCCTGGTCGACAAATGACTCATTTAGCTGGATTGCATCACATTTGTATTTGAGCTTTAGCAGAAAATAGATGCGCAAGCAGAACACATAACAGAGTGTTAAACTGTAAAGCAGTTAAGTTGTTATGATTTTAATTGAACATTGAACAACCAAAGGCAAAATCACTAGCACTTTACAGTTTTTAATAAATAAATCATGTTGAAGTATTTTTTTTTTTAAATGGGAAACAGAATTAGGCCTATCAGGAAAGAAAAAGGACACATATTTCAATTAGTTAACAAAATGACAAAACATTTTAAACAAATAAACCAACTGGGAAATCGAAGTGAAATTGTTAAGTTTTAAGAAGTAGGCCTATACTTTGTTTTTTTAAATACAGCCTCATGGAAGCACACCAAAGATTCTGGAGACATTTGGAGCCGATAGAGGTAACAAGATTAGGCAAGCCTTGTAAACTTGGTCCCAGAGTGCACAGAATTCTATTCAGTAGATTCTGAATGGCTTTAAGTTTCTGGATTAATCTGTAGTGGTGACGTGAAAGAAATGAAACATCCACTTTCTGTTTCGCAAGGAGACTTTACTACTTTATAAACGTGGGCCGATTTTTTGCACATCTCATTTACAGGGAAGATACAACATTTGCAAACATCACAAAATGAAATGATCAAATTCTCATGAAATACCTTACTGGATTGTTAGGGAATGACAGTCTCAAGCATCTTGTAAAATCGTGGTTCCTGGTGTGCTGTCATTTTCAAGAAAAATTGTATTTTTCCAACGCTGGTCGGCCAGCCAGCGTTGGAGAAAACTGTTTTTTTTCTTCAAAAACTGCTCCTAGTTTTTTAAAAATTAGTTATTCCGCGTTTTCTTTGCAATTGACTACACACCTGTGTAGGGTTACAAGCCTGCTAGACTGATTCTCTGACCTTACAATTCCCCAAATTCTATAAATTGCTCCGTTTCACCTTAAGTGGGATCACTGGGGAACTAGACTACAGGTACACGATTGGTTTTCTTGGTTTTTCCAGCATCTACAAACCCAAAACGTGAAACAGGTCATTTTAACAATATTGGCTGTGACATACTAATCTTCTAAATCCATTTATTTCTGAAAATTGCAGCAAAAGCAGATGTTGTACATTCCCTTTAAAACTGAAGTTTCCTTTTGTGGGACATTTTGAGAATTTGTAAAATGCCATATCCTCTCTGAACGATCCCCGTTTGTTCATCGTGTCTTTGGGTGATCCCTGGCTGTGTGGCATATACAGGTTTATGGCTTCTGACTAGCGGCCCTTGAACAAAGATGGGGAGCCACCAACATAAGGCTGGACAGCTTAGTAGACAGAGCACCGCAATGGTAATCTGGAGGTCACAGGTTCAAACCCAGCTCCAGTCAGTTTCTTTGTTCAACTTGTCAAAAACAATTTAAAACTGCATAATTTTTGTATTGCTAGAAAATAGAAATATACTACAAAATCTATTTTCGTAGTGAAACCGAAAAAAATGGCAAGGGGAGTGCGACTTAAAACAACCATGAATTTGTGGCTTTCTAGTGGCGCCTTTGAGTTTCTTCTGTTAATTAAGCAATGATCTGATTTTGTTTCTTGCAGAAGAGAAGGCATTGAAGTCTGCAGAATTTCCGGAAAGGAGTTTTATGACGAAAAGGTAATTTGCCAGTACGTGGAAATATAGGCAATTCTTGATGCAAATGTACAACATTTATAAATGTAAAAAAAAATACACTTGTTGTTCAGGGTTGGGTTGGTTTCGGTTTTGCGTTTGCAATTTTCAGCAAATCTTGTGAGAAATCTGAAATAAACAGAAATGAAGTAAGACCAACCTCAACCCACCATACTGTAGTACATGTGGTTTGCGGTCTTACATGCACAGTCTATAATGTGTAGCCCCACCAGTAGACAGTAGGTAACGTTATGAGTCTTCACTGTACTGTACCGTATGATTCTTAACTGAGATACAGTGATTATTTTCACGTGGCGCGAGTAAGTCCATGCACAAAAACCGGACACAGATTCCCAAGCCAGATATTCGGAATTTTTAGGGGGGATCGGATCAAGTTCGGGCCGGTTTTTGCTTGAATTTTTGTCGGGTTGGGATGAATTTGGATAATTCGGATCGGTTTAAGTTCGGATTCGGTTCATATTGTGCACAACATTAGTTTATAGTAGTTCGTCACTTCAATGCAACAAGGTTGTATCTCCTAAAATGGCATGAACCCAAAACGTGAGTTTTAGAATGTCGAAAGGTCATATCTTGCTTAAAATAACCCGGATGTTCACACAAAGTCAATGGACGTCTACCTAGGTAGTAGAGAAATCCCTAATTCGCGTGAGAATTAGAGATCGAGTTACCTTGTTGAACTGACGCAACGAGTTGATCTCTTTGTGATGTTCTCTTGCAGTCACCCCATGTCCCATGCTGGGTATGCTTACCTAGAGCACGACGCTGCACTGATGGAGCTAGCATTAACCCAGTGGGCTACACAAGAACTCCTACAGCAAGGCTTTACTCCATTCACCTGCCCAGCTATGTACAAGTCTCTTGCCTTGGTGAGTTGCTCATCACATGCATGTAGTTGTTGTCAAGTCACTCACAAGTCCATCACAGCTCAGTAATAAGTCAGTCACAAGTTAAAGTGAATATACATCAATTTGCTTTTGCTGTAATTTTCCGAAATGGATGGAATTGGGGGGTTGGAAATATATAGCAAATATAGTTACACTGACTTTTTTGAGGTTTTGGGTTCGAAAATGCTATAAAAACCAAGAAAAACAATCATTTTCCTGTAGTCTGGTTCCCTGACTCCATTTAAGAAGAAACGGAGCAGTTTACATATATTGGGGAATTGTAAGGTCAGGGAACCAGTCTAGCTGGCTTGTACCCGTTCATAGGTGTGTAATCGATTGCAAACAAGTGCGATGGTCAATTGGGGCCAGTATTTGAAAAAAAGCCAGTTTTTTCCAACGCTGATCGGCCAATCAGCGTTGGAAATTGATACAAAAATACCACTTTTCTTGAAAATGACAGTATACCAGGTGCCATGATTTTACAGGATGCTTTACACTGTCATTCACTAACAGTCCAGCAAGGTATTTCAAAATGATTTGGTAGTTTTATTTTTTGATATTTGCAAATGTTGTGTTTTCCCTTTAATTGCAAGTAAACCACTTGCTGCGAGGATTATTTTTGGTCGAGAAACACAAATATTTTTTAATATTGAGACAAGAATTAAAAACACCACAAATACTGAATCTTTAGAGTCATAATCATTCGTACAATATTTTTACTAATGGCACCGTAATTTCATATTTTGCAACACTCCAAGGCCCTGCCACAGAGCAATACTTGTTATGATGACAGGCCATGTACAGCAGGTTCAAGTTCAAAAATCGGTGTGTACAAAAACAAGAGACTCGAGGAAAGCTTGACAATTTAACCCGTAACTCTCCCCTGCGAATAGACATTGACAAATTGTGTTTACATGCATGTCCTCCAGTGTTATTATACAAATAACGAATGTTTGTGAGTGCGATGGTAAGAATAATTTCATGAGGTGACAGATTGAATGTTCTATTCCACGAGGCGAAGCCGAGTGGAATAGAACATTCAATCTGTCACCGAATGAAATTATTCTTTCCATCGCACGAACGTAAAACATTCGTTATTTGTTTTATACAACACCTGAATAAATTCTCGTCATTTGATTGGTAAATTATAAACTACAATTTATTTTGATTTTAAAGATGTTGAACTACCCCTTCACGAAAATGTTTGAACCCAACGCTGTAGCGCTGGCTCTTTGGAACAATACGCGCTACGCTGAACGCGCGCGCACACCAGCATGCATTTTGCACGCAAATACCGCATCATGGAACAAGCGCAAAGTGAAACGGTATAACGCATGGGTATAACGCATGGTCGCACCCTGCATTATACCGAATAATAATATGTCACGTGATCTACAATTCACCAATCAGATGACGGGGATTTATTCAGGTGTTGTATAAAACAGGTTAATCACAAGTCCAGTCACAATTCCATCACATGTTGATTGCAAGTCCGGTTACACCTCTATGTTCCGACACCCCTATGTTCCGACTGCACATATTCCTATTCCTAACCCTAACCCTATACCGGGAGTAACACAATCTAGGTTGTCGGAACATAGGGGTGTCGGAACATAGAGCAGTCACCGCAAGTCCATCATAAGTCAATTTTGGGGTACTCTATAGACCCCCTTGCATTTTTACTTCCCCGATGCAATACAATGTTCCTTTTTGTTGCAGGAATCTCTGGGATTGGAACCTGAAAGCAACAATGAGGTACACTCATTTTCTTTTGTAAGCTTACTCTTGTCAAGTCTATTTCATTTTCCTGAAATGCACTGTTTGCATCTTCTTCAGTCATGTTGTTGCCATTGCAAGAGCCATCTTGACAAAACACAATTGGGCAACCCCATATGGGTGCATAGCTGTAAATAGGCCAAAAATCCGTCCGCCGAGCTCATGAATAAAAGTTATACCCTCAAAATATTCTATATTAGAGAGTTTTGAGAGCCACAATATTGGGGAATTGAAGAAATATGGTAATGAACCTCTGGCCCGGACTTGGGGCTTCCAATTCCGAGCATTTTGGATGCAATTGGGCTCGAAAGTGGTGCTATTTTGCCATGTTGTCATGGTTGTGGAAGGATCGTTTTTCAAGATGGCTACTTTTCCGCTTTGGAGAAAATAGGGGTCGTCTTCTTTGGGTGAGAATATCTCGAAAAGTCAATGGTCAACCCACCCAAAAATGAAAAGAAAATGAAAGATGACACATTGATCATCATTTTTCTGTGCAGCTTGAATACCTGTGAGAGTTCTGAGTATTTATAAAAGAATTTTGAAGTATGCGCATTTATCACTAGTGTCTATGGGATTTTTCTTGCAGGGTTGCACCCATATGACAATGTTTGAACCTGATCCTGCTTATTGGATCATCTTTGTTCGTAAGAATTATCTGGAGGCCTTTTAAGTTTTGTCAAGTTATCAATGGACCTTTATTGAGCCCCTTCCCCCCCCCCCTTATTATTTTTTGTTGGCAAATCAAACCCCATGATTTGATTGAATATTTACTTCCTGTAGACCTATGCCATTGAGACTAATGAGAATGTACAGTACCTTGCTGGAGTCAGTCCATTGAATTTCATTGGTAAGTATTCATTATGTAATCTTTTCACACCGTTTAATACCGTCAAACAACGGCACTGGAGTGTCGATCATGGCCTAGCGGCTCAGAGCATCGCACCGGACTCATGCTCTGGTGTTTCAGAGGCAGCATGATGTGGGTTCGAGCCCTGGTCTGGTCACTTGTGCCCTTAAGCAAGGCACTTAACCATTATTGCTTTGTCCTTCGGATGGGACGTAAAGCCGTAGGTCCCATGTGTTGTGTAATGCAATGTACCTAAAAGAACCCAGTAACACTTATTGTTAATCTGCCCTGGTGTTTCTGGCCTCCAGGTAAACTCCCCTGCGGAGTATTGAGGAGAAGAACCAACCAAGTAATGTTACAAGAACTGTAGGTGAATTTAGTGCTCTCTATCGGTCTATAAGAGCTTGCATGAAAAACACTTGACATGCTACACGTAGCTGTGTTTTAGCAAAGGCATTTGGATCACAAGTAAATCACAAGTCCATCACAAATAAATCAAAGTCAGTAGACATTCTCAGTCTGCTGATTGCAGCTACGCGATGTCATCACACATTGAACTGTTGAATAATAGCAACTATGTACGCGTGTGCATTGTGTCAGCACTTCCGTGCGCCCATTTAAGGATTCACTGAATTAAAACCAACTACTAAGTGGAAATTTCGAAAAATGCGTCACTTGACGCATCTTTGGAACTGGCCTTCTTTTATTGTTTTCTTCAAAATGACAGCGTGCCAGAAAGAAATAATTAAGTGCCATTACTATCTTAAAGCCAAGTAAGCTTTTCAACAATAATTTGGTGAGTAATTACTTTTTTGGATAGCTGCAAATTGAACAACTCTACCTTTAAAACTTTACCATTGAGCTTTCGCTTCATACGTCATGCGGAAACCAAAGCAAAGCGAATTTCATAACGTCAACAAAAGTTCCATTGTGACATTCGTCGTTACCCTGATTAATTCACTTTGCACTGAAATTTGTGTAAACTGTGAACACCAGCCTTTAATTTTGTTCATCATTGTTCATGTACTTGGGCAAATTTCTTGGTATTTGTCTTTGTACAATTTCAGTGTTATTTTAATTTCCCATTTTAGGGGCATCTGCATTGTTTTTTTTGTTATTTTGGTTGGTTTCAGCTTACTTCATGATGTCTGTCCTAGAAGTGGCTGATCTACCATACAGGTAAGCATTGCAGAATTTTTCTGGGTTTTCAAGAAAAGTATGTGACCAGAGTGTTTCCACTTTATTTATATTTCTGGATTCTGTGGAACAGAAGCTTCCTAATGGTACATGTATATAACATTCGGGGGTAGTGAGTTCAGCAATGGAATGTAGACTGCCAGTAACATTGAAGTTACATTTTAAGAAAGCTTTGAGAATTTAAATATGTAGTAAATTGCAGTAAATTTGTCTGAGATAAATGACCCTTTGGTTTAAATTTTTCTTCACACATACTTAAACATTGTTTTGCATTAACAGATTAATGATGCTTTTTTCACTATTTGTAGTTCATCAAAAGACAAAGCTGAACGCTATGATTTTATGTTATAATTGAATAAGATGGGATGTAGTTGTGACAATTGTATTTTGATTAGCCTATTTGATGTATAGCATACACAATAGGAGGGCGCTGTTTGATTTGGGTAAAGTCTTTTGTATTTACCCAAACCACATAGCACCCTCCTATTGTGTCGGCCTTATCTCACACATACCAATAGCAGTGTGACATTGTTGCCCCATTTCTTAGTATTTTTCTTCTTTGTTTCAGGTGCTTCACTGTTGGAAGAAGTTACAACAACCATTTAGGTATTCACACATCTGGGACCAATTTTATGGATGCTTAAAGGGAAAATACAACATTTGCAAACATCAAAAAATAAAACTACCACATCATTTTGAAATACCTTGCTGGACTGTTAGTGAATGACAGTGTAAAGCATCCTGTAAAATCATGGCACCTGGTATACTGTAATTTTCAAGAAAAGTGGTATTTTTGTATCAATTTCCAACGCTGGTCGGCCGACCAGCATTGGGAAAAACTTTTGTTTTTTCAAATACTGGCCCCAATTGACCATTGCACTTGTTTGCAGTCGATTACACACCTATGAACGGGTACAAGCCAGCTAGACTGGTTCCCTGACCTTACAATTCCCCAATGTATGTAAACTGCTCTGTTTCTTCTTATATGGAGTCAGGGAACCAGACTACAACAAAATGATTGTTTTTCTTGGTTTTTATAGCATTTTCGGACCCAAAACCTCAAAAAAGTCAGTGTAACTATATTTGGTATATATTTCCAACCCCCCAATTCCATCCATTTCTGAAAATTACAGCAAAAGCAAATGATGTATATTCTCTTTAACAGAAATTATTGCTTAGCAGCAGAGGACCAGTCAACAATATATTTTGAATGACCTTTTTTGGCTGGTAACTTTGATATTTTGCTTGCTCAGAAAATTGTTTTCGTGCTTATCAGCTTCATGAGGTCGGCTTGTGATCTATTATGTGAGGTGTCCTGGCAAAATGAAACGGAACTGGGCACAGGCCTTATAATTAGTGGAGAAAAATGCCAAAACCAAATCGATGTGATTTTTTTTTCTCGCGATTTATAGATGTTTGTAATCTTTGATAAGTCTTTTAAACATATTTTACAGAAATAGTATAAAAATCGTGGAATAAACATGTTTTTTAGGAAAAACATGACATCTTTTATTTTCACGAATATAAAATTCAAATTGTTAAGGCCTTTGTCTCAGAATGTTACTTTTTGACATGTTGATAAACATGTAATTTAAACAGCCATAATTTGTCAATGGAATTATGAAGTGCATCAGACAGTATCGTAAGGAGAGTTTTATTCTTTTTCCTAATACCAAAAATCCTCAGTTTGACCTCTGCCCAGTTCTAGTCTCATTTTGCCAGAGCGCCTCGCATATTTAAGGTCAGGAATAGCTTTAAAGAAAACAGTGCAAAATATTTATTAGTGTGTATTTCCGGTATTTAAGAAAATTGTGAGAAACTGTGGCAAGTTGGAACTCATATGCTCAAATCTTAGACTGAATTGCAAAAAATATGAAATCATTGAATCAAAGTATTATATGTCATTTCAAAATGTTCCCTCAGTATGTATGTATGTATGACATTTTGAAAAACTCTTCACTGGGGTTTAAAGGGAATATACATCATTTGCTTTTGCTGTAATTTTCAGAAATGGATGGAATTGGGGGGTTGGTAATATATAGCAAATATAGTTACACTGACTTTTTTGAAGTTTTGGGTTCGAAAATGCTATAAGAACCAAGAAAAACAATCATTTGCCTGTAGTCTGGTTCCCTGACTCCGTTTAAGAAGAAACGAAGCAGTTTATATACATTGGGGAATTGTAAGGTCAGGGAACCAGTCTAGCTGGCTTGTACCCGTTCATAGTGTGTGTAATCGATTGCAAACAAATGCGATGGTCAATTGGGGCAAGTATTTGAAAAAAAGCCAGTTTTTTCCAACGCTGGTCGGCCGACCAGCGTTGGAAATTGATACAAAAAATACCACTTTTCTTGAAAATGAAAGTATACCAGGTGCCATGATTTTACAGGATGCTTTACACTGTTATTCACTAACAGTCCAGCAAGGTATTTCGAAATAATTTGGTAGTTTTATTTTTTGATGTTTGCAAATGTTGTATTTTCCCTTTAATAAGCACTGTCAATATCAGCACGGCAATAATTGATATATTGGAAATCCAATATCGAAAATATCATCCCATGTAAAAGTTAAAGACCATAAGATGACACTTTGATTTAAAAAAAATTTAAGTCCCAGTTTTCCACAGCTTTCTCTGGTGGATATTTCTCAATTTTTAAAACAAATCTCAGCACTGAGAGTTTGTCCAGATTGGGCGTTGTTTTCGATTAGTTTCACATTGGGGGAGACCGCGAATTCCAGCGAACACAGTGCACACCGACGGCACTTGGCATTTCACGAGTCACAAGCACAAGTTGCCGCTGGCCAAGTTTTATTTCAGTGTACAGCAAACGATAAACACAAAGTAAAAACACAAAGGGGAAATTTATTTTGACGATAATCTGACACATTTTGATACATTCGATATGATTCCTCAATATCGAAAATTTCGATATTTTGATATGATTAAAAAATTGCTATCGGCGATATCGATATCAAAATAATTTCGAATAATCAAGAAATATCGATATATCGACGGTGCTTAGGGTTTAATATATTTCAAACTTTTGTTTTGATAGAATCAACTCACTTTGAGGGACTTCATAAAAGTTTCCAGACACAGAAGGTAAAAAATAAAAAATAAAAATATATTGTTGAGTTATTTAAATGTAGCTGTTTTAGTCGATGACAAGTATTTGAAATCTACGATGTCTAAAGAAATGTACAAAAATGGGATAGACTTTTGTAGCAACTTTTTTATCTTTAGATCGTTATCGAATGATATTTTGTCTTTTACAGGTTGAAATGTGCGGTGTGTGTGAGAACACTGAAGCAGCTAGCAGTGCACTGTTTACTCAGTTTCTGAGTACAGCAAAGGGTCTTCTATCAAATCTTCCTCTTCATTATAGGTAGGAATGGGGAATAGAATGGATAATTTGATATGTGGAAATATCAAAAATATGGTTTACACTAAAAATGTTTACATGCATTGGTTAAGTTGCGAGTAGCTGATAGTTGCGATGTTGTGGGAAAACTTGGAAAAAAGGTCTACCAAGCTTTTTATGAACTTGAGTTGTGTTACAGACCCTGTGCATTGCAGCCATGTTGAGTTGTGTGTTTTTATTCCGCAGGATATGCATGGACCTTATTCATACAAGGAAGCCATTTTGGTCGTGTTCCCTGAATGTATTTTATGAATTGTGAACTGTTGAATGCGATGGTGCCAGACTATTCATACAATCTAGCCTCACTTTCATTTTTTGTTAATGTGGCTTAAATCTTTAGGGTATGTTTAATTACAAATTATTCATCAGAGCAGACTGGCAATAATTTGTAATTCACAAATACCTCGGACGGTTTAGCTATTCCTATTGGTCAAGAGCCCGTCACGTGGCCGGTCTTAAACGGATGATAAAGACATGGCTAGCTGGTCTTAAACACTTTTCCAGTGTCACATAAAATGTGGACTCCTCTAAAAATCCAGTTCCTCTTACCGTTTTATTGGTTGAATGTTCACAATCCTCACGTAGGCATGCGCAACACTACCAGCGAGTCAGAATTTTATAATTCTAAATTCAAAACGCAACGCCCCAGGTGCGTTCTGCGCGACATCGCGCAGAACATGATACGCGCGCATCAATCTCCATAAAAGGGTTGTTTACATCTTACTCGCTAGCTGAACACTCAATTATTTTGCTAGAGGGATGTTTCAAAAAGCATGAAGTGAACTTGTTGAACAAAATCGGGATTTTTTTAACAAATTATTTGATTTTTTTACCGAAAAGGTATTTATGAATGGGAATAAATATGTGCTCGGTTGGTATTTATCACTCTGTTTAAGACCGCTTAGAGTCTGGGTGCTGATAATTACCCTCGCCTCCGGCTCGGGTAATTATCAGCACCCAGACTCTAAGCGGTCTTAAACAGAGTGATAAAAACCTCCAGAGCACACATTTATTCCCTTATTAACTTTATGTCATTGCTTTCATTTCTCTTTGCATTAGTTCCAAAAAGTAAGATTTTACCTCACTTTCAATTTAATATGGCCGACTCGTTAATTCCCTCTTGTGCATTCAGCGTTACTGAATTAAAATAGCAAAAAGATTACTGCTGCCGCGCAATGTTCAATTTCTATTCTGAAAAATTTCCTAAATCTTTGCATTACTTTCTAATTTTTGAAGAATTGTTGAGGTTCCAAGCGCCCACCTACTTCCCAGCATGTACAGGAAGTGTGCCATTGAAGTCTGGATACCAGACGCTGGTACATTCTCAGAGGTAAGTTGAAGCAAATGTAAAACTTCAATTGAACAAAAAAGTTCCTCACAAATTTAGCAATAATGGCGTTTTAATTCCAGAATTTTTGTACAGTTTTTCAAAACATTTTCCTTTCCCTTTTAGTTCATTTGTAATGTTACAACTGACAAATTGGCATTGTGCCTCTCTTAATAAGGGGTCAAAATTAATATTGCTGTAGATCAACTATTTTTTGTTGTGTCACCAAAAAGAAGTTTTCTCAATATTGTAGTCCTCTATATCATAGAGGGATGAAAGGTAGACTCATTTTTTCATTTGTGCATTTGTTTTGAAGCAACAAAAGTGCTCAAAATCTAAAGAAGGGTGCTTAACAACTAACCTGATGATAGCTCAGTGAATGCTGTATATTCCGAGAAAACAATATTCTAGGTTCTTGATTTCAATTCAAAAGTTGCCGAGTCATGTTTTGAATTGCGCCTAAAATCAGCATCTCGGACACGTTCTCATTCAGCCGATTGCACTGAATCAACGAATCATAGCAACCGGGCCTGCATGTGCATAGTGTCAACACTTGCACGCACCTATTCACAGATTTTACAAAACAACACAGAATTACAAACCAACTACTGACGGAAATTTCCAAAAATGCGTCACTTGACGCATCTTCGGAAATGGCCTTCTTTTATTGTTTTCTTTAAAATGACAGCATGCCAGAAGGGATAATCTCAACGGGAGTTTTAGTGCCATTACTATCTTTAAACAATAATTTTGTCTGTGACTTTTTGGATAGCTGCAAATGATCTACTCTACCTTAAAGAAGTTTTTAACTCATTGTTACATTGTAATACACTATAGGTACGTGTGTTTTCTGTTGACATGGTTGAATCCATAAAACTATACAGTGCTGGGTTGGTTTTGGGCAGTACAGGGACCAAAGGGTTAATTTTAGTCCTCATTACGGACCGCGGAAGAAGATAATTGAAGACAACAGATGCTGTATTTCCATCAGTTCCTGCATTTTTATCTTGTAAACATGGTAAACTGTTCATTGATAACTGTCAAATCTTCACCAATTTGGAGATTTCAATTAGGCCAAAAAAAAAAGTCTCCGGTTTCTGGTATGCGCGCGCGTCGCCGTAGCCATGGGCGTCGGCAAAATGAAAACGTTTTTTGTTCAATGAAAGATGATGTCTCAAAACCGCCAAACTCACTGGTTTGACTGGAATCCTGCTGCTGCACAATTTTAACGTGTTTGTAGATTGGGTTATGGTAGAGAATAAGCTTTATGTTGCCTCTCTGGACTCCCATATATTTGCACTAAGTTTAGTCGGGCACCATTTGCAGTCATCAGCCAACATTTGAAGCAAAAAAATCAGGTAAAAAAAAGAAAAAAGCCGCGTCGCCGCACCACTTTTTGGGCAAGCTCCATACCAGAAACCGGAGACTTTTTTTTTGGCCTGAGCATTGAGTTTTGCCAAAACTCAATATGGAGTTTGCAATTACAGTCGGGAAGGGCAAAAACCCAAAATTGCATTTGATATCTACGCCAACATTCAGTTTTGGTTTTTCTGATCCTGTGTTCAGGTTACTAGCGTGTCTAGCTGTACTGACTACATCAGCCGGCGGGTCAAGATAAGATATCCAGCTATGCCATCACAGACGGCAGCTCAGAGTAGAAAGCGGAACTTCCCATGCACGGTATGCGCACATTTACATTTCTACACTTACCGTCCATGTATAAATAATGCCCCCCCCCCCACACTTTTTGTTTTTACGGAGGATGGTACGTGTCTGGTGAAAAATGCCTGTGTACCTTTCAATACAGATGGAATTGCCCCCCCCCCCCCCCCCCCCCACTGTAGCATCAAGCTCCCCCACTTGCCCCCCTAGGATGACAACCCTGGCTACGCCGCTGAGAGGAGGTAAATTTGGGTAAATACAAGAGTTTTTCGCACTCCAAATAGCATCCTCCTATCGTGTCCACCATAACTCAATAAGGCTTGTGGTACATGTACACTGAATATTACCTATAAGACGATTCAAAAGTGGATTTGTATTGTGACCAGGACAAAATACGGACTCAACAATTGTTGGTTAGTTTCTGTTAGCTTTAGCGACCGTGTTTTAACCCAATATCACGCAGCCTTCATGTTTTTTTTCCCGACAGGTACATTGCACAGCGCTTGACACTTCAACCATTTTAGCAGCTCTTTTACCCTGTGCACACCAACAGGTACGATTTAAACGAATGAGTAAAAATAATTTTAGAATTGTTATGTGCGATACCTAAAATGGCCATTGAACTCGGTTGTGTTTCATTTTCAAACATGTCAAAGCTAACATATCTGTGTGTGTATGAGCACAAGCTAAACAAGAAGGAACAGTTGAGTTAAATTTGAAGAACACAGCCACTCCCAAAAGCCGTTATCGAAGACGATGGTGGTCATATTTCCACATAGTCCGATAGATTGATGTGTGAGCATGCGTGAGGCACTTATCATTGTTCGATAACCCAATCTGCTACATGAACGCAGTCTACGGTGCCCAGTCAAATGCTGGTTTAAAATTCAGAGATGAAACTTTTCAGATTTTAATCTGAAATCAGATTTTTTTTTTTTACTTTTCCAACGAAATTTCAGATTTGTTTACGATCCCACAAAAATGATTATTTAACGATTTTTCCCGATTTTTGTTTTTCATTATAATTTCCAAAACAAAAGTCCATGAAAATTTGATGAAAACGGCAGGTAAAAATTTGCTCAAGTTTAAAACACCTAGCAGCCTAGACCAACGCTGATCAGATCCTTTGCCAGCTGGAGAAAAGGTTTAATACTGACCTATGACATGGAAAAATTCACTGGGTCCCATGTTGATGCACTGCGCTGCACTGCACTGCGAGACGCTGTGGCAGCTCAGATCCAAGGTCCAATTTCAGATTTTTTTTGCCAAGGCCATTTTCATCTCTGAAAATCATTCACCATTTTAACAGGATTGAAAAAATGGGATTGGTAGGACACTGCACTGTATCCCTTCTGTCCCATTGTAGCTTTACATTTTTTTATTAGATACAACTATTCTTTTGTAGTCGCATCTTTTCTCTTCTGTTTTCTGTTGAATGTTCAACACATAAGTGTTCATAATTCGGTTAAATGTGGATAATTAGATCGGTGGACCGCTACATTAGCAGCCCAATGTTTGGGGTTCAGGTCGTACTTCAATCTAATATTCTTTTGGTGTTAACTTTTGTACTTTTTTAAAAAGTAGTATTTACCCTTCACAGGCACAATTTTATAAGCAATGCTTTCTCAGAGCTGGCCAAAAGCATGAGAGAAAAAATACACAAGTAAATTTGAATGGGATTTGAACCTGCAAACTCCTATTTTTATAGTGCAATGTGTTAACCATTCTACTTCTGAACTGGCTGGGTTTGGCTTGGCTGGCCTAATATCTGTAGCAGTGGGTATGACAATCAGTGATCTTTGATAGATTTGTTTCTAATTATGATTTCAAATAACAAATGTTTATTTTTTGTTTCAGTTGCCAGAGGTTCTCAAGCTCCACATGCCACAGGCAGTGTCATCGTGACCAGTGGGTTGACCCCAGCGATTTCATTTAGGCCGAGGGAATGAGAGTCATAGAATACCGTCCTGCTGATTTTGAAAAACAATGAGGTTTTTTTTCTTTATTCATTTTTCATTATTCTGAAGCATTTACCAGAATCAGGTAAAATTATACATGATGTCACTACGTGCACATTAAGAAAGTGTTTGGGAAAACGGCAACAGGCAGTCGTTGGTATCATGCAGCGCTAGTGCTGGTAACCGCGCGCTATACATTGTATGCACGTATTTTATATGTACCGCGTGTTCACGGTACTCTGTACGCGTGGGCAGATTGGGTTTTGCGCCAATGTGGTACACAGAATACGACTATTTTGCGTCACAAAATTGTGTAGAGCGGATTCTGATAAAATTAGAAGTAAACTGTTGTGGCAGATTAATATTCTGGGTAAATAATGATTTTTTGTAAATAATGAAAAATTTCGGCGGCACCTTTCGGCACATGCGGGTGGTGGACGGTATTCTATGACTTTCATTCCCTCAGCCTTAGTGAAACAGCATTGGCCTGACCTTAGTGTGACCTTCCAGCTGACCTCTGACCTGATGACGCAGCCGTGTTGATCAACGTGGAAAATGCGGTGAAATCCACCAGTGAGGCCTCGGTACTGGTGTGGAAAAAAATCCCTGGTCTGCAGACAGGACACGAATCAGTGGCTTAGGCAAGTTCTAGACGCCATGCGACTGCCGTCCGGAACTCAAATAATTGGACTTTTTAAAAATTCGGCATGACGATAGCATGGCGTTTAGAACCATTTGGCTTAGCCTTGGTCAATGCTCTCGTCGTTATTCGTCCCGTAGGCGGTCAATCGTCGGCATATATCCTCACGCGCTATGCACATGCATGTAAAAATACAGCGCGAACAGCGACCTCATGCGGCCACTATCTTTTTATGCAAATCAGTTGAGGACGATCTCGAGCCTTGGTTCAATCGTCGGCAAAAGCTTATGTTTTTCTTTATTTTGCTCTGGATTTCTAGTGCACGACCTCGTATGCGAATACAGATAAGTGTAGGCGGGGCTAATATGTGGAGTGTCCAATCACACCTTGGTAAATCCGGACGTCATCAAATTATTTGCTATTCGCCTTTTGCGGACGTGACAGGAACCACAGTTTTTGTGCATTGGTGCCGTGTGCAGAGACACACAACGTGTACGTGTATGGATTATGTACAGTGCCACGTTTCACTATGCAAGTTTCCACGCAACGATCGACCAATAAGAAAACGACATTTAAGGTCAGCTAAGGCTATTAACATAATGAGCACCACCCCCAAAACCTCACATGGACGATTGAACCAAGGCTCTAGATCGTCCTCAACTGATTTGCATAAAAAAATAGTGGCCGCGTGAGGTCGCTGTTCGCGCTGTATTTTTACATGCATGTGCATAGCGCGTGAGGATATATGCCGACGATTGACCGTGTACGGGACGAATAACGACGAGAGCATTGACCAAGGCTACATTTGGCTTGGCAAATTGAGTTCGGCATGGCACCATCCTTTGGCTCGACAGGGCTGCTGTGCTATCGTTCTGAACGGCAGGTGCACGGCACTGTCCTAAAAGCAACGTGCCAAACTCAATTCAATTGGAAGTTGGTGCAAACATTTTAGGAATGGGCATACTCACAATACCCTCTCTTGTGTCCGCATTACAGGAAATGAAATTGCCGCAAATATTTTGAAATGTGCTGAAAGTTCATTAAAGGGAATATACATCATTTGCTTTTGCTGTAATTTTCAGAAATGGATGGAATTGGGGGGTTGGAAATATATAGCAAATATAGTTACACTGACTTTTTTGAGGTTTTGGGTTAGAAAATGCTATTAAACCAAGAAAAACAATCATTTTCCTGTAGTCTGGTTCCCTGACTCCATATAAGAAGAAACGGAGCAGTTTACATACAATGGGGAATTGTAAGGTCAGGGAACCAGTCTACTAGCTGGCTTGTACCCGTTCATAGGTGTGTAATCGATTGCAAACAAGTGCGATGGTCAATTGGGACCAGTATTTGAAAAAAAGCCAGTGTTTTCCAACGCTGGTCGGCCGACCAGCGTTGGAAATTGATACAAAAATACCACTTTTCTTGAAAATGACAGTATACCAGGTGCCATGATTTTACAGGATGCTTTACACTGTCATTCACTAACAGTCCAGCAAGGTATTTCAAAATGATTTGGTAGTTTTATTTTTTGATGTTTGCAAATGTTGTATTTTCCCTTTAAACTGCTTTAACCTTGCCACTTACTCCAGATGCATGACGGTACAACTATTATGTTCGGTGTTTAGAGCAACTGCCGTGCTGTAGATTAGCTATTGCTCCACTCATTTTTGATTTAAGTTCAGCACAGCAGTAGCACGGCGTCTAGAATGGGCCTTATGAGCTCTGTGAGCTACCTAAAGAGGGCGCCCTTTTACCTAGTAACGACGTCCCATGGGCGGTACATTTCGCTGGTTGACGCGCACCGTTCCTTGTGTGTGACGCGCGTGCACCAGGGGATTTGTTCTATGTACCTACACGCAGTGGCTGCGCACCCCCAACTGTACTTCCTTTGCCGTTGAGGGGGTACTCAATAGACTTTGCTGCTGAGGCAGCTAATTTGTTACACAATGTATTTATACCCTAATGAATCCGCAATTCATGCAGTGGAGGGACCATCTGTAGCAGTATTGGGAGTAAAAGGCATGTGTGGCTCAAGGTAGTACTAATGGGCTAATCACATTGTGTCCTTGAAACTTAAGGTCCTTTGTTACAAAGTCACTTCAGAAAGCTCGAATAACAGAATGCAACATATGCAATCAACTTGTATATCAGGAGTAATTTATTCAATATGTACAAAAATACATAAAAAAGACCTTTTTATCCACTTGTGCTTTTTTTATACTATGTACTTTGAAAGAGTTTGCCAATAAGTACTGTACATGTCCATTTTACGCAAACATACATGTATAGGACGTCCTGTTTGAGTTTCATAGTCTTGCTAATTTGAAAAAAATTCAGGAATACAAATATTATAAGCTGTGTGCCTTAAACAGGGTGTCTAAACAAAATCTAGCAGTCAAACTACATTTTTCTTCTAAGGAAAGTAAAAAAAAATGTAAAAAAATTTACCAAGAGATGATAGAGTGTTTTCTTTACCCTTGACAGGATTTTTGTTCTGTGTGTAATGGACCTTTTGTTTAAAAGTTACGGCAAAGCTTGTAGAAGACTCTCAAAATCTGTTTGGGCCACTTTCTTGGAATTCTAGTCCTTTCATTTAATTAGCTGTATCTCTGGACTGGGGTGTCCAAATGAGATGGGATAAAGACCATTGTGTAGAGTATTTACTACACCTTCGGACTCTATAGATAACCTTTGGAAAAAGAGAGTGCTAATATATTTTTAATATTTATGGATTGACTGCTTCACTTTTTTTGAGACACTCTGCACATCCATGTACCGGTATTTATTGAAAAGAAGATTGCAAAATCACACTGTGAAACCACATGGAGAATTTTATCACCACACTGTTTCTAGGTCAATAACCCCCTCATGCACAAGATATAGGCAGGTCACATGGCCTTTGTGTGGGCTAGGATTGTTTACGACCTGTCTGAGCTCTGGGCGGCACGAGGGGTTGACACAGAGAGATCGGGGGCACAAAGGGGTTGGCCACTAAGATATCCAATTACTGCACAAAGGCATTAGGCGCCTCTTGGGGCTGCTGTCTTTCAACACTCCTTACTCTGCAGTGGTTAGGGTCTGGCCAATGGGAGTCTACAAGGCTTGTGGTGTATAACAGGGGTGAGGATTACATGGAATATTGGCCTTACTGGCCTATTGAAAAAAAGGTTATGACCATATATGGAAAATGTGGAGAATTTTATCACCACGTGGCCACACCGAGGGTTAAATACAGTGGTTTGGGAGATGGGAAGTAACTAAGGCAAAACTGTAGTCGGGTGAATTGTAATGCCAAAGCCACATTACAAATTGTAGAAAAGATTTGCGTGGTTCGGCCAGGGATTGCCATTGGTGGAATTTCTTCGTGGAATCAGACACAATAATTAACCCGCTGAAGAGATTCAAGGTTAGTGATAGTTGTGCAGTTTGTTTGATTCTTTGGAAGGTATTAGCTTGACCACAAAGTAAAGAAGTTTGAAATAAATATTTGGATATAAAAAAAAGAAGTCATTTTCCATTCTGCTATGATTGTTGACCCTTCTTCTGTCGTCTCCAGAATTTCTTGACATCATCATGACCGCTCGTTGTCACCACCAATGTTCTGGTGACGGCATTGTCCAACATCAAGACACCCAGATCCTGCACATGAAAACAAATTATATTTACAAAGTAAGATTTGGTTTTGGAATACAATTATGGCATACATGTACATATACATTTAGCAGACATGCAACTGGGAAGTCATCAGAAAAGAGGAAATGTCAAACTTTACACAGTGTTCTTTCAATTTTTTATAATTGTTTAAGTGCGAAGTGAAAAAAGAGGAAATCAGCTGATCCGAGGAAAAGTTGCATGCCTGGTATATGTCATTGTTATACCTCTGTCTTGAATACTGTATTTTCATTGGCCTAGAACGATCACGTGTTAAGTTTATAAAAAGTCATGGCACACTCCCTGTGACAGGGAGTGTGCTATGACTTTGTACGTATGGTGTGAAACGCTTGTTTCGTTGGTGTACCCACGCTATTTTCACCATGTTTTCACACATGAGTGGGAGCAGCAAACTAGCAGACGATCAGCTGTTTTGAGCACGGTAAGTGACATTCATGCGAGTTGACGTTCGATTGTCATGATTGTGGTGTTTACTGCTGTTTGTTTTCGTGCTTTTTAAAGTCCAAAGAATCCAAGACAGAGGTATTCGCCTCAGGTGCTATGCGCCCCTCGGGTGTTCACATCACAGCAGTCAACAATTGGTAATTGACTGCTTTCAATAGTCTTTATACATGTAATAATTTGACTTGCATATTTTGGACCCTATTAAAGGGAATACATGTAAACAACATTTGTTTTTGCTGTAATTTTCAGAAATGGATGGATTTGGGGGGTTAGTATTATAATTATAGCAAATATTGTACACTGACTTGTTTGAAGTCTTGTGTCTGTAGATATTGGGAAAACCAAGACAAACAATCATATTCTTGTAGTCTGGTTCCCTGACCCCACTTAAATTGAAATGGAGCAATTTATAGACGTCTGGGAATTGTAAGGGCAAGGAACCAGTCTAAAAGTTCATAGATGTGTAATCAATTGCAAACAAAATTCAGAGTAACTAAATATGGTAAATTGGGGACAGTATTTGAATAAAAGCCAGTTTTTGTCTAACGCTGGTCGGCCAACCATCGTTGGAAATTGATACACAAATATCACTTTCTTGAAAATGTCAGAACACCAGGTGCCATGATTTTAGAGGATGCTTTAGACTGTCATTTACTAACAGTCCAGTAAGCTATTTCATAATAATTTGGTAGTTTTGTTTGTTGATGTCTGCAAATGTTGTATATTCCCTTATAAACTGAGAAGCTCATAGATAAATCTTTTCCCAAATCCAAATTGTAATGAACTTTTAATTTACAAGACTTTCAAAGTAAGGCCGGTTCATACTCAGCTCAAGCGCGAACGCAAGTTTGTGACATCACGGCAAATTTTCTTGCTGCAAATTTGCAAAAGTTTAACACATTTCAACTCTGCCGAATTTCACAGCTAATGCTTTGTGATGTCACATTCGCATCGCATTTGCGCTCACATGAAGTATGACTGGTCTTTATTGTGCTGGAATTGTTGGTCAGTTGCTCTTAAGTGTCCACCATTTTACCACTGATAGTGTATTAATTTCAGACTTCTGTCAGCACTCTTCATTTGTCTTTACAAAATTCTTGACAAGCACGTTTTCCCTCATCATTATGACCTGATGACAAAGTGCAAAAATAGGGAACAGCCTGAGCACAAATATACCATCAGTACCTTAGCATAATCTCGCAGAAGTTCAAAGTCTTGCGATGAGAGAAACTGATTGTAGACAACACCTGCAATAAAACGCATGCACCTGATTAGCAAAATAAAAAGGCAACCAGTACAACTTGACAGTGCGTTAAAGTGTACTTTTTGTTCAAAATGTCCATTTGAGTTCTGTCGAAGAAAACAATATTATGACAAAAAATTAACAACCATCTCTACCTCCCCCAGTTATTTAAATATGTGCAGTTATTTAAATATGTGCACATTCACTATACACTAATCAGAGCACGCTATCACCGTACATTCACGATTGATACACGATAACGTGCCGTGGCGATAACGTCCTCTCGCGGCGGCGGGTTATCGCGACGGCACGCCCACCATCGCTGTACATACACATGGTGTCTTAGTCTGACAGGTTACTATAGCCGTGGGGCAACACGTCGTTGTAGATACACGATAACCTGCTGTCGCGATCATCCGCCGCCGCAAGAGGATCACGACGAACCGCTGTCACCCACGAACCGCCAGCAACAACGTCTTGGGAATCTTGTAAAATCTCCCACGAAAAACAGGGGAAACTAGTGCACACGCACTGATTGTGCAGGCAATTATACGGTCCATTTTCAGTCCCACTGCATACCACAACAGAGCTGCAATAAAGTTACACACAAGTCTTGCTGCATCTTGTATGCTACTGGAAGAAATTTAAGAGTTTGGTTCGAAACTAACATGAAAGGTTTTGAATGCCTGCTGCATACATTAGGCAAAACAGGCGCGCGCATTGCACAACCGCTACAAGATTCCCAAGACGTTTTTGCTGGCGGTTTGTGGGTGATACCGGTTCATCATGATAGCACCCTCTCGCAACTGCGGGTTATCGCGGCTGTGGCGGGTTATCATGTACCTACAGCAACAAGGTCTTGCCCTAAGACTGTCAGGTTACAGGAAAAGCAACCGATACAATTACTGAAGTAACAAGAGCTTTGCAGGTCCTTGAGCACATCATCCACCATACAATGCCCACTACAATCCTTGCATTGAGTTCAGCCCGTACATAATTGAATGCAGAGTTTTATCGCAATAATGAAAAAACGACAGCTAGGCAAATATGCCGTTACCTGGTTGGAAAGACAGTCTGTCTCTCTCCAATTCCCACAGTCTGATCTGATCACTGATGGTCGGTGGAATAATCGGAACCTGGTGAAAAAAACAAAGGTATTTGATTTGTCGACTCATTACAAATTTGAAACACTTTCCCCCCCAAATGCAGGCTATTTACAGCATTTTATCAATGGCGCTGATATAGGGGGGTGCAGCATTACCTCAGCATCTTTCCATTAGCACGTGTGTTTTCATCGGTTGCTGTGTGTAAACCATTCAGCACTCCAGAACCACTCAGATTTAAGAAAATGGGTCTGTGCAAAAGATCAGAAGATTTCTGGGATGTCCGCACCAATTAACCTATAGACAAATCCGGCGGCAGCCTTTTTTTTGCACTGACGCAAGGCTCGTGCAAGTCGTGCTCAGGTAGGGCGTACTTGCTTCGGGCTCCTTCGACCAATAAGAATACCAAAATGCGCGTGCCTCATCTTTAAGAACCCGTACAGCATGCGCCTGAGCCTGACACCACCGCAGTAAAAGCCTCCATGAGGTGAACACTCGTCTTAAGACCAACCGGACCAACCATATAGGCCACTCGGGTTGGGACACACCATTTTGGAGAGTTTGCCCTGGGGGATTAAGACTCTTAACCGCACTTATCCTATAATTGGTTCCAATAAAAGAGCGAAGGTCACTCTGTCTGAGAGATTTCAAGCATAATATTTCGTTGCTAAATTCAATCTAAAAGTATTATCATGATGATGTACCTGAAATGTTGACTTGTTTTATATGTTGAACTGTGAAAATTGGTGAATAAATGGCCGAGAATGATCTTTTACTGCTATGCTAGCATAAACCACAATCACCAGAAAGCATAGTTCCAGCATCCTAGCTCCATGGTTCCAGAAAGCAGTGTGGCTAACAGGTGGTAGTTCATTTAACCACAAGTGATTATCTCGCTGGGACTGTGGAGCAGGGAGGGGAGTTTTGTTTACTTAAGGGCTCCCCAGGGGCTCCCAATAGAGGTTCAAAATGGTGTGTGAAACTAGCCACTTTCTTAAAGAGGGCTGTTTTCGTCATATGTCTCATTCTGGTCCTGGATTGCACGATAGTTTATCAAACAATCCAAAAGATTCCAACAGCATTGTGTTGAACCCTACGAAATCCAACTAAATCAAACACTAAACATGCTAAAGGTTGTTATTTCTGCTCTGTACAAGATGCAACAGAATCTGTATACTTAAAGGAATATTGTTGGATAAATTTAACCTCGTAAGGGTTACACCTTTGTTGGGAATAATCCTGAATCCTCACAATCCACCAATATGTAGGAACCCAATGGGCACAATTGCAGAATACCCCGCCACTCGATCTATCCACCTCGTAGCCGGCTACGAGGTCACGGTTGGTTGACCTCAATAAACATTCTCAGCGCTACTTGTGGGTGCAGACCAGTAAATCGGTCCGAAATTGCCTGCGCCGGCCAAATCACGATTTGCATGCCCTCAAAATCTTCGGTATTTGAGCATGCTGTGGGCCATGAACTTGAGGGATTGTAAAAAATATGGGTGGAAGCCGTGCACAGGACTGGGAGCTTGCAGTTCTGTGTAATTTGGATGTAATTTGGACCCTAAAAGCGCTCTATTTTGCAATGGAGTGTAGGCATCGTTTTTCAAAATGGCGATGGGCTTCAGGACTATTTTCAGGGGTGATCATCTTCAGATGAGTAGTATGAGATGGGAGGGTACCAGACTTTACCCCGCCCATTATCCCCCTTCTCCAATAATCTCTGACCCCTGGCCCCACCCTCTGCCCCCACCCACCCCCTCCCAATGATCTCCCTCCCAATATCTCAGTCTCAGCCCCACGCCAAAACCGGGGACTAATATCTCTCGTCTTGAAGATCTGTCTCTCCAGGTACCAGATCAAAATCCTCACTCTCCCCCGCCCACTTATAAACAGCGCCCTCTAAAACTTTTTCTTTTGTAAATATTAACCAACACCCTCCATAATATTAAAAAGAGTCAGACGTTCAAAATATAATTAGACAAAACAGAAATCATATCTACATTAAATTTATTAAACAAAAATTACGCTATTCCGAAACACTTGGAGCAGGGTTATTTACATTAAAACCTCTATACACACTGATAATTAAAAGCAGACAATATGATCAAATGTCTTTCAAAGTCTCTCAACCAGCAGTACAGTCAATAGATACGCCAGTAGATCATGGCAGTTGCACAGCATGTAAACATAAATTTTGACGATGCACGATGCTATAGTCCTATGTTGGCGTGTCTGTATAAACGCTTATTGACGAGGCGGTGGCTATTCTTTGGGAACCACTTGATTGTTTTAGCTTGACGACAATGGCATCACTACATCAATATTGTGTAGGGTTGACAACAGACGATTACTTGTCAACTTGTGATGTCAGTATTTGGTGATTGCTGATGGCCAGATGACTTTTGTTGACAAGTTAAAGTTCTCTTTGTGACTTGGCGTCTCTATATACCAGGCTGTCAGTAGATATTGGTCCTGTGTCGGCGTGTCCGTATATCAGACTGTATACCATGGATAAACGCTCAGTCATGGAGATGGTTGATATACTGGCTCCCGCGGGGCGCAAGTTATCCTGACGTCACTGCTCTGTGTAAGGTTGACTGATGTTTTTGAATAAGCACGCTCCTGGTCCTGTGTTGGCGTGTCCGTATACCAGACTGTAAAACATGGATAAACGCTCAGTCACAGAGACGGTTGCTATACTAGCTCCCGCAGGGCGCGAGTTGATTGTTTTTCCTGACGTCACTGCTTAGTGTGGGGTTGACTGATGTATTTGATGAATGCTGGTGGCCAGACTCACTTTTGTTGACATGGTTCCATGAGAAAGTCAGATGCCTTTGTTCATCAGGTACAGATCAACGAAGCGTAATAAATTGAAAATTTGTGCTCTTTTGTTACACTCGTGGGAATCTTTAGATACATATTGTCTGCTGGAATCAGTCAATATGGACTGTATATAGTCTCTTTACACTTGTGCATAAAGCGGTAAATTAAAAAATGGTTTGGTATGGCATAAGGCAATGAACAGATATGGATATATAAGCATCGATGCGGCAAATTAAAAAAGTTTGAATTGGGTATACCGCACAGATTGGACTTTTATGCCAAAAATAAGCGGTTTCTTTTTTTAGCGACCGTCACCCAACTGATCAAATCATACAAAATTAAATTTACAAAATATAAGAATTCAACGAGTTTATGCCAACACAAATAATTATACCGTAGTTTGCTGCCAAATATAAGCGACATGTGGGTCTAGTAACATTATCCTAATTTCATTTCTAAGATTGTAGATTGTTTTGAATGGAACTCCTAATTGGTCAAACAAAGGGTAATTTTTTAATAAATTTGCTACAAGACGTATTTTGTTGGCATAAGCTCTGTGAATGCCTACATTTTGTTTAAGCCACTCTTCCCAAGATGTTATTGGTTTTTCTCGACTATGAAGGCAATGAACAGCATCAAGCAACTTTCCATACTTGATGTAAATACCGATTATAGAAGCCTGACGCTGACCAATACCCTCATAGCCAGAAACTAGATGCGGAACAGATTCCCCTAAGGTTTTTATAGTGTCTAAGTTTCTATACAAAGGGAAACTGTTCGGTTGAGAAGAGTGCTGTACCTTACTCAGCAGATGCCTGTGTAGGTCATCGCCGGTTAGCTTAGATTTTGCTTTACATGTAGTTTGACCCAAAAGAGACTTTATATTTCCTCTCGGTTTTATCGGTATGATTTGATCAGTTGGGCCATTTAGTTTCAAATCACCAAGAAATGTCAGCATTTCTTGGTGATATTTTACATGTGACTCTATAATTTGTAAGTCCTCTCGACTCCAGTTATAACAATCTTCCATTGGTACATCATTATTTTCCATGGTCGCTAAAAAAAGAAAACGCTTACCTTGTAGAATTGGTGTAAGAAGCTAAAACCCAAAAACACGTCTGTTCTGACAGCGGTCGGTTCATATAGTGAAGCGAAAAAATGGGCGGCGTCTGATATGAACTAGTTTTTGGAAACAACAACAAAAGCGTGACAGATTGAAATTTTGCAGTCCTGCATGGTAGGCAGTTTATTGACTTTGCTCTTGGAAACAACAATAGCGTGACTGATTGAAAGTCACTGCATGGTAGGTGGTTTATTGACTTTGCTTTTGGAACCAACAATAGCGGGACTGATTGAAACCTGACCCAAACAAGTTTTGAAAACAACATAGCGTGACAGACTAAAACCTGGCCCAAACAAGTTTTGAAAACAACAAAGCGTGACAAATTGAATTTTTTTTGTGCGGGCTGCACTTTGCTCTGTGTCATGTATGGAGCGCTGATGGTATGGAAAGTATAAAATGAGCAGAAAGGTATGGAGCGCCAATCATACATTAAAAAAAAAACCTTTATTTAAAACAATTAATCATTTATAATAAATGAATCTTTTTCAGAGTGAAAACGTCGAGCTATCTGATAAAACAGATCAGTGCGATCACCATATAATCATCGAGAATGGTTTTTTAGTTTGTGAAACGTGCGGTGAAATAGTCTCGCGTTACTTTGATTTTTCGGCAGAAAATGCGCAAGAAGATCGTATCAATTGGTCAATTTTAAAAAGAAACAAAAGAAAAACTGTGGAGAAACTTATTTTGTCGGTGTGTCCAGAGCAAGACTTAGAAGATGTCCAAGAAACAATCAATAAATATAACGAGCTCGTTAATTACAAAACATTGAGGGGAAACGGTTGCGTCAAACGCTCGTTAATAGCGGCGTGTTTTTATTATGTAGCTGGATTAGACAAAGAACGAGTTAGAGATTTATTTAAAGTGACTCAAAATCAATTTAATAAGGCACTAAAAAGATACGATGACCACTACAATAAAGGCGGGGCCGAGGGCGTAGCCCTAAGAGGTGAAATAGAGGTATAACTCGGTGGTTCACTTTCATAATGTTTATTTACCGTGAATTTGAACTTGTAAGTTTTTCGATAAGAGATTTTTTTTCTTTTGCCAGCCGTTCGTCTACCCGTTTTTTAACTTCTTTTTCAAAGTCTGTATCGTTTTTAATCTTTTGAAGCTTTGTGCTGGTCTTTGTTCTAATTTTTTGCTTAAGCTCGTTAAATTTTGCGAGCTCTCTCGTAATCAGTAAGAACTCTTCGTGCGATATATCTCCGTCGTTGATGGCTTGAGACACGTATTCTTCAATCGTGTTAAGTTTGGAGTCTGCTAATATTTTAATCTGGTCGTGCTTTTTCAGCTTGGCGGATAATCGCCTAGACGCGATTCTAAGCAGAATATCTACACCAAAAGCGCCTATAAACGTTCCTTCTAGCACCAATCCAACGGGGGCTGATATAACACCCAAGAGAGCGGGAATACTGACAGCCCCCGCTACAGCCCCCAATCCTTCTAATCCTATCTCTACGTAATTAATAGTGTCGATCACTCTCTTTATTTTTTTATAAGTGCGCTCTCGGTGGTCTCTCTCTTTCAAGATTAAAGATCGAATCTCTTCAATCTTTTTTAGTCTGTACACTTTTGTTTCTTCGTTACTATTTAATCGGAGTACATCTCCAGAAATATCGGGGTATAACGCCTTACCATCTACACTCATGTTTTTAATATAAAAAGATTTTAAAATTAAAAGATCTCCAACTCGATAATGATACCCTCACCCTTGTTGTTGAATACCTGTCCTTTTTCACCGCTGATAGAAAATGTCAGTTTGTCGATTATACCGTTTTTAAGATTTTTGAATCCCTCGGCTCTATCAATATCGGGTTTGCGCGTAGCCACGGGTACGATTTTTAAGATGTCAGAAGGACGACCATTAAAAAAGTTTTCACTCGTACTTAATTGCGGGCAGCGAATAAACAAAAATTTAAACGGATTAACGTCGTAAGACCCCGTATACACCACTTTGGGTACCAGTCTTCCTTTGGGTAAATTGAGTAATCGAGATACTTCTCTGTTCAAGCGCAATTTGAGATTTACGTCGGTTATCACCAACGTCACCTTTTTAGATTCTCTAAATATTCGAAAACTTACCCCGGGTATAGAATTTAAAATGAAATCGAACCAATCGACGTCGTACCACCCCGGTGCTATGATGACCGAACCGGTGACTCCGAGTGGCAACGGCGCTAAATGACTCGGAGGAATAAAATCTAAATCCTCACCCGTCACGATAAGACTTCCCCTGATAATTACCCCTGCTTCCCTACTATCTCTCAACTCGCTCAACTCGCTCGCACCCATTTCTCCTTCAATAAACTTTGAAGCCAATTCCTCACCTTCAAAGATTTTTCTTTCTCTAACATATAATAATCTTACTAAAGATTGAAGCGTATTAAGTTCTAATTCAGTTTTTGGTATTTCTGAAGACATGGCGGCTAAAATCAACCCTCGCCGTTCAGCTATAATAGCTCTTTTTCTTTTGTTTGATTCTAAAACGGATTCTAGTCTATCGTCTTCGTACGCTTTTATAAGATCGTTTATAGTTTTTTGTAAAACATTTTCATCGTTAATTAAAAAGTGGTATGGTATATCGGGTAACAATCGCTCTATAAAATCTCTATCCGGCGTTCTTATGTGTACATCTGAAAGAAACTCCGCGGGTATGGGGGGAGGTTTATCTGTGGTAAACGCGGGTCTCCCATCTATTTGCGTAAACCAATCAATCTCCGTGGCGCTGGAAATATTAAAATATCCGGCGTTAAACAACACCCTTTTTACGCGTATAGATTTTTGACCGTTTAAATTATCTACGACGTCTTCTAATTTAAACGTCTGCTCATTTTGAAACAAGTGAAACGAATGCATTTATTTTAAAGTCTTTTTATATTAAAACTGAAACTAAAATAATGAGTGATTTTAAGTCGTTAAAAAAGCAGATACAATCGATAGCTGATCAGGTAACGAGACAAGTAAATCAAAATGTAGCTAAACGACAAGCTACCACCCCAGCGCATGTACTAGACAGTCCGTATCTCACTGGCGAACTCGAGATTACAGTCAACGCGTCTAACACGTTTTTAACCCCGTTTCCCGACTTAATCTCGGACTATAAAATATCTCGCCTCAATACCAACGATGCTGTACTTCGTTGGAAAATAGACCCCATGTCTTTTTATCAAAATCAGTTAAACTTTGCGATCTATTGCGCTACAACGGGCTGTGGTGTTGGAATCGATATTTTAAACTCGAACAACCGTTACGTTAAAGCCTTATTTAATTTTCATCTATACTTTACGGTGAGAAGGATATTAAACGACATGGCCGTAGCAATACCGGGAGAAGACTCGTTTGACGCTCTCAGCAACACCTATGATCGTGGAGCATTTACCAACATCTGTCGGACGTTTGCCATCGATCAAAATAAGTCTTTTAAACAGACGAGAGATCAAAAGACTTATGGCTTAGGTCGGCTTTTTCTTTGGAACGAAAAAACAAAATCATTTTTACTCTTGCCGTTAGACTATGATAAAAACACGACCACACTCGACGATTTTATCAACCCCACGGGTGATAAAAATTGGGGTTTAGACGATCCAAAAAAACACGATGCTTTTTTTAAGCATTGGAAGGGTTATCTCGAACAAGACGACATCGTCAAAATGGCTTGGTTAGATTTTATACCCGCCAAGAGTTCGTTTACCTCCGCGGGAATCATAAAGATCAACGAATCGATCAGATCTTACGTGTACGCTTTACTCGGTGCGCAGGCTCAAACAAAAACGAGCGTATTATCACCGGGCACCGGATTAGACGCTCAGAGACAATTTAACGTCATCGTTGAAGATATCATCAATGCAGTAGACGACATGGAAACGAGTATCGATCAATTTCAAGACTCTTTGCAGTATGCCAGAACGCCTTTAAATTTTGTTGTGAAACCGGGGTTGTATTTAATTCCATCGGATATGAACTTGAGGGTTGGAACGCACGACGGTTATAACAACAATCTTCAAATCGCTACCCAGAGTATGAAAACTGGTTTGGTGTTAGATTTAAACTCACAACCTCAACCGGACGACTCTTTTGATGACACCGATGACGTCGCGCCACCAACACCCCCAGAGCCTATGACGAACGATGTTGTATCACCAACACCAGCACCAACACCAGCACCAACACCAGCACCAACACCAGCACCTACACCCTCACCAACACCAGCACCTACAGTTTTAACCCAAGAACCCACGAAACTACAAACTCACCAAGACGAAAAATTATCGTTGACGGTAGGAGTATTAGCTATCGTTGGCATGGGTATTTTAGCCTACGAGGCAACGCGATAAGTCACACTCTAATCTCACAAAAAAAATAAGCCTTACCAACTTTGTGCTGGTAAGGCTTATTTTTTGTGTTTAAACTTGATTACAACTATTACTACCATCGTTTTTGCAGGTACGCAAACACCAAGGCTCCCACACCCAAAAACAAAGCCCACACGTGTTCGGCCAACCACGATACGGACTTACTCAGCGCGTTAAATATCCAACTGAGTACGCTGCCTATGATACCCGGCAGAGCACCCAACGCGCTCACTCCGAGTTTTTGAAGAGCAGATGCAAAATTAGCGAGTTGTTTTGAAATCCACTCTTTGATACCGCCTTTTGGTGTTGGTGTTGGTGTTGGTGCAGGTGTTGGCGATGGCGCGGGTGGGGCACCCGCACCTCTCACGCTAGCGACGATGCTACTCACTATCGTGCTGATGGCTAAACTCAAAGCGGCTAAAATACTCACTACGGTCACACCTTGTTCTCTAAACAGAGTTCTAATCTTTTCCGCCAGAGTCGTGTCGTCGCCTAATATTTTATTAATCGTTTCTTTGATTCTAGCGATCTGACTTTTGAGCCCTCGTTCGTTGGTTTTTGCAGCTTCTAATCTGGCGGATCTTTCAGCGTCTAAGTCGCTCAATTTATCGTTTAACTCTCGTCGTTCTTCTTCGCTGATCCTATGATCACCTAATTCATGTTCGGCATCAAATATCTCTTGGTCTAGTTCTGCGAGACGCGCTAAATTAAGTTCGAGGTTACCTCTCAACGTCTGAAGACTTTTGTCTAAACCCTGGAGTTCTCTGTAATTTAATCCTTCTGTTTGAGCGCCGGTGTCGCGTTGTAAATCGTCTATAATCTCGGTTACCTCATCGGTGGCTCTGGGTAGTTCTGTCAAGGGGATACTCTCGGGTTGTACTTTTTCGAGTTTATCTTTTAGTTTGGCAAGTAGTGTTGGTTTATAGTCAGCGATTTTGAGGGTGTCGCGAATAAATGCGGTACCATATTTACTTTGTAAGGTACTTAATTTGTAATATATTTTTTGACCACCTCGTCTATAAGATAATGGTTCTCGACCTTTATATGTTTTAACGTATAGATTTCTGTCTTTACCAATTTCAAAATCGTTGGGGTCGATAAACGCGGGGTCTATATTATTTTTTTTGTAAAATGAATCAACATCTTCTTTTATTAGTTCTATAGATAAACTGCTTATTGTACCCGTGCCGAGGACGCTTTCTGTCTCTACCGGTGGTGTAGTAGTATCAAAGTCGTCATCTACATTGGTCTCTGCTACATCATCATCATCGTCGTAATCATCTGTTCTTTCGTAGTCTGGATCATAAAATCCTCCCTCATCCATTTATTTAATAAACCTATTTAAATTATACCGTTTTCATTATACTGCCCGGTAGTATACCCTGGGTCACCAACCAATTTTGCGTGGCCAGAGCTCCACTTATAATACCCGTCAATTTACCCGCATCTTCTACGCTTAGTTTGCTTAAATCCGGCGCTTTCATTTTGAGTAGTTTATTTCCTACCATGGCGTATCCCATCGAAAGACCCGATATGACGGCTCCGTGATAAATCGTATTAGCTATTCCGTTGGTGTCAAAGTTACTCATCGTTTTTAATATAACAATTTTTAAATTGCTGGTTTATTCCATGTCTAGCGTTTTGGGGGCGCTGGGTGTAGTGGGTTGTGTGACTACCGGCACTGGCTGTACTACCGGCGCAGTTGCCTTACTTTTTAGTACCAGCAGCCCCACTCCTATTATGGACGCTATTGCACCCCACATCGCCCAAGAGTTGTAGTCTGGTGAGCTCGTAGCTTCGTCCGATGTTACGTCCATTTTTGCTAATTTTAATTTCATCTGTCTATTGTGCTCGGCTAAAGCTTTACCCTGCTGTATTCGTTTAGGATTTTTAGTCTTGGTCACTCTCGTTACCGACGGTGATGACGTTGTTTTTATCGGTTGAGGCGTCTCTGTCTCTGCTGGTTGAGCTGTGATCGCTGCTTTCTGATCTTCCATTTATTATATTAGGTTTATTAAATTTTAAATGTTTTGTTGTGATTATCGTAGCAACTAGGGGTGATATAAAAGTTCCGTACTTGTAACAAACGTCGCTCAACATACCAGCCATACTCGCGCTTATAATAGGATCGGAACTCAAGTCGTTGGTGAGTTCTTCTTCAGAATCTATAGTGACGTTATATCCTAAAACTTGTACGGGTGTAACCACAGCTAACACTCTCGAAAATAGACTTAAAGTGTATTTACCAACAGTTTGAACAATTTCATTTCCAAATTTAGTTTCGTACAGATGATACAGCTTTTCGAGTTCTTTACTGTCAAGAGCTTCGATATGTTTAACGGTGTATTCCTTTCCCAAGTACTTTCTAGAGTTTCCGGCTGCTATGACACCGCACAAACGATCTTTATGTTCTGCGTTGTGATCTTGTTCGTTCGTTAAAGTCAGTTTTAGGTCCTCCATTTAATTAGAAACGAATTTAATTTTGTTGTAGCTTTTGCAACTTTGTTACAAAGGCAAAGATATTCGTAGGTGTAAAACGATAGATTAAGCGATATGACGATAATAGCCAAAAACTGCAAATACTCAAATATTGCTATCATTTATTAACAACAAAATATAATTTTGTTGATGTTTGTTGATCAGCAAATTGTAATGCTTGTGTAGCTTGTTGAGTAGGTTGTTACTCACCTAGTTATTAATTGCTACTCACCTAGTTATTAATTGTTACTAACCTAGTTATTAATTGTTACTCACCTAGTTATTAATTGTTACTCACCTAGTTATTAATTGTTACTCACCTAGCTACTCAAGTAGCTCGTAACTAACTGGAGGTTCGGTGTATACGACCAATTTACTATATTTCACATCTCTCAAACGTCGTTTTATATAATCTCGTTCTTCAATGGGTACGACGTCATTTTCGTCTAACGCTTGATCAAACGATGTTTTATCTTTGCAGTAAAATAACGCCAACCAAGCCGTGTTTTCTCTATAATCTTTTAAAACGCTGTTGTACTTTTGGGTCAGTAACCAACAGCTGTGATTTATGTGTCTTCCGCTAAACGCCATCTTGCTTAGCGCGCACGTCTTTTTACGATATTTAATCTCTTGATCCGAAGAGCAATCGTCCACGATAAACAGCGTGGCAACACCTTCGAATATTTTACTGTAAAAATCGATCGCTTCGTTGAGCGTCATCTTGTACAAATCCGGATCGCAGAGGTATACCTCGGGATCTGCTTGAATCCACTTTCTTTCGATGTACGTTTTGTTTTTAAATATGGTAGGGCAAATGATGACTATCGCTTCAAATGTATTTTTATAGTCTGACTCTAACAGATCCAAAATCCATTTGGTTTTACCCGAATTTGTTTTGCCGACGATTAAAGCGCAATGCGGTTGTGTCATTTTAACTTAACAGAGATTTAAAATTCCCGTCTTCCAAGTTCAATTGAGCATCCATGACCAAAAATACGTACATCGTGAGGTCACCTTGACTTTCGGCTTCTCTGTTAAATTGAATGTTGATGCCTCCTCCGTCTCCGAGTTTCCTACCGGATCCGTGAGCGGAATTGTCGTCGTTACTTCTAAAATCGAGCCACAGACCGTACTTGTCTTTTAGGTAGTCTCCGAGGTCAAAACCCGTCAAATTTAAGTCTTTAGCTACTCCGCGCCCGCTTTCGGTATCGCTGTCTCCAAAGAACTTGCTAATTTCATTCCAGTGTTGATACTGAAACATGCCTTGACTGTAGAGTTGATTGGGTTTACCTTCTACGGTCACCGATGTTTTGGTTATTTTTGGATTGTAAAATCGCTGCGGATTTTTGACCGCGGGATCTTTAAACAAAAACAAAATACCCTTGAGACTCCTGATGGGTTGATTGACGCTGACGTTCCAAAGCGTGTCCGATTTGTTGACGGATCTAACTTCTAGCGAGTGGATTTTATCAAACAGATATTGCATTAACCCCTTGTGTTTATTCCTGATGGTGATAGCTAGGTCTCTGTTGGTCACCACTTCGTATTCGAGAGACAAGTCTGAGATAGAATACATCGCCGCCGTATCTGAACTGTTGACTACTTTTTCGTGATCGTTAAACTTTATCTCGTACGTCAGAGGTTGTTTTAAACCGCTGGGGTAAAAAGGGTGATGCGAAGTCAGTATGTCAATGTCTAGGGGAATACAATATCTGTTACCATAGGCATCCGCGATAGCCTGATCTTTACCGCTGTTGGCGCCCGCGTTAGCATCTCCAGCCCCAATTCTTAGTTTAGACACGTTTTCTTTTTCTATGCCCGAGTACGCCATGTTTCGAGTTGTCGAGCTGTTGATCCAATTGTCTTTAAAGTTGTGATACACGTCGGCGTGACGATAACTTACGATTTCGTGACCTTGAAGCCTGACGCTGATTTCGCTGACTAAATTTCTGGCTAAATTGCCAAAAATGGTTCTATTGTCGTCGCTTCCACCGTCGAGTTCTAAACTAAAAGCTAGTTTACAAGTGCCGGGTACGATCACGTCGTCTACGCCCAATTGAGGAAACTTAACTCTCAGCGTTTGCCCCGCCGATATACTACTGGGATTGTGGGTAATGACCACCTCTTTTCTCTCACCCTTGATAGATCTGGGTATTTTTAATAGCCTACTGGGATTGAGCTTTTTTCCATACGCATTCATTTTATTTATACAAGTTTTAAATTTAAAGGTATCTGTAAGCCAAGAAGCCCACCAATAGCGTTCCTCCCGCGATAAACGCCAGTTCTTTTTCTATTTGTTGGTCGCTAGGCTCGTAAAAATCTTCGAGTTTGGGTTCGCGGGGTAACTCGACGTTTTCTCCGGTCATTTCGTTGTAGTAACGCAACGCTTGGTCTACGTTGGAAAATGTTTCTTTAGAGGCATTTTGTTTTCTGATACGTTCGTTGAGAAAATCGAGTCGTTTTGTTCGTTCTCGTTGCCACTGATATTTGGCGGCCGAGAGTTGTTCTGTCGCTAAATCGTGTCTCTTACGCTCTTCGCTGCCATCATCCCTTAGACTTGAAAATAAAAAGTTTGAACCCGAAAAAGCTAAGGCGTTTATGATCGCACCTCCTATCATCATAGCAACAGCTGACGCCATCTATTTAATGTATAAAGCCTTTTAAAATTATTATTATAGTAAATGATGGATAAACTTCAAAAACTGTATTATAGCCCGAGCGGTTATTGGAGAGGTGAAAGCGCCGTCGACCATTTACACGATAAAACAAAAATCGATAAAAAGGTAATCAGGGATTGGCTTAAAAAACAAGCGATCTGGCAAATTTATCTGCCGGGTCCTGCATATGTACCCAGGCCTACGAGTACTTCGCGAGAGTTTGAAACACCAAACGACTTTCACCAAATGGATGTGCTATACCTACCCTGGGATAAAGTAAAACGCAAGACTTATAAATACGCTTTGACGGTTGTCGACGTTGCGAGTCGATACCACGAAGCAGAACCTTTGGTTTCTAAAACGGCGGATTCCACCAAAGATGCCATCGTCAAGATTTACGCGAGATCGCCTTTGAGTTACCCTAAAACGTTGAGAGTAGATGCCGGTACCGAATTTAAAGGTGCATTTAAAAAATGGATGGCTTCAAAAAACGTCGAGATTATCGTAGGTGAACCAGGAAACCACCGATCGCAGGGTATCGTAGAAAGATTTAACCGAACGCTAGCCGAGAGACTGTTTGGTCATCAGTACGCTCAAGAAATGTTAAATCCCGAGAGTAGAAACACGCAATGGGTCGAGCGATTACCCAGCGTGGTCAAGGCAATAAATGACGAAACGACGAGATTAATAGCTAAAGCACCGTCAGAGGCGGTTAAACTTGAACAGGTCCGGCAATCGCCGGCTAACCCCGTTAAAACAAAAGAGCAACAATTACCGCAAGATGCCATGGTTAGATATTTATATTACCCGGGCGAGCAAGAGGGTGGAACCTCGAAAAGAGCCACGGATCCCATTTGGAGCGTAGACATCTTCAACGTGGAAAAAAGAACGAGTCAATTTAAAATGATTAACGGTAAAAAAGTCACGACGGGTCCTACTCTTTATTACCTTCAAAACGGCCCAAAAAGGAGTTTTGTGAGACAAGAGCTTCAAGTCGTACCCGAGGACACGCAATTACCGCCGTAGTGACCAAAAGCCAGCGTGTTTATACCGTCCGGTAAAATGTACCTCTTTGTGTCCAACGGGCTCAACGATAGTTTATTTTGAGATACGGTGTAAAGGATGTGATTTTCCGACCTAATGTGAGTCATGGTTTCATAATGAGATTTCTTGTTTAAGATGCAGTCGTAATAGTGTCGGTGTTTTAATTTCTTAGAGGTGACCGATTTTGTGACACCCTTGGCTTTTTTCAGGTTGATGTCAGCGGTTAAAATGGAGTACATTTTAGGTCTTATACAAACAACTTCTTTGACTATTTTACCTCCAAACTCGTCTTTAAATTTACCGATCACTTTCTTATTGGTTGGATCGTACAAAGGATGATCCGTCGGATAATTCGAAAGGTCGTATTGTTGACCGTTTTGCTGCATATCTTTGTACACGTCGTCAGTGTGCACTACGAGTACCAAACTGTCCGTATCTGTGTACATCAACCTGATTTTCTCTTTGTACTTGTCTTTCAAATGGTTGTAATAAAAATCATACATCAGCGTCTTAGATAGATCCAAGATACTCACTCCGCAATAGATTGGTTTGTTTAACACGGTTTTAGTCTTGTACTTTTCGACAAATGACAATTTGCATTCTGAAAATGACGTCGTCGTTTTGTAGCTCGGTTTCTGTATAATTTTTTGGTATTTATCTCGATCGTCATCGTTATTGTCTCTGAGCAGGTAACCGTCAATCCGGTTTCTGACGTTTTCCATCGTCTTACCAAACACGCTGTTATTCATCAGTTTAAAAAAGTCTTTCTCAAAATCAGAGGTCGCTTTTGTTCGGAGTTGCGTGTTTTTGTCTATGTAAGATGCCATCCAAGGAGCTTGTTTAAATTGCAGCACTCGATGTACCTTTTTAAGTTTCAAGCCGAGTTTGAGATACAACTGCAACGTGACGTAGTGCAAAACATATTTTTGTTTAGGATTAAGGGTACACGTTAATTTTTGCACGTTGCTACTAGGTTCGGTATCCAATAACTCGTTTTGATAATCAGACATCCATTCTTTTGGTATGACGATATTTTCTGGCGCTAGGGGATAATCGTTGTGCAGGTCGTGGAGATTGTCCGGGTAATCGAGGTCTACTTCAAAGCAGTAACCGGTGTTTGACGTTTTCCTGAGAGATAATATCTTAGACTCGGTAAACGTTTTTGTAGACGCCCATTTAAAGTCTTTGTACGGCAGGTATTGACTCATGGCCCAGCCGTACAGATTGTTTGCATCGAGGTAGGTGATGTAACTCGACGGCTCGTTTGGATTATGGTCGGGTAGGTATTTGTTGTTGGCTTTGTGGTATCTCATACCACCCACGCTTGAGATACCACCTCTTTTTGCTTTTTCAAAAAATAAATGTTTGTCTACGTCTTGCAATAGTTCGAGTTTAATTTCCGAGTGTTTTAACAAGGCATCCCACGACAATCCTGGTGCTGTATAGTAATTAGCCGGATCTAACGCGTAGTTTGTAATGCACGTTTTCCTAAAGTTTTCAAATACGCATGCCAGTAATAACGTATCGGTAGTGACGTACAAATCGTGATATTCCCCCATGTTTTTAACTTTAAACTCGTTCCACGTCAGTTTAGCTCTGTCGTAGTCTTCTCGCGATATATTTTCGTCTTTTAGGCTGCTGTAAAATTGTTCGATGGGGGGTAGGCTGGTCTCTTGAAATCTATCAAACGAGTCCATGTATTCATACGGATAAACTCCTTTTTGTAACAACGAGTCGATGTTTTGACGATTAAAATGTTCTCTGAGTAGTTTAAACGACTCTCTTGGACAAGCTTTAGATAATCTATCCAACGAAGACGCCATAAAATTAAACGAGTCTATAAATCGCATATTTCCGATCGAAAACGAAATATACTTTTCCGAATTTCTAGCGATAACTTGTATTTCCTTTTCATCGTACTCTGAAATACTCTGCATGATCAAGTGAGCGTCGTAATTTTGCAGATTGTGAAAGACGACCGGTATGGGGGTAAAACCTGGTTTAACTTGTAATTTTAGATTGCAGTAGGCGTGCGCGGCACCTCTATATCTACCCGTGACGTGGCAGTGATCTCTCACCTTTCTAAATTTGTTGATTTTCTTTTTGCAGTTGAGGCATTTAGACTCTGTAAATCCATTTTTGTTTTCGTACTGATGTTCTTTTATTTGTTTTTCTGTTTTTGGTTTTTTGGGTTTCTGGCACTGACAGTTGCTCGAGTAATTGGGATAAATTGGTTTCTCGCAAATCCAACACGTGTTTGTTGTATCATGATGTTCTTTAGCTCGCTCATTAAATTTCATGGGTTGGGGTTTTTTAAATATGCAATTTATGTCGCTTTGTATTTTTAACATTTTATGTACAAACGTTGATGCGGCATCTTTACCTCTATAAGTCTCTTGATACGCATTGGTGCCGTCGCATCTAACTACTACCAACGAATAACCGCTAGCTTTGTGAATGTTTGTCTTTTGCGTATTATTCTTTTTATCGTTCGAGTTTCTTTCTAATATCGATTCAAAGTCGGCGTAAACTACAAACGGTGCTTTTTGTTTAAACCTGTAGTTTTTAAATTCTAATATTGGCACATCGTTTTCGTTGACTATCCACTCGTTATTTACATATTTTCGCTTAGCGGTAGGAAATACAATCTTTGACGGATGTGTATCTATACCGTTACAATCGGTCATGTGTCTATCTAATTTTACTTGCGTTCTATAATGACACAGGCACCTTCGACAAAAATATTTCTTACTTTTATGTTTTGTAACGTTGTAAATCAATCTCGAAAAATTATTTATCCAGCAATAGTGATGCTTGTCGCCCTCAGAAAACAAAAACAGATCGATAGGTCGTGACTCTGGTTTATAGTTTTTAGACACGTATAACGGATATATTTCCTCCTCATAACCGTATACGTTTATCGTTAAATTATTTTGTCTTTCTATCTTTGGTATCTGGTCGATCGGTGTTGGAAAATCTACGCCTTTAAATTTGAGTCCGTCGTCTTTGGTGTATACAACAGGTTCTTCTTTATGAATTTTATATTTAGGATCGTTTTTTATGTTATTTTTTACTTTATCCGTATACAAGCCAAGAGCAGCTCTCAAACACCATCTCAAACACTCGTCGTCTTTGTTTTTAATGTTTATCATCGCCGTTTTCTGTTTGATACATTTTGGTAGGTCAATATAAGAACTACCTCTCACGGGGTTAAACCTGTTGATGTTGATATACAACGCCATTATCTTTTTTAAAACCCAACCCGATCCTTGATTCGTATACCTTTCATCCTTTTTAAATATCTGGTCGATGTCTTCTTTTAAAACCTGTTTTATTTGACTCTGATTTAAAACGACTCTCTGATCGGTAAAATGTGTAGCTTCGATCGTTTCGATCGTACCATCCGGTTTAGTTTTTTCGTATTTTATTTTGATTGTGAGCTCCATTTTTAAACCTCTCAGCTCTCTCAATTCTGACTTGATTTTATTTACAATTTGATCTTTGTGCGTATCAAAAAACTTGACTAAATCGTCGTTAAAAAGTCTAGGAATCAGTTCCCAGTTTCTAAAGTTATTTCTAAATCTCCTCGTCGCTCTAAACTCAGCCTCTTGAAAATATTCGGGTTGCCTAGAGTTTTGAATCGCCGAGAGTAAATCTTTTTTCAAAAATCGACCCTTATAACCCGACGGGTTATATTCTAGATCATAATCGTCCACAATCTGTTTGAGCTCATGTAGCTTCTTTTTCCTCAAGTTTCTAAATTGAGCTTCGTATTTTTTTATCCCGTTGATGTAGACTTTACGCGTAAGAGCAACATTTTGATCGTACGGTACATTATATCGCTGGACGTAATCGCGCAGCGTGGCTTTATTCCATCTAGAAAATCCCTTAACGATTGGCCTAATCATATCCATCATTTATATATATCAATATAATTTTTTTTAAATTTTTTTAAGAGGTCAGACTTTTAGATTTATAAGCAATCAGACTCACCAGCTGGACAGAGAGAGATCTTCAAGACGAGAGATATTAGTCCCCGGTTTTGGCGTGGGGCTGAGACTGAGATATTGGGAGGGAGATCATTGGGAGGGGGTGGGTGGGGGCAGAGGGTGGGGCCAGGGGTCAGAGATTATTGGAGAAGGGGGATAATGGGCGGGGTAAAGTCTGGTACCCTCCCATCTCATACTACTAGATGGAAATTTCTCCTAAAAGTCATCAGTTGACCCCCCGAAAATTGAAAAGAAAATGAAAGATGATGAAATCAGCTTCAATTTGATGTGTGTCTCGAGCACCTTGGAGAGTTGTGAGTATTTTTCCCGAATTTTTGAAGTGGGAGCATTTACCATTGGGGTCTATGGAAGTTTATTTACTGGTCTGCTACCTATAGTTTCAAAATGGCGCCTTCCATTGTTTGTTGTCAAACGTTTGCGGAGTGTTTTTTTTTCAGGGGGGCGGAACCTGGGGGGGGGGGGGGGGGCAGCGTTTAAAAAGGGGTCACCAATGGCGGTTCCGCAACAAATGCGCCCAAAATCTAAATAGGGCCGATGGACCGTCGTCCGATCACAGCAATTTCGAGCGAACAAGGGGGGGGGTAATTTGGGGTCGGAAGGAGCAAAAACTCAATTAACGCCCGCTGGGGGCGCCCTGCAGTAAGGTAGCCGCAAACAGAGGGCTTGTTTTCAGGCCAGAAATCGCAGTCAGACATTTTTTTTCTTGCAATTTTTTGATGAAATATGAGTCATCCATCCTTCCTCGTGCCGTACAAGTGGTTTGGGGAAATTTTTCAAAACCTCACTTCTCTATAGGGTGCAGACCAGTAAATCGGTCCGAAATTGCCTGCGCCGGCCAAATCACGATTTGCATGCCCTCAAAATCTTCGGTATTTGAGCATGCTGTGGGCCATGAACTTGAGGGATTGTAAAAAATCAGTATCCGCGTAGCTGGCATGGACTTGAATTGTTTCTTTTCCAGTGATTCCAACCTCGTAGCCAGAGAATTTAGGGGTGTATTTCCGAGTGGCGGGGTATTCTGCAATTACTCCACCCAACGGCACATTCCTTGTAGTTGCAATGTACTTGACCTTTCAACGGGAAACAAGAACCATGTAAAGGAGGAGGTGTGGGGTTCTACATTCCCAAATCCTCCAAATTCCTCTGCCTATGATAGATTTTAAAGGATCTGGGAGGGGTCACTGCATTCATTTTGACTTACTTTGGAGCGCATCTCTGGGTGCGTATTGGTCCTTAGGTAGTGCAGTATCTGCTCAGCCGTGATGCCAAAGGACACTGCTTGCTGTATGCTCTCCCTTGTAACCATACCGACAGATAAGTTAGGAAATCTGCACACAAAAGTTTTAAAAAACAATTAGTACAAATTTCTTTATGGTGCTAGCGGGAAAGCTGGGTGGAGTTGTAAAGCCCTCAATTGACATATTTTTGAGAAGGGGTTCATTATACAGTCGGGTTTTGAAATGCATATTCATATTGTACACATTCGTACCTCAATTTGCAAGTTGACCCCAAATGGGCATGGTAAACCTTGAGGCAATTTTGCCACTTTTTTTTATCATCAACGTTGTGTTTTGCGTAATAACAAGACATTTGGCAGTGTTTTCATGGAGATAATGTTGTAATATTTCACTATCCAAAGTGTCAAAGAAAGAAATTTGCCAAAAAAAGCAAAACAAAATAAATAAATCATTTTTTTCACGTGCCAACCGTGACTTCAGAGGACAGTGAAATTGAAACATAGGACCTGCATACGTACACTCGACATCCAAGTATTATTAAGAATGACTCCAAAAGGTTTTTTATTTGTTTGGTAGGTATACATGTAGATTGCTGTTCGTTATCACTTTCTCTCTCAAAGGACATGGAGGATGACTGCATTACGGAGTGCATCAGAATTATAAAAATGATAGACGTCAGATGTACATGTAACAGGGACAGGGAAAAAGTGGACTCCTAATTTATGTACCCTCGGCTTCGCCTCGGGTAATTATCACCCATCCAGACTCCCACTGGTCTTAAGCGGTGGTCACATCTTACGGTCATGAACGTAATTGAACGTAGTTCATTTGAACGTAGTTGACCGTAGTGTAACAACAGTCAACTAGGGTGAAGTAGGGTCGAAGTAGGTTCAAAATTGGCAAAAGAGCAAATATAAAGAACGATTTAGTAGGGTGAAATACGTGCAACTACTGTCGACTACGTTGATCTACGTTGAACTGCGGTCAAATCGGCTAGGGTTAACTACGGCCGTAGTTTACCGTACCTCGACCGTAGTGCCATGGTTACTATGGTCAACTAGGGTCAACTATGGTCAAGTAGGGTCAACTAGGGTCCACTAGGGTTAACAACGTACATACTAGGATCACAGTACGGTATAGGCATTCACGCTGACCGTAGAAATATTTTCAACATGTTGAAAACTTTTGGGCTAACTACGGCCAAATCATGGCTTTCCTCCAAGGTCAAGGTACGTTCATAACTATGTTAAACTACGTTTAACTACGACTACTAGGGTCTTCTACGGTCAACTATGGTCACACCCTACTACGTTCACCTACGTTCATGACCGTAAGATGTGACCACCGCTTTAAACAGAGTGTTTCAATACCTCCCGAACACAGATTTATTCCCTTATTTAAGTCCATTGGAAGTACTCCAGTCTCATTTCAAGTCACAAGCTATACAAAGGCATTCCTTTGATGTTGTTCACCTCCTGTTTCTTACATTGACTGGACTTGTGAAAGGACTTGTGATTTACTGCTGAAAGGACTTGTGATCGTGGACTTGTGGTGGAATTGACTACATGTTGTACAACAACAATGCTAGCAATTTAGCAGTGATCTGACTCCACTCTAAAAAATTGAAGATTATTATTAGTAAGACTTGAGGCTTTGCATGGTGGAGATACTAAATAATGAAAGGTTTGCGGAAACACCATGTGCGAATAATTTCTCAACTAAGAGAATAGTTCTGAAAAGAACCAGAGGTATAAACTCGACGTTCCGGTCAGTATGCTCTGATGTTCCGGTCAGTATGCTTCTCTCCTAAAGACGGTCGGAGCATACTGACCGGAACGTCAAGTTTATACCTCTGGTTCTTTTCAGAACTATTCTCTTAGTTGAGAAATTATTTGCACATGGTGTTTCCGCAAACCTTTCATTATTTAAGATTATTATAGCAACATGTAATCTTACATGTCTTGCGACAATAACCAAGGATCATTGGTCATTATAACCCCCCCCCCCCAACAAACAAGGCCAAGTTCGGGCAAGGACCATTAGTCGACTAGTGGTTGATTTGTGACGTACCTTACGCCTGTGCACTGATAGCAACGTGCGAACGTCTCTAGTCAAACGCTGGTCAAAATGTCATCGCAAAACTTCTGGATCCTGGCTCTCTGCTTGCGTTATGAATGCGCGCGGCTATTTGTTACCAGCGAAGCAACCAACCCCAGTAGGCTGGTTCCAAATAGTCGACTAGCATAGTCAACCACCGTCGACTAGACAGAGTTCGGGCAAACGTTAGTTAACCATTGGTCAACTATAGTCCTTGCGCGAACTTGGCCAAAGTTGTTGCTATAGTGCCGTCATTGAGATTACCTGTACAGCATCTGTGTGAACAGACCAAGGATCTCTACTTGAAGATCAGACTCAGTGTAGGCATAGACTCGGTGGTTCGTTTCAATCACAAGGAAACCTTCCCGGTGGGTGTCTGTACTCGCATTAGTAACACCTGTTGGATTAAAGATGTATAAATTGTTCCTCAAGCACAAACGTTTTCCGAATCAAGCTGTCAAACTCTGATCATCACTGTCGTTATCCCCTTACCCTGGTCAATCCTCCAAAATCGGCTAGGTGATTTTTGAGGATTTCGGACGATTGAGACTGTATGCCTTTAAAGGGAATATACAACATTTGCAAACATCGAAAAATAAAACTACGAAGTTTTTACGAAATACCTTACTAGGATGTTGGTAAATAACAGTCTCAAGCATCTTGTAAAATTATGGCACCTGGTGTGAAGTCATTTTCAAGAAAAAGGTATTTTTGTATACATTTCCAACGGTGGTCGGCCGACCAGCGTTGGAAAAACCTAACTATTTTTCAACTTCTGCTCCAAATTGACCATTTTTTTCAGTCCAAATTTTGTTTGCTATTGGTTACATGTTCATGAACGGGTGCAGGCCAGCTAGACTGGTTCCAATTACAATTTTCCATCATCTATAAATTGATCCATTTTATCTTTTGTGGAGTCAGGGGACCAGACTACTTAAACAGTTTTGTTTTTCTTGGTTTTTCAAGCATTTTCGAACACATAACTTCAAATATATCAGTTAAACAATATTTGATCTACTATACTAACCCCTCAAATAGTTCATTTCTGAAAATTACAGCAAAAGCCAATGATGTACATTCCCTTTAAAGGTTTAAAATTGTTCATGCTTTTTCCGAACACGGACACTGAGGGCGCTGTTGATGTGGTCATTTCAGGAAGACACTGTTCAGTTTTTGGGGTTTTCTGTTCAAATGGGAATCCAAAAATCTGTTCATTGAAAACATTTGTGAGAAAAGTTTGCTCATGGGCTTACTGCCATGCACCAGAGTTGCTGACTCGAGTCATGTGACTTGGACTCGAGTCGGACTCGAGTCGCTATTTTTGTGACTTGTGACTTGACTTGTAAATACCAGCTTTGACTTGAGACTTGACTTGGACTTGCAAACAATGACTTGTGACTTGACTTGGGATTGCAAAAAATGACTTGTTACCAACCCAAGTCAGACGCTAAATCCAGTAAAATGAATAGTTCCCACTAGTTTCAAAAGTTTTCAATAAGACTGTCACAACAAACTACACAGTTTTCAATGACCAAGTCTCTTGCTTAATGTAATGGTTGAACAAACTTTGAAAGGAACCTTTCATGAAAAGAAAGCAGGCCTTTGTCAATTGCATGTTAAATACCGGATAGCCTAACCCATTGGTAGGCGTTTAGTATACATGAAAATTGAACAATAAAGTGTTAGTATACTACATGTAATCGAGTGAGTGAACTCTTTTTTTCATGTCATCTCAACATTTATTTCTACAGTGTTAAGTAAATTTATTAAAGTATACAAAGGGCTAATATCCGACAGATATGTGATAAACTACAAGAATAGTATTAGCAACACATTGAAAAAGGGGAATTAAGGAGGCATGTTCAAAATAACTCGTAAGTTGACGCCAGGTTCTTTTAGCTTATTACAGCTGGACAAAATAATGTGCAACTTGACGTGTTCTTGGACAAAGATACTTGTGACTTGACTTGTGTTTAGACCAAATGACTTGTGCTTTGACTTGTGACTGGACCTAATGACTTGTGACTTGACTTGTGACTGGTCCTAATGACTTGTGACTTGACTTGTTACTGGACCTAATGACTTGTGACTGGTCCTAATGACTTGTGACTTGACTTGGACTTGCAAACAATGACTTGTGACTTGACTTGGACTTGCAAAAAATGACTTGCTGCCACCTCTGCCATGCACTGACACAACGAATCACCAACGAAAAGAGAATTTACACAACCGCAAAATTTCAAAAATTCTGGTAACTTTGTGGCCTTACCTGATGCCAGATTGATTGCTAGACTTGTTGGATAATAGCGCATACTCTTCCTCTGAAATCAAAAGTGATACGTGCCCAAAAAACTGATTCACATACATTTGAAAATGTATTTGTTGTTGGCAAACCATCCTCATACTTTTTAATGTGAAATTTACATGTAACAAAACATTAAAGGGAATATACATCATTTGCTTTTGCTGTAATTTTCAGAAATGGATGGAATTGGGGGGTTGGAAATATATAGCAAATATAGTTACACTGACTTTTTTGAGGTTTTGGGTTCGAAAATGCTATAAAAACCAAGAAAAACAATCATTTTCCTGTAGTCTGGTTCCCTGACTCCATATACGAAGAAACAGAGCAGTTTACATACATTGGGGAATTGTAAGGTCAGGGAACCAGTCTAGCTGGCTTGTACCCGTTCATAGGTGTGTAATCGATTGCAAACAAGTTCGATGGTCAATTGGAGCCAGTATTTGAAAAAAAGCCAGTTTTTTCCAACGCTGGTCGGCCGACCAGCGTTGGAAATTGATACAAAAATACCACTTTTCTTGAAAATGACAGTATACCAGGTGCCATGATTTTACAGGATGCTTTACACTGTCATTCACTAACAGTCCAGCAAGGTATTTCAAAATGATTTGGTAGTTTTATTTTTTGATGTTTGCAAATGTTGTATTTTCCCTTTAATGAGGCATCCTGTCACCGTGTCCTAGCACATCATTATACTATAAAGCTCTGCACAAACTACTAATACAGAATTTCCTATGACTGTCTGAACCCCGTTTAATATATCCTGCAGATATTTCAAGCATTTTCTTGGTCTCACCTTTCTCTGGAAGACCAGGCCTAGCTCTCGGAGGTGCTGCAAAAACTGCAATTGCGACTCGTTCATCGATTCACAGGAATAGTCCTAATAAGAAACATACAGTACATACAAGAAAAAGGTGTGAAGTTACTTGTGCTTGTGTCTGGCCTGTTTCATATTGTAAATATACATGGAGCAAAAGTGCAAATCGAGATGGTTTGTTCATATTTTGGTGAGATTTGACAGTTTGCACGGTGAAGTCTGCATTACTGACGTTTGGGCTTGCACAGAGTGAGAAGAAATCTCTTTATGTTGCTCTGAGAAACACCAACTTCTGGTGTATTGTCATCTACATTCTTCACACATACACGATACAGACATCTGCTTTAAACATGTATGTATTTCCAAATCAATTATACTACATAACATTCGTTGAGTTTCAAATCCAATAACATGTTCAACAGTAAACATAACACAACAGGATCAAACAAATTCAAAAAAATTATGTAGTGTTAAGCCTGCACTGCATTCCACTTATGTGAACAATGATAACATGCCAACGTTGGCAACATTCTTGTAAGTATCATCTCCTTGGCCAATATTAAAAGACTGTTCTTCTTATAAATATTTGATTCTGTTTTCAGTGGACATCACACACTTCTGTTGGGGTTCGTCTTGATTTACCAGGCATCACATCTTGTGCCACAGTTCTCCAAAAAAATGGCAAATCTTAGCAATGTTCCCATGATTGGAATGCAGATAATCATATGTAGATTACCTTTCCAAAACTTGAAAAGCTGAGTCGAAAGAGGAATGACAGAGCATCCACAAGATTCAGTCCTCGGGACTAAAATGGAAAAACGTAAACAGAACAGAGGATGTCAATATTTTCAATACCTAAAAACGTCTTAATTTAGTTTACCAATTAGATGAGGTTTGAAGGTTGGCATGGTGAAGATGCATTTTATGTTTGCACCATGTCACGAATCTCTTTCGTGAGTGTGTGAGGTTCTAGCCATCTGTAAAGAACCATGGCACGGCAACGATTACTACACGGCAACTGGAGGAGTCCCACAATTTCAGATGCTTGGAATCTATTACCGTGGTATAACAAAACAATTCTTGCCTGCTGTGATTGGGGTCCATGGGTTTTGTAAACCCTCAGGTGCAAATGGTACCCTCGGGTGTACAAAACACCATGGACCCCATCACAGCAGACAACAGTTGTATAATGTCGCATGATGTGAGTGCCATCAATCCAATGAAAAGGATCTGTATGTCAGTGATATAATAGTTTATATTCACCTCTGCCGTCTCTAGGTACTGTAGCATGAAGAACCACACCTGGGATGCCGTGTCCAAAAGCAGAAACTGGAAACCAGACGGTGTTATAACAGGCTTGCCTTGCTCATTCCTACATTGTAACATCATAAAACATAGTCAGGTGCTCTCGCATAAATGTTGAGTAAGAAACACGAAAACAGGCTGCCTTTTTGAAACAAAATTCTCAAGGATCATTGCTTTATAATGCAAGAACAACTGTTGAAGTTTGAAACTTAAAGATGTAGTCCATCATTTGTAATTTGTGCATTTTGTTCGTTTGAAGCAACAAAAGTGTTCAAAATCTAATGAAGGATACTGAACAACTAACCTGATGAAGTTTCAGCTCAGCTTCAGCTGTATATTCCGAGAAAAACAGCATTCTAGGATCTCAATTTCAAATCAAAGGTTGCTGAATCATGTTTTGAATTGTTTTGAATTGCAGCTATATGCGATGTCGCGCACTGATCCGACGAATTATAGCAACCGCGCGCGCCTGTGTGTCGTTCCAATGCTTGCGCGCGCTGCGCCGAATAACAAAACGAACTACTAATTTAAATTTTCCTACGTTGCGTCTTAAGACGCACCGTTGGAAAGGCCTTCTTTCGTTGATTACTTCAAAATGATAGCTTGCCAGAAAGATTAATTTCACAGGGAGTTTAGTCCACTTACTATCTTTCAATCAAGTATGTTTTTGAACAATAATACGCCAGTTACTTTTTCGGATGGCTGCAAATGATGGACTATAGCTTTAAAACTATGTTGTTTAACAAAGTGAGCTATTAATAACATGAATAATGGACGCCACTTTGAAGCTGGTCAAATTTGAGGAAAAGTGCCAAGAAAGATTCACTTTGATACCCCCACCCATACATGTATTGGTTTGACACAGACAAATCTGAGATCACTATCGTACCTTTATTCACAACCTCTTTATAGTTCAAGACTAAACATAATCCTTGGAAAAAGGTTGTGCCAGGGGTTGATATTATAATCCTGAGAAAAGGGCTGTCCTGAATATACCCAATGCTGGAATATTCGATCATTAACGGAATATTTGAATAGCTTTTGGCCGGTTTGAATATTCGAAAACCAAAAGCTACGCACATACTCACACGAATGTAATATTTGTTTATCGTAAAGTTGCGGTGCTTTATTGTCAGGTGCCACATTTTTTTGTTGATGGTAACCTTTTAGTTGACGGCGGTTCTTTGTTCACATGCTTTTAGCAGTCATTAAGGCTTTTTATACAATACTGAAAAAAAACCTCTAGCGCCCATATTGATCGCCACACGCAAAGTTAAATTGGCGCAGTTTTTTTTTTTGATGTTTGCAAATGTTGTACAGGGTGGGTCAAAAAAGCGAAATCCAAATGTCGGGACCATTGTTTTAGTGAAGTTCTGCATGTAGCACTTTCAAAATCTAGGATATGGAAGCCCAATTCATAAGCTTTCTTTTAGTACAAGAATCATTCAAATCACTCATGTACTTTTTAAGTTACGGAGTTTGAAACACAACCACCGTTTTAAAGTTCTGTCCACGGATCACAAGAAGGTAAGTAAAAAACGAAAACAATCACACAGGGATGTGTGTCAATTGTGTCAATTGTTTTGCTGAAAGAACGCACACTTTTTTGGTGATTGGTGGACAGAACTTTAAAACGGTGGTTGTGTTTAAAATTCTATAACTTAAAAATACATGAGTGATATGAATGATTCTTGTACTAAAAGAAAGCTTATGAATTGGGCTTTCATGTCCTAGATTTAGAAAAGTGCTACATGCAGAACTACACTAAAACAATAGTCCTGACATTTAGGTTTCACTTTTTCTGACTCACCCTGTATATATTGTAATTACCTTTAAAGGGAAAATACAACATTTGCAAACATCAAACAATAAAACTACCAAATCATTTTGAAATACCTTGCTGGACTGTTAGTGAATGACAGTGTAAAGCATCCTGTAAAATCATGGCACCTGGTATACTGTCATTTTCAAGAAAAGTGGTATTTTAGTATCAATTTCCAACGATGGTCGGCCGACCAGCGTTGGAAAAAACTGGCTTTTTTTCAAATACTGGCCCCAATTGACCGTCGCACTTGTTTGCAATCGATTACACACCTATGAACGGGTACAAGCCAGCTAGACTGGTTCCCTGACCTTACAATTCCCCAATGTATGTAAACTGCTCTGTTTCTTCTTATATGGAGTCAGGGAACCAGACTACAGGAAAATGATTGTTTTTCTTGGTTTTTATAGCATTTTCGAACCCAAAACCTCCAAAAAGTCAGTGTAACTATATTTGCTATATATTTCCAACCCCCCAATTCCATCCATTTCTGAAAATTACAGCAAAAGCAAATGATGTATATTCCCTTTAAGGATGGCGCTTTTCTGGAAATAAAAAAACAAGGACTAAACTTACTGTTTCATGAGACCTGAATGAACTAAAACGTGAGCGATATCAGCAGACACACTGTCGTCTCCCTTGGACCCAACAAGGAAATGAAGTACAAGCTGTGAAGGGAAACAAAATGACAAAAAAAAAGAAAGGAATTTAGGAATCATTTCAGTAAAGGTAAAGAGGACGAACCTGTGTTCATAGGAACGGAGTGCCCATCTCTCATTCGTTAGCGATTGGGCCAGAATCATATGCTGCTGTAGGGGGATCGCTACACTGCTGTGGGGGGATCGCCACACCCTCCTCCACAGCGAGTCTGTTACCTTCCCAGCATTGAATAATGCCGGTACCCATTTAACACCTGGGTTGAGAGGAGTAATTGAGGTGAAGCGCCTTACTCAAGGGCACAACACGCATGGCCGCGGCAGGGCTCGAACCCACAATCTCACGATCATGAATCCTGTGCTCCACCGCTAGACCACACGTGCCCACAAATTAATTTAATGCTACTTCCTTAACCCTACCGATATTTACCTTCCAAAATCCTTCAAAATCCTCTCTGCAAAATGGAGGATTTTGCAGGATTGAGGCTCTATGGCAAAATTGTGAGGCTGATTTGGGAGGAAGCTTCAAGGTCTTAGGCTTGACCTTAATTGGGTTGTTTATGCTCAGCTGGCCGTGTATAAATGTAAGCCTTCATTATACTTGAAATCCTCCGCACTGCTCCAGGATGTCACTGGCTCTGCCTCAACATATTGACAGTGATTGCTGGAGGATTTTGCAGGATTCAGGCAGTGGTAATTCCTCCAAGAACCACAGTCAAGAAATAACGAATAATTTTGGAGGATTGAGACTGCATGCAATTTTTACACAGAGGCAGTTGCAGGATTTGCAGGATTGAGTTTGCGTCCTACCACAAAGGCTTAGGGACTAAGGGTTAAAAGATTGTAATCTCAAAATTTAGAAATTGCCATATTCCACTTTTCTTGGTAATTGCAAGTGCAAGTGGTCAAATATACAATGTCTGACTGATGTGTAAAGTTTCATGTTACTATTGGTTCGACAAACGGTTCAAACCCAAATGGAACTTAGGCCTAATGGAGAATTATGGTGCTTGTGTTCTTGGGCAAGACACTTTACTACATTTAGCTCTGTTCCACCCATTTCATATTTGTGATTTTGTAAAGAAACACAGATACTTACCTCCCATCGGTCCAGTGCATACTTGCTGAGGCTCTCGATGTCCTTAGCATTCTTGTCGGGGGCTGTTTTGCCTGTGCCAGACCACGGTTTACCCCTATTGATGGACATGTTATAAAAAGAAATCCTGAACATTGTGTTTTGCCTTTTCTGTGATGTCATTCTGTAAATACCGTATAGTTAGTGCTTGTACTCAGGTAGGACTTTAACCCATGCCCTCCTGCTTTATACAAGCACCAACATCTTTAACCCTAAAAATTGTCAATCCTCCAAAATCCTCCTTAAGGTTCTGAAGGTTTTGAAGGATTTTGGAGGATCGGGGATGAATGGTGATGAAGCAAATGAGGATCATACACAAACAGCTGTCCTAAATGCTGCTATCATCCTCGTCTAAGATTTTTAGATTATTTAAAATGTTGCCCAACTACATGAACGCCAAATTTTGAGAAATTGTTATAATAATAATAATAATAATGATAATAATAATTTGGGAGGCTAATCATCCTTACTCGCAGCTGGTATGCTGAATTGCGAAGGACGCGGCTACAACGTGGTCGGGCCGTTGGCATGTAAAGACGCCTATGGCTGCCGGCCACATCGACCCATATATGACCAAGGAGCACAGCCTGAGATTGAAAGTGTTTGATTTTTCTGGAGAAAGGAAAACCGGAGGGCCCGGAGAAAAACCCTCGTGGCACAGGAGAGAACCAACGCACAACTCTACTCACATGCGATCCGCAGCCAGCATTCGAACCGTGGTCACCTTGGTGAGAGGCGAGCGCTTTACGCACAAGCCACCCATGCCAACAAATTTGTAGCGTAAGTCCTGCGCAGGACGTAAGTAATGTGTTATAAGTTTATTGCGCAGCTGCACAACAAATTTGTAGCGTAAGTCCTGCGCAGGACGTAAGTAATGTGCTGTTTTGTAAAATCGGCTGCAGGTGCCTTGCACTTCAGTCCTTAAACTCTCTCTACTCAAGCGAGGTTGGGTTGGTATTTTCTTTTCGGAGACCAAAAGTGATGACATTGGGACCTTGATACACTGAAACCTTTGCAACGTACCCTCCCAATAGTGTTATTCTCAGGTTTGTTCTGAAGATCGTGTTGAGCTGCCATCCAGGTAGGCCACCAGGCAGCGTTTGATCCTGCCACACTCGCAGGTCTGATAATACCTGTATTGCCTTCTTGTGATTTCTGAAAGAGACCAACAACACATATTCAAAAGATGGATTTTTGCATCGGGCAGATGTAAATTATATTAGGTTTTGCCCTTAACCGACGTTTAAACACTGTATACTCAGTGTGTATACACACGTACCTTCCTCCAAGTGAAAGGTGGACAAAATCACTCGGGTGGGACTCGAACCCACGACCTCCTGCCTTCTAGTGCAGATGTCTTACCACTCGACCACCGAGCTAACTTACACCGAGCTAAATCAGATGTACATAGCAGCGGGTACCGCATTAATAGTCCGACTAACTAGGTCTCTACGAATCAACTTTTTTTAACATTTGGACATGGCCGGGTGATAGTAGAGTCCGAGGTCGATAGCCATATTGCCTTTACTAGTAATTTTTGTTTACCATTTTCACTCGTAACCCCAATCAAAATCTTCAGATTTCACCAATAAAACAGTCTTCAAACTGCCTTATACCGGTAGGACCCTGTAGGCTTCAGTGGGAATTGACAATACAAATGGTGATGGTTAGGTTCACATACCTTTGGGAAGAAAAGAGAAATTTCACCTTCAATTCGGGAAACACCCTTGCCCCACACGCCTTGTTTGAGGCTGCCATTTTGAATTCAGGAAAAATAAGACTTCTGCATGGCTCTGGCTAGACTGTTTCCTGGCAAGCAACAGACAGACCAATCACAGTGCACTTTGATTGGTCGCCATGGCGACCAATCCAGGTGACCATGGCTATCGGCTATCGACCTCGGACTCTACTATTGCCCGACCATGTCCAAATGTTAAAAATGGCGATTCGTACAGTCTTAGTTACTCAAACAAACTTCGTAGAGTCCTAGTTACTCCTAGTCAAAAAACAAACTCCGCGTGTAGATCGGGGATGCACCAATGACTGTTTCATGACAATGCGTGGTACAAGAGTACACCTGCAACATGCATAGCGTGTACGTACGCACGACGACCGGACAGCGCGAACGTGATGATACAGTGCTCGACTGCCTTGCCATGAAACAGTCGTTGTTGTATCCCCCGATCTACACGTAAGTTTGTTTTTTGACGCAGGTCACAGTCGTGTCCCCTGCTTCACGTACATTGTACGTGTTCATATGTACGTGCATAGACAATGCGTAGATCAAAAAACGGCCACAGCATTATTGAATGATACCTGTATGATGTCCAGACCTGTGCTATAGTGGTTGAATTTCACGGATTAATTTGCAACGCACAAATAATCGTGAGTATCATTGATGCCCCATTACTTCGTCTTTGACATGTGTAAAGGCCAGTAGGTGCTTTCAAAGGTATTTTTGTCAAGTATTTCGCGTGATTTTTGGCAACTTTTATGAGTCCTACTAAAATGCGTCAACAAGCATCAACAAGCATCAACAAATTTTGTATAAGTTTTGGAACATCAAAAGACATTTTTTTATGGCAGAAATAGTGACAATCGACACATTCAGCATATAAAATAAAGTTAAAATTATTTCAAAACTTGTTTTTTAAACACAAAATGTACGAGTTTGTCGATTAGTGTTGGCCGTCATCTTGTTTGGATGGCAATGTACACTACGGGCATGCTTAGTATGGCTCTGTACACTTCACGCATGCGTACTATGGCTAGCTTCACGTGAACAAAATGGTGGCCAACCCAAACTCGACAAACTCGTCGTACATTTCGTGTTAAAAAAAACCCAAGTTTTTAAATAATTTTAACTTTATTTTATATGCTGACTGTGTTCTTTGTCACTATTTGTTACGCTTGTTGACGTTTGTTGACGCATTTTAGTAGGACCGACTTTTATGGTGAACTTTGGAAATTGCAATATTGAGAATACTTCCTTAGTGAGACGCTAGTACCACAGACCAACATCCCAAATGTCAAAAAAAAAAGTTAGCATGGTTAGTGGGACTAAGTAGTAAGTAGGCTATAACTTGAATTGTCTGACAACATGGCAGAAACTTACGCTAGATGAGATTTTTGTACCCACGACTCCACTGAAGTCTTGAGCACTGGCTGGTCAACAAAAAGTACTCTAGTTACGTAATGCTTGGCAAGTGTTGGCAACTCCCTGTTAAAAGAAATCACAAACACACACAAATTCAAAAGGGATCATTTATAGATCACACATATTTTGTTTATTTTGACAATCTCCACGGATATCTTACGAAGAACAATGAACATTTCTTTCAAGAAAGAAATCTCATTTTTTGTATTGTATCAGACAACTGATGTTACATAACCCAGTTAAGTCCTTCTTTTCTGAGTCAGTTGACATGTGGAACACATTACCCCAGTCAACCATTTGTGCAACATCTACTTCACATTTCCAATCATTAAAGGGAAAATACAACATTTGCAAACATCAAAAAATAAAACTACCAAATCGTTTTGAAATACCTTGCTGGACTGTTAGTGAATGACAGTGTAAAGCATCCTGTAAAATCATGGCACCTGGTATACTGTCATTTTCAAGAAAAGTGGTATTTTTGTATCAATTTCCAACGCTGATCGGCCGATCAGCGTTGGAAACAACTGGCTTTTTTTCTCCAATACTGGCCCCAATTGACCATCGCACTTGTTTGCAATCGATTACAAACCTATGAACGGGTACGAGCCAGCTAGACTGGTTCCCTGACCTTACAATTCCCCAATGTATGTAAACTGCTCTGTTTCTTCTTATATGGAGTCAAGGAACCAGACTACAGGAAAATGATCGTTTTTCTTGGTTTTTATAGCATTTTCGAACCCAAAACCTCCAAAAAGTCAGTGGAACTATATTTGCTATATATTTCCAGCCCCCCAATTCCATCCATTTCTGAAAATTACAGCGAAAGCAAATGATGTATATTCCCTTTAACATGGTTAATACAAGAATCATGCAACAGTCCTTCTTTTCTGAGTCAGTTGACATGTGGAACACATTACCCCAGTCAACCATTTGTGCAACATCTACTTCACATTTCCAATCATTAATCTGCAGAGTAAATAAGTCCCACTAGCAAGCGTACCACCCTCATAAAGCCTCCAGTTATACAATGTTCTCCCACGAGGATGTTCTTTGGAGGTATTTTCTACAAAAAAGTACAAGGTACAAGGTACAGATTTTTAATACACAACAAAATCAATGGCATTTGAATCAGCTTCATACTTCATAGGTGTTTGAATTTTGGTACACCATTTTTAAATGGTCAAATGCGGAGCTTCAAATCTGTAATATTTACATTATTTACTTTTACATGTTTGAGCATGTTTTTGATCTCCTTTTCAAACCTATCAAAATGTTTGATATCATACGTCAAACTCAAAGGAATCCCCATTAATTAAATAAACAATTTAACTTGATTTTTTAATCAGGTTTTTACCACTCATAGGCGACATAGGCCTACAATACATAACAAAAAATTACGATTTTTCCCTAGGACCTTCGCACTGTCCAGGTGCACGCCAAGCAAACAATGCCGGACGGCGCGGCCGGCCCGCCCGCCGTAGTTAGGCACGGGCAAAGTTTAGTAGCCACGGTCCGATCCCGCTCCACACACAACGCCGTTCACGGGTCGTCCGTACGTTATAGTTATAGACTCTCCGTACACTTTGTACACAACCGCTGAAGTGGCGTCAGGTTGCAATTTTTCCCTTAAATTCCTCAGATCTTTTACCTGAACACAGCCAAACATGTTGCTGGATGATTGTATAGTCTGTCAAGTACAGATGAAGGCAAAGTCTGCAAATATCCGTGCAAATCTCTGCACTTCAATTTCTCTCCCATGGAGGCTGCCATCTTGAAATTACTAAATCGCATTGTTGGACTTTACACTGGTAATCAATGGCGAAAAAGTGTGAATGATAAGCTTTGCCGGGCACCAGTTACATGTCAATAACAACTTCAACATTCAAGCGACAAGCACTGAAGCAGCTCGCAGTCGAGTGCACAAAACTACAAATAAAAACACCGCAAAACTCGACAAACTTTCTACTGAGTACTCTACTCTACAGTGCTGAACTACGATGTCTTCAAGTTTACCTACCCCAGGAGTGACTTCAACGTTAACAGAAACGCAAAGTCAAAGATCGGTAATGATGTGTTATCCCATTCCAAATTCCCAAAATCAGAATTTATTCCTCATGCAGGGTCTGTCAATGTCATGGCAGTGCATGACATTTTTGGTCAAGTAAAAAAAAAACATGTTCAGCGTCCAGGTTTTTGAAAAAAGGAGGACATAGAGGAGGGACTTTTTAGTTTGTATTTATTTATTTTCAAGATAGCTGACAACCGTTGGTTTTTACACTGTTCAGAACAAAAAATGAAACAGACATGTATAATTGACATGCTGGACCACGCCCTAGCCCCACTAGTGTGGCCGCGATATTAGGCCTACTAAGAAAATTTGCGTAATTTTTTTGGAACCTCCTCAGTAGTGGGCGAGAACCTGGCGTGTGGCCAGAGATACAGCGCAGCAATATCACGGCCACACTAGTGGGGCTAGACAGGCCCCTTACCACTTAAATGCCTAACTTAAGTCGAAAAAAAACAAAAACATGTTTAGCATCCTGGTTTTTTAGAAGGAAGGAGTAGGCCCTTTTTTTGGCGATCGTGTAGTGTAGAGCCCCTGTTTCATTTCGATCAAATCAGAATCAAGAATTTTTTTTATTACTAAAAAATGACTGTGTCAACCTTAAGCAGCACAGTATGTAATGATGTCCTAGCTCTACTGAGACCGAGTGGAGCGCTGGAACTATGGTACCCTATGAACAAGCGCTCCACCGATTATGCATGTTTTGGTGACTGGTACACGGTAGCAGTTTGTACATACTCACACTAGGTACAAAAGCCCCCCCCCCCCCCAAAAAAAACGGTAGGCCTAAAGAGAATACAAATGAGAAAGACACTTAATTACCCTGGATTGATCTACAAAAATGACATTCCCTAAGACCCCTTAACTTGTTCCCAAAACAATTAAAAAAAAAAAAAAAAAAAATAGCCTGAAAACTTACGGAGGGTTTGCCGAGTTGCTCAGTTCCTTTCACTACTCTTCTGTATGACCTCACCGTCGTCAATCAAAGAAAAACAAGTCACGCTTTATCAACGACTGTTTCGTGTAATGATACGTGCTCCGATCAGCGCCGTACGATCAGCGCAGTATGGGCTTCGAATACACCCAAGATAGAGACGGCTGAAACGTCATTTGTTTAGAACGTGTATGTTTAAGTCGTCTCCACCTTGGGTGTATTCAAAGCCCATACTGTTGTACAGCATGGATCGGAGCACGTATTGAACAGTCATACGCATGCATGGACTCAAACTTTTTAATTGATCAATTACATTTGTATTTATATATCATATTGTCTTTCCTTCAACAGCCGTCAGTAACGCTAAAGTTGAAAAAGCCCAAGTCTGATAAGAAAGTCAACTGGAAAAATGGTGTTGTAGATAATGAGCACATGGGGAAAAAGAAATCAAAATGTAAGTACTGTAGTCTGTAATATGTATATGTTACGCCCCAACTATAGTATCGCCTGAACTATAATTATGGGCCGATCCTAATATAGTTAGCATTATACTTGAACTGGGATTTCCCCAGCTATAGTTTGGACTTTCCCAACTTTAGTCGAGGCTATTGCTATAGTTGGGGCATAACATACACAGCAAGCAATTCGGGCGATTCACAATGCAGTTCGCCACCAAGAGTTTGCCAAAGGAGAGTCCATTTTTCAGGTTTACGGTCGACAAAACATGGTCCATTTGAATGAGTGTCAGAAGACAACTTGAGCTAATATGTTATAGATTGGAGCATATCTTTCTGCCGCCTTACAAAAATCACCATATTGATAAGAAGAAAAGAAAAGGGCAAACAGATCCTCGAATCACACGCTTACGAAACTACTGACCGGAAAAACTAACAATTTCAAATGCCCCGCGCTGCGAATTTGTCGACCATCTCCCACAATGCACTGGGAAAAGTGAACTCTCCGTGGCAAACTATTGGTGGCGCCACTGCATTGTGAATCGCTCGAATTGGAAAAGACTACTTTATACCCTTCTTAATTTAGGGCCTGTCTCAACTCGTATCAGGGACAAGTTCCAGACAAGTTGCGGAGAATGCATCAGGTATTAGTTAAAGTTTCCCGTAATCTTTCTGCTATGAAGTATTGGTGAATCAAGCAGTTGGTAATGAAAATGTCCCCGGAACATGTCTGGGACAAATGCAGAGCTTCTAACGGACACAGTGAATGATTCTACCCGCAACTTGTCCGGAACTCGTCCTGGATTTGAATTGAGGGGGGCCCTTAATAGTCATTCATTCTTTATCCAACACAGTGCCACAGGTGATAAGGTCTGTGACTGTGAGAGTTTGTTGTATCGAGCCAATTCTGAGACAATGGGCACTGTTCTACCCTATTGCAGTTGGCAACCACAGACTCTGAGGCTAATTGGCCTTTTCAGAAATTTGACCTTTTGGATCTTGTTGCACTGGGCAGGCTTCTCACTTTGACTATTATTGCATGTTGTTGCATTCAGCAAGGTTACTGGACAATGTACCTTGGAGCAATGTTGTTCAAACCCGACCCGAAACCAACCCAACCCAAAATCGACTTCAGGTCGTGTCGGTTTTTCAATCTTTTCAGTTGGGTCGGTTTCGGTTTTGCATTTGCAATTTTCGGTTCCAGTCGGTTTAGTTCAGAAGCAGTTTGGCAATTCACTTACGCTTTTATTTAACGATAGCTTCTAGTTTCAGTAGGGGTTTTCCAAGGCATTTCGTCAGAGCAGGCCGCTTACTTGTGTCATTGTAAGCATATAAAATGTCTCAACTTCACAGGTTGCTGCATATATGAGAAGCCACGTATGTTTGGGGAGAGCTCATCAAGCGATGACAGTGACGATGACGACGATTGTAAGATGTGCCGACACCAGAGGAAAGGCAACTACGAGAAACCACCCCCTGAAGGGGCGGAGCAAGGAGGGGCGGAGCAAGGAGGGGCAGACAGCGGCAACACTGCGTAATTTCCAAAACCTCTTAGCCTCTTTTAAGAAAACTGTTGTAGCTTTTGTTCTGCCCTATCCAGATTCTGCAAAATCCACCAAGAATTTTTTTTAGAGGATTTTGCTGGATTGATTCAGGTACATGTAGAGCCCAGCTGCGATTATTGCACATGGGACTGGATGATGTGGAAGTTGCACAAATGTGGTAATGGGTTCCTACAAAGGGTGCGTTCGGGTAGCTCACCCGGATCGACTCGGGTAAAGGCAGACGGATTAGCCATGTGAGCCGGGCTATAAATCGAATGCTCAAACACGGGCCATCACGATCCTCACGTGACGTCCGTAGCAGAGACCGCAGCCATTAACAAAATGCCTTTTCGGACTGCAAGTCACACTTTGAGATTTCCTGCTTTTCCGTCCATTGCAAAAGGTAAAATAGTCGAGATTTAAATATACGGTAGCCTCTAAAGTCGCAATGAGCTCAATAAATGATTATGTTTAGACTCCAAAAAAGGCTGATATTTGGCCCCCTTGAACTTTTCCACTGTCCGGAAGCCATATTTGTCTGTTTCTTTGAATGAACAACGTACACGTGTGTCATATTTCTGTGGTGGCTGACCTGGGTGAACTCTGAGAATGACTTCAGAGCTAATTGAACAGTATGGGGCTAACCCGATTCGACCCTGGTGAGCTAACTGAACGTAGAAAACGCATGCAATGTGTTGGATTTTGTAGGTTTGAGGAATGTTCCCATAAAATGTCATGTCAGGTATTTGTTTTGAATAAGTTTAAGCCAGCCAGCCAATTAGTATATACCTGCATTGTTCAAATACATTAATGTAGACTTATCCAAAACACAATGCTTTGATGAAATAGATATCTAATTAGGACTTTTTAAAGTAGGTTTTATTTTTGAGTAAATACATTGTACAGTGAAATATATGCACTGTCACTTTACACAAGTCACCCAGCAAATGCCGAATCACAGTAGTGTTTAGTATCTTAGCCCTCGGTCAAGTCTCAATCCAATTGAGACTGATAATGGTTTAGTCTGCAGCCATATTTTGCTCAGCACATAATATATGCTAAGCACATAATATATGCTAAGCACATAAATATGCTCAGCACAGGAGGTTGATAAGCACAGGAATTGGCTCGGCTACAACAGATTGGGCCTACAGGTACAATGTACCAGGCAAATTGGAAGCTATAACTGCCTGGTGCCTTCTTGGTTTACACTAATAGCTCCATAGTACTATGCACACTATTTGCCAAATATTAATTTCTGCTCAGTGGCTGAGCTTTTATAGTGGAATCTGGGGATCACAATTAAAAGCTTTTACTGCGGTGGTGTCACACATCACACGCATGGTACACACGTTCTTGAAGACGAGGCGCACGCGCATTTTGGTACCCCTATTGGTCGAAGGAGCCTGGAGTGCGTGCGCACGACTCGCGTGAGCCTGGTGGCACTGCAGATAATGGCTGCTGCTTGATTTGTCTACACCATAGAGCTATATTAAATTACTAGAGCGCTAACTTTGTGTACAAAGTAATGCCTGCTGGTGGGCACATCCATGTTTGTGCACAAACCTATGGAGACCTAGACATTTTGTACGGCTTTTGTACGGCTATTGGCATGATTGGCATATCTGCGTTTGTATTCCATACTGGTGCGTTATCGAAGCTAATACGCCCAAACCGAAACCCACGATCAGCAAATGAGCATGTCATTTTGCTCTACGCAAACTGCGCAATGCGTGCGCGTATTCGCTGCAGGTGCTTTTTGCCGTCACGTTTTTTTTTAACCGTCATTGACGCGCTTAAGTTGTTTGCGCATGTTCTACTTGTGCGTTGCATCATGTAGAGTACACTTTCAAAATTCAATCCATCTAATTTCATTATGTTCAACAAACACGCACATGAATTCAAAATGTCTGCGCCCAGAGCGGCTTCAAAGCGTCTCCGTGCGCAGAATGACGAATTAGCACTCTAGTAATTTAATATAGCTCTGTAGTCTACACCCTGAAAGTGAGAAGTGGCTGTAGTTGATTTATGTTGGCTCTGTTCAACTATAGAGGGCACTGTCCCACTTAGTCACCAGGGCATTTACATTTGTTCAAGCATATGTGCACCTGAATCCTCACATTGTATACAGGCTTATCGCATAAGATCAAAGACATGCACTTATTTATGTGTGACGTTAGATTTGAGGAGTCTTTAGATAAAGGACGTTTTAAATAAGCAATTTTTAAGTCAAATTTGAGTGCTTTTGAGTAGTGCCAGGTATACCGACATCATTTACTGATATGCCTTAATTTCACTCACATTTTTTGTGCATTAGCAACATAATCCAGGTAATATGGGACCCAAAAAGTTGTGCACGTATTCTGCTTTCTCAAAATGTTCAGTATATTCATTGGGCTGAATTTACTCTTCCACAGATTATGCACGCTATAAGAGAACCTGCTATTAAAGAACAAAATGCAGCCTCCCCCCCAAAAAAAGAACCCCAAAAATTGAAATAAAATAAAAAATTAACATGCAATTCTTGCAGAAATATGAATTTAGACAAGTTTAAAAATCTGTCTACCATGTTTAAATATATCAAAAAGCCAGTAGGCCTGTATTTATTGGTGTGAACTGTTGTAAAAAAAATATATGAATGTATAACTTGTATATATATTTGTTGTGAATTGTTCAAAAAGTGTGAAACAAGTTTTATCTCTGAAATTATGTATGAAGTTTGAAGAAAACTATTATTAAAGGAGAGTGGGAACGTTCACTATTCAAAACAGTACGTATATTTTCCTTTGACTGAACAACATATAAAATATGTAAAATTCATGAACACATGTGTACTGTACATCCAACTCTATTAAGGTTAAAATTGTTCCAAACAAAAAACTCTGGAATAAAGAGAAGAGAGCAAAGTGAAAATGAAGTGCATATAGCTGTCCTGAATATTCTTTAATATTAAAATGTCCAAATTGTAAGGCTAACTTGACAGTACAAAACCATGGAGTGTGCATTAGCCTACTTGAGGTATATGACCAACACTATAGGAGGGCGCTATTGGGTTTGGGTTCATACAAAAGACTTTACCCAAATCAAACAGTGCCTCTGGTCTATTTAAGGAAAATAAATAAGAGGGATACATTGTGTACAAGTTGGGGAGTGTGGCCTAGTGTTCAGCGTTCCTGTGGACTAGTGGTCAGGTGGTAGGGTTCATGACACCTATGAGAAGGTCAGGGGTCAAATCCAGCTGTTAATTGGCTGCATGTCACATACATGCCCTTGGGCAAGCCACTTCACCCCCACCATTTGCCCACTTGCCTACCACTGATCTCTATATAAAGACTGGATAGCTAATAAAGAGCCGCACAGTCTGACAGTGAATGAATTTGACGCCATATTGGTGAGACCGGCTGGTGATCTACAAAGGACAAGTTGCCGTTTTTATAGACAGCATGATTTCTTTTGTAACGGCGCAGTTCACTTGACTTATATTTTGACCACCACCACTGACCAAGGTTAACTACAATTTTTCTAACGTCGTGGTTACTAAAATATGCCGCAAATATCACTTTTTCGGCGTTTTGAATCACTACGGAAATGTGTCCCTTTTAGAACATCATAATATGTGTATGTGACCAAAATGCGCGTCAACTGTTGATACAACGCGCGCGTATTTACGCGTAGAATGTTCGTATTATACGCGGCCATCTTCGTGAGACCGGGGGCGAATTGGTCAATATGCAAAGTCTACTGTGTGAATGTTGTATGCATATCCGCTATCCAGTCTTTATATAGAGATCAGTGTTGCCTACCAGTATCTCCACCTACATGTAGGAGTATAAGTACATGTACCAGCATTAGCTCAGGAGTAACCTGGGCTATGGACTGGCATCCCATCCAGGGGATAATATTCCCAGCCGCGTCATATGGCTCGTTACAGACATATTTTTGTTGTTACTTTATTTTGCACACAGGGATGGTGTTGCCCCTTTATACTTTACTGTACAGCACTATAGGTTTTTTGTTTCAAAAGAAATGGCCACTTGGACTTCTTGTGAGCAGAACTCTATCTGGCATTCAAGATCATTGAAAAGGGATATACATTTGTACACTGTGTACATGTGCAAAGCCAGTTGGCCCTATAGGCTATACAGCCTGTCAATGCTTGTAGTGTGTTTCTTCAAAGGGTTGCCATTTAAATGCCAGTTTCTGCACCAGTGATTTTCAATTCTATGAGTATTGTTGGAATAAATTGGATTTTTAGCGTAGAATGAGTGCCACAGAATATATGGATAATTGTGGTTTTATATGCCAACTGAAATGAGGTCAGATGCTGGACTGTTTACTTTATAGATCAGCATTGGCAAATTTCCCACAGCTACATGTAATGAAACTTTTGGTTTTTCTCTTCTTATTTTACCAAACAGGGGACTCGGGAAAATGTACAACTTCCCTGACTATATACTGGCCTATATTCATCCATCCTCACCAACCCAAGCAAATGCTTTAATTACCTGATTATCAAATCAATACTAGAAAGGAATACTATGTAGATATTGCCTCTAATAAAATTTTCGAATAAATGGCCAATCTTTGGCTAAAATATGCGTAAATTAGTAACCAAAATAGTTAATACACACAAGTACATTGAGATTTAGCGTAACTATAAACATTTCCCAGATTAAAAAAAAATTTACAAAGAAAAAGTGACTTATTAAATAAATAGTATAAAGTGCAAAACAATGAATACATGTATATACTTAATTTTCTAGGGAAGAATGCAAATTATAACAAGCTGTAACTCGAGGTTGAACTCTGAGGTTAAGTCTCGTGAAACCTTGCAGTTAACCTCAAATTAACGCCTGCTTAATTTCACATTTTGCCCTAATTTGAAATAATTCTCACACTGAATGAAATGGTTAACAAAATAAAGAATACTGTTGCTAACTAAAAACTGAGTTATTTCCCTTTTCAATTAAAAACGAAATACAGAATATAGTTTCCTTTAAAAATACAGAACACAAGAACGGAAGACATGATTTTGATATTATAAACATTGCTTAAAAAATTCTCCTGATGATTTGTGTCTTGTCAGTCACAATTACCTAATTGAAACAGATCAGGTCCAAGTAATAAGAGACATTCAAGGACAAAGAACAGCCTGCATTTGTCATGAAAACTCATTAGAATAACTTGAGACTATATAACCTCCAGATGAGATTACTTGTTTGTCTGAAATCCATAGCATATGGCTATGCTAACAATGAGGTTATACAGTACATGTACAAATGTACCATGGCTTTATGGTACTTTTGCAACGAACCATTATTGGCACCAAGGTTAATTGTGACCCGCATTTTCATTGTGTAAGTTAACCCCCATTTGGCAACAGGCACAGTTTGCATGATATAGTAAGCACACAAAAATTACAATTTTTAAATTGTTCTCTTTCCCAAAAAAAATATACAAGAAAGATGGGTGTATAATTTCAGTTAAAAAGTGTTTAAGTATTAACAATTTAGTCAGGCAAGAGAATTGTATGGGTGTGCTGATATAACATGGAAGTACAAAATATGTCCTAAGTTTGTTGAAGTCGGATTGCATACACGTATGTGTTTACATGTACTGATATAAACAGGAACAAAGAACTACATGTTCTCATGCATCGTGTTAAATACTGCAAGCATCGAAAAACTCAATCTGTTCCCATGACTCATTTCAGAGCTTTCTGTGCCGATGGAAATCACATCTCAAACGTACCGGTATTTGGTTTTGCCCTCGATTCATAAACTCTGTATACTCTGTATAAAGAGTTTATTTCCAAAAACGTGAGATACATGTACCCCTTTTTGTTCACTTTTAGAATCCTGCTTTCTCCTCCCTGCCCAAAAGCAATTTGGATGGATGCCATTTCTTATTCTTAAACACAACTTATGCATCCAATAATAGTGCGAAAAATTAAGATTAGAAACAGCTGTTTTGATTTTTCATTATTTAAGGTTTTAAAACTATGCAAAATTGTCACCTTCAAATGGATGCGTTGCGTTTCGGAAATAAACTCTTTGTATTGTCTGCGGGCTTGTGAGAAAAAAAATGCACAAGCTTACTCAGTTGGGACTCGAACCCAGAACTTTCTGCCTGCTTACTAGTGCAGACGTATTCACTCGGCCACCGAGCTTGCTGGAGTTAGCTGGCTTTAGGGCCGGTTCAAGGCTGACGTACTGGCGGGTACCACAATCAAACATTTGTTGAGTGTGTCTATCACAAATAATCAACATAAGCAACTACACTAGCTGACTATAGTAATAAATGTACATTGTTGAAAAGGTCAAACAGAGTGGTGTATACATCTGTAGTTTCTTAATACAAATTTGCAACTTAAAAATTCCACAAACCATAATGAAAGTAAAAGTAATGGGAGAAAGTTTGAATGTAAACAAAGTAACAATACAATGCAAAAACCCACAACCAAAATAATTCAAAGGTTAACAGTGAGGTCTGGTAAGATATGCTGTTCCTGTAATACATTGTAATTGCTGGGCATTGCTTTCACAGTGCTGCAACTTATTTGTGTACAACCTTAAAATTGTGGTTCAAAATTTAAAGAGGTTGTGGAATGCTCGAAAACATTTCCGTCATTTTTTGGGTATATGTAGCCTAAGGTGTGATGAAATAAAAACGACTATTGTTTCTGTCATGAAATGAGTACAAAGGGTACTTTTGAGAGCTATTTTTCAGGTCCCTGTTTCGACCCGAACGTGCAATTTGTGTAAAAGTCGTCGTTGCGGGCAGCAAACAAAACACAATGATCGTGACGTAATAAACAGGACTCGTTTATGCTACTCTGCATCGGGAGTCCTGTTTATTATGTCACGATTTACTGTGTTTTGTTTGCTGCCCGCAACGACGATTTTTACACAAATTACACGTTCGGGTCGAAACAGGCATGACAGGACTTGAAAAACAGCTCTCAAAAGTACCTTTTGTACTCATTTTATGACAGAAACAATAGTCGTTTTTATTTCATCACACCTTAGGCTACATATACCCGAAGAATGACGGAAATGTCTTCGAGCATTTCACAACCTCCTTAACTTCAAATTTCAACAGCCATTCTTCATGTCCACTGTGTTGCCGATGTACATACATTTTACGTATACACTTTGTGATGACAAGTCAAAGAAAATGTGTATGGTCAAATCAGCCCTGCAGAACTGCTGTCCATTTTTGTATGCCAATGATGATTTTACCGGTACGATACCTATGAAGTTGGATTCCACTTTCATCCTTGGTGCAACGTTTCTTAGATGGCCCCGCAGTCTCGAAGCATTCCTTCCAGTTTTCCTTCGTCGTTCAGTTGCTTGACTTCTGTGCCTCCGCCGATAAACTTTCCCTTGATGAACACCCTAGGCACCTATATAAAGTGCATACAAGAATGGTTCATTTTAGTGATTAATTTCAGCACAAGCTTCTACTATCGAATTTGAAATGGTGAGCTGACCCCTGCAAGCTCGGTGCTCAAGCGGCAAATATGACATCAGGTTGTGAATATTCTTTACAAGCCCTCGACCAGCACAAATAAGTATATACTATGTGTCAAAGAAAACATGTCCTACTTTTGATCCTAAATAACTCTGTTGTTTATCAATGGAATGAAACCAAAATTTCAGTTCATGTAACCAAGGCATAAGACAAATTTTATGGAGCAAGTTTCATCAGCTTTGTGCAAGAGGGTGAGATTTGAAACGCCATACGAACAAAATGTTCACTTTCAGAATTTGCCACTGTCAACTTTCAACTTTTCCTCCAATGTCGACACAGCACTGGAGACGGTGGCAGATGGCGCGTGCTGTGGCCCTGCCGAAAGTTTCTGAAAGAATATAATGCAGGATCACCCCTGATGTCATATTGCACACCTCCTCGATCGTTTGGCGCACGATCGAGGTGGTGTGCAATGACATCAGGGGTGATCCTGCATTCTTTCAGAAGCTTTCGGCTGCACCATGCGCCTTCCACCAGCACTGTATAGCCATTCTGAAAGTGAGTGTTTTTTCCGTATGGTGTTTAAATCTCACCCTCTTGCACAAAGCTGATGAAAAACTCGCTGGTTAATTCCAGCGACAAAGTTACTCCTTTGTCAGTGTTTGTTACTGTTCATAATAATAGCCAGACTTTTGAATTGACTTGTGGTTTACTTCAGACTGGATCTGTTGACAACTTGTGATGGACTGGACTGCACATGAACATAAGTATGCAATGGTCACTCAAAAGGCAGATCATGTTACCCTAAAGGCTTTTTTGCTAGGATTGCATCCTCAATCACTGAACAATCCTTGAATTTCCTGAATGTAATTAATAGGCATACAGCCTAAATCCTCCAAATTTCTCCAAAACCGCCTAATTAATTTTTTTAACTGAGGAAAGTTGGGGTTAAAACAACACAAAATAAGCACTTACTGTGGTTGCCCCAGTCATCTTCCCAAGTACACTCTGAATGCGTTTGCCATCTTCTCGTTTGTCCAGCTCCACCGTTGCATAATTGGCATTGTGTTCGTCCAGGGCTTTCTTGGCCATCGTGCAGTACGGACAATACGTCTTGGAGAATACCACCACAATCTTGTCGTGGAGGATCTCTTGCACCAGTGTCCCCTCCGGGGAGTCCATGGGGACGTCAGGGATCGGGGAAAGCCAGTTGCCCATGACTGTAATTGATGTCTCTGAAAAAGCAAACACAGAGTAAAGATCTGTTCTCTGACATGTCTGAATATCAAGAGTTAACATAGCCCCATAAATGTGGCCTATTTACTGGACTGCCTCCGTAAACATAGGCCACACATCCACATGTACAAAAAAACGTGTCGACTTTGCCAAATTTTGATTTTCACATTTAGGCTTACTTTGTAGATTTTATTTTGCTTTAGAAGCATTCTCACCCTCTATATAGGCTAATCAGAAAGTGCTGCCTTTTTCAGATGTCCATTTTTCGTGAAATTTCCAGATACATTTGCACACGTTTGCGTATCAAAATTTCAACATGAAATTTCACAAAAATTAAAAATCTGAAAAAGGCAGCACTTTCTGATTAGCCTTTCTATAGAGGGTGAGAATGCTTCTAAAGCAAAAAAAATCTACAAAGTAAGCCTAAATGTGAAAATCAAAATTTGGCAAAGTCGACACGTTTTTTGTACATGTGGATGTGTGGCCTATGTTTACAGAGGCAGTCCAGTAAATAGGCCACATTTATGGGGCTAGAGTTAACACTGCACACTATGCAAATGTAATCGTTCACTAGGTGAGACTCGATCGTTTCGGAAATAGCGCTACTACTCCTAGTTGCTGAAGTACTGTAATGTCATGCTCAGTCTATAGCCAGGGCTGCCAACTTTGAGTAAGAGCTGAGAGTGAGAATTTGGCGATGGAGCTTGATCAAAACTAATGCCAGCGTGAAGCAGGAAGCCCTAACATGCCTAAAGGTGTGGGCTTTGGGGCTCGCACCCTAACCCTCCAGGGTATTTTGGCTAGAAACCCTGCCAAACGCAGCAACATGCAACACTTGTCAAAATGACAAGCCTGCCCAGTGCAGCAAGATCCATCAGGCCAAAAGTCTCAAGGCCAAACTGCCTCAGAGTCTGTGGTCACCGCATGCAGCAGGATACAACTCTGGCATTGTTCTATGGGACAAGCTCTCAGTGTCTCAGAAGTGGTCGTTCATGCACTGGTGTTGGTATCATTTTCAATCAAAGTGCACCAGACTTTTCCACCTGATGCACTGATGCGTCTGGCAGGGTTAGGGTTAAGGGCCCCGAGAAAACTTTGGATTCTAGACAATCTGTGATGCAATCTGAGGCAATTTCTGACCACTTTAACATTTTTTTTTAACAAAAGATCATCATTTAAACATCATCTTTGGAGTTTGGAGTCAATTATTTATTGCTTTTTTTTCAGCGTGAGAAATCCTGTGTGAGCGTGAGACATTGAGAATAACCTGAAATGCAAGAGTCTCACGCTCAATACTAGACCCGTGAACGTGGCGTTGTATACAACGCCACGTTCTTGTTTCATTTCGAACCTGGCGAAATCGATCCGACATACATAATTCCGTATGGGTGTTGAGTACTCACCCAGAAATCTAAATTTGCCCGTCCGATTGTTTCGGCTGTGTAATTTCGATGAAATTTGCCCATCAGTAAAGACCCATACGAACGTGTAGAAATTAGATTTTAACCTGACCCTGACAAATAACCCTGGACGCGTCTGAGTCGCTTGGACAGATTGACGGCTGTTTCATGTCGCAACCCCGAAAAAAAACCCCGCAGACGATTGGCTGCTCGGCTCATCTCGTGTACAGTACGTGTGTGCACACACACGCGGGCGCACGTGCGACCGCGTGTGGTGCGGTGAGAGAGGAAAGGACTTGAAACTTGTCTAAAACGATGTCTGTTTTAGCTGCGACAGTAAACAGCCGTCGAATCATACGAAAATAAAACGCAATGCGCATGCGTCAGTTGGGAGAAAATGGCAGCTAGCAGTAGCGGACGGACTTCATGAACCGGGGCCAGAATTTTCCTCAATTTTCGTCAAATGCAAGTTTTGACGTACAAATAGAATTCAAGACAGCTTCATATGTGAGTACTTATTACATGGGCAAAATAACGTCCAGTGTGTGTAACGGAGGGAGTCAGAGGGACACGTTCGCCAGGTTCGAAATGACATAAGAACGTGGCGTAGTTTACAAGCCACGTTCACGGGTCTAGCTCAATACGTGAGAGTTGGCAGGCCAGCTAAAGCACCGGGCCCCAAATATAGTTGTGTCCGTCCCAAGTAAAGTGATCCAGATGCATGGGCTGGCCCAAGTATACAGTGGACCAGGAATACAGTGGAAAAGCTGGGACAAGTTAAAGGGAATGTACATCATTGGCTTTTGCTGTAATTTACAGAAATGAACTATTTGAGGGGTAAGTATAATACACTGTAGGCCCTACTAGATCAAATATTGTTACACTGACAAGTTTGAAGTTTTGTGTTCGAAAATGCTGGAAAAACCAGGAAAAACAAAAATGTTCAAGTAGTCTGGTTCCCTGACTCCACTTAAGATAAAATGCATCATTTTATAGATGCCGGAAAATTGTAAGGTAAGGAAACCAATCTAGCTGGTCTGCACCCGTTCATGAACATGGAACCAAAAGCAAACAAAATTTGGACTGAAAAAAGGGTAAATTTGGAGCAGTAGTTGAAAAATAGTTAGGTTTTTCCAAGGGTGGTCGGCCGATCACCGTTGGAAATTTATACAAAATACCACTTTTCTTGGAAATGACTTCACACCTGACATGCCTGAGGTGCCATTACTTTGCAGGATGCTTCAGACTTTCATTTACCAACATCCTAGTATTTCGTAAAAATTTGGTAGTTTTGTTTTCCAATGTTTGCAAATGTTGTATATTCCCTTTCGTGAGTGGTAATGTCATATGCGATTTAAGTACTGCATTTTATAAATCTAACAAAGTATATATCTCCCCCCCCCCTTTTTTTGTGACCAGCATGAACAGGTGGGCATGGTGGGATGAGCTATTGAATCCCCCCCCCCCCCCCCCCCCCCCACACACACACACACACTTTTCTGTATTGAGAAAAAAAATGTGGATTTCAATGCATTTGTCAATTCCTAACAACCAAAATGTGGGCCTATTCAACAAGTTCAATAGCACGGAAAGGTGGAGAAACTCAGAAAGAAACTTGATACACCTTTATCCTGAACAGCCGCGGCCCGAGTATAAATTTTGTGGTGACTAGACCCCCCCCCCCTCTCGTCGGCACAGATTTACGCCACTGCACTGTACTGGTTACATATCCTACAACGCCACGTTCACGTTCACGGGTCTAAAAACTACATTTGTACCTGTGCAATGTCCGAAGCTTTAGAGTGAAGTCTTGTAGGCCTACTGCTTGATGTTTGAAACAGAAACTGAAGAGAACAAAACCACACAAGCATTGACAAGTAAAGCTAAAAGACGGGACGAGTTATAAGCTGTTAATGCCGTCTGCTTCGATACGCACAACAAAGTGACTACTGCACGAATACATTTTTTGCAAGTTCTACATATGTACATGTTATACGTCCGCACCGTACCACAGGTACGGTAGGTCTAGTCTGCAAACAGAGCCTGCACAGATCCCACAGCGCCCTCTATATATGGATCTTGCTGCAGAGCCTGTTCTGGAAGGATACTTCTTTCATGTCGGTATTATTTAGATAACAGTCCTCTATCAATTACAATGCAAGTCAAATTCCCGGGCGCGGTTTATTTAGTATCGGGACAAAATGACCCCCACCTTAATTGCTTCACAAATTAGGCTCTCGGAACAAAAACTACTGGACCAAATCGGGCGATATTTTTCCTCTAAAAAGATTCTCCATGCATTGGTATAATGGTTTGAGTCTCCGGGTAATGGAAGTATGAGGTTCCGGATTTTTTGGACCACCCTGTATAGTCACAAATATAATAAATTAGGCCTACATCCATTTAAAAAAATCTCTCCACAGGCCGGAAAACAATACATCAAATTAAAGCTTGATTTACGAATCAATCGTTGGCTTTCTGAGGGTTGACCGTGAGAGATTTTTTCCCTCCAAAGTGGACCACCCCTAAAAGCTGTCCGGAAGCCATCATCATTTTGAGAAAAAAAATATCGGATCCCTCCACTCATACACTCCTTTGCAAAATAAGTAAAGCGACTTCACATTCCTCCCACATTTCTCAGACATACAAGTTCAAAGACCACGAGCTGGGACCCTTCATTTCTACAGCTTGTCAGAGGAGGAGCGCGTTATTGAAAGAGAGCATAGCTACATGTATTCAAGGCTGGCATGGACAGTGCCGTTTGATCAGATCCAGCCCAAAATCATGGTTGTACGTTTAGGCCACATAAAAAAACATGTTTAGCGTCCTGCCTTTTTGAAAAAGAGGAAGGAGTAGGCCTTTTTTTTTTCTCCAAAACGAAAGGCCGGCCGGCTAATTTTCAAGATGGCCGCCAGCTTTTTTTTTTAAATGGCCGCCACTTGGACTCAGGAAATGACATACCAGCTTTATATGGGCTAGATTCAACAGACAAAGAGGCCAAAATGATGTCACTCAGTTTAAAATGTATCATTTTTTTTGTAAAAAAGAAAGAAAAGGAGGCGGCCTCCAAAAAAGGAAGCGGGCGGGGACGCTAAACATGTTTTTTTTTTTATATTTGGCCTGAGGGAAGACAACTGCATGTTTTCTTGGTGCAGAAAAGGCGCAAGTTGCTTCTATACACGGCACATAGAACTAATCTCCAGTTGTTGAGTAGATCATCAAGTTTGGCGACTACACCTTTTTTCAGACGCATCGTTGGAAATTTAGACGCATATATCGTTTGAAAGGCCTTCTTTCGTTGATTTTTTTTTTTTAAATTACAGCATGCCAGAAAGGAATAATTTCAACCAAGTATGTTTTTCAACAATAATTACGTCAGTTACTTTTTGGATAGCTGCAAATGATGGACTGTACGTTGCGTTAAGGCACTCAGCTACAAGCGTTGGCTTATTAGAATTGTGCCTCCACGATATTGTCTTAAGTTACATTATGTTATGTATTGTTCAGTATGGAAACAAATTCAATATTGAATCGAATTGAAATAGAAGAATAATAGTAATGAATTAATCAACATCATGGTATACATGACTTTGTATATAATAAACCTTTTTTTTATATAGTGGTTTTCGCAGTGAATGGGGATAAAGGATTTTTGACTATAAACTTTTGCTCCGAATATGTTTAATATTGCATTGTGCTTGTACGTTTTATTGAGTTATCCTATTCAATACGTCTTTACTATATCTTTCAAGTTTCGGTAGCTTTAGTCAAGTATTGATGACTTCATCAGTTATTTACACTTGTGTATTTTTAGTGTGGTATTTACATAGCCTATAATATATATTTTTCGCAATTCAGTTACTACGGCCAACTCTCAAGGTGGTCTTGAAACAGAACCCAATTGACCTGTCACTAGATCTGTTTCAGTCAATAAATGATCCTGATGCGGCATGGATACTGGTAATTGAGAGTGAAGTCATATTGGGTTTGTGGGTTTCAGCATCGATATTCAACAACGATTAGGCCAAAAAAAACCAATAAGTCGGTCTCTGGTCAGCGCGCGCGTTGATTTTAATCATGCGTGTCGATCTTTTTTTTCTTCCAAAATGTTCCGCAGTAGCTCCAACAGCGCCATCTATTTCCGCACCTCCTCAATATTTTTTACCAAAGAGCACCAAGGAATCGGAAATTGCACCAGGCAAATGATCGAAAGCACCAAGGCAAATTATGGAGGACACCAATGTACATGAGGACACCAAAAAAGCAAAATAGTACCCCACCTTGTCTGTACAATCCAAGCTTGAAGAAGAAAAAAAAAAGCGAAAAAAAAAAGCCACGTGGCCGCGTCAATTCCGGAACTTTGGTCTGACCAGAGACCGAATATTTTTATTTTTTGGCCTTATACTCGAGGTTGCGTCTCACATGTATGCATTCCTGGTTATTGAACCCTCACGCCCCTTTTTTCTTAAGTGGCGTAATATTTTGTGAATACGTTTTGTTCCGTTTAACGATGCACATTGCAATCCTCTGCCTCAGTTTTAAAGCTATAGTCCATCATTTGCAGCCATCCGAAAAAGTAACTGGCGTAATTATTGTTGAAAAACATACTTGGTTGAAAGATAATAAGTGGACTAAACTCCCTGTGAAATTATTCTTCCTGGCAAGCTGTCATTTTGAAGTAATCAACGAAAGAAGGCCTTTCCAAAGGTGCGTCTTAGGAAATTTAAATGGGTAGTTCGTTTTGTTTTTCGGCGAAGCGCGCGCAAGCATTGGCACGACGCGCACGCACACGTGCGCGCAGTTGCTATAATTCGTCGGATCAGTGCGCGACATCGCGTATAGCTGTAATTCAAAACAATTCAAAACATGATTCAGCAACTTTTCACTGATTTGAAATTGAGATCCTAGAATGCTGTTTTTCTCGGAATATACAGCTGAAGCTGAGCTGAAACTTCATCAGGTTAGTTGTTCAGTATCCTTCATTAGATTTTGAACACTTTTGTTGCTTCAAACGAACAAAATGCACAAATTACAAATGATGGACTTTATCTTTAAATTATGCGTTCGGTCGCCGAAATTTACACGGATACATTAATGTGAAGACAGTACATAGAAGTATGTATGGGTATTTTGTTTATTTGCTACCGACGGCCGAACATTCGAAAGATGGCGAGGAGAGGACTTAATATAGGACCAAAACATTTTGATGGCGTTATTTCGCCAACAGCATTGCTGTAAATAGGCATAAAGGAGAATATTTAACCGGAAAAACAATGATTTTGTTATTAACGAAATAATGAGTGGGTTTGGGAAGGGTTGCATCTCTACCCCCCCCCCCCCCTCTATAGGCAACAATTTTCGGATATTGAAAATGGGCACATATATACATTTTCAAAGCACCATAAATGGCCAGGTAGCTATCCATGTATGAATTTATCCAGAGTAAGGGCAACCATAGTATGGGTGATCGAGCACAACCAGGTAATATTTTTAGAAGTGTTCGAATAAATCTTTATGTCTTTCTTTCCGTCTATTTTTCCCCTGACAATATTTCTCCGCGGGTTCTCTTCTCAACTGTTTAACTTTGAACCAACATCATCCCTGATCCAAAGGTGTGCATTTTACTCTGACGTCATACGTCGTCAGATGTCGAATTATAAGTGACCAACTTATTTCACTTATGTATATAAACTCTTTAACAAAACAATGAATGACGTTTGTATTTTGTAATCAGATAGATCATTAATTGATAAACTTTTTTTTGGGTCGTGTACGTGAACTCGATTGATCTTTACTTCTGGGGCTACAAGAAGGTCAAAGTTCGGTGAATGCAAATAGACGTGAGCCTGAAATCAAAACAATCCAAAATTTCTTCCAAACGGTTCATGGGATGAGTGAACCCGGGTCCACATATGTGAAAATTTCTGGTGACGTCAGCATGACGTCATCAGGTATCATATAACAAGCAATTTAAAGGGAATATACAACATTTGCCCTTGCTGTAATCTTAAGAAGTGGATGGATTTGGAGGGTTAGTATTTTTAACACCTGAACAAATCCCCGTCATCTGATTGGTTGATCGTTGATCACATGTCATTGAATTTATTCGTCCCAACGCACTAGTCTCAATCTAGTTCATCAGCTTAGATTTAGTTAAACAGAAAAACAAAACTAGGCCAAAAAGGACTGTAAAATTGAAAACAAATAGTACAATTTAAAATGGTTAATAGACATGTATCAGATGAAAATCAAACAAAAATATGCGTAATTTATCATCTTAACAACCTCACAAATCTGTAACTTACATCGCACTTTATAAAAATCAAGATTTACATACATGTAATACGTTATCTCGCCACTAAGGCTAACAGTTGACTTGAAACCTTCCAATGCCTCTTGTATTATTAATATATCTGTTATATATAATATATAACAAATATATTAATAATAGTACTTATTTGTTCCTTAATATAATAGGTTTGGGAAAGGTAAGAAACACCTACTTTACGAAAAATTTCGACACTAAAGAAGGAATCCTTAAATTACCGGGCAAGGGCGTCAATCGCTTCTCAAAAGTGGAGGGGGGGGGGGTACCCTAACGGCGTAGGGTTAGGGGCCTGCTTAATATAATTCCCCGAAAAATTGTGGATTCTAGAAACTCTGTGGTGCGATCTGAGTCAATGTCTGACCACTCAAACCACTATTTATGAGCAAAAGATCATCTTTTAAACATCATTTTCGAGTTTGCATTGGGAGTATTTGCCCCCCCCCCCCCTCCCAAGTTGTTTCCTTGCCCGCGCCGCCACTGAAAATAACTTACTTCTAACAATGAAAAGCTTTAATTGCATTTTCATTCTTTACCTCCGTTATGCTATAGGGGGCCTTAGGGCCATTATAGAAACTGGCGAAGTCTGCTTACAAAAAGGCAGTTACTTGGATGGACTGCGGTTTGTGACCACATAATGGTGTTTTCTGCACGTCAGACATCGATCACGGTGATGCAACCAGGTGCAACGATCCGTGTGCAATTTATTCACAAACCACGCAGACTCCTATTGCATTGGTCACTCGTCATGGACTATAGCAGGCGCATCAAGGATTAAAACGCCGCTCTCACAGATTCTGTGTCTTGATTGGCCGAGACCGAGTCACATGGTACTTTCTATTTTGCCATCTTTCAGTACACGGCCAAAAGTACTATACCCGCAGCAACCGAAGTATTATACCCATGGCGCGGTATTTGTGTGCAAATGCTTGCTGGTGTGCGCGTTAAGGGCGTTGGGCGAAGCGCGTATTGTTCCCAAGAGATATATAGAGGCGTCACAGAGTTGGGTTCAAACATTTCGTAAAGGGGTGGTTTGGAAGAGAGAAATACATTTCCCACCAATTTTGCATTGAAATTGAAGCTTATTTTAATTATGTTCAAATTTAAATAATTTAAAATATTAAAACCAAGCAGAATCTGTGGGTGAAGTGTTATAAAACAAACATTGAATGCGTTATCTCGCGGTGAAGACAAACTAGCCTCCCTCGGTCATCCATGGAGCATTATATTTTCCCTTGGCTAAGCTTCGCCTCGGGAAAATAGAATGGCCATGGATCACCTCGGGAGGCTAGTTTGACACCACTCGAAGCATTCAATATTTGTATTCTATGAGGCTCATTGTGTGACAATTATTGTTGTCCATAGAATCGCCACGCACGGCAAGTAATCCACGCACAGCCAGTCGGTCCCAAGCTTATTACACACTCCTCTGCAATACCATACTGAGCAAACATTTCCAGACTGACATGATGGCAGAGTCCGGTAACAGTGACATTCCAATCGAGGCCCGTCCGACGTGGGCCTCGAAGAAAGAGTTTTTCTTGGCCTGTCTTGGTTGGGCCATTGGCCTGGGCAACGTGTGGCGATTCCCCTACTTATGCTATGAAAATGGTGGAGGTAAGCAGGCCCGTATAATTAGTGCTGGCTGGGAGGCTTTTAGCCCCATAAATGAGACTCCAATAGTTAGTAGGCCTACTGTACTTCCTCCGTATTGAGAGCTAGAGCCATATACTCTATGCATGCACAATTTCCGGAAAAGTTGTGACTGGGACTGGGAGGCTTCTTTTAGCCCCATAAATGTGGCTCAAATACGGGACTTCCTCAGTATAGTTAAAGCCACACCAGTGCATCCGAATTTCCGAAAAAAGTTGTGTTCAAGAACTTGAGGAATTTCAAATCGGGAGTGTATTATCAAAAACTTCCATTTTCCTAAAAGTGAAACACAATTTCGAACTTTGCTTTTCAATTTTACCGATAAAAGACTGCTATAGGGCCAAACTCAGAAAAGAACTTGACACGAGTTTAGATTAATGTTGTAGTACTGAATTTCGTTTTCCCCACCACCAAATTATGAAAGATGTCTCCGCCCCCTAAAGGTAAAGTTTGTCCAAAATTGTGTTTCAATGTGTAATTCTAAATTCAATACTGTAATCCTGAATTCAAAATGGTCTAAGTGTCTCTCCTGTTGGGCTCATTTCTCCAACGTTTCCAAATAGAAGACCCGCCCACAAAAAGATGGGAGACGGCTATTCAATATTGTCCGTCTTAATTTCGGCCCAAAAACCCATTTTATTTCACTAAAATAAAAAAAATTAGAGGCGAGTATTCTTTCATCTTAACGAAAACAATTTACACAAATTATTTTGGTTTTGCTGAAAGAACATTTACCTTTATTGTGATCCGTGGACAGAACTTTAAAAAGGTGGTTGTTTTAATAATTCCGTAGCTTAAAAAGTACATAGGACTAAGTGATTTGAATGATCTTGTACTGGCGGATTGTTGTGTTCGATTTCTCGTTCAAAATGTAATAACTTGTGCATTTCTAGAAACAAATAGATCTGTTTTCGAGGATAGAAGGTTAAGCAATTTGAAGCCTTCATTTTCAGATATTTTTGCAGCATAATTCACGGTCTGCTACATACTTTTCTGAAAACCTTGTTTCGTATACCTTTTGTAAATGTGTTCTCAATTTGTCAATTTCACCTAAATTAAGTGCTGTTTCCACCTATCTTTGCAGGTGCATTTCTGATCCCGTACTTTGGTGCACTCTTTCTGGCCGGTTTACCGACCTTCTTTCTTGATCTAGTGCTTGGACAGTACAGCAGTTTAGGCTGTATATCGGTCTGGAGAGCCGTACCTTTACTGAAAGGCAAGTGGAATTTTCGCCGAAAACTCCATATTTTAATCTTCACTAATTATGCCTAATAACTAAAATTTATATCTGTGTGTAGGCCTACATGAGTGAGGCTGGGGTAAATTACAGTACATTGGTAATGCTTGGAAGCCGAAAAATGAAGTATTTTAACTTACGTTGCTGTTTTCGCTATTATAGCGGAGGAAAGCTCCGTTAAAACCATAGAGCTATATTAAATTTATCGTTTCGGTTTGCGGTAACACCATGTGGTAATAACTACTGCTTAGAAGATATTTAGTTCTGAAAAGAACTTGTACTGCTTAGAAGATATTTAGTTCTGAAAAGAACTTGTCCTGCTTATTATCAGGACAAGTTCTTTTCAGAACTAAATATCTTCTATGCAGTAGTTATTACCACATGGTGTTACCGCAAACCGAAATGATACCGATACTCCACCATGCAAAGCCTTAAATCTTATATATATTAAATTTAATATAGCTCTATGGTTAAAACAAAACTAACAGTATTGTCTATATTATGGCTACATTGGACGCCTAGACATTACCACTCACTTCGCCGAGATATTCGAAAAGCCGCGTTACCACCTCGCAGCGCCGAGTATATAACGCGCCGCAGCTAAGCATAGGTTTTCCCGGCTATTTTAAAACACGTTTCATTCAAATTCATCAACTGGAATGAATTTCGTCCGAATTTTTTTTACACGCTTTTAACAAAACTAATTAATCATTTACCATTCAATTTTAAAGTTTCGTCACCCTCTTTAGTCACCAGGTCGAGAATACTCGTCATTACAGATCAAATTCGTCTAAGCTGTTGCCGAATGGCAGCATTCAGAGATCGAATTCTTCTTTTATAAATCAATTAGACGAATTTGATTTCTCAATAACAAGGTTTGGCGTAGACGAGACGAAATCGAATACTCTGGGACGAAAACGTGTTTTCGTTGTTTGAATTTGCTTGAGCTAAATTTGAAATTGTCTGACAAAAGACGAAGTTTAACATTGAAAGTGCACTAAATCGATGTTGATAGATGTTGATAGAATTTAAATAATAGAAACGGTGAATTACGTTTTAAAATAGCCTGGAAAACATATATTATCGCCCATATCTCGAATAATCGCTGCGGTGAGTAATGCCTGTTGATTCCCGGAATATCCTACCGTTCAAACAGCAACAGAATTTGAAACAAACGACCAGCAGTGTTGTGCTCCTATGCATTACAATATTGACAGACTAACAAAAAAAGATAAGCTCAGTACAATTCAGGGAAGAGTTTATTTTCAAAATGCGATATACGCCATGCATGCTGGTCCCTTTTAGAGCCCCACTCTCTCCTGTCCTGGCTTACCAAAGTTAATTTCGATGGCTGTTTTATACTTAGACACAACCAATGAATACAATCCAGCGAAAACTGAAGTTTCGAAACAGCTGTAATTATTATTATCATAATTTTTTAAAAAGTTTTACAACCTTGCCAATTTTGCACTTGAAATTGAAATCAATTATGAAATTGATATATTGCGTTTTTGGAACCAAACCCTTTTTTTTGTTATACAAAACGTCAATATGTCATTTATTTGATTACCCAGGATTAGGTTTCAGTCAAGTCGTCTATTCTTTCATTGTTGGCTCCTACTACAACGTGGTCATTACATATTCAGTCTTCTATTTCTTCGCGTCGTTCACATCCAATCTCCCTTGGACTGGGTGCGACCACGAGTGGAACACCGCCCTCTGTAGCAGTCTGGTCTCCGACTGTCTGGGCGCAGACGGCGTCATCACATTTAATAACACGTGCCAGAAGCTAGGCAATCTTACTGATCAAGAGTTGGAGAGTTTAAATGTAACGATGACAGGAGATGAAGACTACGATGTGTCGAATTACACTGATCCGTTGGATGGCCTGAGACGTTCTTCAAGCGAAGAATACTGGAGGTAAGTAATACTAAATAACTAATTAAAGGACCCGTCCAAATAATTAGCCTTATTGCAACTGATATCAGTTTTAGGGCTAAACATCTGTTACAGTTTTGATATTTGTACAAACGTGGTGAACATCTGATGCTAATGGTTTCTGTGATATGATATTGAGTGAGTGTTATAGCTATATATAATATAAAAAAACAACTATTCTTACGATAGAAATAATTATTCTTGACGGCACATTTTTGTAAAAAAGAATTGTAAATAATTACATTTTGCATTTCCCTAATTAAACCCCATTAAACTAATTAATGTTGCTCACAAAGCCCTATTAAAATGATATTTACAATTGATTCAGAATAGCTAGAACAATCATAAAATAACACACGTTGTGGTTCAGAAATTCACTTTTGCTGTTCGCATGGAGACATGAAAGTACATGTATGGGCCTTATGCACAAGCCGGCCATATTAAAATGAAAATGAAATCTTCAATTTTTGGAACTTGCGAAGAGAAATGAAAGCATGCAAATTACTAATTAATTCAAGTCTGCTTTAAAGGGAAAATACAACATTTGCAAACATCAAAAAACGAAATGATCAAATTATCACAAAATACCTTACTGAATTGTTAGGGACTGACAGTCTTAAGCATCCTTTAAAATCGTGGTACCTGGTGGGCTAACATTTTCAAGAAAAACTGTATTTTTTTCAACGCTGGTCGGCCGACCTGCGTTGGAGAATGTTTTTTTTTCTCAAAAACTGCTCTTAATTTTTCATATTTAGTTATTCTGACTTTTCTTTGCAATTGATCACACACCTGTGAAGGGGTACAAGCCTGCTGGACTGATTCTCTGACCTTACAATTCCCCAAAGTGTATTAATTGCTTCGTTTCATCTTAAGTGGGGTCAGGGAACCAGACTACAAGAACATGATAGGTTTTCTTGGTTTTTCCAGCATGTACAAGCCCAAAACATGAAACAAGTCAGTTGAACAATATTTTATATAACAAACTAATCCTCCAAATCCATTTATTTCTGAAAATTACAGCAAAAGCAAATGTTGTACATTCCCTTTAAGGAATAATTTAAAATTTGTAATTAAACATTCTCTAATGTTTTAAGCCAGATTAAAAAGTGACGGTAAAATAAGGCTGCATAAATAGTCTGGCGCCGTCCCATTCAACAGTTAACAATTTATGAAATACATTCAGGGAACTCGACAAAAATGACCAACTCGTGCATAAGGCCCATACATGAAACAAGCGGCGTCAGACTAATGCATATAACAGGGTGAAAAAAAGCAGAGTTGTAATGACTCGAGTCAATGACTCGACTCGATTCCCATCGGGTAACTGACTCGACTCGAGTCACTGCGAGCAAATGACTCGACTCGACTCGAGTTCCTCATCAGCAGACTGGACTCGAATCGAGTCAAAGACTAATAACACTCGAGTCCCAAAACTGTTCGAAATTATATTTGCGGTGTCTAACGGTGCAAAGTTATTTTATGTTCGTGCACTTTGCGTTGTAGCCGCTTATTACGTACAAATATACCCCTTAATCACGGACTCCAACCTCGTGGGTTTGTAATGTAGCGCACAAACTACTATCCCGGAACCAGACTTTAAACACATTTCCCAATTATGAGCTTCATCATCTGCTTCCGGCGATTTCTTAAGCCCTTGATGGAACCCCGGCTGAATTTATGTACTGCTTTAAAAAAAAAAAGTAGATATGTTTCTATATAGTCAGAAACAGTTCTAAATGTATATGTTGCAATTTAGTTTGGATGTTGTCAGCGTAAACATTATTCCAGACCCGAAGCCAACCAGAGATAAACCGACGTTGCACGTCTTGTAAACTATTACGTAGATCTTTAGTAAAAACGTCCAGCAGAAGCTGTCTATTGGGTACCATGCAGCATATTTAAGTCTTTGGATCTTGATAATAAATTGGTGCCTTGCTTGTGTTCCTTCTCCGACTCTGTACTTTATTAGATGGTGTTCAAATATCAATGACTCGAATTGAATCGAGCAAAAAATTTAATTCGACTCGACTTAACTCGAACACTAACTGTCACTTGACTCGACTTGACTCGACCTTCTTGACGCAATGACTCGACTCGACTCGATCGAGTCGCTTCCTAAAAAATAACTAGACTCGACGCGAGTCACAAAATTCAATGATTCGTAATAACTCTGAAAAAAAGCTACATCACATACATGAATAGACAAGCTTCGTGAAGCTGCTCCCAAAAGCAAGTGTAAAAGTCACAAGTGACAGTCCTTCAGTGAGATAGGTAACCTGTTTAATTGACAGTAAGGCAGTCAGTTGGTCAATGAGGTACAAAACACCTTTGATGATTGTCGACCGCCCTCTAGGACCAGCGGAAATATTTGTATCTAACTCGTGCGTCTATATCTTTCATAGGATGCGTTCGTTTAGCTCACATGGGTCGACACGGGTCAGCCCCGTGCCGTTCGATTAGCTCTGACGTCATTTTCGAGGCTCAACCGGGTCAGCCACCACATACAGACCCTGCTCGTGGAGCAGAGTCAGTGGTGGAAATACGTTACACGCATGCGTTGTTCTTTCCACGAAACGGACAAATATGGCGACCGGACAGCGGAAATCTCAAGTGGACTTAAAAAATACCTTATTTGAAGTCAAATGGTAATAATTTGTTGAGTTCATTGCGATTTATAAGGCTATAATTCCAACCAAATCCGAAACGGGCGTCACGTGGGGATCGTGTGATAGCCCGCGGTTTAACGTTCGAATAACCTGGCTGTCGTGGCTAACCCGTCTGCCTTTACTCGAGTCGATCCGGGTGAGATACTCAAACGCACCCATGATTATGTCTTTCAATATTTGCCTCCTTCTTGCAATGTTATCCCAGCTTAGTTTTCAAGGACAAAATGCATGAATTCTAATAATCAATAGCCACCAAAATAAGTTCAGCGATGTATTTATAGAAGTAATTGAATAAAACATGGCAAAATTATTGTATTATAACATGTAATGCAGGTATACACGTATTTTGAAAGATGTTCTTAGCATTTTCACATGTGAATGTCAGGTTTGCAGTCTTGCAAGAGTCTCCGTCCATGGATGAGACGGGAGGCGTGGTCTGGCAACTTGCCTTGTGTCTGCTCTTCGCTTGGATCGTGGTGTTTCTCTGCGTTGCAAAAGGCATCAAATCATCGGGAAAGGTATCGCCATATCAGTGACCTTTCTTTGGCGTAAATAGGCCCGAAATTTCGCCGGGCAAATCACGATTTGCATGCCTGGTATCATTTTGTGGGCAATGAACTTGACGGCTTGTAAGAATGAAGGGTGGAAGCCTTGAAGACGACTGCGAGCTCGTACTGCTGTGTAATTCGGATACAATTAGGCCCTTAAACTACTCTATTTGTCAATGGAGCGTATAAGCATCCTTTTTTGTTTCAAAATGGCGATGGGGATTCAGGACTACTCAGGGTGATCTCCTTTGGATGGCATTTTCTACCAAAAGTCACATTTGTTACCCCCACCCAAACAAAAAAGATCAGATGTTTGTTCTCAAACACCTTGGAGAGTTGTATATTTTTCATATTTTTTGAAGTAGGCGGAATTATCACTGATGTCTATGGCAGTATATTTACTGGGCTGCATCCTTATTCATTGTTCTACCTTTTCCTATCAGGCTGTTTATTTTACAGCTACCTTCCCGTACGTGTGCTTGTTTGTGCTGCTCATTCGTGGTGTTACACTTCCTGGCTATTACAAGGGCGTGGAATTTTTCGTGACTCCTCGTTGGAATACACTGACCAAACCAAAAGTAAGTGCTTAATACGTAATTGTGACATACATTCCCAATTTAGCAGGATGTTTGTGACCTACATATAAAACTTGTGGCTATGTACATGTATGTAGTGTAGCTATTGTAAGATCGCAAGTGTAATGGCCTTTCTAATCGTATTGTTTGCTTCCTAGTGCAATCAGAAGGTCTTATATAATCCTATATTAAAGATATAGTCCATCATTTGTAATTTGTGCATTTTGTTCGTATGAAGCAACAAAAGTGTTCAAAATCTAATGAAAGATACTGAACAACTAACCTGATGAAGTTTCAGCTCAGCTTCAGCTGTATATTCCGAGAAAAACAGCATTCTAGGATCTCAATTTCAAATCAAAAGTTGCTAAATCATGTTTTGAATTGTTTTGAATTGCAGCTATACGCGATGTCGCGCACTGATCCGACGAATTATAGCAACCGCGCCCTGCTGTGCGTCGTGCCAATGCTTGCGCGCGCTGCGCCGAATAACAAAACGAACTACTAATTAAAATGTTCCTACGGTGCGTCTTAAGACGCACCGTTGGAAAATGACAGCTTGCCGGAAAGAATAATTTCACAGGGAGTTTAGTCCACTTCCTATCTTTCAACCAAGTATTTTTTTCAACAATAATACGCCAGTTACTTTTTCGGATGGCTGCAAATGATGGACTATAGCTTTAAAAGATCCCACACTGTCTTTCTGTCTTTCTGATTTCTGTGTGTCTGGTAAAAAGGCCTTAGGAGTGTGCGGAAGCGCCAAATGCAAGGGGTAATGGAGAAGTTTCCAGTGTATGCAGGTCCTATGCTCCAATTTCACTGTTCTCTGAAGTCACGGTTGCCACGTGAAAAAAATTATTTGTAGGCCTATTCTTTTGCTTGTATGGCAAATTTGTTTCTTTCAGATTTTCAATATTTACATATTACAACATTGTGTATATGAAAACACTCCAAAACATATCGCTATTACGCATGCAAAACATAACGTTGATGATGAAAAAAATTGCGCCACCAAGGTTTACTAGGCTACGCCCATTGGGAGTCCACATGCAAATCGAAGTCAAAGTAGTACATTAGTATATGACTTCACCCGCTAGTAATATAAATAACCTCACACCGGATTACACGTATAATTCTATGCTTTCTGTTCTCGATTCAATACAATACTACCCGAGCGTAAAGTCTAGGGAGGGAGCCCCTCTAAACGGTTGCGAGAAAGAGAAGCAGCGATGGAAGGCTTCGGCTTTACATAGCTAAGAAAGCGATGTAGAAAATGGAGCTACAATGTAGAAACAGCGTAAAAAATGTTTCACATCTATTGATTAATTTAGGCCTATTTCAATATTGCGATTAATCTGTGCAACATGCGGTTCGAACAATTTTATTCCATATATTGCAACAAATTGTGTCGTGTGTAGTATCGTTCAAAAATCACGTATTTAACTGGTTCCTTGTTCTTTCACCGTTATTGCACCCATAACCGTCCAGCTGCAAGCTCGGCCTGGATAATGTTCTCTAAGGCCGTGTTCGAAACGGGCTTCCAGAGCTACGGCTACGTCTATTGTCGGCGCGTCCCCGCGTATTTTCAATGGGGGCAGACCTAGACCTAGCTCTAGACAGCTGATTCGGATGCAGCCGATAAGACTGACCTATAATGCCCCCCTTGTCAGATTACAAGTCTTCTATTTTAACATTATTTGTCAGGAATTCATTTCTCTTGTTTCCACACAATATTGTTTGCGCACCCCAGGTTTGGCTGGATGCAATCGGTCAGATATTCTTTTCTCTAGGGAGTGGCTCATCAGGAACACTCACTCTAGGATCGTACAACTCGTTCCACAATAATTGTCTCATGTAAGTATCATTATCAGTTTTGACAGATATGGTATGCAGTGTATAGTGGTAAGACGTATACTCGTCTATATCTCGACCGCCCAATAAATCTACCTTTTACTACTTATATTATTATAGGCCTACCGTAAAAAAACGCCCCAACACCATATGGTTTTTATGCATCAGGAAAATAATACTTGTAATTCTATATGTAACAATGGCTCGATATACTTCATGGTTAACTAGATTATGCATGGTATATTTTGTATTTGCTCTGCTCCAGTGACGGCTTGATCGTCCCACTTATCAACTCGGCAACCAGTATTTTTGCCGGCTTTGTTATCTTCTCGATTCTCGGGTACATGGCTCACACACAGGGAAAAGACGTCAGTGATGTGGTTTCGCAGGGTATGTATGATGTGGTTTCGCAGGGTATGTAAAAAAAAAAACCCCAAAAAACCACAAAACACCCAAAACACCTATATATCTTTTTTGGACTCTGAAATTAGAGGTATTTTGTATTTGTCGCATTAAAAATTTAGAACTTATTCAAAATGACAATGGTATTTTTTTTTAAATTAATACATAAAATATGTTTACAATTAAAGTCATTAACAGATGTTTTTGAAGTAGTTGGAATGTATCTCTTAAGGCCGCATCCGAAATACTAGGTACGGCTTGCAACCACACAATGTGTCTATTAGAAGTAGCTGCGGCTACTCACCATTATATCCACGTATTTCGCTGCTGGACCGTAGCCAAGAAATTTGAAGGCGGCCTTATCTTCGTCTTTAAAGGGGCATTACGGCCTGAAATCCACAAACATTTCATGTTTTGGATTATTTACTTGCACTATTTAAAACGTCTAGTTAAAAGGGACTAACCTAATGTATTACCGGACCCGAGAAAACGGACGGGAAAACCCCGGGTTGTTTACATCGGACACGACGGGGTACGCAATCGTTTTTTGCTGTCGTTTTCATTCAATGCACGATGCAAGTTGTGTGTCAAACATTACACACAGCACCAATAAACTTGCACGTGTGGTTTCTTACACGTTCGCAAAAGGCGGACACAGTCTTTACGGCTGATCACATGCTAGCACTGAACAGCCCGATTTTTTTTTTGGGGGGGGGGGTCGCAAAAGTGGACCCCGAAATTCGTTCTCGCCGGAACAACACAAGAATAACACAAAAAGCGCCCAGTTTTTTAAAGGATAGTTGTGTGGATGTATATATCCTACTTTAATTGTTCTTTCCGATTAAAATCATTTCGTTCAATACACGTTTTGTAGACCAATTGGGCGTATTCAAGGCCGTTATATCCCTTTAAATGCCCTTTCCAATTAGCATAATTTCGTTTAAAACGCGTTTTGTAGCTCAAATGGGCGTCTTCCAGGTCGTAATGTCCATCTACGTTTGCTACTTTCTACCACACAGGTTACGGGCTTGCATTCGTGGCCTACCCGGAAGCTGTTAGCCGCATGCCCTTGGCGCCATTTTGGTCTGCTTTGTTCTTCTTCATGCTGTTCATCATTGGACTTGACACACAGGTGATTACCCAGTCTCTGTTTAAATCTCAGAGCAGAGATTACATAACCGATCACATGGTTTGGGAAAGATACAAAGATCATTCGCGGAATACGGTGGAAGACCTGTGATAAGCCAAATATATGTAAATTTTATGGAAAACATCGCTGTTACATCACATTATTTTTGGTATAGGCTTTCCCGGTAATTTTAACCTTTGTATCACACGAATTGCCTATTTCGATACTTACACAATTCGCACAATTCTTCAAATAGGTCTGAAGATTGGGCGCATTTTCTAAACGTATACGTTTTAAGTCACCAGAAACGAAATGTGACGACAACAACATTAAAACGAATGACAAAAAACGAATTTGCGCGAAAAAGTGCCGGAACCATTGTTTTCAGCGAAACGCAAACCAGTGTACACGAATATGGAGCTCAGTCGAATGGGGGTGCATACCTATGTTCCCCAATACCGATGTTCCCCGAATCCCAACCCAAACTCTAACCCTAGCCCTTACCCTAACCGCAACCCTAACCCTAACCCTAATCCTAAGGATTTCGGGGAACATCGGCCCCGTCGAATGGTTAGGAAGTGCCATACACCTGTATTGTTCATTAACATCATGCACAGCGTCCATAAACTATTTTCAAGGCACCTTAGCCTTCATGTGATTATATTTTGCAGTTTGTTATCATCGAGAGGAGTGTGACTGGTCTGGTAGATGAGTTTGCGTTTCTTCGTCGTCATCGATTACTGACTTTGCTCGTCTGGTGTCTGGCCATGTTCTTCGTGGGACTGATATTTGTGACAAATGTGAGTAATAATAAACCAGAATGTACATTACAACATCACACTTGAATAAAATTGCTTTTGCTGTGGCTTGGACTGGTCTTGGACAATATTTATTATTATTAACTTGTTATTAATTTAGACAAGAACATGCAAGAAAACAAACTGAACAATTATTTTTTTATATGCACTGTTTATTTTGACTAGACTTAACCCGACCCTGTCCCAGTTATTGCCTATATGCTGCGTCTGTACACAACATTAAACGCACTTCAGTTTAAAAATATTGAAGTTCAGCAAACATGACTGAATATAAATTTGTCACTATACAGGCAGGACCATACTGGCTCGCATTCGTTAACGCGTACGCGCCATCAGTCGCCCTCATATTTTTCGTGGCTGGCGAGTGTCTGGCGATCAGTTGGCTCTATGGTATCCGACGACTGTTGAATGACATCCGATCCATGATTGGCGACAAGGTCGTTGATTTCCCTCTATTTAAGCTCTATCCGTTCGCTTGGGCTATGATCGTGCCATTGTTTTTGTTGGTGAGTTAACTTTTCTTGCATTATTACACAGTTTACTCCTTTAGTGTTTCTCTTCATTTTGCCACACGTAAACCTAACCCGAAAATGCCTCTTAAGCTGTTTTTTTCAGAGAGGGGGAAACACTGTGTGGACGTGGGCAAGTCCACACAACGTCGCTGCTACCTGGTTTATGTGGACCTCTTTTGTTCGGACGTCCACACAGTGAACGCAATGCTTGCGCACACCCATCCATCCACCCACGTTTGTTTATGATGTAAATCGAGGGTTTTCTTTTGTTCCTCTTCCCTTTTCCTTTGTTTGTACTTTTACTTTTTCGCAAGAGCTCTCATTGGTTTTGTACACGTTTTCCAACCGAGGAGTCCTCGATTCGGTTTCTGTCCTCGATTCATCGATGATGTTGCATGTGTGTGTCCTCGATGTACACCATAAACTAACGCAGGACACATTATGTAAATGTGCAGCCCCATAATTTTGGATTTCCAGTTTCTGTGCACCTATTTATACGATCAAACAAAGGAAAGATTGATTAACTTCTGGACTTTTATATATATTTATATATGAAAATATGCGTTAAGGCCATTTGGGGAGGGTTTAGGCAAACCAACGTCATTCAGTCAAGTGATACTATTTGCTTTTTACCGGTAAAGAGGGCATTCAACCACTAATAAACTCCACCAGGGTTAAATTTTGAGACACGAGAGAGTTGAAATCCTGGTGCAGGCTGGGGCAAAACCCCAAATATAATAACTAAGGGTTTTGTCTTAAAAGAGGGATTTGCGGCAGAAATCAGAGACGCCTAAAATAACAGCTTCGTTTGAGTGCTCAATTATGTTTTTCCCACTTTCACACTTATTTAAATGTTTACACAATTGTTTTCCCTTCAATTTAGATCGTGGTGGTATTTAAATTTATCACCCGCACTGAGCCGCAGTACAACGGGCCACTGCCGGCATGGTCGGCTGGTATTGGCTGGAGTATCTTCATCGTGGTTCTGGTTTGGATACCACTATGGTGGATCTATGCCATGATGACGGAAAAGGGAACACTCAAAGAGGTATTTTGCAGACCTAACCTAACATCATCGAATTGTATAAACTGAAAGAAGCGAAGTATTGATTCCACACTGCTCCAGGTGTAGCCGGTGATCTCAACAAAGTTATTCACAATTCTGAAAAGTTTTTTTTTTGCTCCGAAGAGCTGCGTTGTTCTCGCAAACAATGACACCTTATCTACAATCTCTATTTTCGCAGCGCCTGCAACAGTTGGTGAGACCACGTGACAACTGGGGCCCTGCCCTTCCTGAGAACCGCCTGCATGCTTGGCAGGTGCACAGGCGGCTAGGCACCAGTATGGGAGGCAAGCTGAACCCGGACAGCAAAGGCTTACAGAAGAGAGATGACGAGATGCAAGTAAAATACAGTAGTCTTCCCGACCAAATTGAGAACAATGCTGTGTAGTTGGGAAGTTAGTCCTCGGAGCCATAATACGGTTCCAGTGGTGTTGGCGCAGACGGTTAGGTTACTCTCTCAAGCTATTAGTAGATTAGGTACTAAAAATCAGTGCTTGATTATAATTATATTATAATTTTTTTAACTTCTGAGAGTTTTGGTGTTTTGTTTTTAATTAACTTGGAGTGATTTACAAAAGATGCACTGTTTTAGGGTCATGTGGGATTGATAAACTTGTGTTATTTGATACAAGAGGCGGTTCGAGTGGTGTTGGCGCTAACGGATACTCTCTGTACTAAAACAGTGCTTGATTAGAGATAGGGTTTTATGATTGTTTTTAATTTCTGATAATTTGGTGGTTTTTTATATTAACTTGAAGTGAGTTATTACAAAAGATGCACTGCATTGCAAGGGCGGATCCTGAACACAATTTTTTGGGGGCCAAAAAAAAATTTGGTCCCCCCAAAAAGTGGGTCAAAAAAATTATGGCGTGGGGTTCGGGGCCCGCTTAAGGGCCCCGAAATTTTTTTGGATTCTAGATGCTCTGTGGTGCGATCTGAGGCAATTTCTGACCACTTTAACCAATGTTTTTTTTTTTTTGGGGGGGGGGGGGGCATGGCCCCCTTTTGGCCCTCCCCCCTGGATCCGCCCTTGCTGCATTGGGGTCATATCGCCATATGCAGGATTGATCAAGTTGTGTTGATACAAGACTCCATTCCATTACGTTGCTTAATCTTGAATTCACTGTTTTGTGTCAAGATCAATACATGCAAATTTTCCAAGACTGGGGAGGCAAGTGAACGAATATTTTGGTTTTCTTAAATGGTTCACACATTACGCGTGAGGCAGTGGTGTCTTAAAATAAATCCTAAATAGTTGTTACCCATTTTCTTTGTTGATTATATTTGAATGTTTCTGTGGTCGGAGAAATATGGATTAGCTGGAATGCCTAGTCAGCAAAACAAAAATATTTATTTATTTTTAAGTTATGCTAACGGTTAGGTTTCTCTCTAAGGCTATTAGTAGAACTACATGTACTTTTCTGAAATTAACTTGGAGTGAGTTATTACAACAGTTTTGAGATTATATGCAGAACTGATAAAGTTGTGTTATTTGATTCAAAAGGTCGTTGCATACGTTGATTTTGTTTTATAAAACATGAAATTACGCCAAACGTAAAAATGTTCCAAATATAGATAGGCAGGTGAAAGAATATTTTTGTTTTCTTAAACAGCTCACACATTTTTGCAAGGCAGTTGTGTTTAAAACAAGTCGTTATAATTGTTACCTATTCTGTTGTAAATTATATTAAAAATTTTCGGTGCCGAGAGGCAAAAGGATGAGCAGAAGTGCCAAGCCAGCACATTTGTTTTTGTTTCAAAATATTTTTTTTTTCAAGTTATGCTATTGGTCACGTTACTCTCAGGCTATTAGTAGAATTACATAATTATACTAACAATCGGTGCTATATTAGAGATAAGGTGTTTCGTATAATAATATTTTAAATTTGTGATAATTTTTTTTTTTTTTTTTTAACCTGGAGTGAGTTATTAAAAAGGTGTACTGTTTGGGGTTAGGATATCATTACATATGTAGAATTGAAAAAGCTGTGTTATTTGATCCAAAAGGCCGTTGCATGAGTTGCTTTTGTTTCTATGAAGCATGACAATACGCAAAACGTGAAAATGTTCCAAAAATGGAGAGGCAGGTTGACGAATATTTTGGTTATCTTAAACGCTTCACACATTATTGCGAGGCAGTGGAGTCCAAACATATGCCATTCATCATTGATACCTATTCTGACGTAAATTATATTTGAATCTTTGGGTGTTGAGAGGGAAATAGATAAGCAGGAGTGCCAAGCCAGCAAAATCTTGTTTTATTTATTTATTTAATTTAAAGTTGTGTTGTCGACATTCTAGTTAGAATATATATTTTCATTTCCCCCGAACCCAGGCCTGCATGACCAATTTCAAAGCGCTGGTATGGTAAGCGCTGGAGACTGGTATTTCATGTTGAAGCAGTACTAAGCAAGGCAGGCCAAACTGACATCTCTAAAAGCCTGTTTTGCACCTGGGTAACATAAGAAAACTAGAGGCGAATTGGGTCTCACTCGGCATTGACATTCTTGTTATCTATTTAATACGTCGACGGCCAATTGGGGCTAAAGATGTGTAGGGTGTTGAAGGACCCAACCATCAAAATGGGTCTAAGGCACGGTGTCAGTCAAAGTCAGTGAATATTTCTGCAACCCTCTCCAAATATGTTTAAATTTCGGTTGCGTTTGTGCAAAGATTCGGATTTGTTTTTGTTTTCGGCAGGAGAGAGGATGTGACACCCTACAGGGTGTGGCTGTGAGCTGATTTTGAAACGCAAACATTGGGAGGATGACTCGCAAGGCATTTGCAACGAGGTTCTGGAATGAAAGAATCGCCCATGATGTCCTCGTGCAAAGTTCAGCGGTTGATATAAATAACTGGTCAAACAGTTTGAAGGCGTACTCTAAAATAACTTAACCTACCAATATGACGAACCCAGCTTAATCCAACAAAATGATTTATCATGAAATATCCTTTAAGTTAGCGGACAGATAACACAATCGCTTTTATAAATATTTGGTGCCGACAAAATCAAGGTCAAAAGTGTGATCCGATTGAGCAAAGAGCAACTGATTTTGTTTCCTTCACTGCAAACAATTTTATATTCAACTTGGTTTAAATTGAGGTTAGCCAGAAAATTAAGCATTCTTTTAACATTAGAATATTGACAAACGTTAACAAAAACATAACAATATGATCAATTGTTAAACTGAAACACTGTTCAAAAGAAGTGCAAACGGTTTGAAACATGATTGGAATGTACACTGTAAATATTCAAGTATTACAATTAGAACTGTGAAAAGAGGACTGTTTTGTGAGTAAATTAATTTGATAAAGAATGAATCTAATCTTAATTTTCTAAGATTTTATCTATTTAATGTAACAAATTGTAGTCTTTCCTTCGATTTATGTGAGTATTTATTTGTTTTATTAATTCACATTGATTGCTTTGTACTCGGCGAACTCGTTCCTCCAATCGGCCAGATCCGTGTACTTCCAGGTGGAGAATGCTTGTCTCCATTCACGTTCTGCTTCATCCATATCGGCTGTGTCAAGAAAAGGAAAAAATCATCACCTGTTAGAAATGATACGCTGAACACAATAAAAGCTACAGAGGTTCAAATTCACGTTGCCGTTAAATTAATGCATATTTAACAACATGGGCGTCCGCAGAGGTGTCAGTGTAGGCCGGGGAGGGCTAATGTCTCCCTCCCCGCCCGAGAACTTTCCTTTCCCAAACTACATCCGCAAACATGGTTGTTGAGCGCCCTTTACGATACTTTTATGATACTTACGCAGGTACATGTATATAATAAGCAGAGAGATAGCTCAGTGCAGTCGATACAGGGTAGGGTTTTGCACCGCAAGGTTGCGGGTTCGAACCCTGGTTTTGCGCCCGAAATTCTTTTCTTTTCTCATCCGAGGCTTCGGAGGATTTTTTTAAAGGGAAGTAAAGTCCGAATTTCATAATGTTCAAAATCATTTTTTTTCTCATGTTATATTCTTTTCTCATGTTTTTCGGGAAAGTAAAGTCCAAAACGCCATAAGGTTCACCCATATTCGAATGTCTTTTGGGAGAAAAGAAATGCTCCCAATTGATACTAATTGAGAATAGGCTAAAGAAAGTACAACGATTGTAGGAAAAATGTGCTCTAAGGGTCAACGTAAAGTCTTGCCAATCCGGTTCGGCCGAAGCTAGACCCGTTCAGGTACGACTGGGCTATATGGCGTGAAAAGGATTAGTAGAGTCCATCTGATGTCCCGGACAAACACAACCGGAGACAAGGCAAGGTTAGAACAAACTCTAAGTTTCGGCATCACTTTAATGTGTCAGCTTACCGAGCATAGTGTTGAGCTGAATGATGTAGGAGTTCCAGAAATAAGACTGCTGACTCTTGAGTGCCCTGGATGTGGGCAGATTTAAGCTGAGTTCCTTGTACTCCAACTCCGGGACGGTAAAGCGGGGCCAGAAATCGCGCTGGGAGTCGGGAGGGGAGCCTTGTGGCGGCACGCCAGGGTTTCTGTTCAAGAGGAGGACGTTTGTATTAAATGTTGCATGTTCAATAGGTATTCTTGCCATGAATAACTGTGTGCATAATTTTTGGGTTCTATGATCGGGGTTTCAGCTAAAGTGTGAAAATTACAGAGGATGGAAGCTGTCGTGGGACTTTATTAGGAAGACAAAATTTACTTTTCCTATTCACCTAGAAAAATAATTCAATTAACTTGTATTTATTTTGTAATCCGTACAGGAAATAGGTTATGTCATGGGGTATGTATCAAGAAAAGTGTTGTTTGAACCCAAATTGGTATTTGATATCCATTGTCGGGTTAGGTCTGATGAATGGCAAAGTTATAACCTACCCAGTTTTGGCAAAAGTGGTCCAGAACTCCATAAACTCGACGGACAATTCTTTTTCTTCTACCGTGAATGCGGCAAAGAAGGGAGCCTCATTTGGGACGAAGGGAAGGCCGAACACAAACGGGATGTCTTCAGCGTGACCGCAACCAAGCCAACCTGGTCCGCCGTAAAGGACGTATAAAGACACAGAGGGCACGTGCGTCATCTGATACAGGAAGACACTGTCGTTGCCATGGAAATGGAAGCGCGCCACCATGTCCGTCCCGCTAGCAAAGTAGAAATCCGTCGCGAACTCCACGTACGAGCGATAGTAGTCATGGTCGCTGAAGTCTGCCTGGGACCAGTCAATATACTGCATTCCGATAGCGTCATGAACTAGTTTATTTTTACCATCTGACAAAAAAAGATAATATTGAAGAAAGTTTCTCAAAAGAACCAGCTTTATTTTTCGATAATCACAGAACATGAATCATTCATATGTTTACAACGTGCAAATTATATTAAAATAATATCAAAATTAGTTTCCAATCAGACCGGAGGGCGTAAAAGAGGGAACCTCCTCCTTTTTGAGTGTAAGTACAGTTTGTATACTCGCCCTTTGATCTAACTTTTATATAGGAGCGCTTATTTCTAGGACCCTGGCCACTTTTCAAATTCGTCAAAGCTGGGCTTGGGGGGCGCTTTTTCTACAATAATACACATTGGAAACATGCGCGTTGTCCGCCTATTCCCTGCAGTACGCTGCAACCTATAGGATGCAACCTTGTATTAAACTTCCCATAGACACAGGTGCTTAATGCCCATACGTACTTCAAAATTCTTCTAAAAATACTCGGAACTCTCACAGGTGTTTAAGCTGCACAGTAAAAAGATGATCAACATGTCATCTTTCATTTGTAGCCATCTTGAAAAACGATCACTCCACAACATGGCAAAATAGCGCCACTTTCGAGTCCAAATGCATCCAAAATGCTCAGAATTGGAAGCTCCAAGTCCGGGCCAGAGGTTCATAGACACATCTCTTCAATTCCTCAATTGTATGGCTCTCAGAACTCTCTAATATAGAATATTTTGATGGTGTAACTTTTATTCATGAGCTCGGTGGATGGATTTAGGCCTATTTACAGGTGTGCACCCTTTAGCGAAAGGCCTAAGTGGAAAACGTTTAAAAGGACAAGAGATTCACAATTTCTCGTTTTCTGTTTTGGCCCTTTCTTTTGTATGATAGGCAAACGCGAAAATCGCGTGCATTGTGCAACTTTTCAGGCGTTGTGTTAGTTGCGAAAATAAAACCACTTAATATCCAAAAGACGCATTTTATAACCTAACTAGTTGAACGGTATGAACTGAATGGATATTACACTTTAGGAGAAAACAGTGGAAACTATAACCTTTTGATCAGGAAATAGCTAAGAGTTCGTCAATAGCATTTCTTTTTCCACTACCTTTTTTTGTACAACACCGTCTGCAAATGGTGCCCGTCTATTCTGTGCAAAATGTATGGGAGGCCACCACACAAAGCTTATCGTAACTCCATCTAAAACACACGTTAAAATTGTGCAGCAGCAGGATTCCAGTCAAACTAGTGAGTTTGGCGGTTTTGAGACATCATTTTACATTGAGAATTTTTTTTTTTTAATTTTGCCGACGCGCATGGCTACGGCGACGCGCGCGCATACCAGAAACGGGAGCCTTTTTTTTTGGGGGGGGGCGTATGTTTTACAATATTCATAACAGTTGCTTTACAATTACTGCAGTAATCTTGTATTTTTTTTCGTTGTGGTGTATTGTATTTGTAATGTTTTGTATTTGCACATTGTGTATAGTAATTTGTATAGTCATGCAGTAATCCCGTATGCTGTTATTTCATTTCACTGTGCTGTATTGCATTTTTAATGCATTATATTTGTACATGCGTGTAGAATCATGTAGTGTATGTAATGCAAACCAGTTTCAAACTGTTTGGGCACACTCTGGGCAAAGAAATAAAATAAACTGATCGTTAGAAACCACCAGCGATTCTTGATTTCTTCATCAAAGTGATCATTAAGCCATACGGAATAATTGCACTGTTGTTCAGTACAAGCACGACATTTAATCTGATAATAATGCGATAGTCTACTTTTGGGACATGCAAATGATCATACATTAAAAAGGCCCTACTTCCTTACCCAGATAGAAGTCACCGGCGATAAGTTCATCAAAATCCTGTCTGCTCAGCGTCGGAGGTTCCTCGGAGGTAACGTAGTCGGAGAAGCGAGGGTTGGCCAATACACTCAGCGTGCCTTCATCTTTATTTGTGCCTAGGAGAAGGTCAGCGTGATTGTACCGACCAGTTGCGTACAGAGCTTCTGGTGTGTCGACCAAGAAGCTCCCATCCACTACCACGGCGGAAAGAAAGGTGTTCTAAAATAAGGGAAAATAATTATTAACGAAAAAGAAAGAACAAACAACGATCAAAACCAGACGTATTCTGAACATAGTTTTATACAGTAATGTAATTTGATTGATTTATAATTATTTGGCAATTGTCAGCATGAAGTCCCAGGCAGGATGCGACCTTGAACACGGGAAAGGTACAGCTACAACCCGTAGTTCCCCAATGCATTTGAGATTATATCAAGATAGTTACAATGTCTATTGCCCCGTAAAGTTCAGTTGCGTTCTTGTCTCTCAGGCAGTTCACCAGGGCGGTACTCTCAGATACTCCACAGCCAAGCTTCTGCCCGATGTCTAAAGCCTGCTTTCGTAGCCTCTCCTTGTCCTCGGAAAACGCCCAAGGTGAAAAAGCTGTACCACTCTGAAATGCAAAAAAAAAAAAAAACACGAAAATGGTTTTGATACTTTGTATTTCATCATAGACAGGACACTACACTGCTGACAACCATTATTTTCTTGTGTTACTATTGTTTCGGGTTTATAAAAAATATCAAGGACTTTCACTCTGGTCTTGAGGATTATCATCTCAGGTGACCCTTTCTCCAAATTCCCAGAAGAGGACAATCTGTTTATGGTTGGTTCATGGTTCTATTTAACGTGATCACCCCTTTCAAAGGAATCAAGTGACATTTTGGTCCTTAGCAAACGGTACCCTTGTTCAGCATCCTGACTTTTTGTTGATGGGGTTTACTAGGACATCAGCCTGGGGGTTTGGTCGGTATCAAATCAGGGCATAAATGATTATAGTGAGCATACGCAAGGTATACCGCCCCTAGCGTGGTAAGCATTTTGATGGACATTTTGAGAAAAAGGGTGATAACACCTAAAAAGTTGTCATCGCTGCAATGCTATCACATATTTTCCAACTCCGGAGATGTATACCTTGCCAAAAATCGCTATGACGATTATTCCCCTCATTATACCGGTGGCCAAAATGTTGGACCGAGGCTGATGGCCTAAACACACTGGGTTTCTGCAACCTCGTGTGGCATCTGCGGACAACCTTATTAACTTCAACTCTCACCTGCATTATTGCACGGTCAAACAGACCCACGGACTGTTGAGACAGTATTTGAAAATGGACGCTGGCCGATCCTGCACTCTCACCGAAGATAGTAATGCGGTTTATATCACCACCGAAAGCTGTTACGAAAAGAAGTAGGTCCAAACTTAAAATGTAAGGCAGGAAATGCGTGAACGTTATCGATTGTGCCTTTCTTTCTAAACTAGTGTCTGACACCATCATGGCAAAATGGAGTAGGTTGAATTCTGGGCAATTGGATGGGGGTAATTAGGGGCGCTGTTTCCCATTAACGATCTCTGAAAGCCGTAGTGCAGCGGGTCATCCGTTTCAAAGACTGCAGGTACTAGTGTGGCGTGCAAAATTAGGGGCGTGCAAAAAAGGGGGGCGTGACTGTATTATGTTACATGTTCTTGCCATTTTATGCGGTTTATTATTGTGTTCAACATTGGAGTGCCGTATTAGTTCATTTGGAGACGATATCTCAAGATACATCCTCTAACCGAAATAACATTTGTATTATTTTTGTGATATTTCATGGTAAATGGTTCAACTGGATTAAAATTCCATTGATTCAAAAACCAATACTGACTTAGAACTTCATTTCTGATTTATCTGGCAATGTGGTTTATTTTTTTCAACATACGATTTTTGTTGCCACGAGAGAGCTGTGTTTTATACTCGCCTGCAATATTGTCCTTAATCCACTCCAACGCTAGGACTTGATCCATGAGTCCAATGTTTCCCGGCAAAGCTTCATCACCTATACAAGAAAATGGCATGGCAGATCATAGGCATATTTCCACAATACTCACGCCTATTTAGATAAAGCCAAGACAAGCCTGCGAATTAAGCTAGTGAAGATATGATCTATCGGCGATTTGTGTGTTTATCACACTAAAGTAGATTTTAGTAATGGGATGTAGACAAAAAAGGACGTCAGCAAAAAGCAAAATCCATACATTTTTGTTTTAAATGTGAGCGGTTCATGATTGTGAGAATGTGGGTTCGAGCCCCTACGTGGCCATGCGTGCATTTTGTGCCCTTGAGTAAGGCACTTGTACCTCAATTAGGCCTTCTCCTCTCAACCTACGCATTATATGAGTACTGGCATTATCCAATACTGGGAAGGTATAACAGACTCACTGTGGAGGAGGTGTGGCGCCCCCCCCCCCCCCCCAGCAGCATTTCATGGACTCGAGTCTGGCCAAATCGTTAAGATAGATGGGCACTCCGTTCCTGTGAAAACGGGTTCGTCCCCTTTTTGCAGTGTTATAACTAACACGGGCTTTGTTGACCTGCTACTATCTACAAAAAAGGCCAGGCTACTTTTACCATCTCTCAGCCGGGGGGAGGGGGGGGGGGTGGATTTCGCCCCGGCCCCTTTAGAGTTAATTTTGTTTTACTACGTATTACTCTATTTTATTTATAATTACGAACTCTTTCTCCCTCCCCCTCCCCTCTCGCTCGTGGTTGATTTGCAGGGGCGTAGAAATGTCATTTTGTTAGGGGGAGGCATGTTACGCTCTTTCTATGGGGGCGGTGTTATACACACTATAATGGACAATGCTGGATGCTTTTCAGGGCGATACAAGCGAGCAATTAAAAAGGCACCCATAATGACCGATGGCACACAAAAAGGGCACGACTTTTTTCTTTAAAGGGCACTTGTTCAGAAGAAAAAAAGGCACTTGTTAAAAGAAGGCCACTCTTTACAAAAACACAAATAAACTGAGGGGGGGGGGGGGGGGAATGGTGAAAAAGGGCATTTGAATGGAAAGGAACAGTCTTTACAAGACATTGGGGGATAAATTCCCCTTTATCCCCACCCCCTTCCGCTATCTACGTCTATGATTTGAAGTTGAGGTATCTTTGGAGAATGCAAGTTACCTGTTGTGAGAAACCCGAATGCATTCAGGCGATAATTGATTGAGACAACGATGACGTCACCCGATGCAACCAGTGGCTGCCCTTGATACAACAGCTCACGACTAGATCCAGTACTGAAACCACCACCATGTATCCAGACCATGACGGCAGCGCCCTCTGGCTGTAAGAAAGAGACATATTTCATTTGGATGTGCTAAGTTTTATGGTTGAAAATCTACAGAATTATGACACTGACAGATGAGTACTTTACTGTAAGGTTTCAACACCATGAGTTGTGGTGTTGGTTTTTGTTGGTTCAACCGAATATAGCTGCATCTTCAGTCTGCATCTTCATTGATGAGCATAATTTGTTTTCATATGATTTTACTGTCTAAACGAGGCTTTGGTGAAGTTAAATGCAGTTCATTAAAGGTTTAAATCTATACTTGAATCCACACTCACCAATGCGGGTTTTGGTGCATAGATGTTGAGATGTAGGCAGTCTTCGCTAACGGGTGCACCCACAGTTGATGGGTCCTGCATACAGGCATCTCTGAAGTACGTGGCGTCGTATGTACCGACCCACGGCTCTTTTGCCACCGGGGGCCTGAATCGCAGCGGCCCCACGGGCGGCTCAGCGAATGGTATCCCCTTGAAGACATCAATGGTTTTGTTCACACGGATGAATTGGGACTCCTCAAAAGTCTCGGTGGTGCCGACCAGAACTCCTTCTTTCACGGTAACAGTGGGTTGATCTTGGGCCTTCGTTTGGGCCAAAAATACACCAATGGCTACGATCGTACGTACCACCATGTACAAATTACCCATGTTTACGAGTGGAATTGGGCAGCCAATTCCTCTTATTTATGCTTACAGGATAAATGGTCTGTTTGACTGAGCTCGTGTGCTAATGGACCGTTGTGAGACAGCAAAACTTGTCAATCTTGAATCCCAAATCAAATATTGGTCATAGGTATTAGCCTTTTTGAGATAGACACAATAGGGTGGACACAATAACATGACACTATTCAGAGGGGTACATTTGGGCATAGAGCAAGGAACATTGGGTAAGTTCCAAAGTTTACCCCCTAAAAAAGTGTCACCTTTAATATTGTGTTTACGAAAGAACTTGAGGTTATTAATGAGAACAAAGACAGACCCGCAATGGATGCCCATTTACAATGTTCCCTGCCCCATATTCCTATCCCATTAATTATGGCCATTGATATTGCTACGCCCACAAGAAACCCCAACCCCTTTTAGTCAACATGGAATGTTCCATGTTATAACATGTTATACTTGTAAATTCCAAAGCTTTAAATATATGTCAGAGTCCCTTACGCAAGGCCCTGTCTATTCGGTGGCTACGTCAATGGCGCATGACATGAATTAAACAAAAATAAACAAATCTAAACAATTTCAGTTGGGAAAAAAGACTAAGAGTACAAACGGCAGCGCAAGTGATCGTTTACATTAAACTATCTCTTAAAAGAGTAGGCCTATCGTTAAAAAATGGGAAAACTAACCAAAACAAGCGTTCTTAAATAAACACGACTCATACTTAAGAAAACTTCGAAATATTTGTGTTGATATTCATAGCTTTGAGACCTAAACACTATCAGATATTACAAATAAAGTTCACAAAACTTGCAAATTCATCGACCCCTGACACAGCTTGTCACAGGGAGCTTAACAAAACAAAAGGATTCGAGCCACTGCTTTTTATCTCGCAGCAATGACATATTAGTCACTTTGTATATTTACCGAGTTAGCATGATGTTTGTCAAGGGCCGGTTACCTATCAGACTAAACTACCGGGTGTGACGTAACTGAAGTTTGCTTTTCTGAGAAGAACATATAACTGAAAGCGTATTATGCACCTGATCGCCATGTTGTGCTAAACATGTACATGTAAATTAAAACCTTTTGATACAGTTTATTCATTCCTCATTTCAGCTGGTACATCACGCCTGAAGATAACCGTATAAAACCCTGTCTGCCCAAGCTTCTTTTAACAAAATGAATTCTGTTGTATGTGCACGGTGCCAGGTAAACTTTTTTCCCCAAACAAATGCGTATTTCAAGTGATTCCTGGTAAAACTCATAATACCTCGCAGGAATAAAACACCGCAACTCCGACGATTCCCCCATTAAAATAACAAACCAACCACCCCTTTAAAAACCCGGAATTTGCAAGGTACAAGCTACGCAGTCGACGTACTAGACAAGACCTTATTTGTTGGATACGGATTTCACAACTGTCATTGGTAGGAGTGGAAGACGGTAGTGACGTAGCATCGGTGGGGGTTGTTGTTGTTGTTGTTGTTGTTGTTGTTGTTGTTGTTGTTGTTGTTGTTGTTGTTGTTGTTGTTGTTGTTGTTAACCACCCACCCCCAGTATTTTATCGCGAGTGTTCATAGGAAAAGTGTGTTCAGCCCACCCCCCCCCCCTTCCCCTTCTAGCCTCGCTTTTTGAAATGACAGAGGCCGGGTGACCGGTGAATAATTGGCGTGTCTCCAGGCCCGGATTAAGTGTTTCGTAGGCCCTAGGCACCAGTGTTCCGAAGAATGGAGAAGGAAGGGGAAAGGAAGAGGGAATGAGAACAAAGTGGAGAGTGTAAATAATAAATACCACTGCTCAAAACTTCGCGAAGCTAACATTAGGTTCTGCAACCCATGGCAAAAGATTGTACATTCTGTCATGTCGGCACAAGCTGCCGCGCAAAGTCGCTTCATAAACGGGGGTTGACAGCTACAGCTGTAGCAAAACACAAGCACGTGCTCGCTCGCAGGCAGTTACGAATTGAGCTGATTCTTATTAGTGACGACTCTAAATAATGAGGGCATATTTCGATATAGAGTCAAGCTACAATTTTGATATTTGCGCCACAGAGCATCTGCAATCCAAAAAAATTCATGGGGCTCTTAAGCGTCCCCGGACCCCACGCCTTCAGTGCTTTGCACTCGCATATAAAAAAAAATGCCACTATATAGGATTGAAAGACACCCCCCCCCCCGCAGTCTGAAATCAGGGAACAGGCCTGGACAAGGTATGCGCAAAGGTACTGAGCATGACTGGTCATGCAGTTTGCGACAATGAAATAAAAACATCATAACTGGATCGAATTTTGTATTTTCGAGCAATTTCAAAAATTAATTTTGAACGATTACAGTAAAAGCTCTCAAAATAACAAATTAATCATTCTTACAATTGTCCTCCGATAGAAAAGAAAGAAAGAAAATAAAACAAAAAGTTATGTGGCGATGGCCAAGTCTTCAGGAGTCGGACTTATGACCCTAACTCAATGAGCCCCTTACCGACTTCCAATATAGAACTCTTCCGGGACTCGGTACCCGGCCCACCACACCTCCTTCCCTGTCCATCCATGTAACTCGAAAGTCAGGCACCATAAAGGGAGGAAACGAGGTGGCACCCTAAGCCTTGCTGCCGAGTCAGCAAAAGAACCCCGTACCTATACGCAGATGCCAACCTGGACTTCGCAGACAGTCCCAACTTGTGAGTCAGCTTACCGACCGACCGACCGAGCTAACTGCTGTTGGTAAATGACGACGGGAAATTAATACTCTTAAATGACAGAACCGCGGGCATCGAAAACCAAAAAAATGACACCAAGCGGGTTCGAACCCCTAACCCTGGGTCCGCTGTCAGACAGCTTAACAACTAGGCTGTTTCAGTAGGTGCTCTTTTCTTTGCGTTTAAAATATAATCCTTATTTCTGCAGTGGGAGAGTTACTTTGTGTTTCATAGTTGCATGAAAGATGCATCAGTATCGCGCTATACACATGAATGCTGTTACGTAACTCTTTTCTACAATCATTCATATGTACTGAGCAGTTGACTAGGCAGAGTCACTACGAGCAATTAACCTTACCAGGCTCGTCCTTATTCTGTCTCATCAATTGTTTCGCGTCGCGCGTCTTTCGGCCGGCACTGACATATCGCGCTGATTGAGCGAAACTCTAGCAAGTTTCCCCTACTTCATTATATTTATATCAAACTATTGACCCGTTTACAAACATTTACGAAGGAATTTTGTTTGTCTGATTTTAATTTGGCTCCCTTAGCTAGCTTGGGAAAATTCATCTTTTCTTGTACTTACGTTTAGTCTAAGGAATGATGCCATTATAATACAATGGAAATGTCACATTAACGTCAGCCGGTGGCATGATTGGAATCGTGACCACGTGAGTGCAATGACAGCCAGTGGCGTAAATCTGTGCCGGCGAGTGGGGAGGGGGGAATACGCCAATCGGCGGCGGTGGAACGTTTTTAAAACTATAAAGAGGCATTGGCCCATAAAGAGGCATTGGCTCAGAAAAAAGGGCAACGTCCGTCGATGTGAAAGAGGAGAAAATTGTGAAACTATTTTATTCGTTCACATTGCAAGGAATACATGTTACCCAGAGCAAAATTTACTAACAATACTGATATACACTTTTACAAATGTTGCATTACATTTTAAAAGCGTGAGGAGCACTATTATTTATTTACAGGCCAGTTTTCCACAATTGTTTTATTGCGAGAGAGGTCATTCGTGTTTTCGAGGGATAGTTTTCCGTCTCGAGAAGGTTCTCAATCTTGTTAATGCGCGAGGGGTATTTGTGTTTTTGAAGGGCACTTTTGCATTACAAAAGAGGAGATCATTTTTAAACGCGATCATAGTGCTTTCATGACTTTCACGTGCGTTTGAGGGCAGTTTTGTTTTCATCTCGAGGTCACATTTGTGACCTAATGTGGCAAAATGAGGAATGTCCCCTCAAACCTTGTTATGAATATTCAACGCCTGAAGTTGGATACGCTAGGAAAATCATGTAATAAGAACCGGAAAATGTCTCTGTCTAAAAAACACATAATACAAATCTATGGCTGTAGATTAGAGCACTGGAGCTGGAGCATTTCATGGGGGGGGGGGGGGGGGGGGGGGTGGGGCGTCATGTGGATCAATGATATTTTTTTTAGAAACTCAAAATCTCAGTGGGGGGCGACTGGGGGCGACAAGGTTTCATGGGGGGGGGGGTTGTCCCCACGCCCCCCATGGCTACGCCACTGCATGAAAAGGACAAGTAATTTTGTTTGAGGTCTTGATTGAAATTCTTCTCTTGAAATTCTTCTCTTACATATCTTGTCTTTGAAATTCTTCTCATACTGGACATGTATTGATTAGGGTTAAACATGTACCATTTATCGTTATGCATTTATTTAATCTCGTTTCCGAGTTTGGCCACATACCCATCATATAATGATAACCTTCTCGTGAAGGTCACTGACGTTACGGCTCGTCCGCCCATCTTTGGTACAAAGTTCAAACATTTAAGACTAATAATCAATCAAAAAACTCTTTTTTGTATAGAGTTTGAACGTTTCTCTTGGACTTAAAAAAAAAATTCACCATAACACTCACTTTTTATGATGCATGTTAAAACAAGGTACAAAAATAACTACCAAAAATACATGATTTAGCCCCCCCCCCAAAAAAAATGTCGGCTGATCCCGCTCCTCAAAACACACTTACACACATTCCATCTCTCTGGCACATTTGAAATAGTGAAAGATGTTGTCCCCACATTGGTTGTTGTGATGCTTGTAGTTCAGAAGATAAAATAAATTCCTTGCGGCCTTGTTAACTTCTCTGTGGAATTGCCCTTTTACATTTACCAGTGTACGCACGCCTCAGTGCACATCTGAATGAATATATTGTCGAACAACACTTTATCGAGACACAGCATTTACAACAAAAATAATACCAAGAAATTACAATATTGTGTTGGATTACAACTGAAATCAAACGAAGGCGCCTCGCTGGGTTGATATCAATTCAAGCTGATGTTCAGGTCACCCTTCATTTGTCTCTATCTTTTTCTTAGGGGAGGGATCGAGAGGGGAGGGTGAGTGGATATTTAATTGAACATGGCAAGGAGTTGTTAATTTTGTGATGATTTTTATTTTTCAAAATGTTAAAAACAAATACTTTGCTCTTTAAAATGCAGTAACCCATTTCATAAACATTTACAAAAGAAATATATTTTACAAGAAAAACATTATAATATTACAAATACAACTTTATTACACATTAAATGAGACTTATAAAACAAAAGGACATAAAACCAGAAAGAGTCAAAATAAAACAAATCCTCAATTGAAAGCACTTGAAACAATGAGCTTAAAATAATGGGTAAGATGAATATCAGTAAATCCCTAAACAACAGGACATTAAAAATAAAAAAATAATAACAATGTTGTTGAAAAAATGCTCTTATAATAATTTCATTTAAAGGTATAAACACATTACTAAATTAAAATGTTCTGGTGGATTACAACTGGAATTAGACAAAGACGCCTCGCTGGGTAAATTTACAGATGATATTTAAGTCATTCTTCATATATGAGGAACTGATACCATAAACATTTATGTAAGACGAACAAAAGAATAATTTTGTTTCACTGCAATCTCAAGTCTTTTGTATTCAATTTTTATGAAGTTAAGTGGAACATTAAGGGAGAATATACACCATTTGATTTTGTTATAATTGTCAGAAATTGATGGATTCAGGATGTTAGTATTTTATAGTAAATATTGTTGAACTGACTTGTTTCACGTTTTGGTTTCATAAATGCGGGAAAATCAAGCAAACTAATCATGTTCTAGTTCCACTTAACATGAAACGGAGTAGTTTATAGACGTCAAGGAATAGCAAGGTTAGGAAATTAGTCTAGCTGGCTTGTACCCGTTCACAGGTGTGTTATCGATTGCAAAGAAAAGGTGAAATAATCAAATATGATAAATTGGGAACAGTATTTGAGAAAAGTTTTTTTCCAATGCTGGTCGGACAACCAAATCGATACCTCCAACCCCCCCCTCCTTCGAGCATCGAGCCCCAAAAAATTACGCGGAGTAGCCACATGGAGAATTTTATCACCACACTGTTTCTAGGTCAATAACCCCTTCATGAATGGTCATGCACAAGATACATGTATAGGTCAGTCACATGGCCTTGTGTGGGCCAGGATTGTTAACAACCTGTCTGAGCTCTGGGCGGCACGAGGGGTTGACACAGAGAGATCGGCGGCACAAAAGGGGTTGGCCACTAAGATATCCAATTACTGCACAAAGGCATTAGAGGCCTCTTGGGGCTGCTGTCTTTTAACAGTCCTTACTCTGCAGTGGTTAGGGTAAGGCCAATGGGAGTCTACAGGCTTGTGGCGTATAGTAGGGGGTGAGGGTGACATGGAAGCTTGGCGTTATTGTCCGATTGAAAAAAATAAATATATTATGACCATATTTGGAAAATGCGGAGAATTTTATAACCGCCTGGCTTCTCCGAGGGTAAAACACAGCACAATAAGTGTCTATATTTGACAGGATGTAAACAATTTTTTCATGTTGTATATTTTTTAATGTTGTATATTCCCTTCAAGCCACAAACTGTTTATTTATAATTTTCTATTTAAAAAAAAAAACCGTTTCATTAAGAAATTATGATTTATTGTTAATATAGAACACCGTTAAAATAGCTGCAAACGGTGTCGAACTCTGGACACGATGTTCATTATAATATAAATGTATTACATGTACTTAAATTGGGAGGGAAAAGAGAGCCTTTTGATAAGTACAGCAACATAATTTGGAATAAGAAGTAGTATTGCTTAAGCTTATAAGAATTTATTTTCGTAACATTCAAAAATACTGCAATTGAGACTAACGCAATCCCCCGGCATGCTGACAGCTTTGAGAAGTCAGTGGCCCTATTAATGGAAGATTTCTATTGTTTAGTAATAGTGACCTTGACCTCACACCTGTTGCTCAACACCTTAATAAGCTTTTTAAGACTTCCAAACACAACCGACAAGCCAAATATCTAGTGCCTATAAAGTTTTTCTCAAGTCATCGCACTGAGAAAATTTCTATTGTTTTAGCAATAGGGACCTTTGACCTCTTGGCTCCAAAAGCAATAGGCTTCTTAAGACTATCAAGAACAACCCACCAACTAAATTTCAAGTTCGTAAGTAAAGTATTTCTCAAGCTATCGTGCTGACAAGAGTTAATCAAAACATAAAACACACACGCACAGATACAGACGGACAAGCACAGAGAAGGAATACGCTATCGATATCACAATATCCCCCTCCGGCTTACAGCCAGGGGGATGGCAAGGTCCTCAGCGAACTCGTTTCTCCAATCGGCAAGATACGTGTACGTCCAGGCGTTAAGTGTTTGTCTCCGTTCACGTTCAGCTACATCCATAACGGCTTTGTATAGGCAAAGGAAACAAATCATGAAAAATATCATTTGGGGTAAAAAATGATACACTGTACAAATTGAAATCCAACTCGAACAAGACTAGTTTGTAAAAACCATAGGTAATAACGAACATATAGGTGAGATGTGTACCCGATAATTCATTAGCCAACAACTCACCAAAGAGCGTGTTGTCAGGCCCTTATTCATTGTAGGGGAAAAGGTTGGTTTCGACTTTCGATGGGGTACGAGTTTATTTTGGTTGTTGAAAATGAACCTTTCCGTTCAAATAATTACAAAAATAACTTGAATTGTTAATTGCCAATTGAAAATACAACTGCCTTTTCTGGGTTCTGAGCCTGTGCCGAGTTGAGCCTTTGCCAAGGGATTTTGGATGACAAACAAGAAGAAAAAATGTCCTGTCGTTTTCCCTCAATGTGTACAAGTTGTGTATGTAACATAAAAATAACAAACATCACTAACGCCCGAATGTGGTTTCTTACATGTCCGCAAAAGGCTAACACTCTTTGACTAGAATCACAACTAGCATGAACAGCAGGACTTTGGGGTTTGCAAAAGCTTCATATAGGCCTACTCACCAGGTTCAAAGTGCATTTTATGTCAAACTTTGCAATTTTTTTTTTTGGAGAAAAGACATGTACAATGTCTTTGCGATTTTGGGCTTTTGGAAACGTTGCGGAAAAGCCAACAAGAATAGCCTAAAAAATCAAAACAAAATACAATGACTTTTATGCAAATGTGCGAAAAAAGCCTAAAAAAGGGAAACAATCTTAATAAAAAAAAAAGGGAAAAAAGAAAAAAATCGGTACAAAAAGCAAAGCTTTTCCGCAACGATTGCAGAAAAGCAAAAAAAAAAATCAGAGCAAAAACAAAGGCTTTCTGCTGTTGGCAGAAAAGTAAAAAAAAATCAGGACAAAACCAATCTTTTTGGTAAAAGCAGAAAAGCCACAAACCCATACTTTAACTAATCAAATTGTAATAACTTACCACTTGGTCGGAAGTGCTTTGCTGTGAACGGACAGCCTTACGTTTTTTCGACAGGATTAAAGCGACGAGACCAATCACAACTACGACGAACAGGACGCCCGCTAGGACAAAAGCAGCAATGTTTACTCCCGAGCCGACGTTTGGTCTCGAACCGACGGTAGTCCTTGCTTCTGGAACTAATGAAAAACATTAGGACATATTCTTCAAAAAAGATGCCCAGGAAATAATTGCCAACTACAATTGTCAATCATTGTATATCGCAATGTATCTGGCTTGTCTGCGCAGTTGTTTATTGATTAAGTTGACTTATGGAGAAGACCGGCTGTGAATTTTGCTCTTGACATAGCAGATTAACTGAAAAAAATCAATTAAAAATAAAATAATGACGTCATCGTGACGTCACCTCAATTTCTATTCATAAAACATCCCTGCCCGAAGTGTCAATCTAATAGGCTGAACCAGAGACATGAGCCCAAGTTCATGTAACTCCATTTTTCTGTATCACTAAATTCCTTCACCTTACCGAGCATATTGTTGAGCTCAATGACATAGGAGTTCCAAAAGTAAGACTGCTGACTCTTGAGCGCCCTGGAGGTATTCATATTCAAGCTGAGTTCCTTGTACTCTAACTCCGGGACGGTAAACCGAGGCCAGAAGGTGCGCTGGGAGTCGGGAAGGGAGCCTTGCGTCTGCACGCCAGGGTTTCTGTTGTAAGTAGAGGAGAATTTGTTGAAATCTTGCATTTCAGTCTCAACATGTGTTTGGCTATGCATAATTATGTGCTCTGTGGGTTCGAAGATCGAGGGGTAGCAATTAAAAGTTTTCAGTGAAATGAGAGGATAGGAAGACAATACCATACCTAATACCATAGAACAAATAATACTTATTTCATGATCTGTAATATTCTAGAATAACTATTATTTGCTTATCAATTTGGGCGTTTCACAGTGCAGTGTGCCAAAAAAAGTTTGCCAACTAGAGTTCATTTTTCCCAGTGCATTGTGGGAGATGGTCGACAAATTCGCAGTGCGGGACATAGTGAAATTGTATGCTTTTCCGGTCAGTATTTTAGCAAGCGTATGATTCGAGTGCAAGTTTGCCCTTTTCTTCTCTTATTAATATGGTGTTTTTGGTAAGGCCGCAAAACGCTTTGTCCCAATCTATGACAAATTAACTCAATTTGTCTACTGACACTCATTCAAATGGACCGTGTTTTGTCGACCGTAAACTAGATAAAATTGACTCTCCATGGCAACTTCTTGGTGGCGCACTGTATGGTGAATCGCCGGAATTGTATCGGTGTTCTTGATCACGAAATTGGTTGTATAAAGTGGGTTGTTTATCAACAAAAGTGCGTAATTCATGTAATTTTAACCCACATTGGGAGTAATATCCTTTGTCTGATTAGGCCTGGTGGATGGCGGAGTTAATACCTACCCTGTTTTGGCAAAGGTGGTCCAGAACTCCATAAACTCGACGGCCAGTCCTCTTTCTTCATCCTTGAACGCGGCATAGAGCGGCGCCATATTAGAGATGAAGGGAAGGCCGAACACAAACGAGATATCTTCTCCATGACCGCAACCAAGCCAACCTGGTCCTCCTTGAAGGTTGTAGATGGACACAGAAGGCACGTGCGTCATCTCATACATGAAGACACTGTCGTTGCCATGGAAATGAAAGCGCGCCACCCTGTCCGCCCCACTAGCAAAATAGAAATCCGTCGCAAACGCCACGTACGAGTGATAGTAGTCATGGTCGCTAAAGTCTGCCTTGGACCAGTCAATGTACTGCATTCTGATAGCGTCATCAACTGGTTTCATTTTACCATCTGACACAAAAATCAGAAAACATGGAAGAAAGATGCTTAAAAGAACCAATATTATTTTGCAATAATCGGAGAAAAGCAACATTCAAATTTCCACATTTTTTAATTTTTACATTGAAATTCATAGCTTCTGAACATCCTTTTTTGAGTTTGTGCAAATTATACTCACGTACCCTTTTTGATCTTACTTTCATATAGGAGCGTTTATTTCTTGTAAACATATATATATGACCGTGCACTTTTTTTTCAAGGCGGGAGAACGATATACTCCAATCTATATCAAAAATGCCTCTAAACCTGTTTTTCAGGGAGAGGGAAACCTAGTGTGGACATGTACAAGTACAAGTCCACAAAGCGTTCATGCTTTCTGCATCCTGTGGACCTCTTTTATTGACAAGTCCACAAATATATATAAGGTTAGAGCAACCCATACATGTGTGTACATGTGGGATTCAGCTAACGAAGCACGGCTGCACTCTCACGTTGTGGCGCTGAGTTTGTTTCTACATTCAATAGCGGACGCTGAACAATAGAATACTATAAGGTTCACAACTGCCGAAGGTCCACAATTGACGATCGTGTACAATGAAACATAAAGGAGGTCTTCTTAAAACATTATTATAAGCAAATTTGTTTGTACTAACGTTTTCAGAGGATATCCTAAAGAGGGACAATAGGGGGTCCCCCATTGCAGGTAAACACACCCTTGTGTGGTTGTACAAGCATGACTTTCAGGTCGTGGTCCTCTCAACAAATTAAAGAGATGTCCCCATAAATCAGTTTTCAGATACGCTGTGTGGACTTGCCCACGTCCACACAAGGTTTCCTCCTCTCTGGAAAACAGATTCAGAGGCATTCTTTGAAATAGGTTTATCAATTGCAAAATGAAGAGGAACACCCTATGAAATGATAATAAGTAAGAAATTGGGTTGAAAGAGTATTTACAGTGTAAGTACAATTTGTTCTCCGGTTTTCTCAACCGCACAAAGAAAACCCAAAGGAATGTCCACAGTAGGTATGTAGGGTAAAGAATAAATGTGTGTGCGCGACGAGTTTTACAATTGCGGTACAAGCAGTACATTCACTGTGTGGACTTCCGAACAAAAGAGGGGCCACATAAACCAGGTAGCAACGACGTTGTGTGGACTTGCCCACGTCCACACAGTGTTGCCCCCTCTCTGGAAACCAGGTTTAGAGACATTTTTGCATGTTATGACCAAGGCATGCCATTTGGCCATGCAATTAGTAATTTTTTGGTCAATTTTCCGGGGACAGACAGACAGAGCGACCAACCTACCGACCACCAAGTGACGTGTAGAAGCTCCTGCCAGAGCTTAAAACTGGAGCAACCTTTCGATCTAGAAACATCTAGAAATAGGTCAATAGTATTCTTTATTTCCAATAACCAGTCAAGTGATCGTTGGATACCTTCGACTCTTGATTTCTTCGATGTGTTCAGCAACCATAAGGAATAACTGCACGGGCTGTTCAGTACTAGCGCGATCTTCAATCCAAGTTAGCTTTCTGATAATAATGCGAAAGACTACCCTTAGGAAATACAAGTGACCATAATTATGTGCCTTTAAAAGCGAAGTACTGGTGTATTTCTTTTCAAGATTTAAACAAGTATATTCTCTTACCCAGAAAGAATTCACTGTCGATAAGTTCATCAAAATCCTGTCTGCTCAGGGCCGGAGGTTCCTCGGAGTTAACGTAGTCGGAGAAGCGAGGTTGGCCCACTAAAAAAAGCGTGCCTTCATCTTTATTTGTGCCTAGGAGAAGGTCAACATGATTGTACCGACCAGTTGCGTACAGAGCTTCTGGTGTGTCTATCAGGAAGCGCCCATCCACCACTACCGCGGAAAAGACGTTGTTCTAAAATGATAGAAGATAACACTTGTTAACGAAAAAGAAAGAGGAAACGGGTTGGAGGGGACGAACGGGACGAATAACTACCAATGTGATCATAGAGTAATAATAAGGATGAGTGATTCCTACTATTGGCAATTGACCGTTTTTCGACATATTTCTAGGCAGATCCCTTGGCATGAAATGAATAAGGAAATAACAGTTTTAGTACAGTTCGAGGAAAACTGCTGAATGACCTTCCAGAGTTGTAACTAATCATTGGTTTTTGTGACTCGAGTCGAATCGAGTCGAATATTAAGCTTTTCATGGATGCACCATAGCATCCAACTCCAGTCCTAGGACGTTGAGGGTCATGTACTGCTTCTGGGTCGTTTATGAAGCGGTGTAGCCTGGATGGTTCTGCTGAGGTCCACCGGACTCTCAAGCTGTTCCTTACCCAGGCGGCCTTAAAGACGTCTGCTGGTTTCGTGAGCAGCTCGTGGGTATGCGTTGCAAACGGGCGCCGGGATTTGAGGCGCGCACGTCGTTGTCTTTCCGTCGCAACCTTGTAGAGGAGGTGGGATTCAGTTGCCTGGGCCTTTTGGGAGAGGGCGCCAACATAGCCGCTTCTCGCCTGACGCTGGCTGGGGCGATACCTGCTAGGATAGGCAGTTGGTTCACGGAAGTGGCACGGAGACATTCTGAGATGGTCCGCAGGGCGCTATCGAGGACTGCATCTAGCTTCTTGACGTTGGGGCTTCGGCACCAGACCGGAGCGCAATATTCAGCGGCGGAGAACACCCATGGTCTGAGTGGAGAAACGCAGCGTCCTCGTGGCAGCTCCACAGGTGGTACCAGCGATTCGACGTATCAAGGCGACTTGGGCAGTTGTTTTTGCCTTTTGACATTTTCCAGGTGTTGTTTGAAAGTCAACGTTTTGTCCAGTTTCACATCGAGGTACGTGAGAACGGACTGGGACACTGCAGCCGGACTTGGTGTACCATGGCATTCATCTCACGCGATGCTTCTTTATTGTTAACGTAAAACATCGATGATATAGTCTTACCCAGACTGAGCTTAAGGCGCCAGTTCGTCAGGTACGATGACAGGATCTTCATGTTTTTGGTGATCGATGCCCTCTTCTGCTGCTTCCAAATATGGCTTGTTGAGTAGGATCGCCAGGTCGTCCGCGAAACCATACTTTCTTGACTGGGTTGCCGGCAGGTCATGGATGTAGATGTTAAACAACATCGGAGCAAGCACATAGCCTTGTGGAACGCCGCTCTTATACCCTGCTTCGCCGCTGCTGGCATGAAGCCGAAAGCTGCGGTTGCTCAGCACCATTATGAAACTCGCCATGTGCTTATCTGCCATGGTCTCCAGGAACTTCTTATGGGATTGAGTCCGCGAAGCCAAGCAGTATCGTAAGCAGCAGATCTAGGAAGATGGCGCCAGGCTTCTCCCCAACTTGGAAGCTGTCGGCAGCCTACTTTTTTTTTGGGCAAATGGAGGTATATTACCGGCGTGCAGGAGACGTTCCAGGATCTTGTAAGGGACACAGAGCAGCGATATAGGCATATATCTCTTCGGGTAGACAATGGGCTTATTTGGCTTGGAAGGATAAGGGCGACAAAGATGCCTTGGGAGTCTGTGACAGATTGTATGTTTGTATGTCAAGCGGCCGCTGTACCGTACCATATGTATTATTATTATCCTTCGCTCGAGTGGAGTCGAGTCGAGTCACCGAGAAGTGTGACTCGAGTCGGATCGAGTCGAGTCATTGACTCGAGTCATTACAAATCTGTGACAATGCAGGGAAAATCCGCGGTATCAACATGAAGGCAAGGCGGGATGCTACCTGGGAGACGAGGAACATGGCGCCCCTCCAACCCGTTTCCCAATATAATTAAGATTTCATAAAGATATTTACAACGTCTATTGCTCTGTAAAGATCCGTTGCGTTCTTGTCTCTCAGGCAGTTTACCAGGGCGGTGCTCTCGGATACTCCACAGCCTAGCTTCTTCCCGATCTCAAAAGCCTGCTTTCGTAGCCTCTCCATGTCCTCGGAAAACCCCCAAGGTGAAAAAGCCGCACCACTCTGAAATTGAAGTGAAAAACGAAAATGGTATCGATGCTTAGTATTTCAGCAGAGCAGACACAATACTGTATTATCTATTATACGGGGTTTATGACAACAGGATTTCGACTCTGGGCTTCAGGGTTATTTTCTCAGGTGACCCTTTTGCAAAATTTCCTGAAGAGGACAAGCTGTAAACAGTAGTCCACGGTTCTATGTATAGTAGTCATTCCTTTCCAACTGACGTTTTGTTACTTAGCAAACGGTTCGTCAAGCATCCTGGTATTATTCCTATGGAATTTTAACGCACAGCGTTTCTGCAATCCTGCAGTGTGGCATCTGCCGTCAATCTCACCTGCATTATTGCACGGTCAAACAGACCCTCAGAAAGCTGAGACAGTATGTGAAAATTGACGCTGGCCGATCCCGCACTCTGACCGAAGATAGTAACGCGGTTTCTATCGCCGCCGAAAGCTGTTGACGAAAAGAAGAGGTTCCCCCGGAAAAAAAAAATGTGAATGTTATCGATTGTGTCTTTCTTTCTACGAGTATCTGACACCATCATGGCCGTGAAAATTGCGTATCGTTGGATTCCGTTTCCTTTACAACATGGTGTTTATTGAGATACGTCCTCTACGTGGTAAATGGTGCAACTGGATTATTTAAAATCATATAGCAACAGTGACAAGGACACAATTTTTTTTAAATTACAGTCAACATACGGTTGTTGACAATTATGGTAAAATGGTACAATGGTTTCATTAAATGGTTTCAAAAATAAAAACAGGCTTTGAACTTTATTCTGATTTATCTTAGATCGTGGGGGTTTGTCACGTGACTCACCTGCAATATTCTTCTTAATCCACTCCAACGCTAAGACTTGATCCAAGAGTCCAACCTTGCCCGGCAAAGCTTCATCACCTAAATAGGACAGATCATAGTCAGGGGTGTCAGTGATATTTTGGCTCAGATTCTTACAAAAGCATGAAATTTGGCCCTATGGCCATGCCATACTACTTCGATTTTTGACGGGCGCCAAGACGGACACCCCACGCGGCCACCATATTGGCAAAATCCAATATGGCCGCCAACCGGGTCAGAGGTCAATCAAACTAAACGAGCTACAATCATAAATAATACCACCTTCCTGTGCTTTCGGGGTCGAGCAATCTGAATCTGATGTTATTTTAGTGATTTGAGGCAAGACAGACGCCCCAAGTGACCGCCATATTGGCAAAATCCAAACTTGCCGCCATATATCACAGTATGAAAAATTAACGAAGTAATACCACCTTGAAGGAGGTTTTGTGGTCACAAAATATGAATCTGATGTTATTCTAATGATTCGACACAAGACAGATGCCCTACGGTGCCGCCATATTGGAAAACAAAACAATATGGCCGCCACCCGGATGGAGGTCCTTGCAGATAAAACAATAAAACCAAAGGGGTTATCGGGGTCGATATATCCGCTTCCGATGTTATTTTAATGTTTTGAAGGTCAAGTTTACCACTCGAGGTCATTTTGGGATTTCTGGTGCGTCATTCCACCTCAAAAACGTTCTCTTTACTCGCTGTACAGGTCGCAAAGTTTATCTGTACACATACAATAGATTCAATCTTTGTGGTGGAGCTGACGACGCAGGACACTGAATTCCTTAACCCAGGCCAGACCAGCTTGGATCAGTCATAGTATGATATCAACAAACTGCTCCAATATAAAAATCATGTCAATACCACCGTTTTTTAGGAGGAGACACGTTTGTTCCTGTATGATGGGCGTGCCGCGTGCCGCACATTGAAGACAAGATTCATTAATATGATCGGGAAGCACCTGCCTCACTCTGGGAGGGCCACTGTCCTTTCTGGGGCTGAGGTCCTAACATTCGCTCACAGTCTGAACTCAATGAGCATCACATCAGAAACACGAGGTGCGCCCATCAAGTCTCTCTCACGTCACTTTACCTGGTCAAGCAGACCGCCTACTCAGAGCATTGTAAGAATGTAATGGGCACACCGGAGTCATTCGATATGTGAGCCACTGTGCCCGAATTATTGAGAGTCACTGTGATCTGGGACGAAGTTCGACAATTGTCATTGCCTCAATGCACCCAGAGGCCGCACAGCTGCTGCCAAACAAGCGACGGTTGTGGTGATACATGTATATGGCAGCAATTATCCAAATGGGTGCGCGCCCAACAACAGCAGGAAAAAAGGACATTCAGTGAATTCGTGTCGCTAACATTAACCGTTTCTGGAGGCATACATGTGCTCAATTGTTTTGGATAATTATCATGAGGAAAATAACCTCCAAACTAGCACGTAGTAACAATCGTGGAATGGCCCCACGGACAATGAGTCAACGAGGGAAGCGCTCCAATCCTTATCAAAGCATGCATGGAACGGCAGTTTCTAATTAAAAATTAATGAGAACATACAAAAAGGAGCTATTCTCATTCAGCAGCACAGATCTCAAAGTATCGAGTGCCTGCTCTAATTGGACACCGTGCTTTCCAACGAGCATTGTGACATCACAACACTTCAGCCGTGCAACCATTCCTGGGCGGACACCAGGATCTTCCTGCATCTGGCACATGCAGTAGAGCAGGGTCATTCAATGGCATATACTCGCACGTTGGACAGCGATGTCATGGGTTTGCCAATCCGGTTTTAGCTGCGGACATTAGCTCAATCGTCGTTTCTCTCTGTAAGTTGGTTAGTAACAAACATTTCATGGGTGTAATAAATATTGTAGCCCTTAACGCCGGCTGATAGCGGTAACCACCGTTCAATGGAAGGCGACAATTAGTCCGGGGGACCAAAATAACCGCATGCCGTTGCATATATAGCAGGTATGCCGCTGCATATATAGCAGGTAGCAGCCAAATGCCTGCACGTACACATTAGTAATCCTATTGGATTTCTGGGTTGAATTCGGTAGTGATAAGTAGAGATACTAGTCCATAGCATCTACTCCGATCTTGGTCAGACAAAGTCATTGGTACCACCCCTATTCCACAGCCCAACAGGGTGCGACACTACTGGTTTCTCCATACGCATGCAGAGCAAGGGGTGTGGTGCAGCGGCAGGTGTCAAAGGGGCCAGACATCGCTCCTTCACTACTGGAAGCAGCTTGCTTGAAACATCCCAGCTACATGTAAAGCAGCCGCTACTACAGGCCACCTCGGTCCAGCATGCAGGAAATTCATGGCTTCAGTGGTATGTGCCATTCCCCTGCACTGCGGCTGCCTCGTTCAAGGGAAGGTGCAAATGCAATTGCGCTGGGTCCTATATGCAAGGTATGTGGAGGCGTGTGCATTCGAGCTCCGAGGGCAAACAATTTACGCAGTGGAACCACATGGAGAATTTTATCACCACATGTGTTTCTAGGTCAATAACCACCGCATGCCTGGACATGCATAAGATATAGGTTATTCACAGGTCCAGGATTGTTTACAACCTGTTTGAGCCGGCGTTAATACAAAGATCTCTAATTACTGCACGAAGGCATAATTAGGGGCACTCTTGGCTGCTGTCTTTCAACACTCCTTACTCTGCAGTGGCTAGGGTCTGGCCAATGGGAGTCTACAGGCTTGTAGTGTATAGTACGGGTGAGGATTACATGGAAGCTTGGCCTTATTGGCCCATTGAAAAAAAAGACCATATTTGGAACATGTGGAGAATATTATCACCGCCTCGCTTCTCGAAGGGAATAACGGTGGTGATGACCAGTACCTGCTCATTTCTGGCATCATAGAGGGCGAGCCAGAACATGTAGGTGGTAATATTAATCACTAGTACATGTGCAAGTTGTTAAATAGATACAAAAATAAATTACGACATGTTTTCCCCTCATTCCCTCTCTCTCGCTCTTGGTTGATTTGCAGTTGAGGTATCTTTGGAGAATGCAATTTACCTGTTGTAAGAAACCCGAATACATTCAGGCGATAATTGATTGAGACAACGATGACGTCACCCGATGCAACCAATGACTGCCCTTGATACAACAGTTCACGACTGGATCCAAAACTGAAACCACCACCGTGTATCCAGACCATGACGGCAGCGCCCTCTGACTGCAAAAAAATAGACAGGTTTCATTAGATGTACCAAAGCCTATGTTGAAAAGCAACAGAATTAAAGGTTGGTTAGAATTCTTGTACAGATGAATACTTTGCTGTAAGGTTTGATTGAAGGTCTATATCTTTCATACTCACCAACGCGGGGCTGGGTACATAGATATTCAGATGTAGGCATTCTTCGTTAACGGGTGCATTTCTCACAGCTGATGGGTCCTGCATACAGGCATCTCTGAAGTACGTAGCGTCGTATGTACCGACCCACGGCTCTTTTGCCACCGGGGGCCTGAATCGCAGCGGCCCCACGGGCGGCTCAGCGAATGGTATCCCCTTGAAGACATCAATGGTTTTGTTTACACGGATGAATTGGGACTCCTCAAAAGTCTCGGTGGTGCCGACCAGAACACCTTGTTCCACAACAACTGTGGGTTGATCTAGGGCCTTCGTTTGGGCCAAAAACACAGCAAGTGCTACGAGCGCAATGTACCGATTACCCATGTCCACGAGTGCATGGGCAGCCTATTACTCTTACACAGTTTAGGCAAATACGATAAATATTCTGCTTGACTGAGCTTGTGCGCTTGTGGAGGTCATGCTTCCTTTCAGGTGCCAGGCACCAGGACCACACGATACAAAGAATTTATAGTAATTCAAAAAAACCCAGACAGAAAAGAGTCAGCATCTTTAATCGAGGGCATAGGCATATGGCGGACAGTGTTCAATGCAGTATGTTCATTGTTCAATGCAGTATCGAATAAGCCTCTGTACTAATGACGTCACACTTTGTTTACATGTGCACTTTCCTATGGAGCCAGTGGGGTCCACAGTCCACTGAGCACCATAGCAAAGAACACACGTAAACAAATTGTGACGTCATTAGTACAGAGGCTTATACTGATTCCAACCAGGCCCTCATTGTAATAAGCGCACTAGCTCTCGCCAGGTCATCGATGTTCAGGGCAGTGTATATTCTGTAAATGCTTGCCACAGTCCTGTGACATGTCATCCGAGCCCCGGCAACTCCGCCTGTATTGTACACCCCAGTTTGAAGGAAACACGGATATCAGCCTAAATAACCTCTTGAAAGGTTTGTCTGAAATGACGACTCGCATTGACCACAAGAAGCCCAACTGCTCCTAAATTGCAAAAGCATCTGACTAGGTTTGTCTGAAACAACTCTTAAAGTAACTGATATTTATTCTCTCCAGCTTGGAACCTTCATGCACCGACTAAATCACAACAAATTACCTAAATCCATCTATTCTATGTTCACAAAAAATGAAGAGGTGCACCACCATTTCACCAGACAGTGAAACAAATATCATCAGTCCTTTGCTCGTACCACTACCACTCTCGCCCAAAATACAGTTAAGCATGAGGGTCCCAAGCAGTGGAAAACTCCCTAGATGTTTCTGTAAAAATGTATGGAATCTTCCATTATTAAAAAAAATATATATAACCATACTACTAACTGGGTATTTAAACTCTATTTAGTCCACTCATTTACATATTCTCACAGGGTTAAAAGCTAGACTCACTGTCCTTTCTGGTTTAGTTTACTGTCTTATTGAATGTGTATTTAGTGTTAATGTAATTGTTAATTAATATTAATGGGGATCCCTACTCGACAAGCGGTTGCTTCTGGGACCCCCATCAACATTTACTTTTCTTTTTCGTTTAAGTGTACATGTATTGCGTAGACACCAATTAATGTGGAAAAGAAAGAATGAATGAATGAAATCGACAAAAGAATGTAAGAGAAGAAGCATTTTGTATTTTTTTTTAGCAAAATGACGCCCACTTGGTAACCTTTGACTTCAAAATTTGAATACCCCAGAAGGAGCTTGGTTCAGGAATGCATCGGACCAAGTTTGGCTACAAGGATCTAGGAGGGAAAACAAACATTTTAGTGAGCTTTTGCGTATGTTTATAAAAATAATCACCAAGTGACCACTGAGTGACCACTACGCTGTGCGGGGTATTCGTAAAAACACAGATTCATATGTGTTGCAGGTTCCGTTTTTTTACGAACTAGCACTCACCTATTTTCTCTTATTGCTTGTTGATTTATTTTACAAACAGGTCAAAAATGAAATCACTGCATCCAATGTCCACAACGAGAGAGCGTTCAACTTTTGATGCCGGTTTCTTTGAGTGCTATAGTTCTTACTTGTATGTACGTGCGTACTACTTCGTGGTGTACTGAGATTTGTTTGTCAACCATGTTTGTTTCCCCAGTATTTGTAGCAATTGATGCTGTGACATCCTGAAGTTCGCCCACTTTCTTGTCAATGCTTATTGCTGTGCGGGGATGAAAAGCAAAACATTCGTCCGCATTAAAAGCTTTCGGGCAATTCCGTGGTAACATTCGTTAATTTGTTAGCACTTTGACACGCACATGTGAGTCTAACAAGTACATGTAAATTGGTTTTAACAGGCAGCTTCTTTAATTTGAACACTATAACATATAGTTTTATTTATGTTATTTTACCAGGTTATCCCCATCAGTTGTCAATGAACTGTTCTCCTTGGGGGCCCTGGATTACATAAAAACATGAATATAATAATAAAAAAATGACAAAAATACTTAAAAAAAACCCATAATTAATACATTATCATAAAAGCACCCTAGGAATTAGAATCACACACAAATTCAGACGCCATAGATTAAAACAGACGATTGTCAATTTCAAGGCATTTTTTTCTTAAAATACAAACCATATCCCAAACCACTCCCCAAGAACCATAAATAAATCCCTGTGCACTGACCCGTAACAATCACCTATTTATTTGCCCACTAAAGAGTTTTAAAAGCCGTAAGATTATTTGCCACTTTAATGCCAAGTTGTTCGAAACACAACATTCCATCCCACTGTAATACATACCACTCAAAGAATGAAATATTTTGTTGTCCCCTTTAATTTGATATCGCAAATTTTGTTCTTGTGATGCTAGTAGTTATGACGATATAATTTATTCCCATTTTTCAGCCTTGTCCACTTGTCTGTGGAATTGCTTTTTTACATTAACACACGCCTCGGCGCACATCTGAATGAATAGCGCTATTGTCGAACAACACATTATCGAGACACAACATCTACAACAAAAATAATACAAAGAAATTATTAATATAGAATATTGTGGTGATTTTACAACTAAAATAAAACGAGGGCGCATCGCTGGGTTAATACCAATTCAAGCCGATATTCAAGTCACCCCTCATACTTTTCTGTCTTTTTCTTAGGGGAGGGATCGAGAGGAGAGGGGTCGGCGGAGATTTGATGGAACATGGCAAGGAATTGTTAATTTTGGGATGATTTGGTTTTTTTCCCCAAAATGTTAACAACTAATACTTTGCTCTTCAAAATGCAGACATTTTCGGGAGTAACTCATTCCATAAACATTTACAAAAGAAATATATTTACAAGAAACACATTATATTATTACAAATACAACTATAATCAAACACATTAAATGAGACATATAAAAGAAAAGGACATAAAACCAGAAAGAGTCAAAATAAAACAAATCCTCAATTGAAAGCAGTTGATACAAGAAGCTTAAAATAACGTTGATAAAATGCTAGTATAATAACACAATATAGTAATTTAAAATATCGTGGCAGATTACAACTAGAATAAGACGAAGACGCCTCGCTGGGTAATTTTACAGATGATATTCAAGTCATTCCTCATATATGCGGGAGGATCCGATCCCATAAACATTTACATAAGACGAACAAATGATTTGTTTTTCACTGCAATCTCATAATTTTGTATTCAACTTATTTTTTTTATGAAGTAAACTGGAACATTAAGGGAGAATATATAATATACATCATTTGATTTTGCTGTAATTGTCAGTAATTGATGGATTCAGGAGGTTAGTATTTTATAGCAAATATTGTTGAACTAACTGTTACACGTTTTGGGTTAATAAATGCGGGAAAATCAAGCAAAACAATCATGTTCTAAGACAAGATAAGTTTGCGGTGAATAAATCTCTTTTGTGAATAGTGTGGTTCTGAAAAGAACAGGAGGGACTCAACGTTTCGAACAGTATGCTCTGCCCGTCGTCAGGAGAATGAGGGATTCCAACGATGATGCGATGTTAAATTGTTCGAAACGTTGAGTCCCTCCGGTTCTTTTGAGAACCACACATACTCACAAAAGAGATTTATTCACATGGTGCAAACTTATCTTGTCTTAGTATCCGTTTCCACCATGCAAACCTTCAAATCTAATCATGTTCTAGTTCCACTTAACATGAAACGGAGTAGTTTATAAACGTCAAGGAATAGCAAGGTCAGGAAATCAGTCTAGCTGGCTTGTACCCGTTCACAGGTGTGTAATCGATTGCAAAGAAAATGCGAAATAATTAAATATGATCAATTGGGAGCAATGCTGGTCGGACAATCGATACTTCCTCTTTTCTTATAAAAAAGGACAGCACAACAGGTGCCTATATTTGACAGGATGCTTTAGACCGACATTCACTGAGGTTTTTCGTGATAATTTGGTAAACATTTTTTTTATGTTTGCAAATGTTGTATATTTCCTTTAAGCCACAAACTGCTTATTTATAATTTTCTATTTAAAAAAAACGTTTCATTGAAATCAACTATGATTTATTGTTAATATAGAACACTGTTAAAATAGCTGCAAACGGTTTCGAACTCTGGACACGATGTTCATTATAAAATAAATGTATTTTAGAACTACATGTACTTAAATTGGGAGGGAAAAGAGAGCCGTTTGATAAGTACAGCAACATAATTTTGGGCCCAAAAGCAATAGGCATCTTAAGACTATTAAAAACAACCCACAAACCAAAGTTATCGTGCTGACACGAGTTAATCAAAACATAGCACACACACGCACACATGCACGGGCGAGTTTGTCTTACAGTCACTATGTGGACTTGTGAACAAAAGATGTCCACATAATGCAGGTTGTGTTGACGTTATGTGGACTAAGCCGTGTCCACATAACGTTTTACCCTCTCTTGAAAACAGGTTTAGAGGCATTTTGGGGTTAGGTTTATCGGTTGCAAAATGAAGAAAAACACTAAAGGGAATCATAGAAAAAAATTGGGGTTGAAAGAGTTTTCACAGTTTAAGTAAAGTTATTTTTTGTACCGAGTTTTCTTAACTACACGAAAACAAAGGAATGTCCACATAGCGTATGTAAAACAAACATGTGCGTACACACACAGAAGGAATACGCTATTGCAATATCCCCCTCTGTCTTACAGTCAGGGGAGAAAAAGGTCCTCGATCGGCGAACTCGTTTCCGATCTCCACTCGGAAAAATACGTGTACGTCCAGGCGTAAAGTGCTTGTCTCCGTTCACGTTCTGCTACATCCATAACGGCTTTGTATAGGCAAAGGAAACAAATCATCAAATGTATAATTTCGAGAAAAAAATATGATACACTGTACAAAACTGAAAATCCAACTCGAACAAGACTAGTTTGTAAAAACCATAGGTAATAACGAACATATGTGAGATGTGTAGGCCTACTCGATAACTCATATAGCCATCGACTTCGAAACAACTCACCGAAAACGGTGTTGTCAGACTCTTATTTACAAAAATAGCATGCATTGTTGATTGTCCACTGACAGTACAACTGCCTTTTCTGGGTTCTGAGCCTGTGCCAAGTTGAGCCTTTGCCAAGGGATTTTGGATGACAAACAAGAAGAAAAAAATTCCTGTCGTTTTGCCTCAATGTGTACAAGTTGTGTATGTCACATAAAACAACTAACATCACCAACGCACGAATGTGGTTTCTTACATGTCCGCAAAAGGCTAACACTCTAGAATCACAACTATATAGCATGAACAGCCCGACTTTTAGGGGTCGCAAAAACTTCATAAAGGCCTACTCACAAGGTTCAAAGTGCATTTTATGTCAAACTTTGCTCTCTTTTTTTGAGAAAAAACATGTACAAAGTCTTTGCGATTGTGGGCTTTGGAATGACTTTTTGTGCAAATTTGCGAAAAAGCCTAAAAAGGAAAAAAAAAATCTTAACCAAATAAAGGACCCAAAAAAAGAAAAAAATCGGTACAAAAAGTAAGGCTTTTCGGCAACGATTGCAGAAAAGCAAAAAAAAAAATCACAGCAAAAACAAAGGCTTTCTGCTGTTGGCAGGATGGATAAAAAAAACTAGGACAAAACCACGCTTTCTGGTAAAAGCAGAAAAGCCACAAACCTACACTTGAACTAATCAAATTGTAATAACTTACCACTTGGTCGGAAGTGCTTTGCTGTGAACGGACAGCCCTACGTTTTTTCGACAGGATTAAAGCGACGAGGCCAATCACAACCACAATGAACAGGACGCCTGCTAGGACAAAAGCAGCAATGTTTACTCCCGAGCCGACGTTTGGTCTCGAACCGACGGTAGTCCTTGCTTCTGGAACTAATGAAAAACAGGACATATTTTTCAAAAAACATGCCCAGGAAATAGATGTCAACTACAGTTGTCAGTCATTGTATATCGCAATGTATCTGGCTTGTCTGCGCAGTTGTTTATTGATTAAGTTGATTTATGGAGAAGACCGGCTGTGAACTTGAAGTTATTCAACTTGAAACTCAAATATTCAACCCGACCCCTCAAGAATGTCAATGAGAAAAATGAAATGGCAAGTCGAAACTCGAATTCGACCGGGAACATGAATATTCAAATAAACCGAAAAGTCTGAACAAATTTCAAACCGTCAACCCAAACTTAAAAAGTCAATGCAAGCATTTCTGAAAATCGCTCAAAATCTTAACCGAAATCGAAAAGGCAACGCAAAACTTGAAGTCGTATCGAAACTCGAACATGTAACTTCAAACTCAAACGTTAACCCGGAACTCAAAAAGTCATTGCGAAATTCAAAACTCAACTTAATACTGATATTACATTCAAAACTTGAACATTCAAACCGAACACTTAAAAAATGTACTGTTAATTTCAATATCAACGCGACACCTAAAATGTCAACACGAAATTCAAATAGTCCACTCAAAATTCGAAGAAAAAAACACGTTTTACGTATCAACATTACTAGAACAAGGGTATAATGGCTTTGCATAATGGCACACTCGCATAACGTGTGTTTACGGTGCAGATCGAGGGTTTTGTATTGTTCCTCTTCGCTTTTCCTTAGTAAATACTCTAACAATTCTCATCAGTTTTGTACACGTTTTCTAATCGAGGTAATCCTCTATTCGTCAATGATGTTATTATGTGTGTGTCCTCAATGGACATCATGAACACGCACACATGTACTTATAGTATTATAGTTACATGTATTTACTTATAGAGCTCGATACATGTGCACAATGCAATCTGCAGTACATTCGACCAGAGAAAATGGTAAAAAAATAAAGTAAACGCATGTTTTTTTAATCCTAAAACAGGGTTGATTATTAATTATCTTTCGTGTGTAATGGTTCCCTGTGTGTAAGGGTACAATTACATTTCACTAAATAAAACCTGGAGCAGGTCTTCTGTTTTTTACTTTGAAAATTTTGATTTTTTTTTCCAGAACACCTCGGTGTCGCATTCAGTCAACTAACACACAGTATATAGGGCCACATTCCTGTTTTCTCATAGGCTATTTGGAACAATGCGTTCGCATTTGATTTGTTAAGGCCTTTTTAAATAAGTCATCTTTTGATACCAAAAACATAAAAATTGGACCAGGGGTTGCCGCGTAAAAACTGAATTTTCCGAAATACGTCATGTACACAATGTACACATGTACACAGAGCAGAATTACCATTCATACATATGAATAATAAATTAGCCATAATTCCCAAACCCTTTGACCTAAAGTCATGAAATTTCTTGTGTATGTTCATGATGAGTTGCTCTATGCATAAACTGAGTTTCAAAATTTTTCGTTACTCGATGGCCGAGATCTTAGGGGGGAGGCGGAATCCGCCCCCCCCCCCCGGCTGAGAGATGGTCAAAATAACCCGGCCTGATTAGGGTTAAAACAAAAGTCACATTTTTGATGACGTCATCATGGTGTCATACAATGGAGGATGTTTTGCTCTTGACATATGCAGATTAATTGCACAAAAAATCAATTAACAAAAAAAAATTACGTCATCGTGACGTCACCTCAATTTTCATCCATAAAACATCTCTGCCCGTGTAGATATCAAGTTTCAATCTATAATAGCCTGAACCAGAGACATGAGCCCATAAACAAGCTCATAAAACACAATTTTTCTGTAACAGTGTCACTAAAATCCTTCATCTTACCGAGCATATTGTTGAGCTCAATGATATAGGAGTTCCAAAAATAAGACTGCTGACTCTTGAGCGCCCTGGACGTATTCATATTCAAGCTGAGTTCCTTGTACTCTATCTCCGGGACGGTAAACCGAGGCCAGAAGGTGCGCTGGGAGTCGGGAGGGGAACGTGGCTTCTGCACCCCAGGGTTTCTATTGTGAAGAGAGGAGAATTTATTGAAATCTTACATTTCAGTCTCAATATGTGTTTGGCTATGCATAATTATGCGCTCTGTGGGTTCGAAGATCGAGGGGTAGCAATTAAAAGTTTTCAGTGAAATGAGAGGATAGGAAGACAATACCATACCTAATACCATAGAACAAATAGTACTTATTTCATGATCTGTAATATTCTAGCATAACTATTATTTGCTTAACAATTCGGGCGTTTCACAATACTGTGTGCCAAAAAAGTTTGCCACAGAGAGTTCATTTTTCCCAGTGCATTGTGGGAGATGGTCGACAAATTCACAGTGCGGGACAAAGTGAAATTGTACGGTTTTCCGGTCAGTACTTTAGCAAGCGTATGATTCGAGTGCAAGTTTGCCCTTTTCTTTTCTGATTAATATGGTGTTTTTGGTAAGGCCGCAAAACGCTTTGTCCCAATCTATGACAATTAACTCAATTTGTCTACTGACACTCATTCAAATGGACCGTGTTTTGTCGACTGTAAACTAGAAAAAAAATTGACTCTCCATGGCAACCTCTTGGTGGCGCATTGTATGGTGAATCGCCCGAATTGTATCGGTGTTCTTGATCAGGAAATTGGTTGTGTAAAGTGGGTTGTTTATCAAGAAAAGTTCTTAATTCATGTAATTTTAACCCACATTGGGAGTAATATCCTTTGTTCAGGCCTGGTGAATGGCGGAGTTAAAACGCGTACCCAGTTTCGGCAAAGCTTGTCCAGAACTGCATGAACTCGACGGACAGTCCTCTTTCTTCATCCGTGAATGCGGCATAGAGCGGCGCCATATTAGAGATGAAGGGAAGGCCGAAGACAAACGAGATGTCTTCAGCGTTACCGCAACCTAGCCACCCTGGTCCGCCTTGCCTGAAGATGGACACAGATGGTACGTGCGTCATCTGATACAGGAAGACGCTGTCGTTGCCATTGAAATGGAAGCGCGCCACCATGTCCGTCCCGCTAGCAAAATAGAAATCCGTCGCATACTCCACGAACGAGCGAAAGTAGTCATGGTCGCTGAAGTCTGCCTTGGACCAGTCAATGTACTGCATTCTGATAGCGTCATCAACTGGTTTCATTTTACCATCTGCCACAACAAATCAGAAAAAAATGAAGAAAGTTACTTAAAAGAACCAGCATTAGTATTGTAATAATTGGAGAAAAGCAATTACGTGTATTCACATATTATTCACATTTTTATTTTTTAACATCCTAAAAGTCAAAGTTTTCAATAATGCCGAAGAACTGGAGCAAACATCGTCGTTTTTTTAGTTTTGTAAATTCATTTTATATAGTAGTGCGGCATAGCCCCAATATGCCTAAGGATTGTGCATCTTTTGAGTGTGATAAAACTTCGCATGTTTGTTCTTCATGCCATGAAGAACATTTTCAGATATGGAGGCATTTCATATCTCTGGCGACCTTTGAGAGGTCAATGAACTTTATATACATGTACTCTGTTCATGACTTTTGGCTCTTCAAAACCTCACTTTCCTTATGACCCAAGTCTATGTCATAGGTCTTCATACAATGAAATAATTAATCAGATGTTGAAGTGATTCATATCTGACCTCGGGTGACCTTTGAGGGGCAATGACCTTTGTAAACCTGGTTATAGCTATTTTGTAAGATGTTGTTCTTTTAACCACATCTTTTTGTCACGATTCATGTCTAAATGAAGGTGTTTATGCTTTTAAGAGAATTTTATTATACAGGCCTTTTTATATTCCAACCCCAAGTGACCTTACGAGAGGTCATGACCTTTTTAAAACATCCTATGGATATTAGCCTTCCTATGGATATTGTTGCGCAATTGTTAATGTCACCTTTTTCATGACCTAAGTCCACAACGCAAAAATGTTCAGATGTTGGGACATCATATTTGACGTAGTGATACCCTTGGAGAGGTCAATGAACTTTGTATCTTAGTTGCCGCTATTTATCATATTTATTCGTCAAAACGCCATTTTTTCCGTGGCTCGAGTCTCAATAGTGCCAAATAACTGCACTGCACCTATAAGTTTACAGTCATGTTGTGAATTCAGACCCCTCAAACACCAGGCCACTTAGGGGGTGCTTTTCAACATTGGTGCATTGGTGCATTTTATGACCAAGGCATGGTATTTGGTCATGCAATTTGTCAATTTTGGTAATTTTTTTCTGGGACAGACAAACAGACCGACCAACCAAGTGACTTGTAGCTCGAAGCTCCCGCCAGAACTTAAAAATTGTGGCAAACTTTGATCAAGAAACATCTAGAAATTCTTCAATAGTATTATTCTTTATTGCCAATTACGATCGTTGGTAACCACCTATAATTCTTGATTTCTTCGATGCGAGTAACGTGTGAGGTTTTACATGGGGGAGATACTATAAATGAAAGGTTTGCGGAAGCACTATGTGATAATAATTTCTCAACTAAAAGTATTCCCACATGGTGGTTCCGCAAATCTTTCTTTCATCTTCAATGAGATCAGCAAGCCATACCGAATAATTGCACGGGCTGTTCAGTACTATAGCACGATCGTCAATCGAAGTTAACTTTCTGCAAATGATCATATATGCCTAGAAAAGCGCGGTACTGGGGTATTATTATTTTCCAGATTTAAACGAGTATACTTTCTTACCCAGAAAGACTTCACCGTCGATAAGTTCATCAAAGTCCTGTCTGCTCAGAGTGGGGGGCTCCTTTGAGGTAACGTAGTGGGAGAAGCGAGGCTGGTCAAGTATAAACAGCGTGCCTTCATCTTTAGTTGTGCCTAGGAGAAGATCCACGTGATTGTACCGACCAGCTGCATATAGAGCTTCTGGTGTGTCGACCAGGAAGCTTCCATCCACCACCGCGGCGAAAAAGTGGAAGCTCTAAAAGAAGAGAAGATGCCACTTGTTATCGGAAAAGAAAGAACAAAGAACGACCAAAATTAAAGTATGTGATCATGCATGGTTACAGTCTTATTATCGAGTCCACTTTACAAAGCTAAATTCGGTTCAGCCAAAGCCAAACACATTTCTCCGCATCTTCACTATACATGACAAGATCGATCAGCAGCTATGCAAGGATGTTGTAGTAGAGAGCTTCTCGATAGGTGCTCCAGTCGCACTCGGTGTCGTTGAAGGAACTATATCCCCACTTGTTGAGTGTCACCTTGGCTCTGCCAACTCCAGTTCTCAGTCTGTTGAGGCATTTCCACTTTGCCCAGCTTGTCCCACAATTGCCGAGGGTGGTAGACTGTTATTTCTGTCTGCCCATATGGTGACTCGTGCCTCGCTTGTTGTGTCATCCTCAAGAGGAATTTGTACACAAAATCAGAAAGCTATTCCTTGACTTCAGGCGACTCTGAGCTGGTGTCTGGCCAAACATAGGATGTCTTTCATCTGTCTGTCGCTTACGCTCCTTCATGCTGGCTGCTGTTATTCTTATGTTTGGCGGGCCTATGCCTGCCAGGGTGTAGAGGCTGTTGGTGTTTGTCGGCTTGAGACAGCCTGTGATCAGTTGGCAGGAAGCATTGGGGGCTGGATCTAGCTTCTTAGCATGGTCAGATTTTTCCCATACTGGGCTCGCGTACTCAGCTGTGGAGTAGCACAGGGCTTGTAGGTATTGGAACGCAGGGTCTGTGGACTTGCACCCTCTCTTGCATTGGTGAGTTTGCCCGTCAGGATGGTGCTGCGGGCACTCACTTACGTCATTGTCCGTCAATGCGGGTCTTAAAAGTGTGTTTAAGTCATTTACCACTCGAGTCGAGTCGAGTCGAGTTAACAAAAAGGTGTTACTCGAGTTGGACTTGAGGCGAGACATTGACTCATGTCATATCAAAACTGTGTGACATTCCAGAGAAAATCCACGGAATGAACAAAATCAACATGAATTAAGGCCCAGGCGGGATGCGACCTGGGACGAGGAAAGTACCACACCTCCAGGCCGTAATTCCCCAATGTAAATTAAGATTGTATAAAGATATTATTTACACTGCCTAAAGCTCTGTCAATATCCGTTGCGTTCTTGTCTCTCAGGCAATTCACCAGGGCGGTACTCTCAGATGCTCCACAGCCAAGCTTCTGCCCGATGTCAAAAGCCTGCTTTCGTAGCCTCTCCATGTCCTCGGAAAACGCCCAAGGTGAAAAAGCCGTACCACTCTGGAATTGAAGGGGAAACAAGTTTTCAAAGGAATCAAAGCTTAGTATTTCATCAGAGCAAACACTATCAGTGGCGTAAATGTGTGCCGGTAAGTGGGGGATGGGGATGACCCAAGTCCAAAAATTGCCTGGCCGTGGAAATTTGAAAAGCAGGGATGGGGCGGGTGGGGGCTGGACACCAAATTTCACTCTGGGCGCTCTTCAGGATTAGATGTATACATCAACATGTATACTTGCGCTTACATAATCACGGAAAGGTGGGAGGATAATACAATAAACATCCCGGTCAAAAACAGGGGGATTACACCCCCCCCCCCGGATTTACACCCCTGGATACTATACTACCGATGATTTATTGTACGGGTTTATGACAACATTATCGAGGACTTTGAATCTAGGCTTCAGTGTTACATTTGTATTTTCTCAGGTCACCCTTTCTTCGAATTTCCAGAAGATGACAATCTGTGCATTGTTTCACGGTTCTATTTAAAGTGGTCATTTAGAAAACGGTACCCTCGTTCAGTATCCAGGGTTTTTTTTTCTCATGGAATGTTAACACAGGGTTCCTGCAATCCTGCAGCGTGGCATCTGCGGTCAATCTTACCTGCATTATTGCACGGTCAAACAGACCCTCGGATAGTTGAGACAGTATGTGAAAACTGACGCTGGCCGATCCTGCAGCCTGACCGTAGATAGTAACGCGGTTTCTATCGCCGCCGAAAGCTGTTGACGAAAAGAAGAGGTTCAGCCGCATACAAATAATCGTGAATGTTATCAATTGTGTCTTTCTTCCTTCGAGTATTAGACACCATTACATCATGGCAATATTAATGTCATGAGTTCAATGCTGGACATCATGATTGGGTTATTGGGAGAGGGCCCTGTTTCCGTTCAACGATCTTTAGGAGCGTTCTTTTATCTCGACCGGATCGGCACGGGCCATCAACCCTTTGCTTTCGGACGTCATTCTCGGGGCTCAACCTTAACAAAAAACTGACATCCTCCGAATCCTCAAAATAGAAAAGAAAAACATCGGGTACAAAATGGTGTCTCGAACCCACAACCTCGCGGTACAAAATCAGGACCCTACCGACTGAGCTACCGCACTGCTCGACAAGGGGGAAAAAAGTACCTGTGTACGTATCATAAAAGTATCGTAGAGGGCGTCAAACAACCATGTATAAGGTTGCAGACCAGTAAATAAGTTTCCATAGACCCCAATGATAAATTTCTTTACTTCAGAAATTCAGGAAAAATACTCACAACTCTCTGAGGTGTTCAAGACGAACATCAAATTAAAGCAAGCTTTAATTTGATGTACGTCTTTCAACATCTTTCATTTTCTGTTCAATTTTCTGGGGGGGGGGGGGGTAACTATGACTTTTGGGAGAAAATTCCATCCAAAGATGATCACCCCTAAAAGCAGTCCTGAAGCCCATCGCCATTTTGAAAATGGACGCCTACGCTCCAGTGCAAAATAGAGCCATTTTGGGGCCTAATCATCATCCACATTTCACAGCTATACAAGCTCGCAGTCCTCTGCACGGCTTCCACCCATATTTTGTACAAACCCTCAAGTTCATGGCCCACAATTTGCTAAAATACCGAAGAATTTGAGGGCATGCAAATCGTGATTTTGCCGGCGTAGGCAATTTCGGACCGATTTACTGGTCTGCACCCTTTAAAGAAGCGAGGTTTTGAAAAAATTCCCCAAACCACTTGTATGGCATGAGGAAGGATGTATAATCCATATTTGATCAAAAAATTGGGAGAAAAAAAATCTACTGACTTCGATATCTGGCCTGAAAACAAGCACTCTGTTTGCGGCTGCGTTTCTGTAGGGCGCCCCAACGGGAGTTACTTGACTTCCATCTCCATCCAACCCCAAATCACCCCCCCCCCCCTTCGCTCATAATTGCTGTGATCGGATGACTGTCTATCGGCCCCCTTCAGATTCGGGAGCATTTGTTGCAGAACCGCCATTGGAGACCCCCTTTTTGATACGCTGCCCCCCCCCCCCCCCAGGTCACGCCCCCTGAAAAAAACATTGCCGTGAAATATAACGCACCGCTAACGATGGAGGACGCCATCTTGACACTACAGGTTGCAGACCAGTAAATAAGTTTCCATAGACCCCAATGATAATGCCCTATTTCAGAAATTCAGGATAAATACTCACAACTCTCTGATGTACAATATATTACAATATCATCAGAAGATTTTCATCTTTAATTCTGATTTATCTCAGAATGTAGGGGTTTTGTCACGTGACTCACCTGCAATATTCTCCTTAATCCACTTCAACGCTAAGACTTGATCCATGAGTCCAACATTACCCGGCAATGCTTCATCACCTTAACAAGACAATGGCAAGACAGATCAAAGGTTTATTTTTCTCAGTACTCACGCGCTGTTTAAATAAAGCCACTACTATTAGGCTATAAACTAACTTATGGTTTATGGGGAGATTTGTGTGCGCATCACCATAAAGTAGATTTTAATAATGGTATGTAGACAAATGCAGAAATCAAAATGACATCTTCATGCATTATTGTATTAAATATGATTTCCACAGTGCTATAACTACAGGTCATCATTATTGTATTAAATATGATTTCCACATTGCTATAACTACAGGTCTTTGTTGACCAGGTGCATCTACAAGATCTCCCTCCATTTTGTTAGTACGTTTTACTCTGTTTTATTTATTAGTACGAACTATTTCTCCCCCTCATTCCATCTCTCTCGCTCTTAGTTGATTTGAAGTTGAGGTATCTTTGGAGAATGCAATTTACCTGTTGTAAGAAACCCAAATGCATTCAGGCGATAATTGATTGAGACAACGATGACGTCACCCGATGCAACCAATGACTGCCCTTGATACATTAGCTCACGGCTGGATCCACTACTGAAACCACCACCATGTATCCAGACCATGACGGGAGCGCCCTCTGGCTGCAAGAAAGAGACAGGTTTCATTTGGATGTAAGACAAAAGGTTATGGTTGAAAAGCAACAGATTAACAATTGATAAGTAGTTCTTGAGTACAGATGAATACATGTGTAAGGTTTCAACATGCATGAGTTGCGCTTTTATGTTGTATTCAGAGATGTAAGTTCAGCTTCTTGTAAATGCATGTGATTTGCGGGGATGTTTTTTGTGATGTGTTTCCTTGTAGGGTCATTTTCAGTTTACGTTTAGCATCTCAGCCTTTCTTGCTGCTGTGGGACATGCCTGAAGAGTCATTTATTTTATGACATGATATGACATGTTAACAATCACGTTATGGAATGTTAACATTTTTGTCGCGCAATCGGATATCCCATCAGCGAACAAAAATATTCACTGAAAAGTGAGCAGGTGGGTTTCGAACCACATTATCTTGCGATCTATATTCATTACACTATCCACATTGCCACAACACGGGAAGTGCACAGGCGACACTGCCGAATTACGGTAGGATATATCGATCGCACACTGCTTGCATTCATGAAATTGAGTAATCCCACTCATTGTACGGGCACTGTGCAGTCGATATAGGGACAATTACGGACATTTTTGTTTGGTTAACATCCCATTAACAAAACAACAAGGATAAACAATTTCAATAAGAGAAATACAAGTTAATATAATAGTATAAACGTGCGACTGTATAGGAAGTAAAATTCATACGGGACTAATAAATATATAAAGCAAATAAAGAACACCATGTAAGTAAGCCGAAGAAAAACCCAAAACAAATTCAGATGAAAAAAAACCCAAAATGACAAAAACTGGAAACAAAAAGCAAAAGCAACAAAATAAGGTTTTTGAACATATGGTAGAAATAGCGGAAAAAAATATATCTTCAGCATATAAATTAAAGTTAAAATTTGTTTAAAAGTATTTTTTTCAACGCGAAAACTACGACTTATTTGTCGATTTAGTATTCTTGCCATCTTGTTTTGATCTCGGTTCTCGTGAACAAGATGGCGGCAGCAACACTTAACCAACAAACTCGTCAGAATTTTCGCGTTGAAAAAAAAACCAACAAACTAATTTTAACTTTAATTTATATGCTGAAGATGTTCTTTTTTGCTATTTCTACCATTTAAAGCTACTTCTGATGTTCAAAACCTATACAAAATTTGTTTGACGCTGGGTTGACGATCGCTGCCGCTGTTGACGCTTGTCGACGCATTTTAGTAGGACCGTTGATGGGTATAAGGTCTGAATGTTTCTTTCTTGAATTCACACTCACCAATGCGGGTTTTGGTGCATAGATGTTGAGATGTAGGCAGTCTTCGCTCACGGGTGGATTACCCACATATGCTGGGTTCTGCATACAGGCATCTCTGAAGTTCGTAGCGTCGTATGTACCGACCCACGGCTTTTTTTCCACCGGGGGTCTGAATCGAAGCGGCCCCACGGGCGGCTCAGCGAATGGTATCCCCTTGAAGACATCAATGGTTTTGTTCACATTGATGAATTGGGTTTCCTCAAAAGTTTCGGTGGTTCCGACCAGAACACCTTGTTCCACAGTAACAGTGGGTTGATCTAGGGCCATCGTTTGGGCCAAAAATACACCCAGTGCTACGATCGCAATGTACCGATTACCCATGTTCACGAGTAGATGGGGCAGCCGATTGCTCTTCCTTGCTCTGCTCTTATACACGGGCATACAGGAACGGAGCTCATGGGCAAGAAATCAGCGGCAGCCGGCCAGCCAGGCATACGGATCACATAGGCCTAGTCTATAGTTATTCAAATGAGTAGCAAAGATGAGTATATATATGAACCCCAGATCCTACACAAAAGGATTTACGACTCCGTACAGACAGCGACAACGGCCCGTGTAGGCAATAGTTGTCAACAAACTAAACAAAAGACCCAGACAACGTAATCGCCCATTGCGCGTGACGGCCTTGAAAGTGATTAGGGCTCTGAGCTCGATATGGTTTCGAATTTTGTCAAGCTAGCTCATTATATTTTTGAATTCTGATGTTGACGTCGAGCACAATATGAAATGACGCATCTGTTTGTGTCGGTTCGGGACCACATCACTGTTATAAATCTTGTTGATGAAAGCCTCCTTAAAACGAGAATTTGGTAAACGGTGTTCCCCTTGAAAAAAAAGGGGGCACATTTGACATTTATATTCCGGGTAAATACTTCATCTAGCTATGACGACAAAAACTGCACAATGCCATTATCTGTTATTTCCTAAAGCATTTATATTCTAACAATTTGGAATACATATATCTTACATAAGGAGTGATTTTGCTTTAATTTTCACGAACATTGAAATGTCATGCAAAACCCGATATAATGGTACACCTGCAACTGCGATTAACATGACATGACAACGGGTATTTAGGCCCGTTATCGCGAGTCCCGTAATCGCCGCAGCCCAACAAATGATGATATTAAAGTCCGTTCAGCGCATTTGGTACTCTGAGTTCAGAACAGTCGTTAATCCTTGTTGTAGGATCCGTCTATAAACCCAGGCTGAATTAGGAGTGAACATATTTTTCTTTGTGTGATAAGATAAGCATAGCGGACAGTGTATTTATTGCAGCATAGTGTAGTCCATAAGCCAGCTAATACCATTTTGAGGGAAATATAGTAAACTAAGCTCCGCCAGAATCGCGACTGACGTGTCACCAGTCGCCCTCAACGTCCACCGCGATGCAAATAATAATTTCACCAAGTTTTTATTCCATTTAACGCCGGACTCATTCAATTTAGATTGAAATTGAAATATCACGCAGATCGTCATTCGACAATCATATAGAATCATTCAATTTCACTATCCGAGCATTGTTGCGTCTTTCAGCTTAACTCGTCCCTAAAAAAAGATGCATGTATATTTAAAAGTATCGCGTTGTTCATTCTATTTCGTCTGAACCAGAAGTATAATTGGGTTGCCGTGATTAGGCATTCCTTGTCTTTAACGGGCAAACATTTTTCACATTTTGTCAAGCGTGATTTAAGGCTTCCTGCATGTAAAATTCTGAGTTATCTCGGCGTAAATAATATCTGATGTCGTCAATCCGTAAAGGCACACCTCTCTTTCTTAATTATTTGGCCCGTGCAATGAATTTCTCTCAGGAATACATTTTGTGCAACTTTCTACTACTCTGAAATGTATGAAAACTATTTTGACATCTGTTTGGCTAGTCTTATTGCGAAGTGCACGTCTTAAAACATTATAAAGTTTCCATGCTTTTCCGAACTACTGAGCGCACTGTTGCTGTGATGTGATTTCAGGAAGACACTGTTGGTTTTCTTTCAAATTATTCACCCAAAATGTACTAATTGTAAACATTATTAGAAAGGATTGCTCCTTACTGCCAAGCACTGACACAACAAATTATCGCCAAACAAAAGAAATTGATGACAGCAAAATTCTAGCATTTTTTGTGCTGAAATAGCCATGTAAGAATATGGAACTTTGCATTAGCATAAAAACAGAGAAGGCACCCAAAAAAACCTTCAAAATGGAAAAATAAAACCATTGCCAATGCCCCGATGTCTTGCACGTCAATAAATCGTCAACGTAAACAAGCCCCTTGAGCAAAAGTTTAAAGAAGTAAAAAAGATCAACAGTGAAAAAGAAGGTTGGTTTGAACAACATCTTGACGTCCACGCCGGACCAAGAAATGTTATCCTGCGTGAGCGTGTGGGAGCTGTGCGCGTGCGTACTGTGTATAAACACATTTTTGTTTGTTATTACGTTTTACATCTTTCCGTCGTTTTTCTTTGAGTTGAGCGTTTATTTATCGATGCAAGTACGGGAAAAGAAAATCCTTCAGACTATATCGTCGGGTCAAAGCAGAAAGGGCTTATACCATGCTTTAGGTCAGTTTTTGTTTTTTGATGGTAACTGTTTACTCTCAGTACGGTCTTTATCCCAAAGAGGTTTTATTTTAATTAATCATCCAATTAAGGAGTAATTAAGAAATTTTAAAAGGACTTATACTGATCTTGGCATACAACTGGGAGCAAAAAGGCCTTATAAGCTCATAAGCCTTTTTTCCTTTAAACAGGCAAGACCTTTACTGTTTGGAATAACTGATAATGTTGGGAAATGCAAAAAGGGCTTAAGAGCTTGTAGGACCTTTTTGCACGCACCCTATTGTCCTTTTGTCATTTCTTTCAATGTAATATTGGGATTCACCAAAAGGTCTTATATTTTTAATTAGCTGTTATTAAATAATTAGGTTACAAAAAATGGCAAGTAATACTTAACTGTTAAGTTAAAGGACCCCCTTTAACAATGTGCATAATTTAAACTATTTAAATAACATTTTGCAATTTTCAAAGCAGTGTGAATCTTCAAACTCGATTATCTTGAAATACTGGAAAATGCTGAATAGGGCTTATAAGTCCTTTCTGCTTTGACCCGACTATATGCTGTTGTAATACGTATGCTTGGAAATAATGCGCGAATACAGTTAAAGGATCATATAAGAAGATTCCCGACTTGGGTCATCCGTGCCCAGTGATAGAAGTTGCTCCTCCTGTGTTCACACCAAAGTTATTTAATCCTTTTTAATTCATTATTTGGGAACATCTTGCATCCCTCTTATCAGTTAATTTGTTACATTGTAAATTCTACAGTCACCAACCTTTTTGGGAAAAATGAACCTCGGAGGAAAATATCATATATCAATTAAACAATCTTGTTAATTTGATTGACCAAACTAGCCCTAAAGCAGGTTGTTTGACCACACTAAACCACGTTATATACCATTTGCATACCACTCAAATTAATGAACGATCATGATGTCCCCTTTATTTTGTTACCAAATTTAAGCTTGCGATGCTTGTAGTTATGAAGATTAAATTCATTCCCATTTTTCAGCCTTATCCACTTCTCTGTGGAAATAGCAACGCACATTTGAATGAATATAGCGCTATTGTTGAACAACACATTAGCGAGACACAACATTAAACAACAAACATAAAGCAATTTACAGCTGATACTCAAGTCATTCCTCATATTTTGCGGGAGGAACCCATTTCATAAACATTTTACAAAAGACAAACTGACATTTCTATTTTTGTTCACTGCAATCTCACACTTTTTAATTCAACTGTATTTAAATGAAGTAAACTGTTACATAAAGCCACAAAACTGCTTCTAGCTTCTTAAAAAAAAAACATTTCTTGAAAATTATATGATTTTATTCTAATTTTCCTCACCGTTAAAATGAAAGTAAGCTTCTAGCTTCTAGCTTCTAAAACAAGTTAATTGAAAATTATATGATTTAATCTAATTTTTCCAACCGTTAAAATGTAAATAAGCTTCTAGATTCTTGCTTCTAAAAAAACCCCGATTTATTGGATATTGTATGATTTATTTTAATTGTGCTCACCGTTAAAATTAAAATAAGCTTCTAGCTTCTAAAAAGCGATTAATTGAAAATTATATGATTTATTTTAATTTTGCTTACTGTTAAAAGACCTGCAAGGGGTTTCGAACTGTATAATATAAAACAGTGGCATATCCAGAGGGGGGGGGACCCCCTTGCGATTTTGTTTTAGCAAATCTTTTTTTTCTTCAGCAGTTATTTCAATACATGGTTAGAGAGATATGACATCAATCCCAAAAAGACAACCCGCTCATAAACCATTACAATGCGCCGTGAAAATTGGAATATAATTTCCACTATGCATAATAATGGTCAGTTTTGAAGAGCTCCCTCATGAGGAAGATTGGTACAAGACACCCCCCCCCCCCGTACTTTTTGATTTTACGGAGGCCAAGTATCCGGAGAAAAAAACCATGTATACATTTCGACGCTGATGCCCCCCTCTCTGACATCAAAAGCTGGATACGCTACTTATATAAAAGTATTATAATATTCTAAATTATAATACATGTATAAAGGATTTTAGTAAAACAGATGAAGAGAGCCGTTTGGGAAGTAAACCAATTTAATCTAGGCGAAGTCTAATATCGCTTAAGGCTATACTAAAACGTAAAATTCCAAAAGGTATTCTTTTTTTCCGTTCACTCCTTTACATTGTTTGCTTTGTTTTCCCAATCGATCGGTCAGATGCGTGCACTTCCAGACGTTGAATGCTTGTTTCCATTCACTTTCCGCTACATGTACACCGGCTATGTGAAGAAAACCCATCATTAAACGTATGTGGAAACAAAATGACACCATGCGTTGTCAGACTCTGATTCATTGTAGGGAAAACATATTTTGGTTTCGACCTTTAATGGGATTAGAGATTTATTGTGTTTGTTGAAAAATAAAGCTTTAACAAAATTGATAGTCCTTCGATTCAACTGCCTTTTCTGACTAGTCGTCTGTTACTAGTTGAGTTATGAAGAATACCTGCTGTGAATTTTTCATTTTAATTCTTTTCATATTTTGTACGTTTGTCTATGATCTAACAAACACCTTACGAAAAGAATTTGAATAAAGCATGCTTTGTTCATGACATATGCAGATGTGATGAACACATTCAAAATCAATAAATTATGACGTCATCACAACGTCACATCTATTTGCAACCCAATCGGCCATGTAGTTCTCTATATACATGTATACGCCGCTGAAAAAAAATGCTCCTTATCAGATGACGTTACGTGACTTGTGATGACGAGTTCATTGTTGGGTTTGGGTGCCAAGTTGCATTAAGATTGAATGAAAACATATACGAAGTATATGGGATTTTGGATGGAAGAACAAGAAGCAAAGATTACAGAAATTAAGCCTTAGAGCTCTGTCTGTTTGATAAACAGAACATAGGGTCTTTCCGCATCATGCTTTCCACAATGATACTTTTTGTTTTTGTCTATATGCAGTCAGGAAATTATATGCAAGAGTATGGTTGCTTGTTCTTGGTCTCTAGATATAAGCCTTTAACATGTGCACCTTTAAGATGACATCTTATGACCATGATGACGTCATCATGACGTTACCTTACTTTAAGTCTGTAACAAGTCATTGTCGACGTACCATACATACCAAGTCCCAACCCAATCTGACTTACAGCCTTCTAGATACATAATTTTAAAATATACACCATTAAAATGACGTCACACGGCCACTGCTATCGTCATCATGATATCACTTGTCTGTAGCCATATATATGTATTTGTCTGTGCCTAATTAAAAACCGATCTGATTGCATTTTATGTCAAATTTTTAGAATGCTTTTTGTTGAGGAAGTAACAAAAAATCTGAACAAAAACAAAGGGGTTTTCCTTGCTGAAAGGCAGAACAAACAAAAAACACGTACTTTATCGAATCATGACAAATGGTAATGACTCACCCTTTCGTAAGTAGCTCTTTGCTGTGAACGAGCAGCCCTATGTTTTTGCCACAGAGTGAATGCGATGAGGCCAATCACAACCACGATGAAACCGACCCCTGCTACTGCAACAATGTTTGGTCCCGAGTCGGTGTTTGGCCCCAAACCGACGGCTGCTCTCGATTCTTGACCTAACAAAAATACAAGACAAATGCATACCCAACGTAGGAAAGAGATGTCAACTATTTTTGTTGATGTTTTTGTTTTATTGTAACTTGATTTATGGAGAAGACTTGCTGTAAACTTCAATTAATCCAACTTGAAACTCAAAACTTCAATCCGAATTGTTAACGCAAAATTTGAATTAATCCAACTGAAACCCAGAAGCTGAACTGGGGACATGCGCCATAAATCCAAGTTTCGGTGTCACTCAAATTATGTCATCTTACCGAGCATAGTGTTGAGCTGAATGATGTAGGAATTCCAGAAATGAGACTGCTGACTCTTGAGCGCTCTGGATGTGGTTAGATTCAAGCTGAGTTCCTTGTACTCCAACTCGGGCACGGTAAAACGGGGCCAGTAGGCACGCTGGGAGTCGGGAGGGGAGCCAGGCTTCTGCACCCCAGGGTGTCTGTTGTAAGAGGAAAATGGGTTGAAATCTTGCATTTCAGTCTCAACATGTGTTTCGGCTATGCATAACTATGTGCACATCTGTGGGTTCGAATATCGAGGGCTTGGACCAATTAAATCTTTTCAATGAAAACTACAGAGGATGGAATTTGGCGCACTATACCTGCATTCGTACAACAAAGTAATTCAATCAGCATGTAATTGTTTAATGATCTGTAAAATTAAAGCATAAGTTTTATTTGCTTTATTCGGGCGTTTCACAATGCAGTGCACCATGCACCGGAGAGTTCATTTTTTTCCTAGTGCATTGTGGGAGATGGTCGACACTGCGAATTCGCAGCGCAAGACATTTGAAATTGTAAGTTCTTTCGGTCCGTAGTTTCGTAAGCGTATGATTCGAGTATAAGTTTGCACTTTTCTGTTCTGTTTATCAATATGGTGTTTTTTTGTTTGTTTTTGTAAGGAGGCAGAGCACATTATGTCCCAATCTATAACAGGCTCAAGTTGTCTACTGATTCACATGGGCCGTTTTTTTGTCGACCGTAAACTGGAAAAATGGACTCTCTCCATGGCAACCTCTTGGTGGCGCACTGCATTGTGAATCGCCCGAATTGTTTCAATGTTCTTGATCAAGAAATCGGTTGTGTAGTGGGCTATCAAGAAAAGTGCGTAAGTCATGTTTTAACCCACATTGGGAGTTACATCCTTTGTCGGGTTAGGCCTGGTGGATTGCGAAGTTAATGCTTACCCAGTTTTGGCAAAAGTTGTCCAGAACTGCATCAACTCGACGGACAGTCCTTTCTCTTCATCCGTGAATGCGGCATAGAGCGGCGCCATATAAGAGATGAAGGGAAGGCCGAACACAAACGACATATCTTCAGCGTTACCGCAGCCTAGCCAACCTGGTCCGCCGTAAAGGCCGTAGAAGGACACAGAGGGCACGTGCGTCATCTGATACATGAAGACACTGTCGTTGCCATGGAAATGGAAGCGCGCCACCCTGTCCACCCCACTTGCAAAATAGAAATCCGTCGCAAACTCCAAGTACGAGCGAAAGTAGTCATGGTCGCTGAAGTCTGCCATGGACCAGTCAATGTACTGCATTCTGATAGCGTCCTCAACTAGTTCATTTTGACCATCTGACACCAAAAATTAACAAAATTGTTAAGAAAGTTGCTTGATAGAAGCAGCATTCGCTCTGTTCGTGAACACTTCCGCCATGGGCATGCAGAGCCTCGAGCTTGAAACTTTACACAATACATATAGCCGGTTCAGTGATTCCCGTGTCGGGGTTCAGATCACTGAACCGGCTATTTACATTGTGTAAAGTTGCCAGATCGAGGCTGTGCATGCCCAATGGCGGAGCGTGAAAAGAGTGAATTGCTCTGCAGCAACCGGAGAGAAACAATCATTCACACAATTTACAATTTTTTTTTTACATTCATAGCTTCCAATCACATCGAAGCACAGGAGCAAACTTCCTCTTTTTGAGTTTAGTGCTAATACATTTTATACTCACCCTTTTGATCTTATTTTCATACAGGAGCGTGTATTTACATAAATCAGACCCTGGCCACTTACAAAATTTGAAAAGCTGGGCTTCGGCTGGGGCGCATTTTGAACAGTAATATTATATACGCATTGAAAATACACTGTGCGTGTTTTTGTCCAGTTCCCTAGTCTAAGTATCATCAGTTGTCCACGGAGCCCTGTCTCTGGTCCAACGTCTGATAGTCTTGCAAATATATATGCGACCCCACACGCCAGCCAATGGGGGTCAACTTTACTAAATCTTAACATCCTTCCATTCCGAAATTTGGAAGAAATTTTTGATTGCTCAATTCGAATGAGGTGTTTTGTAATACAAGGGTGACCCCCCCCCCCAAAAAAAAACCATGTACACCTACACATTTGCCTCAAAACTGGATCGGTGGATTTTTATGTTTTGGGTATCAGATTAAAGCTGAGGGCTTTTCCTTTCAAATACTCATGAAAATAGCAACACCTACGATTCTTGAGTTCTTCGATGTGATCAGCAAGCTATGTGGAATAATTGCACGGGCTGTTCAGTACTAACACCATCTTCAACACAAGTTGGCTTCCTGATAATAATGCCAAAGATTACTCTTGCAAAATGCAAATGATATACCTTTAAAAGCGTATAGTACCAGTGTATTTCTCTTCCAGATTTAAATGAGTAAAGTTCCTTACCCAGAAACGATTCCTTGGCGATAAGTTCATCAAAATCCTGTCTGCTCATGGTGGGAGGTTTCTGGGAGAAGAAGGCACCGTAGAAGCGAGGTAGGGTCAGTATAAACAGCGTGCCTTCATCTTTATTCGTGCCCAGGAGAAGGTCAGCGTGATTGTACCGACCAGTTGCGTACAGAGCTTCTGGTGTGTCGACCAGGAAGCTCCCATCCACAACCACGGCGAAAAAGAGGAAGTTCTAAAATAAGAGACGACACCACTTGTTAACGCAAAAGAAAGAACAAATAACGACCAACACCAAACGTATCATGAGAACCTTGTTATATGATGCGGATGGTTGGTTAATAATTATTTGGAAATTACCCGTCAAATTTCGACCGATTTCTAGATAGATCCCTTCGCATGACATGAAGAAGGAGATAACATAGTTTCAGAATTGTTTGAGGAAAACTGCAGCATAACCTTCCCGAGTAGTAACGAGTCACTGAATTTTGCGACTCGAGTCGGGTCAAATATTAGGCTCCAGTCAATTCGAATCACGAATTTGAGCAACATGGAACGAATAACGAAAAGAGAGAAAGTTGTTTGTATTATACAAGCAGTTAAGAAGTTAAATTATTTCGATCTTATAGGCCATAACATCAAAAGCAAAATACATTATACAAAACTGTTCAGGGGGCATGTATCGTTGTATTTTCTTAAAAAGAGGGCAGCAAGTTAGCCGGCGTTCGAATTCGATAGCTTTTTAGATATCGCCCAAAGCCAAGATGAAAATCCAGCTCCTGAATAGCATTGTGTGCGTTTTAGATTGAGGTGGGAGCCAGTCTATGACAGTTTGTATATTGGTGCATGACAACTCGGCTGTTGTACCTCTATGTCTTACATTAACATTCGCTCGAGTCAAGTCGAGTTTCTGAAAAGGGACTCGAGCCGAGACGAGTAATTTGCTCGCAGTGACTCGAGTCGAGTCATTTACCACTCGAGTCGAGACGAGTTGTGAACAAGTGTGACTCGAGTCGGACTCGCATTACAAGTTTGTGACATTCCCGGGAAAATCCACGGAATCAAGGTGAGAGTTTAAAACAAAATCAACAAGAAGGCCCAGGCGGGATGCGATATGGGAGAAGAGGAAGAGGCCGGGCCCTCCAACCCGTTTTCTCAAAAGTGTTTTGGTTTTTATAAAGATATTTACACTGCCTACTGCTCCGTCAAGATCCGTTGCGTTCTTGTCTCTGAGGCAATTCACCAGGGCGGTACTCTCAGATGCTCCACAGTCAAGCTTCTGCCCGATGTTAAAAGCCTGCTGTCGTAGCTTCTCCTTGTCCTCGGAATACCCCCAAGGTGAAAAAGCTGTACCACTCTGAAATTGAATTGGAAAATGAAAAAGGGTTACGATGCTTAGTATTTCATCAGAGCATACACTATACTGCCGATAATCTGTATTATCTAATGTATGGGGTTTGTGGGGTTTATGACAACATTATCGAGGACTTTGACTCTGTGCTTCAGCGTTATTTTCTCATGCAACTCTTTCTCCAAATTTCCAGAAGATGAGAATCTGTGCACGGTGGTTTCACGGTTGTTATTTAACAAACTGTGACCTCGTTCCGCATTCCGATTGAATGTTACCACAGGGTTTCTGTGACAATCCTGCAGTGTAGCATCTGCGGTCAATCTCACCTGCATTATTGCACGGTCAAACAGACCCTCGGATAGTTGAGACAGTATGTGAAAACTGACGCTGGCCGATCCTGCAGCCTGACCGAAGATAGTAACGCGGTTTTTATCACCGCCGAAAGCTGTTGACGAAATAAGAGGTTCCCCGTAAAAAAGAATGGTAAATGTTATCAATTGTGTCTTTCCCCCTATGAGTATGTGACACCACCAAGGCAAAATGGCATTAGTTCAATTCTGGACATTATGATGGGGTGATGGGGGGGGGGGGACTGTTGCCATTTAACGACCGCTCAAGTCAAAAAGGGCGTATATCGAGATACACTCAACCAAAAAAGAAAGGCCCCCCTTCCAATACATTTTTGTCTAACTCAAAAACTACTGTGCAGCTCTCTCTCAAATAAGGACTAATCATTACAGAAATTCCTTAGCAATCCAGTCATACTCTTTATCTGGCCCAAAACAGTGATAATGTAAGCGAATTTATGTAATTTATGACAACTGATACCGAAAACAGTTGCACTTGCACTTGAAAACAGTTTTACTGCAAGTTGTGGTTTACACTCACCTTGCACGTAAATTAAAGTGCATTTTTTTTCTGTTACCACTTGTCCTCAATTGCATGATTTTGCACACATTATCACTGTTTTGGGCCAAACAAAGAGTATAGCTGGATTGCTAAGGAATTTCTGTACTGATCAGTCGTAATTTGAGCAAGATGTGCCCAGTAGTTTTTGAGTTTAAGGCGGGACTTTCTTTTTTCGTTGAATGTACATCATTTATAGTTTGTGATAGAAGACTTTAGTAACGAGGCAAAGGGCGTACCTATCAATGTAACATCGTTTTTTGCCTGTTTATGCAGTACATTATTGTGCTCAACATTGGACTGTCATCATATAGTTTATTTGGAGACACTATCTCAAAACACATCCTTTAACCAAAATGACATTTTTATTATGTTTGTTGATTTTTTTATGGTAAATGGTGCAACTGGATTAAAATTCCATTCAAAAACCAACAATGACAACAAAACGAGTTGTTTTTTAACACTGTCAATAGGCTATATACTCTAGTTGATAAGTATGATATTGACACGAATATTGACAGGAATGGTATATGCAATAGTGGTAGAGAAATAAGGTTTCATTAATGGAAACAAAATATTAGAAGACTTTGATCTTTACTCTATTTGTCTTAGAATGTGGGGAGGTTGTCACGTGACTCACCTGCAATATTCTTCTTAATCCACTCCAACGCTAAGACTTGATCCATGAGTCCAACGTTACCCGGCAAAGCTTCATCACCTAAACAAGACAATGGCAAGACAGATCATATAGGTATAATTTCCTCAATACTTACGCGCTGTTTAGATAAAGCCAAGACAAACCTACGCATAACCAATTAGATTTTATTAATATACCTCATACATATTCATGATCGATAGCCGATCTCTCACTGGTCAATTCACCACCACTTGCCAGATGTTATTTTTTTTTTATTTTACTTTTTACCAATACTACGCATGCGCTTTAAAAAGCAATTGTTGAACTGTCGCATCGGTGTAGTACGCACGCGCGAACATCGCCCAGGCGAGCTACAAACGTAAAATCGTTGCACGGTACTTGTAAATGTTAGTTTTCCCGTGCTCAATAGTGCCGAACTATATTGGAAAACATTTATGGACAATAAAGATGCCTCCTGTACAAATTAAGGGAAATTGTCCATGCACGAGCTAAACATACTGTATTTACAAGTTACAACTGCACTTATACTGTAGAACGACTTAAAATAGTGAAGTTGAGCAATAGTGTTATTTTGGTGAGCTGGACAAGTTTCCCCGAAGATTTTGATTAGGAGCAAACTGCAACAACAAAATCGGCAGCTGATATGTGTGCGGTATCGTAAAGCAAATATCACATAGTTTAATTTTATACACGTATTAGCTCCCCTCGGTATTTTTTTTGTCAACTTCCAATAAGTCGAGGAGCGAATTTCGATTGTACTACCCTCAAACAATGTTATATTTGTATACTGTAGTTGCTGTACTGCATACTAACTGAACTTGTGAAATTGAGCATAGTTTTCTTTTGGTGAGCTGGACAAGTTTCTCCGAAGTATTTTAGGTGCATACTGCAACGAACAAAAAATTGGCAACTGAATAAAATGTACGCGGTATGGTAAAACAAATATAACATGGTTCATTTCGGGAGGACAGTCGATATTAGCTCCCCTCAGTATTGGAAGTTGACAAACCAGTTCCCGAGGCAAACTTTGTCAACTTCAAATAACTCCGGGAACGGATATCAACTGTCCATCGTCAAAACATGCTATATTTGTATGGGATGAAGACTAAATGCTCAGGTAAGTCAGTGAATCCCATTTCCATACTTTACTGTACTTAATATGATTTCCACAGTGCTTTAGCTACAGGTCTTTGTTGACAAGGTGCATCTTACAAGATCTCCCTCCATTTTGTTTATTTATTATTACGAACTATGTCCCCCTCATTTCATCTCTCTCGCTCTTAGTTGATTTGAAGTTGAGGTATCTTTGGAGAATGCAATTTACCTGTTGTAAGAAACCCGAATACATTCAGGCGATAATTGATTGTGACAACGATGACGTCACCCGATGCAACCAATGACTGTCCGTAATATTCACGACTGGATCCAGTACTGAAACCACCACCATGTATCCAGACCATGACGGCAGCGCCCTCTGGCTGCAAAAAAAAAAACAGGTTTCATTGGATGTACCAAAGGTTATGGTTGTAAAGCAAGAGAATTAAAAGTTGGTTAGAGTTCTTGTGTACAGATGAATAAAACCCTAACCCTGCTAAATGCCACAGAATGCACCAGTAGTAAAAAGTTGTTGCAAGTTGTTGCATTTAGCAGTGTCCTGATCTGCATGCATTCCATGCCTGCATTCCGTTGCATTTGGCAGGGTAGGTACTTGGTACCAAGGCTGGCACTGCATTATGTTGCATTTGGCAGGGTGATTAGAGAATACCCCGTGGGAGTTAAAGGTTTCAACATCATGATTTGTTTTTTTTTTCTTTCTTTTTTGGGCCGAATCAGCCTGCATTACAGTCTGCATCTTCATGCAGACTGATGAATATAATATTTATATTTTGTCATACGTAATTTGTGGTGTAGTAAATACATAATATCCCGCCGATTGAAGATCACCCCTAACCTTTAATGGCTACGCAGTCGAAGGGGCCTTAGTGTGTCTGTGTGTGTGTGTGTGTGGGGGGGGGGGGGGAGGGGTAACTATAGCGGTGAATCTTCCTATGTCTGCAATTTACATGCATGACGTCAATAGGTCTGAATCCCGCCTCTTCAATTCCAAATCACAACGGTAATGTTAGCCCGCAACCAGATTTATTGCAAAATGGCAATGGCCTGGCTACGGATTTGCAATTTTTGAGGTAATGAGCGTCGATCGATGTTTGCTGAGTTTGAAAGTACTTTTGGTGGTTAGATAAGCATGAGTTTCGTGATATTCGTGTGTTAAATGACCGGCGTCCATGCACAATAAGCCAGTTCGGTATTCATACTGTGCATGTGCAAATCAAGATTTGACGATTTCTTTTCGGGATAAGTATCCATCGTGTGCGTGCAAACGCATATGAGTACCATCAAAATTGAAGAGTACGTCGTGTTCGGAGTAACGTTTTGCCAAAGAGAAAGCGTTTGGACAGCGATGTGTTTTGGGGGTCTTCTGTCTAAACTTTTTTGGGAACGAAAGTTTCTAACTGTTTTTGATTGCACGAAAAATTACTCGGAATGCAGATTCAGCTACCAACACTTATCTCTACACAGTGGAGATCCGCGCTCATTAAAGCTATAGAAGAAACAGTTTGCAATGCTTTGTGGACACTAACATGGTAATAATTAATACACATGCGCAGTTGTCATACATCGCCAAAACGAATGATTTTTAAAGTGTTTGTTCGCAGTTGGCTAATATAGAACTGGCTAAATGGTCAACATCACTGAAACAATCATTTCATGACGAACAAAATGCTCTATAGGCCCTACCTTCAGTGAACTAAAACTTATGAAATTTCCCAAAATACTACATTTTATAAATGATGTATTGCCAATTAAAGTGTCCGAAAAGACACGATAACTAATTATCTGGAAACAATTCAATGTACGTGTATCTTCAAATTACGGGGACAGATAGCACTTTCACGGACCAATAACTGCACATCGATAACTGTAATTAACAACTCACGTTTAACAACTGCGCAGTTGTAAAAACATACATGTATCTTGTCGTAATTATATATATATATATTTTTCTTTTTCAAAAAAAAAGAGGAACGGCGTGACATGACTTTATTATGCAGCATATACAGGGAGGTTGTTGGTTACCAACTGAAAAAGACGGCGACGATCCTGTTCAAATGCCGCTTGTAGCCTGCGGTCACAGTGCTTTAAGGGGCCATTCAGAATGTTCAATGTTTTAAAGTTTCGACTTTTTCCAAATTATTTTGACCCACCCACCCACCTAATTTCGATTAATAAAAAACTGAACATGTACATATACTTGAACATGTACATGTATACCCATGTACATGTGTGTCTAGTTCAGTGACGGCGTGAAGTTGTCGGTCTTCCTCTTTTGCACTGGTGACCTTCAGTTTTCTTGTCTTTCGCCAGCTGATATGCTGTTGGGAAAGACAGGTTGCAGTCTTGGAAGCCACAAAGATGACCGTGGTTTTGTTGTTTTCTGGATGGATGACATGTGACATACGAGGTTGTGCCTGTCACGGGAGGTAGCGGAGAAAAACATTCGCTCGTACCCCCCGCCCTGTTTGCAGGGCGGGGGGTACGAGCAGTATGCAGTATGCAGTATGCAGTATAAATTTGGAGAAAAGCCTCCCTCACGCGTTATTAATTGATAAATATCACCCTTTTAACCGGCTTCCATTGGTCGATACCGAGACCCACGCCAAAAAACGCCGAGTGACGCTAATGAATATGCTAATCTACCATATACTCGGTCAACCGTATAGCGCCTACGGTGCTTTGCTGAACAATGCACGTCGGTCGTGGAACAGAAAATCCTCGTCGAAATTTCCATGGAGAAGGTTCTAGTTGGTATACTAGCGTTTGCAACAACAGATTAAGCTTAAATTCAGAATATTTTTAGATGATATAAGTGTTGAACTATACTCGTGAAATAACAACTTGGAGAGATTCCTAGAAATTGAGCTTAATACATGCATTTGGGGAAGTTTTCGAACGATTTCTTCCAGACTTGAAGGTCAGATTTACATCGATGACCGAGATTTTTTTCACTGACACGAAGTTTAGAATGTCGTCTTCCGTTATAATTTAACATTTCAATCATACTGACTATATTTTCTGAGCAAAACAACGTTCAAAAGGCCATGTTTTTTGGGGGGCGCATGGATTTCACCGCTCTATTATAGCGTCTAAGTAGATGTACGTAATCGGATTAGCTTTGCCTAACAACACCAGACACTTTGCCTTAGCAACCACATAACCGTATTTGGTTGGGGGATGACATTTTGAGGCGTCGGATCTATGGGGCGACGAACCTATAAGACATATGACTTGTGGGCCTTTATTTGGTTTGGGGTAGCCCCATAAATGTGGCCAATTTACTGAACTACCTACGTAGATAAAGGCCATGGCGAGGCGTCGGACCTATGAGGCGTCGGAGCTATGAGGCCGACTTATGAGGCATCGGACCTATGAGGCGTCGGACATAATGGGCCTTTATTTGGTTGGGGGATGCGATTTTGTTGGATTTATGAGGCGTCGGACTCATGAGCGGACCCCAGGCATAGCTGCTTGTAGGCCTATAATGAGATCTCGGACTTATACGAACGGACCTTATACGAACGGACCCCGTTGATTGAAGGTCTCAATCTTTTTCTTGAATTCACACTCACCAATGCGGGTTTTGGTGCATAGATGTTGAGATGTAGGCAGTCTTCGCTCACGGGTGCATTACCCACATATGCTGGGTTCTGCATACAGGCATCTCTGAAGTACGTAGCGTCGTATGTACCGACCCACGGCTCTTTTGCCACCGGGGGCCTGAATCGCAGCTGCCCCACGGGCGGCTCAGCGAATGGTATCCCCTTGAAGACATCAATGGTTTTGTCCACACGGATGAATTGGGACTCCTCAAAAGTCTCGGTGGTGCCGACCAGATCACCTTGTTCCAAAGTAACAGTGGGTTTATCTTTGGCCGCTGTTTTGGCCAAAAATACACCAAGTGCTACGATCGCAATGTACATGTACTGATTACCCATGTTCACGAGTAGAATGGGGCAGCCGATTACTCTTCCTTGCTCTATGCTCTTACACCGGCATACAAGAACTGAGCTCGCTCATTAGGGACGGCATACGTTTTCAAGAATTATATTACTTCGTAGAAAGTTCCACGGGAGCCAGACATAATGGATCTCCCAATACATTCAAAGGGTATTTAGTAATAATAAGATGCAGGATGAGCATAAATCACATCATACACAAAAGGATTAACGACTCAGCCAACCTATAACTGGTCCGTACAGACAGCAATTACCATGAATACTACAAAGACCCACACATTATGTAATCGCTAAATGCGCGCGACGGCCTTCAAATCTGCAGGCTTTGCGCACAAGATCAGCAATCAAATTCTGTCAAGCCAGCTAATTGCATTTTTTAGTATATTCATTATTCCAAGGTTTGGGCCTTATTATTGAATTCTGATAACCAGGTCCGGATTAAGTGTTTCGTAGGCTCTAGGCACCATTGTACCGTAGGCCCTACTCCGCCCTAGGCACCGACACCAAATTCAAAGTACGAAGCGTTGTACCAATCAAGCCAGGTCAAACTGGTATAGGTCCTAGCTCTATAAAAGCATGGCAAACTTGGCACCAAGGGCGTCAATCGCTTCTCAAAAGTGGCGGGTGGGGGTGTTACATAATACATGTGTATCTTTGATCAGAACTATAATGCGAAGCCTAAATGGCGTGGGATAGACATTGGATTCTAGACGCTCTGTGATGCGATCTGGAGCAATATCTGACCACTTTAACCACTTTTGTTAGCAGAAGTTCAACATTTAAACATCATTTTCGAGTTTGGAGTTATTGAATTAGCTAGTGTTTCAATGGTGATATTCTTTGAACGGATTGAGTACAACCAGAAGTAAGGGTCACATGCGTTGCTTGAAGTACATTTTCAGTCCAATAATCCAAAACGATTGTTATAAAATACAAAACACACGAAGATTCCACAAGCAAACGAGAAGTATCACAAGAGTATCACAATTACCTGAAAACCAGAAACACAGGCGTAGCCAGGAATTTGGAACGGGGGGGGGGGGGGGGGGGGGGGCAGGTCCGATCGACCAGCCTTTACAAACCCAAACGGATCTATAGGTGAGCGCGTAGAGCGAAGCCCTATGGCGTTGGGTCCAGAAGGGACCGCTTTTAATTTTAGTTTCATGCTACTTCGCTCCGCTCATCAGCATGAAAAACAGTTTCACACCCTTGCACAAACGGAACAGAGACAAAGATTTTGATTCTATAAATTATTGTGCTTTTTTGTTCACTTCTCTGATGTCCAAAGATTTAGAAGAAAATACCCCCCCCCCAAAAAAAAAATTCTATTCACATGGGATTGTGGTGAACCAAAGTAAACCAAAGAAACCTGTTTTGGGTATAGGTGGTATCGTTAAAATCATACAGAATTTTCATGCTATTATACCACGAAAATATGATCAGTCGAGCTAACTCAACCCTATGTTGTCGATCAGCTGTTCTCTGTTGTCGCTCTCTGCTCTCCAGTTCCTCGAGGGCCGATTCTTCTGCTGCTTGTATACTCTTCAGTCTTTCGGGGGATTGATTCTTGCCAGTTCCTTTCTCCAGAATGTTTTCGTCATCCATGCAGCCGGCTTTACTGAAAACTGAAATCTGAATATTTTGCTTTCGATCAACATGTGATCTCCTCAAGTTCTGGTTCGGTATGGCTGCTTTCGCCGATGATGAAGTCGTCCTTGGCATATTGTAGTGGCTGCAAGATGCGTAACAGTATACCCTTATAAAGTACTACATACTGTGGGTCTCATCTTCATTTACATGTCTTTAATAGGTTTTCCCGCACATTTTGAAAATCAAATTCATACACGGTTACTTCAATTTCGTCTCGAGAAAACTGGAAGGCGCAAATGCTACAACGAATGTATTCATTGGTCATTCCAAATGATCAATACATTTCAACATTGTCCTTTCGATGTCGTCAGATTTCAATGGAATTTGTCTCACCTGATGATCATCTAGAACGATTAAATTGATTTCAAGAATGGTGTATTGGAAGACAAGAAATTGAAGGTTTAACAACCAATCCAAAGGACAAGAACAAGAGCTGAGTTGACTGTTGCCGAAAGATGTGAAACTATAAATGCATTTTGCTTTTCATAAGTACATAATTAAAGGCCTACTTATTTCTTGCATGAAATGGAAAGTACGAATTTTTATTTGCCTGTGTATATATTCTTTCAGTTGTGGATACAAAAAAAGCAAGTATTAACATATTATTTTGCATAATAATTATAACATGAACAATGCTTATTTAAGGTTATAGACCTACGTCAAACAGGGAGAAAACAGACACAAACAAATAAAGTGAACATGTTTGAAAGTAGAAATGAACAACAGCTGAAAACGTGAAAACATCGAAGATAGCATACAATCATGAGACGAATTTGAATGAAATGTATTGACATTGATTGCAAAATTACCGAAATGGCTTCATCTGACGTTATTAAGTTCGGCATTTGCAGACGACACAATTGATTGCCTTTCACGAAAAAAAAAGTATGGCTAAGGTAGGCCTAGGTCTATATGAAATTACGAAAAGACCGAAGATAAAATTGAACATGGGGAACAGCAAGATCATGAATTTTCGACGTAATGGAAGTAAGCCGTTTATGAATTGTAATGAAAAAAAGTTTTAAAATGTGTGGGAAAACTTATAATAGACAAAATTTCCCGCGCCTTCATTACCTAATTGATGGTAGATACGTGCGCTACATAAGAACTCTGGTATATAATTATTATAAGGCCTATGAGGAAAACTTTGATTTTGTTGGTCAGAATTTGAAGTATATAGGATTAAAACTGGACACAATAAGATTTAGATTTATACGGTGAAGAATTTTTTTTAATTTTTACTCAGCACAGAAACAAGAATTCACAGTATCAGGCAAGTACTTATGTATATTGGGAGAGAGTAAATTTGCTTGTGTAAGGACTCTGAAACAAAACTGGTTAAAAATGAATAAAACATAATGACTGTCTTGGCATATCACCAACATCATCATGGGAGTATGAAGGTTGAGCAAGAACCATATTAACTGAAATTGTAAGAACAATTAAAGGGCTGGTCTAGTGTAATTAAATCACTTCAAGTAATATGTTTGGGACCTCCTCGGTGCGAGGGGAAGGTGATGCATGCTTGGGGGTTTAACATCTGGAATTGTGATTGTGGGCTGTTATTGAGAAATGGGGAATATAACTGGAAAAATGGGAAAATATATAACTTAATATTTGCAGTGTATATTATACAAGAAACTTTGATCAGTGCATTATATTTGCTGCAGTGTTCATAAGTCCACTGCGATACAAGGTCTTGAGCCCCTATCTTGTTTCTAGTAAGCGTTGTCATTTTTGCTTTGATTGGAGATTGATTCCAATTTTTGATCGAAGTACGACCAGATAGTTGTAATGACTCGAATCACAATTGTTGGTGACCCGACTCGACTCGAGTCCCTCAGGCTGCGGGTAAATGACTCGAGTCACTACCGTGAGCAAGTTCTCGACTCGAATTGAGTCTCTCACCACCAGAAGACTCTACCCGACTTGAGCGAAAGAATAAGACTCGATGAGTCACAAAAATTAAAGCAAAACTTTGCGAAACATATTTGCAATGACTCTTCAAATACGTATCGGAAACTTTCGCAGATCGATTTTAGGGGGTTTCGTGAATAACCCGCAAGTGCTTAGATGAGGGTAAAATAAATTAAAGTTAATAAAATAATTTGAAAGGAAAACACGATCAAACAATATTTATTTACAGGGAAAGTTAGTCTTGCACTGGCTTGTGGAAAGAGGATGCTCAGCACTAAGAATTTAGAGAAAGAATAAAATGGTGTTGTCGGAGAAAAAAAGGCAAATATTCAAGACTCTAATACTCAGGGTATTATTGTGGTGATTTAACAGATAGATTTAACTGTGATTGCAGTTGCAAACTGTTAACTTTCAATAAAGCAACTGCCTGCTGTGTCAGGGCTAAATATTTTCGTTTTTGCAATGAGCCGGGTCTCAGTAATTATTTCAAACAGTCAAGGTCATTCAGGAACAAAGCCTGTCTACATGTACATGTTTTCAAATGTACATTTGACAATGACTCACGCCTGGCCTGAGACAAATAACACCAAATGGCCCACCGTATGACAGACGGTGGCTGTTTTTTTTTCTATTTGACACCTCACATGGACACAAAATTTTAACTTTAGAAAATATTTTGCCTTTTATCTTGAGAACAAAATATGCGTGATTCAAAAGTCTTTTTGCTAAAGCTTTGGTCTGCGGATAAGACTTGTATAAATTTTACGGTGACGAAATGAAAACGCCAACATGGACACACAAGCTAAATAGAGCCAACTTTTAGCATAAATTTGGGTCATGAAATGACTCCAGATCTCCTGGAAATATAAGGATTTTTGTACGATGAGCATCGAATGGAAAAGATAATGAATATGCAGCTTCTCTACTCATTCGTGAAAATCGCGGATGAGTTGACCACCAACAGACGGCAGATTGCAGCTCTAGTTCACCTTGGCGTCATGCGCGTTTACCCATCTGCCGTAAGCGGCGCTCTTTCCCATAGCCATATCATTTTCACGACGACTGATTGTCAAGGATGGCATCGCTTCGCCGTTGTATTTTTGGCCCCCAACTCTACAGGATTCATGCTCAGCAAGATGCTCTGGTGAGGAGGATTTTGGATAAGAAATTTTATTTAGCATCACACAACGCATGTTGGTATCACTGTACGTTGTACAAAGTGTTTAACACTAGGCTACAACATGCACCGTTTGCCCAAGTGTGACCCAGTTTCCGGACACGACAGTTTGAATGGGGCTCGTAGTGTACTGTAACGTTCCATTATGCGCCTATCAATTGTTTCCTCCACCCCTCCCCTCCCGGGCTGCCCCACCCAATACGTGGGCATTGTCACTTTTGAAGTGACAAAATCCCCACCCCTCAGGCGAAATTTAAGTGACAATCCCCGACCTACTCCTAGAACTATGACTATGCTCATAGTCATACATGACAACCCAATGATAAAATTCAGGGCTGGGTAACTCCAGCTAACCATGCCCCGACTTACATACGTGTTACGGTGGGGCACACTAGTGATTGCCTTTGAACTTTCCATTACATAGTACGCCAACATTAACAATTTGAGTGACCAAAATCCCCACCCTGGGGTATGAAAACGTGACCAAATCCCGACATCGGACCTGGGGCAGCGCGGGGAGGGAGGGGTGGGGGAAACATTTGATAGGCGCGGGGCATTAGGGCCCCTTAGCTGTTTAGTTTCGATAAAAAGACGACTCCAGTGTGAAATGAAAATCGGACTCCTATGAAAATCGGACTCCTTAGTCCTTTTCCCTATTAATGGTTAATCCCTCCCACGTGACAGGTCACTCTCCGGTATAGCTGGAGTTAAGCTTCAGCCATGTCATACTTCTAGTATGTGAGAATCGTGCACAGCGAGCGCGTCAGAAGGGCCAGCTTGCAGACAAGCTTGCCAGAATTTCTGTAAGGGCCCCATCCATGTCTGCAAACCCTTAACGTTGTCCCCAATCCCATTCCCAATCGTAACTTATAAATTGTTTCCTGTTCTTAATTTACAGGGACATGAGTACCAACCAAGTGTTTTGGAACGCCAGGGAAACAATGTTGTCAGAATTGTGAGTGGCTGTGACTTTTCTAAAGGGATTTCCAGTTGTAATTTCGAGCTCTTTACCCAGACTTAGACCCTGGTTGTGGAAAATCCCTTAAAGCAAAATTCAGCAAACTTTACTCATTCACATGTGTATAAGACAAACAAGGTATTAGCCCTAACCCCTACGCTCTTTTGGCTAGTAAATGTTAGCAATTCTGCAAAATCCTCCAATTGCCACCACATAAAAATTTGATTCAGCCTCAGTCCTCCAAACTAATCAGTTATTTGTTGACTCTGTTCAGTGGAGGGGTCTAGCTGCCTCAATCCCTCAAAATCCTCCGACAATCACTGTTAATGGGTTGGGGCAGTGCCAATGACATTCAAAAGCAGTGTGGTATTGAGCGAAATGCAGGACTCAGTTATGCACGGATGAACATAAACAATGCAGGGTACAGCTTACGTGCTAAACACAATGCATCAGTCACAATCAAATGACACGTGTGTGTCATTCAGCCTCAATCCTCCTAATCGCAAGGAGCCTTGGAGATATATGTGGTCGCTGCTGGAATCATTTAATGAACATTACCAACCAACCACCAAAATATATTCATTTAGTAAATGTATTTCAACATGTTTTTTTTTCATTAACAGATCTCATTGTGCTGGTCCTTTTCTTACTACACATCTCCGTTCTTATTGGCCTACTTGTATCGCAAAAGTAAGTGCATGTATCAAATATGTAGCCAATTCCTCACGTAACATTCATTATCCCTAACAACCCTGAGCCCATCAAGCTCCAACAGCGGGTTTTGCTTGATTTTGGCAGGGTTGGTACCGAACACTGGCCAGCTGGTGTTGGACTTTGATTGACTGGGTACCAAAGGCCCAGGGAGACCCTGTTGAATTTTGTGAGGTTCGGGGCAGAAGGGCATGAGATTTGTGAACATGTTGGAGTTCACTGGTATTTTTTCGTGGGTATGCTCACCCACGGTCCTCAGCACAGCTTGTGGTCAAATGTGCATGTACATATTGCTTTATTTTGTTAGGTTTGGTACCATCCCTATCCAATCACTCGACAATGCATAGGCCCATCCATACCAAGTCAATCATACTCCAACAGTTGGAGTTTGGCAGGTTTAGTACTGTTCCCCGTACAAGGCCTGTTGGAGTTTGGCAGTTTTGGTACCAGTGCTTACAGACCTGTATGCAGCTGTTGAAATTTGTTAGGTTTGGTATACTTTCTAGTGCAAGAGCCTAGGGGGTTAGGGTTACATGTTGTATGTTACCATCCCTGCTGGAGAGATTCTGTTTAACAATCAATCTTTGTGCTTGAGTTTTTTTGTGGAAATAAACTTGAATGACGAGGCTTTTAATTAAATCCTCCTACAGACATATAACTGTCCTAAACCATCCAAAAATCTGTCCACTTCCACTCCCATAGCTTTTGTACAGGCTGGTTACCATCTGCCAGAACCCCCATGGATTAAATCATATAACAGCCAAAATCTGTTTAAGGGGTTTGAAAGAAAGGATGACCTTGAATACTGCTTTGTGCAGCAGCCATCTTAGAGGGCAATGTCATTGTTTTGCTGGGATATGCATGAGCGAACCTTCTTTACATTCATTGTCACTGAACTAATTAATCCATCATTGACAAGCACTCATCAGGGTTGACCTATCATATCTATCAATGTCAGTTAAGGCATTGTTCCTGTATTTGCAGTCCGCTGAATTACATAAAAGCTTTGGAAAAAATGGGCAAATTACACTGTGAGGTTTTTAGCGGTACCTCATAATATATCTCATATTAACCCTCGGTGTGGCCACGTGGTGATAAAATTCTCCACATTTTCCAAATATGGTCATAACTCTTTTTTTCAATGGGCCAATAAGGCCAAGATTCCATGTAATCTTCACCCCTAATATACACCACAAGCCTGTAGACTCCCATTGGCCAGACCCTAACCACTGCAGAGTATTAAAGGAGTGTTGAAAGACAGCAGCCCCAAGAGTCGCCTAATGCCTTTGTGCAGTAATTGGAGATCTTAGTGGCCAACCCCTTTGTGCCGCCGATCTCTCCGTGTCAACCCCTCTTGTGACTCGAACTTGGACTTGACCTTTGTGACTTGTGACTCGGACTCGACCTGCATGACTCTGGTCTCGGACTTGGGAGAGGTGAATCAGACTCAGACTCAACGTTTGGTGACTCGAATACAAGTCTGACATTTGCACACTTTTAACTCAAACATGACGCAATGAAAATAAGTATTGGACCAATGAAATTTCAATATAGATGCAATTAATCGTTGGTCTAATTTTGCTGTTTCACAGATTATTTCAGCTATGAAGGTATGCTCGGTATTGGCAAGGTAGTAGGTACAGTCCTACCCATACTTGCCTTCGCACTGTGTATCCGAGGTGAGTTGCTTCAATGTTAAAAGTACATGTAAAGTATCTCATTTGCAGCTACCCAAGAAGTTTACAGATAGAAGGCCCTTAATGACATTAAACTCCCTGTGAAATTAAGTCATTTTGAAGAAAATTGGAAAAGAAAGTCATTTCCAAAGATGCATTTTTGGAAATTTCCGTTAGTATTCCCTTTTTTATGCCCCGCGGTGAAGCCGATGGGGCATACTGTTTCCGCCTTGTCCTTCCGTGGGTGGGTGGGTGTGTTAGTGGGTGGGTGGGTGGGTGGGTGAGTTTGTCTTACATACGCAGTGTGGACTTCCGAACAAAAGACGTCCACATAATGTAGGTAGCACCGACGTTGTGTGGACTTGCCCCACGTCCACACAGTGTTTCCCCATTTCTGGAAAACAGGTTTAGAGGCATTTTTGGGTTAGGTTTATCTGTAGCAGAATGAAGAGAAACACTAAAGGGAATCATAGAAAAAAAATTGGGTTGAAAGAGTTTTCACAGTTTGAGAAAAATGAGTTTTTTCACTGGTTTTTCTTAACTACACGAAAGCAATGGAAAGTCCACACTAGTCATGTGAAACAAGTATGGGTGGGTGGGTGGGTGGGTGTGTGTGTCCGGACAAATCTTGTCAGCGCGATAACTTGAGAAATACTTAACATATGAACTTCAAATTTGGTTTGTGGATTGTCCTTGGTAATCCTAAGAAAGTTTTTGCATTTGGGGCCGAAAGGTCAAGGGTTAAGGTCACAGTGGCTGAAACAATAGAAATTTTGTCAGCGCGATAACTTGAGAAATACTTAACATATGAACTTCATATTTGGTTTGTGGATTGTCCTTGGTAATCCTAAGAAGCCTTTTGCATTTGGGGCCGAAAGGTCAAGGGTCAAGGTCACAGTGGCTGAAACAATAGAAATTTTGTCAGCGCGATAACTTGAGAAATACTTTACATATGAACTTCAAATTTGGTTTGTGGATTGTCCTTGGCAATTCTAAGAAGCCTTTTGCATTTGGGGCCAAAAGGTCAAGGGTCAAGGTCACAGTGACTAAAACAAAAGAAATTTTGTCAGCGTGATAACTTGAGATATACTTTACATATGAACTTCAAATTTGGTTTGTGGATTGTCCTTGGCAATCCTAAGGAGCCTATCGCATTGGGGGTCGAAAGGTCAAGGGTCAAGGTCACAGTGACTAAAACAAAAGAAATTTTGTCAGCGTGATAACTTGAGATATACTTTACATATGAACTTCAAATTTGGTTTGTGGATTGTCCTTGGCAATCCTAAGGAGCCTATCGCATTGGGGGTCGAAAGGTCAAGGGTCAAGGTCACAGTGGCTAAAACAATAGAAATCTTGTATTTAATCTGAGATCATAGGGATTAGGGATTAATTCATATAAAACCTACAGAAGACACTAATGCTGTCAATGAACGTTCCATTTGACCAAGGTACATGTAAGTTGATGTTAGAGTGGTGTTATGTCATGGAAACAGTCACGGTTGCGGGGCATTTGTGTTTGTAAACACACTTGACTTGTTTATCCTGCAAAGCCATGAATGGGTGTGCACAAGCATTGACACGACACACACTCGCATGTAGTTGCTACAATTCATCGGTTCAGTGTGTGACATCACGTAGCTGCAATCGTCCGAGTGAGAAGATGTCCCATAGACCCAGACCCGAACGCTGATTTCGGGCCTAACTTTTGAATTGAAATTGAGATCCCAGAATATGGTTTGCTCAGAAGATACTGAATTCACTGAGCTACATCTTCATTAGGGTAGTGGTTCAGCACCCTTTTTTAGATTTTGAGCTCTTTTGTTGCTTCAAGCCAAAAAAATGCACAATGATAAATGATATACTCTACCCTTAACAAATTCCAAACAGTGTTTTTGGATGGGCAAATTTGAAGCCATTGAGGGCTTTTCAAACTGTCCAAAAAAATTTACAGACGACCTTTGTACAACCCTGTTAAGGCCAAAAATAAAATTCTGCTTCCAGTTTCCCGATCGACCATATTTTTAAGCTGCGATCCTAAAAATGTTATCGGCAAGTCAAAAATAAATAAATAAAAAATGAATAAATAAATTTAAAAAAATTTATCCTGTTGTCTTCTGTGTCTTCGCAAAACACTTCTCAACAATCCTTTTGCGTCAAAATTACTTGAATGTATTGTTTGCCTACTTAACATTCGCTATTTCTTTGGAAGAAACCTCAATGGTCAGGTTGGTACACCTTATATCGAGCAACCAAAATCTGTGTTTGATAATTTTTGTATTCCTCCTTGGCAGTCGCTATCCAACTTCTTTGCTTGTAGGTCACAGTTTGTGAGCCCCTTCAGCTAAGTATTTACTTGAATACATTTTTTAAGTGTCATTTTTTATCAAGTTTTGTCCTGAAAAGGTAAACAAATTAAAACTGGATTTCTATGCGTGCCTTTTCACTTCAGGGATCGGCCGTTATACTAATGAAGAATACTGCTCCTTCCTGGCATTGCTGGAAAGTGCCAAAGTAAACGACAGTCAGGAACTAAAGGTGAGACGGACACGCTGGAGAATGATACTCAGCAATGGAGCTATTTTTAGGGCCAATGATTTTCCGCGATCGCGGAAAACGGACGGAATTCGCGTAATCTGCTCCTCGAAACGGAAAACGGAATTTGAATCTGAAGAAAATAATTTCTGCAATTTTATTGATAAAAAACATAATTTCGTTAAATTTATTGAGTACAAAACGAATTATTGATGATTGATTGAACAGACGAGCAGTGGCAGTGCAGTATACGACTTGACTGTGGTGAAGTTAAATACTACATGTATGTCTGTACATTGATCGGCCGTTGATAAAATAGCAATCTTTTTGGGGCAGTTTTCCCGCGCTCCAACCAAACGACTATTTCATTATGGTCTTGGAATTATTTACTGTGTACATGGTATATGTTTAAATGCCTTTTTATGTATTGAATAAATGTGAAATGGAATTTTTCAGCCTGAAACGGAATTCAGGATTTTTGAAAACGGAATTTGCACTTTTCTGAAACGGAAAATCATTGGCCCTATATTTTGAAATATTAAAGTGATAATTCACTGTACAAATGAGCCTGCTGGACGCATCCATGTTGGTGCACAAGACAGGAAAACTCAAAACTTAGTAAGGTTTTACTAAGGTTTTTTTTCTAACTGCATATGACACTGTAGCAAAGAAAATGGGTCTCAAAGTTAACACAGCTAAAGCTGAGTGTATGTGTATTGGAAATCCAGCAGATTTTTATGTTGATGGAGTAAAGTTGATAAATGTTGACGACTTCAAGTACTTGGGCAGTCAGGTCAGCAAAGATTGCTCAATGAAAAAGGAAATCAATGCTCGAATCCAAGCCACATCCTGTTCTTTTGGCAGACTCAGAAAGAGGGTGTTTGATTCTAGAGATCTAACAGTAGAAACCAAGATAATGGTCTACAACCAATGTCTCATGCCCTTACTCTTATATGGAAGTGAGACTTGGACCCTTTACTACCATCAAGTTTGTCAACTACGTACTACACAGCAGAGACATCTGAGGCTAATTTAAAGATTGAGTGGGACGACTTTATCACTAATGATGAAGTCCTAGAGTTAGCTGGTGTTGAGGACATTGAGTTGAAACTGGTCAGGAACAGGCTGCGCTGGTTCGGCCACGTTGCAAGAATGGACGACGAAAGACCAGTATAGAGCATAATGTACTGTGAACTTGCCAATGGCTCAAGATCAGTTGGCAGGTTGGACGTCCTAAACTCAGGTTTAAAGACTCTTGCAAAAGTGCACTAAAATGTGGGAATGTACTTGATGAGTGGAGTAGCACTGTAGATAATCGTCCAAAATGGAGAAAACTTGTTAATAATACATGTCAAAGTATAAATGACAAAATACTTCAGCAAAACAAGAAGAAAAGAGCCAGAAGGCACATGAAGAAAGAATCTATATTGAAACCCATTTCGGGCAGATAGGCGATGTATATATTTATCTTCAAGTAAACTTGAATCCTCGATCCTGATTGGTCGATCCGTGGCAACAAGCTGTGCTACATATAACCATGTAGCACAGCCACGGTCCATACCGCACTCTGCGTGTTGTGTATTCCAAGGTGGGCACGCCATTACACGCACCTGTAATTTAGATAACCGCTGAAAATCTTTTTAGTGCGTCAAGTTTGCTTGAAGATGAATTCGTTATCACGCTCGCGCTCGTGAAACACGGAAAATGTAGTGCGTCTGTGTCCCACATACCACTCGGCCGGGACACAGACGCACTACATTATTCCGTGTTCCACTCGCGCTCGCGGGATAACTTATAATATTTTACTACAGCTATTTGCATATCTGCGTTTTGTATTCTTTAGCAGTGCGGTATCTGCGCCGATACACCCAAACCAGAAACACACAATTAGTAAATGAGCATTTCATTTTGCTCTGGCGCTGCAAACTTATGCAAATGCTTGCGCGTAGGACTGAATCATGAATTAGATATCAGGGTTAATTGACTCTGTCACAGACATAACACTTCCTTTCATAACGCTGGCATTGCCCATACTTTATCTACACTTTTTGTCATTGTTACAGAAGAAGCTCCAGTTTTATGACTTTGAATTCAGCCATTGGCCAACAGATTTCAGATGGAATGACATCAGCGGGTAAGTCTGCAATACCTTCTCTTGTCTCTTGTCTGAATGGCTAAGGCTGTGGCTATTAACAGCAGTGTTATAATAACAGCCACAGCCATATTCCTTGCTCCACATTATTCCTTGCCCACATACTTGTAAAGGATACAATTTGTTCCTGTTATTTGGACTTAAGTTATTTTTGTCATACGATGGATCATACGCTCTCTTTGCTCCGTCTTTCCCCTCATTTGGGTTACTTACGTTTGGCAAAAATCACCACATTTTGCTTGCTTTTGGACCTCAGAATGTGCGTGGTGAACGAGATTTTTTTTTTCAATCAAAGAGGGTGCTGTTTGCACGCGGCTTTGTGTAGACTTCGTATCAACCGCTTTCAAGGACTCCTGCAACTCCCAGTACAGCTAGCTGTGGCCAGTCAAGGTTCGAAAACTTGATAAACGATGTGAACGAGAATAGTGTGCACGTGCGGTACCGCACCGTACCGTGTGCTACATGTATCTATATACTACAACCCACCAGTCTACTCTGTTCGTGGCATTCGCGGTCCGGTCACTTATATCGCCCTATCGCGCGAGTATCACGTTTCAAAAACACAAATAAAAACATCCACAACGACTTAGTTTTTGCGATCGTGTATTTATTATCACTGAAAGCATTATATAGTTTGATCAAAATTTTAACAGGTAGGTTTAATACTGAATTTTTCACTAGCCCACCGGGCAACCAAGGAACCAAGTTTAGGTAGCCCGGAGCATTTTTCGCTAGAATTTGTACGCCAGGCTAGTACTATTTCGAGGCCTGTATAACGTCAAGCATTTAGTCTTGCCTTACCTTCTACTTGGCTACCCGAAGACTTATGGGATTATTCTGATATCGTTTTTATAATACAGCATGGTTTCATTTAACTGAACTGTCACGTACCTTAAATGTGATCCGTGGACAACGTTTAAAACAATGTTTGTGTTCAAAATTCTATAACTCGAAAAGTGTATGAGTGATTTGAATGATTCTTGTACTAGGAGAAAGCTTATTAATTGGGCTTTCACATCCTAGATCGTGAAAGCCCTGGATGCAGAACTTCTTAACAAAATAAGGGGCGCCATTTGGGTTTCCTTAATACTCACCCTGTAGATTCATTCATGAGACACCGTATATGTAGGTCTTCACAAGCCAATCACAAGTCATCAGGTTTCAAGACCAGTCACAAGCTATTCAAATGAACGGTGACAAAGACATTCCTTTGTCATTGTTCATCACCTGTTACTCTTAACCTGACTTGTGATATGACTTGTAATTGATTAATGAAAGGTTTGCGGAAACACCGTATGCGAATAATTGCTCAACTAAGAGAATGGTTCTGAAAAGAACCAGAGGTATAAACTTGACGTTCCGGTCAGTATGCTCTGACCGTCTTCAGGAGAGTGCCTAAACTCTAAGAAAGTAAATACTTAAGTAGCAAAAGCGAAATCGATGAAGTGTGAAGTTGCATCCTGTGTGGATGCCAAGTAGCTGGGATCCTAGAGCAAGCTTGGTGCCCACTGAAGTGGAACAGTAGGGTTGCAGTGTCAGTAGAGGGAGGACCTAGGGTATAGGAGACCCATCAGTCTAAGGTGGTAGCTGAGGACCTAGGGTATAGGAGACCCATCAGTCTGGAGGAGTGGGAGCCAGATGTCGTTGAGGTGAAACCCGATGTCTTGCGGAACTGTGTTGTGCTTGCGGATCTCGATGGCTTCCCATATGCGTCTTGGATGCCAGAACTGGATCGGTGCGATGAGTTCGGCCGCATCCCAATCAACTTTGTGGTCGTTGATGTGGGAATGTTTGACAATGGCCGATTCCGGTCAGCATACTGACCGGAACGTCGAGTTTATAACTCTGGTTCTTTTCAGAACCATTCTCTTAGTTGAGAAATTATTCGCACATGGTGTTTCCGCAAACCTTTCATTATTTAGTATCTCCACCATGCAAAGCCTCAAATCTTGTAATTGATTCAAATACATCTCTAATAGTGACTGGAAATGCTGAATTGTCTCTACTCTTGTTATAGTGATAAAAGCAAGATCAAGTCCTCACTCCTCAATTGGCCCAACCCAAGGCAAGCGGCATCGTCCGGAAGCCTGCTGTCTCGACTTGCTGGCATGCCCATGCAGTTCCTGAGCTACACCGTCATGCATACCGTGGGGAGAATGCTCATCTATCCAGGGCACACACCACTGTTCAACACACTCGTCTGTGAGTAAACCAACCGCAACGGACAGAGTCTTTTTAGTTGGACCTGAAATTCACCCCATGATTAAAGATAATAATAATAATAATAATAATAACTGTATTTTTATAGCGCTTTTTGCCAGAGGATACAAAGCGCTGGGGGAGAATGCAACCAAATCCAGGTAAATGAAGTATATGAACATATGAGACCCATTATGTAGCACCTTTTTGCTAGGTGCTGCGGCGCATAATTGCTGCCACTGCCAGAAACACCGGGGCAAACCCCTCCTCTTAGCGACAAGTGTTACTGGGTTCTTCAATGTGCATTACACAACACACGGGACCTACGGCTTTCCGTCCCATCCGAAGGACAAAGCAATAATGGTAAAGTGCCTTGCTCAAGAGCACAAGCACCATGTTCCCACGGTCAGGATTTGAACCCGTGTACCACGGCACACGAGTCGAACACCGTAACCATTGGACCACAGCGCCCCATGCTATTTTGCATCTCGCCTCGAAAAATAGATTTGTTGTCTTGTGATGGACGTGTAATTGACTCAATTGCTATTTTCCTAGCAATATAAAAGTTATGCAGTTTTGAATAAAACATTGAACAAAAACATCCACCAACGTTAAGTAATTATTATTTCTTCACAAAATTTCAAATTATTGACTGCCAGACAATAATTGGGTTCTTGTAGGGCGGGTTCATTTGTGCGCAACATGGCCCTTTTGCAGAGGGTTGCAGACGTCAAGAAAGGATTTACCCTATAACCTTCCCAAATTCTCCAAAATGCTCTTTGCAAAATGGAGGATTTTGCAGGATTGAGGCTACCCGTTCCATTCACAAGTACCCCCTCACCGGCAAAGAGAATACAGTTGGGGGTGACCGACTGACGCCATCTTGCCCGACTGCAATTCATTTGGCGCGAAGCGCGGCCACTGCGTGGACATAGTACAAATCCCCTGGTGAACGTGCGTCACATACAAGGAATGGTGCGTGTTAACCAGCGAAATGTTCCGCCCATGAGACGTTGTTGCTAGGTAAAAGGGCGCCCTCTTTTGTTGGTGCATGGAACCCATATGGCACAAATGTGTTGCTGATTTCGAAGGATGCACTGTTTCAAGGTCATGAAGGTCTTAGGCTGGACCTTGTGTTACATCGTGTGTTTATGTTCTGCGGTACATAAATTTAGGCCAATAATACAATGTATACTTGAAATCCTCCACACTGCTCCAGGATGTCATTGGCTCTGCCTCAATATACCGGCAGTGATTGCTGGAGAATTTTGCAGGATTGAGGCAGTGTCACCCCATTTTAAGGACCACATGCAAGAAATAACAGAGGATTTTGCAGGATTGAGGCTACATGTATGTTTATTTACATGGAGGCAAATGGAGGATTTGCAGGATTGAGGAAGGTAGAGCCCAGCAACATCTACTTTACATGGAGCTTGGTTCCCTTTGAATGTTTTCGTCACCATTTTCACGAAGGGGCGAATTTCATGAAAATCGTCTGTTTTTCAAAATTTGGGTTTTTTTGGTGAAAATTAATAAATATATCAATATCTACAACCTGGTGAGGCTATACTTTCAAAAAATTAATTAAAATCTTAATTAACCTAATTAACGAATGGGCGAATTTGCCAAAAGTGCCGTTTTGCGTTTTCACGAAGGGGCGAATTTCCGCACAATGTGGTATTAATACATTTTCAGTAAATAAATACATTGTAATACATGGCGCGTATATCACGAAGGGGCGTGCAATAAAACGTTTTCACGAAGGGGCGTATTTCAAGGCGCATGCGCAGTGGGGCAGAATCTGCGCGTACTGTCCAAACAATGCATTGACTCAGACCGCAGAAGGGCGAAATCTGCGCATAGTCACTTTAGCGTTTTCACGCAGGGGCAAATTTTCTAATTGGTCTTTTTTTTTTGCGTTTTCACGAACAGCCACTTCTCTTAATTGATTAATTCTGCAAAACTAATCACCAAGTTTTCTTAAAGTTTGCCACATTTAGGAAGGTCAGAAGCTCTTCTTTCCTCTGATATCTAAATGTTGCATACTTTATGCATCTTTAGGTTTCAAATTGTCAAATGAAAAAAGGACCAACTTTAAACGCGATTATCTCGAATGTTTGTTCAGACAGTGAAATACTAAATTCGCCTCTTCGTGAAAACGGTGATGTTTTGCTGTTGGTTTACCATAGAGTGGAGGGTTACAGAGGATTGAGGAAGATTCTAAAGAAACAAGCTCAGTGGGATCTCCGGGAAGCTGCGGGCCAACAAATTCATGTTCAAGAATGAGTCACGTGATTGTACCATGTAATTTCTGGAAGGAGTAGTGTTTCGAGTTATAAAAAAAAATTAGGTTTTGGACCCTAGGAACCCATGATGACCTTTGACCTCAGTTTGGTCATGTGACATGTTGGGGCTGGGCTACTGGTACTTTTGACAAAGTTTGGGTAAAATCGGTCAAAATACGTAGGAGCAATAGACAATGTCAACGTTTGTTACTAACGGTGCCCTCAAACTTGGTAAACAAGCACCCACTTTTGTTGGCACACGGAGCCCATAGGCCGCAAGGCCCTCTTATAATACAAAAGTTTCTGTGGGATCACAAAATATTAGTGAGATCGCGCTTGAGGAAGAATTTACAGATATTGAGTTATCTTCACCCAGGGAGCAAGGATCAAACTCATACATTGCTATTAGTGCGCAGGCGTAAGTTACATCACAAATTAACCACTAGAAGCACTAGTAGGAGAAATGTCTAAAAATAGCGTTATTCAATGTGGTACATCATACTGGAATAGTCTAGATGACTTCTTAAAATCATCACCCTCCTTCTCTGTCTTTGTTAAAAACCTGAGATCACATCTACTCAATTCTTATTTGAACAACTAGTTATAATTTATGAATCTAGATGATTATGCTCTCGTATCATACCAGTTTGTGTTTTTTAATTTTTGTTTTTTACGTTTGTTCGAATAACTAGTTATAATTTATGAATCTAGAAGTATGCCCTCGTCTCATACCAGTTTGTGTTTTTCTAGGTTGTGTCTTTCTCACTGTTGTCCATTTTGTCCTTTGTCACTGTCTCTGTTTTTCTCGGTCATGTCCACTTGTCTGTCGATAGGTTAGGGTACAAAAGCATGACGCTAATTCACCTTATACCTAAATGTTGTCGTAAATTTGTTCTAGTATTGATCCATGTACATTATTATACACAACTACATAATTCATTGCATTTTGCTCTGTCTATAATATGTTTACACGGCACTGTAACATTTTATTGTGTGGAAATGGCAACATTGAATTAAATGTTTCTACTACTACTACTACTAGTCGACTAATAGTCCTTGTTGGAACTTGCTCTTAGTGGTCCAGCTGCACACATCAATCACTGAAATTGTTAAAGATATAGTCCATCATTTGTAATTAGTGCATTTTGTTCGTTTGAAGCAACAAAAGTGTTCAAAATCTAATAAAGGATACTGAGCAACTAACCTGATGAAGTTTCAGCTAAGCTTCAGCTGTACATTCCGAGAAAAACAGCATTCTAAGATCTCAATTTTAAATCAAAAGTTACTGAATCATGTTATGAATTGTTTTGTAATTGCAGCTATACGCGGCGTCGCGCACTGATCCGACGAATTATAACAACCGCGCGCGCGTGTGCGTCGTTCCAATACTTGTGCGCGCTGCGCTGAATAACAAAACGAACTACTAATTTAAATTTTCCTACGGTGCTTCTTAAGAATCATCGTTGGAAATGCCTTTTTTCGTTGATTACTTCAAAATGACAGCTTGCCAGAAAGAATAATTTCTCAGGGAGTTTAGTTCCCTTACTATCTTTCAACCAAGTTTGTTTTTCAACAGTAATTACGCCAGTTACTTTTCGGATGGCTGCAAGTGATGGACTATAGCTTTAAATATTTTTGTCATGTACATAAACATGATAACTGTGCTGTTGACATTGTTTCTCATTCACAGGGCCTGCTTTAATTGAAGGGAGAGCCAAGCTGTTTGAAAACAACGGCGCCGTGCGCTCCAAACTCATAGCAAGAGATGGCAACGAGATCGATATCGTGGTCATCGATAAGAGAAACAAGGAGTCATCACACGGCAACAAACTGGTATTGATGACTCATTTGAAACTTTGTCGTTTGTGATATCCTTTGGCTTGGGTTATTATCAGCATCCAGATTGCAACCGGTCTTAACATAGTGTTTAAAACTGGCCAAACACATGTTTAGTCCCTTATTGAAACACATTACATGTATCTAAAGGGAAGATGCAACATTTGCAAACATCAAAAAAACGATATGATCAAATAATGATAATAATAATGTAAAAATTTCTACCGCGCATTTTCCAAATAAAATTGATCAAATGCGCCTTACAATAAGAACAATAAGACTTTAAGTTATTTAAAAATTCAATAAAAATACACGAAAACCTACAACAATTAAGTCAAATCATTAAGATAAACCGGTACGTGAATACTACAGATAAAATACAAGTTACTCATTTAAAACCCCATTAACTGTTAAGTTTGAAAAGAATAATCCCCGTTCAATTAAATAAACAGAAAATTATCACGAAATGTCTTACTGGATTGTTAGGGAATGACATTCTAAAGCACCGACCCTGTGAAATCATGGCTCCTGGTGTGCTGACATTTTAAAGAAAAATTGTATTTTTCCAACGCTGGTCGGCCGACCAGCGTTGGAGAAAACTGGCTTTTTTTCAAAACTGCTCTAAATTGTTCATAATGAGTTTTTTGCATTTTGTTTGCAATCGATTACACACCTGTGAAGGGGTACAAGCCTGCTGGACTGTAACCTTACATTTCCCCCGGAAGTCGCCAAACTGCTCTGTTTCTTCTTAAGTGGGGTCAGGGAACCAGACTACAAGAGCATGATGTTTTTTGAGGTTTTTCCAGCATGTTCAAGCCCAAAACGTGAACAAGTCGGTTTAACAATATTTGCTATAATATTCTAATCCCTCAAATCCATTTACTACTGAAACGGCAAACATTGTATATTCCCTTTAATGTAAAGGTCTCCGTTAAAGGGAATATACAACATTTGCAAACATCGAAAAATAAAACTATCAAGTTTTTGCGATACCTTAACAGGATGTTGGTAAATGACAGTCTAAAGCATCCTGTAAAATTATGGCACCTGGTATACTGTCATTTTCAAGAAAAGTGGTATTTTTGTATCAATTTCCAACGCTGATCGGCCGATCAGCGTTGGAAACAACTGGCTTTTTTTCAAATACTGGCCCCAATTGACCATTGCACTTGTTTGCAATCGATTACAAACCTATAAACGGGTACGAGCCAGCTAGACTGGTTCCCTGACCTTACAATTCCCCCAATGTATGTAAACTGCTCTGTTTCTTCTTATATGGAGTCAGGGAACCAGACTACAGGAAAATGATCGTTTTTCTTGGTTTTTATAGCATTTTCGAACCCAAAACCTCCAAAAAGTTAGTGTAACTATATTTGCTTTATATTTCCAACCCCCCAATTCCACCCATTTCTGAAAATTACAGCAAAAGCAAATGATGTATATTCCCTTTAATCTGCAGGTTATTTGCTGTGAAGGAAATGCTGGCTTCTATGAAGTAGGCTGTCTGGTGTCACCATTAGAAGGTACGGTTTTTATCCGCTCATTAATTATTGGCCCAACCCGTCCACATCTGCCCATTGTGCTGCTATGGACTACATGGGTATTTGGCAGTTACACCACCTAAAGACAAAAGTTTCTAGACATCTTCATCATCATCATAATCATAAATGCCGGCCTAATGGGCCATAAGCGCTCTTGGCAGACTTTGCTTTAATTATCAGGTTAAAGGGAATGTACATCATTGGCTTTTGCTTTAATTTTCAGAAATGAACTATTTAAGAGGTTAGTATAATAGATCAAATTATTGTTGCACTGACATGTTTGAAGTTTTGTGTTCGGAAATGCTGGAAAAACCAAGAAAAACAAAAATGTTCAAGTAGTCTGGTTCCTTGACTCCACTGAAAATTAAATGGATCAATTTATAGATGCCGTAAAATTGTACGGTAAGGGAACCAGTCTAGCTGGCCTGCCCCCATTCATGAACATGCAACCAATAGGAAACAAAATTTGGACTGAAGAAAAAATGATAAATTTTGAGCAGTAGTTGAAAAATAGTTAGGTTTTTCCAATACAAAAATACCATTTACTTGAAAATGACTTCACACCAGCTGCCATAATTTTACAGGATGCTTTAGACTGTCATTTACCAACATCCTAGTAAGGTGTTTCGTAAAAACTTGGTAGTTTTATTTTTCGATGCTTGCAAATGTTGTAATTTCCCTTTAAACAAAGAATTGACTGGAAAGGCGCTCGAAACAGTGACCTACAAAACTCCATACCAGAGACACTGCCAACATAGGGCTAGATTGTTCAGTTGCTAGAGTGCCGTTGTGGTGTACAGGAGGACACATGTCCGATTCTCGCTCAGGTCAATTTTTTTCCCAAGGTTATGGGCTCTGCGCCAACAAGAGAGGGCGCTTTTTTAATACTACTTTTGAGAGTCCACTGGTCGGGACACACCACATTTGCGTTCTGTTTCGCGTGCATATAGCGCGAGGTACGCACAACTTTTTAAAATCGGAATGTGTTCGTAGCCATAATGTCTTCGTGTGGGTGTCAGGCGTCTTTGGCAATGCATTTTAATTCGAACATCTCTCTCGATTGTCTCCCCCAACTTTCCCTTTCTTGCCAATGAGGGGGTACTTGTGCATGGAATACAAATTGACTATCTATTGACCCAGAATAATATAGTGTGTCTGTGTCCCATGTGCCACAAGGGCGAAGGCTGAGTGGCGTATGAAACACAGACGCACTACCATGAGCATGATTAGGATATAAACCAAGTTATCTCCAAGCATGCTTGATGCACGGTATAAAGATGGCAGGCGCATGCTGTTGGAATTTTTCAGCGGTTATTCTATTACATGTAAGGGTCTTTATATGTGAGCTGATTCGGTGATTAATTATGCAAAAAAAAGACTGCGTCTTGACCTGGACATTCTGACCATTCAGCGGACGCTTTCTATATCGGGTCTCGTCATGGATATCTGTAAATACAACCTAGACACGACCTCTATTATTCTTTTTTACGCTGTGAAATTGAGGCCAAACAAAAAAAATGGTGTGTTTACGGTTACGGTCTGGAAAAAAATCCAGGTAGATAGGTAGGGAAATAATTTTATTTTGTATTTTTTTTTAAATTTCAGTTCTGCAGGCTCATACGTGTTCTTTTGCAAAATATTTGTATAAAAACATTATTCAAACATTCAAGATACTCAATCGATACATTTCATTCCAAATTAATTCGTACCGTCCCAGGGTTCTCCCCAGGATTTTTCAAACCTGTGGGGGAAGTTTTGCTGTGATTCAACAACCTGCGAAGCCATGGCGTGGGGTTCGGGGCCCGCTTTCTAAGGGCCCCGGAAATTTTTGAGAGAAGATCTTGTAGGCCCCTATTTTTTTGAATTAAAGAAAAAAATCAAAATTACATTTACAAGTAAGTTTCAAATTAAGAAATTAAAGTGAAGAAAAAAATCATTTTACTTCCGATTACATGCCTTTCAAAATAGCGTCAATAGGTCGGAAAAATTATTTCGCCAATTTTTTGGGGGTGCTGATTAATAGAGCATCTTGTTTATTTTGTGCCTGGATTATTTTCATTTGAGCCACGAAAATTACCAAGACTGGCCATCAAAAGTGATTAAAACTTGCCTCACCTAATAACAAATATTTTTGAGGTGGGTGATTCCACTATATGCTTAACATACATCACGGCCGCTGGCGCCGCCGACATTCAGTCTGGCCGGCCGTACATCGCGCCGTGCTCACGGCCCAGTGTCAGTGTGCATTACTGCACTGTGTGCGGCCCATCCCACGTGGCCGAAAATCTTGCACTACTGCAGAAACACGCTACGATGTTATGCCACAAGTTGGAGCTTAGCAATCTTGTCATTTTAATGGAAAACACATACACAGAAAATAAAGATCAAGTTCTGTGAATTAATTCACAGAAATTCTCTTTCTCCACCGATGTTTGTTTAGTATTTTACGACCCAACTTCGGCCGACGGCACAACATCATCGTGGTACGACATTTGTATAGGCAGTAGTCACCGGTTCCGGTCCTTCATTATAGTATTGATTCCGTTGGCATGCAAAGGGAACCAGTGTACCATGCTGTATGCGCTGCATGCCTGTCAGCTGGCGGTCGACAGAACCTGTCATCGTGTGCATTTTGATCACACATGCATCAGAAAAACAGGATTTTTGTCAAGATTTTGCATGTCAAGATGAAATAATGGCGTATGTAACGATTATATTGTGCATTTAAATGGCGTGAATAATAATTATATTGTGCATATCGGGGGCTGAAAATGTGATCGGCATTTTTGTCGGGCCGATTCGCAGTACGCACGTTTGTACGTGGGGAGAACCATGCCGTCCGTCAGCCAGGCGCACCAGTTCACCCCGATGTGTTTGTGCAAAAATAATCCTACTTCATGTAGTTTGAGAATTCAAGTTTTGAGATCGTTGCGATTTTCGCACGTTTAACACAGGTATGTTTGTGTCAAATCATGGTCAGTTTCAAGTGTGGAAAATGGTCTATGTTCATGGCAATTAATTAAAAGTACTTTTTGAAATTTGTTCATTAAAAATGATCAATATCAACCTTCAAAATGGCAATACAAAGTTTGAGGTCGGCAATTTGGCCTAAAAAATTTCAGGTCGGTCGGGTTACCGTAAACACACCATTTTTTTTGTTTGGCCTGAGCAAAAAAGTCTGCGTTCACGTGCTCTTTTTATGTTACGGGATACGCCAAGCAATAAGAGAGCTGACCATTCACGGTCGTGTCTAGGTTTTGTAGATCTGTGCGCGCCCGGCCGTTGTTGTATTTCAAAAACACTACATCTGCTACAAAACACTAAATTAAACACTACAAAACACTAAATTTGTATTCCTAGATATATTAAATGTAAGGATCAGAGTTAGGGCTCCATTACATGTGTGTGCAGCAGGTAAAGCACGCGCAACTCAGAATAGCGCGATCTTGCAATATGCACTATGCTATCTGGGATAATATCACACTGTTGTTGCCATTAATCAACCAATCAGGATCAAGGAATCATGTTTGTTTGAAATGAGTTTGTTTTATTTCATTTCTAGCAAAGTACTCGGTGTTGGGCTGGAACCATCCAGGATTTGGCGGTAGCACTGTAAGTATCTTTTCTTGAAATTAAAAGTAGATTTGGGGAAAGTGTGGTCCTTGTTTTATTTTTTGTCCTCCCCTGGAAGGTAAGACAGTTATTTTTAATTTTATAGTTGACAGTCACTGTGGTAACAGTGCATGCCATTGGCCCGCAAATCAATCGAAAAATATCTGTTTGAATGTCGACGACCTACAATCCTAGGGCTGTCACACATTAACTTCAACCAGGCTTCCTTGCAAAATTTGATACTGATGAGATTTCCCTTAGCCCCCAGAAAGTCAAATTTTGTGCCTAAAAATTACAAACCAACGGACTGAAATAAAGCAGCCATGACACCCTCGTGCCCACTTAACTTCGCTTAAAGGGAAAATACAACATTTGCAAACATCAAAAAATAAAACTACCAAATCATTTTGAAATACCTTGCTGGACTGTTAGTGAATGACAGTGTAAAGCATCCTGTAAAATCATGGCACCTGGTATACTGTCATTTTCAAGAAAAGTGGCATTTTTGTATCAATTTCCAACGCTGGTCGGCCGACTAGCGTTGGAATAAACTGGCTTTTTTTCAAATACTGGCCCCAATTGACCATTGCACTTGTTCGCAATCGATTACACACCTATGAACGGGTACAAGCCAGCTAGACTGGTTCCCTGACCTTACAATTCCCCAATGTATGTAAGCTGCTCTGTTTCTTCTTATATGGAGTCAGGGAACCAGACTACAGGGAAATGATTGTTTTTCTTGGTTTTTGTAGCATTTTCGAACCCAAAACCTCAAAAAAGTCAGTGTAACTATATTTGCTGTATATTTCCAACCCCCCAATTCCACCCATTTCTGAAAATTACAGCAAAAGCAAATGATGTATATTCCTTTTCTGACCACACTTAAATTGAAGTCACGAAAATAAGAGCGGCACTTAGTAAAAATGTTTAATGAATACTGCTTAAATATTAAGACTCATCTAAGTTGCATATTGCCTATGCTTTGATGACTTAAGTTGTTTTGTGAATATGGCCTCTGGTCAATAGGAACCCATCACACCCGGTCACATATTCATATATTCCTCTTGTTTTTCCTGTACCAGGGCAAACCTTTTCCTGAGAATGAGGCCAATGCAGTGGATGTTGTCATCCAGTATGCTATCCACCGACTTGGGTTTGAGCTGAAGGATATCATACTCTTTGCCTGGTCAATAGGAGGGTATACAGCGAGTATTGCAGCAAAAGAATATCCTGATATAGGAGGTGTTGTAAGTAGTTATTATCCATTCTTCTGTTTTTTCAAATATTGGTAGTACTGTCATCTCAAAGCTCATTTTAATATTATTGTATAAAAAGACTTTGAAAATCTGCTTGACAATTTATCCAGGTGTTTTATGATCAGAAAGTCCTGTGAAAACTGCACAGTTTGTCATGGAAACGTCTAAGAAATGAAAGGTGGAAAACTTACAGAAAAGTTGTGCACTGTCATGGAAATAACTGTGAAATTTCATGAATTTTTGTTGTGAAATTTCAAGTATTTTCTAGAGCCTGAATACTGCTTGGCATCTGGCATTGAAATGAACTGATACATGGTACCCTGTAGAGACATGTGCATAATAGGGAACAAAAGATTGTACACCTCTCCACAGGGCAATTTCTATAGGTGAACACGTCTCCACAAGGTTGATTTTACTCAAAAACTAGGCATTTCCCAGGTGTGTTGATCTATCGCAAATAGAAGTATTTTATGTGAGAGATATCAATTCCGAATTTCAGCCCAGGAAATTAGTTCTGGTTAAAATAGGAGCATTTTGAAACTACACTTTCAAACTCTAAAATTTTAGTACATGAGAACAAAGGAATGACTCCACAAGAATACATATTCCAGTTTATAACACCTCACCCACAGACTCTGTAACTTGATTGGCCGAGGGTGAGTCCCATGGCAATGTATTTTTTGCTATCTTGCTGTGCACGGCCAAAAGTACTATACCCGTAGCAACCAAAGTACAATGCCCATAGAAACCAAAGTGCTACCCATAGCAACCAAAGTGCTATACGCATTGAGTGTGCAAATTAATGTTGTGTAATATTGTTTCCAAGCGCTAGCGCTAGAGATGGGTTCAAACATTTCGTGAAGGGGTAGTTTGGAAAAGTGCAAGTTAATTTTCAACTAATTTTGTATTCAAATGCATGTAGAAGTAAATTGTTATTGTATTCGCATCAAAGTAATCAGTTATAGCTTAAAATCAAGCAGAATCTGTGGGAGAGGTGTTATAAACAAATATTGACTGCTTTATCTCGTGGTGTAGTAAAACTAGCTTCGCCTTGGTGATCCATGGAGCTTCATGGATCACCTCGGGAGGCTAGTTTTACTACACCACTCGAAGCAGTCAATATTTGTATAATATGTGCACATACATGTATTATGTTACATTTAGATGTAACTTTAGAAGTATTCTAAAAATGTAAAGTTTCCTGCAATGAGGTGATGCATAGCTGATAGTTTTTTATTGTGCCCTTTTTGAAATAGATTCTAGATGCAACATTTGATGATCTAGTGCCTCTAGCTATTCCGAAGATGCCTGAATTCATGAGTAAGTGAAGTTGTTATTAAGACCTACGTTTGCAGAACTAATCTCATGCAGACTAAAAAAAAAAGTTGGGTACAAAGTTTTTCTTTTACCCTATTGTCCATATTGAAATTACTGACAGTATGCTTAATTGAGTCACTAATGTCGTCAACCTTTTATTTCCTTGTCCTTTTATTAGGCAGTTTGGTGGTACACTCCATACGCAACTACATGAATCTGAACGTATTTGATCATCTGTGCAAGTAAGTTTGGCATCCCAAACTATTTTGCCTGTGCCAATCATCAGTTAAGGGGACGGGGATGTTTTTGAGTCTTTCGTGAGTCCGCAAGTCCCAATTCAACTCACAAGCTATGCAAATCAGCTTTGACAAAGACATCCCTTCGTTATTGTTTATCCACTGTTACTTATAACTGGACTTGTGCATGGACATGTGATTTACTTGTGACTGGACTCGACTACATTCCTGTGAGGGAACGCATTACAGTTACCCAAAGTCAATGACCATTGATTGATCATTGTAATTTGCTTATTTTTCACTACTAAACGTACTCTGTGCACGAACAGCTCTTGATGTGCTTTTTTGGCGGCTTGTGAAGGCTCCTTTTGAGGAACACACCGCATGGGCGCACAAAATGGTTCGTGCACGTAGGGCATGATAACACACAAATTTTGTTTTGAATTAAATATGCACAAACCTTTAACGTATTTGTGGGAGCAGTAGGCATACAGGCAGTAGGCTAATGCATACCAGTGTCTCTCCATTGTGATGTCATTTATAAACTTTTTAGGGGGTATTTGTGCATAGATATTGTGTGATATTTGACCTAAAAGTGCCTGGACAAATGATCTCTTCCCTCACAGGTACCGATTTATACTCCTGGGTGGAGAGGGGCAATTGTATTAAAGTGTATTGCCCAAGGACTCAAACGCCTTATGTCTTCCAAGTGGCATATGGGTTGAACACCATAACCATTGGCCCACCCCACTCTAAACCTTTGATGGCTGACAAACATTTTACACTCTGTGAGATGACAACAATCCGAATAGAGTCTGTATTCAACATTTGGGTTTTGTCCTTCATGGACATAATCTCATATTTACTGTATAATTGGTGCTGTAGGAGGGTGTTATGCAGGATGAAAAGTACAAATTTACTTGGATCAGAGTCCTGTGTATACTAGTGCAACATCTTGCCTCGGTTTGTCAATCAGTTGAATTTATAACGCCTGACTCAATCCCTGTCATTTGATCGTTGGATCGTTAATCACACGTCATTGAATTTTCGCCCCAATACAGTCACACCATAAAAATAGGAGTTCCATTCCACGGTAAACATAACTTCCATTGCACGGTCACACACGGCTTTTGGTGCTGTACGTTCATAGTACCAGTTTACAAGTTACCAATCAGATGACGCGTATTTATTGTATCAAACAAATAATGAAGGAAGAAAAAAAATCATTGCATTCAATGACAGATGGAATGTTCCATGCTAGTCAACTTCACCTCGTGGCATGGAACATTCCATCTGTCTTCTACCTCATGAAATTATTCTTACCATTGCACTCACGAACGTTCATTTGTATACTGCGATATAATACATATTGATCAGAGCTTTTATATTTTTTCCCCTGAATAACTGCTTTTCCTTATCTATTGCAGATACCCTGGACCTATTCGATTAATACGTCGTTCAAGGGATGAAGTCATAACTACATCGTAAGTAGCTCTTGTCAAAAACAGCCGCTGTTATGAATTTCAGTATTTGCTACTCCAGCCCGTTTAACAAGCAGTGTTATTTTAAAAGTGGTCGAGGAAAGTTGATATTCCAAGAACAAATTCGATCAGATCGCGGAAGCTGCGGGCCAACGAATGCATGTTCATGCATGAGTCAAGTGATTGTGCCATGTAGTTTCTGAAAGAAGTAGTGTTTTGAGTAAAAAAAAGATCAGGTTTTTGATCCAAGTGATCCCACAATGACCTTTGGCCCCAGTTTGGTCATGTGACATGTTGGGGCCGGGCTACTGATACTTTTGACAAAGTTTGGTTGAAATCGGTCAAAATATTTAGGAGCAATAGGCAATGTCAACCTTTGTTACTAGCTAAACGGATTGACAGACTAATGGACTAGTGGAGAGACATGATAATTTGTTGAGCTGCTATCCCGTCAGCTAAAATGTCATAGAATCCATACATGATGATGTGTAATATTTGGCAGTCTTCAAAGTTCCATTACGGGTGTTGGCTCCAAATTTTTCTGACAGTTTCTGTCATCCATCATAGCTTTGAAGGCTTGCCTACCACCTAGTTAATGCGGCACTGTACGATCTTTGCCTACTATAATGGTGATGCTGGCTATCCAGTACCCAGATATAGGTCAGGTCACATTGGTCAGTGAGAGCCACTTTGCCCCAAACGGCTCCAGCTCTCTCTGGTTTTATGTGGATTCCTCAAGGAGTAAATACAGTGTAATACAATGTAGAACAAGTTCTAATGGGTTTAAACAATTCACATCTCTTCAATAAATAGAATATTTTGTATGAGCTTATAGAGTAAAGTTGAGTTTTTTTCTCTCCGATATTTTCACTTCCACAGTTTGACTCCAGACATAGCCACAAACAGAGCCAACAATCTGCTGCTGAAACTCTTTGAAAATAGGTGTGTATCAAGATGAAAAATGCCGGAAAAAGTGATCATTTTCCCCAATGCGCCCACACCAAGGTCTTGCTTCATTAAATATCAGCCGGTGCCACAGTAAAATGGGCTCAATGGAGGAACAAGTGACAGTTTAAAAAAGTTAAAAAGCACTATAACACCTCACCCACAGATTTGGTTTCTTGATTTACTATTTTGCCTTAGCTTGGAAGATAGCTTGTAACTGTTCCTGGTAACCCAGCCTCTTCAAAATCAATTGGTGGGTGGGGGTGGGGCTGGATACCATTTGACTTTTGGGAGCCCTGTTCAATCTTGTAAAGTCTTGGCCGTTATCGGAAAATAGGTGGCACCATTCGTTGCTGCATATTTGCAGACCAAAATACAATGAAAGAGCCAGAGGGGAAGGGGTGAAGTCATTCAACCCCCCCCCCCCCTTCCCCGGTTTAAAGGTTTTCATTTTACACTTCAATCTGGAGTCATTTCAAACAACTCCAACATTTCATCCTTGCACACAGTTGCCCCTGACTGTTTCAAGCGTTGAACTTTACTGAGATTCAAATCTCTGAAATGGGTGAAATTCTATTTTGTTATTCCTTATTATACAGATATCCCAAGTTGATGGATGAAGACACAGTCAAGGTGCTGTGGCAGTATATGCAGGCACCAGACCAACTCACTGCATGTAAGCAAAGATTAATCATGTTAACAGTCATGAGATAACAACCTTCATTAGAAACTCAAAACATAAATACTTGAATTGTAATTGCGCCAAAACACACAGTCAAAGTTAACATGCCGTTAACCCTTTACACTATATAGGTCACAAATGGGAATAAGTACGGCTAAACTCTGAAATATATTTCTCCTGAATTCATTGACAAATCTGAGGAATTCAAAATGTGAAGAACTGAGCTTTTGCTTGGGAAGGACCACTGATTACACCAAACCATTGACCTGTACTTTTGATAATAATCCATTGTACACGTGGCACCCACACAGAGCCTCAAAAATGTAAGCCGTCAATATTTACTGGTGGGGAAAAAAGTTCCCAGATATAATACCTTGGCTTGTTTCAAAAGTAACCAACTTCTACAAGTAGTGTTGATTTATTCATAAGATGGGTTTGCCCTTCATCTACTACGCATTTTTATATACACTGTATACAGAACAACGCCATTATAATGGACATGATGGGGTCCATAAAAAAATGTTCGTTATAGTGGTCGCTCATTATAAATAGTGATTGTGCATTGTAATGGAATTGAATATTATGAGAACCAAAGGGGGATGTTTGTTATAGCTAAATATTCGTTATAGCGGTTGGTTATAGTGCCATTTTATTGTACTCAGTATTGTCCCGAGTGATTGCAAGAAAAACTACTCGGGTGGGACTCGAACGCACGACTTCCTGCTTACTAGTGCAGACGTCTTGAATTGCCACTATCTTCCGCATGGTGGACGTAGTGTTTCCATGACCAGACAATCCTGACAGCTAACCGTCTCGTTGGTCATGTAACCGTCACATTTTAAAATAGAACATGACGCAGCAAAGCCTAGCTGTCCCTCGTAGGAGTGCATCCTTGAGGCATTACATATGCACTGGACATGCAATTGCAGCCATCCGAAAAGTAACTGGCGTAATTATTGTTGAAAAACAAACTTGGTTGAAAGATAGTGAGGGAACTAAACTCCCTGTGAAATTATTCTTTCTGGGAAGCTGTCATTTTGAAGTAATTAACGAAAGAAGGCATTTCCAACGGTGATTCTTAAGAAGCACCGTAGGAAAATTTAAATTAGTAGTTCGGTTTGTTATTCAGCGCAGCGCGCACAAGTATTGGGACGACACACACACGCGCGCGGTTGTTACAATTCGTCGGATCAGTGCGCTACGTCGCGTATAGCTGCAATTCAAAATAATTCAAAACATGATTCAGTAACTTTTGATTTGAAATTGAGATCTTAGAATGCTGTTTTTCTCAGAATGTACAGCTGAAGCTTAGCTGAAACTTCATCAGGTTAGCTGCTCAGTATCCTTCATTAGATTTTGAACTCTTTTGTTGCTTCAAACGAACAAAATGCACAAATTACAATTGATGGACTGTAGCTTTAACATACATGTACTGGGAAATACGTGTGACCTTGAAATTCTAAAAGCAAGCCATGAATGTAAGAAATAAAATTTTCAAAAGTGAGAACAAGCATGACATATTTTGTTGGTAAATAGAATCCATGTAACACCCGATAGCACCCGCACTATCGCAAACATATCCAAGTGTCTACTAAGGCCAAAAAAAAAAAAATAGTTCTGCTTCTAATTACATGGCATTTGAATATAGGGTAGGTAGGTAGGGAAATAATTTCTTTTGGGCCTTTTTTTTTGGTGTACGATCATATCGAGGCGTCTGCGTGTAGTCAAGGGTAAAAGGTAGAAATTGATGGTTTTGGGTGTTATTTTTTTCTCTCCATTTTTCCCATTAAAAAATTAGGGTAGGGGCTGTCAGAATAGGGTAGGTAGGGAAACCGGAAGCCGAACTATGTTTTTTTTGGGCCTAAATATATTCAGTAAACCCCGGACACTTTTAGAAATTCCTGCCCCATTTGGTCATGTACTGAGCTGCCTACCTTTCCTAATGTTTGTCAGAATTGACCTATCGCCGTTTGCGAGTTAGCCACGCCCCTTAGACAACCCTATGGAGTTTTTGTACACTAAGTTTTGTTTGTCTCAGATTTTGCGCCTTCCGCATCCATTTTTATATCATGTAATTGGACAATATTTCACAAGCTGCGTTGATGCAATTCTACTGCGATTCTACCGCGATAGGTCAATAGTCAAGAGTCTATTGGTCTGGGACCAGACTAGAACTGTTACACATGACTTGTGCAACCTATGCCAACTTTTCGATTTGGTGACGGTCACGTTCTTACCAATAAAACCAATTGCCCTAAATCACCCATGGTGAGTTGTGAGTATAACACTCCCCAACAATTCATGGCTGACTTATTTTTGTTTATATTTGTGTATCTTTCAGTGTCCTTCTATGAGACCTATGAGGTTGAAGATTCGGCATGCCAGCGCGTCATGCAGGACTACGTGCTGAGACACTCAGGCAGCTTTCCTATGCTCATAGGTAAGTAAGTGCAGTTCATGGTGCAAAGTATCCTGCTTAGGAACACAAGGCATTTTTATTGGTCACCAGTTTCACAAAGGGACAGGCATGTGGATTTTGAAGAAAAAACGTTTTCGAGTTAATTGCAACAGAAGTTTCGCCATTTTTAAATCTGCATAAACTACTACTTTGCAACAACTTTATGCAATAAGGAAACCTTGACGTTATTCTTTGATAGGTAAACTTTCATTTGAACCCAGTATTATAATTGATACAGTGGTTAATTAACCTAAATTAACTAGTAAAGATGCCCATCCCTTCGTGGAAACGAAAATCCCACTTTTCCACATTCTTGTTCAATGTGTTTTTCCATAGGGAAGGGGCGGCGTGATTACGCGCGCGCAGCTGAGAATGTAACAAAGATGCCCGTCCCTTCGTGAAAACCAAAATTTCTGTTGACCTACTTTTACGCCTTTCTGTGCAATACGTTTTGTACGTGTTCAAGGGGCAGGCATGTTTGCGTCTCTTCGTGAAATCACAACATGCAATTATCGAGATGCCCATGACGTCATTCATGTTATTCAGGAATTAATGATGTTTTGCTTACGGAAACATGTCGGACTGCTTAAGTACCATGTTTTAAAGCAAAGTAGTGAACAAACGCGAAATCGAACAAATTGTCAATTTTGACATGCCCGTCCCTTCGTCAAAACGAATTGCTCACATGTCCATGATTTTTGTACATGAAAAGTTTATAACCAAAATGTGATATACGCCATTTTGTTCCCTTTTAGAATCCTGCTCTCTCCTGGCTGCCCAAAAGCAATTTCGACAGCTGTTACATGTATATACTTAAACACAACTTAAGCATACAGTGAAGCGAAAAATGAAATTTTGAGACACCTGTTATACTGTTTTTATTCTTTAATGTTTTATACCCATGCAAAATTTTCACCTTTTTTGTTTCAAATGGATATGTCGTGTTTTGGAAATATTCGAAACTCGCCGATCAAGTTTTACACATGCCAGCTGCAAATGAGTGCCCTGCCGGTCAAACGTGGCATGCAAAGCCTGCCGGTCAAAGTTTGCGTGACAGATGATTGTTCCTAACCAAAAAAAAAAAGAACTAGGCAGTTTAGTACTAAGGCAGTTAGGGTTTAAGGAATAAAAACATGTACTCATACCATCCAACAGCAGGCAATGATAATGTAACTTGATCTACAGAATAACACACACAAAACCAACTGGATTATGACCTTTTACAAAGTGTCCATTTAGTTGGTTCTACTTATGGTAAGCTATTAACTCTTTCAGTGCCCGCGAAATTTGAAAAGTTTAACCCTAAAGTGCCCAACTTCGAGCGTTTTTGTTAATTGTTCGAAATTCTGTAAAAAAAAAAGTAAATAAATTTTACTCACTAAATTTGTTGTTGTTGCTCTCTGGTATATCCTTGATATATTGGAAAGTCAAAAGTAGTCACAAACATAGTGATACACCCTGAAACACTGGCCTGAACACAGGGGAATTCCGCACTTTTTGCAGAAAATACGAGATTTAGTGCTGCGCCCTCTCGCAAGAACTCGAATGAAAAAATAAATACAGGTCGTACATTCATGAAAACGGTACCATTAGAAACAGCGAGAGCCCCCCCTTTTGATAACATATTTACTCTACCTCGTACATGTACGAGGTTTGGCAATTTTAAGTACGAACATTTACGAACATTACCTCGTACATGTACGAGGTTGGCGCTTTTGTACTAGCAAATATGCCTCGTACATGTACGAGTTTGGCACTGAAAGAGTTAAACTCTACTAAGTGCATGTGAAATGGAAAATTATGCCCCAATGATTAGAGTATTTCACACGTTGGCAAGGATCTTTGGATTGCGTGCGTGGGCACATCACAACATTGAGGATTCTATGCTGACAGGGTTAGTTAAGAATTTCTGTGCTACTTCTACTAGCACAGAATAGAACAGCATCAGAATTCTGCTATCAGCAGAACCACGTAATTGGACCCTTGTGCTTGCCTGCAGGCAAGTCCGTCATTTCACTGCGAGGTGTGAAAGAACAACCGCACCGTGCTGGCCACACGCCGACCTGCATTACTTCTGCTCCAGATACCAACTAGACTGATTGGATAACCCAATCCCATCAAGTCCCATCACCAAAGTACCCTCTGCCCACCAATCATACAAATGAAGTAATCTAATTGTTTCATTAGACTCATCAATTACTTCAGGGATGAATTACTTAATTGAAGCGTAATTAATTGTCTGATATGTACAGGTGACAAGGACCTGCAGTCGGTGACAAGGGTGCAACTTGTTCTATACTTGGTAAGTTGCGCTTTTGAATTCCAGCTTTTTATCAAGCAAAATTGAGCAGAGTCCTTTCAAGATTCGTTCCATTATAAATGTACACCCCTCCCCCCCCCCCAAAAAAATTGTTCTGGATCCACCCTTGCATCCCTCCCCACGGATTTACGCCCCTGAACACCGACATTTTGATCTAGTAAGTGGGGGAGTGTGTCCTAGTGGCTAGATTTGCGACTCGTAATCAGAACATCGGGGGCTCAAATCCTGCTGCATACGTGTATGTTGTGTCCTCGGGCAAGCCACTTTAACCCCACTTGCCTCTCTCCACCCAGAGTACAAGTTGGTGTAGGCATTAGGTGGGGAGAAACCTGCAATTGACTTGCATTACATTGGGAGGAGAGGGGAGTGTAGAATTATTCTCAGTAGTGGAGTGCCGTGGCCTCGTGGTCTGGAGCATTGAATTCGTGGTCTGCGGGTAATTCTGCAGGTTGTGGAATCGAGTCCAGCCTGCGGCTATGGTGTGTGTGCCCTACGGTGTGTGTGTTCATACTTTGACAACGTTAAAAGATGATTTTATCATCAATTTGTGTGTGTCTGTGTGAGTGTTGCTCAAGTTGGGTGTCCACATCACAGACTTGTGTGAATGTGAAAATAGAAGAAACGCAATGTCTTGACCGAAACATTACGAACGTCAGTCTTAGACTGGATTCACAAGTTTGAAACAAACAATCGAAAGCGAGTGGAATGCTGTGGCCTCTTGGTCAAGGGCACTGGATTCATGGTCTGTGGGTAAAGCTTCAGGTTGTGGGTTCGAGTCCAGCCAGGGGTCATGGTGCGTGTGCCATTGGGCAAGGCACTTTGTCACTCATTGCTTTTCTCCACCCAGGAGTAAATGGGTACCTGTGAGGGCAGATATGGTTATTGTGGTTGATTTAAGCTGCTTTGCGCAGCTGAAGTGGCAGCATCGAGCTGTATACTCCCCAGGGAGCTGAGATGGTATTTGGAATGTTTGTCCAATGAGTAGGGTGATATTGAGGTAGCACCTTGAGCACCAATACTGGTGGAAACGTGGGCTTTATAAATACCCATTTATTATTATTATTATTATTATTTTTTCATGCCCCAGAAGCATGAGATAAACACTGGCCCGATGAGCCATATTGTCCTGGAACAGACAGTTCTTTTAGTAAATCCTTTTGGCAGAGTATCTCAATTTCCCATACCAATATGTCATCCCCCATAAATAATAAAAAAAAAGCATGCATGTTTACGTTGCTTGCACTGCTTGATACAAATGCCAAAATACAGAATTTATCGATTGGAATTATTGGGTCATAAATTTCCAGAGTTCACCTAAAAATTTATTATCCATAGTTTATACCTAAAGCTTTTTTTCCCCAAGGCCATTAGTAGGAATCTCCTACATTGTTTTCTGAAATTTTATAGTTCTGAATAATTTTTATGACATGAATACATGTACCACTAGGTTTGAAAAGCAATAAACAGCAATCATAGCATTGCAGTATGGTACATGTACATGCTTCAAGTACAACACTTTGCAGTTGCTGGCCTTCCATTGTCATCCATTTTCATTCCTGATATGTATGCTTGGGTTAATCAATGCAAACCAAAAAAAGTAGGTTTCTCTGCGCTTGCTGTTCTTTCTGTAGATGCAGTACTCGTATTGAGAAAAATATTTTATAAAAAAATTGCTCTTATTATGAAATAGTTCTTGACTGTTCACTGAGCTATGACCCCTTTGAAATTAGAGGTGTGCATTTACGGGTACTCAGGTAACCGTTAAAGAAATCCAACCCCAAAATTCCAATCTCGGAAGTTGCTGTCCAGATTGTTCATAAGGTCAGCACGATAATACTACCACATGGGTGCGTCAATACAGCATGATACAAGTGTGTACAGTGAGCTTTTATAGCTTTACGGTGAAAACTGCAACTTTCGCGAATGTCATAAACATGAAAGTTGTTTTATTTTGCCACGTAGCCTGGTTTTCACTTTGAAAATTCCCCACAAATGAAAAACCTTTCTATTTAATTGTCAAGACTTACTCAGTAATTTGTAAAGTTGGTGACGGTGTACGTACCCGATTCCATAATCTGGATGCAGTTCATGACATCAACGGTCGGGTACTCGGATACACGGTTCCGATGCACAGCCCTATTTGAAATGATTTAATTTGTGTCTTTGTTATTGATTTTTTTAGTGTTTTCCAAGACCCTAAGCCCCATTATCTTGGTTAAACAACCACCCACATATACTTAGTCTATAAGCAAATCGAGTATTATGCTTGCTGCATCAATTGGTCGGATAGCAAGCCACTTGCATTTTCTTTTGAGGAAAGCATCTGCTGTACAAGTATTTACACAGTAAGCTGCTCAAAGCAACTACAATAATATGAAAAGGACACCCGTCAATTCTGCGTCTACTCTGTAGATCAGTGAACCGATTTCAAAAGCTAGGGATATGGTCATCCAAGATCATCATCCTTTAGAGTTGTTTGCAAATTTTTGGAACAGGACCACTGTTGAGGCCATACTGCATGCAGTATGTGACAATCTTCAAAGCCTTCATTGTAAGATTCAGTGGCGAGTGCACAGGCTCAGCAGTGGCTTAAGGGTCTGTTATTCCAGGGAATTGGCTTTTAGGGAAAGGTTGGTTTGTGTAACTGGACTAGACTCTAAAATCCTTTGGCTTCCGTTAAGACGTCGAGAAATGACCAATACGGAGAAGAACAGATGTCTCCAAATCTTTAGCGTGGACACATCGTGTGGCTTTATGTTTAACGTGACCCTCATTCTAAAGGTTTGCGACTTTGTTGAATTCGTGGAGCTTATGGAAATACTTTGCATGTAGGACCTGTGAACTTTTGAAACAACTTTCAGAGTAATTTAAGGGCACTGAGTCTAAGTGAATTATCAGAGATTAAATACATGTACATAAAATTGTAGATGATGCCAGCACTATACAGGAGAATTTTTTTTTTTTTCAAATGAGCGTTAGTATCTGGAATGAGGTCAGATTGTTAAAAAACGTTTTTGTCTCTTTAAAACCCGAGGTAACTGGAGACCATAGAAGTCTTGGCGTGAATGCGCAATATATGGGGACTGTTGCGATGACAGCAGATTTGTGAGGCTTATTAAAGCACAGATAGGCATCTGGCACGAAGAGTGATGGAGATTATAGTATAGGTGCCAACTGACAAAAAGAGACACACACAAAAAAAATCATACATGTACTTGCGTCACGTATTTTGACTTTTGCTCTTGAGCATAATAAGCTGCTGCTATCTGTTGACCAATTAGCTGGTATGTCCTGAAACTTTAGTAATATACGAAATAAGACGGCCTGATGTTTGTACATACACAAATGCGGGAACGTTGTCACTTATCACGAAGGCACCCTTCACTGTGGCGAAAACATTGTGGTAGCTACATTCAAACAATCGGTCATCAGGTCATAGGGCAGTAGTTTTGCAGCATTTGCACAATAACTGGAACAAAACTTACACCATTGAAAGGGGCCTCGCGAGGGTATGGTGATCACGTGCCCGTATTCGTCTGAAGATATACAATCTTCCGCAGTGGCAGTAGTTGGGTTTACATGGTGTACGTCATCATTGGTAATGCTTGTAGCGTGTGTTGTGGACAGCTGTTGATTGAGTGGATGTGTTATTTTAGGCTACAGTAGGTTGTGTGCGAATTACAGCCTCTAGTGTCGCACAGTGTAAATAAGTACTATTGACGGACATTGTTTGTCAGAAGTGATTGCTGCAGTATAAATCTGTGTCAGCTAATGTGGCGAAGACATTGCAGTTGTTTACTTCGTTCGTGAGGTGCCTCCGCATGTAGTGCATACAAAGGAAAGAGGTTTAGACGACTTACGTAGCGTGAAAATTGAGGACAAAATGTCATTTGGCTTGAAATGCCCTGAAAAAAACATGCACATTTGTAACAGTATGTTGATATATTATGTTAGCTTTTTTTATTTTATGACCTGCTAAAAGTAGGTCATAAAATAAAATATCAAAAGATGAGACAGACTAATTAAATGTATTCTAAATGATGTCATAGGTATCAAAAAAATGCTTTTCATACATTGCACAGTACAATGTACACGATCTGCTTTGAATTGTATTGAGAGCTATGATTTCATAATTCTGTACTTGCTCTTGATTGATCATTTTCGTGTACTAAACTCATATTGTTTTAACAAATGATACGAAATCAATGTAGCGAAGGTAGACTCATATTAACTATCATTTGTAAATCTCTCAAGCTAAGTTATTTATTTGAAATGCTTCCCATATTTATTCTTCTCGCCTTGAATGTGCCTTTTAAAAATCCTGTTACACTGTATAAAAGTAAACTGTCGGACGATGACGATAATAAACACATACAATCGGTGATAGAAACGGCAGCGCTCAGCGCTGTGATTTATGTTACCAATCATGCAGTGAAACCCAGGCATCTCACGACTGGAATAAAAAAAAACCTCTCCAAAAAACCTGACAATTTACGACCTTATATACCGCGCTGGATTCTGATTTTACCGTAAATTAAATTGAAGAGGAAACCGAGCCATGGAGCCTGTTGTCGAGGCGTTCTCGTCTTTCTTGAACTGGACTCTTACCGTTGCGGCAGGTTGAGTGATTTCTCCAAAAAAGATGGAGTGGCCGTGTGGGAACCATTTCTTGTGTCTGTATGTGTGAATTCACGCGTTCTGACATCACCGCCCCATTAGGGCTCTGGTTAATACTTCATCTTGAAATGGATACTGCCGTTACGGTAATGGATCTCGGCTGTTTGTACAGCCCTCGAAAAAAAATTCAGCAATTTTCTTCTGGTGTCGGCGTGGAATACTTCTCCTTTAGCTCCTGCATATGAGAGTGTTGTTTGTTTCAGTTCCCTGCTCTAGTTTCAGACTTTTGTTTTTACTATTGTCCCTGAAGATGTAGATCATTTCAGAAAATGAATTAGCTTGCGAACCACAAAGCTCTTTAAAAAGAGCATGTCATCATTGCAGCGTGCACGTTCATTTCCCCAAGACATCGCCAAAAGGCACAAGTTTTGCATATATTAATATGTTAACCAAGATTACCTCGATTGCTTGCTGGTGACATCTATGGCTAGGTGTATCCACGTCCACTTGCTAGCGAGGAACATTAGCTACTTTTGTGAAAACAATCTGTACAGCGCGTCCCAAAAGATCCGCCACTTTTTTTGCGAGGCTCTAGCGTCGGCGCAGAAACACGTACCACCATTATTTTTATACCATTTTAAAGCTTGAAATCTGAATGTTATCCCTGGCAAGTATTGGTTTGATTGTTATAAGAGTTTTAAAACTATTCGTGTTCAAATAAACGCATGTCGAAAACAAGCTCAACCGAATGCAAGGAAAATCGATGATGTGATACATCAGATACAAACTCAAGTCACACTTTGAGCGCGCTTTTTGAATAGGTACATACTTGCACGTGAATTTCAAACTTGAACTTGATACGAAGAACAATATTGTGAATTCATTTAAGGTGTACTCTACATGGATTGAAAAGAATAGGAAACACAAAAAGTAAAAGGCAACGAATCGTCACATCATGAACATGATGAACCATTTCCACATTAGGGAAAATGCGCATGATTGATTTTCCTTGAAATCGGTTGATTTTGTTTTTGACATGCTTATGTAAACACGAATTATTTCAAAACCCTTTAGAAAGTCAACCAATACTTAACAGGTATAACAGTTAAGAATCCAAGCTTAAAATGTTATAAATATAATGGCGATACGCATTTCCGCGGCGACGCTAGAGCCTCGCAAAAAAAACTGTTGCGGGTATTTTAGGCCGCGCTGTATATAACCTAAAGAATGTGTGCTTTCTAAACACGATACATGTAGCTAGGCAGTGACACTCAACCGTTTCAGATATTTTTAAAACATATTAACTGTTTACTATGATAACGTACACTGCTATTTTCAAATGCAAACCAGGGATATTGCAAAAATGAGGTAAGGTTAGGAGTCATCTAACAAAAAAACCTGTGGGAACATTTATCCACAATAGGCCCATTGGAATGGGTATTCGTTGCAGGATTCTTCAAGACTTCCCCTTGTTCAGAAAATCTGCAACTTATACCCGATACAGTGGCCCTATTGCGGTGAACGTTTGTGTATTGCACTCGGGTTTATGTGTTGCATTCGGGTTGCTAGTGCTCATTTCGAAGTCCAATCGAGATTCCTGTACATTATGTCGGGAGGAGCAATTGGTTCTTTTAGCTGGGAGGCAAACAGGTGTTAAAAAGCAAGGGTGGGATGACTTCTGCCAGTTGCCCCACTAAACCAATGTGCGTGTCTCGCCTGCAGCCATATCCGGACAAGGGGGCTTAGCACGTGCCCAGTTGCGAAACAGAATCGATGCTGTTAATTAAGCATGAAAATAGGAAACGGAAAAAAAACAGTACTGAAAGCTCTTTGCGAGCTAGGGGCACATGTGCAATTTGCGTTGGCTTCATGTTGGCTTCGCTGCCAAAAAAATACAGTATAAATTGTGTACCGGTGGCATCCCGCCAGTTTAAACATTTATACCGGCGGTTCTATAAGGGTCATTCTATAAATTCGGGGTCCACTGTGTTTTTTTTCTGTCTCTGTTACATGTGACATCTATGATTTTATAATTCCTTAATGCAGTCGACCTCCAAGAGTGATGAAGAATTGCAAACTACCGTACCAGCCGAACAAAAACGAAATCGTTTGAAGTCGTTCTTAGTGATACTTGAATTGTAAATTACCACGGTAACAGGAACAGAAAAAAATGGGACATTTTCGACCCTTAATTTATGGTAGCGCCAGAATCACAACTCCAGTTGTACCACTTATGATAGTTTATGTTTTTCCTTTGAATCATTGCAAGACACTTAGGTTCTCGTTCAGAAAACAATGGGACATTTTCGACCCTTTATTTATGGTAGCGCCAGAATCACAACTCCAGTTGTACCACTTATGATAAGTTATGTTTTTCCTTTGAATCATTGCAAGACACTTAGGTTCTCGTTCTCTTTCCCCCTTAAATTAAAATTATCTCAAAGACAAACTCAGAGGAGAAAAACAGTCGATGAAAATGAGCAGCGACGACGTGGATTCGAACCAGCGATCTTTGTATCCATAGCTCATGTCACTATCCAAAATGCACGTAGCGGGTTGACTAAATGACAGCAATGCTCTTGATATCATTGTTCTGTTCTCATGATTAAACATACTGGCCCGTTGATGTAAGAATAAATTGCCGTACGTGGTACCACTGGAGCTGTGATACTGGAGCTACCTTAATTTATAGAACGACCCATATCGACAACACTTGCTTCAAGTTTAGCACCGCTGTTTTAACCATTACCCCTTAAGCAATTTACTAGAAAGTATCCTGAATGCGCCAAAATCCACCTATTGTGTCATGCACAAATATTTTGATGTTGGTGACTGCTCAGTATGGAGGTATCCTGAATCCATCAAAATCCTGCAGTACCGCTAGGCTTACAATCCTGAATCCATCAAAATCCCCCGGTTTTCAATATCATATGGAGGCATCCTAAATCTGCCGAAATACTCCAAAACAGGGGTATGGATTTTGTTTGATTCAGGGTGGTTATAGGGTTAATCACTTTTTTTTTAATGTTTGGACATTGAACATCACTTGGAATCAATCACTCAAACGAAACAACCAGTCAAGATGCATTTTGATCCAAAGTCGTGTATGATTGATACTTGTAGTTTAGTTATTTTGAAAATGACTTCACTTCTAGCAGTTAAAATGTATTTCTTTTATTTTCAATTTGTTTGTTTCCTTTCAAATGTGAACACTGGCCGTGTCATCACTAAGACTGTTCAAGTACATACATGTACATGTATACTGTACGGCATGTAAAAGTATGTGATCATTGGTAATAAACACATTGCTTCAGATTATCTCGATATACTAAAATACATTCCACCATGATAATGTACAAATATTTAAGTTATGATTTTAGCACATAACATATTAAGTCTTGATTTTTTTCAAATAAGAATATCCTTTACTAAATACTTCGCTCCTGCGAATGTACGTTAACATGATATTATCATCATCATCATCATCAGGCTAAAATTTGTCCATTTGTTGGACAATGGCCTCATCAATGAACACACCATTCCCCTCTCTGTCTAGCCAATCTTGTCCAGGTAGCCGTACCCATACATGTTGTTATGTCACATCTCTGCTCCCGACAAACCAGCTAAATCATACACAATAACCAAAATAAATTTAATTTATATTAAATCAACTGTTTTAATCTTGCAAGTGTAACAGTCACCCGCACTCTTTTTTGTAAACGTCTTGTTGCAACAGATCTACTGATTCCGTAAATACAATGACATTGCGATAACATTCAAAAATACAAATTATGCAAACCATGTATGTACCTCTTGGTCGTCTTGGCTTAACATCATTATATGTTCATAAATTCGCACGATCCTGAGATAGGTGAAAAACTAGAGATAAAACCTTTTACTGTAAATTTTAGGACAAAACTCTGGGAAATTCCTATCTGACCCCCGAATGGCGATCAAGCACTACTTGAATCGATTTAACGAGCTCCAGGATCTGCTATATACTTGTAAAATTAATGAAACCAAAAAGTCAAACATTACTTCTTATGAAAAAAAAAACTATTGTGTGGCATGGTGACTGCGAATGCCACCAACCAGCACTCCAACGCCTTATAACCACACCCTGCTACTCGCATCGATGCACACTACTTTGCATACCAAATGCAACACTAACTACTCTGCATACCGCATGCACGACTACTTTGCATACCAAATGCAACACTAACTACTTTGCATACCGCATGCACGACTACTTTGCATACCAAATGCAACACTAACTACTTTGCATACCGCATGCACGACTACTTTGCATACCAAATGCAACACTTACTACTTTGCATACCACATGCACCACTACTTTGCATATCCAATGCACCTGTAACACTTAATCTCACACTTACAATGAGATAGTAATTCTCTTTTTACGTACCTGCCAAAGAGAATTTATAATTCTCCATTTTCTTTTTTGTCTTCCTCTTCTTCGTTTGCCTATTCATGGTTGCCTATCTGTCAGTTTTATAACATTACATAGGTGATAACTAATAAGGTACACTTTCAAAAAAGTCTCGCCGACATCAGTATGAAATTCTGTTGACAGTTTCTGGCACCATTGCTGCTGGTTGCAAACTATTCTCCACAAGCGTGGCAGCTCTTTCAATCCATTAAAAAAACTCGGACAGTTATGGAAAAAAAACTCACAGTGGCAGTTAAAATTTCAATAAATAAGTAAAAGAATCCTTGAACAATCAGAGAATGTCCCTAGTGGCGATATCAGCGTGCAATCCAAGTCTGGTTTCCTGAGCTGTAAAACTACATGTATATAGAGTGCTGTGAGCATTTTACCATCTAAAGCTCTCGTAAAAACAGAGAACTAGGCCACTTGAGTATAAAATGATCTTGGTAATGATTTATACTTCAGTTTTAATGGCTTTTACTTCAGCCCATCCGTTTGGAATCTGGGCGGCCTTTGGGTAGAGAATTTAGCACTAAAATGTCAGGTGCAGAGATTTCGTTTTATAGACTTTCTTATGCAAAGCGATGACGGAATCGAGGACTTATATCCGCTGGGGGATATATATTGTTTCTGTGAAACTTGCAGGTGCTGTCATGAATGCTGTGTCGTGTAGGTGATGCTGGCTATAGAGTAGTGAGTTCTTAAGGCAATTGGACCGGGCGTGTTTAAGTTTGAAATGGACTAAGTAAATGTTGACAGCGAGAGCACTAGTAAGACGAGAAAGACTTCACAGACAGGCCTGCTGGAATACTGTTTTCTTGAATCCCACAAAAGTGTTCCAATATTGTTTGTGTTTGAAATACCGTGAGCAAAATCGGGAATACAAAAAAAGGGTGAGAAAGAAACCTGAGAACAAATAAGTTACATTGGCAGCAGTCAGGAATGCTCTTTTATTTCAAGGAGTCTGTGTTGAAATCGTTACAGCTGTAGTTTTTTACCCCTCAGCCGAGAGGCTCGAGGGGTATTGTCATCGCCTAGGGCGTCCGTCCGTCCGGATGTATGTATGTCTGTCCGTCCGTCCGTCCGTCCGTCCGTCCGGGCAGCTTAGTTTCCGGATGATAACTTGAGTTAGAAATGTTGTTTGGGGTTGTAACTTCGGTAGGGGGTTGCCCTTGGGAGTAGGCAAGTTGGGATTGGTTTTGAGGTCAAAAGGTCAAAGGTCAAGGTCACCGTGGTGAGTTAAATGTAAATGGTTTCCGGATGATAACTTCAGTTAGAAATGAGATTTTGGTGTCTAACTTTGGTAGAGGGTTGCCCTTGGGAGTAGGCAAGTTGGGATTGGTTTTGGGGTCAAAAGGTCAAAGGTCAAGGTCAGCATGGTGAGATAAAGGTAAATGGTTTCCGGATGATAACTTGAGTTAGAAATGAGATTTTGGTGTCTAACTTTGATAGGGGGTTGCCCTTGGGAGTAGGCAAGTTGGGATTGGTTTTGGGGTCAAAAGGTCAAAGGTCAAGGTCACCGTGGTGAGTTAAATGTAAATGGTTTCAGGATGATAACTTGAGTTAGAAATGAGATTTTGGTGTCTAACTTTGGTAGAGGGTTGCCCTTGGGAGTAGGCAAGTTGGGATTGGTTTTGGGGTCAAAAGGTCAAAGGTCAAGGTCACCATTGTGAGTTAAAGGTAAATGGTTTCCGGATGATAACTTGAGTTAGAAATGCGATTTTGGTGTTAAACTTTGGAAGAGGGTTCCCCTTGGGAGAAGGCAAGTTGGGATTGGTTTTGGGGTCAAAAGGTCAAAGGTCAAGGTCAGCATGGTGAGATAAAGGTAAATGGTTTCCGGATGATAACTTGAGTTAGAAATGAGATTTTGGTGTCTAACTTTGATAGGGGGTTGCCCTTGGGAGTAGGCAAGTTGGGATTGGTTTTGGGGTCAAAAGGTCAAAGGTCAAGGTCACCATTGTGAGTTAAAGGTAAATGGTTTCCGGATGATAACTTGAGTTAGAAATGCGATTTTGGTGTCTAACTTTGGTAGAGGGTTGCCCTTGGGAGTAGGCAAGTTGGGATTGGTTTTGGGGTCAAAAGGTCAAAGGTCAAGGTCACCATTGTGAGTTAAAGGTAAATGGTTTCCGGATGATAACTTGAGTTAGAAATGCGATTTTGGTGTCTAACTTTGGAAGAGGGTTCCCCTTGGGAGAAGGCAAGTTGGGATTGGTTTTGGGGTCAAAAGGTCAAAGGTCAAGGTCAGCATGGTGAGTTAAAGGTAAATGGTTTCCGGATGATAACTTGAGTTAGAAATGAGATTTTGGTGTCTGACTGAGGTAGGGGTTTGCCCTTGGGTACAGGCAAGTTGGGATTGGTTTTGGGGTCAAAAGGTCAAAGGTCAAGGTCACCGTGGTGAGTTCAATGTAAATGGTTCCGAATGATACCTTGAGTTAGAAATGAAATGTTGGTGTCTAACTTCGGTAGGGGGTTTCCCATTGGTACAGGCATGTTGGGACTGGTTCTGGGGTCAAAGGTCAAGGTCACCACGTTGAGTTAAAGGTTAATGGTTTCCGGATGATAACTTGACTCTGGCTGAGGGGTTTCAACAGCAACGCTGTTATTTTTTTTATTATGGAATGTAACTAAATGCTTGTAGGTTATCCTGAATTGTGAACATTGCTAAGTAGATGTGTATTGATGGTTCACCATCTTTTACCTGTAACTTCCTATGCATTTTACAATGAACTTTCCTGAATCTTCCAAAATCAATCACTGTTCGGAAAGCTTAAAGTGCACTTGCAAATTTAATTCTAAAGGAGCAGCATCAAACCTCATGTAAAAAAAAAGTCATGGCTTGGCTCTGCCTTCCTTAATCCTACAAAATCCTCCAAAACTTCCTGTTGGATTTCAAAGGATCTGTAAATGTTCTTGAAGGGTTAGGTAATGTTAGCATTGTTGGTGCTGTCTTCACGATAGAGCGTTGGTTGATCTCCAAAAACGATAGAAAAACTGGACATGTCATGTGATTGTGACGTGGGCAAACAGGGCTGTTTTCTTTGCTCGTATTCATGTTTAATAACGGCACATATGACAAAGAAAAATGACGAGTTTCAACCAAAGTGGACCTATACATATTCTTTAGATATTGACTTTCAATGACGATAATAATAATACTGGAGTCTTATAGCGCACGTATCTACCAACAATTAGGTACTCGAGGCGCTAATGAATTTATTTTAAAGACAGGTAAATGTAGTATTTGAAATATGAGACCCATTTTATGTAGCGCCTTATGATCGGGTTTACAAGGTGCAGTGGTGCATTAAGCAGCCACTGCCAGAAACACCAGGGCAAACCCCTTCTCTTAGCGATTAGTGTTACTGTGTTATTTTACATGCATTACACAACACACGGGACCTTTACGGCTTTACGTCCCATCCGAAGGACGAAGCAATAATGGTTAAGTGTCTTGCTTAAGGACACAAGTGTCAAGACCGGGACTCGAACCCACACTCTGCTGATCAGACACACCACGGAGCTTGAGTCCGGTGCTCTTAACCGCTCGGCCATGACACTCTATGGATGACATGTGATGACGTTATCATGACGTCACTTCAATTTTAATGTGACTTGTGACATTTTCAGAACCTTTCCAAACCCAAAGACTCTGACTATACTCTGACTAATCTTAGGTCAGGTAGACGCTACGGCTAAAAATAGCGTGACCAAAAACAGGCAGGATTCTGCCCGTTCGCAACTGATGGTTTTTATTTACAAACAAAATGCCTGTTATCAGTTTTGAAAACATTGAGTTAATAAATTCATTACTTGTATTAAAAGAAATAATAATAATTTCAATGCCAGGCATGTTACCCAGTATCTGTATTAAATTTCTAATGTAGACATTGTTCTTCCGGTATGCACTCGTACGTGGGCTGGGCTTTGCTGCATCATCATCCCTTTTTGAATCTGACGGATACCTGAACTATAGGAACTAAGATTTATCAAGGAATTGTTTGGTCTGGGTACCAGACAACTGGCGTGACTATGCTGTGAAGACAACCAGTCCAGAACTCCCGGATTCCCCTGAGCCACATCTGAGTTGCGAATTCAGTAGACCGGAAAGAATCCAACGTGTGCAGCTGTCGAGACTCCAACACCAAAATAGCCCATAACTTTATTTGGCTTTTTTTTCTGCCGGCCACCTGTCATACTTATGTGTTCTTGCCTCGGGACATGCGCTCGCTTGTCAGTATGGATCCTTTATTATACAGACTCTTCACGTGGTTAGAAGTGCACTGTACTTCCCTTTCCACTTGTCAACAAATATCCACATTCAGGCTTGAGGCATGCATGGTTTATATTTCTTCATGTTCACATTATCAGGGCTGTTGGGATGAAGGGTTGAATCTCGTGTTACATGTACAAGGGTAGAGAGACACTGGTTTCCTCATGAAAAATGAGATACGGATGCATGTACATGCTGAAATTAATGCAGCAACTTATGAAAGCATCCACATCTGCCATTTCAAACATCAAAATTGCAGGTTGATTCTGATTGTTGTCGTGTTTGTGATTTGGACTTTTTAAAGGGAATATACAACATTTGCAAACATCGAAAAATAAAATTACCAAGTTTTTACGAAATACCTTAATAGGATGTTGGTAAATGACAGTCTAAAGCATCCTGTAAAATTATGGCACCTGGTATACTGTCATTTTCAAGAAAAGTGGTATTTTTGTATCAATTTCCAACGCTGATTGGCCGATCAGCGTTGGAAACAACTGGCTTTTTTTCAAATACTGGCCCCAATTGACCATTGCACTTGTTTGCAATCGATTACAAATCTATGAACGGGTACGAGCCAGCTAGACTGGTTCCCTGACCTTACAATTCCCCAATGTATGTAAACTGCTCTGTTTCTTCTTATATGGAGTCAGGGAACCAGACTACAGGAAAATGATCGTTTTTCTTGGTTTTTATAGCATTTTCGAACCCAAAACCTCCAAAAAGTCAGTGTAACTATATTTGCTTTATATTTCCAACCCCCCAATTCCATCCATTTCTGAAAATCACAGCAAAAGCAAATGATGTATATTCCCTTTAAGGACTGTCTTCAGTTGATAACATAAAATTACTATAGGCTACGTGTATACACATATGCAGTGATCGTGGTAAAGAAAGAACAGCAGTTTTGCTTTTTCGATCTAAACACAAAAAAACCCTGGTTTTAATTAATTACCTGTGGTAGTCCGAAAATGGACAATTTAAATAGGTCGTGAATTTTGATGGACCAAAAAAAAAAAAAACCAGTGGACTCGTAAACATGTACATGTGTATCTCATAATGGTCTCGTACTTTGGCAAATATCGACCTCCAAGAAAATGTGATCATGTCCCGAAGAAATACTCAACGACAGTCCTGAATAGTCGCCAGACCCCTGGGGCCAATTTTGCACCTTCCCTTCAATCCGTGCTCCTCTTCAATTGCACTCTTGGTACCTCGACATACTTTTTTCCCTGTCCACATAAATCAGGCAAGCACTCTCATTTGTCAGAATTTCATCACAACTATTTGTCCGCGAGGGTTACTGAATATATTCCCCAATTACTAGGGTCTGTTCGCAAGCAGAATATAGGATCCCGAGTATGTCATGCGGAACTAATATCATTTTTAGAGTGATGAGTTTTAATCAAGAGCATTCCGACCTGAAGTACGGTCAAATAATATTTTACTTTTTATCTAAAATGGGAAATACCTGCGTCAGTCACCGATGTCCTGAAGCCAATAATCCAGACGATCTGACGGAAGCCAGGCCGGTTGGAATTATTTGGCCTAGATCGGGATCGCGCGTCATCACCATGGATCAGGCGCTTGCCTCTGCTCACATTTCGTCACGGTGTGATTACATTGCCACTGTCCTTGATAAGCAGTTGAGATCGGAAACATGAACCACTTTCCACTGGTCATGTAGCGGCGTTTAGGCTCACATTCCCTTTAAAGTAATCAGATGGTTGTTTGGTGATTTAGGTGACACTGTCTCGGCAGCTTTGTCGAAGAGGCTGACGTTTTAATCATCATTTTTGCTCATATTTAATTATCTTTAAGGCAATCTCTCTCATGAAAACCAACAGCAAGATAACAATCATTGAACAAGAAAATCATGATAAATAAATCACTGCAGTGAATGTGAGGTATCATTTAGAATACAGTAAATCTTACTTATTGGTGAACTAAGAAACCAAGTACAATGGAAAATAGGACCAAACATTGTGCCACAGTTCTACATCGGGTGCATACCTATGTTCCCCAATACCGATGTTCCCGAACCCTTACCCTAATATTAAGGATTTTGGGGAACATCGGTTTTGGCGAACATCAGATAGACCCCTTCTACATCATACATATACCCGTTGTATGTTTATGCTGAAATACTACTAGTAATACGTTGAGATTTTAAACTGGGACATTAAAATACGAATCACCCAACATGTACCGGTGTACGTCGGTATGTGTAGGTGTTACGGTACGTAGTTTTAGTTTGCATGCAATTTATGCAGTCATAACCCGAGTAATGTACCCGTATTTAAGTACCATTAATGTATGTGTCATTATAAGATTTTTGCTCCCCTCCCCTGGTTTGTTTTCCATGTTTTCCACAGTTCAAACTATAATTTTGTTGTTATGTCACAAATGCACATTACTGCAAGCATATTATTAGTATATTGTGTCTGTGTACCACAGATATCCTGTCTGTTGGCAAAGGCAGCAATCTCGCTGTGTACACTTTAATACATTTCGCACCTTGAAATCACACCTCTTCAAGAACTATCTCCCAGCAATCATCAGTGTTTTGAAGACCCAAGGTTCAACTCCCAAAACTCAGAAGAAAAAACAAGAATTGTATCTCTCCAATTTACTTGCATGTCATGTTCTTCTTGCCTCGCAGCTTCAAAGTCATGGACACAGCAGTGTCTTCTCCCTGAGGGTAGATACAAGAAGCAATCAATGCTCCTTATGACAGTGGTTAAATTGGGATTTGTGAAATGAGTCAAAGATGGCTTTGGGTGCTGGCGTTGAAGTAAAATCAATGGTTTAGTTTGATGGCTTCCTGGTCAGGTCATCAACACTGGAATACAACCCTTCTACCTGCGAGCAGTGTCTGAATAAATTAGTCTATCCATCATTTAGTAGGCCTATTCCGTTTATGACTATCTCGGCTTTGAACCGATTCATAACACGTCACTACGTGCTTTGGACAACTCCGTGAATTTGCCTCACAAAACTACCTCAGCGTATGTTGTGATATATATTTTCTTTCTCTTTTTTTTCACGGGAGTGACCGGCCACTGACATCGTTCTTGACCTTCACAAAATTGAATTATTATTAAGAAGGTGTAATAATTGTTGTGATTGTGTGTTAACATAAATACAATCAAAGAACGACTGGTTCAATTTAAGTTTTGTAATCGTCAAACTTATTATTAGTCGTAGAACTGCTCATCTAATACTATGCATCGTATATATATGACTAAGATCTCAAGGTTCAACGCAGTGGAATCCTAAAACAAACCTTAGTTTGAGCTGAATCTGATATATCTGTTGGAGTAGCTTAAAATGAAAGTGCTAGTACCCAAATATCAATACTATACCTAAATGTTTGTTTTGTAATCGTAAAACTTATTATTAATCGTAGAACTGCTCATCTAATACTATGCATCGTATATATATGACTAAGATCTCAAGGTTCAACGCAGTGGAATCCTAAAACAAACCTTAGTTTGAACTGAATCTGATATATCTGTTGGAGTAGCTTAAAATGATAGTGCTAGTACCAAAATATCAATACTAAACCCAAAAGTGTGTTTTGTAATCTTAAAACTTATTATTAATCGTAGAACTGCTCATCTAATACTATGCATCGTATATATATGACTAAGATCTCAAGGTTCAACGCAGTGGAATCCTAAAACAAACCTTAGTTTGAGCTGAATCTGATATATCTGTTGGAGTAGCTTAAAATGAAAGTGCTAGTACCAAAATATCAATACTATACCTAAATGTTTGTTTTGTAATCGTAAAACTTATTATTAATCGTAGAACTGCTCATCTAATACTATGCATCGTATATATGACTAAGATCTCAAGGTTCAATGCAGTGGAATCCTATAACAAACCTTAGTTTGAGCTGAATCTGATATATCTGTTGGAGTAGCTTAAAATGATAGTGCTAGTGCCAAAATATCAATACTAAACCCATAAGAATACATGTACCATTTATATAAGCTTTAAAGTAATAAAGGCCTATTGAAAATCCCCATATTTCATTAGAAGGCGGCTATCGATAAAACGTCTTTAAAACTTGACCGAGTTTAAATCGGTCTGTTTTGTATGTTTCAGGTGCTTTTGTGTGAAACCTGGCCTTTATGGCGGAGTTCAGCCTTAACCACAATGAATCGCTACTTACTAAAAACCGCCTTATGTTCCTTGCATGCCATCCATCATTCATTTTATGGCCTAGGTGGTGCAGCTTTTAACCTTTAATAATCATCCCTTCTCTGTGTATGAGGCTGAGAGCATCTATTCATCTTAATGATTTCAAGTAGACTATTATAGTCCAACACCTTGACAGCTGTTCAACAGAGTCTTGGTTTCTCGGCTTTAATGGCCCTCATACTTTTGCATCCTAACTCTATTCTATCATTCCCCTTCTACTCTAGTGGATGGGACACGTGTGGGTTGAGAACGTGCACATTGATCTTCGGAGATGGCATTTAGAAAAACGGTAACATGTGGTTACCAGTGATGGTGTTGTTTGCCTTTTGCTTTGAAGGGGCCCTAAAAGGGTTAAATCTTACATGGAAGCCAAAGTTGTGTACACCTGTCGAAAGTAGCCATTTTCGAGGGCAGTTTTTTTGTTCCAGCGATAAACATGATGAACAATTCTAAATATAGGGTGTGTAGAAAAACAAACGAACCCTCAAAGTGTCCTCTTTTTTCACAGTGTTTAAAAAAAAATACATCGCAAATTTATATACATATTTAGAGAGTATAGGCCATTGGCTTTTCAACAACGAAAAAAATAGTTCCAATCTGGTAAATATTTATTCAGTTATGGCCCATTCAAAATAAGTGCCGAATTTTCAATCTGCCCACGGTTTCAAATGTCATTTATTAGGAATGTAATGAATTTGGGGTGAGGTGGTTGTTGTAGATGTTGTTGTTGTTGTTGTTGTTGTTGTTGTTTTTGCAGCAGCAGCAATGGTCTTTTATCCTTTTGGAAGTAATGGTAGTAATTTCGTGTTGTTTTTGCAGCAGTCATACTATCAGTCGCCGTGGACATAATGAAAAAGCGGTGCTTGTTTTCAATTGGCCATAACTCAATAAAAATGATCCGATTGGAAATGTTTTTTCGTCGTTGAAAAGCTAATGAACTATTCTCTCTTAATATGTACAGATATTTTTGCGATGTATTTTTCTAAGCTGTAAAAAACATTACGCTCTGAGGTTTCGTTTTATTTTTTAGACACTCTGTACATTGCAGTAGGTGGACCTTAGATTGCCTTATGCTTCAATACATTTTTCGGATCTTTAAAGGGGCACTAGGTCCTGAAGTCCCCCAAAATGTCATGTTTTTGATGGCTTACTTATCCTCACATCGGGTTGAAAGGAAACCAACCAAATATCTTACCGTTCCCGAGAACAGACGAAAAATACCTGGTTGTTTACATCGGACACGACGGAGTACGAATACGATTTTCCTGTCGTGTTCATACAATGTCCCATATACGTTGTGTGTGTCTATTATATCACACATACACAGCACCGCGCTTCTGAGCAGATGAAATCACAGCCAGCACCCAAGCAGCTCAACTTTTGGGGGTCGCAAAAGTGGACCCCGAAAGTCGTTCTCGCGCGCAAAATACAGGAATAACGCATACGCCCAGTTTTTAAAGGATAGTTGTGTGGATGTTTATATCCTACTTTTAAATGTTCTTTCCGATTAACATCATTTCGTTCAAAGCGCGTTTTGTACTGTAGCCCAATCGGGCTGTTCCAGGACGCAGTAACATGTCAGTCATATGTGCAGTGATTTTGTGTGAAGTAATGAAGTGGTTTCATATTCCGACCAAAGAGCTGTTTGAATACTGATTCGATTGATATTTATCATGTTTATGCCTTGATGCTTTTAAACCATCTCAATTTCCCCAATTTGCGTGGTGGGAAAGTGTATATACGTGTGTACTTGGAACTCCATAATGATAGGCTTCTTGAAATATTTTCAATATGGTGGACATGAAATATCATGCAAAGCAGATGATCACCCGATGGAGTTGAGTCAGAATCAGAATTGCTAATTGCATTACATATGTGCATACAATTTTTATTAGTGACCTTGAATTCCTAATAGACTGGAAAGGGCTCTGTTCTCTGGAGTCCCTAATGCGTTCATGGGTGGACACATGTAACCATCATATTAAATTACAACCACGAACGAACATTTTGTGGTACCAGCATAAGTCATATGGATAACTGTGGGGAGACAAAATAGACCCGTGTTGCTGTGGTTACTAATGTTGCCAGAATTTGATATGGTTAGAAAGGCCAGCCGCAAGACAAGAGAAATATAATTTCATTTCTATACTTCTCCGTTGTACTAACGTCACTTGAAAGTAAATTGCATTACTTTATCCCAATGCAGCAAAGAATTCTTTGACAGATGTCAATTTAAAGTGTGGGAGCATTACCTTATACATGTGTACGTAAAACCGCAATCTATACATAGTCTATACATATGGGAAGTTAGGGGTACCGCCATTGTAGCCGTTTACTTCCCTACTTTTGTTCTTTGTTTCTAGTATTTCTGATACCCTGTTAAGGTTACAATCGGCGCAAGATGTAGGAAGGTACCGCTAAAAACCTTTAATTCCATCACCCGGACGTAGGGATTAGGCCTACACCCCCCGCACAACTTGTGTCCCGTTCTTTTGTTCGACTTGATCAGTCCCACTCCAGTTATACATATCTATCTTTCGTTGTCTTTTTTCCCCGTGCTTTATTCAACTTTCATTACAAATTGCCCTACAGGTGTTATATTGGATTTTTTTCGTAGTTGTCTGTAAAGGTTCTTGTATCGGATCCCATAGGATGCCTACCATAGTTAGCCTTTCCTGTAAGATAATGCACCGGGTGTAGGTCTATAAAGATGATGCTCCAACCATATTTGGCTTGTATATATAAGGCTGTGAAGCACTTTTGGTATGGACGCATGTGCATAACTAGTTTATCAGCTTTCTATTTAATATCGTACTTGGTTCGTGTCCGACACTTGTGTTCAGAGCTACGGCTATATCTGTTAGTGTGACGATGTGCTGAAGAACGTGTACATTGTAGATGTATTTGTTTACTACCTAGACGCAGCTCTAGGCAAGAGATTTGAATGCAGCCTCGCCTCACTGTAGAAACGAATGATTGAGCTCCAGCATGTTCAAAAGATAAAGCTTAAACTTCCTTTTTTGTTAGTTGGCCTGCTTCAGTGCATGGCAAGATTCGTCCTTTGTCATCCATGACTGTGGCGTTCTTGAGAGTTAAAGTTGCGTTCCCCCTTGCTATTTTCGAGTATCATACCGGAAAATAGATTCCTTTTCTAAATTGCTATTTATCCATAAAAAAACCCAAAAGTTATTCATTTTTGAATGAGACATCGTCGACCGAAACAATCCGCCCATGTTAAGTTACTGAATTATTACTTTACTGTTTCGAATTATTGGCTGCCAGACAATCATTCCGATCTCGCGGGGAAGGCTGGTTCCCACCCCACATTCAGTATCGATAACGTACGGAGTGGGAGCCAGTCTCGCAGAGTAGATCGCAGATTGGTTCTGGTTGCGCTCAAAACAAAAAGCTTTTTTTTCAGAGGGTTGCAGACGTACAAAAAAAAGTAAAACTTGAGGTTTTTTAACAGATTTATTAACAGGGAAAAATCGAATTTGTTGAAGAGCCCAAGGAATGCAACTTTAAGTAATTAGTTATCGATGGAACACATAGCAGCGGTAAACCATTCTGTGTGAAGCAAACATCCTGGCAATGTTCAGTCACAACTAAGACAAGCCAAGCTATATGTTTTATCTCTTTCAAACACTTTATGAAAGTCTTATCACCGCCTCTTGGAAGATGTGGCGAAAACCTTCTCGACCTTTTTAGGTATAAACATTTCTTCATCGTGTTGTGCACTTGTGCTACGTGCACTTGAAGCAAACATCCTGGCAATGTTCAGTTACAACTAAGACAAACCAACCTATATGTTTTATCTCTTTTAAACACTTTATGAAAGTCTTATCACCGCCTCTTGGAAGATGTGTCGAAATTTCTAGACCTTTTTAGGTATAAACATTTCTTAATCGTGTTGTGATCTTGTGCTACAAAAATTAACCATGGAAAGAGTTCCATACCCTGGTCCTTGACACCCTATGCACAAACCCTATGAGACTGGTCTGAAAAATTCCTGGTTTTTTTTCAGTAAATGCTTCAATGTTTTCCCTGTTAAATTTGACTTTTTAGGACATGTTATCGCCTTCTGATGGCTGATACATGGAGGTTACTCCATGGAAAACTTAGTGATGTCCATGTATGAAATTCTTCCCCTAACCATAACTCGTTCAGTATGAAACATGCATCTTTTTACTTGCGAAAGACACTCGAAGATACTAAACTTATTAAAAAGGGTGAGTCAAAAAAGCGGAACCTAAACCCCCCAAAATGTATTTCATATTCAAAAAAATATGTTGCACCGAAAATAATAATGACTGGCAAGCCAATTTCATAAGCCTCTTTAAGATGAACAAATTACTGAAATTGCTCAATCCGTTCAAAGAATATCACCATTTAAACGCAATGACCTTAAAATCTGTTTCATCCAAAAAAAGCAACTTATTTTGTCTGTTTGGAACAACAAAGAAAATGACACAGAATACTTGTTTCAACAACTGTCAACAACTGTAGTACACAATATCTTTATTAACAACCCTGGTTAGGCAAACGGTATGATTTATAAAATCCATTTTTTTTTAAGACGGGCCTTCAAAAGGACTTTGTGAATATTTTTAACTTTTAAACTGAGGTTTTATCGATGATGGTGTTTGAAGACAAATGTGACGACGATTCTTGAAATCACATTTTTGGACGAAAGAGGTTTAAGGGTCATTGTGTTTAAATGGTGATACTCCTTGAACGGATTAAGCAATTTCGGTATTTTTTTTTCATCTAAAAGTAGCTTATGAAATTGGCTTTCCAGACATTATTTTTTTTGGGTGCTACATATTTTTTTTAATATAAAAAATTCACATCGGAGTTCTCGGCTCACCAAACCCACTTTCTGGATGTCACCGTCCGCAAACAAGGCAACTCACTAACCACTGACCTGTATTCCAAACCCACAGACACCCACCAGTACCTCCACTCCTCCAGCTGTCACCCCAGGCACTGCAAAACTGGCATAGCGTTTAGCCAGGCACTCAGACTCAGAAGAATTTGTTCTAATGATTCCGATTTCTCCCGCCATACACAGATACTGAGGAACAACTTGGTGGCCAGGGGTCACAGCTCTCGCCAAGTTCATCGTGCCATTGCCAGAGCTAAAGCTATCCCCAGAAATCTAGCTCTCACGGGAAAGGCCCCTGATGCCATGGCCAAACCCATGATTCCCTTGGTCACCACGTTTCACCCCAATCTCCCTCCCCTTCGTAAAATCACTAATGACAATCATCATATCCTCCATACTTCAGATCGCCTTGCCCGCGCCATCCCCAACGGCCCCACATTGGCTTACAGGCGTCCTCGAAATCTACGGGACTTGATTGTTCGAGCTGAAGTCCCATCCTTAGATGCATCCCCTCCCACCCAGCATGGTACTTTCAAGTGCAGTTCCAGATGTGTTGTCTGCCAGATTCATATCCAGGAGTCTGACTCCTTTTCTGGCCACTCTTCTGTCACTACCCACAGAACCATTGGTAACATCACTTGTAACACCCCTAATGTCATATATCTCATTTCTTGCAGGGTCTGTGGAGTACAGTATGTAGGTGAGACTAAGAATACGCTCAAGAAGCGTTTCTATGCCCACCGGTCAACGGTCAACACCAAGAAACTAGACACCCCTGTTGGTCACCACTTCAACCTGCCTAACCACTCCATTTCTGATATGATTTTGCAGGGCATTGAATCTCTTGGCCATCGCAAGGACTCAGTTCGCCTCAGCAGAGAGAAAGTGTGGATGAATCGTCTTCGAACTATTCAACCACATGGTCTCAACATCCAACTTGGAAATGATTAATCTTTTTCTTCCTCCATTGTCTTCTGTTACAGATAATCCACCTGGTCTTCATTGTTTGTGTTTACCCATCTTCCCCCATCTTTCATCCCTTTCCACCTCCATACTGTTCCCCCCCCCGCATAATCCCCCTTCACTCCCACACTCTTTTGTCCGTTCCCACTCCCTGTGACCTTTGATCCTTCCCCTTTCTGGTCCCTCCCCTGTTCATACCAGACCCCTTGTGGTTTGCCATCTCCCTTTGTTTCTTTGTTCTCTCATCCACCCTCCCCTGCATCTTTCCACGCCTGTCCCACCTAATCCTCCTTTTGTGTTTCTTCTTTCACCCCTGCATGTTTGTGTGCACCCCCTTGTTAATGTATGTGCCTCTGTCATTTCTGTTTTAGCCTCTGAAGAAGAACTTGCTAAGTTCGCAACGTCAGGCCACATTAATTTTTAGATTTATAAAATATATTTGTTGGGGGTTTGGGTTCCGTTTTTTTTTTTTTTTTTTTTTTGTGACTCGCCCTGTATATCACACACCTATATTTTCTTTACAAACAAACAAAAATAACAAACTTATTTATTCATTCATGTTTCTTTTTCTCAAGGCCGGCAAATACATGTCCGACTTCGACGCCACTCACTGTACTCCTCTACCATCGCTTCTGTTCGACATGCCCTGGTCTGTTCAGGAGGATTCATTTGACACTGACATGGACTAAGGAAGACTTACCTAGTCCATCAATCGGTTTGATGTAACGTGCTTGGTTTAACTTAGTAAAGCACATGGATTGATTACTAAAATACTTCAACTAGTCAGAGAAATTGATTTACCTGCAATCCTGTTTACATGTCGTGTAACTAACGAAACTTGTAGAATGAAAGGTTTTAACCTGTAAGTGCCACTTAAACAATCAACTAATTAACTAGCAATCTGGTTTAAATGTGTGAAACGCAGGCATGGACAAAAGAAGACTTTCACCAGTTAGTGGTTTGTAGTAATCAGTTTGATTAACTTGCAACCTGGTTTCATTTTAGTATAGTTAAGTTTATAATCGGTTTTGTACAATTCACAGTACAATAATTCGTTTTCGTTTTCAGAGCGTGACTATAACAAGGAATATTGTATCTTTAAATGGTAACTCGTATTTAACAATTGTTGACTGCTGTGATGTGGGATATGACCTTTTTAACACCCGAGGGGCGCATAACACACGAGCCGAAGCCGATGGTGATATGTGCCCAAGAGGATTATATATGCTCTATCCCACATCACAGCAGTCAACAATTGTTTTGTTATATCGTGCCAATAAGTTGAAAAGAAAAAGATGTGTAACCTAGTAGGCAAGAACTAAAATAAAACACTGCAGTGTTAACTTTTGATGATTGCAAGCTTTCTTGCCTGACATTGTTATATGCAACTCGGTATATCAGGTACATGTATATGAAACGCAGTGTATATGAAATAAACTGTTATTGTTATTGACTGGACACGTGGCCGTTCTGGAGCAATGAAATGACAGTATCAAATACACGATATAACAATCTTGCTTGTTTTGTCACAAGAAATTCATTGATGAATCTTGATGCCTTCATTTTGAATCATGTTTGCAATTCCCGCAATGATATTGTAAGTGTTTTCTCCTTTTTTAATAGAAGTTTTCGAAATGATTTTTGGAAGTGAAAGCAAAGGGCTTTATATACTTGCGACCGCTAGGATATATAATCGTGGAATATGTATTGTTCGTGTTTTTAATTATCAGCCCGTAGCTCGTCTTTAACTTTCAAGATTCTCCTTAACAATTTTGACTGACGTTATCGATGTAACTCTGCACAAAAAACATTACTCCTATACATTTCAAAACGATTATATGTCTATTCTTATCAGCGACGTGAACGCGTGAATTTATAGAACGGAATTAAAATCTTCAAAAGTAAAAGTAAATGATGTGTTCCCATTTCTCGGGAATAAGGTGACAATTTCTTAAGCTGCTAATGTAGGATAGATAGGATTAAACTCGCTCTTTTAAGAAGTGTAAATAATCATTCATAAATACCCAAGACAGTTTACCCATTCCTATTGGTCGAAAGCCCGTCACGTGTGTGTTTTCAACCGCCCGTAAAACACAGCTGCGTTCTGTAATTTGCATATATTAAGGAGGTTTTTTTTTTTTGCACAACGCGCGCGAGGACAATACCATAGACATGGCCAGGGGAGTGTTTCACAAAATATGAAGTAAATTTGCTTCACAAAATATTATTGTTCGAATTTGTCATATTGAGGTATTTGACTTTTTGGCGAAAAGGGTATTTATGAATGGGAATAAATATGTGCTGAGCCGGTTTCAAACAAGTATTTTTAAAGCCTGGATAATGTCCGTCGCCGATTATTATTCCCTTATGAAAATTCACTTTAAAAATAAAAAGAATATTGTGCTCTGAACGCACCAACTCCTTTAAACCTTTTTTCATTTCAACTTTTCACCTTTTCACCTGAAGTTTAGGGTGAGTAAAAAAAGAAGTGGAACCCCAACCCCCAAAAATATATTTTATATTTGAACAAATATGTAGCACCAAAAATAATAATGATCGGAAAGCCAATTTCAGAAAGTATTTAGATGAGAAAATTACTGAAATTGCTCAATCCGTTCAAAGAATATCACCATTTAAACGCAATGACCCTAAAACCTGTTTCGTGTCCCCCCCCCCAAAAAAAAATGTTGTGTGTTCTGACTGTTTGGAACGACAAAGAAAATGACAAGGAATACTTGTTTCAACAACTGTCAACAACAATTACTGTAGTATACAATATCTTTATTGACAACCCTGCTTAGGCAAATGCTATGATTTACAAAATCCATTTTTCTTCAAAAGACGGGCCTTCAAAGGACTTTGTTGAATATGTTTAAATTTTTGAAATGAGGTTTTATCGCTGGTAATATTTGAAGACAAATCTTGAAATCGCATTTTTGGACGAAAGAGGTTTTAGGGTCATTGTGTTTAAATGGTGATATATTTTGAAGGAATGACAAAATGAATTCCAGTCATTACATGTATTTAGCAATTTAAGTACATGTAATTGTTTTCATCTGAAAGTAGTTTATGAAATTGGTATTCCAGTCATTATTACTTTTGGTGCTACATAATTATGGAGGCAGTTGGAGGATTTGCAAGGATCGAAGGTGCATCCTAGCAAAAACAAGCCTAGGAGGTTAGGGTTAATCGAATCATGATTCGGGTTCATCAATTAAAGTATGTCACGAATTCGGTGTGATGTAAGTAGGGGTGTGAAATCTCCGATTTTTAGCGGATTCCCGCGTTTTTGTTGAGCGTACCAGATTTTGTTACAGTACAGTATGCTACTCACAGGAATGGAGTTCTTGAACGGACGTTAAGACACTTTGTGTCTTGATTTTACTCGAATTGGTCAAGGATTTACTCTTTGTATGTAGATAATTAATCTGAATCTGTACCAAAAGTGAAAAAAAATTGCAGATCAAGATCTACATGTATATTGATTTAAAAAACAATATCTGCTGAGATGTTGATTGAATTTGTATGGATGAGGTAAGAGTAAAAAGCTGTGTTTTAGGGTGATTTTTTTTTTACTGTGAGATTCAAATTTAAGTAGACAGCATTAATTGGATACAAAATGTGAGCTTATGAAATGGTGATAGGTAATAAAAGCAACTAATCAATTGGAGAATCCAGTCAGCGCACAAGAGAAAGCTGTTATTCGAATTCTTTTAGAGAATCATAATATAGACCGCTTGCATAGAGCGCCCTCACTGAGGGACGGGTATGTGTCCCTCTACGATACGCAGGAGTACAAGTGCGTTTTATTGTCACTGAAATGAAATTGCAAAAGACCTGTCCCTCCCGAGTGCGCTCTGTGCAAGGGATGTCTTTGAAATCTTTATACTGGGCCCCGCTCCCACAAACATAATTATAAGAAATGGAGCGTTTATAATTGGACAGGATTTACTCGTGCGTACAGACGAAGTTCTATTTTAGTAGTGACGTTCAATTCCTTTTGCATAAATAAAATGTCAGTCAATCATATTGGATACTACGTGCTCTACCTCCACGTTATAGTCAGTGGATCTTACACTTTTCCAGAAAACAGTAAACCACGCACACCATTTCATTACGAAATACGATCTCGTTAGTAGCCCTATTCCAAAAATTAGTCACTCGTCATTGACTGATCGTTGGGGAAACACAGACATTTTGCCGAAGTAACAGCAGATCCGACGGAATAAATTCACGGGGTGTTAGTACCAGTACGATGCTTAATTTAAGTATCAGCTTATTAATAATTCGGTGGGTTACTTCTGGGATACATGCAAATGCAGCAAGGGAACACGTTTAGTTTCTACATCTCGGACGCATAAGGATAACCTGCCAATATGCTTAACCTACTTATTCGCTACGTCAACGGAAAGATGATACATTTTTAGTCCCCGAAATAAAGGTAATCTAGGTTGGAAATGTGAAACCGAATGGGCCATAAAGCGTGGAGCGACTAGACGGAGTACCAGACGGACGTAATTGCAAGGTCTCCTTAGCGAGTTGGGTCAACTGCCTATAGCTGGTTCCCTTCACTGTTGTAGAACGATCTAACGGGTACCCTGCGGGGCTGCTCAACCACTCGAGTTCTCAACAGCGTTCATTCGGTTACCACTCTCGAGTTTGGAGAGGTTGCCGGAGGGATTGCAATAACGGGATCTAGATCGAGACCCTGCGTTGGAATATCTGAAGTGTTCTGATAAGACTTTCATGGGTTCTGCATGGGTTTTGTCTAAAACTTTACAGATTCCCGACTAGAGCTTTAACAAATGCATTCTTGTGTTCAACAATAACTGTTGGTGTAATACAACCATATAGGAATCGGTATCATTATGATTGCTTTACATAACGAAGCTGCCTTAAGGATACAACATTATTCTTTAAACCTTTTGTCAGTCGAAAATGGAAGCCTAAAATTACCTCTAAATAACAATGTTAATTAAAGAACTAAGTTAATATTAGAGAAATGTTAATTTCTAAAAAGGCTTATTAAAAACACTAGCCACATGTAACGATCAATGTTTGCCCTCAGCTACTGTTTCAGGTTCCCTTGTCATTCGCGTGACTGCGTAGAAATATTACTTGCTCGGTCGAATTTCACGAATTCTGCTCGCGATAACCACGCTCGGATTTCAGGAAGACTGTCACGTCTTCAAGTCGCAATTCCGATGCTGACATGACCGGGTTCACTCGATGTATTTGAAGCCATTACGCCCTGTCAATTGAGACACAATCCTTGCCCAGTCAATTTCACAGTTGTGAATAAATCATTGCGCTGCTTCCGAAATATCACTCCGCGCCCCAATTAGCCGCGTGATGAGCGGGAATAAGTCGGATGCCTGACAGAAACGATTGGGCAAGTCAAGTTTGGATGCCTAACGGGCCTGTTCAAGAGCGAAGTACCAAAATGACAGACAGTCAAAGGGATATTAAAAAAAGCAACACTTTTATTATCTACAAAACAGTGTTATTGCTACTTAAGCACAAACATGCAAAAGTTGTTGTTTGTTAATTGTGTTTTGTTGTTGATTTAGTATATGGTAGCCAATCGTTTAGGGAAATTCATGTTCATTAAAGGGAATGTACAACATTTGCTTTTGCTGCAGTTTTCAGAAATAAATGAATTTGGAGGATAAGGATGTTATAGCAAGTATTGTTCAACTGACTTGTTTCACGTTTTTGGCTTGTAGATGCTGGAAAAACATAGAAAACCAATCATGTTCTTGTAGTCTGGTTCCCTGACCCCACTTAAGATGAAACAGAGCAATGTGTATACTTTAGGGAATTGTAAGGTCAAAGAATCAGTCTAGCAGGCTTGTACCCCTTTACAGGTGTGTAATCAATTGCAAAGAAAATGCGGAATAGCTAAATATGAAAAACTAGGAGCAGTTTTTGAAAAAGCCAGTTTTTTTCCAACGCTGTTGAAAAATACAGTTTTTCTTGAAAATGTCAGCACATCAGGAGCCACGATTTTACACGGCTTTAGACTGTCATTCCCTAACAATTCAGTATGGTATTTCGTGATAATTTGATCATTTCGGTTTTTGATATATGCAAATGTTGTATCTTCCCTTTAATACAGAGCAATCATCTGTCAGAAAGTAGTATGGATGTTTCTAAAACATTAAACGTTAAACCCCTAAAAGAATGGGCCCATATTTTTATGCAGTTCATAGGCAAAGATACATTTGCACACATACAAAAATGTTGTTTTATTAAAATTCATATCACAAAAAAATTACATGTACGATTAAAATCAGGATTGCTATCGCAAAGTCCTATATTAAGATCCCGAGCTGACAAATTAAAATAAAGGATTATACTTTTGTGTTTCTCTGAAATGAGGAAAAAAACATCACCTGGGGCAAAGAAGACCGTAATTCCGGATTACTTTATGCTTCTTAAGTACTTATCTTATCAGATGTCTTCAATTGTTGCCCGTCCACCCATCTCCAGTCAAAATAACATTGTGCAGTTGTTACATATATGGAAATACAATTTTCCTATTTTTCATGTATTGACTTATTTGTTTTTATCTTAGCAGAAATGCAAGATTTTTACGTTAACAGGTTCACGGGCAGTTAAGTTTTTGTAGGCTCTGGTTTCTGAGGGTATTGTTTGTTTTGAGGTGTTTTTTTGTCTCTTGTGTTGCCTAGCTTTTGGATGTGTGTGGTTGTGTTATTGCTGTTTTTTTTTTTTTCTTTTATGCATGTATTTTCCTATGTTCCTATGTTTTTATTCGAATTTTTGACGAACCTCTTTTTGGCTTTTTTATGGGGAGGTGTTTGGGTTTTTTGGGGGGTTTAGTTTGGTTTGGTTTGGTTTTGTTGGATTTTTGTTGGGTTGTGTTCTGTTTTGGGTTTTATTGGGTTGGGTTGGGTTGGGTTAGGTCGGGTCTGCGCGGGCTGGGTTAGGTTGGGTCGGGTCAGGTCGAGTTGGCTTGGCTTTGGTTGGGTTGGGTTGATGAGTCGGGTCGGGTCGGGTCAAGTTGGCTTGGCTTTGGTTGGGTTGGGTTGGGTTAAGTCGGGTCGGGCGGGTCGGGTTGGGTTGGGTTGGGTTTGGTTGGGTTGGTTTGGCTTTGGTAGGGTTGTGTTGGGTTAAGTCGGGTCGGGCGGGTCGGGTTGGGTTGGGTTGGGTTTGGATGGGTTGAATCGGGTCGGGTATAGGGTCGGGTTGGGTTCGTTTGGATTTGGTAGGGTTGGGTTGGGTTGGTTTGGCTTTGGTAGGGTTGGGTTGGGTTGGGTTACGTTGTGTTGGGTCGTTTGGGTTGGCTTGTGTTGGCTTGGCTTTGGTAGGGTAGGGTTGGGTTGGGATGGTTAGGCTTTGGTATGGGGTTGGGTTGGGCTGGCCTGGGTTGGATTGGGTTGTGTTGGGTTTTTGTTTTGGTTTACGGTTTGCTTTTTGTTTAGGCGTTATTGTTTCGTTTTGAATATCCATGCACCTTGATTTTGTTTCCATTTGATTGATCTTGAAAATCGAAAACAGTTGAATGTCAACAATTTGGAGATAATCATGAACATTAAATATATATCATTTCAGTGCAAGCGTTACCTGTTTCTCCCGTTATCATTTAATGAACATTGTTTCGAAATCATTTTTTATAAGAAGCATAGGTTCACGTTTCATAAAAACATAGACTTAAACTGGATTATTAATCATGCCAGGAGTATTTATAGATTTTTCTTAACCTACATTTACAGGGACAGTTTATCCTGGATACTAGAATTAAGACTATCAGACTGATCACGTGTCGCATCCTCGAAGCTAAATCCACTGACCTATCGGGAATTATTTCCACACCACCCCGCGACCGAGTCGTATAATCACCCATACCTTCCTTCCTGTGTATCGCAGTCCCGAAAGCCAATGACCGATGATGAAGGGAAGGGGAAGAAAGCTGTCACCTTGATCGACAAAATGCCGCCGGACGAAAATTAACGGCTCTCTGATGATGGTTGTCAGTTGTTGATGCGCCTGCGGGGACGGGTTCCCATGGCGCCTAAGTACTGGTCAGTCACTCGCTGTTTTTTTTCCCGCGCTTTGTTTTTCCCGCTTTTATTCCCCTGCGTTTCGCATATGCCATCTCAGGCCTGGCGAAAAGAAGAGTTGATCGGGTCATTCGCGATACGAATTCATTGGGGGATTATGAAGACTATGTTTCAACTTAAGACATTCGCAAGGGGTGTGGACGGGTTATTGATTACCGCCAAGCCCTATAACTTCTATTTTTAAATCTCATATTAACTTGTTTCAGAGAAGGGATGAAGGTGCATGCTTATTGTGTAAGTATTGATTAAATATAACGACCTTCATACACATTTTAGCCATTGGCATGACTACAGAATGGTTACTTAAATTTGATAATTTGTTGTTGTTTTTACTACATCTATCTGTTTTTATTGTTGCATATGTCTTAACAAAACATCTGGAAAATAGTTAAGAATAATTTATTTCCTATTTGATTTACGGTGTATTTGTTTAGGTTATCACCAATCTGTTAATTCGAATGCGATTCCAAGCTCTTCCTGTTGGAGTGTGGCGGATACACCAGGTGAAGTGTCTTAATTCAACTCGACGTTTCGGTCAATATTCGTTGACTGTCAGCCAGAGAATGCCTAAAACTAACGAATACACAACATCATAATCTTTACATGCACACACGTTTGTCAGTATGGTGGGGCAAAAAACGTGGACATGCCATTGTCCGTCGAGTTGTTTCTGCTAAACCTTATTGCCAGTACCTCTCATTGGTTTTGTACACATTTTCCAATCACGGTTCTTACTTGGGTACATGCACTCAATCAGACATGGACTTTCCTTGTGTGGTCCTCGATTCACCATAATCATGTGCGTGTTGCGTCCGTGTCTCGCACCAGCATTGGTATTCCCGCACGACCTAATTGACTTGACCGATTGCCGCCGACTTTACACATTGATTTCCCTCAATGATTCAACGATGGCATTCCTTTAATTCCGCTTCTTCATCCATGCATTGACTTTACTATAACTTACTGACTTTGGCCTCTACTATGGAAGGTAATTTAAAAAAAAAATTAGCGAAATGAAATATAATGTAATTGAAGTTTAATTATAATTCTACCGATCTCTATACCTAGCACTGAAGGACTTACGTGAGATTGCCCCTGTCACCGGTATGTTTCTTCACAGTTGAGAGAACCCATTGTTGAACAAATGGTTTCCCCACTATATAACCGCACCCGAGGCTCATGCGAAGCTGTCCGTCAGAAAAACGGAATGGGTAAATATTATGGTCATCTCCAAAAGTTTGGGTCGAAACGTAAGTCCTTCAGTGCTAGGTATAGACACGGTAGAATTATAATTAAACTTCAATTACATTATATTTCATTTCGTTTAATATTTAAATTCTACCTCCTTATTCCTAGCACCTCGTAGTCCTTACGTGAGATATTTAGAGACCACCTGACGGACAAGAACAAGAAGTCACCAAAATCATTCGGACTCGTGAACTTCAAAGATCATTTAATCTCTTTAAGCTGTATGTTTCTTCTCATACATTCTTACGAAACTACTTATCGTAATCAACTTAATGATCAACCACTCAGTTGCGTGGTATTTACTTAAACACATTTGCTTCTCGTCTCTATGGACGTTACGAAACTAATTGTCGTAATAAATTAATACTCAACCACTCCTTTGCGTGGTATTTACTTAAAAAATTCTGTTTCTCGTCTCTATGGACTGTTTGCTTACAATAAAGTAATACAGAATCTGGTGTGTTCCACCATTCTACAATTTTTTAGTCATGAGAACCGATTAAGCAAACTTATTTTGGCAAACTATCGGTTTTTTTGTAAAATTTTGCAAAGGTGGCGGACTGTGTCCATCCAGCTGATTTCATAATAATGTTCAGCGGTGTTCCATAACTTAACGCAGCACTGCAGGCTGCAGCACGAGTACTATGGGCCTGAAATGTCCCTGTGTCAATGCCTGACATCGTCAGCGTGGACTTGACCCACCGAGAAATTGTCTCGGTCCCTACAACTTTGTGAGGTCGAACATAACTGAGAAATAAATATATCTTATCTTTCCTAAGTGGGCGTGTCTTTTGCAGGTAAGTTTTCAGAACACGCATTACACAAAGGAAGCTGTCATGAAGATAAACCTCCAATACAACATAAACAGGAGCTTTCCCTGCTTTACTAGTTTTAGTCATACTAGTTTTAGTCAACTCAGAAATGACAAAGGTTACACCCTTAGCGGTAGGATAAGCATTATCTAAATTCATTAATGCCAGTGTTTGGACAACGCTGCCCTGAAATCAGGGATATAAGCATGGCCAGTTTCATAAGGCTATTATTTGGCCCTAGACTTTTAAGGTAATTTAATACCACAGTCACATCCCATGTACATGAATATCTTGGCTTTGGTGGTCGCAAGTTGAACGCGCCAGTCAAAAAGCGTTTGACGAGTGGGTGAGATCCCACGGTGATTCCATTCTTTGGAAGCACCACAGCTGATAACGCACTTCTCAGAGTGTTCAGGCTGCTGTATTGTGAACCATTATGAAATTGTTCATTCAGGCAGGCAATTACAGATGTGACATCAGCTCGAATCGGATTCGTTTTTGTGCGAGCACAGAACTGAAGCCATGTGCTCAGGGCCGTTCTGTAGCATCTCTGGGTAGAAGCTCGCCAGGACGCGATGATGACATCGGCAGCCCTTCCTGATATGCTGTCTGAGTGTTTCCCTGACAATAGGCATAATTTCACGTGGATCTTATATCGCTATCAGATAAATTTTCAGTCATCTTTTAGCATCATTTGAGCATCCCCTTCAGTGGGAATGCATTGCAACATGCAGCAGAGCGTATTCGTTATGGAGGAATCAGAAGACTGGTTTTAGGTGCATTTAATGTAGCTGAATAAAAAGAACACCATCTAAGATACGTGCAACGCACATTATCTACACACAGGGTAAAGAAGGTTATTTTAATAGATAGCGGTATGCTGCAGACCAGAGGCTTAGACCAGATAGGCTACTTTAATACAGTACTTTGTCTTCGGGAAAGCAGGTAGGCCGTTTCTTTCTTATACCCAAGACTGAACAGCTTAGTATTGGTCATGTAGGGTAACAATACAAATCACTGTCGCAAATAATGTAGTGATAACTTGATGGAAATGAACAATCCTTTTTACGCCGTACATTGACTTATTGCCTGCACAGTGCATCATGTCAGTGATAGACTTAAGCAAGTCCAATTCACAAGTGACAGTCGTCGAGATAGGTAACCGGTCTAATTGACAAGTGAGAGTCGGTCAGTGAGATACCCAAGTTCCAATTCACAAGTGACGCTATTAACAGTCGGGGAGATAGCTAACCTAAGCCTAATTCACAAGTGACAGTCAGTCAATCATTTAGTCAGTTGGGTACAAAAGGAATAGGCTGGCTTCTCTGGAAGCGACAATTCTTCCCAAGCGGTCCTCAAAATATTTCTTATTAAGGCTGGCTGAGAATTGTACCTCTTCAGTTCCATAATTATATCTAAAAGCACCGGACACTCTGCTTGCAAGCGTCTATCAATGGCAACAGTTCTGTTGCACATTTCTTTCATGTCGGACGTACACATGTGTCATTCTATATTAGGGTACAGCCTGAGACATTTTTTTCTTGTTCCTGAAAATGAGGTCAAACTGTTCTCATTTGTTGGGTAGTTTGCTTGGTCACTGCGCGATAGTCCGTTCATTATTTTTTCGAATGTTTATTAGTCCGAAGGTTCAATAGCCCGAAGGTTCGTTATATTAAACCTTCGGATTATGGAACCTTTGGACAAATGAACCTTCGGACTATCGCACCAAATGTTCGGATTAACGAAGCTTATTTCATCATGTTCGGACCAATGAACCCCCGAGTGTAGGAAATGTGTGTGTTCGGCTTATGAATGAAACTTCGTTCGTACTGTCAAGCGGACCCCGTTTGCTTTTACGTATATCACTCGTGGGGAGAAAACGCGTCAGGGAGTTTATCCACAGTTGCACAACGCATTCAATTCCGTACTATGGTCCACACTTACAAATCTCTCAACTCCTCTGCCCCTGATTACCTCTCTTCTCTTCTATCAATTCGAACCGGGTCTCACTCCCTTCGCTCTTCTCATGGGAAATTTCTTGTTGTCCAGAAAACAAATAAACTCGCAGGTGATCGGGCCTTCTCTATTGCTGCTCCCCGATTGTGGAATAGTCTACCCATCCCTATCAGAAACTCCGATACTGTGCCAACCTTCAAGAAGGCTCTCAAAACCCATTTTTTTCCACATCATAGCTGGTCGTACGCCCTTGTTGTTTTTCTGTTGTTCTTTCTGTGGTTCTTCTTTCTTTGTTTCAGCGCCTTGTATCCTTTGGCAATTTGGCGCTCTATAAATCCAGTTATTATTATTATTATTTTACAAAATCGTTTACATTTCTGTCAGATTTAACAGGGACAGTAACAAGTTGATCCCAAATTTATAGAACGACCCCTTTATCCACAACACTCCAATGACATGACTACTCATCTTCATGACACTCGTATCTGTGTAGAAGCTTTTTTTGACTAATATTCCTTCTGGCAGCCCAATAAACCCAAGAGAGCGAGGGATAATTCGATCTGTGTCAATCAATAACCATATCCTTCTCCACCCCTTGCACCTCTTGTCAAACAGGACACGTCTTGTGGTCTTATTAAAACAATGGTTGCTGCGCGTAAATCGATAGTGGGCCACGTGACATGGGGTTTTTGTTTCCTGAATGACCGTCGATGATGTTTGTTCACTGCCTCGTGGAAGTGGAACGAAGGCAGCGCCTGTGACCTGCAGCCAGGAATAATAAAGTTGAAAGGATGCTGCGCATACAAATTGTGATCTATTCGATTTTGCTGCATGCACGGTTTTCTTAATGCATCTATCTATATGATCCAGCCATTTTAAGTCTAGTTCCCTTGAAGCGTAGCATTGCATTGCACCATGTTGGAAGTTAGAATAATACCACCAGACTAAACTTTCCCATTAAGCTTTGCCATGGTCTGATAGATATGAACGGAAACAAACTTCATTTAATACTTCAGAGTGCACATAATTGTAGTCGACAGAGATGACAAAGTCCTCAACTGAGCACTACATTCTGTTTTATACAACACCTGAATAAATCCCCGTCATCTGATTGGTGGATCATTGATCACATGTTATTGAATTATTCGTTCCAACGCGCGGCGCGCGGCGCACACTGAAATGGAAGTTCCATTGCACGGTGAATAGAACTTCCATTGCACGGCGTCATCGCTGCTGGCGTTGGCGCTGTTTTAAATCGAGATTACTTGAATATGATGGTTCTCAACCTGTTAAACAGTTTAAATATAATAAACTTCCTTGTCAAACTTTAAAACAGTTTTTAACCTGAATAAATTGGCTATTAAAAGTCAACCAATCAGATGACAAGGATTTATTCAGGTGTTATATAAAACAAACAATGACTGTTTTACGTTCGTGCAATGGAAAGAATCATTTCATTCGGTGACAGCTTCGCCTCGTGGAATGGAACACTTCATCTGTCACCTCATGAAATTATTCTTACCATTGCACTCACAAACATTCATTATTTGTATACCATTCATTTTTTCCTCTTTGGCCTTACTATTGTATCATGTCTCTTGTTTAGCACAGTGATGTCCAGGACCCTTGTATATAGAAATCTGTACTGGTTATATTCTGAAATAAGAATACAGTTACAAAACAAAAGAAACTGAATAAATTGAGTGTCCTGTACTCTCGACAATCATCATATAAACATTGCTTGACATTTAAAGATGTCGTTCTAGTATAGCCACTTGAGTTGTTTCTTGTAAGATCTCTAGTCGAGCCAGATGTTCCTTTCTATCAAACCACTCCCTTCCCTTAAAGCTAACGTTCCAGTTCACTCCATTCATTGAAATTGATTTCACACCTCCGTCGCGGTCCACACTGTTGTTGTCTGCGCCCAGGTCCATTACGATCGATGTATAATTAAATAACTGTGGGAGAAAGGAAAAGACGCTATTAGACAACTTGCGGGTTATACACTGGGATAGAGCGCGCGATAGGCCGGCGATCTATTTTCCTTTGATCTATACCGACTAACACGGGTAATAACCTGACAAATTTACACGGAATATGAAATACGTACGGTGAATGAAATAAACACTGAATATACGATGTCTGGTGCAACATACTGTTTATAGTATCGGCAGGTGTTTTCTCATCGAGGCGTAGCTTTATATTTCTCATAATGGCTCTTTAATCCTGGAATTGGCACTGTTTTGAATAATTCAAATCGATCTTTTTGGCTGCTAACAAAAGCTAGTTACCAAGGAGGTTAACTCAGCCAATAAAATGTTAATTACCAAATAAATAGGCCCATATTCATCAAATTTGATTAATAAATGCACACATTTCTAGATCTATGTGACCTGAGGAACAATTTATTAAAAATTATTTTCGAAGGGGCTCTGCATTTATCTGAATTAGCATTTTTTGCCCTTTCTACATGTTCGGTTTGAAGAAAACGACAAAATGCAATAGATACATACCGGTACAAGTTCTAGACCATTTTTAACATACTCACTGGTCCTTCTTCTATTATACAGGATTCATAAATACCTCAGACAGTTTAGCTATTCCTATTGGTCGAGAGCCCGTCACGTGGCCGGTCTTAAACGGATAATAGACCGCTTGCAGACGCGATCGATAATTGACGCGCGAAGGTGCACGACGCCATGTTATGGGACAAAATGTGCATGGATAGATATACGCCTGTCCCACAACATGGCGTCGCGCGCCTTCGCGCGTCGATTATCGAACGCATCTGCAAGCGGTCTATAAAGACATGGCTAGCTGGTCTTAAATACTTTTCCATTGTCACCAAAAAATGTGGACTCCTAAAAATCCAGTGCCTCTTACCGCTTTATTGGTTGAACGTTAACAATCCTCACGTAGGCATGCGCAACACTACCAGCGAGTCAGAATTTTATAGTTCTAATTTCAAAATGCAACGCCCCAGGTGCGTTCTGCGCGACATCGCGCAGTACTTGCTACGCGCGCGTCAATCTCCATAAAAGGGTTGTTTACATCTTACTCGCCAGCTGAACACTGCATTATTTTGCTAGAGGGATGTTTCAAAAAGCATGAAGTGAACTTGTTGAACAAAATCGGGTTTTTTGAACGAATTATTTGATTTTTTTTTTACCAAAAAGGTATTTATGAATGGGAATAAATATGTGCTCGGTCGGTATTTATCACTCTGTTTATGACCGCTTAGAGTCTGGGTGCTGATAATTACCCTCGCCTCCGGCTGGGGTAATTATCAGCACCCAGACTCTAAGCGGTCTTAAACAGAGTGATAAAAACCTCCGGAGCACACATTTATTCCCTAATAAAGAGTTTGCTATTTTCCATTCAAGTTGAATTGCTGGATATCTCTACCACAGAATCTTCTCCCGATTGCATCTTTCTGTTGATAATGTTAAAAAATATACTTCTAATATGAGGAAGGCTTTTTGGCCGGGTGGTATAGAGCATGCAGTGGGGTATGCAGCGATGGTGGGTGAAATTCGGGATTTAACGTCCCTCACCCACCCACCCACCTACTCAAAAAGGAAGAAGAAAAGAAGACAGAAAAAAAGGAAAAGTGTCAAAAGTCAATATTGTACTGTGACTTTCACGTAATTCAATTGTAGATACTGCCGAAAAGGGACCAAAACGCAGTTATTATGTATATGCACGATTTTTTTTTTCAGAATTCCCCACAAGAATGATTACAGTAAAAAGTGTTAGTAACACCTGCTTGCTCGGTTCTTCCGAGGAAGTGATTCGTCTGATGAGATGCCAGCCCGGTCAGGCAAGCCGCTGCAGCGACCGTGGATGCTGGAGTCGTTCGCCGGGCATTCCACTTACACCTTCCCCCCACGGCGGATTAATTACGTCTAGGCTCTTCATCGCCGCACCAAAAAGTCACCTCGTGCCGGAAGGAAAGTCGGTTGCAGTCACGACACATCATTAGTGCAAATGGGAGCTCATGCCCTACGGGGATCATTGTGAAATATTTTTATGAGGTGTTCCATAAGGCACTTCCGGGGGGACCGTACTTTTAATGTGCCTTTTATTATTAGGAAAGTAGCCTTAGTCGCACATGTTCTTCCGTGTATGTGTTAACAGTAATTCACTTCAAAGCATGCAGGAGCAATATAAAACGATAAATGAAAATAATGACAGAGAAATTTGATCAGAAACAAATAATTTGATATTGCTTGTTAACTAACTAACTAACTAACTAACTAACTAACTAACTAACTAACTAACTAACTAACTAACTAACTAACTAACTAACTAACTAACTAACTAACCAACTAACTAACTAACTACTTAACTAACTAACGGACGGAGATCCCTGATGATTTGGTGCGCTGCTACTCGCAGCTGAAAAGTTACATTGATTGTTATACTTGCAGTTTTTAGTCTGACAATTTGTAAATGTTATTCGAGACAAGCTGAACTCGACACTGCATTCGATTTTTTTTATTTGCAACAAAATTGTGTAAACTACACCTTTAAAGAAAATTACACTGATATATAATAAATATAGCTGGCAGAGCGAATCTAACGATAATTGCATGAAGTGTATGTTTCTCCACATGATTGGTAGCGCAGGCACTTCTACCGGTCGGTTTCTTTGCATTGTGCGATCGCATAGCACTATTCTCCATTATTGTGGCTTTGTAAAACAAGTAGAGGCTTCATCAGAATGCGGACATGCGCAGTGAGATTTTGCACGCGGCGTATAGATAGCGTCTGTTGATGATAGTGGATCGCATCATCACATCATTGTGATGAGGCAGCGCGATCGGTGATGTGTGAAATAAACATACGGCTGGCGTGTCTAATTCGAGCAGTACTTTTGTGTGTTGTATATTAGTTGATGAGCAGGCGTCACGGTGTTGGCCATGCGTATGGAGGTTTGTTAGCTTATAGCCGGTCGGACAGAAATCGTGACTGAATCGAGCCAGCTTCACTCCAAGTGATTTTTGTGCCTGATTGGTCGAGGTTGTTGTATCAACTGGACCATTATAGTTAAATTTCAAAGGTTACTATAGCGTTGTAAACTCCCGGGAAAGTTCCGGGAATCCATTGTGAGATTAATCCTTTCAACTGGCATCAACACTGCTTAATAGTTCAGGTAAGTGTAACTCCATGTATGTATTTTTGTCTGTAATATTATTGCTTCAGTTACAGTTTACGGCGTATATCAGGAGTGCATTATTTATGCGACACATTCACTTTGTTGTCTACTCTTGCGTGTATCGATAAGGTAAAAGGGCGTGTGCTATCAGTATCAGAATCCAAAACGCTGTTGTAAAGGTTGACTAGCGTTGACGAAGCGTGTTGTTACACTAAAACTAGAAACAAAGACTGTTAAGTTAGGTCTTATTTTGCTAAATAATTGGGTTCGTAATCATTATGGCTGTAATTACAGTGTTAAAAATAGCGTGGAAAGTCTAGCTGCAGGCACAGAGATGGTGCAAAGAAATATTCAATGAGAAACTACATTCTCAGTGAATGTATGGCTTTTATTCATTAGAAAGAATTCAAATTAGGTTTTGCCCTTTCCTTGGCGTATAAACACTGTATACTCAGTGTGCCCCCCCCCCCCCCCAGTGAAAGTTGGAAATAATCACTCGGGTGGGACTCGAACCCACAACCTCCTGCTTTCGACCACCGAGCTAACGGGATCGGTTGGCTGGTTTTGAATCAGATGTACATAGCAGCAGGTACCGCATTAAATATTCATAAGATGGAATTTTTGCGTCAGGGTGATGTAAATCAAATTAGCTTTCGCCCTTCATCGACGTATAATCACTGTATACTCAGTGTGTTACCTCCCGAGTGAAAGTTGGAAAAAATCCATCTTTTGAATAGTAATGTGGTACCCGTTGCTGTGTACATCTGATTCGACCCAGCCAACCGATCCCGTTATCTTGGTGGTCGAGTGGTAAGACATCTGCACTAGAAAGCAGGAGGTCGTGGGTTCGAGTCCCACAGGAGTGTTTTTCCCCAAAATTCACTGGGGCGGTGAGACACTGAGTATACAGTGTTTATACGTCGGGGAAGGGCAAAACCTGATTTGATTTACATCACCCCGACGCAAAAATTCCATCTTATGATTAGAAAAAAATATTGTTTATTGATACGGGAGATACATCTGCATTGTCGCTGTGGTGGACATACAATGATTATTTGGGGAACTTATTCCATGTTTTGCAACAAGTGTCCAAATGCGATCATTACCGTGTTATCAATATCCGTATCTTCAAATTCGTATCTTTAAAGTTCGATATTTTGCAGTTGTACCGTGTGACTGCTAATCTAGTATCCAAATGCGATCATTACCGTGTGATCAAATCGTTTCGTCAAATTTGGTCAAGGCTTGTCCTCTTATCAAAAGATGTTCGCGATTGTCTCCAATTGGACTGTCCTTTCCTCAATGGCGGCTCAAAACCCCTGGCCAGGAAAGCCATATCCAATCTATATGAGGCCGTATATTATCCACCTTTTGACGTGGCCGTAGATATCAGGCCTAACGCAAATATGCCGATGATTACCTCTCTGTTAACTGGCTAATTAAATTGCACGCAGTATGCAATGTAACCTTGACTTTGTTGTGGGGGTGTTCCTAATGAGATCTCACCATAGATGAAACCACTTATACCTGGTTACTGCGACAATGTGACTGGGTGAAGGTCACTGCTACGAATAAGGCCTTGCATAAGCATATCTAATTATTACAGATCATTATGATGTGAGTAAAACTGTTTTATATAGCACTCGGATGGTACATTTATAATTGTATCACTGTTTTTGTATGGCGTGCAAATTTAACATTTAATCACGAAAATTTTTTATTTTCTACCAGACATATCTCTATTTTTGCTAGATAGAACTCTATTTCTACTAGACATATCTCTATTTCAACTATTAACTATTAGAAAAAGAGATATATCGAAAAACAATTAGATTTATGTAAATTTCTAACACATATCTCATTCTTTCCATTCTCGCACGCTGTGTCAACTGTGAGGTCATTATTGCCTGACATAGTGCATTTAATTTCTAGCGAGCCAAAGGGTCAACTATAAGAAGGAAACGGCGCGATTTTAGCCTCAACGATTCTATTATTTTTATACCGCAACAATCATTGAAATGGAGATATTCCTAGTTTGGGATAAAATGGTACATTGGCACATCTAATAATAGAGACATCTCTATTTATCTCCATTTTAATTGAGAAAATCTCTATTCCGAAGTGAATGTTAACAGTGCTTCAAGCAACGACTACAATCCATCCCCATTGAGTCACACTTATAAATGACTGTAACATCATCAATCGTTTGTCACTGTTCATTACCTAGTTATTTGAAACTGCACCTGTGTAAAGACTTGTGATTTACATGTGGACGTACTTCGAGGGACTTATAATGAACTCAACTGCACCAATTATAAGCTGTCTCGTCATTTTTATACGCGAGATTGCACATCGTCTTAGTTTGCCCACGTTGCATAGTGTGCCCTCATTGGTGACCTAATTAACCACACGAAAAGTTATAAAATCGGCAACATAATTATTCTGTGCTGCATAAACGTGCGTACGCATTATTTTTTGCACGCATAATTTTTTTCTGGTGCATATAGTATGACGCGAGAAGGTAACGTGTACTGTTATGTGCTTTCAATTCCACTGTCATTTTCCTAGTACCTTTTTTATCCACGAGGATTTAGTAATATTTCAAGGGTCTACCATTAACATTCACCTGTGATTTTTACCATTTCGCTGGATTCTAACTTCAGCTCGATATTGCTGTTTAATAATGAAATAATGTCAAAGAGAGTGATGGATGAAATGTCGTCGCTACTTTTGCAATGATCCACCAAACGCCTCATCGTCACCTGTACCAATATTACAAAAAATGTGTCTCGCATGAGTATATGAGTGTCAATGCAACCCACAACTGTGACCTACAACTATACCTCTTCAGGCTTATCGAGAACCCATCAGATATTTAGGATCTCTGATGGCACCAATAGTACAAGCGATTTATGGCGAAAGGCTCTTGCTTGGTCAGCTTTTAAGCGACTGCGTGGAGGAGCCCACAATGCACATCACAACAAAATTCAACAATCTTACTGTATTTTTATGAATCCTGGGTCACCACACAGAGATGGAAAATAACGCTCAATATCAAATAATGTTCAATATCAAACGCATGGACCGTGTTACAAATGTATGCATCCACAACATCACCCAAACCACACATCGTTGATCAACAAGGTCAGATCTCACCTACTAAGATTTTTTGGTCACAAGTTCCTGTTGGTTTCAAATTTCCTGTTGACAGGAATTGCCAATTATAAATATCTGGTTTCTGCAACTGGTTTCTTCAACTGGTTTCAACTGGTCCCTGTTGACGAGTAAATACCAGTTGGTTGCTAATTCTTTCTACTGGTTTCAACTGGTTCCTGTTGACACCACAAGAACTGCCATGGCGTTGATAACTGGGTTCTGCAACTGGTTTCTTCAACTGGTTCCTGTTGTTGACACAACAAGAATTCCCAGTTGGTACTCCCTGCGGATGTCAGATTAAGAGCCTGTAAGAAGATATTCTGTCTACATTCCATCGCACGGCAGAAAAAAGGCTAGGGCGACCGACAAAAACTTGGGGAAGAGGACAATTAATGTGCTGCTACCAAGGCAACTTGTCAACGTTTCAAGTGACCATAGGTGTTGGAAGAAATGTGTGGTCGTCTGCGTCAAGCGAACGATGATGACTACGAAATCTTGCCTTAGATAATGGTCACCAGATTTTCCAATCGTAAATCGGCATTTCAAAACTGCAGCAAGCAATAACAGCATTTTTTGGGAGCAAAAGAACATTAGAATAGTACCCAAATACTTGTGAATACTTCTGGTAACATCTACCATCAGACAATGCTATGCGTGTAACATCATTGTAATATTTGACACATTCTGTGTTCACGAAATGAATGTTGTTATCGTCATTTGTCTCACACTGTGACTGAATGTTTATTTCACTCCAAGAAACAGTGTTTAGTTCTTACATTCCATGAAACAAAATCGACTGCGCGTGCGATGTTTGGCACAGGAGCATGACCGATCGAGAGTGCAAAGACACCATTATCGATAGTACCTCATGAACATCAACAGCTAGACTTCCAAGTCGCAAAGGTAGGACTTGAAACACGAAACATCCTCCAAACATTCTGCAAATACTTCCTTCTAATATCCGAAGCGAAATTCGCTCAATTCGAATAAAAAATCACTCCATCCGACTAAAAGTATATTGGGGCAAGGAGATCAATTTTTAGAGTGAGGTTTATTCGATCAAATAGATCAAGTTTTCACTCAAGTTTCTACTGATGGACTGATTCTCTTTCAAAGTTTATTTCAATCTCAAGTAAGTGTTGATTTCAAGCTAAATCATCTAGTCCCTGTATACTTCCGTACTGAGAGAGAGAGAGTATAATCCTTTGGAATTGTTACGATGTCATTTCACAGTTCTATTTCCCTATTGAATTGATTTTATTTCACGTTATTTTGTTTAGGCGCTACACCATAGCGCTATACGCCAGCTCATGTTCCACGCGGAGTAACATCAAACGCTATCGCATTATTGTCAACATTCGCCTCCTTCAATCACATTCAGTGCAATAGACATACAGGTCATTAAGTTTGTAATGTTCAACCATTATTGTGGAATTGATTCCATGCTATATGTGTCCGTCGACCATGTATATGTTTTCAATCACTATGGAGAAAAGATAGCCGCATGTATTTATAGAGTCACTATATAAACAGCAGTCTGATACGATAACCGGGTGTATAGTACTTCATTACTGTAGCTATTTTTGATGCTCATGGTATCGATGTTACATTGTATATCCTTTCCATACGCCGTCAATTAGGCAACGTCTTTGTTATTTTTGAGGAGTATTCCACATGGTATTCACTGGCCTTACTCCAAGCAGTTCAGTATCCAGAGATTTGAAGATGTGCACGGTGAGGATATCAATATGTGTTACGGTCGACACCAAGTGACAATCTCTTTTGTGAGTTTGTGATATTCTGAAAACGACATGGGAACTCAGTTTCCCCGGTCCTTTGGTTTAAGAACCTCACAAATTCACACCAGAGCACGAATTGTACTGAAACCGAGGGCATCAGTGCTGTCAGTTTTGTTGAATGGATTAAAACTAAGAAAGGTCCTCAGTTCATACAATGGCTTAGCACTGGGACTCTCTGTTTCAATTCCAATTTGAAATCGGTCTATTGCTGCAATTTTACCAACTGAGTTGTTCAGTATTATTGTAGTGTAGTGTTTATTGTGGAATTCATGCCATGTATCGCTTTCTCCCAAGGAATGAAAACGTAGCCACACCCATGTCTAACAGTGTAATATTGATTCCTACAAGTACATGTAACATTGTTAGAACGATCACGTGTTATTACGTTCTTGAAATCTTACATGGAAAACGCTTACATCGTTGGTACCCACGCTATATTCACCATGTTTTCACACATGAGTGGGAGCAGCGAACTAGTAGACGATCAGCTGTTTCGAGCACAGTACGCGACATGCATTTGAGTTGACGTTCGATTGTTGTGTTTACTGCTGTTTGTTTTCGTGTTTTTAAAGTCCAAAGGATCCAAGACAGGGGTATAACAAAACAATTGTTGACATGCTGTGATGTGGGATATGACGCTTTGAACACCCTCGGAGCGCATAGCACCCTCGGCTTCCCTCGGGTATGCGCCCCTCGATCGGGTGTTCAACACATCATATCCTACATCACAGCAGTGAACAATTGTTAAATGAAGTTATGTTATCCGTGTTAGTTACAGCCGTGGTAGAAATATGTTGTCAGCACATGACGCCCTTGCTATTTAAGAGAGGTAATTACTTAGGTTTTGATAGGTTTGAGTAGTTAGCTGTTGATAACATATTACAGTGTTTTCGTTGAATGGTATTTCATGAAACCTCGTGTGAATTGTTTTTTCGTACTGTAATGATGGCCGTCATTTTCGTCAACCATCGGTTGAAAAAAAATGACGTTTGGTTGGACAAAAACCGAAAGGCCTATTCGAGTACTTTGAAAAAAAAAAAACACTGTAGATCTTAACTCATCATCGTCCGATCAGGATATCTCTCATCGATAGCACACGATTAACCATACCCACCAGCAACCGTCTAGCAACGCAATACATCTCCTCGGTATTTTAATATAAACACGTTTCGTATAATTCTCGTTAGTTTTTTAAACAAGATAAATCATTGTGACATGTCAATTTGAACGAGTAGCGGTAATTCGCAGGATCGCTTTCCGTGTCTGGGACACCCAGGGGAATGTTAGCGCACTTTCGCATGTTCTTTGCGTCTTAAAGGTGAACTTTCGTCCAGAGACCGCCACAGTTTCACAGCTCTGTTTTACAGAAAATCCACATTACGTCCAAATGTGCGTACAGAAAATGTTGAAACCTCGCTTGTTTACACCTGACGCGACAGTGATTTTCGTTTTAATTGGTGGTTTTCTGGTGATTTGTTGGCTGTGAGCCGGCACCAATTGTTATTGTAGGGATTTACTATTCCTCTAATTCTTATCATTATTCTCCTCAGCAAATTCGTTTTCCAGAACTGTTGTCAACATCAAAACTGATATCAATTTTAATTTGAATCGTGGATGCACAACCTACTGACGATATGCAAAAATAGAATGACGTGATGACGTCATCATGTATCAAATTACAGGCAATTAAGGATTTCTAGATTTATTCTTTGAAAATCAATACAAAATTAACAACGAGAGACACGAACTTAACTTTTTCGGGAAATGATAGAATAATCCAGGACCTTCATTTATCTCAATGTGTGCCAAATCACGTGACCCTTCCTTCCGGTTCAAACAGGAAGTGCCTTATAATTTGAAATTGAGTGGAAAAAGTTTGAACCTGCTTGCAACGATGTTAGTCTTTGGCTGGGTTGCACTTTACAATAACATTACCGGTGACGTTATAAAGTGTTAAAGCGCCCTTTAGCGGCAGGTTTAAACCGCCCCCCTTCCCTCATGGTGCGCCACTGTAGCAACTGACGACTCTGTTGCAACAGGTCGATGTTTGACGACCAAAATTGTGCAAGGACGTGTAACTTACACATTGTACGATCTTCCCAACTGTATTATAATTTCGTGAGAAACGCGTTTTAGAGCATGGCGGGATTAGGTTGTCCCTTTAAAGCTCTTACTTTTTGTCGAGATATATGTGTCCTCCACCCGATGTAAATCGGGGCGCTATAAATGCTGCAGCGCATGCCATTATTTGCATCAATTTCCTAGAACAATGTGATAAGGCCAGGGTTTCGGATATCCCTTGAGCAAGTCGGATAATCGTGTGCAAACTTATCGTGTTTGCTTGAAGATCAGATTACGAAAGACCGAGATTTGCAGTTTGGCACTTGCAAAAATATCTTCCGTTGTGGTTTCCCTATCGAGTTACAGAACCTGTATGTTTACGGTATTCTGAAAGTTCAAGGGTCAAACCCCCCTTTAGTAAATTATTTTGTTTAAATTGATAGAAACCAAGGAAAAACGGGTTTTCAAAAGTCAGCCGTACATTTTAATGCAGTTTTAGCTACTGTAGCAATTGCCATACACCTTGAGACGTTCGTTTTGATGTATTTTCCCCTTAAAATTCAACTCCAAATGATGAAATAGTTATGGTTAATTAAAGGGGTATTGCGGCCTGAAATCCCTGAAAATGTCATGTTTGGATTGTTTACTTATACTATTTCAAAATTCTGGTAGAAAGAAAACAAACCTAATGTCTTACCGTTCCCAATAAAAGATGAAACACCCGGTTGTTTACATCAGACGCAACAGACATTTTGTGGCATACCCATTTCAAGTCGTGTCTTTTCAATGCAGCATGTACGTTGTGTGTGTGGTACATAATACATGAACACATTGCAAATACACAAATGTTGTTTCTAAGATGTCCGCAGAGTGCGAACCACTGTGCGGCTGGATCACTATATAGCATTGAACAGCTCCAATTGTTCGGGGGCAAAATTGATCCCCGATATTCGTTCTTGCATCATGGTTCTCGCAGGAATTTGTTTAAAGTGGATATTTACATTCGACTTTTAAATGTTCCTTCTATATTTTTTTTTATCATTCTGTTAAAAACGTGTTTTGTAGGCCGAATGTCCCTTTAATTAATGTTATTATAGGGTCAACTAAATGTGCTCAGCTATTTTAGTGAAAAGTGCCGTAAGTTTAAAGTATTAAGAGCTTTCTTAATTAACCTATCTGAGATATGGTGGATACAGCAACAGATTGCTATGGTTTGGGTAAACACAAAAGACCTTACCCAAATCAAACAGCGCCCTCCTATTGTGTCTGCCATATCTCAAATAGGCTAATGGTGAATCAGAAAGCGAGAGAGGCTTATCAAAAAAAAAGATTTCATTTCTGTTTTGTGATGTTCGCGTTTCGTTCATGTTAAAGGACAGATATTTAAAGGGGCTCCCTGCTTACCTATTTGCATGATGAGTGGGACTTGCATTCATACGAAATAAGCAACTTTTAGCACTTTTGGATTAGCAGATGGGTCCACCTTTAAACTCCTGTACAAATTCCAGAAGTGTATTTGAAGCCTTCGTGGCTGAAGTGATGATTCAATATTTGATATAGAGGTAATGTATTATCGAGTTGTGCAGGCAATCGATTTGGGGTCAGAACTACTACTCTGCTATTCTGTGTCATTGCCAGCGAGGCGCGTGGGATTCTACCTGTCATGTCGTCCGATTAGACATCCTGCGATTTGCTGAAAATGTTGCCTCTAATGGATGTTTGCCGTCCGTGTGGAGCTTGGAGAAAAAAAAGTGGCCCAATAAAAGAGGCGAGGCGTTAATATCATTGCAGAATGGACGACATGTCTTTCTGCCTGCAGTCTACAGACATCCCTAAACGACGTATCGTTTTTGAGATGTTTGCCGATACCTGCATGTGATTTCTCTGAGCAGATTTCTTTTTCTCCTGATGATCAAATTTATTTTCCTAATGACGACCGGAACACACAGACCGAAACGTCCAGTAAACACCTGCAATGTATGGAAAGAATTTTGTTAACGTTTCTTTCGAATTTTTTTTTGAAAAAAAAAAACAATTATGCAGGCATTCAAGAATGCCGGCTTCTGCACCTTTAAGTGACTCATATCCACGAGTGAATCTCTGACGGCATGTTTCCGAGACATATTGATGGTTTTAATCTGGCGTATTCATTCATGTTGGGTACAGCTGTAGCAAACTACAGATGCGAGTTAATCCATGAAAGTTTATGTTGAAGTTGTGAAAGCTGAGTAGAGGTTTTAAGCTCGTTGCAGGTCTACTCAAAACACCTAATGCAGCGATATAAGTTGCACTTTATTCATTGGGTCAGTCTTTCATCTAAGCATGTATACGCGTACCAGTTTCACCATTATTGTCCGACACCGTGCCGCATGCTCATACAGCCAGATTATCTGCCGGAGAACACGTTGCTGTTTCCCGGTAATTGGCCGAGAAGGAGACGCTAGGACGTTCCCTTGATCCCGGGGACATTCCATCTTGACCTCAATTCCGAGCCTGTTAAGGACTCTCCTGTGTCTGCACGTGGGCGTCGCTTCGCTTCTCCCCCGTCCACTGGGGTTCCGAACGCCGCACGGTGCACTTTTCCGCAGAGTCTTGTTTAATTAGTAAGTCTCTCTTAAAGAAGTGAAACTGGAACACACCCCGGCATTGCCAATCGCCAACCATCAAATGTGCAGATTTTTTTCTGTTTTTTTTCCTTTCAGAGGACTTGCTTGAAATGTGCTTCACATCTTCCCAGTGTTTATATTCGGTTCTGCTGTTACACGCGCCTGAGGAGGATTAGTTGGCGAAGCCGGCGTATTACGTTTCAGTTTGATATAGTTATATGGAGAAGATACGGGAATTCCTTGCATACACAATGACATCGTGCCGTCATTATAAAGCCAGTGGCTCGGATTAAATGTACCTTTGAAGTCCCCTAAGCCGCGCCTAATTCCATAATACTGCCAAAGCCTCGCTGACGGAGCACGGAGCTGAACGGATTCTTTGCACTGTGGTCTGAGTAGCTCCTGGCATTTCGTATTGCTTCATAAAGCTGAGATAGAAACGCATCTTGTCTCGTTAAAGGGTAAAATGCCTCTAGTGTTGTCTCAGATTATGCGAAATGAGAGGGATTTTCCCGTGCTCGTAGCCAAGTTTAAGGAATTGTGTGTATACTTTTTGCAAGATACGTCAAATGTTTAGTTATTGCAGATTCTTATTTCTCAAAACCGTGAAAACTCAAAACGAATATTTTTATTGGCAAATTGAACCCTCGTAAGTTTTTCTTTTAGAGAAACAGATTCTGCTTGGATTAAAACATGAAGCTGTTTTTGTTTACGATCGTTCTTTGATTATAAAATTATGAGAATAAAATTTGAATTCAGAAAAAAAATTCCGCTGCTCTTCATCCATTAAAAAATGTAGTGACGAAGTACGTTACCAATTACCCATAGCTATACGTGACATGCACGGGAACTCCTTATTATTTTCACTTTGAAGTGAAGGACATTAATATTGATTTCCCAACGATCGCGATCCGTTCATTGAAAGTTCATCAGGCCTTTTAAATGTTGCAAGATGTCGGCCATCATATAGCTTCCCAGAGCTGTCTTTGACACAAGTCGCGATGGATCAAATCTAAATTGTTCACTTTCTCGTCCTTGCACGTGACTTTAATTCAAGTGAGGGCTGTATTGGACTGATTGCTGGCGCAATTAACTCTGGACGACAGAAAAAAATCGTGGAAAATTGAAGTAAATTTAACGATGGTTCCAATTAATTTAATGAAAGAGCATTGGAGTCCATTAAATTCCACATCAACTCCAGTCAGTTCAAACAAACAATCAAGTGTCATTCCTCATTTCTTGTACCCTGGACAAATTAAAGAGGGCCCTAGGGGGTCCAATGATTGAATAACATACCAAATGAATGTCAACCAAAAATGATTGTCGTTCCGGTATTTTGTTCCCGCAGCTTGATGCCGTCGTTCCTAATGATGCATGCACACCGCTGATTTGGATGGCGGGCACGTGATCGGAATCACTGAGTGAATTGTCTCGCGTGGAGGAATAATCCTGTGACGCTACTGTTAGACGCAGGGTAGTCGTTGGACAGGATGGATGCATTACTTTCGACCGGCGTTCGCTTTCTACTCCTCGCAGTTCTGGAACTGTCCCTGTTCCGTTCTGTCATTACAGGTAAGGCTGTATTCCAACCTAATTATTTGTCATTTTGGACAAAAAATGTTGCAACCTGACGCCACTTCCGCGATTGTGTGCAAAGTCTATGGAGAGTCAATACAATTTTCTAAGTATTTCCTAACAAAGTTGAAAATGTTTCTCAGTCCCAGATTCATGCATGTCCTGTCATCATTTTTTGGCAATGACTGACCTTCATTGAGATGATATATGAAGAAAAAAAGTGGTGTCAGGTTGCAAAAAATTTTCCGTAATTTTGATGTATTAGATTCTCGTCAAATAGGTACTTCTTAAATGCACGAACATTTGCCATTACTCGGAAACGTACCTACTGATTAACGAGAAAATGTGAATACTCTGCGAAAGTTCCGTCTGAAATGGTATCATTCGGAAGGAAACAATCATTGAAGATGATTTCAGAAAATGAGTCCACGGGCACATTTTGTTTACGTGACTTAACAATGGAATCCAGTTACGAGATCCCAAAATGTGCTTTTTCTCAAAATGTACAGTTTCCTCTCAGTTGAAACGTCAACAAGTTTTTTTTTTAGCAATTTGGTTGCTTCAAACGAAACAAAATGCACCAAAAGCAAATGTTCCTATGTTTTCTATTTACATTTACCCGATAGTAATGTGGGCCTGTATGGTAACCGTATCTATACTTTCCGTGTAACTCACATTTATATTTTGCGGGTTAGTTTGGAAAGTGATGTTTGGCACTGTTTAAGACCCTACTCAAAACCCATCTACTTATCCTTTAACTTTGAACATTTCTCCAGCCAATCATTTTCGTCAGTGTGTTGGTTTTTGTTTTACATATGCCGTGTTTTTGTGTATAATTTGTAATTTGAAAGATTTACTCTAATTGTACACCTGTATGTTATTATGCCTGTAAAGCGCATTGGGGTCTTATTGACAGAATGCGCTCTACATGCAAGAATGGATTAATATTATTATTATTAATTGGCAGCAGTATTATACGGGTTCATGTTATAACGCTTTGCACAAATCGACTGTGATTGCTATCATTATGCGTGTTTTTGCATCCATTCCAAACAGATGCTTTGCCTGAAAGGCGGGCAATTGACTTTGTCCTTGGGATTAAAATTTCAAATGAGGGAACCATACGTTGTAAATTTAAAAAAAAAAGGCAGCAAGTAAATAACGTGTAACAAAAGTATTTCATTATTTACAGCGATGTTCATTATTACATTCTCAGGGGCGGATCCAGGAATATTTGCGGAGGGGGGGGGGGGGGGGGGGGGTTCAGGCCCGTCAGATTTGTTTATGTCTGACTGTAGTGGACAAGCGGACATAATAGATGACGCAGCACATTGTTACTGATGCATATTGTTATATGTGTGTGGGTGTACAAGCATTACATTCACTGTGTGGACTTCCGAGCAAAACATGTTCACATAAACCTGTTTTCAGATGCGTTGTGTGCAGTTGCCCACGCCCACACAAGGTACGACAAAGAACTGTAGTAAACGACATCTTAATATCTTAACATATCTTAACAACCCTGATTATAGGCAAACAATTCGATATATAAAATCCACTTTTTAACAAAACAAGACGGGCCTTCAAAAAGGACTTGTTGAATAGTTTAAGGTGTAAATGAGGTTTTATCGCTTGTGATGATTGTGAAAGAATTGACGAAAGAAGTTTTAGGGTCATTGTGTTTAAATTGTGATATTCTTTGAACGGCTTGAGCAATTTTAGTATATATATTTTTCATCTAACAATAGCTTTATTTGTGGTGCTACAAATGCTTAAACATGAAATATAATTTTGGGGGTTAGGTTCCGCTTTGTTTTTGCTCACCCTGAATGATGTTGAAGCTCACACACGTACTGGCATTTATACTGATGAAAACAGCCATGTACATTTCCTACTGCTTACATTGCATAGGCCTATAGCTCGTGGGAATAAAAGATCCCATGTTCGTAGATTGCTGCCTTACCGTCATCTTTGATTCAATACTCGATTATTTCCTATCGTTGCCGATGGGCTACACTTCGCCTTCTTTAATCGACTTTTTTTTTCCATATAAACGTCCTTGATTCATCCAAGCGGGCTAGAGTGATGCATCAGCAATCATAGGTCACATCTGCATGTAAACTTAACCAGCGGCGATGATTTGTTTTTATCGATGAGCGAGTCTGAAATAGCAGAGGAGAAGCACAATTCCAGAAAAACAGTGCATGTTCCGTGAGCAATCGCTCTGCATAGCTTTATTGTTACCCCATAGTACAGCGTGTCTCCATAAACATTGTGCATGAAGAAATCGCTGATTTTCTCAAAAGTTGGTCAGACTAGCTCATCAAATTTTATAGCATTTTCAAGCCTGTGGTCTTTTTTATAATTGTGGAATAATTAAAGGTTTGCGGAAACACCATGCGCGAATAATTTCTCAACTAAGAGAATGGTTCTGAAAAGAACCAGAGGTATAAACTCGACGTTCCGGTCAGTGTGCTCTGACCGTCTTCAGGAGAGTGCCTAAACTCTAAGAAAGTAAACACTTAGGTAGCGAAAGCAAAAACGGTGCAATGTGAAGATCTTGTGTGGATGCCAAGTAGCTAGGATCCATGAGCAAGCTTGGTGTGCCCAGTGAAGTGGTGCTACTTAAGTGTTTACTATCTTAGAGTTTATAGGCACTCTCCTGAAGACAGTCAGAGCATACTGACTGGAAAGATATACCTCTGGTTCTTTTCAGAACCATTCTCTTAATTGAGAAACTATTCGCACATGGTGTTTCCGCAAACCTTTCATTATTTAGTATCTCCACCATGCAAAGCCTCAAATCTTATAATTGATGAAAAAAAATCAAGAAAATCCAACCCAGCTAACCAGAGATATCTTTTATTTGGTTAGGCTATGTATTTTGGCCTGCTCAATGTAATTTCCACACGTATAGTATTTGCACGCGTATATACCGATTATTGGGTTATTGGTATGTGTTACGCAGTGCTTGAAATATTGCATGACTTTTATATTGCATTTGGGTAAGGGTGTTCACAGATAACATTTGGGTACATAACGTTATACATGTACATGTATAATCAAATCTCAAAGCATGCAGTAACTGCTCTAATTGCACATGCATTACTCGAGCGTCAAACGGACCCTTTTGACTTTCTTCGTTAACATGCTTAATACAGGATTCTAATTGTGCAGGAGGAAAATAATAAACCCTTACAAAATCAACGATATCTCTGGTTTGTATTGATGTATTAACTTGATATTTTCACTAAATATTATAAACAAGACAATAGGCTTTAAAATAATACACAATTTGATTAACTAGTATGACCTCTTTTTGAACAAATCAGCAACTTCTTCATGCACAATGTTTGTTTGGGGCACGCTGTAATTGTTTTGATTTGTTTTAACGCTATTCAGCATCCCAGACAGGAACCATTAGCTGAAAGTACGTGCTGGTACTGTTAACATTTCACACCCGAACTACAATCCATCGGTAAATAATACATAATAATGAAATAAACAATTGGTCAAGGGTGTACGAACATTCCTCTGGAAACCCCTCCGAGTACGGCAAATTTAGGTGATGGGATTGTGTCTTTGATGATGCAAGCATGTAATTTGGCACAGAGTGTGTCATGAAAAAAGATATTTGATTATAGGGCCATCACTTATTTGTCCTTTGAAAAAAAAATAGGTAGAATAACCAGCAATGGCAGCCATTTTGAAAATTGCGAAAATTGCTTGATATTCTACCGATATTAGTGGAGAAAAACCTGCCACAAAGCTACCCCAGTTCCCGGACATTTTTTTTAGTCACACTTGTTTTGACTTGTTGCGAATCTTTAAATGGATTTTTCAAGCATGATTGATGTGAAAAGTACATTGTATGATTAGCTTGTGCTCCATTCTACCTTGATCCCAGAGAAGATTAGGCATAACATGGCCTACAGTAGGTAATGTTACCCGTATATAATTTTATTCAGGGAAACATTTCATACGGCTTATTAAACAGGAACTATTGTCACGCAAATGACATGCTCAGCCAAAATTAAGCTGTGATTCGGTCACTGGTATTATGACATAAGATCGATAATATGCAAATTAGAAACTTCACTGTGTTTGGTATATAGTGCATACTTTTTTCCAGCCTCACGTTGACATAACTGGTGGCAAGGAGAAAGCTGAAGCTCTAGCTAATCAATTCAGTAGCATCTTTACTAGAGAGGAAGCGTCGCAGTTACCATGCGAGTTACCCTGACATGCCTGACATAAAAATGTCTGTAGGAGGTGTTCTGAAACCGATTAAATCAATGGACGTCTCCAAAGCAGCTGGGCCAGACCAAATATCAAACAGAGCCCTCAAACTGGCTGCGGATGAAATCGCCCCCATCCTTGCGCACATCCTCTAACAATATTTGGACACAGGTGAGCTGCCCCGGCAGATTGGAAAAAGGCCAACAACCCCTTTGTTCAAGAATGGTGCTACATCTGATCCAGCTACTTATAGACCAGCGTCCCTAACTTCAGGGTGTTGCACATTTCTGGAGCATATTGTTGACAGTCAGTTGATGAAGCACCTCGACCAGCATCAAATTCTATCTGAAAATCAGCATGCCTTCCGTAGAGGACGTTCATGTGAGAGTCAACTCATTTTGACTTTCAATGACCTTGCCCGTAATCACCAACAATGGTATCACCACTGATGTAGTAGTGTTGGACTTTTCAAAGGCATTCGACACAGTACCACACCAGAAACTCCTTCAGAAGATCGATCATTACGGCATCAGGGGCAAGATTAAAAACTGGATCTCTGCATTCCTAAACAACCGGCTGCAGAGGGTTGTTGTCAACGGTGAATTGTCCAGCTGGCATAAAGTTCTCAGCGGTGTGCCACAGCGGACTGTTTTGGGACCGCAGTTGTTCCTCCTTTTCATCAACGACATTCAATCAGCTGTGAGGGGCGTTACCAGGCTATTTGCCGACGACTGCCTCATATACCATCAGATCAACACCAATGAAGATGAGAAGTTGCTGCAGGCCGACCTCGACAACCTCATTGGATGGGCTACTACGTGGGGTATGCGATTTAATTCGAGCAAATGTAAATCGATGCGAGTCTCTCGTAAACGCAACCCTGGTGAACCTGCCTATGAGATGGATGGAGTGGGTCTTGAAGCAACTAAGGAATTTACGTACTTGGGCATAAAAATCCAACATGATTGGGGAGGAGTGCGAAAATCAGACGCAGCATGCTGTTACCAAGGCAACGAGAGTCCTCAACTTCATCAAACAAAATCTTTTCATTAGCTCTAAAAACGTAAAGGAAAGGTTATATTTCACACTTGTCCGGCCACTCTTAGAATATGGTGTAGCAGCATGGAACCCTTGTAAAGTCAGTCATCTGTCTGCGATAGAGAAAATTCAGCGCAGAGCTGCACGCTTTGTTCATGGAGATTACGCCAGACAGGGTAGTGTCTCCAACATGTTATCGTCTCTTGGATGGGAGAAGTTAACTGACAGAAGGGAAGCCCACCAGATGACTCAACTCTACAAGATCATCACTCACAGACATCGATGCTTCAGACTATCTTCAACCAAAAATGCAGAGATCCGGGAGGGGGAACAACAACCAATTCAACATAGTACAAACATCCTCAACTGCATTCAAGAACTCATTTTTTTCCAAGGACAATTTAATTATGGAATGACCTGCCCCAACACATCACTGACTCTTTGACGCACAAGACCTTGAGGGACAACTACTACAACCACATCATGACCGAGACCTAGGTGCCGACACCTCCCCGTGACCCCCCAGTCAAGATCCCCAGAGGATGTTTCAGGAAGAAACCAACCAAGTACCAAGTACGAAACTAAACCTTAAACGGAAATAGTGCCTAGGTGGCGTCGCTCGGCAAACAATACGGTTATTACGAGGCTCTTGGTTTTTAGTTTCCCACGGGCGGTCTGGAGCAACAATGAGTCTCTCGGCATTTGATTTCTCACGAGTTGTCTGGGGCTGACGGTATAATGAGAATGCGTCTACCTGCGCATCCTCTCGGCCCTACAAACACAGATACAGTGTCTGATCAGCTGATCATGGTTCAAAAATACTTGTAGGCCTGTGAAGTGTCCGTACGCTCTTATTTACAACGAATGAAATTCCACTCTATCTGGATATTGGGACCAGACGTCTAAGAATGAATATCACCCGGTTAGATTGAAAAAAAAGGTTTGGAAATAAAGACACTTCTGGAGTGGAAACTCAATATATTTAATTGAATCAACTTTATGGTAATATTAAAACAAGAATTAAACAAACACACTGCCCAAAAATGCCTTCGAGCTTGAGTGACTTGCAAATATACAAGGAACCTGACGCTGCGATATGCAACATTTTATTGAGAAAGATTCCACGACGACTGAAACAACAGACCACATATTTTAGTTATTTGTAGTAATAAAATAACAATTTAAAAGTGGATAAACTATAATCATAAAACTTAACTATTTCTGAAAAAGTTGGAACTGAATGCTCCGTATTTAACAATAAGCCTCAGTACTTAATGACGTCACACTTTGTTTACGTGTGTGCTTTCCTATGGTGCTCAGTGGACCGTGGGCCCCCACTGGCTCCATAAGAAAGTGCACATGTACACAAAGTGTGACGTCATTAGTACAGAGGCTTATTGTTGACTGCTGGGATGTGGGATATACCGTTTTTAACCCCCTCTCGGGTGTTAAAAACGTCTATCCCACATCACAGCAGTCAACAATAATTGTTGTCGCATATCTGGTTACCCGACGCAGGGCTATTGTTTACCCTTCATTGATCGCAATGTTCCGATTAGTTCTAGTTGTAATAAGACGCATCAAGTTAAATGTTCATTCCAGCTGAAATTACCCAGGCTATCGATCGTGACTACCAGATAATGTCAGGCGAATCGTACAGCTTCACGACCGGTAAAAGGCAAACAATGTTAATGATATATTAAACAATCTTCATCCAGTTCAAGGGTGGTTTGGATGAAGCAAATCCTGCCTATAGGTATAGGCCTAATAAACAATTTCTCTCGCACGAGTCATTCTCATTCCATTTCATCAGTTCATTTCTCAAGAGTAGCTGCACGCGTGCTCTCACTAAGCAGCATCAAGACGGTTTCCTATTAAAGTCTGACATATTAGACGCAGTTAAAAAATTCCGATATTCTTGTCCATCCGTCTTAGGTAATGCATGACTTATCCACGGTAGGCCTATTAGGCCGCCTTTACTTGAGCTGCCAAACCGAAGTAGGTTAAACCTATAGACTTCAATGATCTAATACGGTCCCAGCCTACCCCGTGTGTGTTTTTCCTCTCTCCATCTCGATGGAGCTAACCGATTTCCAATAGCTCTTAACCCTGCTGCCCCCTTCACAATCATGAATACCAAGAGGTGCTCTGTGGCTGGCCCATCGATAAAACAAGCGCCTCTTCAAATCTCGACAGCCGTAACCGCACGCACCCGGTATACCTAACGTCTAAGCACAGTCGATAGCGGCTAGAGCGAGCTCAGTCCATCATTTGCAGTTATCCAAAAAGTTAAACTGACGTAATTATTGCTAAAAAACATTCTTGGTTGAAAGATAATGAGGGAACTAAACTCCCTGTAAAATAATTCTTTCTGGCAGCGCATGCTGTCATTTTGAAGAAATCAATGAAAGAAGACCTTTCCAACAAAGATGCAGCGTTGGAAATTTAGTAGTAAATTAGTAGTTCTTTTTTTTTTATTCGGCGAAGCGTGCGCAAGAATTTACATGACGCACACGCGCGCACGGTTGCTATAAATCGTCGTATCAGCGCGCGACATTGCGAAGCTGCAACCGGCTCAGTGAGAACGTGTCTCGGACGCTGAATTCAGGCCCAATTCAAAACATGATTCAGCAAATTATGATTTGAAATCAAGATCCTAAAATTTTGTTTTTCTCGAAATCTACAGCTGAGGCTGAGCTGAAAGTTCATCAGGTTAGTTGTTCAGCACCCTTCTTTAGATTTTGACCACGTTTGTTGCTTCAAATGAACAAAATGCACACATTACAAATGATGGACTGTACCTTTAAGCCGTAGATGTAGATTTAATGCTAGGTTCACACCGATTTTTAAGCCGAAATACCACGAAAACAGCAATTCTTGAGTAAATTGGGGATGGTTCTTGCTTGCCTCGGGATGATCGTGTTATTTCGGTGAAAGATCGTAAAAGATCGGGAAGCGCCCAACAAATTTGAACGTGTTCAAAATTGTCGGGGTGATTCGGGAACCAATTTCAATTCTTGGTTTATTCCAGTTGTCTTCACAACTAACTCGGGAATGTGTGAACCTAGCATAAGGAAAGAGGCCACCGGATGCCGATCTGTCGATATTGCAAGTCAAGTCTGGCTTTGGTCACTGCAGCTCGAAATGTGTATCAAAAAGTAAACATTCATTTTCCTTCAAAATTAGAGTCTCAATTGACACCCTTAATTTGTATTAAACATACCCCTCACTTTTTTTGCATTTTTTAAACAGCGTGGTAATTATTACGCAACATTTGAGACTCACACTGCAGAATACGACATTAAAGACAAGCAGAGTTGTTCTACACGATGACTGCTCTATGTTCCGACACCCCTATGTTCCGACAACCGGCACATGAGACTGTTTACTCCGGGTTAGGGTTAGGGTTAGGGTTAGGATTAGGAATAGGACTATGTGCAGTCGAAACATAGGGGTGTCGGAACATGGGAGTGTCGGAACATAGAGGTGTAACCGTTCTAAACCTCGAGTAAACTCGCAGGTCCTCGCGGAACGACATTTTACCGCACTAAAGCTACAATGTATGGTCCATTTTAACCTTGTGGAAGCAATTAAGTAACTTGCCGAATTTATTGATCTTCTCAGAAAGTTAAAAGTGTTCAAAGATAAAATAAGGTGTGAGATAAAGATGCATATCTCTCGACAGATTTCACATGTCATCATTATATACAGGGTGGCCCAACAAAAAAACCTGAACGGCACACTCCTACACATTGAAACTCGCACCGCCTGTACCAATGGATGGAGAATCTTTTCAGAAGAAATACGACACCAAGATCTCCCGATTTGGTCCAGTAGTTTTTGCTGCAGAGCCTATTTTGTGAAGCACACATCTTTCATGTGGGTATTAATAGAGCGCCACCAAAACGAACGCGATGGGGTCAACTGAAAATGTCCCTTATAGTGGTTGTTCGTTATAGTGATTGTGCATTATAATAAAATTTAATATATAGGTTTTCCAGGCCAATTTCCTGACATGTTCACTCACTGCTAAAAATCAGTCTTTCATTTTCGTCTGAGTTTGAATGCACGTCTTTAATCCCATTTCAATTCAACGAGAGTTCAATCGTTTTCATTGTCCGTGGAGTCGGTTTTGAGAAACAGACGGCCAAATCCGTTACATGTGCATTCATTTACGCAAGCACACCTTGTCGCGCAGAGTTTTGGCATTCAATTTCGTGAATGTGCAATCAAAAGTACATTTTTCTCATTCAAAATAGCAGATTGCATCGCATAACATTGAACTAAAAGTGAAATAGAATGGCCAGTGTTTGAAATCGCCCTCAAAAAGCGAAAAGGAAGTCTTGTAAACGAATCTGAATGAGCATAAACGAAAGGTTCTGCTCAATCACATAATTGATTGATTTGAAATGGAATCGAATGCTCTAGTAGCGAAATGAAACGCGTGTTAAGAGCGATTCTCAAATTCAGACGAAAATGAATGACCGATTTTCAGAAGTGTATGAACATTTTAGGAAATTTGCCGGGAAAACCTTTATTTCGGGAGCCAAAGAGGATGTTGGTTATAGCCATAGTAATGTTCATTATAACGGTGTTCGTTATAGCGGCGTTTCACAAAGTCTCGGGCGCGGTTTAGTATTTAATTCATCGATACAAAATGACTCCCGACTTATTTTCACAGAACAAAAACTACTGGGCCGAATCTGGGGATCTTGGGATTAATTGTTCTTTTAACAGATTTCCCAATGTATTGGGCCTAGGTTGTTTGAGTCTCATGGTAGCGGAAGTACGCCGTTCCGGGGTGTTTGGGCCAACCTATTGTGAATTGGCTATTGCTTTGGAGGCTCGTTGGTCTATTTCTTTAATTCTGTTCGGCCTTGCCCTTTCCTTAATTTTAATACAATTTATGTATGACATCCGATTGATTGTTAAATTGAAGTTGTTCTGTTTGCCTAATAGTTTTGCACAGTGGCCGCATGGATGGGTACGCCTTACCACGCCCCTTGACGGGCTGCACAGGTAAGATGTGGTTTTAAAGTTGGTGTATACGTGCTTCTTGGCTGTTGCACCTTGAAAACAATATTTTCAAATTGAATTGATAATTTTATATTAGAACATTAGCTATGGGCTTTCCAATGAGGCATCACATGAAAAAAATCGGCCCATGACAAGTAATCAATTTATTCATTTCAACTTTTAAATTACCAGCGGGACGCTCCTTCGTTCTGAATAGTGTGCGCAATTTCTGAACTGGAGCGCGCCATTTAAAACCATTTTATAACCGCTGTAAGGCAGAGTTTAAGTCAAGTCACCAACGCCGAGTCCGAGTCCGTGCGGCCCCTGGTTACGATTTTCCGGGGTGCCGCGTTTTGTCTATAGAGTAAAAAAGAACGCTACGTTCGTCGCACAAATAGGTAGCGTTATGTTTTTTTCTTTTGATGAAAATACGTGACTCGAGTCACGAGTCACTAAGCTCGAGTCCGAGTCATCATGGTCGAGTCCGAGTCCGAGTCCGAGTCATTTTCCAATGTGACTCGAGTCGAGTCCGAGTCACGAAAAATGTGACCCGAGTCCGACTCGAGCCCGAGTCCTGGACTGGAGTCCTATAACACTGCTGTAAAGCCTGCCCAAAAAAAGCAAAAAAAAAAGCAAATTTATTTGTTACTGGACATTATATTCCTTTTAATTTCGTTCGGAAAAGGAAATCGAAATTTTAAAAAAATCGTGCATTTTTATACAAACTGTAACTACGCCACGGCGTTGTTTACATGCATTGTTTGTCTGATGTTTGATTGTTTTGTTACTTGTTCAGTTACAAGCATTCAAAAAAACACGTGAAGTCTGATTCAAACTTCATCCGAAAAAAAGTTATTACAATTGTGACTTGATCAAGAGATATGTCTCTTCACTCAATCTGAGATTTTGAAGCGAGGACATTTCAGGCATATCAAACATGATGTCCATAGCGTGCTTCGTAGCTACGTTATTAGATAAAATGCAAGATGAACATCTTCAAATTAGTTTTTGATACATTTGGCGTATATCGCTGGTTTAATGGGCCAGATATAATGTGACTTATTTCCCTTGAAAAGCTCTCGTTTGATTTGTTTTCAATAACTAAATTGTGTGAGTTTTAACACTTTTTTCTGTGGGCTTCAAAAGGCCATCAGCGTTAACCATGAATACTCTTGGTATTACTTATGCTAATGCTATTTGCTACACAGATATTGAAATTGGGTCAGAAATATAGGTTTTTCCGGCCAATTTCCTAAAATGTTCATTCACTTCTGAAAATCGGTCATTCATTTTCGTCTGAATTTGAACGCACGTCGTTAATCCCATTTCAATACACCGAAAATTCAATCGTTTGCATTGTCCGTGCATTCGGTTTGAGAAACAGACGGCCAATTACGTTACCTGTGCATTCATTTACACAAGTATACCTTTTCGAAATTGATTTCAGGTACAGCTTATTTGATTGACGGTTAATGAAAAAGAAACCCCTTATTGTATCTGGTGCCGATGGCGTCAAAGTAAAAGTGAAATAGAATGGTGAATGTTTGAAATCGCCCTCTAAGAGCGAACAAGAAGTCTTGTCAATGAATCTGAATGGACATAAACGAACTGCTCAATCACTTAATTGATTGAACTGAAATGAAATCGAATGCTCTGGTAGCGAAAATGAAACGCGTGTTCAGAGCGATTCTCAAATTCAGTCGAAAATGAATGACCGATTTTCAGTAGGGAATGAACATTTTAGCCCATAATAGTCGGTGTCCTAATTCTTTCTGTTGTTTGCTTTTATCTACAGAGCACTGGGCTGATTTCAGGGTCCGTCTCAGATACTCCAACCTTACCCACGAGACGAACATCTCCGAGGAGTTTCAACTCGCGTTGGACACGCTTGATGACGACACGGTCCTGTTCGAGTTTTGTGTGCAGAACAAGACGCTGGTGCGCGAGGGCTCGATCGACGACCAGGTGTTGGACTGGCCTGCCGGCCAGTACTGCATCCACAGCGTGGGTAAGATCGCGAGGAAAGACGGCGGAGTGTTCGAGTGGGTGTTGGGAGACTGCCCGCGGGGTTTCAAGTCTGGTGAGTAATGGACACTAAAATGAGCACCAGACAACATGAATATCGCCAGTTTGTGCAGTGCTGAGAGGTTCACACGTTGAACAGAAAACTCTAAACTCAACAGTGTCTTCCTGAAATGACATCACAGCAACAGCGCCCTCAGTTGTCAGGGAAAGCATGGAAAATATCAAGTGTTTAACCCTAAAGGGACCGTGGGTCGGAATGCGGCCCCCTCAACTTTTTCCGCGATAGCCTTGTTTTTTTTTTCGCGACTCGAGCTGTTCTGACTTTTTAGCCTCGAGCCTTGCGGATCTTTTGATACCAAAAGCATAAAAATCGGACCACGGGTTGCCGCGCCGTAAAAACTAATTACACAGACCAGAATTACAATTCGTACATATGAATAACTAATTAGCCATCATTCCAAAACCCTTTGACCTATAGTCATGAAATTTCTTGGGTATGTTCATGAAAAGTTGTTCTATGCATGTACTGAGTTTCAAAATTTTTCGTCACTCGATGGTCGAGATCTTACGGGGGCGGAATCCGCCTCCCCCCAGCTGAGAGATGATCAAAATAACCCGGCCCCTTTAGGGTTGATATGTGTAGAAGTTTGCACACACCAACAAATCCTGAGTAACCTTTAAATTTGGAGATAATCTTAAGATTTGTATGTCAACTTCTCCCATAATGCAATTTACAATATGTGCTGGATAAAAGTGACCATGTTAGTCGGCACTGCCGTGTGGGCATGACTATGGCACGCCAAAGCGGAATTTATTCAACCCTGCACGGCAACTGTCAACATTTCAAAATACAGGACAACTTTTTTTAATTACACAACAATAACATTTACCGTTCAACATTACAAAAACACATGGCAACGTTTTGAAACATGCCTCAAAATTTATTTCGTACCAGCCCGCTGAAAAACATATGTCAACACTGTAAAGATATATGTGCCAACCAAGTGAAAAATATATATATCAATATTTAAAACACTATTAGTCAAGATTCGCATGAAAACAAAAATATATGTCAACAATGTTATGCTCCAACTTCGTGAAAAATATATATCAACACTGTAAAGAGAAAATGCGCAAACCCGCTGAAAAATGTCAGCATTTTCAAAAAAATCATGATTAACGTGAAAAGTACATTTCAACTTTGGAAACATATGCGCCAACTCGGTGAAAAATATTTCATCATTTTTTTAATTTTTTTTTTTAACATTCATGTGAAAAATACACGTCAACTTACATGTACACCTGAAGAATACATGTCAACATTGCCAACACAATCTTGAACCACGACGTTTGAAAATTTGAGCCATGGTGTTTTGGAAAATTGAACCGCGACGTTTTGAAAGTTGAAGTAGGCCTACGACGTTTGAAAAGTTTAGCCACGACGTTTGAAAAACGAACCACGACTTTCTGATAAATTGAACCACGACGTTTTGAAAGCTGAAATAGGCCTACGAGGTTTGAAAAGTTGAACCACGACGTTTGAAAAGTTGAGCCACGACGTTCGAAAAACGAACCACGACTTTCTAAAAAATGGAACCACGACGTTTTGAAAGTTAGACCACGACGTTTGAAACATAGAACCACGGCGTTTTGAAGTTGAAGTAGGCCTACGACGTTTGAAAAGTTGATTCACGAAGTTTGCCTGTCCTTTTTAGGACACCATGCTGTACTGGAATCTCTATAATTGAAATATTTAAAGAATTTTGATTTTGATTTTTCAGGAGTGACGGCGTTACCCTTCAAGAGCTTCCCAGGCCAACGGATGGTGGACCCAACCTCGCCCCTCTCCCTCACGTACCCGAACATAACCCTGGTCCACTACTGCTGCTCAAACACTGGGAACGTCGACACTGCCATCGATTTGGGAATGGTGGCGCCCTTCTACCTGATGCCCTATGGAGAGCCGCGCTGTCAAAAGGTGCAAAACATGGAGTCGGACTTGCAGTTTATCGAGTGGCCCTTGGCCGAACAGCGGTGGAGCGGGACGCACCCGTACTCAGTTAGAGGAAGGAAATTCTTTTATTGCTACTACCAACCTATGGGTATGTTAAAAATATATATATATATTGACAAAAAAACCACATATATTTATATACCACATGCAGGGTCTTAATAACTAATTGATCAGTAACAAGGGGCAAGACGTTTAGAGCGAGATTTATTCTGTCGAGTAGATTCAGTTTCCACTTCAGTTTCTTGGGGGGGGGGGGTTCAGTCTACAATGAAGTATTTTGTTTTACAGTGTTAATCGTCTGTTACCTACTTTCAGTGGGTGATTGAGTAAAATTTCACCTTTTGAAACATACTCGCGTGACATTTGTTAACATTATCATTGATGACATTGTTAACATTATCATTGATGTACAACAACGTACAACCCACGGTCGGCATGTAGCGGGCTCCCTTTGTGAAACTTTCCTGCCCACGAATCTCCTTTTCTTCCCCAAAGAGTTCTTGTTATACAGGTGTACTCAGTGAAAGATGCACTGGACGCCTTGTTCAACCTAAGCAAATCCAAAGAATTACATGTACATAAAGCCTGAAATGGCTTTGTGCATTAGCAATGCACAATGGTTACAGCTATGCATTGATAAAGAATTCGGCGCCTAAGTTTGAGCAACATCACTTGACAGTACCGTTTGAAAAAAATACTGATCGCCTATCACATTCTCAAACGTTAGTTCCGCAGTTGACCGAAACATTATATCATTATGAAGAAATTTACTGTTCTGTATTTACGAGTCAGGGCCATTGATCGAAAGCGAAGTGAAGACAGCGAACAGTTTTATATGACGAAATGGCGCGATTGAGGCAAGTGCTTAACTTGCTCGGGCTCAACAAATTATTATGAAGTATGGATGAAAATTCATACCACGGTTTTGGCTCAAATTCAACGAGTACTGTAGTCATAATAGTTTTGGCATCTTTTCACTGAACGTTGAATGTATAATAAAGTAGATTCAGGGACCAAGATATAAAATTGCCATCTTTTGAATAAAGCCATTGTTTGGGTATAATGAGAGCAGACATGGCCACCTCATCATACTCAGAAGTACTTACGAATCCGCCATGTGATCACTGTACGCCAGACTTGTATGACTCGTGACTCGGACTCAGACTCGAGTCCTACTCGGGTCCTATTTTCCAGGATTCGGACTCGGACTCGTGTCACGATGACAAATGACTCAGACTCGGACTCGACCCTGCGGACACGGACTTGGACTCAGACTCAGACTCGACCTGCATGGCTTCAGATTCGACCAAAGTAACCACAAATCACTTAATTTTTGTCAACAATATAATTGATTTGGGAAATCAACGTGTCGAAACATGAACCCCAGCGTCCACACTTGATATTCAATGCAAGCTTGATAGTGTTCGGTACCAGATTAACCTTTCCAGACACTGGTGCCTTGCCTTATTTGACAATGTTGTACGAGTATATTTCAAGTTCATTAATTTAGAGAAAAGCTGTGAAAAAATGGAAACGTTTGCACTGTGAGGTTTTAGCAGTACCTCAACATTTAATTCTAATGTATTATACTGAAGGTGACTTGTGACTCGGACTCGTGACTCAACCTTTGTGACTCGTTATACTAGGACGCGACCTTCATGACGCGTGACTCGACCTTCATGACTCGTGACTCGGACTCGATGTTTGGGGACTCAAATACAAGTCTGCTGTACACTTTAGGGCATTCAATAGAGAAAACCATAGTGCATGCTAATGTAAAAAAAAAAGCAATTCCCCCGTGACGAATTATCTTAACAGAATCTAGGCACGATTCTTCGCCCTTGAAAAGGGCCTTGTGATAGAATTGTTAGCATGCTGGGATTTGTCCGAGTATGGCTGCGGAATTCCTTTTCGCCTCATCATCGCAGGCTCTGCGGATCCATTCCCGTAGCCGTGTACTTATTAGTCTCAAGGGCCATATCTACTTCATTAATTATATTTGGATCTTGATTTATTAGATAACGAAGCGCATCCCGGGCACTTCATGGTTATTCATCGCCAAGAATACTCGACGGAAATCTCGCCTTGCAACATGCCGCGAGCAAAAATACGCCAAAAATTCGCGTGCGCACGCGGATTAGTTCACCGCGCGCAAATGAATTCACGCCAGTGCGAGAAGAGTTCACTGCGTTTTATTCACTGTCCAGAGATACGGCGCTAGAGGAGATATAATTACATGCATCATGTAAAATATAGGCGGGGTTGGAGTACTATCGTCGGGGTGATCGCCTACGTTGACTTAGCTGCAAAGCGGAAAATATTTGCTTACCAAAAGATGAACAAAATCCAGTGTTGAGAAAATAAAACCAGTCTCGGGTTGTTTGCAGTACTGCTGATACAATCAGACGTATATAATAACGCCAAATCTAATGGTTTGCGATATTTCCAACAGTTTAATTTTATGATGGGTCTCATATGTTCATATACTTCATTTACCTGTGTTTGGTTGCATTCTCCCCAAGCGCTTTTTATCCTTTGAAAAAGGCCATATAAATACGGTTATACGTGTAAAGGTACCACTAAGGAGACACGTTATCGTAATTTCTTCGCACGATGGGAGACATCGGTCATTAGGGGGACATTTTCATGTCTCCCTAATGTCACATCCCCCCTTTAGAGGCACATTTTTGTGTCGCAATTAAGTTATATTTGTTGCTCGTGGTCTGATTAGTAAACATACCGAAATTCGTGGGAAAAGGACAAGGGAATATTGGGTTAGGGGCACATTTAAGTTTGAAAAGTTTTGTGCACAAGTCTATGGGGATGTCTCCCAAATGTCCAATCCAGGGTATTATTATGATTAAATTATATACATTATATCCGGATAAATGCCTATTTATAGCTTTTCCTTCTTACTTCTGACGATTAACTACATAACAGGATCTATTCGACTACAATAGTATATCGGATAATGTTTTGAAAACTACTTGAAGTAAACCAATAGCACGTATAGCGAGTGTCCTATCAATTGAATAATAATGTGAACTTTGCCGATAAATTTGTAATACAGTGTGTATCTACCGGGTGAGTAAAAAACAAAGAAGGAAACCCAAACGTCAGGACCATTTTTTTAAATGAAGTTCTGCATGTAGCACTTTCAATATCTAGGATATGAGAGCCCATTTCATAAGCTTTCTTTGAGAACAAGAATCATTCATGTAGTTGTCAAGTTACGGAATTTTAAACACAAACACCGTTTTAAAGTTCTGTCCACGGATCACCAAAAAGGCAAGTTGTCTTTCAGCAAAACGACAACAAATCACATAGGGATGTATGTACATGAGTGGTTTGAATGATTCTTGATATACTAAATGAAAGCTTATTAATTGGGCTTTCCATATCCTATATTTTGAAAGTGCTACATGTAGAACTTCATTAAAAAAATGGTCCGGACATTTCGGTTTCCTTTTTGTTTAACTCACTCTGTATATAATGAAGATGAAGAAAATAAAGTATTGTTTCGTATTTTGTGATTTTTGTTTCAGGGTTGGGAATGGAACACGACATAGTTATTGCTACCTTTTGCGTTGCCATAGGGACACCCACCTTGACAATGATAGTAATATGTTTGTGTAAGCTTCGCGCTAAGCTTTCCGCAAGGAGGAAACATTTTAAAAGGTAAGAGTGCATTGGCCGGAAAAATGGTTCAAAATAATTGCATGATCTCTGTGAAGCATTTTTCCAAACCCTTTAATTAATTTTGCTGGGATCTGTTTTGTCAGTGTATCTTATTTCTTATAATTATAAGTTATTTACTATTATTTACTATTTTTTCATAAATATTTTTCATGTCACTTGTTTTTGTGGCAAAAATTGCTCTTGTTTTGTTATACAAAAAACATTCAGTTATAGTCTGCCGCATATTGGTCACCATTTTCACAAGTTACTTCACTAACTAAATAATAAGAAACACTCGTTTATGTACACACTACAAGGTGACCTGAACAAAAATGCAATCCTAAACAGTTGCCTTTAAAAAAAAAAGGGATAAGTGGAATTTTTATGTTTTGGGTATCAGATTAAAGCTGAGAGCTTTTTTTCTTTTAAAACTGTAACAATCATGAAAATATCACTTTGGGTTGCTGAGAAAATGCCAATTAAAAGTAGTCATTTTCCATCCTGTACACAAAAAGATACCACAGTAAGGGATTTTCACTGCACCTATTTGTGCATGTCCTAATCTTCACAAACAACACGGCGCATAATATGACAAGAGTACAAATGAATTTGATTGAGATACCTTTTATTTTCTACATGAACAGGTATCTCATCCTTTTTAATCCTATTTTGATCCTTTTCAGCATCATTAATATGTCAAAATATATGAGACATGGCACAAATGAATGATAATTGCACAGTAGGCTTACAGTTAAATGTTTCACTGTTTGAAGTATTTGTGTACAAGATGAAAATGACTACTTTTACATACTAATTGGCATTTTCTCAGCAACCCAAAGTGCCATTTTCATGATTTGTTCAGTATTTGAAAGAAAAAGCTCTCAGCTTTAATCTGATACCCAAAACATAAAAATCCACTGATCTCCGTTTTCAAGGCAAATATTTTAGGGTTGCAATTTTTTTGGGTCACCCTGTATACTGGTGAAACAAATTCAATTTAATATACTGAACCCCTGGATCGGTGCGGTTGTGACACGCTGTGAGGACCATTAAATCACTATTCAAAACGTCTGTGGCAATAAAATGTGGAACGAAAAATTTTACGAGGGTTATACTGCAATGGCTGAAGAGCTTTTATTTCTAGAAGGGAAGAAAAATAATTGCATGGATACAGCGGGACGGCGTGAAGATACCGAAATGAAAAACGTGCCATCTGTTTGCAATAAAACCAACCCACCATTTTTATCACTTTAGGCCTACATGGTAAAAAAATACACCGCCGTAAGTCAACCAACGCTGTTTTATGGAATAAATTGACAAAGAAAAATCGTATTTTGTGTTTATTAGCTTAATTGTGTATAAAAATGATGAATTGTATACACTTGCCTAATTGATGAATTGTTCAAAAAGGCGACGTCCGAATTACATCCCTACGGCCGAAAATAACATGGAAGCGGCCTTAACTTCTAGAAATACAAGCTCTTTCAGTCATGATACTTTTTTAATGCAATCCTTGAAAATAAATGCACCTTTGTGTCTCTCTTTACTTCACTTCATATCTTCATATCGACATTTTCAAGGGTGTTTTGGGGCTGCTTGATTTTGTACTATGCTCATTTCCATATTCATGAGCAGAACTGTGATGTCATTAATAGACGTCAGTGCTACAGCTGCTTCAATACCAAAAAAATGCCACGCAGAATTTTGAATAGCATTTGAAACGTTGCATGGTGCTAGTGTATACTAATGAGGTTTGCGGTAAAACAATCTGGAATAATCTCTTTTTGAGAAGACTTCCAGAGCATACTGATCGGAACGTCGAGTTTCACAACCAACCGGTTCTTTTTCCTAATCACACATCTTCTAAAAACGGAATATTCCACATGATGTTACAGTACTAGTAGGCTTTTACATAATTAATTGTTTCCTTTGTAAATTGTTCTTGGGGTTTTGTGATTCATTGTTGATTCAGGATACGACAAACTGCTGGAATATTTTAATGGGCAAAATTGTGGGTTCACAATTTGCCCCTTAACTGTAGAGTGACCTTGTACATGTACCTATGTAAATGGCATCACAGCAACAGCGCCCTCGGTTGCCGGGAAAAGCATGCAGCATTTTGAATGCTTACAAAAATAATGTACTTTCACAAAAGAAACTTAAACCAAAAGGGGATGTCTCAGAGTATTCATACATTTAAAAGGGTTAATGGGTATTCGCACAAAACTGTTCCAGTATAAAATGCATGTTATAACCATTTAATGTCTCTCTTTTTTGTGGTTTTGTTTTTGTTTAGGTTTCAATCTGTCATGTGACGTGGATGTCACGTGCCATGGCTACAGCGCTGTGTAAGTATAGCGAACAATAATTCACTGGCGATGGGAAATATAAATTCAAATTGTAAGTGTCTGGATCTTTACCAGCTAAACGAAAAAAGCTCAATTTTACAATAATTTGAGATAGATTTGCTTCCAGTTGTAAAATGTCCTTCGCAAAAAAAGTTTTGACTGCCTCATTTTGACCTCTTGTTCCATCTTGCTCAAGTTTAACCTACAGGGTGACCCAAAATGCACCTCTAAAACATTTGCTTTTTTCGAAAACGTGAAGTGTGAATTTTTATATTTTGGGTATCAGATTCAAGCTGAGAGCTTTTCCTTTCAAATACTGAAAAAAAATCATGAAACAGCACATTGGTTGCTGAGAAAATGCCAATTATGTAAAAGAAGTGAATAATCATCCTTTCCAATAGTTCTTTAAACAGTGAAATGTTTTACTTTAAGCCCACTGTGCAATTGTCTTTCATTTGTGCAATGACTTTGATATTTGACATATTTATGATGCTGAAAAGGTTTAAAAGAAGACTACAAAGGATAAGATACCTGTTCAGGTGGAAAATAGAAGATATTTCCATCAAATTCATTTGTACTCTTAATAAACCCACTTTTATCTCAATTTAAAAATTCGTCAGTAATTAACCACTGATCGCTTCTTTCTCAGTTCAGCTCAGGTTTGGTGAGGGCGTGCTTATCCTGTCTGAAAGCTGTCGATCATCTCGATCAGTCTCGCCATGCAAGATGAAGACTGAACAAGTTCGATCGAGGACCACTTGTTGACTGGTGGTCGAGTTGTAACAAAACTCATGCCCGGTGTACGTCTTTAAACGATGGGCAAAACGTCATCACGAAACTAATTTGTCACGTCTCCCTGCAGTACATTAGGTTGCGCCCCAGCCTCTGTTGTAACCATCGATGTAACCAACCTCGGCACTGCCTCGTCCCCATTGTGTCGAGCAGTATTTGCTCCCACTACCTGGTCTCTCTCTACCAGCTACAATTGGAAACGAGTGACTAATAATAAAGTAGGCCCTGGGGACGAGGTTGACCTCGGCAAGATAGTGGCGAATAATTTGTATAGACTAGCATGAGTTGGACTGAGGATAGTCGAACTATGGTTAACTGGAATTCTGGCTCGAACTTGCTCAAACCAGCCACCAGGAATGCAACGGGACCGTCAAGTCTGTAGGCAGGGAATCATGCAACAAGCCACTTAACTTATAGCCCTGTTTCCAACACTGATTCTTGATCTAGTGCTGTTTCAATGTGAACACCATCTTAAGTTTTTTCAAGAAGAAAAACATTTGAAGTGGGAATTTTGATCATTGCGCCTTTAAAGCATGACATGTTTTGTCATCATAGAATCCCAATAGGGTTGGCATTTTAAATGCGTTTTGTGAAGGCTCTTTGATCAAGGATCTCGCGTATAAAATTGAATGTGCGCTAAATAAGCTAAATAAGCTTGCCGACTCAATTACATGTATCGGCCAATTAACGCACAAACAACGCATACAAATGATGTATACTTCGTTGTGACTAAGTTTCAAAAGAAATTATTTTCCCTTTTTTGCTAAAAAAAAATCGGTGTGTATGTAGAAATAGTAGAAATTGTATTTGATCAAATATTTTTAAAATTTATTTAAGCATAAGGAAAGTGGGTTGTAGAATAGTGCTAAAAAAAAACCCAATGTAAATTCAATATCAAATATCGAAAAATTAATTGAAATAGAATCTATCCAGATATTTTGTATTGCAATGTTAAATTGTATAGGGGTGCAGGCCAGCAGTGGCGGTTCTACGGGGGGGGGGGGGGGGAGGGGGGGGCTAGGGGGGCTGTAGCCCCCCCCCCCCCAAAAAAAAATTGTCTACCAACCCCCCACAAAAATCCATTAAAAAAATTGGACTAGCAAAATGTAAGAATGTGACGTACATGCGAACTCCCCCTAAATGCGGTCTCCCCCTAAATAAATAGTCGTGAGAAGGGTGCATTTGTACACTTTTAGTTAATATAGTGTGCCTGGTTGTAGGATTTTATCAGCGCTCCCTATTGAAAATATGGCACAAGCCCACCCCCACCCCCCTATTGATTTTCGGAGGCCTAAGTGTCCGGAGAAAATAACCGGTCTACATTTCAGCACGCCTCCCTGAAACAAATTTTGATCCACCCTGCTAGCCCCCCCCCCCCCCCGCAAATATTGGCACTAGAACCGCGCCTGCAGGCCAGTAAAGAACTCCGAAATTGCGTACGCCGGACAAATCACGATTTGCATGCCCTCAAAGTCTCCGATATTAGAGCATTTTTAGGGCCATGAACTTGAGAGTTTGAAAAAAAGAAGGGTGGAAGCCGTGCAGAGGACTGCGAGCTCGTATTTCCGTGAAATTCGGATGACATTCATAGGCCCTCAAATGGTTTTATTTTGTAATGGGGCGTACGCGTCCTTTTTAAAATTGTGATGGCCTTCATAACTACTTTTTGGGGGTGATTATCATTGGATTGAATTTCTCCCAAAAAGCAATGGTTAACCCCCAAACAAATTGAACAGAAAATGAAAGTTGATGAAATCAGTTTTAATCTGATGTGTGTCTCAAACACCTTGGAGAATTGTGAGTATTTGAAACAATATTGGGAAGTGTACGTAATCATCACTGAGGTCTATGTCAGTCTTCTTACTGATCTGCAACCATAAAAAGAATCTCAGACAGTTGAGGAAGTAGGCCATCACTGGGGGTGTGGTCGGTATCGAGGGCAATTGTGCTCATTGTGATTTTTGTCAAGGTATGCACCCCTGTAGTTGAACAATATGTGAAAGCATTGCAGTGGTGGCAGCTTATTGGGTGCTATCACTTTTTAAACAAATGGCGGCCAAAAACAGGCTTGTTTCCACATATCATTAATCCGGTAACAAGCATAGTGGCGGCCATTTTGAAAAGAAATAAATAAAAAATAAATGGGATAACACTCAAAGAACTGCCACTGCTCACACTGCAAAGTTATCACACACTTCCCAACTCTAGACGTGCATAACTTGCCGAAAATCGCTATGAGCATTGCTCCTTTCGATCATTTGATACCGGTGGCCCAATTTTTGGACTAAAGCTGATAGCCTAAAGCAAACTATATGTACAGTTACTCTGTAAATGAGATTAACGAGGAAATGCAATGATAATATAAATATGTAAACAACATTGAATTTAAATATTTTAAATGCATCCATTGTGGAAATACATTACTTAGAGACGTGTACTTTATGATAGGCCTATATATAGTTTGTGTTAAATTACACATGACAAGCAAGTAACTCCGAAACAATTTCCCTTCATTGTGAACACAAAATAAATTTAGAAACGTCTTATTGACATTGTTAATTATAACTTTGAAAGAAGGTGGTAATGGTACATATTTTGAATCCCAAATTTAATTGCTGTAATCACAGGAAAGCATATTCATTGTCTTTCCTCCGCGTTATTACTGGAAGTATAATTCGCAGGCCATCCTTCGCACAGGGTCATACAGGCTATTCCTGTGAAATACAGGGCGAGTCAAAAAAGCGGAACCCTAAAACAAAGAAATATATTATCAAAAAACATATGTAGCACCAACATTAATTGTGACTAGGAAACCCATTTATTAAACTACTTTTAAGTAAGAAAATAATTTCAATTGCTCTACACGTTAAAATTGTATCACTAGGAAACGATCTAAACCCTAAATTCAGTTTCGTCTAAAAAAGGAATTTATTGTGTGTTCCGACTATTTGGAACAGCAAAGAAAATTGTTTCAACAACTGCAGTAGGCATACCCAACAATAGGATTCATAAAATCCACTTTTGTTTTTAAAGACGGGCCTTCAAAAGGACTTTGTTGAATACTTTTAACTTTTAAACTGAGGTTTTATCGCTGGTGATGTTTGCAGACAATTGTATACGACAAATCGCATTTTTTAGGGTCCTTTCGTTTAAATGGTGATATAATTTAAACGGATTCAGCAAAGGAAGTATTTTTTCAACAAAAAGTAGTTTATTTAATTGGCTTATCAGTCATAATTATTTTGGTGATACATATTATTATAAAAAAGATATTTGTTGCTTGGGTTTGGGTTCCGCTTTTTTGGACTCACCCTGTCCAGGTATAGGGTACCAGTGAAGTGTGAAAATTGGACTGTATGAAATATGGACTCATTTGTTTTAAAGTACGAGATACCAGATTGAGTCCACGTTCCATTAGGTGCACTGTAAGATTGGGACAATGAAATGCGGACTAATTGGTTGTATTGCGCATGCCTTAGTGACAGGTCGCGTGTGAGGGTTAGACACCACATTAGGGTAAAAGAGAACAGATTTCGTAGGAGTCCACATTTCACATGACACCGGACTGGGACCCGCGAGCTTCTGCATGGACGTCAAAATGCGTACCGCTATTTTTTTTGGGGGGGGGGGGGGGGGGGAGCGATATTAAAGTGAAGAGGGTGAACCGCATATTCAAATTCGTTCTCTTGTATTAGGTTCTAGACATGTTTTTCCAAGAACGTAATTTTTTTTTCATATTACAGGTTTTCGGTAATTGCAAATATAATTTCATTTTGATGTTTATATTAAAAACAATTATGGGAACGGAAAAGTGATACTTATGCTTGTAAATTTTTCGAGAAAAAAAAGAGAACAAAAGTCGTGTGTTTTGCAAAATTGGAGTATAAATTCTCCTGTTAATTGTTTCCAAAAAATCGCACGGCTTCTATTATAATTATGCACACAAAAACGTTTAACACGGCCAAATTTATGCGTAGGTATATAGGCATTTTTATTGTCCTTTGGCAACTGCCGGATATGAAAATCAATTATCCGTAAAAGTATAAAATGCATGCACTACAAACCGGTAACGGACCGCCGGTAATTGCATGAAAGAAAATTGAAGGGCAGAGGAATTACAGTGACAGACAGGATGATCATACAAAAAAAAAAACAAGTTTAATTTCATTACTTCTTTGACGTTTGCTCCATTCCAAATATATTTTCCGTTAGCAAAGGTATTCTGAACTATTCACATGCTCGTCACATTTATGGTTAATATATGAGCAACATCAGTGAGCAACATCGGTGAGCAACATTGGTGGAATGTGACCGTACAGTACTTTTGTTTAGCATTCCACATAAATAAGGCTTTATACAAAAATATCAAAAGTCGGGCATCTCTTGCAATTCAGCATCTTTTCAATGCATTTAAATTTTCCATCTCCAACTTAACACCAGTATCAGGAGTTCATAAACATGTGTACTACAATATACAACAGCACATGTACAATTCAAAGCCAGTGCATGTAGGCCTACATGTACATGTAGGATCATTATTTTGCAATGACCCAGGAAAGTACCTCACAGTTTAAGGACAGAAACCTTGCTCAAAGTGAAGATAGGAACAGGTAACAAATACCTTATGAAATTATTCACCTAGTGAAATGGTATATCGTTTCGAAGAAAAGTAACACTGAAGGTTGGTCACGGGCAAACTGTTTACGTGTGTTGGCAAGAGAATCCAGGTACAAGACCAAATCAAAAAGTTGGCTCTCATTTTCTCTGCTTTCTCAAACCGTATAGAATCCACCGAGTTGAAACATGTTATGTTATGCACACTAATAAGACTTGATGATACTTTACTGCTTCAAATGAAAAAATACAGGGTTTATGTATATGTACCTTTAAATCAACCTATACAAAAGCAGGTTTCATCAATATCTGGCATTAATTCATAAGGGCAATAGACCTTTATCAGGGTACGCCATCTTGAAAATCATAGCGAGGCAAATAACGCCCACAAACATGGCGGCGTTAATAGTTTGTGCAGTGAACGAGGGACTCTCGCAAACTTACAGCAGATTGACAATCTTAAAAATGGATGGATATCTCAATTAGGTTTCCCCGAAATATCAAAATGGCGTACCCGACATAGACCTTTATCATGCTGCCACCATTTCAGTCATGTTCCCTGTATCCAATAACAGTACTGAATTATAATTTTTTTGTGCAAAAAAGGAACCAGACTTTCTCCTTCCAACCTCGCTTTGGTTAAGTTGATTTGAATGGGGAAAAATGAAGATTGCCGCAACCTGATAATGGTCTATTCCATAAACTCACGTTATAATTCGAGGGGGTCTTAACTCTGTGCCGTTATTCTATAAAGTCACAGCATTTATAACGCCAAATATTTAACCTCTGTTGGCTTGGCTAAAAGGTGTTTTTTTTTATCGGTAACTCACGTAGGACATACCCTGCATTTAAAATTTGTCTCATATTGTGCACTGATGGACGAAACTTTTTATAATTAGTGCCCTTGCATCATAACGATGTAAGCCAGTTCAAAAAATAATCAATCATAAAATCTCTTGAGGGATTTATTTCGGTAACTCACGTTACGGTAGCTCACGTTACAGTTTGTCCGTCATTCTTTGGTGCAAGTTAAAACAGACAACAAAACAAATCACTCTTTTCGTACAAAAAAATGAACCTTTCTCTCTGCCTTCAAAACAAAACCTCACAAGAACTGTTGCTTTTTTATGTAAAAAAAACAATGTGCCAAAATGACTACCTAAATCCCTATAAGCACCCAAAACAGTTTTCATGTTCTTGTAATCTGGTTCCCAGACTCCACTTCAGATGAAACGGAGCAATTTATAGACGTCCTGGAATTGTAAAGTTATACCAGTCTAGCTGGTTTGTACCCTTTCATAGGTGTGTAATCGATTGCTAACAAAATGCGGACTAACTAAATATGGCAAATTGAGGGCAGTATTCGAAAAAAAGCCACTCGGCCGACCAGCCTTGGAAATGGATACAAAACTACCGCTTTTCTTGAAAATGTCAGCACACAAGGTGATATGGTTATACAGGATGATTAAGAATGTCATTCACTATAACAGTGGGTATTTCATAATAATTTGGTTTTTGATGTTTGCAAATGTTGTACATGTATATTCCCTTTAACCCTAAAAGGGCCGGGCGGATTCTTTTTCCGCGAAAGCCTTGAAAAAAAAAAAGAATTCGCGACCCGAGCTGTTATGTCTTTTTAGCCTCGAGCCTTGCGCATCTTTTGATACCAACAATATAAAAATTGGACAATGGGTTGCCGCGCAGCGAACAACGTTTCGGTGAAAACTTAATTTTACCATATACGTCGTGTACACAGAGCAGAATTACCATTCGTACATATGAATAATTAATTAGCCATAATTCCAAAAACCCTTTTACATATAGTCATGACATTTCTTGGGTATGTTTATGATGAGTTGCTCTATGCACGTACCGAGTTTCAAATGTTTTCGTCACTCGATGGCCGAGATCTCCCCCCCCCCCCGGCTGAGAGATGGTCAAAATAACCCGGCCCTTTTAGGGTTAAACGGACAACCTATGGAGTACCGAAGTGAATACGTCACGCGCACAAAATGTGTGTGAAAGACATTGGCGTGTGATTCAGCCTGTGAACCAACACGCGCACGTACTCCATTCGTTTGCACTACACTTTCTGGTTCTAAATGACATCACACTTCTGTACTCCATACGTTGTTTCAGCCAATAAGGGAACTAGCCTATTTGCTCCATCGCGGGCACCTTTCATTTTACACAGCCAAAACACTGCCGTTTAGAAATTGTAACAATTCTTGTTTTAACTTTGGCAAACATACAGATACAATTTGCATTACTTGCAAAAACTGACAAATGTTTTCCATAAACCTACACACAAAAGTGGTTGGATACTTTTCTGCCAAATTTGAAACACATATTTGGTATGTAAAACAATACACTTCAGAGAAGGTTCAATTTCTTTTCAGCTGAACTTGCCAAAGAAAGTTTGTCAGACGAAATCTGTCTGTTTAATATATGCCATATTTTTAAGTCAGGGCGTGCCCTAACTATACATGGGTGTATAGATTGTAGTTAAACATGTTGCTAAAACGAATTAAACTGTCACTTTCATATCACCCTATAGAAAATTTGTTTACAACAGTAATATTCTCAGCAGCATAACTGGGGTCACACTCACAAGGAGGGTAACTTTAGGGGCCCTAATTTTCTGGAAGGGAGCAAAGTGAGTTCTACCATACATGAAGTTTCAACCAAAAAAGGCCTTCATTGTTTCCTATCTCCAAATTGCCAGCTAGTCTGAGTATCACCCATTGTCCGAGGCAGCCCTTTCTGTAGCCAACGTCAGATGTATCTGAGCAATGCAAATTATGCAATACCGCACGCCAGCCAATTAGAGTCCACTCTAGAAATTGTGACATCATTTCAATCAGAAATGTGGACAAAGCTGTTGATTGGTCAATTTGGCTGCCATGTTTATGCAATACAAGCTGGTTACCAGAGGCCCCATGCAGAGCAGCTACTGAATGGTCAGAAACTCAAGATCAAGACGCAGTCTGGTTTTGCATGATAAATGCCGAACCTGCTTGCATATCATAGCCATTTGCTGTGTGCAAAGGTCTATTTCATAGCAGGGACTAGGGGAAACAGGGGGGTGGCTAAGCAGGCAGGCCCAGCCCCCCCCCCTCCCCCCATCCTAAAAATGGCACTGTGACAGCAAATCTCATTTGTTAATACATGTATACTCATAATCGGTCCGTGCAGTCCAGATAAAATGTCTCACATGAGCAACACATACTCTGCCCCATGGTCACTTAGGCATTTTTTGATGGTTGCTATGACGGTGACGAGTCGACGATCCATCGCCTGCAGGTGAAGCTCTGTCAGGATGGGAGCTAGAGGATCATGGGATAGCACTCTCCTCATCACGTGGCTAAGGCGGCCATCTTGAAGGGACAGAAGCTTATCCCAGGTAGATTTCCGGATTCTGTTTGGAAAAGGGATGGCACTATCCCATTCAGTGACACTTCTTATCTGGTGACTTGTATGGCTTAGTATGGGTTGTAAGCATGACTGAGTCTTTGCCGGTTATGTCCGAGTGAAATGTAGAGTGGGCGGACATAAGAGATTAAGTGACTATGATAGGTTGGGTAATCAAATGTGATTAAGGGTGCGAGCAGAGGATTTTGTTCGCAAATCCTCTTGTTAGCAATAGCATGCTTTCGTGCCTTGCTGTTGGGCACTCTTCAGTTGCAAATAGGTGATTCAAAAAAGAATCGAGGCTGACTCGCGGAAAAGTTGTGGTTGGGATTGGTTGTATTCCAATCATGTATCGTAAGTTTGAAGTGTTGTGGTTACAACCATGTGACTTTAGTTGGTTTCAACTTGTTCCTCTAGTGAGGAGAGCAATCGGGTTCGGTTAGTTTTTTGGAAGAGCCGGAGTAGGTCGGGAGTGGGTTTAACTCTTGATTTTGTTTGGGTAGTTACTCCCGGATATGATTTAAGGCTTTTCTGAAGGCAACGAATTATGATTCGGGAAATGTTTCCGCACAGTAGTTTGTTGCCTTGGATTATGTTCCAGTGATGGTTGTTTATTGCTCGATTTAAGTGACGGTGTGTTATGGTTGGGTTGTATGTCGTGGTGAAGACAGGTGGAGTTTGTTTTAATTTTTCTTCATCCTAAGATTGTATGTGTTAAACCTGTGGGCAAGTTTAAAATTAGTGGCTTCCGGGTATTTTCTAGCGTTTCACTAGAATATGATTTCGGATGCCAATTGGTGGTTGAAAGGATGGTTTATAGAGCGTATGTTACGCATTATTAATGTAAATTGTAGTCTTCACTCCAAATAATTATTGATGCTGCTTACGAGTGATTGCGGTTTGGTTTAGCAGAAGTAGGTAAGATGTTGAGGCCTTGTCCAACAAGCAAATATTTCGGTTTGCGATGGTTTTGCTTTGGATAGAATGGTTATGAAGGATTGATATTTTGTTCTGCTAATGAGCGCAAATGATTGGAGTTGGCTCGTTTGGTTTACGATTGCATTTGTGAGAGAAGTCGGGTTAGACTTCAGTTGATGTATTGATCTCTTGGTTTCTTGGTTGAGTTTCCTTCTTGCCATGGTAGTTGAGGGGTTTGTGGTTTGAGTATAACGAATAAGGTAAGATGGGGTGGGTTATATTCCAATTTATTTATTATAACAATGGCAGAATGGTGGATATTTCTCTTTTGAGAAGGTTGTGTTAGTAAGAGACCGAGAAGTGATGGTTCGTTGGTTTTCTCTCAGGGTTTGTATGCACGTATTGCGTGCGTGAGATGGCGCATTGAGCCGTGGCGGTAGTGAATGGTACCATATGTGTGTTGTGATTGGTCACTGTATTGTCCAATGGGCGTGTGGGTGCAGTGGCGCGGAAAACCTTGCGAGAGTTTTGGATTCGTAGTGGAATTTCTGGCCAGTAGTGTGTTTGTTTTTAGTTTTAAAAGCCGTATTTTGATTATTTTCTTTGTCAGAAAATAGTTGAAACTTGTGTAGGCTTTTAGATATTGTTAATCTCTTTCATTTGGTAGTTGTTTGAGTAAGAAACTATCTTCCTACCGTGTGCGGTATCGGAAAAACACGTTGTGTTTCGTTGTTTTGTTTCTTTATTTTGTTAATACGAATGCATATTTATGTGGAGATGGTACTTTTTCTTTCCCAAATGTGGGTTGTTTATTTTGTTTGTACCATTCAATGTTGAGATTGATTTATGATTTTTTTGGGGAGGCCAATACTGTTTTGAACCCTTTGTTTTGGGGTTAGGTTTGTGGGTTTTTGTCTTGTTTTGTGTTGTTTGGTGTAAAATGGGTATAGTTTATCCGTCTGCGGATAATTTGTATGTCCATTTATCAAGTGCTTATGCTTCTGCTAGCATAGCGTTTTTATGTTGTTATAACAAGTCAAGATCATGTTTTCCGTATGCGGAAATATGGTTGTTGGTTTTCCGAAATGAAGTGTACATGTGGTGGAACGTGAGATATTGTGTCTCGTGTGTGGCAGACTGATTGTTACAAGTCTGTGGATGTACTTGAAGTACTGAGAAACAGAGATAGAAGCAACCTGAAGATACCTCGCTTGTTAATCAAGACGGTATTCTCGGGCAGTTTTTGATGGCCATCGACCCACAATACCCCGGGGTGGGGCAAGGAGTATAACATAGAAGTTTGGAAAAGGGATGGCACTATCCCATTCAGTGACACTTCTTCTCTGGTGACTTGTATGGCTTAGTATGGGTTGTAAGCATGACTGAGTCTTTGCCGGTTATGTCCGAGTGAAATGTAGAGTGGGCGGACATAAGAGATTAAGTGACTATGATAGGTTGGGTAATCAAATGTGATTAAGGGTGCGAGCAGAGGATTTTGTTCGCAAATCCTCTTGTTAGCAATAGCATGCTTTCGTGCCTTGCTGTTGGGCACTCTTCAGTTGCAAATAGGTGATTCAAAAAAGAATCGAGGCTGACTCGCGGAAAAGTTGTGGTTGGGATTGGTTGTATTCCAATCATGTATCGTAAGTTTGAAGTGTTGTGGTTACAACCATGTGACTTTAGTTGGTTTCAACTTGTTCCTCTAGTGAGGAGAGCAATCGGGTTCGGTTAGTTTTTTGGAAGAGCCGGAGTAGGTCGGGAGTGGGTTTAACTCTTGATTTTGTTTGGGTAGTTACTCCCGGATATGATTTAAGGCTTTTCTGAAGGCAACGAATTATGATTCGGGAAATGTTTCCGCACAGTAGTTTGTTGCCTTGGATTATGTTCCAGTGATGGTTGTTTATTGCTCGATTTAAGTGACGGTGTGTTATGGTTGGGTTGTATGTCGTGGTGAAGACAGGTGGAGTTTGTTTTAATTTTTCTTCATCCTAAGATTGTATGTGTTAAACCTGTGGGCAAGTTTAAAATTAGTGGCTTCCGGGTATTTTCTAGCGTTTCACTAGAATATGATTTCGGATGCCAATTGGTGGTTGAAAGGATGGTTTATAGAGCGTATGTTACGCATTATTAATGTAAATTGTAGTCTTCACTCCAAATAATTATTGATGCTGCTTACGAGTGATTGCGGTTTGGTTTAGCAGAAGTAGGTAAGATGTTGAGGCCTTGTCCAACAAGCAAATATTTCGGTTTGCGATGGTTTTGCTTTGGATAGAATGGTTATGAAGGATTGATATTTTGTTCTGCTAATGAGCGCAAATGATTGGAGTTGGCTCGTTTGGTTTACGATTGCATTTGTGAGAGAAGTCGGGTTAGACTTCAGTTGATGTATTGATCTCTTGGTTTCTTGGTTGAGTTTCCTTCTTGCCATGGTAGTTGAGGGGTTTGTGGTTTGAGTATAACGAATAAGGTAAGATGGGGTGGGTTATATTCCAATTTATTTATTATAACAATGGCAGAATGGTGGATATTTCTCTTTTGAGAAGGTTGTGTTAGTAAGAGACCGAGAAGTGATGGTTCGTTGGTTTTCTCTCAGGGTTTGTATGCACGTATTGCGTGCGTGAGATGGCGCATTGAGCCGTGGCGGTAGTGAATGGTACCATATGTGTGTTGTGATTGGTCACTGTATTGTCCAATGGGCGTGTGGGTGCAGTGGCGCGGAAAACCTTGCGAGAGTTTTGGATTCGTAGTGGAATTTCTGGCCAGTAGTGTGTTTGTTTTTAGTTTTAAAAGCCGTATTTTGATTATTTTCTTTGTCAGAAAATAGTTGAAACTTGTGTAGGCTTTTAGATATTGTTAATCTCTTTCATTTGGTAGTTGTTTGAGTAAGAAACTATCTTCCTACCGTGTGCGGTATCGGAAAAACACGTTGTGTTTCGTTGTTTTGTTTCTTTATTTTGTTAATACGAATGCATATTTATGTGGAGATGGTACTTTTTCTTTCCCAAATGTGGGTTGTTTATTTTGTTTGTACCATTCAATGTTGAGATTGATTTATGATTTTTTTGGGGAGGCCAATACTGTTTTGAACCCTTTGTTTTGGGGTTAGGTTTGTGGGTTTTTGTCTTGTTTTGTGTTGTTTGGTGTAAAATGGGTATAGTTTATCCGTCTGCGGATAATTTGTATGTCCATTTATCAAGTGCTTATGCTTCTGCTAGCATAGCGTTTTTATGTTGTTATAACAAGTCAAGATCATGTTTTCCGTATGCGGAAATATGGTTGTTGGTTTTCCGAAATGAAGTGTACATGTGGTGGAACGTGAGATATTGTGTCTCGTGTGTGGCAGACTGATTGTTACAAGTCTGTGGATGTACTTGAAGTACTGAGAAACAGAGATAGAAGCAACCTGAAGATACCTCGCTTGTTAATCAAGACGGTATTCTCGGGCAGTTTTTGATGGCCATCGACCCACAATACCCCGGGGTGGGGCAAGGAGTATAACATAGAAGTTTGGAAAAGGGATGGCACTATCCCATTCAGTGACACTTCTTCTCTGGTGACTTGTATGGCTTAGTATGGGTTGTAAGCATGACTGAGTCTTTGCCGGTTATGTCCGAGTGAAATGTAGAGTGGGCGGACATAAGAGATTAAGTGACTATGATAGGTTGGTAATCAAATGTGATTAAAACAATCTGGAATAATCTCTTTTTGAGAAGACTTCCAGAGCATACTGATCGGAACGTCGAGTTTCACAACCAACCGTTTCTTTTCCTAATCACACATCTTCTAAAAACGGAATATTCCACATGATGTTACAGTACTAGTAGGCTTTTACATAATTAATTGTTTCCTTTGTAAATTGTTCTTGGGGTTTTGTGATTCATTGTTGATTCAGGATACGACAAACTGCTGGAATATTTTAATGGGCAAAATTGTGGGTTCACAATTTGCCCCTTAACTGTAGAGTGACCTTGTACATGTACCTATGTAAATGGCATCACAGCAACAGCGCCCTCGGTTGCCGGGAAAAGCATGCAGCATTTTGAATGCTTACAAAAATAATGTACTTTCACAAAAGAAACTTAAACCAAAAGGGGATGTCTCAGAGTATTCATACATTTAAAAGGGTTAATGGGTATTCGCACAAAACTGTTCCAGTATAAAATGCATGTTATAACCATTTAATGTCTCTCTTTTTTGTGGTTTTGTTTTTGTTTAGGTTTCAATCTGTCATGTGACGTGGATGTCACGTGCCATGGCTACAGCGCTGTGTAAGTATAGCGAACAATAATTCACTGGCGATGGGAAATATAAAATTCAAATTGTAAGTGTCTGGATCTTTACCAGCTAAACGAAAAAAGCTCAATTTTACAATAATTTGAGATAGATTTGCTTCCAGTTGTAAAATGTCCTTCGCAAAAAAAGTTTTGACTGCCTCATTTTGACCTCTTGTTCCATCTTGCTCAAGTTTAACCTACAGGGTGACCCAAAAATGCACCTCTAAAACATTTGCTTTTTTCGAAAACGTGAAGTGTGAATTTTTATATTTTGGGTATCAGATTCAAGCTGAGAGCTTTTCCTTTCAAATACTGAAAAAAAATCATGAAAACAGCACATTGGGTTGCTGAGAAAATGCCAATTATGTAAAAGAAGTGAATAATCATCCTTTCCAATAGTTCTTTAAACAGTGAAATGTTTTACTTTAAGCCCACTGTGCAATTGTCTTTCATTTGTGCAATGACTTTGATATTTGACATATTTATGATGCTGAAAAGGTTTAAAAGAAGACTACAAAGGATAAGATACCTGTTCAGGTGGAAAATAGAAGATATTTCCATCAAATTCATTTGTACTCTTAATAAACCCACTTTTATCTCAATTTAAAAATTCGTCAGTAATTAACCACTGATCGCTTCTTTCTCAGTTCAGCTCAGGTTTGGTGAGGGCGTGCTTATCCTGTCTGAAAGCTGTCGATCATCTCGATCAGTCTCGCCATGCAAGATGAAGACTGAACAAGTTCGATCGAGGACCACTTGTTGACTGGTGGTCGAGTTGTAACAAAACTCATGCCCGGTGTACGTCTTTAAACGATGGGCAAAACGTCATCACGAAACTAATTTGTCACGTCTCCCTGCAGTACATTAGGTTGCGCCCCAGCCTCTGTTGTAACCATCGATGTAACCAACCTCGGCACTGCCTCGTCCCCATTGTGTCGAGCAGTATTTGCTCCCACTACCTGGTCTCTCTCTACCAGCTACAATTGGAAACGAGGTGACTAATAATAAAGTAGGCCCTGGGGACGAGGTTGACCTCGGCAAGATAGTGGCGAATAATTTGTATAGACTAGCATGAGTTGGACTGAGGATAGTCGAACTATGGTTAACTGGAATTCTGGCTCGAACTTGCTCAAACCAGCCACCAGGAATGCAACGGGACCGTCAAGTCTGTAGGCAGGGAATCATGCAACAAGCCACTTAACTTATAGCCCTGTTTCCAACACTGATTCTTGATCTAGTGCTGTTTCAATGTGAACACCATCTTAAGTTTTTTCAAGAAGAAAAACATTTGAAGTGGGAATTTTGATCATTGCGCCTTTAAAGCATGACATGTTTTGTCATCATAGAATCCCAATAGGGTTGGCATTTTAAATGCGTTTTGTGAAGGCTCTTTGATCAAGGATCTCGCGTATAAAATTGAATGTGCGCTAAATAAGCTAAATAAGCTTGCCGACTCAATTACATGTATCGGCCAATTAACGCACAAACAACGCATACAAATGATGTATACTTCGTTGTGACTAAGTTTCAAAAGAAATTATTTTCCCTTTTTTGCTAAAAAAAAATCGGTGTGTATGTAGAAATAGTAGAAATTGTATTTGATCAAATATTTTTAAAATTTATTTAAGCATAAGGAAAGTGGGTTGTAGAATAGTGCTAAAAAAAAACCCAATGTAAATTCAATATCAAATATCGAAAAATTAATTGAAATAGAATCTATCCAGATATTTTGTATTGCAATGTTAAATTGTATAGGGGTGCAGGCCAGCAGTGGCGGTTCTACGGGGGGGGGAGGGGGGGGTAGGGGGGCTGTAGCCCCCCCCCCCCAAAAAAAAATTGTCTACCAACCCCCCACAAAAATCCATTAAAAAAATTGGACTAGCAAAATGTAAGAATGTGACGTACATGCGAACTCCCCCTAAATGCGGTCTCCCCCTAAATAAATAGTCGTGAGAAGGGTGCATTTGTACACTTTTAGTTAATATAGTGTGCCTGGTTGTAGGATTTTATCAGCGCTCCCTATTGAAAATATGGCACAAGCCCACCCCCACCCCCCTATTGATTTTCGGAGGCCTAAGTGTCCGGAGAAAATAACCGGTCTACATTTCAGCACGCCTCCCTGAAACAAATTTTGATCCACCCTGCTAGCCCCCCCCCCCCCCCCCCCGCAAATATTGGCACTAGAACCGCGCCTGCAGGCCAGTAAAGAACTCCGAAATTGCGTACGCCGGACAAATCACGATTTGCATGCCCTCAAAGTCTCCGATATTAGAGCATTTTTAGGGCCATGAACTTGAGAGTTTGAAAAAAAGAAGGGTGGAAGCCGTGCAGAGGACTGCGAGCTCGTATTTCCGTGAAATTCGGATGACATTCATAGGCCCTCAAATGGTTTTATTTTGTAATGGGGCGTACGCGTCCTTTTTAAAATTGTGATGGCCTTCATAACTACTTTTTGGGGGTGATTATCATTGGATTGAATTTTCTCCCAAAAAGCAATGGTTAACCCCCAAACAAATTGAACAGAAAATGAAAGTTGATGAAATCAGTTTTAATCTGATGTGTGTCTCAAACACCTTGGAGAATTGTGAGTATTTGAAACAATATTGGGAAGTGTACGTAATCATCACTGAGGTCTATGTCAGTCTTCTTACTGATCTGCAACCATAAAAAGAATCTCAGACAGTTGAGGAAGTAGGCCATCACTGGGGGTGTGGTCGGTATCGAGGGCAATTGTGCTCATTGTGATTTTTGTCAAGGTATGCACCCCTGTAGTTGAACAATATGTGAAAGCATTGCAGTGGTGGCAGCTTATTGGGTGCTATCACTTTTTAAAACAAATGGCGGCCAAAAACAGGCTTGTTTCCACATATCATTAATCCGGTAACAAGCATAGTGGCGGCCATTTTGAAAAGAAATAAATAAAAAATAAATGGGATAACACTCAAAGAACTGCCACTGCTCACACTGCAAAGTTATCACACACTTCCCAACTCTAGACGTGCATAACTTGCCGAAAATCGCTATGAGCATTGCTCCTTTCGATCATTTGATACCGGTGGCCCAATTTTTGGACTAAAGCTGATAGCCTAAAGCAAACTATATGTACAGTTACTCTGTAAATGAGATTAACGAGGAAATGCAATGATAATATAAATATGTAAACAACATTGAATTTAAATATTTTAAATGCATCCATTGTGGAAATACATTACTTAGAGACGTGTACTTTATGATAGGCCTATATATAGTTTGTGTTAAATTACACATGACAAGCAAGTAACTCCGAAACAATTTCCCTTCATTGTGAACACAAAATAAATTTAGAAACGTCTTATTGACATTGTTAATTATAACTTTGAAAGAAGGTGGTAATGGTACATATTTTGAATCCCAAATTTAATTGCTGTAATCACAGGAAAGCATATTCATTGTCTTTCCTCCGCGTTATTACTGGAAGTATAATTCGCAGGCCATCCTTCGCACAGGGTCATACAGGCTATTCCTGTGAAATACAGGGCGAGTCAAAAAAGCGGAACCCTAAAACAAAGAAATATATTATCAAAAAACATATGTAGCACCAACATTAATTGTGACTAGGAAACCCATTTATTAAACTACTTTTAAGTAAGAAAATAATTTCAATTGCTCTACACGTTAAAATTGTATCACTAGGAAACGATCTAAACCCTAAATTCAGTTTCGTCTAAAAAGGAATTTATTGTGTGTTCCGACTATTTGGAACAGCAAAGAAAATTGTTTCAACAACTGCAGTAGGCATACCCAACAATAGGATTCATAAAATCCACTTTTGTTTTTAAAGACGGGCCTTCAAAAGGACTTTGTTGAATACTTTTAACTTTTAAACTGAGGTTTTATCGCTGGTGATGTTTGCAGACAATTGTATACGACAAATCGCATTTTTTAGGGTCCTTTCGTTTAAATGGTGATATAATTTAAACGGATTCAGCAAAGGAAGTATTTTTTTCAACAAAAAGTAGTTTATTTAATTGGCTTATCAGTCATAATTATTTTGGTGATACATATTATTATAAAAAAGATATTTGTTGCTTGGGTTTGGGTTCCGCTTTTTTGGACTCACCCTGTCCAGGTATAGGGTACCAGTGAAGTGTGAAAATTGGACTGTATGAAATATGGACTCATTTGTTTTAAAGTACGAGATACCAGATTGAGTCCACGTTCCATTAGGTGCACTGTAAGATTGGGACAATGAAATGCGGACTAATTGGTTGTATTGCGCATGCCTTAGTGACAGGTCGCGTGTGAGGGTTAGACACCACATTAGGGTAAAAGAGAACAGATTTCGTAGGAGTCCACATTTCACATGACACCGGACTGGGACCCGCGAGCTTCTGCATGGACGTCAAAATGCGTACCGCTATTTTTTTTTGGGGGGGGGGGGAGGGAGCGATATTAAAGTGAAGAGGGTGAACCGCATATTCAAATTCGTTCTCTTGTATTAGGTTCTAGACATGTTTTTCCAAGAACGTAATTTTTTTTTTCATATTACAGGTTTTCGGTAATTGCAAATATAATTTCATTTTGATGTTTATATTAAAAACAATTATGGGAACGGAAAAGTGATACTTATGCTTGTAAATTTTTCGAGAAAAAAAAGAGAACAAAAGTCGTGTGTTTTGCAAAATTGGAGTATAAATTCTCCTGTTAATTGTTTCCAAAAAATCGCACGGCTTCTATTATAATTATGCACACAAAAACGTTTAACACGGCCAAATTTATGCGTAGGTATATAGGCATTTTTATTGTCCTTTGGCAACTGCCGGATATGAAAATCAATTATCCGTAAAAGTATAAAATGCATGCACTACAAACCGGTAACGGACCGCCGGTAATTGCATGAAAGAAAATTGAAGGGCAGAGGAATTACAGTGACAGACAGGATGATCATACAAAAAAAAAACAAGTTTAATTTCATTACTTCTTTGACGTTTGCTCCATTCCAAATATATTTTCCGTTAGCAAAGGTATTCTGAACTATTCACATGCTCGTCACATTTATGGTTAATATATGAGCAACATCAGTGAGCAACATCGGTGAGCAACATTGGTGGAATGTGACCGTACAGTACTTTTGTTTAGCATTCCACATAAATAAGGCTTTATACAAAAATATCAAAAGTCGGGCATCTCTTGCAATTCAGCATCTTTTCAATGCATTTAAATTTTCCATCTCCAACTTAACACCAGTATCAGGAGTTCATAAACATGTGTACTACAATATACAACAGCACATGTACAATTCAAAGCCAGTGCATGTAGGCCTACATGTACATGTAGGATCATTATTTTGCAATGACCCAGGAAAGTACCTCACAGTTTAAGGACAGAAACCTTGCTCAAAGTGAAGATAGGAACAGGTAACAAATACCTTATGAAATTATTCACCTAGTGAAATGGTATATCGTTTCGAAGAAAAGTAACACTGAAGGTTGGTCACGGGCAAACTGTTTACGTGTGTTGGCAAGAGAATCCAGGTACAAGACCAAATCAAAAAGTTGGCTCTCATTTTCTCTGCTTTCTCAAACCGTATAGAATCCACCGAGTTGAAACATGTTATATGTTATGCACACTAATAAGACTTGATGATACTTTACTGCTTCAAATGAAAAAATACAGGGTTTATGTATATGTACCTTTAAATCAACCTATACAAAAGCAGGTTTCATCAATATCTGGCATTAATTCATAAGGGCAATAGACCTTTATCAGGGTACGCCATCTTGAAAATCATAGCGAGGCAAATAACGCCCACAAACATGGCGGCGTTAATAGTTTGTGCAGTGAACGAGGGACTCTCGCAAACTTACAGCAGATTGACAATCTTAAAAATGGATGGATATCTCAATTAGGTTTCCCCGAAATATCAAAATGGCGTACCCGACATAGACCTTTATCATGCTGCCACCATTTCAGTCATGTTCCCTGTATCCAATAACAGTACTGAATTATATTTTTTTTGTGCAAAAAAGGAACCAGACTTTCTCCTTCCAACCTCGCTTTGGTTAAGTTGATTTGAATGGGGGAAAATGAAGATTGCCGCAACCTGATAATGGTCTATTCCATAAACTCACGTTATAATTCGAGGGGGTCTTAACTCTGTGCCGTTATTCTATAAAGTCACAGCATTTATAACGCCAAATATTTAACCTCTGTTGGCTTGGCTAAAAGGTGTTTTTTTTTATCGGTAACTCACGTAGGACATACCCTGCATTTAAAATTTGTCTCATATTGTGCACTGATGGACGAAACTTTTTATAATTAGTGCCCTTGCATCATAACGATGTAAGCCAGTTCAAAAAATAATCAATCATAAAATCTCTTGAGGGATTTATTTCGGTAACTCACGTTACGGTAGCTCACGTTACAGTTTGTCCGTCATTCTTTGGTGCAAGTTAAAACAGACAACAAAACAAATCACTCTTTTCGTACAAAAAAATGAACCTTTCTCTCTGCCTTCAAAACAAAACCTCACAAGAACTGTTGCTTTTTTATGTAAAAAAACAATGTGCCAAAATGACTACCTAAATCCCTATAAGCACCCAAAACAGTTTTCATGTTCTTGTAATCTGGTTCCCAGACTCCACTTCAGATGAAACGGAGCAATTTATAGACGTCCTGGAATTGTAAAGTTATACCAGTCTAGCTGGTTTGTACCCTTTCATAGGTGTGTAATCGATTGCTAACAAAATGCGGACTAACTAAATATGGCAAATTGAGGGCAGTATTCGAAAAAAAGCCACTCGGCCGACCAGCCTTGGAAATGGATACAAAACTACCGCTTTTCTTGAAAATGTCAGCACACAAGGTGATATGGTTATACAGGATGATTAAGAATGTCATTCACTATAACAGTGGGTATTTCATAATAATTTGGTTTTTGATGTTTGCAAATGTTGTACATGTATATTCCCTTTAACCCTAAAAGGGCCGGGCGGATTCTTTTTCCGCGAAAGCCTTGAAAAAAAAAAAGAATTCGCGACCCGAGCTGTTATGTCTTTTTAGCCTCGAGCCTTGCGCATCTTTTGATACCAACAATATAAAAATTGGACAATGGGTTGCCGCGCAGCGAACAACGTTTCGGTGAAAACTTAATTTTACCATATACGTCGTGTACACAGAGCAGAATTACCATTCGTACATATGAATAATTAATTAGCCATAATTCCAAAAACCCTTTTACATATAGTCATGACATTTCTTGGGTATGTTTATGATGAGTTGCTCTATGCACGTACCGAGTTTCAAATGTTTTCGTCACTCGATGGCCGAGATCTCCCCCCCCCCCCCCCCCCGGCTGAGAGATGGTCAAAATAACCCGGCCCTTTTAGGGTTAAACGGACAACCTATGGAGTACCGAAGTGAATACGTCACGCGCACAAAATGTGTGTGAAAGACATTGGCGTGTGATTCAGCCTGTGAACCAACACGCGCACGTACTCCATTCGTTTGCACTACACTTTCTGGTTCTAAATGACATCACACTTCTGTACTCCATACGTTGTTTCAGCCAATAAGGGAACTAGCCTATTTGCTCCATCGCGGGCACCTTTCATTTTACACAGCCAAAACACTGCCGTTTAGAAATTGTAACAATTCTTGTTTTAACTTTGGCAAACATACAGATACAATTTGCATTACTTGCAAAAACTGACAAATGTTTTCCATAAACCTACACACAAAAGTGGTTGGATACTTTTCTGCCAAATTTGAAACACATATTTGGTATGTAAAACAATACACTTCAGAGAAGGTTCAATTTCTTTTCAGCTGAACTTGCCAAAGAAAGTTTGTCAGACGAAATCTGTCTGTTTAATATATGCCATATTTTTAAGTCAGGGCGTGCCCTAACTATACATGGGTGTATAGATTGTAGTTAAACATGTTGCTAAAACGAATTAAACTGTCACTTTCATATCACCCTATAGAAAATTTGTTTACAACAGTAATATTCTCAGCAGCATAACTGGGGTCACACTCACAAGGAGGGTAACTTTAGGGGCCCTAATTTTCTGGAAGGGAGCAAAGTGAGTTCTACCATACATGAAGTTTCAACCAAAAAAGGCCTTCATTGTTTCCTATCTCCAAATTGCCAGCTAGTCTGAGTATCACCCATTGTCCGAGGCAGCCCTTTCTGTAGCCAACGTCAGATGTATCTGAGCAATGCAAATTATGCAATACCGCACGCCAGCCAATTAGAGTCCACTCTAGAAATTGTGACATCATTTCAATCAGAAATGTGGACAAAGCTGTTGATTGGTCAATTTGGCTGCCATGTTTATGCAATACAAGCTGGTTACCAGAGGCCCCATGCAGAGCAGCTACTGAATGGTCAGAAACTCAAGATCAAGACGCAGTCTGGTTTTGCATGATAAATGCCGAACCTGCTTGCATATCATAGCCATTTGCTGTGTGCAAAGGTCTATTTCATAGCAGGGACTAGGGGAAACAGGGGGGTGGCTAAGCAGGCAGGCCCAGCCCCCCCCCCTCCCCCCATCCTAAAAATGGCACTGTGACAGCAAATCTCATTTGTTAATACATGTATACTCATAATCGGTCCGTGCAGTCCAGATAAAATGTCTCACATGAGCAACACATACTCTGCCCCATGGTCACTTAGGCATTTTTTGATGGTTGCTATGACGGTGACGAGTCGACGATCCATCGCCTGCAGGTGAAGCTCTGTCAGGATGGGAGCTAGAGGATCATGGGATAGCACTCTCCTCATCACGTGGCTAAGGCGGCCATCTTGAAGGGACAGAAGCTTATCCCAGGTAGATTTCCGGATTCTAACCATCACATGAGGGGAACAACATGAAGTGAGTTAGTGATGACATCATTTTTGATATAATGTGATTTACTTTACTACCATTTGCAGCTTTCTAAAAAGTAACCAACCAAGTTATTGTGAAAAAGCTTACTTGGCTTAATGATAGCAAAGATATACAACTGTGATTCTGATTTGGGACGTGGCAATTATACAAACGGCAGAAATTCGCCGTTTGAAGCCGCTCCACCCTTTTGCCGCTCAGAGCGTCAAGACCTGTCGAACTTCCGGCAGAAACCCGGCTGCAGCTTCAATTGTCGACTTCAAGCCGTATCTAATTCAAACAATTTCAAATTTTAGGCCATTATTTGAATTAGCCACGAAATTAGACGTTTGTAGCAAGCCTTAGAAGTTCCGAAACATCAGTTTTGTTAACGCATGTTGCAGTAATGTTGATCAACATGTAACAGATGTAACGTAAGGGAATAGCTGGAAGGCTGATACGCCCTCGCGCTATATGATTAAGCACACCAGGAGCCATGATTTTACAGGATGCTGTAGACTGTCATTCCCTAACAATCCAGTATGGTATTTTGTGATAATTTGATCATTTCGTTTTGTGATGTTTGCAAATGTTGCATCTTCCCTTTAACATCGAGAACAAAGTGAAACCCGGTATCATGCAATTATAGTGCATGGTGGGTGAATACAGACGAGCACCGAGGAAATAGGTAATTTCTTAATGGAATTCGTAAGTTACAGGTGTATGCAATACATGATGAACTTTTTGTACGTGAACATACGTGTACATAAAATTACAAATAAATAGTACATGAATCATACTCCTACAATTAATTTTAATGGGGTATAATAAATGTTTATGCTCGATTATTTGAAAACCCCTTTGAGAAATAAGTAGGCCTACTTCACAGGCAGAAAATAAAGAAAACATGCAAAATGTTTTGTTTTTTTACATTGAAAACAGCTTTCTTGCCATTTTACAATGACTCTTTATCTCCCTTGTAGCAGTAAAAGGGAGAAATTTCAACAGTTTATTTTCTATGCTAATGAAAATGTTCACTTTCATGAGCCAAAGCAAATTCCTTCCATTTTCTTGGAGAAAGTTCTACTCGGTTCTTGTCTATCATGCAAACAGCTTGTTTGGACATTAGTAGTGGCCAATATTTCTTCAAAACTTTTTTGTGGATAATTTTGAAGGACAAACTGTTGTACTGTTAATATGCACTTTTGACAAGGAGTGCGCGAAAGGATTTGCTAATAATTAGAAAAAATAACAACTTTCTTGTCGCTTGCAATGACAACAAGTAATGTGCATGAAAACCAGACGAGCTGAATTTCAGATGCATGTTTTCTGCTCATGAAGCACACGTTGACAGCTGTATATGCTGACCCTGTGATTCCCCGTGAAATTGGTGAACAACAAGCTATTGTACATTTGCGTTTATTGTCCAGCAAATTGAGTCTGTTGTTGCACATCCATTAAGTCTGCATTGTGGACACCCACATTTGAGGAACACGAGCAGACGTTTCAAAATTTGTTGAAAGATTCTACGAAAGTCCACCTCAGTGTTTTCACAATAATTTATGATGAAACGTTCCACTAAAACATCACGGCTCCTTTCAAGGGAATTAAATGGTTTTGTACGTTCCACATCATGTAAAACTCATGTATTATGCTTCAAATATCAGGGCTATACTTTTAACACCTAACACTTGCCGGTTTTTTGAAATAGAAAATCATGCAGTCTGGAGCAAATTTCAAATTGACTAATTCTCACATGGGAAACTGCCAAGCGGCTGAGAGTATGAATATGAAAATCTATGCAAATGAGCTCCTCCCACTACGTGTGCTGTGCGTGCAGATTCGACAGTATGGCAGTGATGTAGTGCCTTGATGCTGGGCCTTGGCCTTAAGGCTGCCTTAAGGCTGGATTTTAGGGCCTTGGCCTTGGCCTCGAGGCTTGAGGACAAAAGCCTTGGCCTTGGCCTTGGCCTTGAGGGTTCAGGGCCTTGCAATTTTGAGTCAAGGCTCTTCAAGGCCCATAGATTTTTGAATTTTCCAGATAAATCTGTTCGAAATTTTGCTGTTACCATTTTAATCGTATCACCATGGAGGAGGGAAGCACCCTATAGATTTGTGTGTTGGGCACACTTCCACTTTTGTAGCATCACATTTTGTTGCCATTGTAGTAGATTTGCTGCAAAAATATTCCGTACACTTGTGGGGCTAATGAGATGATCACTTTAATTGCATATAACTATGGAATACATCTGATTGGTTGTATATGTCTCCCTGATAAGTGCTAAAGATTTGCATGTATCTGTTTTAGATAATGCTGATATTTCTGACCATGTTGGGCCAGCAAATAAAAATTTCCAAAATCAGTTTCTCGGATCCCCCTTTTGTTACAATTGGGAGAATTGTGTGTCAATATAGAAGTAAATCATTATTTTGTTTAGTTAAACCATATTGAAGACCTGAACTTATACTTTAATAGATACAGTGCAGTCATAAAACGGTGTAGGCCTATGCGAGCATGTTGATTGCAATTAAAGAAATGTTGTTCTTCGTAAAAAGCAATTCGTGATGATAAGGGCGGATCCAGGGGGGCTAAAAGGGGCCATGCCCCCCCCCCCCCAAAAAAAAAACACCCGAAACCATTTTTTTTTTAATGTGACGTCGTAATAAAGTCAGGCAATGAGTACACCATCTTTTCCTCAAAAAACATTGGTTAAAGTGGTCAGAAATTGCCTCAAATTGCACCACAGAGCATCTCGAATCCCAAAAATTTTCGGGTCCCGGGGGGGGGGGGGAACCAAAATTTCTTTGTCCCCCCCCCCAAATTGTGTTCTGGATCCGCCCTTGCGTGATGATGTGTCACTCATGTGACTATAATTAGTTCTATATCAGTGGTCATTTCATAAAACAGGGCCTTGGCCTTGGCCTTGGCCTTGAGGGTTAAGCCTTGGCCTTGGCCTCGAGGCTTGAGGGTCAAAGCCTTGGCCTTGGCCTTGAGGGTCAAAGCCTTGGCCTTGGCCTTGGCCTTGGCCTTGAGGGTCAAAGCCTTTGCTCCAACACTGCAGTATGGTGAAGCTCAAGTTTTGCATAAACTTGAAAGGAAAACCACAAAGAAGTATACGTGTCACAATGGCATATAAATACATTTAAATATAAATACATTTACAAGCTGTTTATACATCAATTGAACCCCCCCCCCCCCAAAAAGGGAAATGAAGTCAACAATTTCAATTTCACTTCCCCAGCGAGGATATTGATTGGATCAGGATTAAAAGTTTGAAGAAGTATGCATTAGTCATGAACAGCCTGCAGCGCGCGTGAGGCATGCTTGAAATTCCTGGGTAGCGCTGCCAATATTGCCAAGTCTGCATTTGATTCATTATGTCACAAATCGGCTATAAGGAAGGGGGAACAAACAAAAAACAATCCAGCAGATGGACCGAGACTAGGATTTTCCGACACTGTTGGAACCTGTGACAATACATAATTGTAAACCGTGGTCTTTTTTTTGCAAGACCGCTTCCATGCAAAGGATTTCACGCAAGGATTAAAGTAAATCATGATGAGTACAAATATATACTGTTTGACTCAATAATAGTATAGATAATACAAAAACTATGAATGATTGGCATTCAGAAGCTACTAGTATGCAGCGCATAAATGTGAACTTACATAATGTGAGCTTACAAAGGAATCGGTATGATTCATGTACAGATGTTCACGCTCGATTATTTATTCGGACAATCAATAGACCGATCCAGTAAGCACCGCCCCATGGTATTCTGACCAATCACAGCCGTGATACATTATGTCCGACATGCGTGCACAAAAGTCCGACATGCGTGCACGCGCGTGTGATGCGCGCGGCAGGAAAATGCAGTTTGGGAGGGGCTTACTGGATCGGTCCATTCACAGGCTGAGAGGATTTCAGAACAACTACTATGCAACAGTGATGTAGTGCCTTGATGCTGGGCCTTGGCCTTAAGGCTGCCTTAAGGCTGGATTCTGGGGCCTTGGCCTTGGCCTAGAGGCTTGAGGGCAAAAGCCTTGGCCTTGGCCTTGGCCTTGAGGGATCACAGCCTTGCAATTTTGAGTCAAGGCCCTTCAAGGCCCATAGATTTTTGCATTTTCCAGATAAATCTGTTCGAAATTTTGCTGTTACCATTTTAATCGTATTACCATGGAGGAGGGAAACCCCTTGTAGATTTGTGTGTTGGGCACACTTCCACTTTTATAGCATCACATGTTGTTACCATTGTAGTAGATTTGCTGCAAAAATTGATTCGTGATGATGAGTCATGTGACTATAATTAGTTCTATATCAGTGGTCATTTTATAAAACAGGGCCTTGGCCTTGGCCTTGAGGAATAAGACTTGGCCTCGAGGCTTGAAGGTCTAAGCCTTGGCCTTGGCCTTGAGGGTCAAAGCCTTGGCCTTGGCCTTGGCCTTGAAGGTTTAAGCCTTTGCTCCAACACTGCTATGCAATGTCTGTTATTGGCGATTCGGGTAGAACACACATACCGCTGTTGCAAGATAGGTAGGTGAACAATACATTGCAATAGTTCATGTCACAGCAACTCCGCAAGCCAGTTCGCCCGTTATCCACGGAGCCAACGTCTGATACATCAAATATTTATGCTATCTCGCGCCTCAGCCAATCGGAGTCGACCTTACTATAAATCGTGACGTCATTTTACTCCCAAAGCAGGACTAAACATTTGATTGGTCAATTAAATGAAACTGAACCTGTATTTGAAAATTCACTGGTCTGTGTTGTGCACACCCAAATTGAGTGACACGCACAGACTTTTAAAAATTACTTCGAAAATAAGGTACGAAGGTACGAGTTGACTGAGAGTCGCTAGTAAGAATACTTCATAATGAAACATTCTACCAAAAAATCACTGTTACTTTCAAACGAATTAAACTGTTTTATTATAATCTACATCATGTTAAACTCATGTGTTATGCTTCAAATATTAGGGCTGCACTTTCCACACATAATACTCGCCATATCGCTTGACAAAAAAATAGCAGTTTGGAGAAAATCTCAAATTGACTATGAGGTGACATGGAAAAGCGTCAAGCTGCCGAGACATGAATATTAAAATCTATGCAAATAAGCTCCTCCCACTAATCGTGTATTGCTAGAGTGCCGTGAACCTACAGCGTTCCACCGTACTGGACGTAGAATTGCGACAACTTCAGACTTTTTAAACCATTGCTATGACGTCACACTATTGTTAAAAGTGTGGCTTCGGATCTACGAATCTCTTACACTGGTCACAAAGTATGGATTCGGAACGACGAATGTTTAGTTAAGTGTGGATTCAGAATTACGAATCCACACTTTGAACACGTCGGACAATTATTGTTCTCCACAATGAGCATGAATAGGCCCGCGTCTGCGTGAAAATTTGCTTTCCCAATATTACCAATGCATCTTCACTGTCAGATTCTCAGCCGTCACTGCAAAATCTACTTTTTGTCAGAAAGAAATCGTTGTCTGAACTATCCATTTTGACGTAAGGAGCCTATATACACAAAATTACTTGGTTGTACGGGTGTGGCGATACACATGCTAAACACGCCAGGAATACAAAAAATGCTGTTGTCGCTTGGTCAGATCTCTTCCACATACGCAAGCATTAAACTTAACCTCGAAATCAAAGTGAAACCCGGTATGCATGAATAATAGTAGTAGTAAATGCAGACGAACACAAACAAAATAGCTTATTTCTAAATAGAATTCGTAATTGTTACAGGTGCATAATAAAAAACAATATATGAGCTGGCTGATTGTATTATACGTGTAGATAAAACAAAAACCGTTTATATACATATCATACGCCTACAACTTTTAATTGCGTATAATTATTGTTTATGCTCGATTAATTGAAATCCTCTTTGAGAAATAAGTTGCAGGCTGACAGAAATTAAGGAAAAGTTCAAGAAGCGTACATTGACCCCTGTTAAAGTTGTGTTAAAACAGTGAGTCGAGTCGAGCCTGGTACCGTCTATGGTTCATTGCTGACGTTCATCAACTCATTGTAAGCTGAGCCTGTTCTAGCACATTCATTTCAGTCTGCATTGTGGACACCCAAATTTGAGGAACACGCACAGACTTCTCAAAAATTAGCAATTTTACAACGAATTGCCATATTACTTCAATACATTGAACTAACAATGATTTATATAAAAAAAAAAAGTTCCACTAATACATCCCGGTTCCTGTCAAGAGAATTAAATGGTTGTGTATGTTCTACGTGTTGTAAACCCCATGTATTATACTTCACACATCAGGGCTGGAATTTCTGCTGTCCCCATAGCGTCTTCGGGGACCGATAGTACCGTATCGTGGGACAACTCGTGTGTAAAGTCCCTACAATAATTATTACGGAACAAATGTGACCCGCTCCACAAAAATGAGTCTGTTGTGGCAAAACTGACATTTTGAGTTAACTACATTAATAAACTGGGAATGAAATAAGCTTTCATTTTGTATATCACGGACCTCTCTAGGACGTTTGGTTGCACTGTTGTGCCTTTTTTAATTCTGTCAAGTTTTTGCAAAGCAAGAAATGTCTCAATGAAGAAAAAAGGGTTTAAAAATTACAAATACACTGTAACTAACCAAGAAAAGCACCAAAAATCATAAATTTGTTAGTCTTTTTCTTACAATATTTAGATTTCTGTGTAAGATATCTGAACTAAAACTATCAAACAACCAAAATAAAACAAAAACAGAAAATCCAAATTTTGAGCAAATTTTCACTGTTTCCATTTAAAAGTGGTAAAAGCTGGAATTCAAGCTATGCGACATCAGACTCATTTTTGCAGAGCGGGTCACAAATGAACCTGTATAAAGTATACATACATGAGCTACAAACAGGCAGCACGAATCATACTCCAAGGTTCAGTTGGATCTGATGTTGATGCTTGATTTTAGTTGACGACCCATTTGACAAATAATACAATTGCTGACACAGAAATCAAGAATATATATACGAAATATGTTGACACAATGTTCGAACGCCACTGCTATGCTGTAAGATAGGTGAACGGAATTGCATAATGTAATATATACCCAGCACGATATGTGACAGAGGGGACCCTACACACACCCTGACACCCCTCGATTTCTCAAGAGAATTTCTGAGATTCTAGTATTAACACAATGGCAACACAAAGGAGGGAGTCCTAATTCCGTAATTCATAACAAGACTTGTTCATTTTCACTATAGTATACCAAAAACAAAATTAAGTCCAAACTTTCCCCCCCCCCCCCAAAAAAAAACCCTATAACGTGTTCTCTAAAGCTCTGGGCATCATGAACAAGCAAAACACACACAGAGCGCGCCCTCTTTTGATATTGTCGGTTCTCGTTTGGGAAAACAATAATTCGCGGCCCACCCCTCCCCCAAAATATATTTATATTCAGCCGCAGGTCCACTTGTCCTCGCGATTGTGTATTTCCACGCGTAATGAACTGTTTATTTAAAACCGATAATAAAGGTCCACCTTATTTTGAAACTGTGAACCTCATGATAAAAACGATCTCCCTTTCCACCAGCCCTGTTTAATCAGAATTATTTAATGACTCATCAGAGCAGACTGGAAATTGACTTTTATTCCATTGCTTTCATTTCTATTCGCAAGTTCCCGGCAAAAAAAGGAAGATTTAACCTCGCTTTCAATTTTGTAACATATCCGAGTCGTGGAGTATATAGTCCATACTTCTGACGTTCATGATAGCCCGGTCACGGCAATCATATTTTTTTTGCATATTCACTAGGGTCTGTGGACACCCAACTTGAGTACTCACAGACCTCACAAAAATTGACAAAATCGCGAGATTTTGCACGTAAAAACTCTGTTAACGTAAAACGTGGCAGGGAACAATTAATATAATAAAATGATCCACCAAAAACTCACGGCTAATGTTATAAGAATTAAACGGTTTGCGTCATCTAAATCGCATACAACTCGTGCATGCATGCACAGTGTGCTTCAAATTTCAGGCCTGTATTGTCAACACTAAAAACTTGCCGTTTAGCTTGACAATAGTCGCCCAGTTTGGAGAAATAGTCAAATGGAATATGCCTCACATGGGAAATTGTAAAGCGGTCGGGATATATGAATATTAAAATCTATGTAAATGACTCCTCCCACTTATACGTGTACTAAATTGGGATTGAGTGAAGCTTCAGTTTCTCATTAAATGGGAAAAACACTTTATAAGTTCAATGTAAGTGTTAAAGATTTTTATAAATCATTTTGCAAAAAAAAAAAAAAAAAGCTCAAAGACATCCAAGACTTCCAACCAGTCCACGAATCAGGTGCTAATCGTAGGTGATTTAACCGCCATTATTCATTGTTATAGGCCTATAACTTCTCTAGAGAAGTTACATAACAAGGAATAATGGTGTATAAAATCACCTACGGTTATCATGAATAAGCATATCGCACAGAAATGCCCTCTTTTGATATTGGCGAATCTCGTTTGGGAAAAGTCACCAAGCCATTCACGCCCCCCCCCCCCTCCCTAAAACAAAACAAAATCGGCTGCGGGTCCACTCTGTCCTCGCGATGGATTGTGTATTTCCACGCGTTATCAACAATTTACCACACATTTCAAAGGTCCACTTTGTGGTGAAAACGTCAACTTCATGGTAAAACAATCCTCCCCTTCCACTAGGCTGACTACGGCCCTGTTTAATCACATACATTAATTACTCATCAGAGCAGACTGATGATTAATTGTAATCAACTTATATTCTGCACTAGAAAGCAGGAGGTCGTGGGTTCGAGACCCATCCGAGTGATTTTTTTTTCAAACTTTCACTCCGGAGGTAAGACACTGATTAGTGATTATACGTCGGTAAGGCCCCAAAAAAAAGTCTCCGGTTTCTGGTATGGAGCTTGTCCAAAAAGTGGTGCGGCGACGCGGCTTTTTTTTTTTACCTGACTTTTTTGCTTCAAATGTCGACTGATGACTGCAAATGGTGCCCAACTAAACTTAGTGGAATATATGGGAGTCCAGAGAGGCCACATAAAGCTTATTCTCGATCATAACCCCATCTAAAAACACGTTAAAATTGTGCAGCAGCAGGATTCCAGTCAAACCAGTGAGTTTGGCGGTTTTGAGACATCATCTTTCATTGAAAAAAAAAACGTTTTCATTTTGCCGACGCGCATGGCTACGGCGACGCGCGCGCATACCAGAAACCGGAGACTTTTATTTTTTGGCCTAAGGGCAAAACCTAATTTGATTTACATCACCCCGACGCAAAATCAATCTAATGAAGTTTTAGTACATTGTTTTCATTTTTATTCGCGATCGCAAGTTCATAAAAAAAACCTCGATTTCAATTTTATAACATGTCTGAGTAGTGAATTAGTAATCCATTGTAATAAAACTAACAACGATAGTCCTACTGTACTCATTGTCGATACTTCTATTCTTTTCACTTTAAGTACATGTAGGTCTGTAATGTGTACACTCAACTTGAGCATCTCTCACAGACTTTTCAAAAATTTGCGAAAATCATAAATCGCGAATGATGCAGATTATAAAGCAGGCAACAATATATATACAGAAACAATATACAACAAAATCACGGCTTTTATTTCAAGAATCACACGGTTTGTATTTTTTTACATCAAATACAACTCGTGCGATATGCTTCTAATGTCAGGGATGTATTTTAACACTTAAATCGTGCCATTTAGCTTGACAATAATCGTCCAGTTTAGAAAAAGAGACGAATTGAATATACCTCACATGGGAAATAGTACAGCGGCCGGGATATATGAATATTAAAATATATGCAAATGAGCTCCTCCCACTATAATACGTGTACCGAATTGGGAGTAAGTGAAGCTTCAGTTTCTCGTTAAATGAAGGAAAAAACCTAATTGCAAAGTAAGTGTTCAAGCTTTTTATTACATATTTTGTATATATACAAACCATCAAGACAGCTAAAACTTACACCAAAGCAATCCTGTTTACCAGGATCGACCTTGGCAGCAGGCAGCCCGCTAGCCAAATGCCAGGGGACCGGTGTCATATGAAAATCGGACTAGTATGAAAATTGGACTCTTTTTCCCTTTTATTGGTTAAACCCTTTCACGTGACCGGTACCCTCTCCTAATTATCTATGCATGAGCATGCGCAATACCACCAATGAGTCCGTATTTCATAAAACTTAAATCGTGCTACACCGGTGTGGACGGTAATTCTGTCCCACGGTAAAAGTGTCCGGGGGACAGAATTACCTAGGTAAAAGTGTCCCCCCTGTCCCGTTAATTCTGTCCCCCTCCAGGTAATTCTGTCCCCTCCAGTTAATTCTGTCCCCCCTGGTTTTGCACGCACAAGTTGTTTTATTGATGTTATTATAATGAATTCAGCGCACAGGGTATACATTTTTAGATTTTTCCACCCTTCATCAATAATTATCAAAATGAAATTAACGTTTAGATGTTAATCAACCGATCTTTGTTTCTGCAAGAAGGCACGCGTAGTAATACTCAACCTATCGCTAGCACGCCCTCGCGCATCAGCCGCCGATATGCGCACGTGTGACTGTCATGGCGGACTTCAATGAGGAGAATTGGCAAAATTATACGCGACACGGGTCACCGCGCCGCCCTCCTGCTGCTGGTGCACTGCTGTCCCGGGCCCCGTCCCCGGCCGCGGCCCTGGCGCGGCCCGTGGGTGCGGTACCCTCGCGCGCACGCCCACCATGCAAATCGTTCGCTCCCGAAGTCGTCATCAAAACGGGAGTTGTGCTTTGATGACGTAAGCACCATCCCGAATTTAGCAAGGCGCCGAGCAAAAACTGTTAATAACTTCACTAATATACAGTCTGGGTGCTAGACTTGTGACGTTGCACGGGGACACATTTACCAGGGGGGGGGGGGGGGACACATTTACCAGGGGGGGGGGACACATTTACCAGGGGGGGGGGGGGGCACATTTAACGTCGTGCAGGGGGGCAGATTTACCTAGAGGGGGACAAGTTTACCTAGGTAAAAGTGTCCCCCCGGACAGATGTACATGGTTGTTCAGCGCCCTCTACGATAGCTCAGTCGATACATGGTCGTGATTTTGCACCACGATGTTGCAGATTCCATTTCGTAACCGAAATTGATTTAATTTTCTAACCTGATGCTCGGATGATTTTTTTTTTTCAAAAGGGAAATAAAGTCCGAATTTCATTACGCTCGAATTTATTTTCCCTTCTAATTTCATATTTTGTTCTCCTGATGTTACAAAAGTAAGTCCAAAACGCAATAGTGTGCACCCATATGCGGATGTCGTGCGCAGACCTTTCAAAAATTGACAAATGTTCCAAGGCGAATATTTGCTCTACGTCAAATTCTACGCAGGCAAAATTGCAAATTATGCCGTGAACCTACAGCGTTTCACCGTACTGGACGTAGTATTGCGACAACTTCAGACTTTTTAAAACATTGCTATGACGTCACACTATTGTTAAAAGTGTGGATTCGGATCTACGAATCTCTTACACTGGTCACAAAGTGTGGATTCGGAACGACGAATCTTTAGTAAAGTGTGGATTCGGAATTACGAATCCACACTTTGAACACGTCGGACAATTATTGTTCTCCACAATGAGCATGAACAGGCCCGCGTCTGCGTGAAACTTTGCTTTCCCAATATTACCAATGCATCTTCACTGTCAGATTCTCAGCCGTCACTGCAAAATCTACTTTTTGTCAGAAAGAAATCGTTGTCTGAACTATCCATTTTGACGTAAGGAGCCTATATACACAAAATTACTTGGTTGAACGGGTGTGGCGATACACATGCTAAACACGCCAGGAATACAAAAAATGCTGTTGTCGCTTGGTCAGATCTCTTCCACATACGCAAGCATTAAACTTAACCCCGAAAACAAAGTGAAACCCGGTATGCATGAATAATAGTAGTAGTAAATGCAGACGAACACAAACAAAATAGCTTATTTCTAAATGGAATTCGTAATTGTTACAGGTGCATAATAAAAAACAATATATGAGCTGGCTGATTGTATAAACGTGTAGATAAAAAAAAACCGTTTATATACATAAATTATCATACGCCTACAACTTTTAATTGCGTATAATTATTGTTTATGCTCGATTAATTGAAATCCTCTTTAAGGAAAAGTTCAAGAAGCGTACATTGACCCCTGTTAAAGTTGTGTTAAAACAGTGAGTCGAGTCGAGCCTGGTACCGTCTATGGTTCATTGCTGACGTTCATCAACTCATTGTAAGCTGAGCCTGTTCTAGCACATTCATTTCAGTCTGCATTGTGGACACCCAAATTTGAGGAACACGCACAGACTTCTCAAAAATTAGCAATTTTACAACGAATTGCCATATTATTTCAATACATTGAACTAACAATGATTTATATAAAAAAAGGTTCCACTAAAACATCCCGGTTCCTGTCAAGAGAATTAAATGGTTGTGTATGTTCTACGTGTTGTAAACCCCATGTATTATACCTCACACATCAGGGCTGGAATTTCTGCTGTCCCCATAGCGTCTTCGGTCCCGACGGGGACCGATAGTACCGTATCATGGGACAACTCGTGTGTAAAGTCCCTACAATTACGGAACAACTGAACTTGTAAGTATACATGCATGAGCTAGCAATACAAACAGGCAGCACGAATCATACTCCTAGGTTCAGTTGGATCTGATATTGGTGCTTGATTTAGTTGACATTTGACAAATAATTCAATTGCTGACACAGAAATCAAGAATATATATACGAAATATGTTGACACAATGTTCGAACGCCACTGCTATGCTGTGAGATAGGTGAACGAAGTTGCATAATGTAATATACACCCAGCACGATATGTGACAGAGGGGACCCTACACACACCCTGACACCCCTCGATTTCTCAAGAGAATTCCTGAGATTCTAGTAACACAATGGCAACACAAAGGAGGGAGTCCTAATTTCGTAATTCATAACAAGACTTGTTCATTTTCACTATAGTATACCAAATACAAAATTAAGTCCAAACTTTCTTTTCCAGAAAAAAACCCTGGTGTTCTCTAAAGCTCTGGACATCATGAATAAGCAAAACGGAACAAAGAACGCGCCCTCCTTTGATATTGTCGGTTCTCGTTTGGGAAAACAATAATTCGCGGCCCACCCCCCCCCCCTCCCAAAAAAAATATTTATGATTCAGCCGCAGGTCCATTTGTCCTCGCGATTGTGTATTTCCACGCGTAATGAACTGTTTATTTAATACCGATAATAAAGGTCCACCTTATTTTGAAACTGTGAACCTCATGGTAAAAACGATCTTCCTTTCCACCAGCCCTGTTTAATCAGAAATATTTAATGACTCATCAGAGCAGACTGGAAATTGACTTTTATTCCATTGCTTTCATTTCTATTCGCAAGTTCCCGGCAAAAAAAAGGAAGATTTCACCTCGCTTTCAATTTTGTAACATATCCGAGTCGTGGAGTATATAGTCCATACTTCTGACGTTCATGATAGCCTTGTCACGGCAATCTTATTTTTTTGCATATTCACTAGGGTCTGTGGACACCCAACTTGAGTAATACTCACAGACCTCACAAAAATTGACAAAATCCTTCGCGAGATTTTGCACGTAAAAACTCTGTTAACGTAAAGTGGGACAGGCAACAATTAATATAATAAAATGATCCACCAAAAACTCACGGCTACTGTTATAAGAATTAAACGGTTTGCGTTATCTAAATCGCATACAACTCGTGCATGCATGCACAGTGTGCTTCAAATTTCAGGCCTGTATTGTCAACACTAAAAACTTGCCGTTTAGCTTGACAATAATCGCCCAGTTTGGAGAAATAGTCAAATGGAATATGCCTCACATGGGAAATTGTAAAGCGGTCGGGATATATGAATATTAAAATCTATGTAAATGTGCTCCTCCCACTTATACGTGTACTGAATTGGGATTGAGTGAAGCTTCAGTTTCTCATTAAATGGGAGAAACACCTTATAAGTTCAATGTAAGTGTTCAAGATTTTTATAAATCATTTTGTAAAAAAAAATTCAAAACAGCTCAAAGACATCCAAGACTTCCAACCAGTCCACGAATCAGGTGATAATCGTAGGTGATTTAACCGCCATTATTCATTGTTATAGGCCTATAACTTCTCTAGAGAAGTTACATAACAAGGAATAATGGTGTATAAAATCACCTACGGTTATCATGAATAAGCATATCGCACAGAAATGCCCTCTTTTGATATTGGCGAATCTCGTTTGGGAAAAGTCACCAAGCCATTCACGCCCCCCCCCCCTCCCTAAAACAAAACAAAATCGGCTGCGGGTCCACTCTGTCCTCGCGATGGATTGTGTATTTCCACGCGTTATCAACAATTTACCACACATTTCAAAGGTCCACTTTGTGGTGAAAACGTCAACTTCATGGTAAAACAATCCTCTCCTTCCACTAGGCTGACTACGGCCCTGTTTAATCACATACATTAATTACTCATCAGAGCAGACTGATGATTAATTGTAATCAACTTATATTCTGCACTAGAAAGCAGGAGGTCGTGGGTTCGAGACCCATCCGAGTGATTTTTTTTTCAAACTTTCACTCCGGAGGTAAGACACTGATTAGTGATTATACGTCGGTAAGGCCAAAAAAAAGTCTCCGGTTTCTGGTATGGAGCTTGTCCAAAAAGTGGTGCGGCGACGCGGCTTTTTTTTTTTACCTGACTTTTTTGCTTCAAATGTCGACTGATGACTGCAAATGGTGCCCAACTAAACTTAGTGGAATATATGGGAGTCAAGAGAGGCCACATAAAGCTTATTCTCGATCATAACCCCATCTAAAAACACGTTAAAATTGTGCAGCAGCAGGATTCCAGTCAAACCAGTGAGTTTGGCGGTTTTGAGACATCATCTTTCATTGAAAAAAAAACGTTTTCATTTTGCCGACGCGCATGGCTACGGCGACGCGCGCGCATACCAGAAACCGGAGACTTTTATTTTTTGGCCTAAGGGCAAAACCTAATTTGATTTACATCACCCCGACGCAAAATCAATCTAATGAAGTTTTAGTACATTGTTTTCATTTTTATTCGCGATCGCAAGTTCATAAAAAAAACCTCGATTTCAATTTTATAACATGTCTGAGTAGTGAATTAGTAATCCATTGTAATAAAACTAACAACGATAGTCCTACTGTACTCATTGTCGATACTTCTATTCTTTTCACTTTAAGTACATGTAGGTCTGTAATGTATACACTCAACTTGAGCATCTCTCACAGACTTTTCAAAAATTTGCGAAAATCATAAATCGCGAATGATGCAGATTGTAAAGCAGGCAACAATATATATACAGAAACAATATACAACAAAATCACGGCTTTTATTTCAAGAATCACACGGTTTGTATTTTTTTACATCAAATACAACTCGTGCGATATGCTTCTAATGTCAGGGATGTATTTTAACACTTAAAACGTGCCATTTAGCTTGACAATAATCGTCCAGTTTAGAAAAAGAGACGAATTGAATATACCTCACATGGGAAATAGTACAGCGGCCGGGATATATGAATATTAAAATATATGCAAATGAGCTCCTCCCACTATAATACGTGTACCGAATTGGGAGTAAGTGAAGCTTCAGTTTCTCGTTAAATGAAGGAAAAAACCTAATTGCAAAGTAAGTGTTCAAGCTTTTTATTACATATTTTGTATATATACAAACCATCAAGACAGCTAAAACTTACACCAAAGCAATCCTGTTTACCAGGATCGACCTTGGCAGCAGGCAGCCCGCTAGCCAAATGCCAGGGGACCGGTGTCATATGAAAATCGGACTAGTATGAAAATTGGACTCTTTTTCCCTTTTATTGGTTAAACCCTTTCACGTGACCGGTACCCTCTCCTAATTATCTATGCATGAGCATGCGCAATACCACCAATGAGTCCGTATTTCATAAAACTTAAATCGTGCTACACCGGTGTGGACGGTAATTCTGTCCCACGGTAAAAGTGTCCGGGGGGACAGAATTACCTAGGTAAAAGTGTCCCCCCTGTCCCGTTAATTCTGTCCCCCTCCAGGTAATTCTGTCCCCTCCAGTTAATTCTGTCCCCCCTGGTTTTGCACGCACAAGTTGTTTTATTGATGTTATTATAATGAATTCAGCGCACAGGGTATACATTTTTAGATTTTTCCACCCTTCATCAATAATTATCAAAATGAAATTAACGTTTAGATGTTAATCAACCGATCTTTGTTTCTGCAAGAAGGCACGCGTAGTAATACTCAACCTATCGCTAGCACGCCCTCGCGCATCAGCCGCCGATATGCGCACGTGTGACTGTCATGGCGGACTTCAATGAGGAGAATTGGCAAAATTATACGCGACACGGGTCACCGCGCCGCCCTCCTGCTGCTGGTGCACTGCTGTCCCGGGCCCCGTCCCCGGCCGCGGCCTTGGCGCGGCCCGTGGGTGCGGTACCCTCGCGCGCACGCCCACCATGCAAATCGTTCGCTCCCGAAGTCGTCATCAAAACGGGAGTTGTGCTTTGATGACGTAAGCACCATCCCGAATTTAGCAAGGCGCCGAGCAAAAACTGTTAATAACTTCACTAATATACAGTCTGGGTGCTAGACTTGTGACGTTGCACGGGGACACATTTACCAGGGGGGGGGGGGGGGGGGGACACATTTACCAGGGGGGGGGGGGGGCACATTTAACGTCGTGCAGGGGGGCAGATTTACCTAGAGGGGGACAAGTTTACCTAGGTAAAAGTGTCCCCCCGGACAGATGTACATGGTTGTTCAGCGCCCTCTACGATAGCTCAGTCGATACATGGTCGTGATTTTGCACCACGATGTTGCAGATTCCATTTCGTAACCGAAATTGATTTAATTTTCTAACCTGATGCTCGGATGATTTTTTTTTTCAAAAGGGAAATAAAGTCCGAATTTCATTACGCTCGAATTTATTTTCCCTTCTAATTTCATATTTTGTTCTCCTGATGTTACAAAAGTAAGTCCAAAACGCAATAGTGTGCACCCATATGCGGATGTCGTGCGCAGACCTTTCAAAAATTGACAAATGTTCCAAGGCGAATATTTGCTCTACGTCAAATTCTACGCAGGCAAAATTGCAAATTATAGTGAAACGATCCACCAGAAAATCACGGCTTTTTTATAAGAATTAAACGGTTTGTTTTATCTATATCGCATAAAACTCGTGTGTTATGCTTATATTTTAAAGGCTGTATTTTTGACACCTTAGAACTTGCCGTTTTGCCTGACAATGACCGTCCGGTTTTGAGAAATCTTCAGATTGACTATGCATCACATGGGAAATTGTACAGCAACCAGGATATATGAATATTAAAATATATGCAAATGAGCTCCTCCCACTATTTTACTGAGTTGGAGTGCGGTGAAGCTTCATTGTTCAAGCTTTACAAGCGTTTAGTAAAACCGTTCCCACCTCCATGGTAAAACCATCAAAACATGTATTAAGTAAAATAAAAAAACCTGAATGAATTGAAATGGATATAGACATGGAGTTACAACAATCTCTTCACAAAACAACTGCATGCATGGCCTTTGACTTGTTTTCTATTGGAAGCAACTCAGTTTCACTTTCAAATGATTGTGTTTAACATGAATCCACAAAGCAGTGGCGTACGACTTATCAAACCTTAATGAAGGTATGTGTACACTTTTCTTTCCACTGAAAAAAACCCCAAAACATGCCATTTTTATGCGTCGATTTGTTTTAGTTCAACTGCAATTCTACTTTTGACGCAGCAGTGTTCATTTTCCTTAAACCGAAACAACACTTTTTAGGTCAAAACTTTCTACTTTTTTTTTCTAAAACGGGATATTTTAGAATTGATGGAGAACATATATTAGATAGTTCAAATGTTACTCTGTCCACATTGGATGGTATCATGGAAAATCTCAAAATGCTATATGAAACCTCTTCATTGAACATATCGTGGAATCACTCATGTTCATTATTTTGAGGTAAACTTTGCAAGAAAAACGTATGCATGTACAGTAATTTTTTGTATTCATGAAATATATTTTCTCCCCTCACGAGTAAAGCTTGCATACAGTAACCGTTCTACTCTGAATCTTAACCAGAAATGATGACTCTCAATTTGAAGATCATGCACAACTTCTTCCCAAAATGAAATGATTTCTTTAAATTCTTCTACAACATTTATCCTATGCTCTCATGACATCTGACAGTCTTAACTTTCTTTCACAGGACATGATAAAACAAAGTCAACCAGCCATTTACTGACCCAAATTGTGACAAAACACAGCGCTTTTTTATGCTGAGTCCACCTGCATTTATAAGCATGACACGCATGTCATGAACTAATGTACACCTACATGCGCGAACATATTTCGTCTACACGAAAGAGTCTGTATATCCAATACATAGTCGACAAAAAATTTTGTCTTATTCTTTCACAGATTTTTTAAACAAAAATTAAGAACATGTAGATGAAACACCTGTTTACGCCTGTTCAAGTGCAACAAATATACCACTGCTGTGAGCTCATAGAGATAGGTGAAAGTTCTGACGTTCATGACACCCCATAAATGCCCGTCTTATTATTTTCACACTCACTAAAGACTGTTTGTTGACACCAAACTTGAGCAACACTCACATACTTTTATAAACATTCTGCAAACCACTTAGTCGATTTCATTTTAACAAAGATGTCCTAATGAAATTAATGATCCACCAAAAATCACGGTTTCTATATATAAGAGTGCCACATCGCGTAAAACGTGTGTGCTATGCTTAAACTCTAGGGCTGTACTTTTTACATGGAGAACTTGACGTTTTGCTTGAAATTATTGTCCAGTTTTGAGAAATCCTAAAGTTGACCATGCCTCACATTGTAAAGCAGCCAGGATAGATGAATATTAAAACATTATGCAAATGACATGAGCTCCTCAGAGATCCAAGATAAATTTCCCTCAAAAATTAAATTTACCTTTAGCTGTGTTGATGGTTTTACAAAATGATTAATAAAAAGCTTGAACACTTACATTGCACTTACGTTTTTTCCTCCATTAATAATAAGGTACTGAAGCTTCAATCACTCACTCCCAATTCAGTAAACGTATTATAGTGGGAGGAGCTTATTTGCATAGATTTTAATATTCATATATCCCGGCGCATTACAATTTCCCATGTGAGACACATGCAATTTGCCTCTTTCTCTAAACTGGACGATTATTGTCAAGCTAAACGGCAAGTTTTAAGTGTTAAAATACACTAAGCCCTCAAATTTGAAGCATATCGCACGAGTCGTATGCGATGTGATGATACGAACCGTGTAATTCTTGTAACAGAAGCCGTGATTTTTTTGTAGATTGTTTCTGTACACTTATTGTTGCCGCCATGATTTCGCAGCGTTCGCGAATGAAAATTCGCAATTTATGAGAAGTCTGTGAGTGATGCTCAAGTTGGGTATACACATCACAGACCTAATGTGTGAAAAATAGGACTGCCATTGTAGCATGAATATAAGTTTAAGGAAATATGGACTCATTGATGGTATTGCGCCAACCTCGTCCCCAGTGCTTACGTTATTTCCAACCGCGTTTCCAATAGTAAACCCTGGATAGGAAACTTTCTTCCTGTATCCTGATTCGATGCCGCAATTGGCTAGTAATGGATTTTTATCGTGTACTTGGTGCTATTATTCACAACGTGCAGTATGTGTTTTCGCGATCATTCGTCCACGCCTTCTCGAAAATACTAATTTCATTTCCAATTTGCTCATATTAATATGAAATATGATACTGCATGTTGTTTTGATAAGATCGTAACAGTTTGATTTAAAAAATCGTGTTTTCGTAACTCACGCTGTGCTCGTGCTGCTACGAATTGACTCAGTTTTTACCCCAGACACCGCATACAAAAACAAACGCTAATGTGTAACGCATATCCAGGCACCAGACTGTTCCTCATTTGCATACGTGTTCAAAAATCTTGCACATGCAAATGATCCAATACCAGGGTGAGAGAGCAGGTAGTGATGGGCGCGTACTGTTCGACACCCTGGGTACGAGGTTGGGTATTGCGCATGCTCATGCATGTACAATTTGGAGAAGGACCGGTCACGTGAGAGGTTTTAACCAATAAAAGGGAAAAAGAGTCCGATTGTAGTACGAGTCCGATTTTCAATACACCGTAACTGACCTATCGTCGTCAGTTATTCAAGAGACTACTAATTCACGATTCGGACATGTTATATAATTGTTTGCAACATGTTCACACTTTGACAACATCAAAAGATGATCTTATCGTCGATTTTTGTGCGCTTGTGTGAGTGTTGCTAAAGTTGGGTGTCCACATCACAGACTTGTGTGAATGTGACAATTGAAGAAACGGAATGTCTTGACCGAAACATTACGAACTTCAGTCTTAGACTGGATTCACAAGTTGGAAACAACAAATCGAAAGTAAGTGGAGTGCTGTGGCCTCGTGGTCAAGGGCACTGGATTGTCGTCTGTGGGTAAAGCTGCAGGCTGTGAGTTCGAGTCCAGCTTGACATTATTGTCCAGTTTTCAGAACTTAGTTGACCATGCCTCACATGGGCAATTGTAAAACGGCTTGCATAAATGAATATTAAAATATATGCAAATGACGTGATTCCTCCGAGCTAAATTTACCTCAAAAAGTCGAGTACCCCAGGTCAACATAATAACTTGCCCAGATATAGATTATCTGGAAAGTTGACTTCCTGAAATCAGGATGACAACTTAATACCGACAAAAACAATCCTACCAAATCAAATCAAATTACTGGTGTCTAGGCGATGACACTGTCGTTAAATCGGCTCATTAGGCTCAGGTGACTGACGACTTCAAAAGTTACACAAGATCATCTACCTCAACATGTCATAATCTCAACACCAGTTTGTATTTATCTTAGTAAGTCTTCAAACTGAGCTTTATTACATCGACTTTGTGTGATGATGATGGTTGACATTTTATTGATGTTTAAAATACAAGTCTCTTTTTCTGATTTCATTTAAGTCTGTGTTGAGGAAACCCAAAGTGAGTAAGACCTCACAAACTTCCAAAAAAGTACTTTGGGAATATTCTTCCCATAAACCATACAGATGACAAATATTGTTTCGTCAAAGTAACATTGACTTATAACGAAAGGTTCCACGTGTTGGTCACGGTTTTCTTTTTGAAATTAGATGATTGTGAATAATCTAAATCATGCAAAACTCATGTGTTTCTGCTTCAAATATTAGGGCTGCACTTGTAACACTTAAAAAATGCCACTTCGCTCGACAAAACTCTTCCAGTTGGAAGAAATTTTCGAATTGACTATGCCTCACATAGAGATTTGTGCAGCGTGTGAGATGTATGAATATTACAATCTATGCAAATGAGCTACGCCCACTGCCTGTAGTATACTGAGTATTACGGACTGCAATCATGGAGGACGGAATAGACTGCATGCAATGAAGCCAGTCAGTTTTTCCTTTTTTCAGTAAAAGAAAGAATACCAACAATAAGTATTTCAAAATTGTTGCAACATCATCGATGAATTGAGGACAGGAACCAAATCGAGGACAAATAGAAAACGTGTACAAAACCAATGAGAGCTGGTTCGAAAAAGTTAGAGTACAAACAAAGGAAAATGGAAAAGGAACAAAAGAAAGTCCTCGATTTACACCATAAACAAACCTGTGTGTACATGTACATGTACATAAATGCATGTACCTTTGACTCAGTAAAAAAATGATTGTATTGAAAAGGATTTCACAGTGCATTGAGGCATTGCTAACCAAACCTGGAATATGAGGATTTTAAGGTACACATGTACATGTATGTGGCCAATTATACACCAAAGGACATTGGAGAAAAAATACATGTAAGAACTTTGTCTTAATTTTTGTAGGGCTGTCCCGAATCTATGGAATAGGAGAAACATTCGATCATCAACCCAATATTCGATTAGCGTTTTGCTGGTTTGAATATTCGAAGAAGAAAAAAGCTACATGTACACACACAACTGTGATATTATTTTAGCGTCAAATTTATTTGTCGGGTGCCACTTTTTTGTCGACAGTAAGTTGCTTTTGTGTTGACGACAGTTCGTCCTTGTAGCAGGTGAAAGTAATTTTACAGAACAATAAATCGTCACCGACACCACTAAGTAACACTCTACCGTGTTAAACCATATTTTGTTTGATTTTCAGGTTTTTTTAATTTTTAAACATTGTTCATCAAGGCCTACCATTGCACGAAGTTTCAAAGCTTCAAGAGCTTTACTTTAATAATTACTCTAAGCATCCATGGCAACTTTTGCGCAAAAGTGACAATTTTCGTTTTCACGAAGTAACACTCAAGTTCCATTAACCATTGCAATGCATGGCGCGCATTCTGCTCATAAGTGAGCAAAAACGTTTTCACGAAGTAACACTCTTGACCTGAAGTTGCACTTTCCTAGTGTTGAATACGTTGAAGAGTGTTACTTCGTGAAAACGAAAATTTACAGTTTCGCAGCCTTTTCGATTTCACGAACTAACACTCATCTTTTTTCTCTTATTTCTTGTTTATTTAATACACAAACGGGTGAAAAACAGCAGATTTAATAAATTCAATTCACTAAGTGTCCACAATGAGAAACCCAACTGAAAATACTCTGTCGTTTTGACGCAAAGTGTGTTTTAGAAGGCGTTCAACTTTAGATGCCGTTTTCTCCGATTGCTAGTTTTTACTGGTATGTAGATCATGGGTGTTACTTCGTGGTGTCGGTGACGAAATATACAGTAAGAATTTTATAGCAAGTATTTTATAAAAAAATTAAGTTATAAAATACTTACTATAAAACACTCCAGCACCTCATATCGCTTGCCGCACACAATTTTAGCTGGCGCACTCTTCGTGCAACTTTTTACCAGTGCATCATGCAGTTGCAGCTGGCAGTTTCGTATATCTGAATATTTTGTCCAACACCATGAACACAGCTTTGAGTAATTGAATGCTAAATTATGTGCAAACGGACAGTCCAAATTTTTTGCTGTAAAGTGTAAACATTACAAAACTTTGACCAAATATCCTCATCACCTTCACAGGATATAGGCCTAACTGGTTTGGTACTTTATAAAAAGTCGCAGAGCATAAAACTGCATAATCAGTCACAACCAACAAACAATTTATAAGCCCTACATATTTCCAGGAATAGACAATAACCGCTGTTCATACACATCCCAAATCTCACCATAATTTGAAGCCACCACGAAAATGGATAAATATATGCTTGATGGCAATGTAAAATGTGTAATGTGTAAATGTCAATTTTTTTATGAGATGACCCCTTATGTCCATGTTTCTAGATTTGTTTGGGAAGGGATGAATAATCAGTGGACCAGCCATAGTGGAAAATTACATTTTGGACAGCATTTGTGGTAATAGCAGGCAACCATGTCAGATCAATCAGTCAAAGGGTGGAGAAGAAAATCTAGGTGGATGCCACCCTTAATTTTGACCCTAAATATACCTAAGTTGCATAAATTGTTAATCCCTGCAGTGTCATATATTTATTCCCCATATTTGGGTATATTCTTTATTTTTTTTATTTTTGAAAAGTTTATTTTGGTGGTTCTAGTTACACCCCCTTACTTAAATGTTATTTTCTTACGCATGTAAGTGACATAATAATCATGAGGACATAGTAACGATCCAAAATGGCTACTATTATACCCAAAATTTCGCGCATTTACTTTGTCTCCAGATATCATCAAGTAGTCTTGCCAAACCTCAGTATTGATGAGCTTCAAATTCACCAAGTTGCTTACTGCCACAGTGTCCCTATTAAAACCTTATGGGAAATAATGTGAACAATAATAACATTGTGGTATTTAGCGCAGCAAACAAAAACGGGGAATTTCAAGTCTCTCACGTTAGGCAACCCTTCACTAATTAGGCCAATTAACAGACACCTCGTTTTCCCGTTTTTGTTTGCTTGGCTTAATATCACAATGTTATCATTGTTCACATGATTTTCCGTAAGGTTTTAATAGGGTAACTGTGCCAGTAAGCAACTTGGTGAATCTGAAGCTCATCAATACTGATGTTCGGCAAGACTACTTGAAGATATCTGGAGACAAAGTAAAAGTCGCCCAACTTTTGGGTATAATAGGAGCCGTTTTGGATCCTTACCATATCCTAATAATAATTCAGTCGCTTATATTTGTTAGAAAATGTTATTGAAGTAAGGATGTAAAGTAGAATCACCAAAATAAAATTTCCAAAAATTAAAAAATAAAAGATATACCCAAAATAAGCGTAAAAATATACTACACGGCGGGTATGAACGATTTATGCAAATTAGGTGATATTATTCTCTAGGGTACTTTTCCACATTTGGCTAGCCTACTATAAAAGAAAATGGAGAGACCAAAAGGAAAGACTTACTTGCAGCATTGATACAAAGGAGCCAGGATACTTCTTTCATCATGATGGGGATTACCAAAACTGACACAGATGAATAACAAAGAACAAACAAAAAATTGTCTTCTATTAAGTGGTTGTGGTTGTGGTTATTAAAACACGCCTTCACTCATCAATACTGATAACTGCACAGGAAGATTGCGATAAGATGTTCAGAATCCTGCAACTTATACCCGATAAAATGTCCGAAACTCATCGCACATATGAATTGAGACGCGCCCAAATGAATCCAAAACTGGCAGTATTGAATGACAGTATTGAATGGCAGTATTGAATTGAGTGAGATTTGTTTCTCCATCACTTGATATTTATAAGGTTAACAGTTAACATTGCAAAGACGGAAGGGGATGGTTAGCCACTCCAACTACCCCCTTAAATCCGCCCTTGGAGATGCAACAGCCCACTAGTATCGGTCCAAGACAGACTTTTGATTTGTCCCAATAGTGCAGCCGGTTCCTCACAAGCACGGTCAAGATGCGGAGGGCACCATCAACAAGATCCACTATCAAAACCAGCCTAGGGAACTCTGGCAGTCTGACCCAAGAAATTCCAAGAATATCTCATGTACGCCATGCTACCTGCATGCAAGAGGTACATTGTATGCTCTTAATAAACCAGTTTGGTATCTGGATGAAGCAGTCCAGGTCAAAGGTCATTCATTGCTAAACGCCCATTCTGCTGGTAATTAAACTGCGAGCATCAAGCGCCCGTCTCCCTGCGCATTTATGCGCCTTCAGTGAGCATTCGGTGACCCTGACTGACCCGTGAGCCATATCACTGTGCGCATACGTAGTTAAAATACCCAACTGGCGTATTTCTTGGGTCTGGGTGCCAAAGTTCTCAAGAGTGGATTTGATTCATTTTATTGCTGCAGATAGAGGCTTAGCTGTGCTTGCCACTGATCATGCAAATCCAGTGTCTTGAACGAAGACTAACTTTCCATAAACACTCACTTTTTGTCAACCGTGTCTTTTTGAGAGGGTGGGGTGCTCACCTCTTAGCACTGTCCATAAGAAGCAGCATCGCTTGATCGCCATCAGCTTCAAATGTTTCGTACTGATGCCTGTCTGCGTTGCCGATCAGATAGTCAAATGCCGCCGTGTCTAGGATATCCATAATGTGCCGATGTTTCTCTAGTGGGTACTTTTCTAGGACACCTTGGCAGTAATTGTTGTCATGTTCCCACCTACATGTATAGGATAGCAAGACAATGCAAGCCTTTACCACACTGTAGAAGTACTGGAAGTATTTTCATGCATCTGGTCAACACAAGGGGCCGGGTCTATCTAGTCCATAAGCTTTATGAGGTAATCCTATAAGACAGCACTGCCAGACTCCCAAGTGACAGTGCGAGTCACTCAGACTGCGAGACAGAGTCAGAAAGGGAACACTAATAGGCTGGCCCTCTGACCATCAAAAAGATTAGACATTACCATGGGGGTGGGGTAGCATTTGACTTCATGAAATGCTAAGGGGACCTTCTAGTGATTAAAAACAGTCATGTTTCTCAGAGATTCAATTAAACAGTCATGTTTCTCAGGGATTCAATTATTTAAACAAAACAACTTTTTTTGACGGCCTCCTGTGTGCCCCTTCCCAAAACTTTACAGCAGTATTCCAAATAAAACTAAGTACTACCAAAACCTACTGTGCTTTTTTGTTGTCCCTGTAGGTTCTGGACCACAGATGGTGCCACTTCTTCAGCTTCTTGTCTCTAGGCAACCACAAGGTCAACGACCCCTCCATCATGTCATGCTCATCAGCACAGGCTGGTTCCTCTGGTTTGCAGTAGTAGCATTTACCATAGAAACAAGTCTGGTTTCCTGACAGAAACAAAAAGAAAATACTGGCTAATGTGTTCAGGCTTGCAAACGGGGGGCCAAACAAAAAGAAGAAATACCAAACTTTGGAAGACTTTATACAGTGTAAAGTGAAAACCATCTTCAATTACTATTTCTTTTTTCTTGAAACCATTTTAGGTGGAAGAATTTTGCATGGTATTGGGGACTAGCCCCATCTTCGCTTTCGGCGAGCTTTTTTTTCCCCATTAAATCCATTTCTGGGTAAATTCTGATGTTCCTATGTGCCTCTAAATTGTTACATTCACCCAGCTTAACAGTATTCTATTGTTGGGTTCTGATGGAATTAGCAGGATTCACTGTGTTGTTAGATTATGTTAAATTCATCAAGAATAACATTTATGTGTTGTTGGGCTCTGATTGTTGCTCTGATTGACTCAGCAGATTTCACATGTAGCATTGATGGATTCTATTACATTCTGTTGAATTCTATTGGATTCTATTTAATCCTTTTTGATTCTGTTGGGTTCTTTTGGATTCTGTTGGATCCAAAGCCTTGTTTTACTCACCCCGATTAAGGAATGTATTTAGTAGACTTTGTGATGCCACTGGCTTGATTTCGGTTCGAAGATTGATTCGTCTCCCTACTACGATGGGAGCTCTGTGAAATCCTAAAACCCTGTCATGCAAACAAGCAAAGACTGATTACCGAGTCTAAAACTGGTCCCAGGTAGACCTTGCAACGTCACAGATCAGTCGGCAACTGACTTTTTAGGATAAGCTGCGCCTGAGCTATGACCATCAGGAACAAGTCAGTCACCGATTTTGTGCGACCTGAGTGTAACTGCGACGATATTGAGACGATCGGCATCAACCGGTGCTCAAAAAATCCACAGTCGCAAGAGTACAGTACAATAATTTTTACTTCTGCGACCTGTTCCGCAACCATCACACGATTTCTCAGGTTTGTGACCTGAGCATTAATTTTCTGCTTGATGCCGATGGTTCCGTCGTGGCGCAAGCAAATCGTGGGTCGACCTGATGAGGCCGGCTTCAACTCTGAACAATACAAACTTTCTCGATTCTGAGTGCCAAAGTTCAAAAAAATGTTCAAAAAATTGGATTCATGAATATCACCCTCTAACAACACGATGCATTAGGAGAACAAAAGGTAAATCCAGACTTGGACCAAGACTACATGTACATCTGACACAGTTCATTCAAATAGCTTGTCATATGACTGAAAGCTCACCGCACAACCTTCCGACTTTAACGGATCAAAAGGCCATCGGACGTACAGATCAGAGAGGTGTACGCTGAAAAATTGGACTGATTTGAACGTACATGTACACTGGGTGACTGGATGAAATCGAACAGGTTTGATTTTTTGCATCCAATGACACCGGATTTGATGTCATCGGAAAGGTGTGCGGGCAGCACTCTGATTTTACCGGACGCGATATCTACATGTATGTTAACCAATCAGATTCAAGAAGAAAGTAACATGATTCAAAATTGACAGCTGCCATTTTGTCATCATGTGACTGGCCATCATGTGACTGATCATCATGTGACCGATTATGGAATGGAATCGGGTAACGTGTATGGGTAACATTGTGGTGTCCGCAACAGTGAAAAAACGGTACCGGTGATCCAGTGAACTGGTAAAATCAGAAAGGTGTGCCGCTGGCTTAAAGCTACAGTCCATCATTTGTAATTTGTGCATTTTGTTCGTTTGAAGCAACAAAAGGGTTCAAAATCAAATGAAGGATACTGAGCAACTAACCTGATGAAGTTTCAGCTAAGCTTCAGCTGTACATTCCGAGAAAAACAGCATTCTAAGATCTCAATTTCAAATCCAAAGTTACTGAATCATGTTTTGAATTGTTTTGAATTGCAGCTATACGCGACGTCGCGCACTGATCCGACGAATTATAACAACCGCGCGCGCGTGTGCGTCGCTCCAATACTTGTGCGCGCTGCGCTGAATAACAAAACGAACTACTAATTTAAATTTTCCTACGGTGCTTCATAAGAATCACCGTTGGAAATGCCTTCTTTCGTTGATTACCCCAGAAAGAATAATTTAACAGGGAGTTTAGTCCCCTTACTATTTATTCAACCAAGTTTGTTTTTCAACAATAATTACGCCAGTTACTTTTCGGATGGCTGCAAATGATGGACTATACCTTTAAGAATGGTTTAGTTGTCACTTGAATTGTGATTGACTTTGAGTCCACACCCTTACCTGTCTAGATGGAATGCAGCAATCTCCCCCGTATGTCTGTCATACCCTGCGTATGGCGTGCCATCAATGACATGATCTCTTGTGTACCTACATGTAATGCAAGGTCATCAAAGTGGAAACTCTAATACACGTAGAAAGAAAATTCACATGATGAATTTCACCACTTAAAAAACTGTCTTTTCCTGTGTACATTTAACTTTATCGTCAAATAAAGACAATTCAACATCCCAGAAAATAAACTCACAATAAATCAATTTTTTCTTTGTCCCACTTATAAACTTGATATTATCCTGATAAATCATTATAATTCTTAAAGACGAGGCGCGTGTGCATTCTGGTATCCCTATTGGTCGAAGAAGCCTGGCGTGCGTGTGCATTTCCCGAGTGCAACTCGCCCGAGCCTGGTGCCACTGCAGAAAATGGCTATCACCGAATTTGTCTGTACAAAACTGAAAGTTAAGAAATTTTCCAACAAATGGCTCAACATATCAGAAAATTCGGACCACATTTTATCGTTCTGCTTACCTACCGAACACGTACATGTACATGTGAAGCATAGAACCACTAGTGCATCGGGTCGGGTTGACCAGCTGAAACCAACCGGAAACATTACACATAGAAACTGAATCCGAACCGAAACCAATCTGAACTCACCAAAGCCGACCCGAACTGACCCGACCAAAAATTCTGTGAAAAACTGACCCGAACCGAACCAACCCGAAAAAAACCCCCAGAATATCTAGCAGGGGCAAATTGTCCTATATTTCATGAACACTGTGTCCGATTTCTGTGCCTAAACTTACCCATGAATTTTGTTTTTGAAAATTCATGTCATAGTAAAGAATCCTACTGTACTAACCATGCTAACGTGGCCTAACTGTAGGCCTACATGTACATTGTACACTTACAGATGGAGTGTGACAGACCACAAACCACATGCACAATCCCATGGTGCGTTGACATAGTACATGTACATGTACATGTGGTATGCACGCACCGTACCAGGGGTGACTGCTCTATGTTCCAACACCCCTATGTTCCGACAACCTAGATGTGATGCTCCCGGTTAGGGTTAGGGTTAGGGTTAGGGTTAGGGTTAGGGTTAGGGTTTGGGATAGGTGCAGTCGGAACATAGGGGTGTCGGAACATAGAGGTGTAACCGTACCAGGTACAAGACTCTGCAATTATATTGCAAAAATGCACCACGTAAATTTCCAAACAGTTTTCCCTATTTGGGGTTTATTTCAGGTTTTTCACAACCAACCCGAAAATCGCAACTTCATGCAAAACCGACCGATGAAGGAAAAACTGTGCCAATCCAAACTGAAGTTGGTTTTTGGGTCGGACGTTGAAGATTCGGGTCGGATTTGCACGACATTACTCATTATTGGCCCACGATGCACTTCTCCAAAAGGTCCTGGAGTCCCTCTTACATGTACCACTGATAGGTGCTCGACTCACCTTCCAGGTTTGAAGACGACCCACTGTCCTCCCGATAATTCCAGCCGTGCCTTCAGCTGTGTACCTTTGTAACCAATATCAGCCTTGACAATAGGTCGGTTTGCCATAGCGTTCAAAACCATCCCCAAATCGGGATTGTCGGCGGGAGTAATTTGCTTAGAGTTGACCCAACTCCCCGCCAAGTTCCATATTGCACCTTGTGTCCTCACCCCCTCTGGTAACGCATGAGGTATAAGGTCTAGCTCAATGTTCAACAGGGCTTTCGAATCACCATTTTCCCCGTCCAGAATTTTAATTTTGCTGAACGTTAAGTTTTTGTTATCGCTGAAATCTTGGCTTGCATCTCGGAGTTGCGTCTCAATCTTTTGTTCCTCCTTGTCTATGGATGGATTTTCGTCGACATCCACGATTCTAATCCTGGGCAATTTGCCTGAGCGTCTGCTCCCGCTCTGGGGAGGTTTTTGTTGACTGGCTCCCCGCTTGGCACCGTGGTTTGCATTTTTCTGACTTCCTGAAGGTGACGGGGTGTATATGATAATCACCAGCCATGTCAGTATGAAGATGGAAGCCAAAACTAGGACTCTTCTACGTTTCAGCCACACCATGCTCTATACTAGTGGAACATTTACTCTTTTAATGCCACATTCCTTTCTTCAGTTCGACATTTCTTCAGTTCAGGTTTTTCTGTTAGCCTTTCAGTTCGATTGGACAACTGTACGTTAATAGCCACCTGATCATGAGGCGATTTGTCTGGCAGTACCAGACAAGACAAGATTCTCCACACTCACTGCTTCAATTTACAGCGGGCACAAATTACCATACATCATTCTGTCTGGCCACATCAGTCTTCAAAGAACACAATCTGCAATGAAAAAAAATCAATTTAATAACTAGTGCTGTAATGCACAAGCCTGAATATTTTGTAAATTTATAGATATCACTGAGGCTACAGGTGCTAGCACGGTCACAGTGTGTCTTCTTCAATATTTCACCAAACATATGCCAAACAGTCGTTTTTCGTGATCTCGGAGTGAGGTTGATTCATTTTGTTTCAAGCAGTGTGTAGTGTTACTGTGATGGTGAACACTGGTCAAATGCTATCGATTGTAGCTCACAAAATGATGGTGAGTAGGGCCTACCCTTAAACTCCAGTTGTTCGTCTTTGGCACCTTGATACCTTCAATAATTGAAGTATTACCATGATTTTGGCAACTTTTTGAGGTAGATGTTTGTGAAAATACTGTTGTTTACATTCCTTGTAAACTTCTTTGGTTGTGTACAAAGTCTACATGGAGAGTGGGGTGCATTTTCAAAGTATTTTCTTTAAAAAATATAAATGTTTCTCAGTCCCAGTCTCGTGTATTTTTAACATTTTTACAAAGACTGACCTTCATTCAGATAATCATCATTATTAGGGGGGCCTATATGATGAAAAAAGTGGCATCAGTAATTCAGTATGCAACATTCTTTCCTACATGTATGCCATCAGGCCACAGTTAGGTCAACTATTCGCTGAAGCGCTACTATGACCGACCAAAGTCCAAATTTGAAAAAAGGAAGTTCTAGTGCCCAATTTAGGGAAGGAATTCCATACTCGTATGTCAGTTATCTGTGACAAATCCAGGAAGCTCTGGCAATGTGAAGACAATTTTTTGAAAAATGTGTTTTTAGAAATTTATCACACTTTGGATGCACACATCAGCTTGGCAGCAGACGGTCTAGGCGGCCAATTTTGGCACTGGTTATGATGTATGCAGTAATTAGTGCGCATTATGTGACATCGACAACGCACTACCTGTAGGCCTACCCAATGATACTAGTGCAATACGTCATCATGAATATTTAATTTGTAATGAATAAAGATCATTAGCCTATACTTTAAATACATCAAATAATCCCTCACTGGCAACAATCGTTCGACTAGTGTAGCGGATACGATAAATAAGGCGGTGTGATTAAATAACTAACAACATTCCCTGTTCGAATCCCAGTAGAGTAAGTAACTAGTAAATAAAGAGGATTGGAGGAGGGTAGAGAGTGAGAGTCGAGGAGGGAAAATAGATGGAAAGAACCATAGAAAGTAACATTTTGGCGCTTGAAAATGTATTGAAAAAAGTGACGTACATGTAGGGCCTACATGTAGAAGTAAGGAAATCTTTCCTCAATTAGGCCAACTGTCTATTGTGGGTCTAGATTTGATTTAGCCCCATAATGTGGCCAATTTACTGCTGGACTACCTCCGTAAATAAAGGCCACACTTCCTCCATGTACAAAAACATGTCGAACTTTGTCAAATTTTGATTTTCACATTTAGGCTTAGTTTGTAGTTTATTTTTGCTTAAGAAGCATACTCACCCTCTTTATAGGCTAATCAGAAAGTGCTGCCTTTTTCAGATGTCTAATTTTCGTGAAATTTCATTCATGTTGAAATTTTGATATTCAAACGGGAAACAGGTCAACTCGTACGCGAACCAACTCGTACGCGAGACAACTCGTACGCGGATTGGTCAACTCGTACGCGAGACAACTCGTACGCCAGCCAACTCGTACGCAAGACAACTCGTATGCGGACCAACTCGTACGCGAACCAACTCGTACGCCAGGCAACTCGTACGCGGACCGAAATAAGCAAATTTAAATTGAACGATGTTTACGATCGCCAAAAGTTTACCCCAAAACACACGCCACAGTTATCGATTTATCACAGTACACGAATCTGGAAATTTCACGAAAAATAGACATCTGAAAAAGGCAGCACTTTCTGATTAGTTTGACATGTTTTTGTACATGGTGGAAGTGTGGCCTATATTTACGGAGGTAGTCAAGTAAATTGGCCACATTTATGGGGCTAGGCCTACATGATTTAACTTGGACTCGGAGCCGAGGATCCTCAATCCTTCCTCGTCCATGAGAAACATATTTTGACAAAAATGTTGGTTGTGATTACACGGTGAAATTGAAGAGATAAGGATTTGATAACTCACCTCCTAAGTTGTTTCAGAACGTAGAATCTCAGGTTTGAATAAACCTACAAAAACTACATTTTGTTCGCAAAGCTCAAACTTTAGCAAGTCAAATCAGAGCACGGCGCGAGCTAGAACAACAATGACAGCGCCCTCAAGCTCCGGACCATTTCTATGGGAGAACAAAGGTGTTTGGGGACTCCAACTTCGTTTCAGTTTTGGCTTCATGCCTTGCTTTAATTGTTTCGAAGCTTAGCTGTAATGTATAAACATATATATACTTTAGCCTTATACGATTTAATGTTCGTAAAGCGGAATACCAAGGACTCATATTCAGTAAGACAAATCTCTTACATCGGGGAGAAATAACTTTCCTGAGGCTGAATGCAAATGGAGCCGGTATTTTGCAAACCACACATGGCTGATGGAGAGTTAGTTCAGATGAAAAAAATAATATATTATTTTTTGCCATTTCTAATAAATAACAAAATAATTGATAAATCGAAGTTTTTTTTCCATCACGGTTTTTCTTCTTTCACGAGCTTAACAATAAAGCCAGTCATAAAGTTGAGTATCGCTTGCACGAATACGCGTTAAGATATATCTAGATCGACAGCAATCGTTACATAACAGTCACTGCACCCTTTGCGAGCATGCATTGGCGTAGCCGGGGGGGGGGGGGGGGGGGGGGGGGCCTGCGGGGCACATTCCCCCACAAATTCCCAGCCCCGAATTTGCCCCTCGCCCAATATTAAACCAGAAGAAGGATATACGAGTGTTTTAACCCGATTCTCTTTCAGCCTACGGATTAAAGTACCCACGTCAAATTGATTCTGGACACCCCCCGCCCTCCCCCTCCCCACTTGCAGCAACTACCTGGCCAGTCGCCCCCTGACAATTTTAGAAACATGTTGTTGTAGATCCGCCTTTCGTTTTTGCAATTTCAGCAGCGTCGTTATTTGATATACCATCTGAGACGATGCTATTAATGGTTTGGGAAGATATTTGTTCTTTAAAACAGAATAATTACTTTCCAAGTATTGCGTAAGTTGTTTCTTTCCAATTCGATTAAAAAAAGAAAAACTATACCTTGTGTTTCTCTTAAATCACTGTCATCATCGTTAATTGATAAATTAAAGGTTAATGATTAAAAGACGAATCAAATGTTTGTTGTTATATTTTAGAAGATTACATCCTTTTCCAAAATACTTTCCCTTTAAAGTGGCATAGCTCCATCCATTAATTGTGTACAATTGTTTTTAAAGCGATTTAGGATCAAAGCTTCCTTTGTATTTCATTGCACAGATGTAGTCCTTTCATCTAAACGAGGTTAGACATACATTTGGAGGTACTCTGAATTCATGAATCTAACACATTTTTTTTTTTACATTTTAAACAGCTTTTATTTTACATCAGCCTCACCTGACAATTAAACGTGTTATTCAATATGTTTTTTTTTTCAAATAATGTTTTCTCATCAATAGTGTTGGTTAAGCTCACACAAACGGAATTAAATGTCGTACTGAGTGTAAAACGTATCTTCAACCAAGCACCTGCAGTGCTTTCCTTATCCAGTTTAAAATCGACATAGAGACACTTATTACAATTGTCAATAAATGTATAATTTATTGTAAGAATATACTTTTACGCCACGGCACATCAACACATTATTAACATCGACTCGAGTAATAACCATATAATTTTATACAGCAAAAGGCATACGCTATACGAAACTTTCTGTACTGTTCGTTTTAAAAGCGTACATTAATTAATCGATGGCCATATTGAAGTTACATAATACAACATAAAAGTCCAGCCCTTATCTCGAATCCAGTAATCACAGGCTTCTCGCAATGTAAATCTTCATGCAAAGTTTAGAATATAAAGTGTTTTTACAAGAATTCAACATTATGAAGGTACGAATATTTTTTTTTAAATTTCCCCCATTTTTTGGGCTAAATGTGCATTTTATATATACACACTATATGTTACAGCCGATTCAGCATTTAAACTATTTCGATTCAGTTTTTGTGTCAATCCTTCGTATTAATTCCTGTGTTGATTTAGTGTCCGACAGTTATTATCCATCTATAGGCGCAACCACTTTTTGTTAAGGCCAAAAAAAAAAGTCTCCGGTTTCTGGTATGCGCGCGCATCGCCGTAGCGTCGGCAAAATGAAAAAGTTTTTTTTCAATGAAAGATGATGTCTCAAAACCACCAAACTCACTGGTTTGACTGGAATTCTGCTGCTGCGCAATTCAACGTGTTTTTAGTTGGGGTTATGATCGAGAATAAGCTTTATGTGGCCTCTCTGGACTCCCATATATTTGCACTAAGTTTAGTCGGGCACCATTTGCAGTCATCAGCCGACATTTGAAGCAAAAAAAGTCGGGTAAAAAAAAAAAAAGCCGCGTCGCCGCACCACCTTTTGGACAAGCTCCATACCAGAAACCGGAGACTTTTTTTTGGGCCTAATAGGCTACATTTTGAATTTATAATCCTTAAAACTGTAAAGTGTTTGCCTTAAACAACACCACTGAAGATTTGTTCTCATCAATGGTGTTGGTTAAGCTCACACACATCAGAAACTGAATTAAATTTCGTACCAAGTGTTACACGTATCTTTAATTAACCAATCCCCTCTAGTGCTTTCTTTTTACAGTTTAGAATCGATATTAACACTGATTATTGTCAATAAATATATAGAATGCAGATAATACTCTGCCACAGCACTTTATACAGCAAAAGACGTACGCAAGACGAAACTTTCCGTACTTTTCGTTACAACATCGTACATTAATTAATCGATGGTCACATTGAAATTACATTAACTTGAATACAACATAAACATCCAACCCAATTATTTCAAATCCAATAATCACAAGCTTCTCGCAATGTAAATCTTCATGCAAAGTTTAGAATGAAAGAAACATATTCTCACAAGAATTTAAAGGGCTAAAATATGAACTTTTTTTTAGGAACATATTTTGTGCAACTTTCCACATTTCTTAAATGTTTAGACACTATTTTACATCCCTTTTTGTTAATTTTATTGAAAAGTGCGCTTCTTTCAATATGTACATTTGTCCCTGCTTTTCAGAACAACTGAGGGCGCTGTTACTGCGATGTCATGTTGGGATGACACTGTTCAGTTTAGGGGTTTTTCTGTTCAAATTGTGAACCCATAACATTGCTCACTGAAAACATCTGTTGTGAAATGTTTGATCTATGGCTTACTATCATGTACTGACACAGTAAAGAATCATGATCGCAGAAAAGAAATTTCAAGACAGCAGAATATCCAAAATTCTGGTAACTGTTGGTGCTGAAATAACTGTAACATTGAGGTTTCTGCCTGAAATGATACCCAAGTGTCTTGTACTCATGAATATGGAAATTGGCAATAGCATAAATACAAAAAAAGGCAACAAACTACCCTTGAAAGTGGCAAATCAAAAATTGAAAATAAGTTAAATGGGACACAAAGATGAATTTTCAAGGATTGCATGAAAAAAATAAAAAGTCTATGCGAATATTCTTGTTTTCCCTGCTTTTTTTTGGCTATATATCCAAATTTTCACAAGCAAAATAAGTATTCGTAGATAGAATTATATATGCAATGTATACTAATTCAGCATTTAAACTTGCCTGGTGTTTCGGTTCAGTTTAGTGTCAATCCTTCGCATTAATTTCTTTGTTGATTAAGTATCCAACAGAAAGTCAATGAGCTATTTTTAGGCACAGCCACTATTTTTAATTAATGGGCTACATTTTGGATTAACAATCTTCAAAACTGTAAAGTTGTTTGCCTGAAGCCAGGAAAGCGCTCAGTTGACATACCATGGCCTTTTTAATTGACAAGTTACATCAGTTAGTAACATACTAATGTAGCATAAGCGTATAAAGGATGTTCGCCGAATGCATGCATCATTGTAAAATTCATCGCATGGCCCCTTTAGTAAATCTGTACCATTTGTAAAAAAAAAAAAAAAAAACAATGTTTTTTTAATAAAAAAAAAATTAAGCTTACATTATGTACCATTTGTAAAAAAAAAAAAAAACAATGTTTTTTTAATAAACAAAAAATAAGCTTACATTATCAAGTAATACAATGGCGGAGTTGATTTTATGGGTATAGGCCCTAGGCGCCTACTTCCCTGAGCGCCCTCATTGGATGTGTCCTGACCTGAAGACAGCTTTGATCGTCCCCTCCCCGCGCTTATTTCTTCAGAAACAATTGACGGAAAAAAACCTCCAAAACTGAACAAATACGACCAACAATCACGCGTGATGTTGCACAAATTGCGAAGTTTCCAACAACATCTGAACGACACACGTCATGACAACTACGAATGTTTTTGGTCATCTTAATCGGGGAAATCGTTTTGTAAATCATCGTCGTCAGTCATTCACTCTCAAAACGCTGATTAAAATTTTGTTTGTTAAAAAAGTTGGTTAAAATTTTATCAACGTTATGCAAAATTGTCCAATTTTGCCCAACGTTTACCCAACGTTAATTTGTTTTAACCAACCGTTGGGCTGTTCAGCTGTTAAGCAGCAACAGTTGGTTAAAAGTAGTCATTTTACCCAACTATGGTTAAAATCGGGTACATTTAACCAGTATTGGGTGAAAGGACTACTTTTAACCAACTGTTGCTTAACAGGTGAACAGCCCAACGGTTGGTAAAAAAAAAAAAATAACCAACACGTTGGGCAAACGTTGGGCAAAATTGGACAATTTTACACAGCGTTGGTTAAAATTTTAACCAACTTTTTTAACCAACAAAATTTTAACCAGCGTTTTGAGAGTGTTCCACAGTATGTAAATGAGCAGTTGATTAAAAACTAAAATATGCTTGGCCTTGATACCAGGGTTCGATTTCGCCATGTCTTTTGCGCAGTTCAAAGCCACGGCTATTTCCATATCCTTTTAGGTATGAATTACTTTGCAATAACAGACAACTGTATGCGCTGATTCACTTTCGGGGTTTTTGCCTTTGGTTTAGCCGCGAAACAAACTGTGAAGAAAGTGTAAAGGAAAGGATTGAGAGACGAGTTGATTGGCAGAACCAGAACCGCAACCCATGCATACACCTCGGTGGATAAAGCGACTGTTCCTGTCTGAGACAGAATCCCCAGGATGATTATTGGCATCCAACAGCAGAAATCCGTCATCACAATCAACGCCATCTTGGCCGCCATTTTGATTTCACGCTCCCTGTGGGCATTCGCTCGGACAGCCCTGGTCGTCCGCTTGACACTGATGAAGATGGCGACGTTGCAGCTCAGGACAATAAGAAATGAAACCAGATTGACACCAAGAAAGAGAACGATTGACAGGATCCAAGATGGCTTCTCACCTGTGGCTACAAAAGTGTTAATGTCGACTGCCGGTAATGAGAGCGAAATAAAAGAACTAAGAGTCTCGCTTCTCACATCAGATGCCTTAGTGGTAAGAGGAAGGCCGATACAAACATCCGAAAGTCCATATATATCAGAATCAGACCCAACTGAAAGTGTTGGCACGATGCTCAGACAAAGTGCCAGAAACCACAAGACAGCAATGATAGTTGTTGTTGATTTTCCCCCAAGAGAGAAGTTTCTCAACGGAAACACAATGCCTAGGAAGCAGTCAAAGCTGATGAGTGTCACAAAAAACACGGATGCCTCACTGGACAGAACTGACAGAACTCCAGCAACTTTACACAACATGCTGGAGCGCCACTCAGGGGCCGAAAAAAAGTAGTCCTCGCCAAACGCAAGATCTGCCCCAGCTATGATTATCATGTACACACCCATCATGAAGTCTGCGATTGCCAGATTTCCAACCATACGTGAGAGCGTCTTTTTACCCCCTCCGTCCCCTTTCTGTTTAAGTCTCCAAATCAGTACAGTCGGATTACCAATAAGGGCGCTTATTCCCAATACCCACAACACCACTCGTAGTATGTCATTTGGCATAAGGCTGTCGCACAGCTTCAAATCTGGTTGAGGCTTTGTAGTTGAACAGTTTTGCTCGATCGAAAAGTGATGCAACTTGGATAAGGCACAACAAACACGGTACTCATCCACGTGTCTGAAAATTAAATGAATTAAATGTTTTTAAACATTACACACAATGTATTAAGATTTTCGTGTCAGTACTGCACATAGCATTTGACGCTCTCAAGAATTGGGTGCCGGAAGACTTTCCCAGGCAGCATCATCATTCGTGTTTGATAAAAAACTATTGTAATTGTTGTTATTTGAAAAGCAACTCAATGACTTACGCTTCTTGCAAGGCTGGTAACCCATCAGAGGCGACCTTATTAAGCTTAGTCAACGTGCCTGATATGTTAAGCAGGAAACTGGAAAAATGACAGGAAAATTGACACTTTACCAAGATATGCCTTCGGCTTATACTGTTTTCGTTCGTACGTTAATTCTCTTTCAAACGTGTCATCTGTTCAACCTCCGAGCCATCAAGCCTCGAGCTAGTTTTAAAAATTGTATTTAAGATTGCAAATTTATATTTGATAACCTTAACTTACAATTAGTATTGTGGGCTCGTTCAAAAACAAAGTTTTTCTCTTCAGTTTGCAGATAATTATAAGTTTTGCGAAATCTTTTTGGACATCTTTTACCAGTTTTCTGGAATTGCAATCAATGATAATTTTACGATAAAAATAAATAATAAAAATGCTTATTTATGGAAATCGCCATGTCTAAATGGCTTTAGGAATAAGTTCTTATCAGATATTTGCAGAATATGCCCAGCATAGCCTACCCAGTAAGTCTTGGTGAAAATTTGAAAGATTTTTATTATTTTGTTTTTAATGTTTCTTTTTAGCACGGCATGTGCCTTGGTTTAAAACGTCTTTACAAAACCTACTAAGACTAGCGGTTCTTTTGTAATATTTGGATAATTTATGTCGGTGTTAATATAATTTAGCAACAACTGAAATCTGCAAACTTTACTTAAAAGGAGCCGTAAATGCCAACGATCCAAATAAAACAATGCTGAACAGCTTTTTTAGTTTGACTGTTTAAAATTAGAACATAAAAAAATCACACGTTGGCTTTCTTTATTAAATCAATAATAATACATGAGCAAAGTTACGTGAGAAGAATTGATTTCCCAATTTCTTTTTAAACCCACAACATTACGACAATAACAGTTTTATTATCTCATCAAAATAAAAAGTACCTGATTACCCCCGATTAAAGTCTTAATTTACCAGCTATTTCAAGTATCGAACTCGAAAGAAAATGTTTACGGGTAGAGAGAGTCAGATTGATGCCCAAATCTTAATATGCAAATTGAGATTGCACTCTCCGCTGCAGTGAAATAAAAAATAAAACAAGTGCCGTTTCAAACTTACAGAAGTTGAAGACTTGACAGCCCGCTAAACGCGTCGGCAGGAATCGACTCTACAGGAAGACTTTGCATCGCACTGTCAAATCAAGTAAAGAATGAACTGAGTTGAAATACACAGGGTGTTCTCTCAGAGAAAGGTACGAAAGCCCTGTAGTGCCATCAAGTATATATTTCGCCAAGTTCGTTTTTATGAGTTATATATTTGGCCAAGTTCGTTTTTATGAGTTATTATTTCGCAAGGTTCGTTTTTATGAGTTATATATTTCGCCAAGTTCGTTTTTATGAGTTATATATTTGGCCAAGTTCGTTTTTATGAGTTATATATTTTGCCAAGTTCGTTTTTATGAGTTATATATTTCGCCACGGTTCGTTTTTATGAGTTATATATTTCGCCAAGGTTCGTTTTTATGAGTTATATATTTGGCCAAGTTCGTTTTTATGAGTTATATATTTCGCAAGGTTCGTTTTTATGAGTTATATATTTCGCAAGGTTCGTTTTTATGAGTTATATATTTCGCAAGGTTCGTTTTTATGAGTTATATATTTGGCCAAGTTCGTTTTTATGAGTTATATATTTGGCCAAGTTCGTTTTTATGAGTTATATATTTCGCCAAGTTCGTTTTTATGAGTTATATATTTCGCAAGGTTCGTTTTTATGAGTTATATATTTCGCAAGGTTCGTTTTTATGAGTTTATATATTTCGCAAGGTTCGTTTTTATGAGTTATATATTTGGCCAAGTTCGTTTTTATGAGTTATATATTTGGCCAAGTTCGTTTTTATGAGTTATATATTTCGCCAAGTTCGTTTTTATGAGTTATATATTTGGCCAAGGTTCGTTTTTATGAGTTATATATTTTGCCAAGTTTGTTTTTATGAGTTATATATTTCGCCAAGGTTCGTTTTTATGAGTTATATATTGTCCAAGTTCGTTTTTATGAGATATATTTTACGGAATTACGGAGTTTTATGAAGTTACGGAGCCCCTAAAGGGACATCCAAAATAATTTTTTTATCTCGTGCACACGACATAATATCTCGTGCGCACGAGATAATTATCACTGGCGCACGACATATATCACGTGCGCACGACATAATATCTCGTGCGCACGAGATAACTATCACGTGCGCACGACATATATCTCGTGCGCATGACATATATCTCGTGCGCACGAGATAATTATAAGCATTAACGGAGCTTGCGCATGTCGTGCGCACGAGATATATGTCGTGCGCACGAGATAGTTTGTCGTGCGCACGAGATAAAAACATAATTTTGGATGTTCCTTTAGGGGCTCCGTACCAGACACGCTGCTTTCGTTACAAACAAACTCGTCCGCTGCACGTGCAGCAAGCTCCGTTAATACTTATAATTATCTCGTGCGCACGAGATATTATTTCGTGCGCACGTCATATATGTCGTGCGCCTGTGATAATTATCTCGTGCGCACGAGATATTATGTCGTGCGCACGAGATAAGAAAATAATTTTGGATGTCCCTTTAGGGGCTCCGTAACTTCATAAAACTCCGTAACTCCGTAAAATATATCTCATAAAAACGAACTTCGACAAAATGTATCTCATAAAAACGAACTTCGAGAAAATGTAACTCATAAAAACGAACTTCGAGAAAATGTAACTCATAAAAACGAACTTCGAGAAAATGTATCTCATAAAAACGAACTTCGACAAAATGTATCTCATAAAAACGAACTTGGCGAAATATATAACTCATAAAAACGAACTTGGCGAAATATATAACTCATAAAAACAAACTTGGCGAAATATATAACTCATAAAAACGAACTTGGCGAAATATATACTTGATGGCACTACAGGGCTTTCGTAGAAAGGTATCACAACAGGCTGGATTCAGTGTTTCGTAGGCCCTAGGCATACTAGGCACCAGCACCAATTTCATGTTAATGCTAAGCTGTAGGCCTACTATAACTAGCAAGCCAGTCCAAACTGGTAGCTCTCTAAAGCCTGTTGGCACACAGTGGTATATGTTTAGTAGGCCCTCATTTTTTTTCGTAGGGCCCCGATTTTTTTCGTAGGCCCTATAGCACACAGTGCCTACAGTGCCTACTGTGCCTATCGGAAAATATGGGCCTGATCACAAAACAAAGGGATGTATTACCAAATAATATGACCAAACTATGAACAATATGACCATTATTATGGTCGTCATAAACTACTTTGCGGTAAACTTTCCAATGATATCATGGATGCATTCCTCTGGTCACACATCACCGACTTCCACGATTTAAGATAAAAAAAAACATAAAATAATGGTCGTTGAGTTTATAACTTGTTCATATTGTACCTTTGTTTGGGGATTACTTTTCGCGGGACAGCAATATATTTCTACTATACATTCCAACGACGTCACATTGCAAACATACATACATGTATTATTTCGTTGGAAAACACATTGGAAGTAGTTATTACGATCTGTTACATATTTTCTTTTAATAAATCAATACTGTGACTTTCCCAAGTCAGAGAATTGATAGGGGAATAAATGTGTGCTTGGAAGGTATTAAACACTTTGTTTAAGACTGGTTGGAGTCTGGATGCTGAAAATTACCCGTGGCGAAACCGAGGGTAATTATGAGCATTCCAGGCGCTAATCAGTCTTAAACCTTGAGTGCGTTCGATTACTCCCCCAGCTTACTCGGACCTAGCTCCTCGCGTGATGACGTTGACCATGTTGTGAAACCAGCGCGCGTGCGTGTGTATTGTTATTTGAGGGCGTAATACGCGCAATGTCCAAATCCTAACATCAAGGCTATAATACATTCAGACACTCCCGGCAGGGTGACCGTTTTAGCCGATTTTTGGCTAATTTAACAGATTCTTTTGTTAAAAAAAAAAGAGCTTGACAGAGAATTTGACAGAATGGATATTTTTGGCAGATTTCTGGCAGAATTCTGCAAAATGGTGATTAACAGCTAAAAACCATAGCAAATTTGGAGAAAAAAATGGTACATTTGTTTAAAAAATCTTTAATATTTTCAAACTGAACAAATCCTTGGATAAATGGAACAGGTCGGCTGGTCTAGGTGCTGAGATTTACTGGGAACCTGACTTAACGCCGCAACCGCGTTTTGCCTAAAATTTACCCAATAATTTCAAAACATCTTTATGTGACTATAGACTGTTAATTATGTAATTTGAACCTTAATTAAGGCAGCACTACAAATCTGCATGTGATTTTAAGGGTTTCCAGTGTATTTTGCGGAAATCTCGGAATTTGGCAGATTTTGATAAATCTGACCGATTTTTGAAGCGCATTTAGCAGAATGTTGCCATGACCTTACGGTCACCCTGACTCCCGGCCAAAATGGTTGGTTACCTCCTGAGCATGCCAGCGTAATTTTTATTCCTAGGAGGGTTAGGGGCAATGTCATGAATAATTCATGTTTATCCATGAGAACGGACAATGACATCAACAGCATTGTTGTTAGTTACTCAACTAGTTACAATACATTAAAGCATTTTAAAGAACGGTTGTCGTCGAGCTACCACACAGTTACTGTGTGGTAGCTCGACGACAACCGTTCTTTAAAATGCTTTATGCTACTGTAGCCTAGCGGATAGCGAGATGAGCTATGGATACAAAGATCCCTGGTTCGAATCCACGTCGTCGCTGCTCATTTTCATCAGCTATTTTTCTTCTCCAAATTTATCACTGAGATAATTTTAAATTAAGGGGAAAATAGAACGAGAACCTGAGTCTTGCAATGATTCAAAGGGAAAACTGAATTATTCATGACATTGCCCCTAACCCTCCTAGGAAAAAACATTACGCAGCCTGCCACGGTCATCCACTCCCCCGCTCCCCGGTTGTTCTCCCCAGCTGATGGAGCACACACCGCGCAATGAGAGACAACATTGAACAGGGGCCTGGTTTCTTATCAGGTGATCTGAGTTCGAATCTCAGTGAGCGTTTTCACTTCTTCTCATTTTACCTTTTAAATAAGTAAAGCGAGGAAGGAACATTTCTCACTAGACGTAAAGTCTGTCTTGGGTTTGTGTTATGGAGAACAAGGCATTAGATATGCATGTATAATGGACCAATCAGAAGATGGAAAGCGGATGCCGTTTGGAAACAAAAGAAAGATTTTTTTTTCTGTACACATGCATATGGGCGTATTTCGAAGTTACGTTGAGTTGCAAGTCAGGTTCTCGGACTTTATTTTCCCTTGAAAAAAATCCTCCAAAACCACAAGAAGCATCCAATGGGAATCGAACTCGCACCATCGGATTCGTAAGCCAATGTAGTATCCGTGACACTTCAGCAGTGACTCGATCGATGTGGTAGTTTTAAACATTATACTATTGCACATAACTATAGGGCCCTCCAGCATATTCTATATTATACTAACAGCGTGTGGTATGGAAAAAAAATAGCGCCCAGGGCGTCATGCACGTTGGCAGCCATGTTTATTGCATGGCTCGATTCGGCGAACCGACTCGGCGATCCGGCTCGAGTAAGCACTAGAAGTCACGTGAGAGGTAAATCGAACGCTATCGCGCTTGCACGAGTAAGTGCGGGGGAAGTAATCGAACGCACTCCTTGTATGAAATATTGACTTACTGGTAGTATTGCGCATCCTTAAAGGTAGTCTGGTTCCCAGACCAAAAGATTCTGACTATTCCTGATGAATCTTAGGTCAGGCAGCCTCCGTGACTAAAAACAAACATGACAGCGTTGAGGGCCCTTTTTCAAAGCTCGGTTTCGTTTCCGATTTCGCTTTATCGCTTGTAGCTTTTAATGTTCTGATCATAGTTTTAAAATAAATCACTTGCTTTGTAATATCATACAGTTACGATAATACAGTTTGATGTTTCTGTAAGATAACATTGACTAATGTTGATTTGGAATCTTCAAAATTAGGCATCCAAATAGCACTGTTATCAGGCAGACCCGAACGAAGACCGAGTTTTGGGAAATCTCGGTAACGGTCGTCAAATTCAAAATTGTACATGACGCATCAAAAAAGTTCGGCCATACGATCCGAGTATATTTGATGCACAAAATCATCGTTGAATTACAGGTTTTCCAAATGAAAGCAATGAACATTAATTATCAAGTCATTTGAAATAAAATTAATAAGCAATTAGCAGTTAATTAAACCTATATTATATACTCGGGCGCTATCCGATTGTCGACGAAACGACTTCGGCAAACTTCGGAAATTTTCGGAAAAAGGAGGAATTCCTCCCGTTTTAGTCACGTGATGTAAATTGTCATACAATGTATTACCGGAGGCTACCGGACCTAAGATTCATCAGGAATAGTCAGAATCTTTTGGTCTGGGAACCAGACTACCTTAAAGGTATAGTCCATCATTTGTAATTTGTGCATTTTGTTCGTTTGAAGCAACAATAGTGCTCAAATTCTAAAGAAGGGCGCTAAACAGCTAACCTTATGAAGTTTCAGCTCAGCTTAATTCAGCTATATATTTCGAGAAAAACAACATCTTGATTTCAAATAAAAAGTTGCTGAATCATGTTTTGAATTGGGCTTGAATTCAGCGTCCGACACACGTTCTCATCATGAAGGAAGAAAATAAAAATATTTTATTCCTCCATGTTCTCACTGAGCCAATGGACCGATCCAGTAACCACCGCCCCATGGCGTTCTGACCAATCAGATTGCAGCTACGCGATGTCGCGCACTGATCCGACGAATTATAGCAACCGCGCGCGGACGTGTGCGTCGTGTTAACGCTTGCGTGCGCTTCGCCGGATAAAAAAACTACTAACAGAAATTTCCAACTGTGCCTTCTTTCGTTGATTTCTTCAAAATGACAGCTTGCCAGAAAGAAGAATTTCACAGGGTGTTACAACTGATAATGTAGTAACCAACGGATAACGCATCATCAACCGATAATGTATCACAAATTGACCGATATTGTATCACTAACCGATAATGTACCAAAAATTGACTGATAGTGTAGTAAAATTTGTATCCGATAATGTATCACGTGTCGACGGATAATGTAACTACAAAATAAGTGTATCCGATAATGTATCACCACGGAACGGATACTGTATCAACCGATAATGTATCAAAAATCAACCGATAATGTATCAGTATGGGGAAAAGGTGTACACAAATGTTTGTTTTATGTCCGATTACTCCCGCCCCATTTTTTCACCAGGGAGGGGGGTCTGGGCTAGTTGATCACCACCACCCCCATTATTTTGTATTTAGAGAAAAAGGGCAGATTTTGAGGTATTTTTCAAACTTTCCAACCGCCGAAATGTATTAAATAGTACTGAGAAAGGGAGAAAAAAATACAAATAGCTTGAAATGTGCAGGGACGTCGGTATCATGAACAGCGTCCCCAGTGTCATGTGGTCTCCAGCAAAGCCCCCCCCCCCCCCCCCCCCTGTTTGTATTTCACGGCCAGGACTTTTTTTTTTTAGCTATCCCCCATCCCCAAGTCCCCAGCACAGATTTACGCTACTGTTGCAGGGGCGGATCCAGGAATTTTCGCGGGGGGGGGGGGGGGTCATCAGCAAAACAATCTGAAAATGTACACAGGAATTCTTTCTGGACTCTGCCCCCCCCCCCCTAAAAAAAGCCTGGGCATTATTTTGTACGGTACAGTAATATTGTGTACATGATTGTAGGATTTTATCAGCGCTCCCCGTTGAAAATATGGCACGACCCCCCCCCCCCCCCCACTCATCGACCCCCCCCCTCCCCTCATCCCCCCCTCCCCCTCCTCCCCCCCTCCCCCCTCATCCACCCTTCCCCTCATCCCCCCACTAAATGAGCAGTAATGCTGTGATTGTGCCCTTTTCAAATCTGTAAGAAAAAAAAATCGACTGGGGTCGACAAGGGACCCATGAAGCTTGATCGCATCTAGACTATCTTCGACGATTGCCGCCTAAATCCGGTAAACTTGTTACATTGTATCTTTTGTGACAGCTCAAGTTACACGATCATTTCAGATGGTAGTTTTGCTATACACATGCCTCGCCACTCGTATGTGTTCCCGGTTCATCCACAGCGCGTATTTTGAATGATGCAAAGTTATTGGGGGAGGGAATAGTCTGGGAGACCATCGCAAGTTAAATTGAACGTATGCGCTCGCCGACGCTGCCTGACGCTCATGCGAAGACGCTGCTGCTAATAGCCACATTCTGGCACATTCTGGAAGTGGTGTGGAACTTTGCGCGCGAACCAGTACAGTACAGTACGCACATGCTGTGTCCCGTCCATTGATCTCCATAAGGAGATCAATGGTCCCGTAGGTCCATGAGGCTCTCAAAAGTGGTAAAACGCGCCCTCTTGTGTCGCAGCACGAAGCCCATAGGAGGCCAAGTGTCCAGAGAAAAGAACTTGTCCACATTTCGGCGCGGATAGGCGAGTGCGGTTACCCCCCCCCCCCCCCCGACATCAAAAGCTGGATACGCCACTAGCCTAGGCCCACTTGGAAGTAGAGCGTCTCCGAACCAGAGAAACTCCCTACCTCCCAAATTAAAAAAAAATATATTATTAATGATAAACTTTCTCGAGTGGGGACTCATCATAGTAAAGGCACTTATTAGACTTTAATTAATTTGCAATATTTCCACCTTTTCCCAATACTGATACATTATCGGTTGATTTTTGATACATTATCGGTTGATACAGTATCCGTTCCGTGGTGATACATTATCGGATACACTTATTTTGTAGTTACATTATCCGTCGACATGTGATACATTATCGGATACAAATTTTACTACACTATCAGTCAATTTTTGGTACATTATCGGTTAGTGATACAATATCGGTCAATTTGTGATACATTATCGGTTGGTGATGCGTTATCCGTTGGTTACTACATTATCAGTTGTAACACAGGGCGTTTAGTTCCTTACTACATGTATATTTCATCCAAGTATGTTTTTCAACAATGATACGCCAGTTACTTTTTGGATAGCTGCAAATGATGGACTCTGGCTTTAACGTACGTGAGGATTGCGACGTTCAACCAATAAAACGGTATTTCATGTGACACAGGACGATTGTTTGAGACCAGCCAGCCATGTCTTTATCATCCATTTAAGACCGGCCCCGTGACGGGTTCTCGACCAATGGGAATGGGTAAACTATCTTAGGTATTTATGAATAATACTGTAATATCGCAAATATCCATTACATACCTTTTTTGCATGAACCAAATTTAAAAGAAATGACCGAAAAACCCCTTTATATACAATAGTTAACGTTAGCTTTGGTGAGAGTGAGATCGGGTCCTATATAGATATAGTTTAAGATCCAAATAGAGCTTGCAGTATATACTCTTCAACATGGGCGTCGCCTGGATTTTTTTCCAAGGGGGGGGGGGGCTAAGCAATATTTTCCCCAAAATTCCTTAACTTTTTCATTATGTTCTCAATTTATCATTTTTCCGAGCGTGAGCAGGGGAGCATTTGCCCTAACCCCCCCCCCCCATCAAATTAACAGCAATTGGCTTCGCACCTCTTTTCACTTTTGTTTGTCTTTTTTCCCGTTTTTTACGGCGACGCCCATACTCTTCAATTAACCAAAACAAAATGCGAACCACATCAAACTTACAGATGTTTGAGACTTGAGAGTCCACCAAAAGTACCAGGTGGAATGGTCACAAGCGGAAGATTTAATCAAATGGAGAACGACACAGTTGATATATAGTGCAAAAAAATAGATATTACCGTTGGGAAGAACGCGCTTAATATTTCTTCACAAAATAATGCATGTGCTCCTCAAAACAACATTTGCTTTTTCTCCTGACAAATTTTCAATTTGTATAATATGTCTAAACCAAAAAAGTACGAATAATGGTGTCTTCAACTCTCTGCAAAAAAGGGTTTTCATTTTGCGCATAAATGAACCCGCTATGCATTTGAGAATATTATCCACATTATCTGAAAAAAAATATTTTAATAACTAAATGTTGCTGGATTTGGTTGTTAGATGTCTGTTTCAAAGTGAATAACTTCTATATTGCTAGGGGAAAAAACGATTGAAAAGAAATCTACTTTTCGAGTTCAAACTCGACAAAAAAACCGGGAACTTATAATTTAATCATATTATTCCGATTAATGCAGGGTGAAAGTTACTGACGTTATCCATTATAGATTAAAGTTGGCTTTTACTGTTATGTTTTGTGACTCTTGCCCCGAATAAAATACAGTTTAAAAAGCTTCAAGAATAATTTCTTATCTATTATTGGCAAGATTAAATAATCCCGTCATGCTCAGTACTTTGCGAAAATTAGAACTATTTGTAAGATAAAGCTAGCTGATAATAAAACGGTTGTAAAATCCCAATTTCAGTAAGTGTTGTACTATGGGGCCTTTATTTTCTTTCTTTTTTAGCATGTGACCCATGGTTAAAGACGTCTTTTCAAAACCCATTAAGACCTGCTGTTCTCGTGCAAGTAATTTAACTTCAATTTTGCAAACTATACTAAATCGGAGCCGTAAAAACATTGCCCACGATCAAAATAAATAAAACAAATTGCTGAACTAGCTTCTTCTTTTTTTTGATTTATATGAGATTGATATGTTTTAATGTGAGATTAATTCCCATTCCAATAGCCTGCACTACATAAAGTTTTTAGTTTCCATTGTTACATTATCGATTTCAAACTGCCAAGTTTACAATTGATGCCCAAAGCTTATGATATGCAAATGGAGATTGCACTCTCCGCTGTGACATCATAAACGAACAACTTACAGCCATCGGAGATTGATCAGCCCGCTAAATGCGTCGTTGGGAATCGACGCTAGAGAAAGATTGTACATCAAACTGTCAAGTAAAGAATAAACGGACATAAAATACACTGGGAGTTCTCTCAAAAAAGGGTATCACACAAAGAAAGGGATGATAACCGAAGTATGAACTTAATAACCATTAAAGCAGTAAGCTTTCCAATGATATATTAAATGCTTTCCTCTGGTCGTTGATAAATGAACCCGCCAATGATATCTTGGATGCATTCCTCTGGTCCTCGCTTAGTTCATATTATACCTTTGTAGTTTTCTTTTTGGGGACATCATATACAGCAAAATATTTCTAATATACTATTCCAAAGACATCACATCGCAGCATATTATATTATTTCGTTTGAGCACACATTGTGATGGAAGTAGTTATTATCATCTGTTACATCTATGTTGTTATTTTTTAAAAACAAATCAATATTGTGACTTCCCTATTGAAGTCTTATCAGATTGGTCGGAAGGAAAAAAGACAGAGAATTGATATCACTTAAATATCACAAAGGGCCATTACATAACCTGACTGTATATATTTACTAGGTTGAACAACTGAGTTTGTATATATAAACCAAATTTCAAACAAATGACCACGAAAGACCTTTTTGTAAATTATTAAGGTGGTTAACGTTAGCTTTTGTGGGAGTGAGTTTGGTTCCTATTTAGCTTAAGAAACACATAAAGCTTGCATTGTACACTTTAATTAACAACGACTAAAACACGAACCACATCAAACTTACAGGGTTTGGAGATTGGCGAGTCCACCAAAGGTACGGGGGCAAATCGACACGAGCGGCAGATTGATCAGATAACTGTCGAATCAATTATATTACCATGGGGATAAGCGATCTTATTATTACTTCACAAAATTTAAAATCCATACATGTTCTCCTTAAAAAACAGGATTTTTTTCCCTGTAACAACTTTTCAGTTTGTATGTTATGTTAAACTAAAAAAGTCCAATTTTGGATGTCTCCAACTCTCTGAAAAAAGGTTTTCATTTTGCAGATAAATCGACATGAGCGGAAAATTTATTATTTCACTGTCGAATCAAATGAAAAAATATATAACAAAGCTGGAATACTCTTCAAAATCTGTAAATTTAGATTGTGTTCAAAGTACTATTACAGTGTACTTTCTATTCAAATTAATGATTGCCACTTTTCAGTTGAACTGTCAGCTCGGTATATGTACCTCAAATTCCACTTCATTTTTATTTAAACATCGGACAGATTTAGATATATTTTGTATTTCTCCCATCGAGAAATATTAAAAAGTGTGGTCCATGAAGACATTCATTCAAGTTAATTTGTGAAAAAATAGCACATGAATTATTATCATAATTTGCAAGTAGGCCTTTTTTCAAAGTCAATAATAAATGTGTGCGCAAATAATACGTGGGAAGAAGTCAAGTACCCAATTTCGATTAATTCCAAACAATTCATAAATAAACAGTTTTATTTAGTTCAATCAAAGTAAAAGAACCCGATTAACTCCTTTTTATTAAAGTCTTCTGGAATTAAACAGCTATTTTACGCACACATGTTACTCTCATTCGACAGTGGTGTATCCGGGGGGGGGGGGGGGGGCAACCCCCCCTTCCCCCCCCCCCCCCCCCCTTGGCGGATTTTTTTTTTTTTTGAATATTTGTTTTTCAGTAAGTGTTTCCATAAATGGTTAGAGATTTCTGACATCAACCTAAAAAAAAAACCAGCTCAAAAATCATTACGATGCGCCATGAAAATTGACATAGTTTTTCCAGTATGCACAATAATGGTCAGTTTTGACGAGTGCCCCCATTTGGAAGATAGATAATAGTCTTCCCCCCCCCCCGTTTTTTATTTTACGGAGGCCAAGTATCCGGAGAATTTTTTCTTTTTCCCCTACATTTCGGCGCGGATGTGCGGTTGCCCCCCCCCCCCCGCCTGATATCAAAAGCTGGATGCGCTATTGTCACTGGAAAGAAAATGGTTAATGGTAACTATGGAGAGAGTCAGATTGATGCCCAACGCTTATGATATCCAAATTGAAATTGCCTTTTCTGCTGTGACATCATAAACAAACAGGAGTCGTATCAAACTTACAGCCATTGAAGATTGAACAGCCCGCTAAACGTGTCGGCAGGAATCGACTCTACAGGAAGATTGTCCAACCAACTGTCAAGTCAAGTAAAGAATAAACGGAGTTGAAATACACAGGGTGTCCTCTCACAAAGAGGTATCACACAAAGAAAGGATCAATAAGACCAAACTATGAACTTAAGGACCATCACTATGGTTTTGACATGCATTAAATTTGCAAAAACTATTTTGGATGCATTCCTCTGGTCATGCATTCCTCTGGTCATTATTTTATAAAGCTATCAAATAATGGTCGTTGAGTTCATATAACTTGTTCATATTATACCTTTGTTTGTGGTTTACCTTTTGGGGACGCCCTGTACAGCAAGATATTTCTAATTTACATTCCAAAGACATCACATTGCAAACATATATATTATTTCGTTTGAAAACACATTGTGGTGGAAGTAGTTATTATGATCTGTTACACAATTATTTGTTTTAAAGAAATCAATGTTGTGACTTCCCCGTTGAAGTCATATCAGATTGCTCAGAAAAAAACTCAAAGAATTACTAATACTGTCGAATCCAATTGAGAACATCACAATTGAAATATTCTGCAAAATATTTATATTATCGAGGGGATACGCGCTCCTATACTTCACAAAACGTAATATCCATATATGTACTCCTCAAAACAGGATTTTTCCATATAACAAATGTTCAGTTTGTATATTATGTTTAAACCAAAAATTTCAATTTTTGGGTGTCTCCAACTCTCTGAAAAAGGGTTTTCATTTTCCGCATAATGAACCTGCCATTCGAGAGCCGAAATATTGTCCGGCAGCATCATAATTCTAATTTTATGAAGCAATAATTCAATAACTAAACGTCGCTGGATTTGGTTGTGAGATGTGTCTTTCAAAGTGAATAACTTGCTAGGAAAAAAAGAAATTAAATAACAAATGAAATAATATTTTTTTTCCGATTTTAAACTCGAAACCAGCCTCAGGAACACTTTAATCATATTATCTAGACTTTGTCATGAGCTGTTGCACGTCAATTTAACGTGATCCATTATAGATTGCCGTTGACTTTTATTTTTATATTGTCTGACTCTTACACCAAATAAAATAAAATATATACCCCGACTCGGTGCTTTGCGAAAATTTAAAGGATTTGTAAAATAATGCTAATTCACTGATAATAAAACGGCCATAAAATCCAATTTTTCAGTTCCACCCACTGGGGCTTTTATTTAATTGTTTTAGCCTGTGACCCATGGTTGAAGACGTCTTTTCAAAACTCATAATAAAAACATAATAAAACGGCCATGAAATCCAATAATTACCAGTTATACCAACCACGGGGCATTGATTTATTTATTTGTTTTAGCATGTGACCCATGACTCAAGACGTCTTTTCAAAACTCATTAAGACCTGTGGTTCTTGTGCAGGTAATTAACCCAACTGCAATTATATGCAAACTATATGTCCCAAAAAAGGAGCCTAAAGACATTGGCCACGATCCAAATAACAAAAAAAAGGAATTGCCGAAACAGTTAATTCGATTCCCATTCCAATAGCTTGCAACTGTCATTTGAAAGATTTGTAAAATAACGCTTACTGATAATGAAGCGGCTATCAAATCCAATTTCCAGTTCTACCCACTGGGGCCTTCATTTAATTGTTTTAGCATGTGATTGTGACCCATGGTTGAAGACGTCTTTTCAAAACCCATTAAAACCTGTGGTTCTTGTACAGGTAATTAAAGGGAATATACATCATTTGCTTTTGCTGTAATTTTCAGAAATGGATGGAATTGGGGGGTTGGAAATATAAAGCAAATATAGTTACACTGACTTTTTGGAGGTTTTCGGTTCGAAAATGCTATAAAAACCAAGAAAAACTATCATTTTCCTGTAGTCTGGTTCCCTGACTCCATATAAGCAGAATTAGAGCAGTTTACATACATTCGGGAATTGTAAGGTCAGGGAACCAGTCTAGCTGGCTCGTACCCGTTTATAGGTTTGTAATCGATTGCAAACAAGTGCAATAGTCAATTGGGGCCAGTATTTGAAAAAAAAAGCCAGTTGTTTCCAACGCTGATCGGCCGATCAGCGTTGGAAATTGATACAAAAATACCACTTTTCTTGAAAATGACAGCATACCAGGTGCCATAATTTTACAGGATGCTTTAGACTGTCATTTACCAACATCCTATTACGGTATTGCGCAAAAACTTGGTAGTTTTATTTTTCGATGTTTGCAAATGCTGTATATTCCCTTTAACCAATATCTGCAATTATATGCAAACTATACGCCACAAAGTACCCTACAGATATTGGCCACGATCCAAATATCACAAAAAAGGAATTGCTGAGATATAAAAATTTAGTGCGAGATTGATAGTTCGTTTTAGTTCGATTTCCATTCAAATAGCTTACAATGCTTTTTGAGCTTTAGTATCTTTTGTGACATCAACAAGTGTCAAACTTAAAGGGTTTTGAGATTGGAGAACCCATCAAGTGCAACAACGGGAATCGACGCGAGCGGAACATTTATCATTTCACTGTCGAATCAAATGAAAAATATATAACAACACTGGAATACTCTTCAAAATCTGTAAATTTAGATTGTGTTAAAAGTACTATTAAAGTGTACTTTCTATTCAAATTAATGATTGCCACTTTTCAGTTGAACTGTCAGCTCGGTATATGAACCTCAAATTCCACTTCATTTTTATTTAAACATTGGACAGATTTAGATATATTTTGTATTTCTCCCATCGAGAAATATTAAAATGTGTGGTCCATGAAGACATTCATTCAAGTTAATTCGCGAAAAAATTAGCAGATGAATTAATATTATAAATTACAAGTAGGCCTTTTTTCAAAGTCAATAATAAATGTGTGAGCAAATATTACGTGGGAAGAATTCAAGTACCCAATTTCGATTAATTCCAAACAATACATAAATAACAGTTTTATTTTGTTCAATCAAAGTAAAAGGAACCTGATTAACTCCTTATTAAAGTCTTCTGAAATTAAACAGCTATTTTAATGGACACATGTTACTCTCACTCGACAGTGGCGTATCCAGAGGGGGAGGGCAGAAGTTGCAACTCCCCCCCCCCCTTGGCGTTTTTTTTTTGAAATATTTGTTTTTCAGTAAGTGTTTCCATAAATGGTTAGAGATTTCTGACATCAACTTAAAAAAAAACCAGCTCAAAAATCATTACGATGCGCCATGAAAATCGACATAGCTTTTCCAGTATGCACAATAATGGTCAGTTTTGACGAGCGCCCCCATTTGGAAGAAAGGTAATAGTTTCCCCCCCCCCCACTTTTTTTATTTACGGAGGCCAAGTGTCCGGAGAAGAAAAACATTCTTCTACATTTCGGCGCGGATGTGCGGTTGCCCCTCCCCCCCCCCCCACCCCGCCTGATATCAAAATCTGGATACGCTACTGTCACTCGAAAGAAAATGGTTGAACAACTGAGTTTGTATATATAAACCAAATTTAAAACAAATGACCACAAAAGACCTTTTTGTAAATTATTAAGGTGGTTAACGTTAGTTTTTGTGGGAGTGAGTTTGGTTCCTATTTAGCTTAAGAAACACATAAAGCTTGCATTGTACACTTTAATTAACAACGACTAAAACACGAACCACATCAAACTTACAGGGTTTGGAGATTGGCAAGTCCACCAAAGGTACGGGGGCAAATCGACACGAGCGGCAGATTGATCAGATAACTGTCGAATCAATTATATTACCATGGGGATAAGCGATCTTATTATTACTTCACAAAATTTAAAATCCATACATGTTCTCCTTAAAAAACAGGATTTTTTTCCCTGTAACAACTTTTCAGTTTGTATGTTATGTTAAACTAAAAAAGTCCGATTTTGGATGTCTCCAACTCTCTGAAAAAAGGTTTTCATTTTGCGGATAAATCGACACGAGCGGAAAATTTATCATTTCACTGTCGAATCAAATGAAAAATATATAACAAAGCTGGAATACTCTTCAAAATCTGTAAATTTAGATGTGTTAAAAGTACTATTAAAGTGTACTTTCTATTCAAATTAATGATTGCCACTTTTCAGTTGAACTGTCAGCTCGGTATATGTACCTCAAATTCCACTTCATTTTTATTTAAACATCGGACAGATTTAGATATATTTTGTATTTCTCCCATCGAGAAATATTAAAATGTGTGGTCCATGAAGACATTCATTCAAGTTAATTCGTGAAAAAATAGCAGATGAATTAATATTATAAATTACAAGTAGGCCTTTTTTAAAAGTAAATAATAAATGTGTTAGTAAATATAACGTGGGAAGAATTCAAGTACCCAATTTCGATTAATTCCAAACAATACATAAATAACAGTTTTATTTTGTTCAATCAAAGTAAAAGGAACCTGATTAACTCCTTATTAAAGTCTTCTGCAATTAAACAGCTATTTTAATGGACACATGTTACTCTCACTCGACAGTGGCGTATCCAGAGGGGGAGGGCAGAAGTTGCAACTCCCCCCCCCCCCCCCCCTTGGCGGATTTTTTTGAAATATTTGTTTTTCAGTAAGTGTTTCCATCAATGGTTAGAGATTTCTGACATCAACTTAAAAAAAAAACAGCTCAAAAATCATTACGATGCGCCATGAAAATCGACATAGCTTTTCCAGTATGCACAATAATGGTCAGTTTTGACGAGCGCCCCCATTTGGAAGAAAGGTAATAGTCTCCCCCCCCCCCCCCCCGCCCACTTTTTTATTTTACGGAGGCCAAGTGTCCGGAGAAGAAAATGGTTAATGGTAACTATGGAGAGAGTCAGATTGATGCCCAACGCTTATGATATGTAAATTAAAATTGCATTTTCTGCTGTGACATCATAAACAAACAGGAGTCGTATCAAACTTACAGCTCGTGGAGATTGATCAGCCCGCTAAATGTGTCGTTGGTAATCGACGCTAGAGGAAGACTGTACATCCGACTGTCAAGTCAAGTAAAGAATAAACGGAGTTGAAATACACAGGGTGTCCTCTCACAAAGAGGTATCACACAAAGAAAGGATTAATATGACCAAACTATGAACTTAAGGACCATCACTATGGTTTTGACATGCAGTAAATTTTCAAAAAATATTTTGGATGCATTCCTCTGGTCATGCATTCCTCTGGTCATTATTTTATAAAGCCATCTAATAATGGTCGTTGAGTTCATATAACTTGCTCATATTATACCTTTGTTTGTGGTTTACCTTTTGGGGACGCCCTGTACAGCAAGATATTTCTAATTTACATTCCAAAGACATCACATTGCAAACATATATATTATTTCGTTTGAAAACACATTGTGGTGGAAGTAGTTATTATGATCTGTTACACAATTATTTGTTTTAAAGAAATCAATGTTGTGACTTCCCCGTTGAAGTCATATCAGATTGCTCAGAAAAAACTCAAAGAATTACTAATACTGTCGAATCCAATTGAGAACAACACAATTGAAATATTCTGCAAAATATTTATATTATCGTGGGGATACGCGCTCCTATACTTCACAAAACGTAATATCCATATATGTACTCCTCAAAACAGGATTTTTCCCTATAACAAATTTTTAGTTTGTATATTATGTTTAAACCACAAATTTCAATTTTTGGGTGTCTCCAACTCTCTGAAAAAGGGTTTTCATTTCCGCATAATGAACCCGCCATTCGAGAGCCGAAATATTGTCCGGCAGCATCATAATTCAAATTTTATGAAGCAATAATTCAATAACTAAACGTCGCTGGATTTGGTTGTAAGATGTGTCTTTCAAAGTGAATAACTTGCTAGGAAAAAAAGAAATTAAATAACAAATAAATATTTTTTTTTCGATTTTAAACTCGAAACTAGCCTCAGGAACACTTTAATCATATTTATCTAGACTTTGTCATGAGGTGGTGCACGTCAATTTAACGTGATCCATTATAGATTGCTGTTGACTTTTATTTTTATATTTTCTGACTCTTACACCAAATAAAATAACGTATATCCCGACATACTCTGTGCTTTGCGAAAATTTAAAGGAATTGTAAAATAATGCTAATTAACTGATAATAAAATGGCCATGAAATCCAATTTTTCAGTTCCACCCACTGGGGCCTTTATTTAATTGCTTTAGCCTGTGACCTATGGTTGAAGACGTCTTTTCAAAACTCATAATAAAAACATAATAAAACGGCCATGAAATAATTACCAGTTATACCAACCACGGGGCATTGATTTATTTATTTGTTTTAGCATGTGACCCATGACTCAAGACGTCTTTTCAAAACTCATTAAGACATGCGGTTTCTGTGCAGTTACTTAACCAACAACTGCAATTATATGTAAACTATATGCCCAAATTATGGAGCCTAAAGACATTGGCCACGATCCAAATAACAAAAAAGGAATTGCCGAAACAGTTTTTAGCGTGAGATTGATACTTTTTAGTTCGATTCCCATTCAAATAGCTTGCAATGCTTATTGAGCTTTTAGTTTCTTTTGTGACACCAAGAACGATGTCAAACTTAGAGGTTTCGAGATTGGAGAGTCCATCAAGTGCACCAGCGGGAATCGACACGAGCGGAAGATTTACCATTCCAATGGTCGAATCAAATGGAGAATATAACAAAGCTGAAATACACTGCAAAATCTGTATATTTAGATTAGTGTTAAAATGACTGCTAAATTGTATTTTTTATTTAAATTAAAGTTTATCACTATTCATACGGTATGGACCTCAAATTTCTCTTCATTTTCATTAAACATTGGAAAGATTTAGACTTATTTATTTATTTCTTCCATCGAGGAATATTAAAATGTGTGGTTCATGGAGAAAGTCATTAAGGTTAATTCTTGTAAAAGAAAAAGATGCAAACCACATCAAACTTACAGTTCTGTGAGATTGGAAAGTCCACCAAAGGTACCGGGGTAAATCGACACTAGCGGAAGATTGTTCATTTCACTGTCGAATCAAATTGAGAACAACACAGTTGAAATATTCTGCCAAATAGTTACATTGGGAAGAACTCTCTTGACATTAATTAGCAAAATATAAAATGTGCATACCCCTTGCTTTAAAAAAAAAATATTTTCTCTCCAATTTGTATTGGTTTAAAAAATCGAATTACGGTGTCTGCAACTCTCTGATAGGGGTTTTCATTTTGCGCATCAATGAACCTGCCCTGCAAGAGCCGAAATATTGTTCGGCAGCTAATAATAATCCAAGTTATTTAAAGAAATAATTCAATAACTAAACGGCGCTGGATTTGGTTATTAGATGTCTCTTTCAAAGTGAATAACTTTTATATAGCAAAGGGGGAAAGCAGTAATTGTGAGGGGGAAAAAATTCGAGTTGAAACTCGAAAATAGCACGCAGAACGCATATTTTATCATATCATTTCGACTAAAGCCATAACGTGGTGAAAATTACTGTTTACGTGATCCATTGTATAGATCGGGGCAGCTTTTACTTTTTCATTGCCTTTGTCCGAGCAATATAAAATTACTTCCTTTTGAATGAGAAAAAAACCGGTCGTGGTATAGTTTTTACAAAATACGCCGGTCCGCATTTCATTTCTTATAAAGACCAGTGTAGACTGGTTCCTGCTCATATTAGTATTGATAATGTAGTTAACCTGCATGGCTGGTTTTTCGGGGGGGGGGGCGGGGGGGTAGCAACAAACACAAACGCCCATAATATGTACTAAATACTCACAGGGTTTCGAGACGAGAACATCTTTTGAATACGCCTGGCTCCAAATGTGAGATTATGCCATCGTTTAGTTTCCTGTAGACAATCATGGAACGATAAGATGCTGAAAATACTACTACTTGAATCAGATACTGTACCCTTAGACTTGTAATTGCAATAGCGCAATAGACCTAAGACATAATGACGTCGCGCTTTGTTTACATGCGGCTTTCCTATGGGAGCCAGGTGGGGACGAGAGCCAACAAGCTCCCATAGGAAAGCGCACATTATAACAAAGCGGGACTTCATTATGTTATAGGTCTATTTCACTCATGCGTTCATTGCACAACAACCTATATTCCAAAACAATACAATCTCATGTTGAATTGTCTCGACATAAGCTTGGATAAAGTACTATTTAGTATTCAATCTTAAACGTTTAAGGCCTGACATGGTTTATAGATGAATTACAATTCACATTTTATCTCAATCCGTCAAATTGTGCGCAATGTTTGTACTTCTATGGTCCTGGTTCAAGATGTACTATTGTCTTCCTTTATTGTGTAGTACTTTATACTAATGTCCTGAAGTAGAAATCAGTGTTTTAAATGCAACTACATTGTTCTTGAAGGGCAAAACCTAATTTGATTTACATCACCTCGACGCAAAATTCCATCTTGTATACATTGTTCTTATTGTTATTATTCACTACAAAATCAAAGAAATAAAGTTCAAATCTTTAGTGAAAAATGTTTCTTTCATCAAACAAGCTAGGTATGTTTCTTACAGACAGATCGTTATGTTGTCGATGCTTTGGATGGTTTCAATACTCCAACTGCCAGAACATCGATTGCAACACATCCGCCGAGTACAATCAATCTGGCAGCGCTCTGTTACGACACACAAACAATCAACATAAATCATTGAAGAATCACAAGGTGACGATTGGTTCCATCTCGTCACACAAAATGAAACTTGTTCACCGTATCATAATTAGAACTATTGGAAGAGAAAAATCGACAGTTATACTTCCAAATGAATGTTATTGCCCAAACATCATCTTTTCACCAGCGCGCACTGATATAAATAAACCTCGTATTCGTGCCCCGCGGTTTCTGATGAAGAGAGGAGCAGACAGATGTTAATGTCATGATCGTTTTCAGGTGACGTAAAATGAAGCCACAAAGCGTTAATGGGGAAATTGGATTTTGATGGATGGCAAAGTGTTTTGTGAAAAGATAAAAGGATAGATCCTATCAATTTCGTAGAGTCGGAGCAAACGAATCGTGAACATCTGGCAAATCTATAATAAGCGGTTTCAGTTTCGGAGACACTATTCAGATTTTATAAATTACCATCAATGGTTGGATATTTGTTATTCATCTAGGATGTGTTTTGTTTGTCTGTTTTTATTTCATGTTTTGTTCGTCTGTTGGGCTGTCTATCTGTCTGTATGTCTGTCAGTGTTGTAGGTCTCGAGACCGGTCTCGGTCTCGGTCTCGAGACCACTTTTTGCCGGCCTCGGTCTCGGTCTCGGTCTCGGGAGCTGTGGTCTCGGTCTTGGTCTCGGTCTCGGTCCCCTTTGGTCTCGATATTTTGGCTGGTCTCGAGTCGAGACCAGCCAAAAAGAGAGGGGGCGGATTCCGCCCCGGCCCTTTTAGGGCTAAGTAAAGAATCAGTTTATGGCAAATGTGACTGCAGTGTGATGCTAATGGACATGTCTCTCTTCACTTTCTAGTGAGTGAGGCATAGTCCAATAACCATTGCTCCTCTTCTTATTTCTCGTTTTTATTGTGGGATGATCTGTTGAAACAAGCACTTTATAGCCATCCTCATTGATTCCAAATACAACTGAGATTTAAATCTTATGAATCAAGACTGAAACATTATTTTTACAGTCAGATTTTGTATTTTGAATATGGGGAACAATTCAACTCTTTTTCCCTAGAAATATTGGTGATTTTTTTCTATTTTCCTTTTCAATTTTTCCTTTATTATCATATTTATTAATGGATATTCATCATTTCGTAGACCGTTAAATTGGTATTAGTGGTGGACAGCTGAATTTTGTGATCTCTTTATTAAAATAGACACGACTTGGGAATAGAGTATGCAAATAACGTGAAATGTTCACAGTTACTACTCAATAACATGTTCTTTATCCCAATTATATTTTTTACAAAATGGAGCGTGCCATTTTTTTTTTTGATCATACGGTCACTTTCTTTTTGACTCGCCATGTATTCATCTTTTCATCTGTGATAAACACAAATTGAGCTACTGCCATAGTCACACAAAAATAGAGTCTAATTGCCTGCCTCGTATCCTTCCTAAATGTCAATTGCATTTGCATGAGTCGAGAAGAATTGTGTTTCATTAATCGCTATATGCTGTTTACGGCCATCACAATAAACTATTAATATATTGGCAAAATGTCGTACTTGTTAATCACTAAAATATTCAAGTAAATTGCCCAGCAAAGTAGCTGATGCGGGCGATACGATGGCACGGTACAAAACACAGAGGCGTGGGCACTGAGCCATGAATCCTCGCCCACCACATTCAGTTTGTGACAGCGCCCTTCTATTGTGTCGGCCATATTCTCAAATAGGCTAATGACGATGATGACGGCGGGCAATTAACAGAAGATAGATCAGGCAAATATGGTTCATCAATCTTCTATAGTATATGTAACGTTATTGACATTAAACAAAAATAAAGTGGCATTACATTTCAGCCTTAGCCAGGCCTTCTTCAGAGGTAAATGACAGAGGAACAAGAAACAAACATGTAGGGGACACACAAACATGCAGGGTTGGAAGGAGAATCACAAAGAGGGATGGGGGGGGGGGCAGACCAATCCATATCTGGCTACCATCTCTCAATTTTTTGGTCTACATGTACAAATCTATATTCCATGACTGAAATTTTAAAAAATAAATCAATATTTTCTTGCTCCGAATTTTTTTCGAATCAGGTTTACAAGGAGGTCCAATGTAAAATTAAAGTTGCATTTAAATATCCGTTAGTGGTCATTGCTGAAACCAAGGGGTGGCTGTGGAGTTTAGGGTCCGAGTTCCTATAACAGATGAAACATCCACCTTTAACTTTTTACTTTTGTCAAGTTTCAACATGTTCAGGTTTTGCAAAAACTAGTACAAATTGTCGTACTCCTAAGTTAGAGTTTCTTCATCAGATTTACACTTTATAGTAGTTAAACAATTTTAAAAAAAAGTGACAAAAATATAGAAGTTCATCAAATAAGGTTTTCCCCTTCTTTAAATTAGGTTGTTTCCAAATTTTTAATTGATTGTGACAATAACAAATTCTGTTGCCATGTTGTAATTTATGGCATGAAGCAAACATGAAGAGCACTCGCATGACACAATTAAGCAGGTACAAGTGATTCCTAACCTTCAATCACTTCCTTCACATCCCCATGAAAATCAACATCTCAAGGACAGACTTGTTTATTTAGATTATTGTTATTTATTATCCGCGGTCTCGGTCTCGGTCTCGGACCATTTCGGTCTCGGTCTCGGTCCGCCTTGAGGGGCTGGTCTCGGTCTCGGTCTCGGTCTCGCAACTTCAGGTCTCGGTCTTGGTCTCGGTCTCGGACTATCCGGTCTCGACTACAACACTGATGTCTGTCGGGCGAGCGGGGTCTGGCTGTCTATCAGGCGGGCGGGCAGTCTTTTCTGTTTGATCGCTTGTTTTTTCGTTTATCTTGCTCTTGTGTTGTATTGTTTTGCACTTTGTTTCATCCATTTGTTATTAGTGTTAATTCATTATATACTTTATTGAATATTATTATGTGAACAGGGGCCTGGATTAATACATCTTTGATGTTTAATTTATTATCTTTTGCTAAGAAAATTATTGGTTAAAGTGGCAAGAAATTGCCTCAGATCACACCACAGAGCATCGAGCATCCGATATTTTTCGGGGCCCTTAAGCGGGCTCCGAACCACACGCCAATAGCTCAGAATACCGGTAGCCGATTCAATGACTCCAACCTCGAAAACGATGTTCAATTAATTATCTTTTGCCACGAAAATATTAGTTAAAGCATGGAGAAAAGTGGTAAGAAATTGCCTCAGATCACACCACAGAGCATATAGAATCCAATTATTTTTTCAGGCCTTCAAGCGGGCCCCGAACCCCACGCCGTAAGGGCTTCGCGCTCGCATCTGTCCTGATCAAGGTAGGTCCCCCCCCCCCCACTTTTGAGAAGCGATTGACGCCACTGGTTTATCCTGACAGTTCCTGTTCACTTTCATCATTTTTAATCAATATCCAAAAAAGGAGACAAAAAATAAATAAATAATACATTTCCAACCAACCTGTTGAGGACTGTGCAGAAGTGGTGGCACACAACATCAAAGTGATGGTAACCAGCAGAGAGAACGATGAACAAGCCCAACCCATCATGAGAAACTGAGTCGTCAACAATCACTAAAAGTAAAAGATTTGTTTTTTTTCAATACGACATTCATTAATAGATCAAATTGGTTGGGGTACAAATTAATTGTAAATTAATCTGATACGCATTTAGTGGGAGTCCATTTATGTTTTAGCTTGTAGCTGAGATTTTCAATGTTCTGAAACTGTTTTTATCAGATCGGAAATCATGTGAGAGAGTTGAATTCGATTTAAAAAGGTGGAAACGTATACTTGACCGTTAATCGTTATTGGCCGTTTTCAACCCTAAAACAGAGATACGAACCCGATTTGTTGTGGTCTCTTTTTTTAACAGAATGTATCCATGCAGTAGGAGGGAAGCGTCTTTTAGACCCTGTAGGTCAGTGGCGTAGCCACCGGGGGGGGGGGCGTGGAGGGGGGACCGCCCCCCCCATGAAACCTTGTCACCCCCCCCCCCCCGCCCCCCCCCCCCCCCCCCCCACTGAGATTTTGAGTTTCTAAAAAAATTATCATTGATCTAGGGCCTACATGACGCCATTGACGTCAATCCTGGGGGGGGGGGGACAGGGGACATGTCCCCCCACCCCTACTTTTTGAAGGGTGGGGGACACAATATCAAATGTCCCCCCCCCCCAGATTTTTGAACTCGTGTCTCATTTACAGGGCCCTATTATGTACTACAATGTATCTTTTGCTTAGAAAATATTGGTTAAAGTGGTCAGAAATTGCCTCAGATAGCACAACAGAGCATTTAGAATCCAAAATTTTTCGGGGCCCTTAAGCGGGTCCCGAACCCCACGCCTAAAGCTCAGAATTCTGGTAGCTGATTCAATGACTCCAACCTCGAAAACGATGTTCAAATAATTATCTTTTGCTAAGAAAATATTAGTTAAAGCATGGAGGAAAGTGGTAAGAAATTGCTTCAGATCACACCACAGAACATCTAGAATCAGTTTTTTTTTCGGGGCCATTAAGCGGGCCCCGAACCCCACGCCGTAAGGGCTTCGCGCTTCGCGCTCGCATCAGTTCTGATCAAGGTATGTCCGCCCCCCCCCCACTTTTGAGAAGCGATTGACGCCCCTGCATGACGCCCCCCGGGAAATGTTCCAGGCCCCCCCCCCCCCCCCCCCCAGCGCCCCCCACTGAAAAATTCCTGGCTACGCCACTGCTTTAGGTCCACGGTTAAAGTCGTAATAATTAAAACAAAAGACATCGAGTCACGAGGAGAACTACAGTTAATGTAGATTGTTTTGGGACGTATCTATTAGTCCGACGTCCCATCGGTCCGACGTCCCATCGGTCCGACGTCCCATCGGTCCGACGTCCCATCGGTCCGACGTCCCATCGGTCCGACGTCCCATTGGATTAGGTTTAGGGTTTATAGGGACCCCAGTTTGGAACCTCAACCAATTTCCATTACTGTGAGCCCGAACCTATACTCAGTGTCGGCAAGAATCCAGAGGACCTATACTCGCCAGCCGTTGACTGATAGATCCGGTCCACCTCTGACCCAATAGTGCGTCCGGGACGACAGTCCAGACATCGCAACCATTTTGGGGGGATTGTATCTTCAACATAAAACCAAACTTTAGTAATTTTTGTTTCCTTGAATTAGTTTATTGAAAAGTGAGCAGTTCATTTCTCGTTGGGTTATATTGCTTTCTATAATCAGTTTGTTATTATTTCAAGACTGTAATTATATTGTTTATTTGGTTGTTACGTTTGATTTCCCTTAGGCATTTTTTGGAAATCTCAGTTGAGAAGCTACAAATTGTTTTGCTGAATTTTAGTTTTTGTTTACTTGCAGTTGCAAAGTTTGCATTTTTGTATGATTGTTGATTAACTTGTTTATTAATTTGCTGCTTAAGAGTCTTTTCTTGTAAATACTTCATATAAGTGTCCATGCTCAAATTTTTTTTTTTTTTTTTTTTTTTTTATACTTTGTGGAATGAAAGGACTTGGGGAGCAAGTAACCAAAATAGACTTTTTAAACATATTTGCTCATTGCCATGGTAACGGGCCCTTATGTGTTTTGGCCTTTCTGTGGCAATTTTGAGGCTGCGAAAATTCATATTTGGCGGGTTATTTTCAAAGGTCATCAAGCCAAACTGCGAAGTAAAGTCACAAAAGTATCTCACGACAAAGTATCATCCTTACCCTTACAAAACATAAATAGAAACACTTTTGAATAATCACCTTTATCTTACTTTTAGGCCCTACATTACAGCATGTTTCTACAACTAGCAAAATTGCATTTTTACCCCATTTTTAACCCTCCAAAGTGGCACTTGCCAGGGCACTCAAAACAATTTCCTTTCGACTATGATTAGTTCAGACATTGGTCTTTTCATATCTGGCGAGAACATTTTGCGTTATTGTATATCCTTTGTGCAGTAGCGCTCCAAAATGGTAAATTTCACAAAAACCGTAAAAAGTGTATTTTCAGTGTTTTCCTTTGTTTTGAGTACTAACTTGTATAATTGGTATTGTTCATGAACCTAGCACAGTTTCTGAAACAGAATCATATTGTGTATCATTTTTAGACTAGTGGATGAGTAGTAGGTCGTGCCGTCCCCCCACACCTGGCTAGGCCCCGCCCACCCCAAACCCCTTTGCCACCGAATTTAGAACTTGTATGTTGCATAACGAAAGAAATGTAAATAAATAATATGCAATTGAACACTTTAGAAATTACATAGACTTCCTTTTCACAGCCTCCCCTTCCCCCACCCCCGGGGCATTGCTTGGGGTTGAGGGTGAGGTGTGACCACCCACCAATAACTTGGCTTTGTCGGTAAAATCATTGTCACATGGGCAAAAATCATGTGTTTGCAAGCTGCAATGAATAATAATGGCCATGATATCCATTGTCCTCTGATTGAAATGCATCCATTAGTAAAAAAAAAAAATGATGTGCCCCGCCCATTCCCTTGCCATCAAATTCAGATTTTGATTGCTAATTGTATTTGCCTACATTAAAATTGTAAATAGATATCAATTTGCAAGTGAACCTTTCATAACTTACACTAAAAGCCGTACCGGTCTCACAGCCCACCCCCTGCCACCCCTCTTCCTACTCCAGTGCTCATTATGAGCAACGACTCTCCTCCCCCTCCCAAAGAATTCAACATGTATTATTGTGAAGGTTACATATTGCCTTAATTGCGGAAAGTCCACATATTTGTATGCACTATGTAGGTTGGCTATTTTTTTGTCGTTGTGGGAGGGGTTTGGAATATCTGGAAAGCGCAGGGGGTGTAATATCGACACATGTACATGGTGCATAGTGCTTTTTTTTAAACAAAATTATTATTTTTTTTTTTTTTAATACAGAGAAATTATATGGCGATTTAGAGAGCAAATAACTCATATCTGTATATCAAAATACATGTACTTTGAAACAACTATCACGCTAACGAAAACTCAAAACGGCTTCTGTTTTGATTGATTGAATTGTCTTGGCCCTACGTGTAGTTATGGTCAGATCGAGTACATATAAAGTCGAATATACTACCGTTGTGCTGCTATGCCCTCCAAAATTGTAATTTCGTAACCAGCATGACATTTGAGTCTTTTCCAAACTCATCAGTAGTCATCAGTAGTCAACATGCAGGCAACACTTCTGTGTTGCATCCATTGTTGCATGGCAAGCAATGTATGAGTGCTTATAAATTACATTTTTTTTGGGGGGGGGGAGGTATACAAACAGGGAATGTTTTGTTAATGTGTTAATTTAAAAAAAATCAACTTCCCCACCTAACGAAGTGCTTACAGATTTGAACCCTTTCTGGCGGGTATTTGGGTTTTTTTCTAAGAGGGAGGGGTACAGCACACTGTGATCCCATGTTGATTTGCATATGCTTTGACCGATTTTCCTACAACTGATTTGGCAGGAAAATATTGGTTGACCACTACTCTATAATATGACATTCTTGGTTCTATTGCTGTTACCGCTAGATATTTTATATATATACATTTGTATTTTTCCAAACTCTTGACTAGATAATATTTTGGGCATAATTTCTGTATTTTATGTGTAAACATTCATCCCAATCAGGTAATTGTATGCATCCATTGTCACTGCCATGGGGACTATATACTTACTGATTTGTTTTGTTGTAAAATTGGTGGGTTTTCAACCCGAATTGGCAAAACTAAGGTAAATATACATAATTTTGTTGATGTTATTTAATGCTCTGCAATTGATTCATGTAATAATCAGAGAAGTACATCAAAACAAACAAAATGCAGAATGAAAGGTGAAAACTACATGTGCTTCTCGGCTCGCACCGATGCTGGCCACGTTACATACTGAGCATGTATTGTTGTTACTTATATAGCCACGAATTTCAGTCTAAAGATAATACTTTTGTGATAGGTTTTGAAAATGGAAGTATTATTGCTTTTAGTTTAAAAAAAATTGTGAACCTTTCATAACTTACACTTAAAGCCGTATCCGTCTCACAGCCCACCCCCTGCCACCCCTCTGCCTACTCCAGTGCTCATTATGAGCAGCGACTCCTCCCCCTCCCAAAGAATTCAGCATGTATTTTACATATTGCCTTAATTGCGGAAAGTCCACATATTTATAATGCACTATGTAGGTTTGGATATTCTTTTGTCATTGTGGGAGTGGTTTGGAATATCTGGAAAGCGCAGGGGGGGGGGGGTGTAATATGGATACATGTACATGGTACATAATAATTTTTGCCCTAAAGATAATTCCTCCGTGATAGGTTTTGAAAATGGAAGTATTTTGCTTTTAGTTTATGAGCACCGATGTCTTTACATCGGTTGCCATGGTAATTATGAACACACTACAAAAGTGTGTTTGGTACCATGGTGACCACTGTAACAAGTTTGGAAAAGTCACAAAATTTCATGTTGATCAGCTCACTGTAAAACGCGAGAACATGTGACACGTTTAAAAAATAAACGCAGTGTTTTAGATTTAAACACTATGTGACAAAATTAAACACATCATGTGTTTTTAAACAAAACAGTGCTATAGGGTGTTTATTATCGGTTTTAGAAAATATTTTAACTGTTCAATTTCACTAGTTAGCATTTTGTTTATTCCCAAAGAATAACACTTTGTTTAAAAAAAGGCTTATTAACTAATTAGGACACTAATAATAACTCAAGTTATTAATTTAGCTGTTTGTGTTCAACACCTAATAAACACGGTACACGTCACGATGTTTAAAATGACCACGTGATGTTAGGTCTTAACCAATAGGATTAAATCTGATTGCGTGCTGGCATAAGTCATTTTATCACTGAAAGATAAAATACATTATTCTCCACGAACACACGGCTGGCTGAGTTTCAAACTCTCTGTTAATCAGCGGATGGTTGCTATGGTATGGAATTAGTAAACATATTGATTGCACAAGTTGCAGCTGGCCATCCATTGCTGGCATCAAGCCAAACGTGCTGTTCATAGGCAGAAGTTGATGTAACTTCCAAGGGAGATATAAATATTGGTACAAATGTGATAAGTCCACGCGTGCGCGCGCACAGACGCACTACGTGCACGCGCGCCGTCGCGTCGATGAAAGGCCAGTTCGGCGTAGCTTTTTGAGACCGCAACAACAAAAATAAATTTCTCCTGGAATAAGCGTTTGTTCGCTTACATTCCATGAATTTTTCGTTCACATTTGAACTTCGGTTAGTGAACTTATGATTTGCAAATGTTATGCAGCTGACTTCAGTGATCTTTTGGGGTTTTGGAGACGGCATTTACGTATATCCTACGAGTACGACCATACAGCTTTTACAAGATGCCTCGTCAGAACGTCAGCCCAAGCGATCCGCTCGCTTGTCGACATTTCATGCGATTTGTCACAGCCGTCCAAGGTTTCCAGAACATGAATTCTCAGCGTTATAGGCCTAGGCCTACTCGTACTTTTTGGAATGCTGAATCACCACTGGATTATGTCAGCCGTCCATGATTGAAGCTTGTGTAGTCCTACTTGAATCATGGCCCGTCATAAGTTTACGGACACCGAAGTCCATGTGCTAAATCAACGGTCATGACGGTGCGTTCCAGCCGAGTCCGGGCGGCGCATCCCCGCCCAGCTTTCAATCCGCCCCGGTGCTGGTGGCTGGTGTTCTCGGCATGCTTGACCGCGGCAACGTGTCGGCCTGCAGTACAGTGTGAACGCTGGATGTTTGTTCTTCACGACCCTCTCTCGAGATTTCCCGCTTCGTGCACTGGCTTGGACATCATGCTCAAACATGCCATGCATGATGGAATTCAAGGTGAGAATTTTCCAATCACACAGCATTTGTTTTGGGCCCGTTTTTTTGTTGTACTGTGCAATATCGTGTGAAGTTTTTGTTCACCGTTTCTATGATTTTAGTTTTAACGCTAGGCCTCAATTATACGCAGCCAGCGGTAGGGCCCTATCGAAAGTGCGGAGAAATCGATCGACATTTGATTGAATCCTACAATTTCCTTTCATACCTCCATGGTTTGACCTAATTTGGATAGTTGAATTAATGATTTTGATATTTAAACTGAACAAATTGTCCAATATGTCTGATGAGTTTTACGGCACATTGAATGTAATATCACCATGATCACTCAGACGGGGCATCGGTGTTGACGTCGGCATAGGCCTAGGCCGATTTGATACAAATTCGATCATTCGGGGACCGTTAAGCGCGAATGCCAATCCACTGCAAGCTGAAGGCGAATCATGGTGATTAGGCATCACTTGATCACCGAGGCCTTAACTTTGGTAGCCTACTGAGTCAACTTTATACCTGGGTAGCTTAATTGTTTGCCATAATTAATAAGCCTAGGCCTACATCCTGGTTTCCTGAAGCTATGACTATGAGCATGAGCTATTCTAAGTGTTCAGTTGACTTGTTCATTCACTTTTGCAATTACTTCCCTCAACGGAGATACCTGGTCCCTACTTCATTTTATTTGAAAAAAAAAATTATTATTGAATTTTATCAATAGTTTTTTTTTTAATAATATAATTAATAGGCCTTTGTTGGCCCTATATTACGACATGTTGAGGCATGCAGTGGGGCTTGTTTTGTTTTCCTAACATATAGGACTAAAACTCATGAAAGAATTAGCAGGGGCTAGGCTCTAGCGCCTATTCAGTTATTTCATTTGTATTTGTCTCAAATCGTGGCCAGAGTGCAAATGTAACCGTAAAACATAATAAGAAGTAAATGAATAATAAATAAATAAACTAAAAAAACACACAAATATTAAAACAAACAAAAACAAATCCAATAAGATACTAGAGCTAAAACAGCCCTGGGCAATTAATTAATTTTTCAGACCATTTCTAGTCTGACAAATGTTATTGTTCTGCAGCTAATTTGAGCCGATCTTTCGGCATTGGTTCCTAATACAATAAATAGGGGCCCGGGGCCTATAATAACACCGCGGTGCAACCTGAGCAGTTTTTAGCCAGTGCATGTAATGCCAATTACATAGTTATAAACATAATCATGATGATATTAATGGTAGGGCCTACACAATTAAATGTGAAGATATCACTTTAATGCAAATTTAAAAAAAGAAGAAGAAGAAGAAGAGGAGTGACAGTGTCCCCACTGGCATGATTAATCTTGACAGTTCCTAAGATAAGATAGTACTTCCACATAAATTTGCGATTTTGGCCAAACATGACATGATCGCTGTTTGTCAGAGCAGCTGCTTTCGGAGCAGGTTGGCAGATCTGAGATCACTGGATGGGCACTATCTTAACCTATTTTGAAAAGGCATGTTAATTGTTAACCCAAGGAACCTGGCCAAAGAGTCCAAAAACGCAGTAGACTCCGCTTGACAATGTGTAATTAACCCAACCTTGTATGATTGCAGCAAAATGCTAGATTCTTTTTCACACAATTAAGGGGGACCTATTCATTCGAGGTATAGTTTCTCTCCTGTTTAGCTTGACATCCTTTTCTGTCACCTGGGCCAACTTGTGAAGCCATAGGAATGTATACTAACATTTAAAATTATAATGAAATACTATACTACAAACTTTAATAATTAAATAGTAAATAATTTCTACTAATGCTATAACAGCGAGACTTTACCATAGACTTGTGCACAAACCTAAACTATCACCTAATCCAAGTTTACCTCTTATCTTTTCTTCACGAAATTTGGTGATTTTCTCGAGCTAGATAATTTGCAACACAAACATTCCTTGTCCTAAGGGTCGTTCTAACAATAGGATGACTCCAATTTGTCACCCCCACATGGCATGTTGCCAAAATCCAGATGTGACTTGCCAAATAAATAAAAATAAAAAAAAAGAACCTGTCGCCCATTTGTGGGATGCTGTAGATTATATAATAATAATGATAATAATGATAACAAACACCCTGACAAAACAAATAAAACAAACACCCCAACATCCCAACAAACAAACAACCTAACGAACACATAAACAAAAAATAAATGAATACATTTAAAAGATAGATATGTTTGCAAAGGATAGCTGCTGCTTTGAGTATTTTCTGTTGCAGGATGCCAGGGGATAGCACACGCTACAAATTGGTTTGGGACCGGGACTCATACCATCGAATGCTCTTCAGATTTGCAACATAGAGGTCTTCCAAGGTTGAACATCTTGTCAAGTTCGGTTGGTACTGATCGTCCAGCAATTTGGCCAGTTTGGCGTCCAGATTATAAACTGTTGCCTAAAGGCGAATATCAGGAAAATAACTGTCAACAGGAAAAAAGCTGTCAACAGAAAAAGCGGCACACTTTTTTTGACCATGACCTATTAAATTCTATGGACATCCATTTCAATGTTGACGCGATTTAAAAGCATGATGGCATTGAGGAGGATAATACAACATAAAGTGTAGGCTAAGTTATAGGATCTGTAGACACATACATTTAACCACACGTTGCGAGTTTACGTGCTTGACCCAGATCTTTAGCAGCCCAATTGTACTATTCATATGTAGGCCTACCTGTAAGTGTAATAATATTTCCCATTGTCATGTTAACGTTGATGCACCGTACTTAAGCCTCCTGCTGGTTATGATTTTTCACACACACAAAAAAAATTGGGCTTCAAAAACAAGGAACAGATAAAGCTGGTTAGAAACATTTCTTGACATGAAATGAATATTGCTAAGTAAATTACAACTTGGAATTTTCTAAATTGCATTCATGCTTTTGATGTCATTGTATTGGGTTGTAGGTTGTACATAGTCCTGGCTATTTTGTACTGTATTTTATTTTACATTGAACACGGAATACTCATCTTCAGGTAACAGTTTAAATGACTAACTATAGCTATACATTGACTGTTTACATTTAATAACGGCTACTTCAACAAGTTCATTGTTTTAAGGGGATTTAAGTAATAATTGTACTTTTGGAAGATAACATAAACAATTAAAAAGTAAAAAAAAAAAAAAAAATCTTTATGCCTCCAGATAATTTTGCTCCAAAAACTACAAAGAAAACTTGGTCGCCTATTTGGGGGCCGGAAGGGAATTTTTTCGATCTTTTCCACCAGGATGGGTTTCGTACTGGCTTTTCGCCTTTTTCAGGAGCAATAATAGCTAATTTGTTTAGTTCACGTTAGTGATACTCACAATAGGAGGTTGATATGTTGGGGATATTTCCCCTTACTGATTTAGATTAGATCTACCCACGGGAAAATAGTACATTTCGTCCTCTTTTTGTCCACGAATGGTTTTGCCACTTTGTAGGCCAGCTTATGAAGGTAGCCACTAACATTTCCCCCTCTGTATCAATTGAATCTATATCGATCAGGATTGGTTTGAGAAATATAAAAAAGTATTAAATCAACATTTGTAATTAGTTTTACCTCTTTTGACAACGTTATCCAATGATCAAGTTGTGGCGTATGATTATAATACCTAACTTTGTAATGTGTATTATTATTATGCATGTTTAATTTTCAAAAATTCAAAAGAGGCAGCTTGTGTGGTTTAGGAAGAGTGCCAAGGATTTGTGGCAAGCATGCCGATGAGGTTACAGCATTAATGATGTTTGCAACATTAAGTCTTTAAAAAAAGAAAGAAATGGTAGCAGTTCGCACTCTATCCTCAGTTGGTAATATATACACAACTCCAGTATTACCCTGGCGCTAGTATTTGTTTCGTTCAGTCTTTCTCTTTTGGGGTTCTACTCTTCGGGGTAAGGGTGTGAGGGTACTGCCTGTCGTCCCATGGGGCGCGCGTTGCGCGTTTGGCGAAGTTGGCTGGGAGCGACGGGCAGTGCCTCAATTCAAACTAAATAAACAAGTTGGGTGAATAGTTCTTAAGTAAAACCTTTGAATTTGGACGTTAAACATTTAACAAGTTGTGTTTAATCTTTGCAAAAAAGTACGCCAAGCACCCATTTGTACTGATGGGGCATGCCAACCGTATCTACGAGCGGTGGACCAAATCGGTTGCTTTAACTACAAATAACTTCTTGAGTAATATAGGCATATAAATACTAAAGTCACGTGACAAATACTTAAGTCATGTGACAAAACACTTTGGCTAGCATCCACTTGTTCTGGTGGGGCTAGTGAATGGTTGGCAAGCGTGCCAAGGTTTCGGGCCCAGTGATGCCAAGCATGGCAAGTATTTGGGGCAAGCGTGCCCCGTTTTTAGCTTGTTTAAAATGTTTCTAAGGCAAATATCTTTTAGCAAATAGGGAATTATCGGTATGTTATAGCTTGTTAACGTATTTACGGACATTTAATACAGTTAAACATTGACCGAGGAGAAATAAATTAGCGGCTCAAAAAATCTATGCTAGAAAAGTCAAATCAACTCTCACTGTGTGGTTTTGTGTGTTGTCTGAGAATAATCGGGGCAGTTATTACGCGGCACAAAGCCAACCGCCATTTTTCTGACAATAATCTGGGCACACTAATATAATAATGTAATGGCGAGAATTAGTATCGTCATTCGTGGTAACAAAATTTGCATCGGGTAATGAAACAATATACATGTATGATGTAGTCTCACAGAAGGTACTAACAGTTGGTCATGACCTAGGCGAGAGGTCAAGTTTGGTATGCATATTGCCAAGTCAGCAAGAGTACTCAGATGCAACGTATTCTGTGCATGCAGTACGACGGTTGTAGTTTGAACCAGTTCTGGAAGCTTCCACACAGGTGGTAAGTTTTGTCTTTTGTGTTGTTTGATTTAATTAATCCCGATATACAATATGATAGATTTAGAAATGTGAGATGAGATGAATTAGTGGGAGCAATTATTGGCCAAAGGATCGTGTGATAAAACATGAATATGAAGGGGAAAAAACAACCCTGATTTTGATTTCCTCATATTATTTTTCTTGGATGACGATGTTGTTATACAGTATAACTGCTGTGCAGCTCACAATATTATGAAGTAAGTTCTGTATTTGAGCCACATTATGGGGTGGTCTTTGTTGAGTGTATACCTAATATGAGGCTATAAGCCTATGGGGCGAATTACAATTGCAAACACGCAGTATCAAAATTTTTGTAATCTTGGAAAATTCAGTGGAGTGGATTTTTTTTTGAAATCGTGATTAACTATTCAACAAAAGCATGCTAGTGTTATCACCTCTGCCTAAGTTATGTAAGCTGAAAGGGACCAGCATATGAATGATTTTGAAAAGAAAATTCTAGTATTTGTAAGGTCAGGTACAAATTGTTTAACCATAATTTCCATTTCACATGATGTTATTGGCGTATATTGTTTAATATTTTCTTTCTGTATATTTTCAGGGTGTGTCTAATCCCTTGCAGATGAAAGAAGCTATTGACTTTTAAAATAAGGTAAGTGTCTTTTGGCATTGATCGTCATTTAGCAGTGCAGTGTGTGATTGTATAGATCAGCTGTGTATAAAACTTTTGAAAAACCCGCAGTGCGTGTACATAATAAATATCCCTAAATTTTTGGGTACCATGCAGTGTTTCACAGTGATTCAAAACGTTCGTTTTACAGAACATGTGTTATGTTTTGAATATAGGGTCCCCTGTAGATGCTCGATGTAATTGCATACATATCGTCACCGTTTTCACGAACAGCCACATACTATATATATTATGTTGATTTTGAAGTAAAGTGTTTTCGAGATAATCACAAAAGAAGTTTCTCATATTTTAAAACTGCAAGAAATACTACTTTGCAACAACTTTGTGCAGCAAGAAAACCATCACACGATTCTACGTGAGCTGAAGTTTTACATAAACCCGGTAATAAGACTTAATAAAGCAGTTAATTAGTGGAAATTAATTAGTAAAGATATGTGGCTCTTTGTGAAAACGCAAATTCACGTTTCCGACATATTGGCCCTTTCTGTTCAACGTGTATTTCCATAGGCGCGCGTGAGTACGCGCGCGCGCCTGAAAATGTAACAAAGATATGTGGCTCTTCGTGAAAACGCAAATCTCATTTGACCTACTTTTACGTATTTCCGTGCAATGGGTTTTGTACGCGTTCAAAGGGCCAAAATGTATGTGGCTCTTCGTGAAAACGCAAAATGCAGTTATCGAGATTTCTGCCCCTTGCAACATTAATGTAACTTAGAAATTAATGATGTTTTGCTTACAGAAACATGTCAAAATGGTTAAGTACATTGTTTTAATGCGAAATATCGAAAAAAATCAAAATCGAAAAAAATTGTAATTTTGGAGATATGTGGCTCTTCGTGAAAACGGTGACGATATATGTCCAGCAGAACACCAAGTTTGAACGTGGCGAGGGTACGAAGACGAGGAGAGTGCTAACTATTCATGAGGTAATTTTGTATTGTAAAATATATTATTCAAATCATCAATTTCATTGAATGATGATGTTTGGCTGAGATTCTATCTTGCATAATAAACTTTCAACTTCCACTGTAAATTTACTCTGGCGGTAAAACATCATGAAATGAAAAAGTATAACATTCTAGGTGAATACAATTTTTAAATTTTTAAATTTTAAATACAAAGTCTCCGTAAATACCTACATGACTGCAAAGTTATTGGTACGAAACTGTGAAAAGCTTGCCTATTTTCTTCAGATTTTATTTTTAATATTTGATCCATGATCAAGCTCAAGCTGTAACTTTACAGTCTTTGTGCACATTATCTCTGATAACAAAGGTTAATATTGACGCGAGTCCCAAAAAGGCCGACAATTGTGCAATTTACTTTTGAACCCAATTTTGTAATCAGTTTTCATATTCTTTCTGGAGTAAACTTTATTAATGACTTGTCATTTTAGGGTCTCCAATTTTCTTTTTACTGTGAGCATGGTTTCACTTTCAAAGTTGATCAGTTTTTGTATGGCTCACTCAGAAATCTTGTTTATGTCCACAGAATGCTGCTGAACCAGACAGAGTATCTGCATCAAAACTACAGCTTACATTACATGTGGAGACACCATCAAGAAAGTCTCAAACTACAACACATACAATGATGCGCTTCTTCTCCAGCTTCGGGGTACTATGCCTTTGATTTGGATTATCCAAAGTATTTTCACGTGCTTTGAGTTCTTTTCAAAAAATCATAATCAGAGAAAAGTTTTCCTGGCAGATTCCAGCAAATTCATGCAGTTCACTACAAGGTATTTGTGTATAAATTAATTGGATATACTGTTGAAATCTCAGCTAAAGATCAATACTTATTTTACCACTTCAAACTACATGTATAACGCAAACCTTCATAGGTTTTAAAAAACAAGTATAATTCATTTGCAGTTTTACTTCTAACTCTCATTGAATTGGAAAATAATTGTTTTTAGCCCTATTTACAGATATATTCATTTACTTCAAATTCACCCTTTTGTGTTTGTTTATGTTTTTGTTTCTTTGTTTTGATACTTGTAAAAAATGTAATTGGCCTTAATGTTGGGGTCTTAAAAAAGGATTGTTGGAAACATACTGATAGGCATGGTAGTATATTCACATAAATGTCACATTATTTTTGCTGTCGTAATGTAAATATTCTCTAGGGGTGACCATAAAAGTACATTTGTATTTTATTGTGTCCATTTTCATGATTCGATAGAACTCAATAGGCCTTTCACCACAATCCTATATGTGAAAATGAAGACAGCTTTGTGAAGTGCCCTAAATGCGTTTATTTCAATGTTGTTAATATTGTGACTGAAGTTTTACTTGCAATTTTGAATACTGTTCGAAAACTAAACACACATTGTGAATATAAACACTTGAAAATAATAATAAATGGCGTCACATGTTTAAAATCTGTCACAGGCAATAAACGTGTCACATGTTTAAAATTACAACAGATTGAAGTGTTTTCTGTTGGACTGTGTGTTTACTTTTTAAATGTCAGTAGTATTTAAATGTTAAACGCCTTTGATGTATATATTTTAAACACTGTTCCGTTTAAAGATTAAACACCGTCAGTGTGCTGATTTTAAACACCAAATATGTTTTCAAATTAAACATGTTCATTGGATAAACTGCGTCACATGTTTAAAAACTGTCACAGATTAGTGTTTATTTAGGTGTTCTAAACCTAAACACGTGGTTTACAGTGAGGCAAATACAAATTTGGAGGACACTTCCACCAAAAACATATATCAGATCCTGACTACATATATATATAGCCAAGTCAAGTCAGAGTGAAATTCATGCAATCAAATTGATGCTGTTTTCTCTTTGGGTTTTTACTGAAGTGATCCTTGTTTTAAAGTACATGTATTTTAATATAAACAAATTAAAGTTAGTTGCTCTCTTAATCGCCATATCTTTCCGTTTTGGAAGTAATAAAATTAAGTCATTTTGCTTTACACACCTTTGCTGTAGTTCCAAAAGTAACATGCAATATAAAAAAAATATGTGCAGTGTACATGTCAGTGTTGTAGTCGAGACAGGATAGTCCGAGACCGAGACTAAGACCGAGACCTGAAGATTCGAGACCGAGACCGAGACCGAGACCGAGACCAGCCCCTTCAAGGCGGACCGAGACCGAGACCGAAATGGTCCGAGACCGAGACCGCTGATAAGAAATAACAATAGTCGACATAAAAACCAAGACACGTTATTATAGTTGAAAGTTGTAACCTTTCTATTCACAAAGATTACAGACCAAAATTTTGACCAGTGGCAGTGTTGACAAATTGATACATGACACCTTACTTGAGCAAAAAGTAGTAACACTTAAGAAATATGGGCTTTGACATGTTGTCTGCACCCAATCGTGACAAAAGTAAAAAGTTAAAGGTAGATGTTTCATCTGTTATAGGAACTCGATTCCTAAATTCCACAGTATCCCCTAGGTTTCAGCTATGACCTCTAACGGATATTAAAGATGCAATTTTATTTTTACATTGTGCCTTTTTTTTCCTAAAATAAATATAGGACTTAACTTCTAACAAGACTTGTGTACTTGATTTTAAAAAATGGGAGCTAGAAAATGTTGAACTAATTTTTAAATTTCTGTCATAGAATGTGGACTTGTACATGTAGACCCACAAGTTGCGAGGTGGTAGCCAGAATGTGCCAGATATGGATTTTTAATTTTTTTTCTGAACAGGATTTTAATTTTTGAAGAATAATGGGGTACTTCAAAATGAGCAGCCAGAAAATGGGGTCTCATCATACACTCTCATGGCAACAGTGAGTGGTAACTGGTAAGAGTGTGTGAGTTCAATGCTGGAAAATCAGGTAGGAAAATTTACTTTTTCTTCAAAATACTGTCCCAAATTAAAGAGAACATTGTGTGGGGTCGAAAATATAACTAAATTGAAGTACCTCATTTATTATCAGAATACAAAATGCAAGTGATTACGCCCACAAGGGGTGGGCTAAACTACACAATCCCCCAAAAATGGCAGGCCCTAATTGCATCAATTGTTACAAGTTTATACTTTGCTTTATGTGCCCGACTCAACAGATAAATGCCGAACTTGTTCCAAGTCGTTCAGTGACTGGTACTGCTGCAGCTTTATATGTACTTTTGGGACTTTCCAACGTGCAGTCGAGTCCAAACCGACCACGATATATAACAAGCTTGATCTACGGGCTAGCAAATGTTTTAACTATCAACGGTACTGAACGAAGTGAACACAAAGTAATCGATCGAGCTGTAAAAGCTACGTATTGCCGGTCTCGACCCGAGACCAGCCAAAATATCGAGACCAAAGGGGACCGAGACCGAGACCAAGACCGAGACCACAGCTTCCGAGACCGAGACCGAGACCGAGACCGAGACCAGCAAAAAGTGGTCTCGAGACCGGTCTCGAGACCGAGACCGGTCTCGAGACCTACAACACTGGTACATGCGTGTGTCCAGATCACCCTCCCCATCCCCACCCCCCCCCCCCGCGACATACACACCCCTTCTCCTCCTCGCTTTTCCGATATTCCAAACTGCCCCGTGTTGTAAAGAAAGCCATCTTACATAGTTCAGACTTTCCCAGAGGCCATATGCATGTATGTAATCAGAACAAAATTGAACTTGTTGACTTGTTGGGGGAGGGCGTGGTTCTCTTTTGAGCTTTGGGAGTGGGGGTGGCAGGGGAAGGGGTTAGCTGTGAGACGGCTGTTGGTGTAGATTGTAAAAGGTTCACTTGCAAATTGATATATATTTTACAATTTAATTTAGGCAAATACATGTAGAAATCAAAATCTAAATTTAGTGGCAAGGGAATGGGCGGGGCCTAGCTGGGCGGGAAGGACTGGACATCATTTGAAGAATGGTGCACTTCAATCAGAGGACAATCTATATGGCAATTTTTATTCATTGCGAATTGCAAACACATGAGTTTTGCCCATGTGACAATGATTTTACCGACAAAACCAAGTTATTGGTGGGTGGTCACACCCCACCCTCAACCCCAAGCAATGCCCCGGGGGTGGGGGAAGGGGAGGCTGTGAAAAAGAAGTCTATGTTATTTCTAAAGTGTTCACTTGCATATTATTTATTAACATTTGTTTCGTTTTGCAACATACAAGTTCTAAATTCGGTAGCAAAGGGGAAGTGGGCGGGGCCTAGCCAGGTTTGGGGGGGACCTACATGACCTACTATTCATCCACTGGTCTAAAATGATGTGTGATTCTATTTGTGAAAATGTGCTAGATTCAAGAACAATACCAATTATACAAGTTATTACTCAAAAGAAACTTAAGGAAAAAACTGAAAATACACTTTTTAAGGTTTTGTGAATTTTACAATTTTTGGAGCACTACTTCACAAAGAATATACAATAACCCAAGATGTTCTCACCAGATATGAAAAGACCAATGTCTGAACTAACCATAGCCGAAGGGAAATTATTCTGAATGCCCTGGCAAGTGCCATTTTGGAGGGTTAAAAATGGGGTAAAAAATGCAATTTTGCCAGTCGTAAAAACATGCTGTATTGTAGGGCCTAAAGATAAAATAAGAAGCGTTTCTGGATGATACTTTGTTGTGATATAGCTACTTTTGTGACTTTACTTCGCAGTTTGGCTTGATGACCTTTGGAAATAACGCAAAACAATTGAATTTTTGTAGCCTCAAAATTGCCCCCAAATGGCCAAAACACATTATGGCCCGTTATTATGGCAACGAGTAAAATATCGGTTTAAAAAGGTCTATTTTGGTCACTTGCTCCCAAAGTCCTTTCATCCCACAAAGTATAAAAAAAAAATTGAGCGTGGACACTTATATGAAGTATTTACACGAAATGACACTGAACTTGTTTAATTCGGTTTGACTTGAGAAATTGCATGATTTATATTTGCTGTTCATTGCGTTCACTTTTGAGTTTAATATTTTGAGGAAATCCTAAATTTGTTGATCAATCTTGAGTTTGTTGACTTCTTTTGATTTAAGGAAACTCCTGATTTAACTTGAGTACTCTGTAAATATTTGTGTAAATAGTTTATTTAGATTTTTCTTTTGAATTAAATTTAGATTTTCGTTTTGAAGTTGTTTGAAACTGTTTCTTCTTTGCTTTGTTGATTGAGTTCAAGACAAAACTATCCTAACTATTTTGGCTGATTTGGGGAACTAGTTGACGAACACACTCTCTAATGTAGGGGGTTTTCTGTTCAACTTGTGAACCCCAAAATGTGCTTATTGAAAACGAATACATTTTTAAATTAAAACGAATTTTGTACAGATCCTGACTATTTTATTGTATATGTTATAGTCTTCCAAGGACAAAGGTAAAAGATAACCTGAATACCCTCACACATAAGCCTGGAAAAAGGTTTCAGAGACTTATATGCTGGGGCGGGAGAAGCAAGACTGTCGGGCAAATTGACCAGGGAGCGAGTTGGTCAGGGGGCGAGTTGACCAAAGCACAAGATATCGATCACATCATTCGTTTCATGAAAAATATTACATAAAAAGAAACGCCAAAGAAATTTGACTTGGAAAGATGCACTTTATTTTTCGATTCTGTAGTGCATTATAATTATTTCACCAAAGACTGTCCGTTGTGTTTTTCTGTATTTTCTCGCTTACAATATGAACGACCACGGGCAAAACTCAGACTACCATAGAACTATATTAAATCAAATTAATTTAATATAGCTCTATGAATGTAACAGTATTGTGGGCGTGCTTAAGGTAATATGCAACATTTGCTTTTGCTGAAATTTTCAGAAATGGATGGATTTGGGGGGTTAGTATTTCATAGCAAATATTGTTACACTGACCTGTGTAATGATTTTGTGTTCATATATGCTGGAAAAACTAAGATAAAAATGTTGCTCTTCTAGTCTGGTTCCCTGATCCTATTTCAGACGAAATTTAGTGACGTCGGGGGATTGTCAGGTCAGGGGACCAGGTGGTTTGCAACCGTTCACGGATGTTTACCCAATTGCAAACAAAATGTGGACTCACTAACTTTGGTGATTGGGGACAGTATTTAAAAAAGTAAACTTTCTTGAAAATGACAGCACACCAGGTGCCATGATTTCACAGGATGCTTGCTGTGTTGTGTTAATCAGGCGTCGTCTGTAGTTGGGTTTTCAAAGCAGCCGCTCGCGCGGCAACCTGCAATACGAAGCTTGCTGGGGATAAAACTCACGACCGAAAATTTGCGGATGCCAGAACGGGACGTGCATTTTTTGACGCGAATATTTCGCGTCAATAATTGGGACCGCAGAGCGAGACGTGAAGTTTTAGACGCGAATATTGACGTCAAAGTTTTGCGAATATTGACGTCAAAATTTGCGAATATTGACGTCACAATTTGCGACCGGAGAGCGAGATGTGAATTTTTGACGTTAATATAATATTGACGTCAATATTCACAAAGTGCGATGTTCATTTAGAACCACCATAAATAATACACATAAAAGGAACATTCGAACTTGTTGAAGAGCACATACAGTATTAGAATATCATTAAAACAAATTGGTCAGATATTCAGTCGAATGCCAATTTGACAACCTTCACTCTAGCAATGATTAACTACGGAATGTAAAAAAAAAATGTAGACTTACCTTACAAAACAAAGTGCTTAGTTGGATGTCCAAGCCCTCCTCAGAATCTCTCAATTGTCCTCTAAAAAGCGAAGTCCAAATGGCCTCTGGTCCGGACGAGGTGCGATCCGAATATCCTCCAGTGAAACTTGTCCAATCCAGGTGCGCTCAACTTTTACAATCGAGCTCAAGTCTGAATAAGCTGAACCCAAAATCGAGGGAGTCCAAAGCGTGAACCTGACGTGATAACGTGAACGGCGTCGACTGCTGCAACACTACAGGTGCGTTCTCTTTTATCACTCCTGGACAGTGTGTGCTTTGTATACCATTGTCTATGGTGTGATCCAGTGGCGTAGCCAGGAATTTTTCAGTGGGGGGGGGGGGGGGGGGGGGGGGCCGCTGGGGGGCTGGAACATTTCATGGGGGGCGTCATGTAGGGGCGTCAATCGCTTCTCAAAAGTGGGGGGGGGGACATACCTTGATCAGAACTGATGCAAGCGCGAAGCGCGAAGCGCGAAGCCCTTACGGCGTGGGGTTCGGGGCCCGCCAAAGGGCCCCGAAAAAAATTGGATTCTCGATGCTCTGTGGTGTGATCTGAGGCAATTTCTTACCACTTTAACCATGGAGAAATAAAACAGTGTTTTATTTCTCCATGTTTTATTTCTCCATGCTTTAACCAATAATTATCTTAGCACAAAAGTTAATAATTTAAACATAATTTTCGAGGTTTTCTCAGCTAAAGGCATAAGAAAAAAATTTGAACATTGTTTTCGAGGTTGGAGTCATTGAATCAGCTACCAGAATTCTGAGCTATAGGCGTGGGGTTCGGGGCCCGCTTAAGGGCCCCGAAAAATGTTGGATTCTCAATGCTCTGTGGTGCTATCTGATGCGATTTCTGACCACTTTAACCAATATTTTCTAAACAAAAGATACATTAATTGTAGTACAAAATAGGGCTCTGTAAATGAGACACGAGTTCAAAAATCTGGGGGGGGGGGACATTTGATATCGTGTCCCCCATCCTTCAAAATGTCCCCCAGGATTGACGTCCATGGCGTCATGTAGATCAATGATAATTTTTTTAGAAACTCAACATCTCAGTGGGGGGCGACTTGGGGGGGGGGGCGACAAGGTTTCATTTTACGGCTGAGATGTTGAGTTTCTAAAAAAATTATCATTGATCCCCCCCCCCACGCCCCGCCGTGGCTACGCCACTGATTTCAAGGAATTTTTATTGGTCTATTATTATTATCTAGCTTATATTATGAATGGAGGAAAAAGTTTGTGCGTGGCCGATTCGCGTGATATCGCTGACTGAAACTGTGTGACCCACGGAACACCTGTCTATAATACGTGTTCCGTGGTGTGAGTGGGTGACATCAGTGTTGTAGTCGAGACCGGATAGTCCAAGACCGAGACCAAGACCGAGACCTGAAGTTGCGAGACCGAGACCGAGACCGAGACCAGCCCCTCAAGGCGGACCGAGACCGAGACCGAAATGGTTCGAGACCGAGACCGAGACCGCGGATAATAAATAACAATAATCTAAATAAACAAGTCTGTCCTTGAGATGTTGATGTTCATGGGGATGTGAAGGAAGTGTTTGAAGGTTAGGAATCACTTGTACCTGCTTAATTGTGTCATGCGAGTGCTCTTCGTGTTTGCTTCATGCCATAAATTACAACATGGCAACAGAATTTGTTATTGTCACAATCAATTACAAATTTGGAAACAACCTAATTTAAAGAAGGGGAAACCCTTATTTGATGAACTTCTATATTTTTGCCACTTTTTAAAAAAAAATATTTTTTTTTAAATATTGTTTAAGTACTTTAAAGTGTAAATCTGGTGAAGAAACTCTAACTTAGGAGTACGACAATTTGTACTAGTTTTTGCAAAACTTGAACATGTTGAAACTTGACAAAAGTAAAAAGTTAAAGGTGGATGTTTCATCTGTTATAGGAACTCGGACCCTAAACTCCACAGCCACCCCTTGGTTTCAGCAATGACCACTAACGGATATTTAAATGCAACTTTAATTTTACATTGGACCTCCTTGTAAACCTGATTCGCAAAAAATTTGGAGCAAGAAAATATTGATTTATTTTTTAAAATTTCAGTCATGGAATATAGATTTGTACATGTAGACAAAAACATTGAGAGATGGTAGCCAGATATGGATTGGTCTGCCCCCCCCCCATCCCTCTTTGTGATTCTCCTTCCAACCCTGCATGTTTGTGTGTCCCCTACATGTTTGTTTCTTGTTCCTCTGTCATTTACCTCTGAAGAAGGCCTGGCTAAGGCTGAAATGTAATGCCACTTTATTTTTGTTTAATGTCAATAACGTTACATATACTATAGAAGATTGATGAACCATATTTGCCTGATCTATCTTCTGTTAATTGCCCGCCGTCATCATCGTCATTAGCCTATTTGAGAATATGGCCGACACAATAGAAGGGCGCTGTCACAAACTGAATGTGGTGGGCGAGATGTACTTTTAGGATTCATGGCTCAGTGCCCACGCCTCTGTGTTTTGTACCGTGCCATCGTTTCGCCCGCATCAGCTACTTTGCTGGGCAATTTACTTGAATATTTTAGTGATTAACAAGTACGACATATTGCCAATATATTAATAGTTTATTGTGATGGCCGTAAACAGCATATAGCGATTAATGGAACACAATTCTTCTCGACTCATGCAAATGCAATTGACATTTAGGAAGGATTCGAGGCAGGCAATTATACTCTATTTTTGTGTGACTATGGCAGTAGCTCAATTTGTGTTTATCACAGATGAAAAGATGAATACATGGCGAGTCAAAAAGAAAGTGACCGTATGATCAAAAAGAAATGGCACGCTCCATTTTGTAAAAAATATAATTGGGATAAAGAACATGTTATTGAGTAGTAACTGTGAACATTTCACGTTATTTGCATACTCTATTCCCAAGTCGTGTCTATTTTAATAAAGAGATCACAAAATTCAGCTGTCCACCACTAATACCAATTTAACGGTCTACGAAATGATGAATATCCATTAATAAATATATTTATAAAGGAAAAATTGGAAAGGAAAATAGAAAAAAAATCACCAATATTTCTAGGGAAGAAGAGTTGAATTGTTCCCCATATTCAAAATACAAAATCTGACTGTAAAAATAATGTTTCAGTCTTGATTCATAAGATTTAAATCTCAGTTGTATTTGGAATCAATGAGGATGGCTATAAAGTGCTTGTTTCAACAGATCATCCCACAATAAAAACGAGAAATAAGAAGAGGAGCAATGGTTATTGGACTATGCCTCACTCACTAGAAAGTGAAGAGAGACATGTCCATTAGCATCACACTGCAGTCACATTTGCCCTAAACTGATACTTAACCCTAAAAGGGCCGGGGGCGGAATCCGCCCCCCTCTCTTTTTGGGTGGTCTCGACTCGAGACCAGCCAAAATATCGAGACCAAAGGGGACCGAGACCGAGACCAAGACCGAGACCACAGCTCCCGAGACCGAGACCGAGACCGAGGCCGGCAAAAAGTGGTCTCGAGACCGAGACCGAGACCGAGACCGGTCTCGAGACCTACAACACTGGTAATACGCATTTTAGATTACCATTATGCGCTATGTCACGCCGGTTGTCAGCTTACTGGTCCGCGGTCGCCGGTCGAAGGGTCGTTTCTCAGTGGTCATCATGTGGATCATTCGCGACTATTTAGATTTAGATCAATGATAATTTTTTTGAAACTCAAAATCTCAGTGGGGGGGGGGGACTGGGGGCGACAAGGTTTCATGGGGGGCGGACGCCCCCCCCACGCCCCCCCCCCCCCGTGGCTACGCCACTGGCGTGATCTCCAAGAACATCATGTAACCTTATACACCTGTATTAATGATGAGTTTACCATTTGTTTGAAAAGCATAATTTTGTGGAAAAGCCTCAATCAATTTGCTTCCAATCATTTTTTTTAATCCACGTGGGTAGTGATCCCTTAGGATGGGGATAACATAATATGGACACTCAAATTAGTTTTTACATTTCATCCGGGACGCAACCAGTATATCCCCCAGATGCATATAAATGTTGTAAAAACTCACCATATAAATCGAAGGCCAAAATGTATGACCATGCCTTACAATCTCGTTCTTATTGTCTACTTCTTTTCAATATGCATTGAACAGGACGGTTATATGCTGTACCCACTGTGCTTGGCAACTTTGCGTTTCCTTAACAAAATTAAATAAGAATAAAATAAAGATAAAAAAACTAGATGTTAATTGCGTTTGTCTTTGTAACAAACGCAGGATGATGGGGCGCTGAACTATTTGTTTGACAGTATTAAATTTGTTAATTTAATTAAAAATGGCGGATCTAGCACTGTTCTTGTGATAATGTAACGTAGATGCAAACCTCAATAAAGGAAAAGCTGTCAAGATAACCAGAATTGGGCAGTACATGTACGAAACATTCGGAATTCCATAAACAGCGCAAGCTATAGAGTATCATGGTGTCCGACCTCTCCCTCCTCCCCAGTATCGGATTAACGTACGGGCCCAGGCCGGCCTCAGGTCCACATTGTCAGGGCCTCTCACAAAATGCTTACTGGAATCACTTCGTCCTTCGGTATCAGTCCAGGCATCTTCAGCATACCCGATTTGGGGGCCGGGGAGCAAAATGGATAGTTTCTGAAAAAGTGGCTGCATCTCTTACTTTTCTAAAGGGTAAAACAAAAATTAAGGTCAGTGGGCAACGAAGCTGACCACTCGACCATGTGGTTTCCTTTTTGTTCTGTACAAGCAATTATGTCCTGATGGGCGGAAACACGTGGATGATTGTAAGTTACATTTTGAGCAATAGCCTATATGCGTTTGATTTGTCTGGACATTGGCATGTCTTAAACAGCCGTAATGACACGCAACAATGAACGCTGCATTAAACTACATGTACTATTACCAGCGGCGTGGCCAGGGTTCTGACGGGGGGGGGGGGGGGGGGGGGAGTGGAGGGGCTGGATTTTAGATTGGGGTTGGGGGTGCGCTAGTTCCTTTTGAACCCGTTAACCATGTTCACTTATAGGATTAACAAATTTCCAGTCGGGGCGACTGTAATTACATGGGAGATTTTTGTAAGGGCACGGTCAAGTCGGGGAACTAAAACAAACATTTTCACCCCCCCCCCTGGGCCCTCCCCCCCCCCCCCTAAAAAAAAAACCTCTTAGGGGGGCTCAAGCCCCCCTCTTCCCCCCCCCCTTGGGTGCGCCAAGGATTTATTGCTAGAGTAAGCTATCTGTCCCTATATTCGAAGTCCGAAGAACATTGAGCGGAGGGAACGGGAACCAGTTGAAGCAGACGACAGTATGGTAGATTTTTCTTTTTCCTTTTTATCCCCCTGGCTTTCAAGCCAGACAGAAAGATATTGCGATCGCGTATTCCTTCTGTGTGTCCGTGTGTGTGTGTGCCATTTTGGTTAGGTTCAACTATAAGTTCAGTCATCAATCTCAACCAAACCTGAAAGGTGGTCTCTGGAGAGGAGGCCGACGTAAAAAAACCCAATCCTTTCCAATATGGATATTTGCGAGGTCGAGAGCTCAGCTCAGTATTACTAATGGCTCTAAACATGTACCTTTCCACACTAAAGGGGTACAAAAGTGTGACATGGGATTGGAAAATGAAGCAGGATAATAATATCAAGTTGTTTGTCCTATTTTCCACTTGTACATTCCCACCCCATTGTTGAGGATGGTACCAGGACGGAGCCTTGGTTCCATCATGAGATTTTTGAAAATATCAGGATCAGAGACCATACTCCTGGACAAATTCAGGAAAGACAGAAATAAGTCTGCTCTTTATAAAGCATACTGTCAAATCAGAAATAAAATCCAGAGGGATGTAAGGTCTGCTAAAGCTAATTATTTCAGTCGTAAGATCGAAGAACACAGAAATAACTCAAAACAACTTTGGAAACAGTTTAAAACACTTGGTTACAGCAATAAGGCTAAGGGTCAAACTAGAGTGGTTCTTGAGGTTGACGGTGAATTTTGTTTCGATACAAATAAAGTGGCCAACTATTTCAACAAGTTCTATACCACAGTTGCCTCTGAATTGGTGAACAAACTGCCAAGTGCCAATAAAACCTTTGGGACTGAATCCAGAGCCTTCAAGGATTACTACGAAAGTAAAGGTGTCACTCCTGATTGCCTCAAGCTTTCTGCTGTAACTACTGATTTTGTGTATAAAGAATTGCTCAAATTAAACTCTAATAAGAGCACAGGTCCAGACAATATACCGGTCAAATTCCTTAAAGATGGTGCTAATGTACTACAAGACCCTGTTTCATTCATCATTAATTTGTCAATAACCAGTAATATTGTTCCCACTGAACTAAAGTTTGCTAGAGTTAGGCCATTATTTTAAGAAAAATAGTAGATCTGATGTTGGCAATTACAGACCGGTCAGCATACTAAGTGCAATAGCTAAACTTTTAGAAAGAGCTGTATACAATCAATTGGACAGATATTTCACTGACAACAACCTGATTTATAATTTACACTCTGGATTCAGAAGTTCCTATTCAACTGACACTTGCTTGATTCATCTAACTGATCACATTCGATCTCAGATGGCCAAAGGTAATTATACAGGTATGGTGTTAATTGGATTTACAGAAGGCTTTTGACACTGTAGACCATGTGATCTTATGTAAAAAGTTACTAGCTATGGGTATTAATTCGGATTCTATTCATTGGTTTCAATCATATCTTTCTAATAGACAGCAAGTTGTCAGTGTCAACCAGGTTGAATCTCAACCAATGGGTATAACATGTGGTGTTCCACAGGGCAGTGTATTAGGGCCACTTCTCTTTCTCTGTTATGTAAATGATATGAAAATGAGCGTTCAATCTGATTTGCTGCTGTATGCTGATGACAGCGCCCTATTCATTTCTGGTAAAGACCCGGAAGTAATAGCTGACAGTTTGAGTAGGGAACTGGAATCATGCAGGCAGTGGCTAATCGATAACAAACTGTCTTTGCATCTTGGCAAAACTGAGTCTATCCTCTTCGGATCCAAACAGAAACTTAGTAGTGTTGACAAATTTGACGTGTGCTGTAATGGAAAGATTGTTACTCCTTCTAATTCAGTTAAATATCTGGGCATAAAACTCGATCAGAGTCTAACTGGTGAGGACACTGCAAATTCTGTAATCCAAAGGGCAGGTGCTAGATTGCAATTTTTATACAGACATGCTAATTGTTTGAATGAGAGCTCCCGAAAAACACTCTGTTCTGCTCTAATACAATGTCATTTTGACTATTGTTGTTCATCCTGGTACTCTGCGTTGTCGGTAAAATTGAAGAAAAGGTTCCAAACTACCCAAAATAAATTAGTCCGGTTTATTTTAAACATAGATTCCAGATCACATATTGGTCAAGCAGAACTGAACAAGCTAGGCATGTTAAACGTTAATGACCGCGTCACACAACTCAAGCTGAATCATGTTTTTAAAAATTTTCATGAAATGGCACCAGACTATCTCTGTCATAAATTTAGGAAGGTCTCAGATATGCACAATTATTCTACCAGGGGAAGTTCCACCAATTTTGTTGTTCCAAGAATTAAAGGGCAAGAGTGAACTTAATTTATTTATACCAGAATTCATCAATGGAATTTACTTCCAAACAGCATCAAATGTTCCAACAATCTTCCTCATTTTAAAAGGGCAGTGTAAGAACATCTCTCTTCGTATTAATTTTGTTTTTTAAGCAGCCGAAATTTTTGTGTTTTCTGTGATTTTTTCTTTAAATTACTTTTCTGTTGCTAGATCCAGTGCAATTTTTTTTGAACTTTTTTATTTATACTTGTACTTGTGTGTGTGTTTTTAAGGACCCCAATGGAATTAAGCCGTCTTTATAAACAGCTTTTCGGGTTATCCTTGGCTCTGTATTTACATGTAATACGTTTGTTTATGATACCATTGTATGTTTGTCTGTTTTTTGCCAAAATAAATAAACAAATAAAATTAAAGAAGTTAGGACGTTCCAGGCAAATGTGACAAGATATTAATTTTATGCTCACAGTGCTACGTACGTAACATAGACAGAAAGTTTACCAGGGGGATCGCGCAAGTGTTACTTGCAGTATTTTCACATAAACTTGTACAGTACGTTCTATATTAAGAGCAGTACAAGTTTGAACTTGTTTCACAATTCTGCATTTTATGGGGATCATTGTCAGTTTCAAGTCATAATCTCATCCAGGGCACTACGGACAGACTGACAGAGTGGACGGCCTTCCGCCAAATAGTGCGCAACAAGTACAAAGTGCACAGACGAGATGTATACGTGTATTTGCAAAAAGGATGTCAAAAAATCAATTTGATCATTCACGGATGGAAAACGATTGAACGGTACATAGGCCTACATGTACCATTTTGAAAGTAAAGCGAAAAATCTTTATTTCAAGAATTGATTAAGCGCCTGAAAATGATGAGGATGAGCACATTTTGAATTTGGTGAAGAAACTGCAGGAAATACTCGGCTTGGGTTCTGATGCTGTTTGAACGCTCACATTTTGTATGTAATATGAAACCAAAAAATCAAATCTCAAATCGCTTTGATCACTAAGCAATAATATCTGAGGTAAATAAGAAACAGATGTACCTCTGTACATGAGCTCTGCATGCACATCGATCATTGTCCATATGTAATTCAAACAGCTGAATCGAAGAGATCCTGATGTATGAAAACGAGGTTTTATTGAGACATCTGCTTGTACTTGTCACGAGTGACTTTAATCAGTGCACTACTCCAGACGAGCATATACTCGGGTCTCCACGAAAATAATTATTTGGATGGAAAGACATCACGTTAATGCTTGAAAAAAATTAACTCAATGGAATGGTTAAATTTAGGTCTTATGCCTTGGGATAATTTTTTGAGGTGGCATTACCATTGGCGTCCCGGTCCAAACATTAGTGGTGGACATGCCCCCCCCCCCGATCTCCGCCCACGCATGGAGAATAATATTCCAATGATGCGGCAGATGCAATATCTCATTTTATTCATAAACTCTCTCATGACATGTGCCGAGTAACATTATCTGTGGCGTGATCTGCAGGATCATCACGTTACTCGGCAACTGTACCGTTTGTTTGAAAGGTATGATTTGTGGGGTTCGTTCAAAAAATCAAGCTGATTATTTTCGTTCAATTTGTCTATTGAAACAAAGAACACGAACAGAAAGAAGAACGAAGGGAAAACCAAATGTGATGGGGTTCATCCACATCACACAATAAAAGGAAAGGCTGCATATAGGCTACATGGTGTTTTTTATGACACCATCCCGAATACGCGATTGGCTCTTTGCCATTATCAAGACAACTTAACCAGTCCCATAATATTGGGGGGAAAATGTTACAATATGCTTTTATACTTGACATCAGTGTTGTAGTCGAATACTCTTTTCCGAGTACCGAGTACTGCCGAGTACTGAGTTTGCCGAGTACGAGTACGAATACTTCCGAGTACAAGTACAGGTCTCCCAGTACGATTACTTGTACTTCCGAGTACGAGTACGACTACGGGTATACAAGTACGTACGCGTACGAGTACGAGTACTTGCATTCCGAGTTTGAGTACTTATACTTCCAAATTCTGTGTGATCTTTGAAGCCAAACTGCACGACATACAGGCTTCATCTGATGCTTTTGTTTTGTAGCCTTTAGCTTTAGTGTCAGGGGCGGATCAAGGAGTGTTTGCGGGGGGGGGGGGGTTATCAGCAAATCACTACTGAAATGTAGACAGGTTTTTTTCTTCGGATACTTGGCCTCTGTAAAATCAATAGGTGGAAGGGGGGGTGGGGCTCGTACCAAATTTTCAATGGGGCGCTGTTCAAATCCGTCGATCATTAACACTATTACAGAATAGTACGCAAACACCCCGTAACCCAGCTGGCTCTGACTAAATCATGTGCACAGGCGCATATTATTACCAGTACATGGGCGGCGGAACAGCGGTGGCAGGGGTGGCAAGGGTGCAAGGGTGGCAGAGGCAGTTGCCACCCAAACTAGTGTAGCGTATTGGGTTCCGGGTGGCATGCCACCCCAATAAGTTTCAAGCATGCAGTAACATTTCATAATGCAAAGATTGAAAAAATTGTTCATTGGGTGTTACGAATAATAATGGCACAAAGGGCATTAGTTTGCCGAACGTGCCATTACACCACATCAACAACAACAACTACGAATAGTAATGCACGTAGTTCAATCAAATGTTCGCGCGTTTAACAACGCTTTACCGCAAATACTGTGCTGTCATTGGCTCCTATACCAAAAATGGGTAGATTAGCTCCATGACAATATGTGTGATGGAACTGATGCGTATTGGGTCGCGTATTCTAGCAAACAAAAACGAATATTCTCTCAACTTTAGCAATAACCAATTTAATGTTCGTAAAGCGGAATACCAAGGACTCATATTCAGCAAAACAATCTTTTAAATAGGGGGGAGAAAACACTTTCCTGAGGCCGAAGGCAAATAAAGCTGGTATTTCGCAAACCACACATGGCTGATGTAGAGTTTCGGATCAGATGAAAAAAAAATTAATACATAATTTATTGCCATATTTTAAATAAATTACAGAATAATCTCCAAAGTGTTTTTCATGATTTTTGTCTTCTTTCGCGTGCTTTTATTTCTAACAACAAAGCTTATCAGTATCGCTTGCACGAATACCAACAAAACAAGTGTCGAGATGTAGATCGACAGCAACCGTTACAGTGCACCTTTTTGCGTGCATGCATTGGCGTAGCCGGGGAGGGGGCTGGGGGAACATCCACAAATTCCCAGCGCCCCCCCCCCCCGCCTTCACCAAAAAAACAAAAACAAATTTGCCCCTCGTCCAATATTAAAGGGAATATTTTGCAAACATCAAATATTTTACAAACAACGCCAGCGTTGAAAAAAACTGGGTTTTTTTTTAATCAAATACTGCCCACAATTTACCATAATATTTACTTAGTCCGCATTTTTTTGCAATCGATTACACACCTATGAACGGGCACACAAGCCAGCTAGACTGTTCTCTGACCATTATTCTTTGACGTCTGTAAATTACTCCATTTCGGTGGGTCAGGGAGCCAGACTACATGAACATGATTGTTTTTCTTGGTTTTTCCAGTAGTGGAGTCTACGAAAACAAAACCTCAAACAAGTCAGTGTAACGATATGAAATACTAACCTCCCAAATCCATCCATTTCTAAAAATTACAGCAAAGCAAATGTTGTATACTGTATATTCCCTTTAAATCAGCAAAATAACAAACGAGTGTTTAACCCGATTCTCTTTCAGCCTACGGATTAATGAAATACATTTCCTACATGTAGGTTTTTAAATAAAGAGATACGAAAAGAGCAAAGGGAAAAGAGCGTCCCTAGCGTCAACTGAATTCTGGACGGACCCCCCCCCCCCCCCCCCCCCCATCCCCAACCGAATTTGCAGCAACTACCTGGCCAGTCGCCCCCTGACAATTTTGGAAATATTTTGTTGTGCATCCGCCCTTGGTTCCGACCAAAACATTTGCCGGTTCACCCCCCTCCCCCCCCCCCCCACACACACACACACAAAACACTCCCGGTTGAGCAACTGCTCGCGTAGGGTCGTTATTATTGTTTCAAACGTCGAACTTAATATATTTGTATTATAATGGAATGTCTTCAAAATATGTTTGATCGACGCGATTCTCTGCAGTGGCAGTTAAAGCGAATGCTCACTGTCTTAAAGCCGCGGCTGAAAACGAAGTCGATGGGATAGGGTGTTATTTGATAATAGGAAAAGTATGACCCAGAGGCCCATGGTACACTATGCCTACTTTTATAATATAGTGTCTCCTTTAAAAAAAATTCAACGTCCCTTGCTGCCATGAAGTTGTCGTTTGTATGCATGACATCTGTACTCTGTTCATCTTGCTACTAAGTGTTCAGGAGTCTGCACCGCCCATTAGTTGCTTCAATCTGGTCTCGGGCAAAAAAATCTGCCACCAGTCGGCCCCCAGACCAGCCTACGTGAGTTGGGGGTAGGTAGTGAAACACCAAACTTATCCTGAAAGAAGAAATTAAGAAAAGTGCAGTCATTAATAATCGGTCAATTTTCTTTCTTTTCCTTTTTTTCAATGGGGGCGCTTCTGCAGATGCAGAGAATCTTACCGGTCTTCATGGATGCCGAGTTCCTTAGTTGAACACTGGATGATGGCCTCGCAGATCTGTTTGTTGGTGTCACCATCAGTGAATCCTCCGTGAAGTTGAATCAACATGAGGGGAGCTGAGGCCGGTCCAGCACCCATGAACATCCTCACTCCTGCTCGGACACGTACTGTAGCAGCCTTGGTGGATCAAAAAATACAAAATATAAAACAACAAAATGGTCATACACCGAACCTTGTGTGAAGATTATCAAAATATTTTGGCTCTAAATTTGACAGTTTTAGCTCATTATTCGATGGCTTTTGAAAATAGACCCTTGCATTTGACGTTACATCTGAGGACAGCGGTTGTGTTTGGTTCTTTGTGATATGAAATTTGAAAAAAAAGGAAGTTCTAGTGCCCAAATTAGGAAAAGAATTCCATACTCGTATGTCAGTTATCTGTCACTAAACACGTCAATGTTCACCTCACTTTGTGATTTCACCCAATATAAGACATATCCAGGAAGCTCTGGCAATGTGAAGACATTTTTAGGAAAAATGTGTTTTTAAAACCCACACTTTGGATGCACACATCAGCTCGGCAACAGATGGTCTTGGCGGCCATTTGTGGCATTGGTTATTGATGTACATGTATGCGGTGCGCGTGACGTGACATCGACAACGCACTACCCGTAACCAAAGATACTAGTGCAATGCGTCATCATGAATATTTAATTTGTAATGAATAAAGATCATTAGCCTATACTTTAAATACATCAAATAATCCCTCACTGGCAACAATCGTTCGACTAGTGTAGCGGCTACGATAAATAAGGCTGGTGTGATTAAATAACATCAACAACATTGCCTGTTCGAATCCCGGTGAAGTAAATAACCATGGTAACTGGTAAATAAAGAGGATTGGAGGAGGGTAGAGAGTAATAGTCGAGAAGGGAAAATAGATGGAAAGAACCATAGAAAGTAACATTTTGGCGCTTGAAAATTCATTGAAAAAAGTGGCGTACATACATGTATGGAAATCTTTCCTAAATTAGGCCAACTGTCTATTGCGGGTCTAGATTTGATTTAGCCCCAAAAATATGGCCAATTTACTGGACTTCCCCCGTAAAGGCCACACTTCCACCATGTACAAAAACATGTCGAACTTTGTCAAATTTTGATTTTCACATTTAGGCTTAGTTTGTAGTTTATTTTAGCCTTAGAAGCATACTCACCCTCTTTATAGGCTAATCAGAAAGTGCTGCCTTTTTTCAGATGTCTAATTTTTGTGCAATTTTGATATGCAAACGTGTGCACACGAATCACTCAAAGGCAGCACTTTCTGATAAGCCTATAAAGAGGGTGAGTATGCTTCTAAAGCAAAAATAAACTACAAACTAAGCCTAAATGTGAAAATCAAAATTTGACACAGTTCAACATGTTTTTGTACATGGTGGAAGAGTGGCCTTTATTTACGGAGGTAGTCCAGTAAATTGGCCACATTTATGGGGCTACAATCCCGGCCAAAATGGTTGGGACACTTGGAAATAACCTTAGCTTCCAACGGTCACCAACTCCCCTGCTCCCTCGGTCAATGTTGTTCTCTCCAGCGGATGGAGCACACACCGCGCAATGAGAGACAACATTGAGCGGGGGTGGGGCGTTGGGGGCCCAGCGAGATTTGGCCAGGATTGTAGCTTGATGCATGATTTAACTTAGTCCGAAAATTTGGGACTCTCAATACTGTGTTTGAGAGTCCCAAAACTTAAGGCATTGAAAACATGCAAAAGTCCAGCACAGCTTCAGTCATGTCAGTAGGGCCTACTGCATCAATCAGCCATGCCAAAAGAATTTAAGAAACATGTGGCATGAAGCGGGAACTAGTCTCGATTTACTACGCATTTCTCCATAGTAAAGCCACCAGACTATTGACACTGAATAAAGAGGTCAGTCTTTCCAAATAGTTGGACTAAGCTCTACGACTAAGAACCTTAACTTTGGAATTTTTTGTCCTGGATGAAAAGGTAATCTCGATCAAAATCTGTGGCAAAACCGCTACATCAGAGGGAAAACAAATTCAGTCTGTGGGGAAGCATTGAGCGTCTGGCCGTACTACAGAGCTTGCGATAGTACTGTACGGCCAGACGCAGTCGGGCTAATGTAGGCTAGTCTTATGTTGTAGTACGGCGCGAGCTATAACAAAAATGACAGCGCCCTCAAGCTCCGGTCCATTATTTATGGGAGAACAAAGGTGTTTGGGGACTCCAGCTTCGTTTCAGTTTTGGCTTCATGCCTTGCTTAATTGTTTCGAAGCTTTAACATATATATACTTAAGCCTTAAACGATTTAATGTCCGTAAAGCGGAATACCAAGGACTCATATTCAGTAAGACAAATCTCTTACATCGGGGAGAAATAACTTTCCTGAGGCTGATGCAAATGGAGCCGGTATTTCGCAAACCACATATGGCTGATGGAGAGTTACACTGAGTTCAGATGAAAACAATAATATATTATTTTTTGCCATTTCAAATAAATAACAAAATAATTGATAAATCGAATTTTTTTTCCATCATGTTTTTTTTTTCCTTTCACGTGCTTAACAATAAAGCCAGTCATAAAGTTGAGTATCGCTTGCACGAATACGCGTTAAGATATATCTAGATCGACAGTAACCGTTACATAACAGTCACTGCACCCTTTGCGTGCATGCATTGGCGTAGCCGGGGGGGGGGGGGGGGGGGGGGCTGGGAGCACATTCCCCCACAAATTCCCAGCCCCCCCCCCCCGCCCCCACCAAAAGCCCCAAATTTGCCCCTCGCCCAATATTAAACCAGAAGAAGGATATACCAGTGTTTTAACCTGATTCTCTTTCAGCCTACGGATTAAAGTACCCACGTCAAATTAATTCTGGACACCCCCCGCCCTCCCCCTCACCCTGCCCACTTGCAGCAACTACCTGGCCAGTCGCCCCCTGACAACTTTAGCCTCTTTCGTCCCCCCCCCCCCCACCCAAAAAAAACTGTTTTTGCTGGTTTCCCCCCTCCCCACTAAACTGAGTATACAGTGTTTATACGTCGGTGAAGGGCAAAAGCAAGCTAATTTGATTTACATCACCCCGACGCAAAAAAATCCATCTTATGAATAGTTAATGCGGTTCCCGCTGCTGTGTACATCAGATTCGAACTAGCCAACCGATCCCGTTAGCTCGGTTGTCGAGTGGTAAGACATCTGCACTAGAAAGCAGGAGGTCGTGGGTTCGAGTCCCACCCGAGTGATTTTTTTTTTCCAACTTTCACTCGGGAGGTAACACACTGAGTATACAGTGTGTATACGTCGGTGAAGGGCAAAGCCCAATTTGATTAAACATGTAGCTAGTTTTGGAAATATTTTAAGACAATTTTATTCACTCTGCACCAATTCACAAAAGATTTTCGTTCAGTGTTAACAGTGTCAGTGAGGTAATTAAAGTTATGGGAAAAGAATAAAATCAGAGTCATCTGCAAACAAAACGGAGACGGAAGAGCAAGTTAGAAGACTTTGTAAAATCATTAATATACATTATAAAAAGCAAAGATCATAAAAAAATGAACCTTGGAGTACTCCATGCGCGTTAGAAAACTAGAGTTTAAAGTAAAACTATTACTAGACACATATTGGGTTCGAATTGAGAGATAACTCCTGAACCACTCCAGGGAAGTTCCTCGAATGCCATAGAAGGAAAGTTTGTATAATTAGGTTTCGTGGTCGATGGTATCAAAAACTTTGGAGATGTCGAGGAATATCCTGAGAGTGTTTGACGTCATCATTGGCATCAGAAACTTCAAATTGTGAGTGATTTAGAATTTTCAACTCATCCATTTTTTTTAAGTGCGGACATAGTCTATGAGTTGTTCAAAAATCTAAAGCATGATAGTATAGAAAGAGGTCTATAGTTATTGACACAAGTTGGATCACCTTTTTAAAATTAGAATGACTTTGGCAATTTCTAGTTGAGAGGGAACAATACCAGTTAAAAAAGATCAATTTATAATATGGGTAGTAATAATGTACTAATTTGGTCATGCTCCGAGCTTAAATTTTGCAAATTATCAACAATGTCAGTTATTTTCATATTTAGTTGTTGGTGTAAGAAATAAAGAACTTGCGTTTAATAGCATTTGTTAAGAAATCTTTAAAATTAGCAGACGATTGTGTGGCCTTTGTGTGATTATTAGCGAGATTTGCGCCAATGTTAATGAAATACTCGTTGAAACTGAGCAATTGGCAATTTCAGCAGCGTCATTAATTGATATACCATCAGAGATGATGCTATTAATGGTTTTGGAAGATGTTTTGTTGTTTAAAATAGAATAATAACTTTCCAAGTATTGCGTAAGTTGTTTCTTTCCTGTTCGAACGGACGAGCAATACATTTTCTTAGATGTACATTATGCTAGTTAGATTTTAAAAAGAAAAAAATTGTACCTTGTGTTTTTCTTAAATCACTGTCATCATCGTTAATTGATAAATTAAAGGTTAATGATTAAATGACGAATCAAATTGTTGTTGTTATATTTTAGAAGATTACATCCTTTTCCAAAATACTTTCCCTTTAAAGTGGCATAGCTCCATCCATTAATTGTGTACAATTGTTTTTAAAGCGATTTAGGATCAAAGCTTCCTTTGTATTTCATTGCACAAATGTAGTCCTTTCATCTAAACGAGGTTAGACATACATGTGGAGGTACTCTGAATTCATTAATCTAACACATCTCTTCTTCTTTTTTTTACGTTTTAAACAGCTTTTATTTTACATCAGCCTCACCTGACAATTAAACGTGTTATTCAATATTTTTTTTTTTTTCAAATAATGTTTTCTCATCAATAGTGTTGGTTAAGCTCACACAAACGGAATTAAATGTCGTACTGAGTGTAAAACGTATCTTCAACCAAGAACCTGCAGTGCTTTCCTTATCCAGTTTAAAATCGACATAGAGACACTTATTACAATTGTCAATAAATGTATAATTTATTGTAAGAATATACTTTTACGCCACGGCACATCAACAAATTATTAACATCGACTCGAGTAATAACCATATATTTGTATACAGCAAAAGGCATACGATATACGAAACTTTCTGTACTGTTCGTTTTATAAGCGTACATTAATTAATCGATGGTCATATTGAAATTACATAATACAACATAAAAGTCCAGCCCTTATCTCAAATCCAGTAATCACAGGCTTCTCGCAATGTAAATCTTCATGCAAAGTTTAGAATAAAAAATGTTTTTACAAGAATTCAACATTATGAAGGTACGAAGGTAATTTCCCCCATTTTTTTGGGCTAAATGTGAATTTTTATATATACACACTATATGTTACAGCCGATTCAGCATTTAAACTATTTCGATTCAATTTTTGTGTCAATCCTTCGTATTAATTCCTGTGTTGATTTAGTGTCCGACAGTTATTATCAATCTATAGGCGCAACCACTTTTTGTTAATGGGCTACATTTTGAATTTATAATCCTTAAAACTGTAAAGTGTTTGCCTTAAACAACACCACTGAAGATTTGTTCTCATCAATGGTGTTGGTTAAGCTCACACACATCAGAAACTGAATTAAATTTCGTACCAAGTGTTACACGTGTCTTTAATTAACCAATCACCTCTAGTGCTTTCTTTTTACAGTTAAGAATCGATATTAACACTGATTATTGTCAATAAATATATAGAATGCAGATAATACTCTGCCACGGCACTTTATACAGCAAAAGACGTACGCAAGACGAAACTTTCCGTACTTTTCGTTACAACATCGTACATTAATTAATCGATGGTCACATTGAAATTACATTAACTTGAATACAACATAAACATCCAACCCAATTATTTCAAATCCAATAATCACAAGCTTCTCGCAATGTAAATCTTCATGCAAAGTTTAGAATGAAAGAAACATATTCTCACAAGAATTTAAAGGGCTAATATGAACTTTTCTTAGGAACATATTTTGTGCAACTTTCCACAGCTCTTAAATGTTTAGACACTATTTTACATCCCTTTTTGGTTTATTTTATTGAAAAGTGCACTTCTTTCAATATTTACATTTGTCCCTGCTTTTCAGAACAACTGAGGGCGCTGTTACTGCGATGTCATTTTGGGATGACACTGTTCAGTTTAGGGGTTTTCTGTTCAAATTTGGAACCCATAACATTGCTCACTGAAAATATCTGTTGTGAAATGTTTGATCTATGGCTTACTATCATGAACTGACACAGTAACGAATCGTGATCATAGAAAAGAAATTTCAAGACAGCAGAATATCCAAAATTCTGGTAACTGTTGGTGCTGAAATAACTGTAACATTGAGGTTTCTGCGTGAAATGATACCCCAGTGTCTTGTACTCATGAATATGGAAATTGGCAATAGCATAAATACAAAAAAGGCAACAAACTGCCCTTGAAAGTGGCGAATCAAAAATTGAAAATAAGTTAAATACGACACAAAGATGAATTTTCAAGGATTGCATAAAAACAATATAAAGTCCTTTACAATTATGAAGGTCTATGCGAATATTTTTTTTTCCTGCTTTTTTTGGCAATATATGCAAATTTTCACAAGCAAAAGAAGTATTCGTAGATAGAAGTATATATGCAATGTATACTAATTCAGCATTTAAACTTGCCTGGTGTTTCGGTTCAGTTTAGTGTCAATCCTTCGTATTAATTTCTTTGTTGATTAAGTATCCAACAGAAAGTCAATGAGCTATTTTTAGGCACAGCCACTATTTTTAATTAATGGGCTACATTTTGGATTAACAATCTTCAAAACTGTAAAGTTGTTTGCCTGAAGCCAGGAGCGCGCTCAGTTGACATACCATGGCCTTTTTAATTGACAAGTTACATCAGTTAGTAACATACTAATGTAGCATAAGCGTATAAAGGATGTTCGCCGAATGCATGCATCATTGTAAAATTCATCGCATGGCCCCTTTATTAAATCTGTACCATTTGTAAAAAAAAAACAAAAAAAAAAAACAATGTTTTCTTAATTAAAAAAAATTAAGCTTACATTATCAAGTAATACAATGGCGGAGTTGATTTTATGGGTATAGGCCCTAAGCGCCTACTTCCCTGAGCGCCCTCATTGAATGTGTCCTGACCTGGTGACAGCTTTGATCGTCCCCTCCCCGCGCCTATTTCTTCAGAAACAATTGACGGAAAAAACCTCCAAAGCTGAACAAACACGACCAATAATCACGCGTGATGTTGCACAAAATGCGAAGTTTCCAACAACATCTGAACAACACACGTCATGACAACTACGAATGTTTTTGGTCAACTTAATCGGGGAAATCGTTTTGTAAATCATCGTCGTCAGTCATTCACTCTCAAAACGCTGGTTAAAATTTTGTTTGTTAAAAAAGTTGGTTAAAATTTTATCAACGTTATGCAAAATTGTCAAATTTTGCCCAACGTTTACCCAACGTTGGGCATATTTTGCCAAACGTTGGTTAATTTGTTTTAACCAACCGTTGGGCTGTTCACCTGTTAAGCAGCAACAGTTGGTTAAAAGTAGTCATTTTACCCAACTATGGTTAAAATCGGGTACATTTAACCAGTATTGGGTGAAAGGACTACTTTTAACCAACTGTTGCTTAACAGGTGAACAGCCCAACGGTTGGTTAAAAAAAAAATAACCAACACGTTGGGCAAACGTTGGGCAAAATTGGACAATTTTACACAGCGTTGGTTAAAATTTTAACCAACTTTTTTAACCAACACAATTTTATCAGCGTTTTGAGAGTGTTCCACAGTATGTAAATGAGCAGTTGATTAAAAACTAAAATATGCTTGGCCTTGATACCAGGGTTCGATTTCGCCATGTCTTTTGCGCAGCTCAAAGCCACGGCTATATCCATATCCTTTTAGGTATGAATTACTTTGCAATAACAGACAACTGTATGCGCTGATTCACTTTCGGGGTTTTTGCCTTTGGTTTAGCCGCGAAACAAACTGTGAAGAAAGTGTAAAGCAAAGGATTGAGAGACGAGTTGATTGGCAGAACCAGAACCGCAACCCATGCATACACCTCGGTGGATAGAGCGACTGTTCCTGTCTGAGACAGAATCCCCAGGATGATTATTGGCATCCAACAGCAGAAATCCGTCATCACGATCAACGCCATCTTGGCCGCCATTTTGATTTCACGCTCCCTGTGGGCATTCGCTCGGACAGCCCTGGTCGTCCGCTTGACACTGATGAAGATGGCGACGTTGCAACTCAGGACAATAAGAAATGAAACCAGATTGACACCAAGAAAGAGAACGATTGACAGGATCCAAGATGGCTTCTCACCTGTGGCTACAGAAGTCTTAATGTCGAGTACAGGTAATCTGAAGGAATATTTAAACCTAGAAAGAGTCTCGTTTCTCACATCAGATGCCTTAGTGGTAAGAGGAAGGCCGATACAAACATCCGAAAGTCCATATATATCAGAATCAGACCCAACTGAAAGTGTTGGCACGATGCTCAGACAAAGTGCCAGAAACCACAAGACAACAATGATAGTTGTTGTTGATTTTCCCCCAAGAGAGAAGTTTCTCAACGGAAACACAATGCCTAGGAAGCAGTCAAAGCTGATGAGTGTCACAAAAAACACGGATGCCTCACTGGACAGAACTGACAGAACTCCAGCAACTTTACACAACATGCTGGAGCGCCACTCAGGGGCCACAAGAAAGTAGTCCTCGCCAAACGCAAGATCTGCCCCAGCTATGATTATCATGTACACACCCATCATGAAGTCTGCGATTGCCAGATGTCCAACCATACGTGAGAGCGTCTTTTTACCCCCTCCGTCCCCTTTCCGTTTAAGTCTCCAAATCAGGACAGTCAGATTACCAATAAGGGCGCTTATTCCCAATATCCACAACACCACTCGTAGTATGTCATTTGGCATAAGGCTGTCGCACAGCTTCAAATCTGGTTGAGGCTTTGTAGTTGAACAGTTTTGCTCGATCGAAAAGTGATGCAACTTGGATAAGGCACAGCAAATACGGTAGTCATCAACGTGTCTGAAAATTAAATGAATTAAATGTTTTTAAACATTACACACAATGTATTAAGATTTTCGTGTCAGTAGGCCTACTGCACATAGCATTTGACGCTCTCAAGAATTGGGTGCCGGAAGACTTTCCCAGGCAGCATCATCATTCGTGTTTGATAAAAAAACTATTGTAATTGTTGTTATTTGAAAAGCAACTCAATGACTTACGCTTCTTGCAAGGCTGGTAACCCATCAGGGGCGACCTTATCAAGCTTAGTCAACGTGTCTGATATGTTACGCAGGAAACTGGAAAAATGACAGGAAAATTGACACTTTACCAAGATATGCCTTCTCGTAACCGGCTTATACTGTTTTCGTTCGTACGTTAATTCTCTTTCAAACGTGTCATCTGTTCAACCTCCGAGCCATCAAGCCTCGAGCTAGTTTTAAAAATTGTATTCAAGATTGCAAATTTATATTTGATAGCCTTAACTTACAATTAGTATTGTGGGCTCGTTCAAAAACATCAGTTTTTCTCTTTAGTTTGCAGATAATTATAAGTTTTGCGAAATCTTTTTGACATCTTTTACCAGTTTTCTGGAATTGCAATCAATGATAATTTAACGATAAAAATAAATAATAAAAATACTTATTTATGGGAAATCGCCATGTCTAATTGGCTTTAGGAATAAGTTCTTATCAGATATTTGCAGAATATCAGCCCAGCATAGCCTACCCAGTACTTGGTGAAAATTTGAATGATTTTTATTATTTTGTTTTTAATGTTTCTTTTTAGCACGACATGAGCCTTGGTTTAAAACGTCTTTACAAAACCCACTAAGACTAGCGGTTCTTTTGTAATATTTGGATAATTTATGTCGGTGTTAAAGTAATTTAGCAACAACTGAAATCTGCAAACTTTACTTAAAAGGAGCCGTAAATGCCAACGATCCAAATAAAACAATGCTGAACAGCTTTTTTAGTTTGACTGTTTAAAATTAGAATATAAAAAAATCACACGTTGGCTTTCTTTATTAAATCAATAATAATACATGAGCAAAGTTACGTGAGAAGAATTGATTTCCCAATTTCTTTTAAACCCACAAAATTACGACAATAACAGTTTTATTATCTCATCAAAATAAAAAGTACCTGATTACCCCCTGATTAAAGTCTTAATTTACCAGCTATTTTAAGGATCAAACCCGAAAGAAAATGATTACGGGTAGAGAGAGTCAGATTGATTCCCAAATCTTAAAATATGCAAATTGAGATTGCACTCTCCGCTGCAGTGACATCAAAAATAAAACAAGTGCCATTTCAAACTTACAGAGTTTGAAGACTTAACAGCCCGCTAAACGTGTCGGCAGGAATCGACTCTACAGGAACACTTTGCAGCCAACTGTCAAATCAAGTAAAGAATGAACAGAGTTGAAATACACAGGGTGTCCTTTCAGAGAAAGGTATCACAACTGGGCTGGATTCAGTGTTTCGTAGGCCCTAGGCATACTAGGCACAGGTACCAATTTCAAGTTGTAAGCTGTAGGCCTACTAACTAGCAAGCCAGTCCAAACTGGTAGCTCTAAAAGCCTGTTGGCACACAGTGGTAAATGTTTCGTAGGCCCTCTTTTTTTTCGGAGGCCCCCGATTTTTTTCGTAGGCCCTATAGCACACAGTGCCTACAGTGCCTACTGTGCCTATCGGAAAATATGGGCCTGATCACAAAACAAAGGGATATATAACCAAATAATATGACCAAACTATGAACAATATGACCATTATTATGGTGGTCAGAAACTACTTTGCGGTAAACTTTCCAATTATATCATGGATGCATTCCTCTGGTCATGCATCACTGACTTCCACAATTTATGATAAAAACCATAAAATAATGGTCGTTGAGTTTATAACTTGTTCATATTGTACCTTTGTTTGGGGATTACTTTTCGCGGGACAGCAATTTCGTCGACGTCACATTGCAAACATATATACATGTATTATTTCGTTTGAAAACACATTGGAAGTAGTTATTACGATCTGTTACATATTTTTTTTTAAAATAAATCAATACTGTGTCTTCCCCAAGTCTGAGAATTGATAGGGTAATAAATGTGTGCTTGGAAGGTATTAAACACTTTGTTTAAGACTGGTTGGAGTCTGGATGCTGAAAATTACCCGTGGCGAAACCGAGGGTAATTATCAGCATTCCAGGCGCTAATCAGTCTTAAACCTTGAGTACGTTCGATTACTCCCCCAGCTTACTCGCACCTAGCTCCTCGCGTGATGACGTTGACCATGTTGTATATAATTATATGAAACCAGCGCGCGTGCGTGTGTATTGTTATTTGAGGGCGTAATACGCGCAATGTCCAAATCCTAACATCAAGGCTATAATACATTCAGACTCTCCCGGCAGGGTGACCGTTTTAGCCGATTTTCGGCTAATTTTAACAGATTTTTTTGTCAAAAAAAAAACGAGCTTGACAGAAAATTTGACAGAATGGATATTTTTTGCAGATTTCTGGCAAAATTCTGCAAAAATGGTGATAAACAGCTAAAAACCATAGCAAATTTGAATAAAAATGATACATTTGTTTAAAAAATCATCAATCTTTTCAAACAAATCCTTGGATAAATGGAACAGGTTGGCTGGTCTAGGTGCTGAGATTTACTGGGAACCTGACTTAACGCCGCATCCCCGTTTTGCCTGAAATTTACCCAATAATTTCAAAACATCTTTATGTGACTATAGATTGTTAATTATGTAATTTAAACCTTAATTAAGGCAGCACTACATATCTGCATGTGATTTTAAGGGTTTCTAGTGTATTTCGCGGAAATCTGGGGAATTTGGCATATTTTTGCTGACAGATTTTTGAAGCGCATTTAGCAGAATTTTGCCATGACCTTACGGTCACCCTGACTCCCGGCCAAAATGGTTGGACACTTCCTAAGCCTGCCAGCGTAATTTTTATTCTTAGGAGGGTTAGGGGCAATGTCATGAATAATTCATGTTTATCCATGAGAACGGACAATGACATCAACAGCATTGTTGTTAGTTACTCAACTAGTTACAATACATTAAAGCATTTTAAAAAACGGTTGTCGTCGAGCTACCACACAGTAGCCAAGTGGATAGCGAGATGAGCTATGGATACAAAGATCCCTGGTTCGAATCCACGTCGTCGTTGCTCATTTTCATCAGCTATTTTTCTTCTCCAAATTTATCACTGAGATAATTTTAAATTAAGGGGAAAATAGAACGAGAACGTAAGTCTTGCAATGATTCAAAGGAAAAACAGAATTATTCATGACATTGCCCCTAACCCTCCTAGGGAAAAAATATTACGCAGCCTGCCACGGTCATCCACTCCCCCGCTCCCCGGTTGTTCTCCCCAGCTGATGGAGCACACACCGCGCAATGAGAGACAACATTGAACAGGGGCCTGCTTGGAGGAAGTCCTGACTTCTAATCGGAAGAAGTCCTGACTTCTTATCAGGTGATCTGAGTTCGAATCTCAGTGAGCGTTTTCACTTCTTCTCATTTTACCTTTTAAATAAGTAAAGTGAGGAAGGAACATTTCTCACTAGACGTAAAGCCTGTCTTGGGTTTGTGTTATGGAGAACGAGGCATTAGATATGCATGTATAATGGACCAATCAGACGATGGAAAGCGGATGCCGTTTGGAAAAAAAGAAAGATTTTTTTCTGTACACATGCATATGGGCGTATTTCGAAGTTACGTTGAGTTGCAAGTCAGGTTCTCGGACTTTAGTTTCCCTTGAAAAAAATCCTCCAAAACCACAAGAAACATCCAATGGGAATCGAACTCGCACCATCGGATTCGTAAGCCAATGTAGTATCCGTGACACTTCAGCAGTGACTCGATCGATGTGGTAGTTTTAAACATTATACTATTGCATATAACTATAGGGCCCTCCAGCATATTCTATATTATACTAACAGCGTGTGGTATGGAAAAAAATAGCGCCCATGCACGTTGGCAGCCATGTTTATTGCATGGCTCGATTCGGCGATCCAACTCGGCGAGTCGGCTCAAGTAAGCGCGAGAAGTAACGTGAGAGGTAAATCGAACGCTTTCGCGCTTGCACGAGTAAGTGCGTGGGAAGTAATCGAACGCACTCCTTGTATGAAATATTGACTCACTGGTAGCATTGCGCATCCTTAAAAGTAGTCTGGTTCCCAGACCAAAAGATTCTGACTATTGCTGATGAATCTTAGGTCAGGCCAACCTCGTCCCCAGGGTGTCGAACAGTACGCGCCCATCACTACCTGCTCTCTCACCCTGGTATTGGATCATTTGCACGTGCAAGATTTTTGCACACGTATGCAAATGAGGAATAGTGTGGTGCCTTGGATATGCTTTACATTAGCGTTTGTTTTTGTATGCGGTGTCTGCGGTAAAACAGAGTCAATTCGTCGCAGCACGAGCACGGCGAGAGTTACGATTTTTAAAAATTAAACTGTTACGATCTTATCGAGACAACATGCAGTATACTAGTATTAATATGGACAAACTGGAAAGGAAATTAGTATTTTCGAGAAGGCGTGGACGAATGAACTCGAAAACACGTACTGCAAGCAAGTAGGTAAATCGAACGCTGTCGCGCTTGCACGAGTAAGTGCGGGGGAAGTAATCGAACACAATCCTTGTATGAAATATTGACTCACTGGTAGTATTGCGCATCCTTAAAGGTAGTCTGGTTCCCAGACCAAACGATTCTGACTATTCCTGATGAATCTTAGGTCAGGCAGCCTCCGTGACTAAAAACAAACATGACGGCGTTGAGGGCCCTTTTTCAGAGCTCGGTTTCGTTTCCGATTTCGCGTTATCGCTTGTAGCTTTTAATGTTCTGATCAAAGTTTTAAAATAAATCACTTGCTTTGTAATATCATACAGTTACGATAATACAGTTTGATGTTTCTGTAAGATAACATTGACTAATGTTGATCTGGAATCTTCAAAATTAGGCATCCAAATAGCACTGTTATCATGCAGAGCCCGAATGAAGACCGAGTTTTGGAAAATCTCGGTAACGGTCGTCAAATTCAAAATTGTACATGACGCAGCAAAAAGTTCGGCCATACGATCCGAGTATATTTGATGCACAAAATCATCGTTGAATTTCAGGTTTTCCAAATGAAAGCAATGAACATTAATTATCAACTCATTTGAAATACAATTAATAAGCAATTAGCAGTTAATTAAACCTATATTATAATATATTATATACTCGGAAGTACTCGGGCGCTATCCGATTGTCGACGAAACGACTTCGGCAAACTTCGGAAATTTTCGGAAAAAAGGAGGAATTCCTCCCGTTTTAGTCACGTGATGTAAATTGTAATACAATGTATTACCGGAGGCTACCGGACCTAAGATTCATCAGGAATAGTCAGAATCTTTTGGTCTGGGAACCAGACTACCTTAAAGGTATAGTCCATCATTTGTAATTTGTGCATTTTGTTCGTTTAAAGCAACTATAGTGCTCAAATTCTAAAGAAGGGCGCTGAACAGCTAACCTTATGAAGTTTCAGCTCAGCTTTATTCAGATATATATTTCGAGAAAAACAACATCTTGATTTCAAATAAAAAGTTGCTGAATTATGTTTTGAATTGGGCTTGAATTCAGCGTCCGAGACACGTTCTCATCATGTAGGAAGAAAATAAAAATATTTTCTTCCTCCATGTTCTCACTGAGCCAATTGCAGCTACGCGATGTCGCGCACTGATCCGACGAATTATAGCAACCGCGCGCGGACGTGTGCGTCGTGTCAACGCTTGCGTGCGCTTCGCCGAATAACAAAAAAAAAACTACTAACAGAAATTTCCAACTGTGCCTTCTTTCGTTGATTTCTTCAAAATGACAGCTTGCCAGAAAGAATAATTTCACAGGGCGTTTAGTTCCTTACTATATTTCATCCAAGTATGTTTTTCAACAATAATACGCCAGTTACTTTTTGGATAGCTGCAAATGATGGACTCTGGCTTTAACGTACGTGAGGATTGCGACGTTCAACCAATAAAACGGTATTTCATGTGACACAGGACAATTGTTTAAGACCAGCCAGCCATGTCTTTATCATCCATTTAAGACCGGCCCCGTGACGGGTTCTCGACTAATGGGAATGGGTAAACTATCTAAGGTATTTATAAATAATACTGAAATATCGCAAATGTCCATTACATACCTTTTTTGCATGAACCAAATTTAAAAGAAATGACCGAAAAGCCCCTTTTTATACAATAGTTAACGTTAGCTTTGGTGAGAGTGAGATCGGGTCCTATATAGATATAGTTTAAGATCCAAATAGAGCTTGCAGTATATACTCTTCAACATGGGCGTCGCCAGGATTTTTTTCCAAGGGGGGGGGCAAAGCAAATTTGTTCCCCAAAATTCCTTAACTTTTTCATCATGTTCTCAATTTATCATTTTTCCGAGCGTGAGCAGGGGAGCATTTGCCCTACCCCCCTATCAAATTAACAGCAATTGGCTTCGCACCTCTTTTCCCTTTTGTTTGTCTTTTTTCCGTTTTTTACGGCGACGCCCATACTCTTCAATTAACCAAAACAAAATGCGAACCACATCAAACTTACAGAAATTTGAGACTTGAGAGTCCACCAAAAGTACCAGGTGGAATGGTCACGAGCGGAAGATTTGCCAAGAATCTGTCGAATCAAATGGAGAACGACACAGTTGATATATAGTGCAAAAAATAGATATTACCGTTGGGAAGAACGCGCTTAATATTTCTTCACAAAATAATGCATGTGCTCCTCTAAACAACATTTGCGTTTTCTCCTGACAAATTTTCAATTTGTATAATATATCTAAACCAAAAAAGTACGATTAATGGTGTCTTCAACTCTCTGAAAAAAAGGGTTTTCAATTTGCGCATAAATTAACCCGCTATGCATTTGAGAGCCAAAATATTATCCACATTTTCTGAAAAAAAATATTTTAATAACTAAATGTTGCTGGATTTGGTTGTTAGATGTCTGTTTCAAAGTGAATAACTTCTATATTGCTAGGGAAAAAACGATTGAAAAGAAATCTACTTTTCGAGTTCAAACTCGAAAAAAAACGGAGAACTTATAATTTAATCATATTATTCCGATTAATGCGGGGTGGAAGTTACTAACGTTATCCAATATAGATTAAAGTTTTACTGTTATGTTTTGTGACTCTTTCCCCGAATAAAATACAGTTTAAAAAGCTTCAAGAATAATTTCTTATCTATTATTGGCAAGATTAAATAATCCCGTCATGCTCAGTACTTTGCAAAAATTAGAACTATTTGTAAGATAAAGCTAGCTGATAATAAAACGGTGGTAAAATCCCAATTTTCAGTAAGTGTTGTACTATGGGGCCTTCATTTTCTTTCTTTTTTAGCATGTGACCCATGGTTAAAGACGTCTTTTCAAAACCCATTAAGACATGCTGCTCTCGTGCAAGTAATTTAACTTCAATTTTGCAAACTATACTAAATCGGAGCCGTAAAAACATTGCCCACGATCAAAATAAATAAAACAAATTGCTGAACTAGCGTCTTCTTTTTAAAATGTATATGAGATTGATATGTTTTAATGTGAAATTAATTCCCATTCCAATAGCCTGCACTACATGAAGCTTTTAGTTTCCATTGTTACATTAACGAATTCAAACTGCCAAGTTACAATTGATGCCCAAAGCTTATGATATGCAAATGGAGATTGCACTCTCCGCTGTGACATCATAAACGAACAACTTACAGCTCGCGGAGATTGATCAGCCCGCTAAATGCGTCGTTGGTAATCAACGCTAGAGAAAGATTGTGCGTCAAACTGTCAAGAAAGGTAATAGTCTCCCCCCCCCCCCGCGTTTTTATTTTAACGGAGGCCAAGTGTCCGGAGAAAAAAAATCTTCTACATTTCAAACGGGTGTGCGGTTGCCCCCCCCCCCCCCGCCTGATATCAAAATCTGAATACGCTACTGAAAATGGTTAAAACTATAGAGAGAGTCAGATTGATGTCCAACGCTTATGATATGCAAATTAAAATTGCATTTTCTGCTGTGACATCATAAACAAACAGGAGTCGTATCAAACTTACAGCTGGTGGAGATTGATCAGCCCGCTAAATGTGTCGTTGGTAATCGACGCTAGAGAAAGATTCTCCAAACTACTGTCAAGTCAAGTAAAGAATAAACGGACATAAAATACACAGGGTGTCCTCTCAAAAAAAGGTATCACACAAAGAAAGGGATGATAACCGAAGTATAAACTTAATAACCATTAAAGCAGTAAGCTTTCCAATGATATCTTGGATGCATTCCTCTGGTCCTCGCTTAGTTCATATTATACCTTTGTAGTTTTCTTTTTGGGGGACATCATATACAGCAAAATATTTCTAATATACTATTCCAAAGACATCACATCGCAGCATATTATATTATTTCATTTGAAGACACATTGTGATGGAAGTAGTTATTATCATCTGTTACATCTATGTTGTTAATTTTAAAAACAAATCAATATTGTGACTTCCCTATTGAAGTCTTATCAGATTAGAAAAAAGACAGAAGGAAAAAAGACAGAGAATTGATATAACTTAAATATCACAAAGCTCCATTACATAACCTGACTGTATATATTTACTAGGTTGAACAACTGTGTTTGTATATATAAACCAAATTTAAAACAAATGACCACAAAAGCCCTTTTTGTAAATTATTAAGGTGGTTAACGTTAGCTTTTGTGGGAGTGAGTTTGGTTCCTATTTAGATAAACACATAAAGCTTGCATTCTACACTTTAATTAACAACGAAAAAACACGAACCACATCAAACTTACAGGCCTTGGAGATTGGAGAGTCCACCAAAGGTGAGGGGGGAAATCGACAAGAGCGGCAGATTGACCAGATAACTGTCGAATCAATTATATTACCATGGGGATAAGCGATCTTATTATTACTTCACAAAATTTAAAATCCATACATGTTTTCCTTAAAAACAGGATTTTTTTCCCTGTAACAAAGTTTGTATGTTATGTTAAACTAAAAAAGTCCGATTTTGGATGTCTCCAACTCTCTGAAAAAAGGTTTTCATTTGGCGGATAAATGAACCCGCCAATCGATAGCGGAAATATTGTCCGGCAGCAAATAATTCAAATTTATGAAGCAACAGTTCAATAACTATTAACCAACATCTGCAATTATATGCAAAATATACGCGAGAAAGTACCCTACAGATATTTGCCACGATCCAAATATAAAAAAAAAAGGAATTGTTGAGAAAAGAAATTGAGTGCGAGATTGATAGTTCGTTTTAGTTCGATTCCCATTCAAATAGCTTACAATGATTTTTGAGCTTTAGTATCTTTTGTGACATCAACAAGTGTCAAACTTAGAGGGTTTCGAGATTGGAGAATCCATCAAGTGCACCAGCGGGAATCGACGCGAGCGGAAAATTTATCATTTCACTGTCGAATCAAATGAAAAATATATAACAAAGCTGGAATACTCTTCAAAATCTGTAAATTTAGATTGTATTAAACGTACTATTAAAGTGTACGTTCTATTCAAATTAATGATTGTCACTGTTCAGTTGAACTGTCAGCTCGGTATATGTACCTCAAATACCACTTCATTTTTATTTAAACATCGGACAGATTTAGATTTATTTTTTATTTCTCCCATCGAGAAATATTAAAATGTGTGGTCCATGAAGACATTCATTCAAGTTAATTCGTGAAAAATTAGCACATGAATTAATAATATAAATTACAAGTAGGCCTTTTTCAAAGTCAATAACAAATGTGTGAGCAAATATTACGTGGGAAGAATTCAAGTACCTAATTTCGATGAATTCCAAACAATACATAAATAACAGTTTTATTTTGTGCAAAAAAAGTAAAAGGAACCTGATTAACTCCTTATTAAAGTCTTTTGAAATTAAACAGCTATTTTAATGGACACATGTTACTCTCACTCGACAGTGGCGTATCGAGAGGGGTGGGGGGGGGGCAGAGGGGGCAACTTCCCCTCCCCCCCCCCCCCCCCCCCGGATTTTTTTGAAGTATTTGTTTTTCAGTAAGTATTTCCATAAGTGGTTAGAGAGTTCTGACATCAGCTTAAAAAAAAACAGCTCAAAAATCATTACGATGCGCCATGAAAATCGACATAGCTTTTCCAGTATGCACAATAATGGTCAGTTTTGACGAGCGCCCCCATTTGGAAGAAAGGTAATAGTCTCACCCCCACCCCCCCCCTCCCCCCCCCCCCCCCGCTTTTTTATTTTACGGAGGACAAGTGTCCGGAGAAGAAGAAAAATTCTTCTACATTTCGGCGCGGATGTGCGGCTGCCCCCCCCCCCCCCCCCCCCGCCTGATATCAAAATCTGGATACGCTACTGTCACTCGAAAGAAAATGGTTAATGGTAACTATGGAGAGAGTCAGATTGATGCCCAACGCTTATTATATGCAAATAAAACTTGCACTTTCTGCTGTGACATCATAAATAAACAGGAGTCGTATCAAACTTACAGCCGTTGGAGATTGATCAGCCCGCTAAATGTGTCGTTGGTAATCGACGCTAGAGAAAGATTTTGCATCAAACTGTCAAGTCAAGTAAAGAATAAACGGACATAAAATACACAGGGTGTCCTCTCAAAAAAAGGTATCACACAAAGAAAGGGATGATAACCGAAGTATAAACTTAATAACCATTAAAGCAGTAAGCTTTCCAATGATATATTAAATGCATCCCTCTGGTCCTCGCTTAGTTCATATTATACCTTTGTAGTTTTTTTGGGGGGACATCATATACAGCAAAATATTTATAATAGATAAGCAGACAAATTAAAAAAAACACAAACAACACAGAAAATGTGTGTGTGCACGCCTCAGCCAGAAGGTTTTTATTCAAAAATGTTGGGTACCGAAATCTGGGCAGCCGACCCATCATCCATGTAGCACATTATTATTAATATCAATATTCACATTTTGGGCACCACAAAGGCCCAGAGCACCAACAGCTCATCCGAGCACCATTTGACTCGGAGACCATAGCTCTTCCGTTTTTTGGGCACCCACAAAGGCCCAAGGGCAGCTCCAAGCACCATTTGACTCGGAGCACCACAGCTCAATCATCAATGCAATAAATGACCTATTTACGATAGGCCGAACTGAAAAACTATTAAGAAAGTGCCAGTAAACTTTATATCACCACAAAGCTTATGATAAATTGTTTCTATGTACATACATTGTATGCCAAGTCCACAAAAGATTTTGATGCACCGTTCTTTTTTCGTTTGAACTTACAGAAGACGGAACGGTTCTTCCTCCCCTGTTGTACTGACTCAGGGGAAGACATGTTGACAGCAACAATAAAATACTTACTACTCATTAAATTACTTACATAATGTTGCACACTGTGCTTTGATTAACCTAAGTATTATTTACAAAAACGTAATGGCAGGAGTAAAAAAATCATTAAAGGGAAAATACAACATTTGCAAACATCAAAAACTAAAACTACCAAATCATTTTGAAATACCTTGCTGGACTGTTAGTGAATGACAGTGTAAAGCATCCTGTAAAATCATGGCACCTAGTATACTGTCATTTTCAAGAAAAGTGGTATTTTTGTATCAATTTCCAACGCTGATCGGCCGATCAGCGTTGGAAAAAAATGGCTTTGTTTCAAATACTGGCCCCAGTTGACCATCGCACTTGTTTGCAATCGATTACACACCTATGAACGGGTACAAGCCAGCTAGACTGATTCCCTGACCTTATAATTCTCCAATATATGTAAACTGCTCTGTTTCTTCTTAAATGGAGTCAGGGAACCAGACTACAGGAAAATGATTGTTTTTCTTGGTTTTTATAGCATTTTCGAACCCAAAACCTCAAAAAAGTCAGTGTAACTATATTTGCTATATATTTCCAACCCCCCAATTCCATCCATTTCTGAAAATTACAGCAAAAGCAAATGATGTATATTCCCTTTAATGAACCATGGGGTGTTTTATCCGCTTCAAAAAATGCCACACGCGCAGAGCGCGGCCCAAGGAAGAAAACACCCTATGTCTACACCCTACCCCACCTGCGGCTGCAGAGATTGCCTAATGGCACAGCAAAGGTTTGCCCTGAAAATCAAGTTCCCTTCAGGAGACAGATGGACACCATCACGTCTGTGAAGATTGAAACTTGTCCGATTAAATTGATTGTGCCTTATTGAGAAGGCACCAAGGCGGCCGCAACGAGAACGCGCCCACCTGTTGACAGACCGCCTTTGCCTGTCCATCGCCTCCTGGGGGTTGGCTCCAAAATAAAAAGCCCTTGGCAAGATCTCTGACCAAAGTAATGTGGCGTGGGGGTACAGTTCCCGACAACACTGCATATAAATAACTAACCTCTGTCGGATTGAGAAAAAAATCAATATTACCCAGGTCATTGGTACCTAAATGAACTATGATAATTGAAGGAGGTGGGCCCTGCATATCGTGTAATAAATTTGGGAGATCACCGATACCGGCGCCGCTCTTGCCACGCCACAGTACTGGTATATTAACCTCTAGGGGTCTCGCCGCCCAGCGTATTATTGAATCCCCAATGATCCATACTGGGCCTGTGAAGACAGATATACAATGAAAACCAGATTAGGGCAAAGAGTGGACCGCCATAAATTGTTTTAAATATGGGAGATGGTGACCACAGGCATGGGGCGAATGTAGGTCAATACTGCTTCTGACCGCCAACGTCCCATTTGTTGAATGTCAGTTGATGGAACACCTAATTCATATGCAGTAGTTGCCGCCCCAATTCGAAAGGAATGGGGACGATAATGCAAGTCTCCTTTCCCACAGAAAGTCAAAGCCTTTTTGAGGACCGCATTAAATTGGTAGGCGGTCAATGGGGACCCGTCAAAATGACAACAAAGAGGGCCATGGCCTGAGGGGCGAATCCCTGCAAGGCCATTACTGGACACAGTGCTGAGTTGTGTGTGGTGACTAGTTTAACCCTTTGTGGAGCACCAGTTTTATTGTTTTTACTGTATGGAAAAGAAATCACCACTGATTGCTGGGTTGATGCCCGGTCACAAAACTCAATGTCAGAAATATGCAACAGAGATTCTTGTAACTTGGTCTTTGAAATGGCAGTAAATTCGCCCAAGCGTATGAAGCCAAAGAATGCACAAGTCACTGCAGCTTTAAAGAGTGTAGCTTCATATTGTGAGGAACATACATGTGTAAATGCCTCAATAATTTGGGCAAGCAACGGTAGAGACATTGGCAGGCGTTCATCGACCCTGTTGCGATCCCTGCGACAGCCTTGCATGAGTTTGGAAACAATGAAATCTTTAGTAGGGTCAGGCCACCCCCGAATTTTATGAAAATAACCAAGCCCCAGATACGTAAGTGGTAATAGTGGCGTGTGCCAAACCTTGTAAGGATAACCAAGCAATGAATTCTCTAGTTTCTGCTACAGAAGCGGGCAAGTTTGTTCGTATGTGTTTTCTAAATCTACAAAATGCACTCCAACCCGATGCATATGCCCTATGAGTGTGAGGCGAGAAAGCCGCCGACAGCAAGCGTACGTACGTGCCATCTCCTGGCCTACCAGATTTGAGGGAGGATGGGTAAAGGAGTCATCGTGCTCGCTGCCCCGGGAAGCATCGCTCGGAACCGTTCTGTCTGGAAACGGGACAGAGCATCAGCAATGTCATTGTTTGTGCCGGGAACATGTACAGCTTTAAACTGGATATTAAAGTTTAAGCATTCCAACATAAAAGTCGCAAAAGGTGCATTATTCTCGGACAACGAGATGTTTGCTGGTTAATTATATGAACTACAGCTAAGTTATCACAGTGAAATAACACCCGTTGATTGGATAGTGCCCGGCCCCAACACTTAATAGCAACCAGGATAGGGTAACATTCTAACAATGCAATGGAGGGTTTGGTCTTTAGTAAGACTGGGGACCATTTACCTTGAACCCACTGTGAACCAAAACATGCACCAAAGCCAATACTGGCAGCTGCATCCGTGTACAATTGCATGGAAGTGTTAGATTGCCATTCATGCTCCACAAAGGGGGAAACCCCATTGAAATGTTTCAGAAATTCGATCCACCTAAGTAGGTCTTGTCTTGCCCCTTGATTGAGCCGGATTCTGTGATGAGATTGAGAGACCCCTCGTGTAAGGGCAATAAGGCGTCCCATAAATGCCCGCCCAGGCGCAATGGCTTTACAGATAAAATTAAGCGAACCAATTAATGACTGCAGTGCATATACTAGTGTGATCTTTTTCTTACTCAAAGTTGAGTGTAACTGGTCATTGAGTGCACTTACTTTAGTCATAGGGACTCGGACCTGCTTAGCCAGGGCATCAATCTCTAAGCCTAAATATGTTAATTTCTGAAAGGGACCTTCTGTTTTTTCTTGTGCAATGGGCACACCAAGTACTGTGCATACCGACTCAAAGGCCTGCAAGAGTGCCTGGCAAGAATGTGCACTCGGCCCTACAAATAAGAAATCATCTAAATAGTGAGTGACCATCAAACTCTCCGCAATCTCCTTCACCTTGAACTCTAGAAATGTACTGAACTTCTCAAAAAGGGAACACGAAATGGAACATCCCATTGGCAAGCATGTATCATAATAAAACTTTCCCTCGAATGTAAAACCCAAAAGATCGTAATCAGCCGAGTTAACTGGAAGTAAATCTGAAAGCAGATTTAATGTCCGACTTTGCCAACCATGCTCCCTGTCCTGCTGTCATCACTAACTGCACTGCCTCATCAAACGAGGCATAATTTACTGTGCAATCTTGTTTATCAATGAAATCGTTTACTGAATGCCCTGCCGGGAAGGAAAGATGGTGAATGAGCCGGAATGTATTAGGTTCACGTTTAGGTACTGTAACGTCTCTCTGGGGTGAGAGACATTATCAAATAAAGAGTCAGATACAAATATCTTACAAACACACTGGTACTTTATTCGGGATTATTTACATCTCAGGTCAATAGAGGGCGTACTATATACAATGTAAAGTTAAGGCGTACATGATTATCTGGTACAGACTAGGGTCTATGGCCAGTGAGCGGACAGCTCGATAATCTACATGTACGTGTACATGTCAGGAACTCTGTCGGGGTCAGAGCCCAGATCAACAATCTAATGCATCATATGCGGGAGCTCTGTGTAGGTCATAGCCTTGGTCAATGCTCTCGTCGTTATTCGTCCCGTACGAGGTCAATCGTCGGCATATATCCTCACGCGCTATGCACATGCATGTAAAATTACAGCGCGAACAGCGGCCTCACGCGGCCACTATTTTTATATGCAAATCAGTTGAGGACGAGCTCGAGCCTTGGTTCAATCGTCCATGTAAGGTTTTGGGGGTGGTGCTCATTATGTTAATAGCCTTAGCTGACCTTAAATGTCGTTTTCTTATTGGTCGATCGTTGCGTGGAAACTTGCATAGTGAATTATGAAACGTGGCACCGTACATAATCCATACACGTACACGTTGTGTGTCTCTGCACACGGCACAAATGCACAAAAACTGTGGTTACTGTCACGTCCGCAAAAGGCGAATAGCTGCAAATAATTTGATGACGTCCGGATTTACCAAGGTGTGATTGGACACTCCACATATTAGCCCCGCCTACACTTATCTGTATTCGCATACGAGGTCGTGCGCTAGAAATCCAGCGCAACATAAGCTTTTGCCGACGATTGAACCAAGGCTCGAGATCGTCTTAACTGATTTGCATATAAAATAGTGGCCGCGTGAGGTCGCTGTTTGCGCTGTAATTTGACATGCATGTGCATAGCGCATGAGGATATATGCCGACGATTGACCGCGTACGGGACGAATTACGACGAGAGCATTGACCAAGGCTATGTAGGTCAGAGCTCAGCTCAATAATCTACTGGGGAAGAGCCCAGTACAACAATGACCAAAACTGCCATTTCTGCGCGCTTTATATACACTTTTGGGTGCGCGTCTTAGCCAATGGGAGCATTGGATTCTGGTAGTTATGAATAATGCATCCTTGTACAAAGGCATGGGGAAAGTTCTCTATGGGAGATTTGTACACGACTGACTTAGACATTCTAGTGGGAGAAAGTCCGAGAGCAGTGGTTAGCGGGCGAAGTAGGATCACTCGTGGGTACTTTACGGGGAACTGATCCTCAAGGAAAAGGGAAAGGGAATAACTTCTCGGTACATAGGTTTTTGTACAAGACTTAGTCTCTAGACTAGGTAGGAATCTACACACTAATTCTATGGAGTAAAACTATGAGATGAAGGACGTAACCTGACCTCTAGCTACCGTAGGTATCGGCCAGTGGGTTAGCGGGTCACACTCGCTGGGGTGTACGGGGTCACTAAGGGGTGAAACACGGGTAGGTTTTAGCGAGCCACATTCGCTAAATGCTTGGGGTCAATGTGGGTCGGATGCGAGGTAAGGTGTGTGAGGGGAATTCGCATCGACTCCGGGGAGGACGGAAAATGGCTAAGTCCTAAGTGCATGTCCCATGGCGGTACATGTTCAATAGCAGTGAGTGCTACACGCATTGCGCGCTAAACAATAGCGTACTGTACAATGTGCTGCACACTTCTACGTGTGTCTAAGACTTCGTGGTAAAGCTTTGCGCTGTGTGAGGGCACACAGGATCGCTGCAAGCATTACGCTGTGCACGGAGTGGAATGGATAGGTTGGGAAAGAAGTAAACTACGCAATTTGCGGGAACGCAACACTATCTCCCCCTAGATTTACAACGTCCTCGTTGTAATAAAAAGGAATTACTGAATAACAAGAGTTAAGGAAAATCAAAGATAAATGGAGCGCTAAAAACATGCAAAAAGTGTAAAACTTAAAAGTGAACATAAAGAAAACAACGAACGGGCACATTTCCTTTAAATGCGGATAAATGAGAGATAATCAAACAAAAAAAAGAAGGAAAATATTCATCTAAAACGACGAAAATAAAAGTTCAGTGTCCATAGCGATGGAGGGTGAAACACTGAGTTCATTCACTCCGCGCAGTTCATCGACCATGAATAAGCGTCGTGAAAGATGGAGGTGGGAGACTAGAAATAATCCTGAAGTCTCGCTGGCCTTCTCTTAGAACGGGTACTCCTCCTCTCTGACAAGGGCGAAGTTCCTGTCGCAGAGGGCGCTACAGTTGGTGTCGGGGAAACAGATACTGTAGCGGGCGGGGCTGAGGACGGGGCGTCAGCGCGTTTGGTGCTGGATGTTTTCCTGGCGTTACTGCGGGGGACGGCATCATCCTTTGAAAGAGAACCCTTCTCCATCAAAGTTTTACGAAGGTCCAGCATCCATTTTGGGACCTCGTCACTGAGATACTGCTTAAGTCGGTCATGGTGAAGAATTTTTGTTCTTCCCCGTTGCTTGAACCGGACTTCAAACAGAAGATCACTCAATGTTCTGAGAATGACGCAGGGGCCTGCCCATTTAGCTCGTTTTAGCTTGGGAGATAACCCAGGGGTTTTTGTGCTGTCTCGCATGTACACCAAGTCACCAATTTGAGTTTGAGTCTTGTGGATTTCCAACAGCTTACAAATTTGTTGCATGAGATGGGACTCATAAGACTCATGAGCCACCGTCTCTGCCTTTTGGTCGGGAATCGGGTAAGCCTCCATCCACTTTGTGAATTGGTCACCGACTAAAAGGATGTATTTGTTCCCATTGTCACTGATAGGGAATGGACCAAGAATGTCCGTGACCAGTCTGTCCATCGGCGCGCCGACTCGATAATCCTCGAGGTGTGCTCTGGGGGTTGTGTGTGGCCTTTTGCGGGCACCACACTTAGCACACTTGCGGACCCAGTCACGAACTGTTTCCTTAAGCCTGTACCAGTAAAACTGGCATTTGATCTTCTAAGCAGTTTTCTTCACCCCGAGGTGAGCAGAGGTGACGGCGTCGTGTGCAGCTTGAAGAACGGCACTCTGCAGTTCTCGAGGAATCACAAGTTGCAGGTAAGATTGGGTCTGGTCAGGAGTTACTCATCTTTTAAAAAGAACACTGTCTTTCAGCACCAGCTGTTGCCATAGCAACCACAAGTTCCTAGTGGGGGGGGGGACTTTCGCGTGCTATCTGGTCTCTGTTTGGTCTCTCAGGTGATTTGGTCATCAACTCCATGATGATCCTCAGGTCTGGATCTGCTCTCTGCAGTTTAGCTATTTCCTCTGTCGTGTAGCCACCGACCCAAGATGTGGTTCGTCCGGCGCTGAGACCGGCGGGGGCGATAGAAGGGGTACGATCACTCGTGACCTCACCATCTTGGTCGTCTTGCTGTCCGGTTGGATTCGATTGGTCTGCAAGTTGCTGCCCAGCACTTGAACCGGCATCGGCATCCTTTTGCGGGATGCAGGGCGCGTTGCAGTTCAACTCTGTTCCAGCTGCATCAGAGGTTTTTATAGCAGGTTTAGTTTGGTTGTTCGGCCGTACTACCCGAATGGCTGTGGGCAAATTGGCTTGCCCACAGAGAGTTTCTCCAGTAGGCGTGGCTGTGTGCGAAAAACGACATTTGAACTGTCCATCGTCAAAGTCGCTGCAGGTAAACTCACTGCACGAGCGCCAAATAAGTTTACCAATGCTGCACACAGGAACCAGTAGGAGGGTTACCAACGTTGCCATCAGTACGAGGACTGTCCGTGGGGATACGGGTTTGGCCTGAGGGTTGACGTCATTGCTCGAACGTCAGCAAGAGACAAAGAGAACGTCAGCAGCTGAAGTTCTCTTTGGGAATTGAACTTCAGCAGAGGTAGCGTTTACTCGTTTGGTCGAAAGGGGGACCACATCGTCGACTTTCGAAAAATCGGACCACAGCTCGCTTTTGGCTTTGCACTTCTCGCAACTGCCGCAGGGGAGCTCAGCGAGTATGGTCGCTCCGTCGTAGCACGGACAGTCGTCGGGGTCACATGGCACCCTAGAGAGGGCATCTGCGTTGCCATGTTTCCTCCCTGGTCGATGTTCGATTTTGAAGTCGAACTGAGACAAGATTTGAAGCCATCTTGCCATCTGATCGACAGGCTCACGAAAAGACATGACCCATCGAAGAGCGCTGTGGTCAGTTCTGATGAGGAACTGTTTGCCCAGTAGGTAGTTTCAGAAGTACTGAAGGAAGGTGACGATTGCGAGGAGTTCTCTCCTCGTAGTGCAGTAGCGACGCTGCCGCTTTGTCATCGACCGACTAGCATATGCTATCGGCCGTTCTTCCTCCCTCTGGGTCCGATCACACCACTGGAGTTGCGATAGAGTGGCTCCGATGCCACTATCTGAAGCATCGGTATCAATGATGAACAACCCATCATCATTGGGGTATGACATGACTTCGTTGCCGGTGAGGGCGGCCTTTAATTTCTCAAAAGCCGCTTGACAGTCATGAGTCCACTTAAACGTCTGTCCGGCCTCTAACAGACGATGTAAGGGGCTGGCTATCGTGGCGAATTGGGCTATGAACCTACGGTAGTAAGAACACAGTCCCAGGAAAGAGCGTACTTCAGTTATGTTCTTGGGGGTGGGCCAGTTCTGCACAGCAGAAACTTTACTAGGGTCTGGTTTGACACCATCTGGTGTGATGATGTGACCGAGGAACAGAACTTCCGTCTGGAAGAGTTCACACTTGCTCGGTTTCAGCTTCAGTCCAGCGTTTCCTAGTCGGCGTGGGACTTCACCAAGACGCTCAATATGCTCGGAAAATGTTGATGACAGGATGATGATATCGTCTAGATATATCAGCAGAGTTCGCCATTGCAAACCTTTGAGTACTAGCTCCATACAGCGCTCAAAGTATACTGGGTGCGTTGCATAACCCAAAAGGCATGGTCACGTACTCGTACAGTCCACTTCGGGTTACGAACGCGGTTTTGGGACGGTCTTCCTTCTTCACTTCAATCTGCCAGTAGCCCGACTGCAGATCGAGGGTGCTGAAGATTTTTGCCCCACTTAGGCAATCTAGGCAGTCATCAACACGGGGTAGGGGATACGCGTCACGGCGCGTAACATCGTTCAGCTTACGATAGTCGACACACGGACGAGTTGTGCCGTCCTTTTTCCTGACAAAAACCATTGGTGATGCCCAGGGGGATTTTGACTCGCGGATCCACCCGCCTTGAGTTGGCTCTCGAGAACTTTCTCCTCCTCACCCTGAAATGCCTTGGGGGGACGGCGGGGAGGCTGTCGTATGGGGCGTGCGTCGCCGGTGTCAATAGTGTGCTGCACTATTTACGTTTTTCCCAAATCCTCCGCGGATTTGGCGAAAGTGTTCTCGTGGCTGGCCAAAAGTTCACACAATGCTTTCTGCTGGTGTGTGGACAGGTTTTCACAACTCCTCTCGTACAGTTTCTGTAGGTTTTCTGACCACTTTCAGAAGGATTTGGGGTGTCGGGGACGGCGGGACTGACTGGGTTGACTGCGTATGACGTTGGACGGACATGCTCTCTGCACACACGCATTACTCGATAGAGGTGATCGGTTTCACAGTTTTCCTGCTCGGCTATGAGTTCAACCGCATCAACTTCATGCAGATATCCAAGCGTTGTACCTGCTTGAAGTTCAATGTTCTCGGGTGATGTGTTCACAAGCCGGACGGGGATGCCGATGTCTTCTCGGCGGGGATCAATGAGTGAGCTGCCAACCACAACATTGTGACGAAGGTTGGCAGGTTCAACGACTGCATACATGGAACTCAGTTTGTGATGATCAGCTATACCCTCTGCTACCCACTCGCTGCGTGCTGGAATTGTGGTGTTCTGCTTCAGTGCGATCTTAACTACACGGAGAAGGGGCTCCTTGGACTGTCCACTGAACCCAGTTACCGGCAATTCGTATGCCGTTGCGTGCCTCCAATATGCAATCATAGTGGTATAGAAAGTCATAGCCAAGGATTCCTTCATCGCTGATGGGGGCGACAAATGCATCCCATTGGAAGTGCTGTTCACCAATCATCATGTCGATTGTGGCAACACCTTCAATGTCAATGAGTTCCTTGTTTGCAGTTTCTAGTTTTGTGCTTTTGCACGGGGGTTTGAGTTAAGGGCGTTTTTCAGCAGGGATCTGGCTGAAAAGTCCTGAAGAAATGATGGTCACCGCCGCTCCGGTGTCGACTAAAAGTTCGCTGTCTTGGTCGCATATCTGCACTCGCAAAAATGCAGACATGCCTTGAAATTGCTGTCTACCCATTCGGATAGTGTTCTGTTCAATGGGACAGACCGGTGCCAGGCCGGACGGCACGGTCTGCGTTAGTTTTCCGTCTGTATGACGACGACCTCCTTGGCCGCTAAGTCGGGGCACTTGTTTGCAAAGTGGCCGGGCTTGCCACATTTGAAACAAGTAACATCCATCTGCTGTTTCTTGGCTTCAGCAGGCTTGGCGGATTTCTGCTTGTTGGCGGGTTATCTTTGATCAGTTTGACAATTCCGTTTAACCGTCGGTCGAGGTTGTCTTGGAACTGTTTAAACTGTTAAGGCGTACATGATTATCTGGTACAGAATAGGGTCTATGGCCAGTGAGCGGACAGCTCGATAATCTACGTGTACATGTCAGGAACTCTGTCGGGGTCAGAGCCCAGATCAACAATCTAATGCATCATATGCGGGAGCTCTGTGTAGGTCAGAGCTAAGCTCAATAATCTACTGGGGAAGAGCCCAGTACAACAATGACCAGAACTGCCATTTCTGCGCGCTTTATATACACTTTTGGGTGCGCGTCTTAGCCAATGGGAGCATTGGATTCTGGTAGTTATGAATAATGCATCCTTGTACAAAGGCATGGGGAAAGTTCTCTATGGGAGATTTGTACACGACTAACTTAGACATTCTAGTGGGAGAAAGTCCGAGAGCAGTGGTTAGCGGTCGAAGTAGGATCACTCGTGGGTACCTTACGGGGAACTGATCCTCAAGGAAAAGGGAAAGGGAATAACTTCTCGGTACATAGGTTTGTGTACAAGACTTAGTCTCTAGACTAGGTAGGAATCTACACACTAATTCCATGGAGTAAAACTATGAGATGAAGCAAGGGCGGATCCAGGGGGGGGGGCCAAAGGTGGCCATGGCCCCCCACCCCAAAAAAAACGAAACCAATTTTTTTTTTTTTTAATGTGACATCGCAATAAAGGCAGGCAATGAGTACACCACCATCTTTTCCTCAAAAAAACATTGGTTAAAGTGGTCAGAAATTGCCTCAGATCGCACCACAGAGCATCTAGAATCCAAAAATTTTTCGGGGCCCTTAAGCGGGCCCCGAACCCCAGGCCTTAATTTTTTTGACCCACTTTTTGGGGGACCAAAATTTTGTTTGCCCCCCCCCCCAAATTGTGTTCTGGATCCGCCCTTCAGATGAAGGACGTAACCTGCAGACCTCTAGCTACCGTAGGTCTCGGCCAGTGGGTTAGCGGGACACACTCGCTGGGGTGTACGGGGTCACTAAGGGGTGAATACACGGGTAGGTTTTAGCGAGCCACATTCGCTAAATGCTTGGGGTCAATGTGGGTCGGATGCGAGGTAAGGTGTGTGAGGGGAATTCGCATCGACTCCGGGGAAGGGAAGACGGAAAATGGCTAAGTCCAAAGTACATGTCCCATGGCGGTACATGTTCAATAGCAGTGAGTGCTACACGCATTGCGCGCTATACAATAGCGTACTGTACAATGTGCTGCACACTCGGGCTTGTGTCTAAGACTTCGTGGTATAAAGATTCGCGCTGTGTGAGGGCACACAGGATCGCTGCAAGCATTACGCTGTGCACGGAGTGGAATGGATTGGTTGGGAAAGAAGTAAACTACGCAATTTGCGGGAACGCAACAGTACCAAACCAATGGGCGAGCACTGCAAAGTTGGGAAAGGTGGGGTTGTGAATGGGCCTGCAATTCTATCTAGGTCTATTTCTTTTTGGAGTTTTTCTTTTACTATTTCGGGGTGAGCAGCTGCTGAAGGTAAGCAACCTGCCTGCCTACTATGCCTTGGCAGTGGCGTCGCCAAGGGGGGCCGGGGGGGGGGGGCACGTGCCCCCCCCCCCTGGAAAACCTAGTGCCCCCGAGTGCCCCCCCCCCCATCAAATGCTGGTGCCCCCCTATCCTCTGCAAAATTCTGCGCGTTGTTAAAATCATTACCTCAAAAATAGCAATTTCTGGAGATATCTTCAGATCGAACTTAGCATCAAATGTGGCACCATTTTGCATCTAGCCTATCCTCCGTATGCGAAAATTTTCAAAAGGGGAGGGGGGCACCCCCTCCCCTTAGACCCCTCCCCCAGGACGGCGATCCGTATCCACCTAAGTGCCCCCCCCCCCCATCAAATGCTGGTGCTCACCCCCCCCCCCCTTTTGCCCCCCCAGACTGAAAAGTCTGGTGACGCCACTGTGCCTTGGACCTTTGTATTGTGGTGAAAAACCTTGTGAAAAACCTCTCTCTAGCAGATGAGCATCACGTTGAATGGGATATTGGTCCAACCATTTCCTTAGAACAAAGAGCTTAATTGGTGTTGGAGGGACAAAAATAAATCCCAGAGGAGGCCTTAGTACCTGGTACTCTATTTGCTTGCCGGGAATAAGCAGCCTGGCCAGGTTTGGAAAGGTGTTGTCCAGCCTGATCATTGGACTTACGGACTTGGTCCTTATACGCCAAGAAAAAGGGGACCCGGCAGCCGAACTCCCCATTTTGCATACCGCAGCCCCATGGCCCGTGCATGAACACTTACTACATTTGTGTACATATTTGCATCCACGGAAGTGACATCCGTGCACCCCATTGAACGCAAAACAAACCCCGATACGTTTGGAAACCATGGGAACTTCACTATCAAGGCCTGAGCGTTGCAAAGTGCCGGAGCCACTCGGGCCGCCGGTCATGGTCGAAACTGTTTGGGCGGCCGCGACAGTCAGCCAGAGTTCGGAATCAATCACTCCCCACGAGCGAGAGGGGTTATGTTCTTGGCGGAGGCGAAACTGCTCATCGTATTTACGCCATCCGAACCCTGGAAACTGGCGTGCCGCAAGCCGAACAGTCTCGGAATACTTTAACAACTCAGGGGCGCGCTGCGGATGTTTTTGCACAAACATTGCCACAAATGTATTGAAAGCGGAGGCCCACTTATCAAATGTGTCAATCTTTCCTCGGTGCAGGGCAGAGGATTTGCGGACAACCATTTTGTTGCCCTCAACTGTGATGGCAAATTCCTCATCCTCTGCCCGAGCAATAGCGGTTGCCGCAGGCTCCTGATACAGCGTGGACATATCCACATAACTACCATTCCAAATCTTTTCTTTAATAGACAAAGAAACATGGTAACCCAAAGGTGTGCCAACGGATGGGATTAATGTATTGTCGATATTAGTGGTATCAGAAATGATAGGAGTGGCCGTACCGAAACTGGGACCTTGCCCTATACCTTGAGACGATTCTTGATCACTTGATCTGGTAGACAATTTGGCCCCTCGACGCCGCTTACTTGGCTGTACTCCATCATGGGCATGGTCCGTGTCGATGTCCGCTAAACGTGACGGTGGTGGTGCTGTCCGTTTTGGTCGCGGCATCGTCCACAATGTCACAGTTCATCAACTGATGTAGTGAAACGTAGATAATTGTCCTTATCGAGTTCAGCCAAGCACTGTTAAGTCCGTGCCGTTGACCACTGGTGTCACACTGCTGCTCAGGAGGTGGAAGTTAACGTTGATGCAGGTGTCAGATCTGTCAGTTTAATTAGTCAGCTCCAATCCCCGCTGGAAGATCCTTTTAGAAGTTTTCGACAGGGAACGGGCCAATCTCGCCCAAAACAAAAACGCTGTGTCCCGGCCAGGCCCACTCCAGATTTGTAAGAATGTATAAGAATTAAAAATTGTGAAGTAAAATTTGCTATCCAAGTTGTTTCTTCAGAGGCTGAGACAAAAGTGACTGGCCAGCAACTTGTCCATCCCGCCTAAACTTTCTACTTCTAGAATGTAAAGAACCAACCCTACATTGGCCCATAGCCAGGCCTTGCCAAGTGTCACAGAACAAGAATTCTTATTGGTTGGATGCCCCTCCAAGCCTTCTCAGCAATTGGTTAAAACTCGTGGCTGTTGATTGGCTATTCTCCTGTTTACAGGATCTCACTTTTGTCACACAATTGTCAATAGGGTGTCAGGTACAAAGTTCTTCATACGAAAGTACAGTATGAAATGCATTCACAGTGATCGAGATGTGTGCATGGAGTTAGCCTACATTTTGCACAACGCATATGATATAACCAACAGGAGAAGATCAATGGAAATTTTGCTGCTTATAAATAATTTGATCATTTAGTGATAAAATTGAATACTATTCCAAAGACATCACATCGCAGCATATTATATTATTTCGTTTGATGACACATTGTGATGGAAGTAGTTATTATCATCTGTTACATCTATGTTGTTAATTTTAAAAACAAATCAATATTGTGACTTCCCTATTGAAGTCTTATCAGATTGGAAAAAAGACAGAAGGAGAAAAAGACAGAGAATTGATATCACTTAAATATCACAAAGGTCCATTACATAACCTGACTGTATATATTTACTAGGTTGAACAACTGTGTTTGTATATATAAACCAAATTTAAAACAAATGACCACAAAAGACCTTTTTGTAAATTATTAAGGTGGTTAACGTTCGCTTTTGTAGGAGTGAGTTTGGTTCCTATTTAGATAGCTTAAGAAACACATAAAGCTTGCATAGTACACTTTAATTAACATCGACTAAAACACGAACCACATCAAACTTACAGGCCTTGGAGATTGGAGAGTCCACCAAAGGTGAGGGGGAAAATCGACACGAGCGGCAGATTGATCAGATAACTGTCGAATCAATAATATTACCATGGGGATAAGCGATCTTATAATTACTTCACAAAATTTAAAATCCATACATGTTCTCTTTTAAAAAAGGATTTTTTCCCCTGTAACAAAGTTTCAGTTTGTATGTTATGTTAAACTTCACAAAATTTAAAATCCATACATGTTCTCTTTTAAAAAAGGATTTTACTTCTAGAATGTAAAGAACCAACCCTACATTGGCCCATAGCCAGGCCTTGCCAAGTGTCACAGAACAAGAATTCTTATTGGTTGGATGCCCCTCCAAGCCTTCTAAGCAATTGGTTAAAACTCGTGGCTGTTGATTGGCTATTCTCCTGTTTACAGGATCTCACTTTTGTCACACAATTGTCAATAGGGTGTCATGTACAAAGTTCTTCATACGAAAGTACAGTATGAAATGCATTCACAGTGATCGAGATGTGTGCATGGAGTTAGCCTACATTTTGCACAACGCATATGATATAACCAACAGGAGAAGATCAATGGAAATTTTGCTGCTTATAAATAATTTGATCATTTAGTGATAAAATTGAATACTATTCCAAAGACATCACATCGCAGCATATTATATTATTTCGTTTGATGACACATTGTGATGGAAGTAGTTATTATCATCTGTTACATCTATGTTGTTAATTTTAAAAACAAATCAATATTGTGACTTCCCTATTGAAGTCTTATCAGATTGGAAAAAAGACAGAAGGAGAAAAGACAGAGAATTGATATCACTTAAATATCACAAAGGTCCATTACATAACCTGACTGTATATATTTACTAAGTTGAACAACTGTGTTTGTATATATAAACCAAATTTAAAACAAATGACCACAAAAGACCTTTTTGTAAATTATTAAGGTGGTTAACGTTCGCTTTTGTAGGAGTGAGTTTGGTTCCTATTTAGATAGCTTAAGAAACACATAAAGCTTGCATAGTACACTTTAATTAACAACGACTAAAACACGAACCACATCAAACTTACAGGCCTTGGAGATTGGAGAGTCCACCAAAGGTGAGGGGGAAAATCGACACGAGCGGCAGATTGATCAGATAACTGTCGAATCAATAATATTACCATGGGGATAAGCGATCTTATAATTACTTCACAAAATTTAAAATCCATACATGTTCTCTTTTAAAAAAGGATTTTTTTCCCCTGTAACAAAGTTTCAGTTTGTATGTTATGTTAAACTAAACAAGTCCGATTTTGGATGTCTCCAACTCTCTGAAAAAAGGTTTTCATTTTGCGGATAAATGAACCCGCCAATCGATAGCGGAAATATTGTCCGGCAGCAAATAATTCAAATTTATGAAGCAACAATTCAATAACTAAAGTTCGGTGAATTTGGTTGCTAGTTGTGTCTTTCAACGTTAATGACCTTAAAAAAAAGAAACGGAATAACAAATATTATTTTTTTTTCGATTTGAAACTCGAAACAAGCACAATCAACACATCTTCCGATTGATGTCATGAGGTGGTGCAAGTGAATTTAAAGTGATCCATTATAGATTGGGGTTGACTTTTTTTTAAATATTTTTCTGACTCTTGACCCAAATAAAATAAAAAATTTAATTGGCAGGATATAATCCCAGCATATATTCGGTGCTTTGCGAACATTTGAAAAGATTTGTAAAATAACGCCAACTGATAATAAAGCGGCTATCAAATCCAATTTCCAGTTCTACCCACTGGATTCTCTGTCGAATCAAATGAAAAATATATAACAAAGCTGGAATACTCTTCAAAATCTGTAAATTTAGATTGTGTTAAAAGTACTATTAAAGGGTACTTTCTATTCAAAGTAATGATTGTCACTTTTCAGTTGAAATATCAGCACGGTATATGTACCTCAAATTCCACTTCATTTTTTATTTAAACATTCGATAGATTTAGATTTGTTTTTTTATTTCTCCCATCGAGAAATATTAAAATGTGTGGTCCATGAAGATATTCATTCAAGTTAATTCGTGAAAAATTAGTAGATGAATTAATATTATAATTTGCAAGTAGGCCTTTTTTCAAAGTCTATAATAAATGTGTGGGCAACTATTACTTGGGAAGAATTCAAGTACCCAATTTCGATTAATTCCAAACAATACATAAAAAAAAACAGTTTTATTTTGTTCAATCAAAGTAAAAGGAACCTGATTAACTCCTTTTTGTTAAAGTCTTCTGGAACTAAACAGCTATTTTAATGGACACATGTTACTCTCACTCGACAGTGGCGTATCCAGAGGGGGGAGGGCAGAAGTTGCAACTCCCCCCCCCCCCCCCCCCTGGCGGATTTTTTTTGAAATATTTGTTCTTCAGTAAGTGTTTCCATCAATGGTTAGAGATTTCTGACATCAACTTAAAAAAAAAAACAGCTCAAAAATCATTACGATGCGCCATGAAAATCGGCATAGCTTTTCCAGTATGCACAATAATGGTCAGTTTTGACGAGCGCCTCCATTTGGAAGAAAGGTAATAGTCTCCCCCTCCCCCTACTTTTTTATTTTACGGAGGCCAAGTGTCCGGAGAAGAAAAAAATTCTTCTACATTTCGGCGCGGATGTGCGGTTGCCCCCCCCCCCCCCCCCGCCTGATATCAAAGTCTGGATACGCTACTGTCACTCGAAAGAAAATGGTTAATGGTAATGTAGGGATCATGAATATTGATAAGCGTCTTCTGACGCTCCGCCCACTTTTCTCTCTCTCTGTTGTCTTAATGCGTTTTCTGTGAGCTGCCTCTTTGAATTTATGCCGAAAACACATCATTTTACAAGCTCCAGGAATCGAGCCAGACAACCCACATATACCAGGCTAACAATAATCAACTACTGGGTATGTTCATATTCATTTTCATGTTATGTCATTCTTATTATTGACACAAATGGGAATTTTCTGATGGTCTTGTCCGTGGACAAAGTCTGAAAACTTTCTCCACGTGATACGTTTCTCTGTGCACTGTACACGTAGCGCCACAGGGCATGTAAGTTGCATACATTCTGCACTGCATTGTTTGGATTCGCATGACCCTTGACCCCAGCTTATCACTGTGGCGCGCGTACATACGATTCTCACGTTACATGTATATCTTAGGGGCTCACAAAGCAATAACAATAATCATTTGGGTACTTTTTCAGATGTAATTTGTGGGTTATTTAATATCATATCATCCCCTTATATGTCATTTATATTGTATAATTTTAACATTGTATTACAGAAGCTCTGTAGCCTCCCGCACCTGAGATTTACATTTGTATAACTGCACATAGACGAGGTGCTGGGTAAGTTTTATAGCTCCGTGCCATATCGGACAGTGACACTACATGCAACTGTATTCACATTCATGTTGATATAATAACTTTATTGTCAAGTGAATTCAAAACATTGTGTTTATTGTAATCACATGTATTTACAATCGTAAACACTATCATTTTCATTTAGGTTTTTAATTTGCTGCGATTAATTTGCTGGAACTAATTCGCCAGGATTATCTTGCTGGGATTATTTACTGGAACTAGAATAAAAGCTCAGTGAACATCAACATTTTGTACAGTCTTCCTTACCGAGGCATCAAACCTCAAACCACATGGGCTGACTGCTCACGTAAAAGCGGAACCGACGCACACGCGTCGCTTCACTTCAGTAACTATGGAGAGAGTCAGATTGATGCCCAACGCTTATGATATGCAAATTAAAATTGCATTTTGTGCTGTGACATCATAAACAAACAGGAGTCGTTTCAAACTTACAGCTGGTGGAGTTTGATCAGCCCGCTAAATGTGTCGTTGGTAATCGACGCTAGAGGAAGCCTGTCCATCCAACTGTCAAGTCAAGTAAAGAATAAACGGACATAAAATACACAGGGTGTCCTCTCAAAAAAGGTATCACACAAAGAAAGGGATGATAACCGAAGTATGAACTTAAGGCCAAAAAAAAAAGTCTCCGGTTTCTGGTGTGGAGCTTGCCCAAAAAGTGGTGCAGCGACGCGGCTTTTTTTTTTTTACCTGATTTTTTGCCTCAAATTTCGGCTGATGACTGCAAATGGTGCCCGACTAGACTTAGTGCAAATGCATGGGAGTCAAGAAAAGCCATATAAAGCTTATTCTCGATCATAACCCCATCTAAAAATACGTTAAAATTGTGCAGCAGCAGGATTCCAGTCAAACCAGTCAATTTGGCGGTTTTGAGACATCATCTTTCATTAAAAAAAAACGTTTTCATTTTGCCGACGCGCATGGCTACAGCGACACGTGCGCATACCAGAAACCGGAGACTTTTTTTTTTGTCCTAATAACCATTAAAGCAGTAAGCTTTCCAATGATATATTAAATGCACCCCTCTGGTTCTCGCTTAGTTCATATTATACCTTTGTAGTTTTCTTTTTGGGGGAAATCATATACAGCAAAATATTTCTAATATACTATTCCAAAGACATCACATAGCAGCATAATATATTATTTCGTTTGAGCACACATTGTGATGGAAGTAGTTATTATCATCTGTTACATCTATGTTGTTAATTTTAAAAACAAATCAATATTGTGACTTCCCTATTGAAGTCTTATCAGATTGGGGGAAAAAAACAGAAGGAAAAAAGACAGAGAATTGATATCACTTCAATCACACAAAGGTCCATTACATAACCTGACTGTATATATTTACTAGGTTGAACAACTGAGTTTGTATATATAAACCAAATTTAAAACAAATGACCAAAGATTTAATGGACACATGTTACTCTCACTCGACAGTGGCGTATCCAGGGGGTGGCAGAGGGGGCAACTCCCCCCCCCCCTCCCCCCTTGGCGGATTATTTTGAAATATTTGTTTTTCATTAAGTGTTTCCATAAATGGTTAGAGATTTCTGACATCAACCTAAAACAAAAACCAGCTCAAAAATCATTACGATGCGCAATGAAAATTGACATAGCTTTTCCAGTATGCACAATAACGGTCAGTTTTGACGAGTGCCCCCATTTGGAAGATAGATAATAGTCCCTCCCCCCCCCCCCCCCGCCCGCCTTTTTATTTTACGGAGGCCAAGTGTCCGGAGAATTTTTTGTTTCTACATTTCGGCGCGGATGTGCGGTTCCCCCCCCCCCCCCCGCCTGATATCAAAAGCTGGATACGCTATTGTCACTGGAAAGAAAATGGTTAATGGTAACTATGGAGAGAGTCAGATTGATGCCCAACGCTTATGATATGCAAATTGAAATTGCACTCTCTGCTGTGACATCATAAACAAACAGGAGTCGTATCAAACTTACATATATTGAAGATTGAACAGCCCGCTAAACGTGTCGGCAGGAATCGACTCTACAGGAAGATTTTCCAACACACTGTCAAGTCAAGTAAAGAATAAACGGAGTTGAAATACACAGGGTGTCCTCTCACAAAGAGGTATCACACAAAAAAAGGATCAATTTGACCAAACTATGAAATTAAGGACCATCACTATGGTTTTGACATAAACTGAATGCAGTTACTTTTCCAAAAGTATTTTGGATGCATTCCTCTGGTCATGCATTCCTCTGGTCATTATTTTATAAAGCCATCAAATAATGGTCGTTGAGTTCACATAACTTGCTCATATTATACCTTTGTTTGTGGTTTACCTTTTGGGGACGCCCTGTACAGCAAAATATTTCTAATTTACACTCCAAAGACATCACATTGCAAACATATATATTATTTCATTTGAAAACACATTGTGGTGGAAGTAGTTATTATGATCTGTTACACAATTATTTGTTTTAAAGAAATCAATGTTGTGACTTCCCCGTTGAAGTCATATCGGATTGCTCAGAAAAAACTCAAAGAATTACTAATACTGTCGAATCCAATTGAGAACAACACAATTGAAATATTCGGTAAAATATTGATATTATCGTTGGGATACGCGCTCCTATACCTCACAAAATGTAATATCCATATATATGTACTCCTCAAAACAGGATTTTTCCCAATAATAATTTTTTAGTTTGTATATTATGTTTTAACCAAATATTTCAATTTTTGGGTGTCTCCAACTCTCTGAAAAGGGGTTTTCATTTTCCGCATAATGAACCCGCCATTCGAGAGCCGAAATATTGTCCGGCAGCATCATAATTCAAATTTTATGAAGCAATAATTCAATAACTAAACGTCGCTGGATTTGGTTGTTAAATGTGTCTTTCAAAGTGAATAACCTTTATATGCTAGGGAAAAAAAGGAATTTAATAACATGAAATCATTTGTTTTCTCGATTTGAAACTAGAAACCAGCACCGCAAACACATCTTTGATTATAGTAGTCCAATCTTTGTCATGAGGTGGTGCAAGTCACTTTAACGTGATCCATTATTGATTGGGGTTGACTTTTATTTTTATATTTTTTGACTCTTACCTCAAATAAAATAAAGTTTTAATTGCCAGGATATTATCCCAGCATACTCGGTGCTTTGCACAATATGATCTGTTACACAATTATTTGTTTTAAAGAAATCAATGTTGTGACTTCCCCGTTGAAGTCATATCAGATTGCTCAGAAAAAAAAACTCAAGGAATTGATAATACTTAAATATCACAATGTCCATTACATAACGTGACTTTTTTTTTTTTTTTAGGTTTTACAACTGTTTTTGTATAACAAAAATCACAAATGACCGAAAAAGCCCCTTTTTTTACGTTTATTGAAATGGTTAACGGTAGCTTTGGTGAGAGTGAGATGGGTTCCTATATAGATAGTTTAAGATCCAAATAGAGCTTGCAGTATACATACTCTTCAATTAACAAAAACAAAGATACGAACCACATCAAACTTACAGGCCTTGGAGATTGGAGAGTTCACCAAACGTACCCGGGGGAATGGACACGAGCGGGAGATTGGTCAGATTACTGTCGAATCAAATTAAGAACAACACAATTGAAATATTCTGCCAAATATATATATTATCATGTGGACACGCGCTCCTATTACTACTTCACAAAATGTAATATCTATATATGTACTCCTCAAAACAAGAATTGTTTTCATATAACAAATTTTCAGTTTGTATATTATGTTTAAACCATCAAATGTCTGAAAAAGGGTTTTCATTTTCCGCATAATGAACCCGCCTTCGAGAGCCAAAATATTGTCCGGCAGCATTATAATTCAAATTTTATGAAGCAATATAATTCAATGACTGAACGTCGCTGGATTCGGTTGTGAGATGTGTCTTTCAAAGTGAATAACTTTGATATTGCTAGGAAAAAAATAGTAAATAACAAATGAAATAATATTATTTTTTAACAGGATTTTTCCCTATAACAAATTTTTAGTTTGTATATTATGTTTAAACCAAAAATTTCAATTTTTGGGTGTCTCCAACTCTCTGAAAAAGGGTTTTCATTTCCGCATAATGAACCTGCCATTCGAGAGCCGAAATATTGTCCGGCAGCATCATAATTCTAATTTTATGAAGCAATAATTCAATAACTAAACGTCGCTGGATTTGGTTGTGAGATGTGTCTTTCAAAGTGAATAACTTGCTAGGAAAAAAAGAAATTAAATAACAAATGAAATAATATTTTTTTCCAATATTAAACTCGAAACCAGCCTCAGGAACACTTTAATCATATTTATCTAGACTTTGTCATGAGGTGGTGCACGTCAATTTAACGTTATCCATTATAGATTGCCCTTGACTTTTATTTTTATATTGTCTGACTCTTACACCAAATAAAATAACATATATATCCCGACTCGGTGCTTTGCGAAAATTTAAAGGATTTGTAAAATAATGCTAATTAACTGATAATAAAACGGCCATAAAATCCAATTTTTCAGTTCCACCAACTGGGGCTTTTATTTAATTGTTTTAGCCTGTGACACATGGTTGAAGACTTCTTTTCAAAACTCATCATAAAAACATAATAAAACGGCCATGAAATCCAATAATTACCAGTTATACCAACCACGGGGCATTGATTTATTTATTTGTTTTAGCATGTGACCCATGACTCAAGACGTCTTTTCAAAACTCATTAAGACCTGTGGTTCTTGTGCAGGTAATTAACCCAACTGCAATTATATGCAAACTATATGCCCCAAAAAGGAGCCTAAAGACATTGGCCACGATCCAAATAACAAAAAAAAGGAATTGCCGAAACAGTTAATTCGATTCCCATTCCAATAGCTTGCAACTGTCATTTGAAAGATTTGTAAAATAATGCTAACTGATAATGAAGCGGCTATCAAATCCAATTTCCAGTTCTACCCTCTGGGCCTTCATTTAATTGTTTTAGCATGTGATTGTGACCCATGGTTGAAGACGTCTTTTCAAAACCCATTAAGACCTGTGGTTCTTGTACAGGTAATTGACCAATATCTGCAATTATATGCAAACGATACGCCAGAAAGTACCCTAAAGATATTGGCCACGATCCAAATATCAAAAAAAATAGGAATTGCTGAGAAATACAAATTTAGTGCGAGATTGATAGTTCGTTTTAGTTCGATTCCCATTCAAATAGCTTACAATGCTTTTTGAGCTTTAGTATCTTTTGTGACATCAACAAGTGTCAAACTTAGAGGGTTTTGAGATTGGAGAATCGATCAAGTGCACCAGCGGGAATCGACGCGAGCGGAACATTTATCATTTCACTGTCGAATCAAATGAAAAATATATAACAAAACTGAAATACTCTTCAAAATCTGTAAATTTGGATTGTGTTAAAAGTACTATTAAAGTGTACGTTCTATTCAAATTAATGATTGCCACTTTTCAGTTGAACTGTCAGCTCGGTATATGTACCTCAAATTGCACTTCATTTTTATTTAAACATTGGACAGATTTAGATTTGTTTTTTATTTCTCCCATCGAGAAATATTAAAATGTGTGGTCCATGAAGACATTCATTCAAGTGAATTCGTGAAAAATTAGCAGATGAATTAATATTATAAATTACAAGTAGGCCTTTTTTAAAGTCAATAATCAATGTGTTAGTAAATATTACGTGGGAAGAATTCAAGTACCCAATTTCGATTAATTCCAAACAATACATCAATAACAGTTTTATTTTGTTCAATCAAAGTAAAAAGGAACCTGATTAACTCCTTATTAAAGTCTTCTGAAATTAAACAGCTATTTTAATGGACACATGTTACTCTCACTCGACAGTGGCGTATCCAGAGGGGGAGGGCAGAAGTTGCAACTCCCCCCCCCCCCCCCCCCTTTGGCGGATTTTTTTTGAAATATTTGTTTTTCAGTAAGTGTTTCCATAAATGGTTAGAGATTTCTGACATCAACTTTAAAAAAAACAGCTCAAAAATCATTACGATGCGCCATGAAAATCGACATAGCTTTTCCAGTATGCACAATAATGGTCAGTTTTGACGAGCGCCCCCATTTGGAAGAAAGGTAATAGTCTCCTCCCCCCCCCCACACTGTTTTATTTTACGGAGGCCAAGTGTCCGGAGAAGAAAAAAATTCTTCTACATTTCGGCGCGGATGTGCGGTTGCCCCCCCCCCCCCCCCCACCCCGCCTGATATCAAAGTCTGGATACGCTACTGTCACTCGAAAGAAAATGGTTAATGGTAACTATGGAGAGAGTCAGATTGATGCCCAACGCTTATGATATGCAAATTAAAATTGCATTTTCTGCTGTGACATCATAAACAAACAGGAGTCGTATCAAACTTACAGATATTGAAGATTGATCAGCCCGCTAAATGTGTCGTTGGTAATCGACGCTAGAGGAAGACTCTCCATCCGACTGTCAAGTCAAGTAAAGAATAAACGGACATAAAATACACAGGGTGTCCTCTCAAAAAAAGGTATCACACAAAGAAAGGGATGATAACCGAATTATGAACTTAAGGCCAAAAAAAAAGTCTCCGGTTTCTGGTATGGAGCTTGCCTAAAAAATGGTGCAGCGACGCGGCTTTTTTTTTTTTTCCTGATTTTTTTTGCCTCAAATTTCGGCTGATGACTGCAAATGGTGCCCGACTAGACTTAGTGCAAATACATGGGAGTCAAGAGAAGCCATATAAAGCTTATTCTCGATCATAACCCCATCTAAAAAAACACGTTAAAATTGTGCAGCAGCAGGATTCCAGTCAAACCAGTGAATTTGGCGGTTTTGAGACATCATCTTTCATGGAAAAAAAAACGTTTTCATTTTGCCGACGCGCATGGCTACAGCGACGCGTGCGCATACCAGAAACCGGAGACTTTTTTTTGTCCTAATAACCATTAAAGCAGTAAGCTTTCCAATGATATATTAAATGAACCCCTCTGGTTCTCGCTTAGTTCATATTATACCTTTGTAGTTTTCTTTTTGGGGGACATCATATACAACAAAATATTTCTAATATACTATTCCAAAGACATCACATCGCAGCATAATATATTATTTCGTTTGAGCATACATTGTGATGGAAGTAGTTATTATCATCTGTTACATCTATGTTGTTATTTTTTAAAACAAATCAATATTGTGACTTCCCTATTGAAGTCTTATCAGATTGGTCGGAAGGAAAAAAAGACAGAGAATTGATATCACTTTAATATCACAAAGGTCCATTACATAACCTGACTGTATATATTTACTAAGTTGAACAACTGAGTTTGTATATATAAACCAAATTTAAAACAAATGACCACAAAAGACCTTTTTGTAAAATATTAAGGTGGTTAACGTTAGCTTTTGTGGGAGTGAGTTTGGTTCCTATTTAGATAGCTAAAAAAAAAAACAATTTCGATTAATTCCAAAAAATACATAAATAACAGTTTTATTTTGTTAAATCAAAGTAAAAGGAACCTGATTAACTCCTTATTACAGTCTTCTGAAATAAAACAGCTATTTTAATGGACACATGTTACTCTCACTCGACAGTGGCGTATCCAGAGAGCGCGGGGGGGGGGGTACAGGGGGCAACTCCCCCCCCCCCGGCGGATTTGTTTGAAATATTTATTTATATTTGTTTATCAGTAAGTATTTCCATAAATGGTTAGAGAGTTCTGACTTCAACTTAAAAAAAAAAAGCTCAAAAATCATTACGATGCGCCATGAAAATCGACATAGCTTTTCCAGTATGCACAATAATGGTCAGTTTTGACGAGCGCCCCCATTTGGAAGAAAGGTAATAGTCTCCCCCCCCCCCTTTTTTTATTTTACGGAGGCCAAGTGTCCGGAGAAAAAAAAAAGCTTCTACATTTCAGCGCGGATGTGCAGTTGCCCCCCCCCCCCACCCCGCCGCCTGATATCAGAATCTGGATACGCTACTGTCACTCGAAAGAAAATAGTTAATGGTAACTATGGAGAGAGTCAGATTGATGCCCAACGCTTATGATATGCAAATTAAAATTGCATTTTCTGATGTGCATCATAAACAAACAGGATTCGTATCAAACTTACAGCTCGTGGAGATTGATCAGCCCGCTAAATGTGTCGTTGGTGATCGACGCTAGAGGAAGACTCTGCATCCGACTGTCAAGTCAATTAAAGAATAAACGGACATAAAATACACAGGGTGTCCTCTCAAAAAAGGTATCACACAAAGAAAGGGATGATAACCGAAGTATGAACTTAAGGCCCCCCCCCCAAAAAAAAAGTCTCCGGTTTATGGTATGGAGCTTGCCCAAAAAGTGGTGCAGCGACGCGGCTTTTTTTTTTTTTTTACCTGATTTTTTTGCCTCAAATTTCGGCTGATGACTGCAAATGGTGCCCGACTAGACTTAGTGCAAATACATGGGAGTCAAGAGAAGCCATATAAAGCTTATTCTCGATCATAACCCCATCTAAAAATACGTTAAAATTGTGCAGCAGCAGGATTCCAGTCAAAACAGTGAATTTGGCGGTTTTGAGACATCATCTTTCATTGACAAAAAAACTTTTTCATTTTTCCGACGCGCCTGGCTACGGCGACGCGTGCGCATACCAGAAACCGGAGACTTTTTTTTTGTCCTAATAACCATTAAAGCAGTAAGCTTTCCAATGATATATTAAATGCACCCCTCTGGTTCTCGCTTAGTTCATATTATACCTTTGTAGTTTTCTTTTTGGTGGACATCATATACAACAAAATATTTCTAATATACTATTCCAAAGACATCACATCGCAGCATAATATATTATTTCGTTTGAGCACACATTGTGATGGAAGTAGTTATTATCATTTGTTACATCTATGTTGTTAATATTAAAAACAAATCAATATTGTGACTTCCCTATTGAAGTCTTATCAGATTGGAAAAAAGACAGAAGGAAAAAAGACAGAGAATTGATATCACTTAAATCACACAAAGGTCCATTACATAACCTGGCTGTATATATTTACTAGGTTGAACAACTGAGTTTGTATATATAAACCAAATTTAAAACAAATGACCACAAAAGACCTTTTTGTAAATTATTAAGGTGGTTAACGTTAGCTTTTGTGGGAGTGAGTTTGGTTCCTATGTAGATCGCTAAAGAAACACATAAAGCTTGCATTGTACACTTTAATTAACAACGACTAAAACACGAACCACATCAAACTTACAGGGTTTGGAGATTGGCGAGTCCACCAAAGGTACGGGGGGAAATCGACACGAGCGGCAGATTCATCAGATAACTGTCGAATCAATTATATTACCATGGGGATAAGCGATCTTATTATTACTTCACCAAATTTAAAATCCATACATGTTCTCCTTAAAAACAGGATTTTTTTTCCTGTAACAACTTTTCAGTTTGTATGTTATGTTAAACTAAAAAAGTCCGATTTTGGATGTCTATAACTCTCTGAAAAAAAGGTTTTCATTTTGCGGATAAATCGACACGAGCGGAAAATTTATCATTTCACTGTCGAATCAAATGAAAAATATATAACAAAGCTGGAATACTCTTCAAAATCTGTAAATTTAGATTGTGTTAAAAGTACTATTAAAGTGTACTTTCTATTCAAATTAATGATTGCCACTTTTCAGTTGAACTGTCAGCTCGGTATATGTACCTCAAATTGCACTTCATTTTTATTTAAACATCGGACAGATTTAGATACATTTTGTATTTCTCCCATCGAGAAATATTAACATGTGTGGTCCATGAAGACATTCATTTAAGTTAATTCGTGAAAAATTAGCAGATGAATTAATATTATAAATTACAAGTAGGCCTTTTTCAAAGTCAATAATAAATGTGTTAGTAAATATTACGTGGGAAGAATTCAAGTACCCAATTTCGATTAATTCAAAAAAATACATAAATAACAGTTTTATTTTGTTAAATCAAAGAAAAAAAGGAACCTGATTAACTCCTTTTTATTAAAGTCTGCTGCAATTAAACAGCTATTTTATGGACACATGTTAGTCTCACTCGACAGTGGCGTATCCGGGGGGGGGCAGAAGGGGCAACCCCCCCCCCCCCCACCCCACCCCCCCCCCCCCCCCCCCCTCCCGGCGGATTTGTTTGAAATATTTGTTTTTCAGTAAGTGTTTCCATAAAAGGTTAGAGAGTTCTGACATCAACCTAAAAAAAACAGCTCAAAAATCATTACGATGCGCCATGGAAATCGACATAGCTTTTCCAGTATGCATAATGGTCAGTTTTGACGAGCGCCCCCATTTAGAAGATAGGTAATAGTCTCCCCCCCCCCCCCCCGCTTTTTTATTTTACGGAGGCCAAGTGTCCGGAGAATTTTTTTTTCTACATTTCGGCGCGGATGTGCGGTTGCCCCCCCCCCCCCCCCCCCCCCCGCCTGATATCAAAAGCTAGATACGCTATTGTCGCTGGAAAGGAAATGGTTAATGGTAACTATGGAGAGAGTCAGATTGATGCCCAACGCTTATGATATGCAAATTAAAATTGCCTTTTCTGCTGTGACATCATAAACAAACAGGAGTCGTATCAAACTTACAGCCGTTGAAGATTGATCAGCCCGCTAAACGTGTCGACAGCAATCGACTCTACGGGAAGATTTTCCAACCGACTGTCAAGTCAAGTAAAGAATAAACGGAGTTGAAATACACAGGGTGTCCTCTCACAAAGAGGTATCACACAAAAAAAGATCAATATGACCAAACTATGAACTTAAGGACCATTACTATGGTTTTGACATAAACTGAATACAGTAAATTTGCCAAAGATATTTTGGATGTGACTGTGAGTCCACCAAAGGTACCGGAGTAAATCGACCCTAGCGGAAGATTTGTCAGATAACTGTCGAATCAAATGGTGAACAACACAGTTGATATAGCTGCCAAATATTGATATTACCGTGGGGAACAACGCGCTTAATATTACTTCACAAAATAAAAGGTCCATACATGTGCTCCTCAAAACAGGATTTGTTCTGCTGACACATTTTCAATTTGTATATTATGATTAACCCCAAAAGTCAGATTTTTGTTGTTTCCAACTCTCTGGGAAAAAAAAGAGTTTCATTTTGCGTATAAATGAACCCGCCTTCGAGAGCCGAAATATTGTCCGGCAGCATAGCAATTCAAATTTTATGAAGCAATAATTCAATGACTAAACGTCGCTGGATTTGGTTGTGAGATGTGTCTTTCGAAGTGAATAACTTGCTAGGAAAAAAAGAAATTAAATAACAAATGAAATAATATTTTTTTCCGATTTTAAACTCGAAACCAGCCTCAGGAACACTTTAATCATATGTATCTAGACTTTGTCATGAGGTGGTGCACGTCAATTTAATGTGATCCATTATAGATTGCCGTTGACTTTTATTTTTATATTGTCTGACTCTTACACCAAATAAAATAAAGTATATCCCGACATACTCGGTGCTTTGCGAAAATTTAAAGGATTTGTAAAAAAATGCTAATTAACTGATAATAAAACGGCCATAAAATCCAATTGTTCAGTTCCACCCACTGGGGCTTTTATTTAATTGTTTTAGCCTGTGACCCATGGTTGAAGACGTCTTTTCAAAACTCATAATAAAAACATAATAAAACGGCCATGAAATCCAATAATTACCAGTTATACCAACCACGGGGCATTGATTTATTTATTTGTTTTAGCATGTGACCCATGACTCAAGACGTCTTTTCAAAACTCATTAAGACATGCGGTTTCTGTGCAGGTACTTAACCAACAACTGCAATTATATGCAAACTATATGCCAAAAAAGGGAGCCTAAAGACATTGCCCACGATCCAAATAAAAAAGGGAATTGCCGAAACAGTTTTTAGTGTGAGATTGATACTTTTTAGTTCGATTCCCATTCAAATAGCTTGCAACGCTTATTGAGCTTTTAGTTTCTTTTGTGACACCAAGAACGATGTCAAACTTAGAGGGTTTCCAGATTGGAGGATGCATCAAGTGCACCAGCGGGAATGGACACGAGCGGAAGATTTACCATTCCAATGGTCGAATCAAATGGAGAATATAACAAAGCTGGAATACACTGCAAAATCTGTAAATTTAGATTAGTGTTAAAAGGACTGCTAAAATGTAATTTCTATTCCAATTAATGTTTATCACTATTCATACAGTATGGACCTCAAATTTCTTCTTCATTTTCATTAAACATTGGAAAGATTTAGACTTATTTATTTATTTCTCCAATCGAGGAATATTAAAATATGTGATCCATGGAGAAAATCATTAAAGTTAATTCTTGAAAAAGAAAAAGATGCAAACCGCATAAAACTTAAAGTTTTGTGAGATTGGAGAGTCCGCCAAAGGTACCGGGGTAAATCGACACCAGCGGAAGATTTTTCATTTCACTGTCGAATCAAATGGAGAACAATACAGTTGAAATATTCTGCCATATTTATATTGGGAAGAACTCTCTTGACATTAATTGGCAAAATATAAAATGTGCATACCCCTTGCTTTAAAAAAAAAAATTATTTTCTCTCCAATTTGTATTGGTTTAAAAAATCGAATTACGGTGTCTGCAACTCTCTGATAGGGGTTTTCATTTTGCGCATCAATGAACCCGCCCTGCAAGAGCCGAAATATTGTTCGGCAGCTAATAATAATCCAAGTTATTTAAAGAAATAATTCAATAACTAAACGGCGCTGGATTTGGTTATTAGATGTCTCTTTCAAAGTGAATAACTTTTATATAGCAAAGGGGAAAAGCAGTAATTGTGAGGTGGAAAAAATTCGAGTTGAAACTCGAAAATAGCACGCAGAACGCATATTTTATCATATCATTTCGACTAATGCCATAACGTGGTGAAAATTACTGTTTACGTGATCCATTGTATAGATCGGGGCAGCTTTTACTTTTTCATTGCCTTTGTCCCAGCAATATAAAATTACTTCCTTTTGAATGAGAAAAAAAACGGTCGTGGTATAGTTTTTACAAAATACGCCGGTCCGCATTTCATTTCTTATAAAGACCAGTGTAGACTGGTTCCTGCTTATATCAGTATTGATAATGTAGTTAACCTGCATGGCTGGTTTTTCAGGGGGGGGGGGGGGCGGGGGATAGCAACAAACACAAACGCCCATAATATGTACTAAATACTCACAGGGTTTCGAGACGAGAAAATCTTTTGAATACGCCTGGCTCCAAATGTGAGATTATGCCATCGTTTAGTTTCCTGTAGACAATCATGGAACGATAAGATGCTGAAAATACTACTACTTGAATCAGATACTGTACCCTTAGACTTGTAATTGCAATAGCGCAATAGACCTAAGACATAATGACGTCGCGCTTTATTTACACGCGGCTTTCCTATGGGAGCCAGGTGGGGACGAGAGCCAACAAGCTCCCATAGGAAAGCGCACATTATAACAAAGCGGGACTTCATTATGTTATAGGTCTATTTCACTCATGCGTTCATTACACAACAACCTATATTCCAAAACAATACAATCTCATGTTGAATTGTCTCGACATAAGCTTGGATAAAGTACTATTTAGTATTCAATCTTAAACGTTTAAGGCCTGACATGGTTTATAGATGAATTACAATTCACATTTTATCTCAATCCGTCAAATTGTGCGCAATGTTTGTACTTCTATGGTCCTGGTTCAAGATGTACTATTGTCTTCCTTTATTGTGTAGTACTTTATACTAATGTCCTGAAGTAGAAATCAGTGTTTTAAATGCAACTACATTGTTCTTGAAGGGCAAAACCTAATTTGATTTACATCACCTCGACGCAAAATTCCATCTTGTATACATTGTTCTTATTGTTATTATTCACTACAAAATCAAAGAAATAAAGTTCAAATCTTTAGTGAAAAATGTTTCTTTCATCAAACAAGCTAGGTATGTTTCTTACAGACAGATCGTTGTGTTGTCGATGCTTTGGATGGTTTCAATACTCCAACTGCCAGAACATCGATTGCAACACATCCGCCGAGTACAATCAATCTGGCAGCGCTCTGTTACGACACACAAACAATCAACATGAATCATTGAAGAATCACAAGGTGACGATTGGTTCCATCTCGTCACACAAAATGAAACTTGTTCACCGTATCATAATTAGAACTGATGGAAGAGAAAAATCGACAGTTATACTTCCAAATGAATGTTATTGCCCAAACATCATCTTTTCACCAGCGCGCACTGATATAAATAAACCTCGTATTCGTGCCCCGCGGTTTCTGATGAAGAGAGGAGCAGACAGATGTTAATGTCATGATCGTTTTCAGGTGACGTAAAATGAAGCCACAAAGCGTTAATGGGGAAATTGGATTTTGATGGATGGCAAAGTGTTTTGTGAAAAGATAAAAGGATAGATCCTATCAATTTCGTAGAGTCGGAGCAAACGAATCGTGAACATCTGGGAAATCTATAATAAGCGGTTTCAGTTTCGGAGACACTATTCAGATTTTATAAATTACCATCAATGGTTGGATATTTGTTATTCATCTAGGATGTGTTTTGTTTGTCTGTTTTTATTTCATGTTTTGTTCGTCTGTTGGGCTGTCTATCTGTCTGTATGTCTGTCAGTGTTGTAGGTCTCGAGACCGGTCTCGGTCTCGGTCTCAAGACCACTTTTTGCCGGCCTCGGTCTCGGTCTCGGTCTCGGGAGCTGTGGTCTCGGTCTTGGTCTCGGTCTCGGTCCCCTTTGGTCTCGATATTTTGGCTGGTCTCGAGTCGAGACCAGCCAAAAAGAGAGGGGGCGGATTCCGCCCCGGCCCTTTTAGGGCTAAGTAAAGAATCAGTTTATGGCAAATGTGACTGCAGTGTGATGCTAATGGACATGTCTCTCTTCACTTTCTAGTGAGTGAGGCATAGTCCAATAACCATTGCTCCTCTTCTTATTTCTCGTTTTTATTGTGGGATGATCTGTTGAAACAAGCACTTTATAGCCATCCTCATTGATTCCAAATACAACTGAGATTTAAATCTTATGAATCAAGACTGAAACATTATTTTTACAGTCAGATTTTGTATTTTGAATATGGGGAACAATTCAACTCTTTTTCCCTAGAAATATTGGTGATTTTTTTCTATTTTCCTTTTCAATTTTTCCTTTATAATCATATTTATTAATGGATATTCATCATTTCGTAGACCGTTAAATTGGTATTAGTGGTGGACAGCTGAATTTTGTGATCTCTTTATTAAAATAGACACGACTTGGGAATAGAGTATGCAAATAACGTGAAATGTTCACAGTTACTACTCAATAACATGTTCTTTATCCCAATTATATTTTTTTACAAAATGGAGCGTGCCATTTTTTTTTGATCATACGGTCACTTTCTTTTTGACTCACCATGTATTCATCTTTTCATCTGTGATAAACACAAATTGAGCTACTGCCATAGTCACACAAAAATAGAGTCTAATTGCCTGCCTCGTATCCTTCCTAAATGTCAATTGCATTTGCATGAGTCGAGAAGAATTGTGTTTCATTAATCGCTATATGCTGTTTACGGCCATCACAATAAACTATTAATATATTGGCAAAATGTCGTACTTGTTAATCACTAAAATATTCAAGTAAATTGCCCAGCAAAGTAGCTGATGCGGGCGATACGATGGCACGGTACAAAACACAGAGGCGTGGGCACTGAGCCATGAATCCTAAAAGTACATCTCGCCCACCACATTCAGTTTGTGACAGCGCCCTTCTATTGTGTCGGCCATATTCTCAAATAGGCTAATGACGATGATGACGGCGGGCAATTAACAGAAGATAGATCAGGCAAATATGGTTCATCAATCTTCTATAGTATATGTAACGTTATTGACATTAAACAAAAATAAAGTGGCATTACATTTCAGCCTTAGCCAGGCCTTCTTCAGAGGTAAATGACAGAGGAACAAGAAACAAACATGTAGGGGACACACAAACATGCAGGGTTGGAAGGAGAATCACAAAGAGGGATGGGGGGGCAGACCAATCCATATCTGGCTACCATCTCTCAATTTTTTGGTCTACATGTACAAATCTATATTCCATGACTGAATTTTAAAAAATAAATCAATATTTTCTTGCTCCGAATTTTTTTCGAATCAGGTTTACAAGGAGGTCCAATGTAAAATTAAAGTTGCATTTAAATATCCGTTAGTGGTCATTGCTGAAACCAAGGGGTGGCTGTGGAGTTTAGGGTCCGAGTTCCTATAACAGATGAAACATCCACCTTTAACTTTTTACTTTTGTCAAGTTTCAACATGTTCAGGTTTTGCAAAAACTAGTACAAATTGTCGTACTCCTAAGTTAGAGTTTCTTCATCAGATTTACACTTTATAGTAGTTAAACAATTTTAAAAAAAAGTGACAAAAATATAGAAGTTCATCAAATAAGGTTTTCCCCTTCTTTAAATTAGGTTGTTTCCAAATTTTTAATTGATTGTGACAATAACAAATTCTGTTGCCATGTTGTAATTTATGGCATGAAGCAAACATGAAGAGCACTCGCATGACACAATTAAGCAGGTACAAGTGATTCCTAACCTTCCATCACTTCCTTCACATCCCCATGAACATCAACATCTCAAGGAGAGACTTGTTTATTTAGATTATTGTTATTTATTATCCGCGGTCTCGGTCTCGGTCTCGGACCATTTCGGTCTCGGTCTCGGTCCGCCTTGAGGGGCTGGTCTCGGTCTCGGTCTCGGTCTCGCAACTTCAGGTCTCGGTCTTGGTCTCGGTCTCGGACTATCCGGTCTCGACTACAACACTGATGTCTGTCGGGCGAGCGGGGTCTGGCTGTCTATCAGGCGGGCGGGCAGTCTTTTCTGTTTGATCGCTTGTTTTTTCGTTTATCTTGCTCTTGTGTTGTATTGTTTTGCACTTTGTTTCATCCATTTGTTATTAGTGTTAATTCATTATATACTTTATTGAATATTATTATGTGAACAGGGGCCTGGATTAATACACCTTTGATGTTTAATTTATTATCTTTTGCTAAGAAAATTATTGGTTAAAGTGGCAAGAAATTGCCTCAGATCACACCACAGAGCATCGAGCATCCGATATTTTTCGGGGCCCTTAAGCGGGCTCCGAACCACACGCCAATAGCTCAGAATACCGGTAGCCGATTCAATGACTCCAACCTCGAAAACGATGTTCAATTAATTATCTTTTGCCACGAAAATATTAGTTAAAGCATGGAGAAAAGTGGTAAGAAATTGCCTCAGATCACACCACAGAGCATATAGAATCCAATTATTTTTTCGGGCCTTCAAGTGGGCCCCGAACCCCACGCCGTAAGGGCTTCGCGCTCGCATCTGTCCTGATCAAGGTAGGTCCCCCCCCCCCACTTTTGAGAAGCGATTGACGCCACTGGTTTATCCTGACAGTTCCTGTTCACTTTCATCATTTTTAATCAATATCCAAAAAAGGAGACAAAAAATAAATAAATAATACATTTCCAACCAACCTGTTGAGGACTGTGCAGAAGTGGTGGCACACAACATCAAAGTGATGGTAACCAGCAGAGAGAACGATGAACAAGCCCAACCCATCATGAGAAACTGAGTCGTCAACAATCACTAAAAGTAAAAGATTTGTTTTCTTTCAATACAACATTCATTAATAGATCAAATTGGTTGGGGTACAAATTAATTGTAAATTAATCTGATACGCATTTAGTGGGAGTCCATTTATGTTTTAGCTTGTAGCTGAGATTTTCAATGTTCTGAAACTGTTTTTATCAGATCGGAAATCATGTGAGAGAGTTGAATTCGATTTAAAAAGGTGGAAACGTATACTTGACCGTGAATCGTTATTGGCCGTTTTCAACCCTAAAACAGAGATACGAACCCGATTTGTTGTGGTCTCTTTTTTTAACAGAATGTATCCATGCAGTAGGAGGGAAGCGTCTTTTAGACCCTGTAGGTCAGTGGCGTAGCCACCAAGGGGGGGGGGGCGTGGAGGGGGGACCGCCCCCCCCCCATGAAACCTTGTCACCCCCCCCCCCCCGTCGCCCCCCCCCCCCCCCCCCCCCACTGAGATTTTGAGTTTCTAAAAAAATTATCATTGATCTAGGGCCTACATGACGCCATTGACGTCAATCCTGGGGGGGGGGACAGGGGACATGTCCCCCCACCCCCACTTTTTGAAGGGTGGGGGACACAATATCAAATGTCCCCCCCCCCCCAGATTTTTGAACTCGTGTCTCATTTACAGGGCCCTATTATGTACTACAATGTATCTTTTGCTTAGAAAATATTGGTTAAAGTGGTCAGAAATTGCCTCAGATAGCACAACAGAGCATTTAGAATCCAAATTTTTTCGGGGCCCTTAAGCGGGTCCCGAACCCCACGCCTAAAGCTCAGAATTCTGGTAGCTGATTCAATGACTCCAACCTCGAAAACGATGTTCAAATAATTATCTTTTGCTAAGAAAATATTAGTTAAAGCATGGAGGAAAGTGGTAAGAAATTGCTTCAGATCACACCACAGAACATCTAGAATCAATTTTTTTTTTCGGGGCCATTAAGCGGGCCCCGAACCCCACGCCGTAAGGGCTTCGCGCCCCCCCCCCCACTTTTGAGAAGCGATTGACGCCCCTGCATGACGCCCCCCGTGAAATATTCCAGGCCCCCCCCCCCCCCCCCAGCGCCCCCCACTGAAAAATTCCTGGCTACGCCACTGCTTTAGGTCCACGGTTAAAGTCGTAATAATTAAAACAAAAGACATCGAGTCACGAGGAGAACTACAGTTAATGTAGATTGTTTTGGGACGTATCTATTAGTCCGACGTCCCATCGGTCCGACGTCCCATCGGTCCGACGTCCCATCGGTCCGACGTCCCATCGGTCCGACGTCCCATTGGATTAGGTTTAGGGTTTATAGGGACCCCAGTTTGGAACCTCAACCAATTTCCATTACTGTGAGCCCGAACCTATACTCAGTGTCGGCAAGAATCCAGAGGACCTATACTCGCCAGCCGTTGACTGATAGATCCGGTCCACCTCTGACCCAATAGTGCGTCCGGGACGACAGTCCAGACATCGCAACCATCTTGGGGGGATTGTATCTTCAACATAAAACCAAATTTAGTATTTTTGTTTCCTTGAATTAGTTTATTGAAAAGTGAGCAGTTCATTTCTCGTTGGGTTATATTGTTTTCTATAATCAGTTTGTTATTATTTCAAGACTGTAATTATATTGTTTATTTGGTTGTTACGTTTGATTTCCCTTAGGCATTTTTTGGAAATCTCAGTTGAGAAGCTACAAATTGTTTTGCTGAATTTTAGTTTTTGTTTACTTGCAGTTGCAAAGTTTGCATTTTTGTATGATTGTTGATTAACTTGTTTATTAATTTGCTGCTTAAGAGTCTTTTCTTGTAAATACTTCATATAAGTGTCCATGCTCAAAAAAATTTTTTTTTTTTTTTTTTTTTTTTTTTTTTTTTATACTTTGTGGAATGAAAGGACTTGGGGAGCAAGTAACCAAAATAGACTTTTTAAACATATTTGCTCATTGCCATGGTAACGGGCCCTTATGTGTTTTGGCCTTTCTGTGGCAATTTTGAGGCTGCGAAAATTCATATTTGGCGGGTTATTTTCAAAGGTCATCAAGCCAAACTGCGAAGTAAAGTCACAAAAGTATCTCACGACAAAGTATCATCCTTACCCTTACAAAACATAAATAGAAACACTTTTGAATAATCACCTTTATCTTACTTTTAGGCCCTACAATACAGCATGTTTCTACAACTAGCAAAATTGCATTTTTACCCCATTTTTAACCCTCCAAAGTGGCACTTGCCAGGGCACTCAAAACAATTTCCTTTCGACTATGATTAGTTCAGACATTGGTCTTTTCATATCTGGCGAGAACATTTTGCGTTATTGTATATCCTTTGTGCAGTAGCGCTCCAAAATGGTAAATTTCACAAAAACCGTAAAAAGTGTATTTTCAGTGTTTTCCTTTGTTTTGAGTACTAACTTGTATAATTGGTATTGTTCATGAACCTAGCACAGTTTCTGAAACAGAATCATATTGTGTATCATTTTTAGACTAGTGGATGAGTAGTAGGTCGTGCCGTCCCCCCACACCTGGCTAGGCCCCGCCCACCCCAAACCCCTTTGCCACCGAATTTAGAACTTGTATGTTGCATAACGAAAGAAATGTAAATAAATAATATGCAATTGAACACTTTAGAAATTACATAGACTTCCTTTTCACAGCCTCCCCTTCCCCCACCCTGGGGCATTGCTTGGGGTTGAGGGTGAGGTGTGACCACCCACCAATAACTTGGCTTTGTCGGTAAAATCATTGTCACATGGGCAAAAATCATGTGTTTGCAAGCTGCAATGAATAATAATGGCCATGATATCCATTGTCCTCTGATTGAAATGCATCCATTAGTAAAAAAAAAAAATGATGTGCCCCGCCCATTCCCTTGCCATCAAATTCAGATTTTGATTGCTAATTGTATTTGCCTACATTAAAATTGTAAATAGATATCAATTTGCAAGTGAACCTTTCATAACTTACACTAAAAGCCGTACCGGTCTCACAGCCCACCCCCTGCCACCCCTCTTCCTACTCCAGTGCTCATTATGAGCAACGACTCTCCTCCCCCTCCCAAAGAATTCAACATGTATTATTGTGAAGGTTACATATTGCCTTAATTGCGGAAAGTCCACATATTTGTATGCACTATGTAGGTTTGGCTATTTTTTTGTCGTTGTGGGAGTGGTTTGGAATATCTGGAAAGCGCAGGGGGTGTAATATCGACACATGTACATGGTGCATAGTGCTTTTTTTTAAACAAAATTATTATTATTTTTTTTTTTAATACAGAGAAATTATATGGCGATTTAGAGAGCAAATAACTCATATCTGTATATCAAAATACATGTACTTTGAAACAACTATCACGCTAACGAAAACTCAAAACGGCTTCTGTTTTGATTGATTGAATTGTCTTGGCCCTACGTGTAGTTATGGTCAGATCGAGTACATATAAAGTCGAATATACTACCGTTGTGGGTGCTGCTATGCCCTCCAAAATTGTAATTTCGTAACCAGCATGACATTTGAGTCTTTTCCAAACTCATCAGTAGTCATCAGTAGTCAACATGCAGGCAACACTTCTGTGTTGCATCCATTGTTGCATGGCAAGCAATGTATGAGTGCTTATAAATTACATTTTTTTTGGGGGGGGGGGAGGTATACAAACAGGGAATGTTTTGTTAATGTGTTAATTTAAAAAAAATCAACTTCCCCACCTAACGAAGTGCTTACAGATTTGAACCCTTTCTGGCGGGTATTTGGTTTTTTTTCTAAGAGGGAGGGGTACAGCACACTGTGATCCCATGTTGATTTGCATATTCTTTGACCGATTTTCCTACAACTGATTTGGCAGGAAAATATTGGTTGACCACTACTCTATAATATGACATTCTTGGTTCGATTGCTGTTACCGCTAGATATTTTATATATATACATTTGTATTTTTCCAAACTCTTGACTAGATAATATTTTGGGCATAATTTCTGTATTTTATGTGTAAACATTCATCCCAATCAGGTAATTGTATGCATCCATTGTCACTGCCATGGGGACTATATACTTACTGATTTGTTTTGTTGTAAAATTGGTGGGTTTTCAACCCGAATTGGCAAAACTAAGGTAAATATACATAATTTTGTTGATGTTATTTAATGCTCTGCAATTGATTCATGTAATAATCAGAGAAGTACATCAAAACAAACAAAATGCAGAATGAAAGGTGAAAACTACATGTGCTTCTCGGCTCGCACCGATGCTGGCCACGTTACATACTGAGCATGTATTGTTGTTACTTATATAGCCACGAATTTCAGTCTAAAGATAATACTTTTGTGATAGGTTTTGAAAATGGAAGTATTATTGCTTTTAGTTTAAAAAAAATTGTGAACCTTTCATAACTTACACTTAAAGCCGTATCCGTCTCACAGCCCACCCCCTGCCACCCCTCTGCCTACTCCAGTGCTCATTATGAGCAGCGACTCCTCCCCCTCCCAAAGAATTCAGCATGTATTTTACATATTGCCTTAATTGCGGAAAGTCCACATATTTATAATGCACTATGTAGGTTTGGCTATTCTTTTGTCATTGTGGGAGTGGTTTGGAATATCTGGAAAGCGCAGGGGGGGGGGGTGTAATATGGATACATGTACATGGTACATAATAATTTTTGCCCTAAAGATAATTCCTCCGTGATAGGTTTTGAAAATGGAAGTATTTTGCTTTTAGTTTATGAGCACCGATGTCTTTACATCGGTTGCCATGGTAATTATGAACACACTACAAAAGTGTGTTTGGTACCATGGTGACCACTGTAACAAGTTTGGAAAAGTCACAAAATTTCATGTTGATCAGCTCACTGTAAAACGCGAGAACATGTGACACGTTTAAGAAATAAACGCAGTGTTTTAGATTTAAACACTATGTGACAAAATTAAACACATCATGTGTTTTTAAACAAAACAGTGCTATAGGGTGTTTATTATCGGTTTTAGAAAATATTTTAACTGTTCAATTTCACTAGTTAGCATTTTGTTTATTCCCAAAGAATAACACTTTGTTTAAAAAAAGGCTTATTAACTAATTAGGACACTAATAATAACTCAAGTTATTAATTTAGCTGTTTGTGTTCAACACCTAATAAACACGGTACACGTCACGATGTTTAAAATGACCACGTGATGTTAGGTCTTAACCAATAGGATTAAATCTGATTGCGTGCTGGCATAAGTCATTTTATCACTGAAAGATAAAATACATTATTCTCCACGAACACACGGCTGGCTGAGTTTCAAACTCTCTGTTAATCAGCGGATGGTTGCTATGGTATGGAATTAGTAAACATATTGATTGCACAAGTTGCAGCTGGCCATCCATTGCTGGCATCAAGCCAAACGTGCTGTTCATAGGCAGAAGTTGATGTAACTTCCAAGGGAGATATAAATATTGGTACAAATGTGGTAAGTCCACGCGCGCGCGCGCACAGACGCACTACGTGCACGCGCGCCGTCGCGTCGATGAAAGGCCAGTTCGGCGTAGCTTTTTGAGACCGCAACAACAAAAATAAATTTCTCCTGGAATAAGCGTTTGTTCGCTTACATTCCATGAATTTTTCGTTCACATTTGAACTTCGGTTAGTGAACTTATGATTTGCAAATGTTATGCAGCTGACTTCAGTGATCTTTTGGGGTTTTGGAGACGGCATTTACGTATATCCTACGAGTACGACCATACAGCTTTTACAAGATGCCTCGTCAGAACGTCAGCCCAAGCGATCCGCTCGCTTGTCGACATTTCATGCGATTTGTCACAGCCGTCCAAGGTTTCCAGAACATGAATTCTCAGCGTTATAGGCCTAGGCCTACTCGTACTTTTTGGAATGCTGAATCACCACTGGATTATGTCAGCCGTCCATGATTGAAGCTTGTGTAGTCCTACTTGAATCATGGCCCGTCATAAGTTTACGGACACCGAAGTCCATGTGCTAAATCAACGGTCATGACGGTGCGTTCCAGCCGAGTCCGGGCGGCGCATCCCTGCCCAGCTTTCAATCCGCCCCGGTGCTGGTGGCTGGTGTTCTCGGCATGCTTGACCGCGGCAACGTGTCGGCCTGCAGTACAGTGTGAACGCTGGATGTTTGTTCTTCACGACCCTCTCTCGAGATTTCCCGCTTCGTGCACTGGCTTGGACATCATGCTCAAACATGCCATGCATGATGGAATTCAAGGTGAGAATTTTCCAATCACACAGCATTGTTTTGGGCCCGTTTTTTTGTTGTACTGTGCAATATCGTGTGAAGTTTTTGTTCACCGTTTCTATGATTTTAGTTTTAACGCTAGGCCTCAATTATACGCAGCCAGCGGTAGGGCCCTATCGAAAGTGCGGAGATCGATCGACATTTGATTGAATCCTACAATTTCCTTTCATACCTCCATGGTTTGACCTAATTTGGATAGTTGAATTAATGATTTTGATATTTAAACTGAACAAATTGTCCAATATGTCTGATGAGTTTTACGGCACATTGAATGTAATATCACCATGATCACTCAGACGGGGCATCGGTGTTGACGTCGGCATAGGCCTAGGCCGATTTGATACAAATTCGATCATTCGGGGACCGTTAAGCGCGAATGCCAATCCACTGCAAGCTGAAGGCGAATCATGGTGATTAGGCATCACTTGATCACCGAGGCCTTAACTTTGGTAGCCTACTGAGTCAACTTTATACCTGGGTAGCTTAATTGTTTGCCATAATTAATAAGCCTAGGCCTACATCCTGGTTTCCTGAAGCTATGACTATGAGCATGAGCTATTCTAAGTGTTCAGTTGACTTGTTCATTCACTTTTGCAATTACTTCCCTCAACGGAGATACCTGGTCCCTACTTCATTTTATTTGAAAAAAAAAATTATTATTGAATTTTATCAATATTTTTTTTTAATAATATAATTAATAGGCCTTTGTTGGCCCTATATTACGACATGTTGAGGCATGCAGTGGGGCTTGTTTTGTTTTCCTAACATATAGGACTAAAACTCATGAAAGAATTAGCAGGGGCTAGGCTCTAGCGCCTATTCAGTTATTTCATTTGTATTTGTCTCAAATCGTGGCCAGAGTGCAAATGTAACCGTAAAACATAATAAGAAGTAAATGAATAATAAATAAATAAACTAAAAAACACACAAATATTAAAACAAACAAAAACAAATCCAATAAGATACTAGAGCTAAAACAGCCCTGGGCAATTAATTAATTTTTCAGACCATTTCTAGTCTGACAAATGTTATTGTTCTGCAGCTAATTTGAGCCGATCTTTCGGCATTGGTTCCTAATACAATAAATAGGGGCCCGGGGCCTATAATAACACCGCGGTGCAACCTGAGCAGTTTTTAGCCAGTGCATGTAATGCCAATTACATAGTTATAAACATAATCATGATGATATTAATGGTAGGGCCTACACAATTAAATGTGAAGATATCACTTTAATGCAAATTTAAAAAAGAAGAAGAAGAAGAAGAGGAGTGACAGTGTCCCCACTGGCATGATTAATCTTGACAGTTCCTAAGATAAGATAGTACTTCCACATAAATTTGCGATTTTGGCCAAACATGACATGATCGCTGTTTGTCAGAGCAGCTGCTTTCGGAGCAGGTTGGCAGATCTGAGATCACTGGATGGGCACTATCTTAACCTATTTTGAAAAGGCATGTTAATTGTTAACCCAAGGAACCTGGCCAAAGAGTCCAAAAACGCAGTAGACTCCGCTTGACAATGTGTAATTAACCCAACCTTGTATGATTGCAGCAAAATGCTAGATTCTTTTTCACACAATTAAGGGGGACCTATTCATTCGAGGTATAGTTTCTCTCCTGTTTAGCTTGACATCCTTTTCTGTCACCTGGGCCAACTTGTGAAGCCATAGGAATGTATACTAACATTTAAAATTATAATGAAATACTATACTACAAACTTTAATAATTAAATAGTAAATAATTTCTACTAATGCTATAACAGCGAGACTTTACCATAGACTTGTGCACAAACCTAAACTATCACCTATCCAAGTTTACCTCTTATCTTTTCTTCACGAAATTTGGTGATTTTCTCGAGCTAGATAATTTGCAACACAAACATTCCTTGTCCTAAGGGTCGTTCTAACAATAGGATGACTCCAATTTGTCACCCCCACATGGCATGTTGCCAAAATCCAGATGTGACTTGCCAAATAAATAAAAATAAAAAAAAAGAACCTGTCGCCCATTTGTGGGATGCTGTAGATTATATAATAATAATGATAATAATGATAACAAACACCCTGACAAAACAAATAAAACAAACACCCCAACATCCCAACAAACAAACAACCTAACGAACACATAAACAAAAAATAAATGAATACATTTAAAAGATAGATATGTTTGCAAAGGATAGCTGCTGCTTTGAGTATTTTCTGTTGCAGGATGCCAGGGGATAGCACACGCTACAAATTGGTTTGGGACCGGGACTCATACCATCGAATGCTCTTCAGATTTGCAACATAGAGGTCTTCCAAGGTTGAACATCTTGTCAAGTTCGGTTGGTACTGATCGTCCAGCAATTTGGCCAGTTTGGCGTCCAGATTATAAACTGTTGCCTAAAGGCGAATATCAGGAAAATAACTGTCAACAGGAAAAAAGCTGTCAACAGAAAAAGCGGCACACTTTTTTTGACCATGACCTATTAAATTCTATGGACATCCATTTCAATGTTGACGCGATTTAAAAGCATGATGGCATTGAGGAGGATAATACAACATAAAGTGTAGGCTAAGTTATAGGATCTGTAGACACATACATTTAACCACACGTTGCGAGTTTACGTGCTTGACCCAGATCTTTAGCAGCCCAATTGTACTATTCATATGTAGGCCTACCTGTAAGTGTAATAATATTTCCCATTGTCATGTTAACGTTGATGCACCGTACTTAAGCCTCCTGCTGGTTATGATTTTTCACACACACAAAAAAATTGGGCTTCAAAAACAAGGAACAGATAAAGCTGGTTAGAAACATTTCTTGACATGAAATGAATATTGCTAAGTAAATTACAACTTGGAATTTTCTAAATTGCATTCATGCTTTTGATGTCATTGTATTGGGTTGTAGGTTGTACATAGTCCTGGCTATTTTGTACTGTATTTTATTTTACATTGAACACGGAATACTCATCTTCAGGTAACAGTTTAAATGACTAACTATAGCTATACATTGACTGTTTACATTTAATAACGGCTACTTCAACAAGTTCATTGTTTTAAGGGGATTTAAGTAATAATTGTACTTTTGGAAGATAACATAAACAATTAAAAAGTAAAAAAAAAAAAAAAAATCTTTATGCCTCCAGATAATTTTGCTCCAAAAACTACAAAGAAAACTTGGTCGCCTATTTGGGGGCCGGAAGGGAATTTTTTCGATCTTTTCCACCAGGATGGGTTTCGTACTGGCTTTTCGCCTTTTTCAGGAGCAATAATAGCTAATTTGTTTAGTTCACGTTAGTGATACTCACAATAGGAGGTTGATATGTTGGGGATATTTCCCCTTACTGATTTAGATTAGATCTACCCACGGGAAAATAGTACATTTCGTCCTCTTTTTGTCCACGAATGGTTTTGCCACTTTGTAGGCCAGCTTATGAAGGTAGCCACTAACATTTCCCCCTCTGTATCAATTGAATCTATATCGATCAGGATTGGTTTGAGAAATATAAAAAAGTATTAAATCAACATTTGTAATTAGTTTTACCTCTTTTGACAACGTTATCCAATGATCAAGTTGTGGCGTATGATTATAATACCTAACTTTGTAATGTGTATTATTATTATGCATGTTTAATTTTCAAAAATTCAAAAGAGGCAGCTTGTGTGGTTTAGGAAGAGTGCCAAGGATTTGTGGCAAGCATGCCGATGAGGTTACAGCATTAATGATGTTTGCAACATTAAGTCTTTAAAAAAAGAAAGAAATGGTAGCAGTTCGCACTCTATCCTCAGTTGGTAATATATACACAACTCCAGTATTACCCTGGCGCTAGTATTTGTTTCGTTCAGTCTTTCTCTTTTGGGGTTCTACTCTTCGGGGTAAGGGTGTGAGGGTACTGCCTGTCGTCCCATGGGGCGCGCGTTGCGCGTTTGGCGAAGTTGGCTGGGAGCGACGGGCAGTGCCTCAATTCAAACTAAATAAACAAGTTGGGTGAATAGTTCTTAAGTAAAACCTTTGAATTTGGACGTTAAACATTTAACAAGTTGTGTTTAATCTTTGCAAAAAAGTACGCCAAGCACCCATTTGTACTGATGGGGCATGCCAACCGTATCTACGAGCGGTGGACCAAATCGGTTGCTTTAACTACAAATAACTTCTTGAGTAATATAGGCATATAAATACTAAAGTCACGTGACAAATACTTAAGTCATGTGACAAAACACTTTGGCTAGCATCCACTTGTTCTGGTGGGGCTAGTGAATGGTTGGCAAGCGTGCCAAGGTTTCGGGCCCAGTGATGCCAAGCATGGCAAGTATTTGGGGCAAGCGTGCCCCGTTTTTAGCTTGTTTAAAATGTTTCTAAGGCAAATATCTTTTAGCAAATAGGGAATTATCGGTATGTTATAGCTTGTTAACGTATTTACGGACATTTAATACAGTTAAACATTGACCGAGGAGAAATAAATTAGCGGCTCAAAAAATCTATGCTAGAAAAGTCAAATCAACTCTCACTGTGTGGTTTTGTGTGTTGTCTGAGAATAATCGGGGCAGTTATTACGCGGCACAAAGCCAACCGCCATTTTTCTGACAATAATCTGGGCACACTAATATAATAATGTAATGGCGAGAATTAGTATCGTCATTCGTGGTAACAAAATTTGCATCGGGTAATGAAACAATATACATGTATGATGTAGTCTCACAGAAGGTACTAACAGTTGGTCATGACCTAGGCGAGAGGTCAAGTTTGGTATGCATATTGCCAAGTCAGCAAGAGTACTCAGATGCAACGTATTCTGTGCATGCAGTACGACGGTTGTAGTTTGAACCAGTTCTGGAAGCTTCCACACAGGTGGTAAGTTTTGTCTTTTGTGTTGTTTGATTTAATTAATCCCGATATACAATATGATAGATTTAGAAATGTGAGATGAGATGAATTAGTGGGAGCAATTATTGGCCAAAGGATCGTGTGATAAAACATGAATATGAAGGGGAAAAAACAACCCTGATTTTGATTTCCTCATATTATTTTTCTTGGATGACGATGTTGTTATACAGTATAACTGCTGTGCAGCTCACAATATTATGAAGTAAGTTCTGTATTTGAGCCACATTATGGGGTGGTCTTTGTTGAGTGTATACCTAATATGAGGCTATAAGCCTATGGGGCGAATTACAATTGCAAACACGCAGTATCAAAATTTTTGTAATCTTGGAAAATTCAGTGGAGTGGATTTTTTTTTGAAATCGTGATTAACTATTCAACAAAAGCATGCTAGTGTTATCACCTCTGCCTAAGTTATGTAAGCTGAAAGGGACCAGCATATGAATGATTTTGAAAAGAAAATTCTAGTATTTGTAAGGTCAGGTACAAATTGTTTAACCATAATTTCCATTTCACATGATGTTATTGGCGTATATTGTTTAATATTTTCTTTCTGTATATTTTCAGGGTGTGTCTAATCCCTTGCAGATGAAAGAAGCTATTGACTTTTAAAATAAGGTAAGTGTCTTTTGGCATTGATCGTCATTTAGCAGTGCAGTGTGTGATTGTATAGATCAGCTGTGTATAAAACTTTTGAAAAACCCGCAGTGCGTGTACATAATAAATATCCCTAAATTTTTGGGTACCATGCAGTGTTTCACAGTGATTCAAAACGTTCGTTTTACAGAACATGTGTTATGTTTTGAATATAGGGTCCCCTGTAGATGCTCGATGTAATTGCATACATATCGTCACCGTTTTCACGAACAGCCACATACTATATATATTATGTTGATTTTGAAGTAAAGTGTTTTCGAGATAATCACAAAAGAAGTTTCTCATATTTTAAAACTGCAAGAAATACTACTTTGCAACAACTTTGTGCAGCAAGAAAACCATCACACGATTCTACGTGAGCTGAAGTTTTACATAAACCCGGTAATAAGACTTAATAAAGCAGTTAATTAGTGGAAATTAATTAGTAAAGATATGTGGCTCTTTGTGAAAACGCAAATTCACGTTTCCGACATATTGGCCCTTTCTGTTCAACGTGTATTTCCATAGGCGCGCGTGAGTACGCGCGCGCGCCTGAAAATGTAACAAAGATATGTGGCTCTTCGTGAAAACGCAAATCTCATTTGACCTACTTTTACGTATTTCCGTGCAATGGGTTTTGTACGCGTTCAAAGGGCCAAAATGTATGTGGCTCTTCGTGAAAACGCAAAATGCAGTTATCGAGATTTCTGCCCCTTGCAACATTAATGTAACTTAGAAATTAATGATGTTTTGCTTACAGAAACATGTCAAAATGGTTAAGTACATTGTTTTAATGCGAAATATCGAAAAAAATCAAAATCGAAAAAAATTGTAATTTTGGAGATATGTGGCTCTTCGTGAAAACGGTGACGATATATGTCCAGCAGAACACCAAGTTTGAACGTGGCGAGGGTACGAAGACGAGGAGAGTGCTAACTATTCATGAGGTAATTTTGTATTGTAAAATATATTATTCAAATCATCAATTTCATTGAATGATGATGTTTGGCTGAGATTCTATCTTGCATAATAAACTTTCAACTTCCACTGTAAATTTACTCTGGCGGTAAAACATCATGAAATGAAAAAGTATAACATTCTAGGTGAATACAATTTTTAAATTTTTAAATTTTAAATACAAAGTCTCCGTAAATACCTACATGACTGCAAAGTTATTGGTACGAAACTGTGAAAAGCTTGCCTATTTTCTTCAGATTTTATTTTTAATATTTGATCCATGATCAAGCTCAAGCTGTAACTTTACAGTCTTTGTGCACATTATCTCTGATAACAAAGGTTAATATTGACGCGAGTCCCAAAAAGGCCGACAATTGTGCAATTTACTTTTGAACCCAATTTTGTAATCAGTTTTCATATTCTTTCTGGAGTAAACTTTATTAATGACTTGTCATTTTAGGGTCTCCAATTTTCTTTTTACTGTGAGCATGGTTTCACTTTCAAAGTTGATCAGTTTTTGTATGGCTCACTCAGAAATCTTGTTTATGTCCACAGAATGCTGCTGAACCAGACAGAGTATCTGCATCAAAACTACAGCTTACATTACATGTGGAGACACCATCAAGAAAGTCTCAAACTACAACACATACAATGATGCGCTTCTTCTCCAGCTTCGGGGTACTATGCCTTTGATTTGGATTATCCAAAGTATTTTCACGTGCTTTGAGTTCTTTTCAAAAAATCATAATCAGAGAAAAGTTTTCCTGGCAGATTCCAGCAAATTCATGCAGTTCACTACAAGGTATTTGTGTATAAATTAATTGGATATACTGTTGAAATCTCAGCTAAAGATCAATACTTATTTTACCACTTCAAACTACATGTATAACGCAAACCTTCATAGGTTTTAAAAAACAAGTATAATTCATTTGCAGTTTTACTTCTAACTCTCATTGAATTGGAAAATAATTGTTTTTAGCCCTATTTACAGATATATTCATTTACTTCAAATTCACCCTTTTGTGTTTGTTTATGTTTTTGTTTCTTTGTTTTGATACTTGTAAAAAATGTAATTGGCCTTAATGTTGGGGTCTTAAAAAAGGATTGTTGGAAACATACTGATAGGCATGGTAGTATATTCACATAAATGTCACATTATTTTTGCTGTCGTAATGTAAATATTCTCTAGGGGTGACCATAAAAGTACATTTGTATTTTATTGTGTCCATTTTCATGATTCGATAGAACTCAATAGGCCTTTCACCACAATCCTATATGTGAAAATGAAGACAGCTTTGTGAAGTGCCCTAAATGCGTTTATTTCAATGTTGTTAATATTGTGACTGAAGTTTTACTTGCAATTTTGAATACTGTTCGAAAACTAAACACACATTGTGAATATAAACACTTGAAAATAATAATAAATGGCGTCACATGTTTAAAATCTGTCACAGGCAATAAACGTGTCACATGTTTAAAATTACAACAGATTGAAGTGTTTTCTGTTGGACTGTGTGTTTACTTTTTAAATGTCAGTAGTATTTAAATGTTAAACGCCTTTGATGTATATATTTTAAACACTGTTCCGTTTAAAGATTAAACACCGTCAGTGTGCTGATTTTAAACACCAAATATGTTTTCAAATTAAACATGTTCATTGGATAAACTGCGTCACATGTTTAAAAACTGTCACAGATTAGTGTTTATTTAGGTGTTCTAAACCTAAACACGTGGTTTACAGTGAGGCAAATACAAATTTGGAGGACACTTCCACCAAAAACATATATCAGATCCTGACTACATATATATATAGCCAAGTCAAGTCAGAGTGAAATTCATGCAATCAAATTGATGCTGTTTTCTCTTTGGGTTTTTACTGAAGTGATCCTTGTTTTAAAGTACATGTATTTTAATATAAACAAATTAAAGTTAGTTGCTCTCTTAATCGCCATATCTTTCCGTTTTGGAAGTAATAAAATTAAGTCATTTTGCTTTACACACCTTTGCTGTAGTTCCAAAAGTAACATGCAATATAAAAAAAATATGTGCAGTGTACATGTCAGTGTTGTAGTCGAGACAGGATAGTCCGAGACCGAGACTAAGACCGAGACCTGAAGATTCGAGACCGAGACCGAGACCGAGACCGAGACCAGCCCCTTCAAGGCGGACCGAGACCGAGACCGAAATGGTCCGAGACCGAGACCGCTGATAAGAAATAACAATAGTCGACATAAAAACCAAGACACGTTATTATAGTTGAAAGTTGTAACCTTTCTATTCACAAAGATTACAGACCAAAATTTTGACCAGTGGCAGTGTTGACAAATTGATACATGACACCTTACTTGAGCAAAAAGTAGTAACACTTAAGAAATATGGGCTTTGACATGTTGTCTGCACCCAATCGTGACAAAAGTAAAAAGTTAAAGGTAGATGTTTCATCTGTTATAGGAACTCGATTCCTAAATTCCACAGTATCCCCTAGGTTTCAGCTATGACCTCTAACGGATATTAAAGATGCAATTTTATTTTTACATTGTGCCTTTTTTTTCCTAAAATAAATATAGGACTTAACTTCTAACAAGACTTGTGTACTTGATTTTAAAAAATGGGAGCTAGAAAATGTTGAACTAATTTTTAAATTTCTGTCATAGAATGTGGACTTGTACATGTAGACCCACAAGTTGCGAGGTGGTAGCCAGAATGTGCCAGATATGGATTTTAACAGGATTTTAATTTTTGAAGAATAATGGGGTACTTCAAAATGAGCAGCCAGAAAATGGGGTCTCATCATACACTCTCATGGCAACAGTGAGTGGTAACTGGTAAGAGTGTGTGAGTTCAATGCTGGAAAATCAGGTAGGAAAATTTACTTTTTCTTCAAAATACTGTCCCAAATTAAAGAGAACATTGTGTGGGGTCGAAAATATAACTAAATTGAAGTACCTCATTTATTATCAGAATACAAAATGCAAGTGATTACGCCCACAAGGGGTGGGCTAAACTACACAATCCCCCAAAAATGGCAGGCCCTAATTGCATCAATTGTTACAAGTTTATACTTTGCTTTATGTGCCCGACTCAACAGATAAATGCCGAACTTGTTCCAAGTCGTTCAGTGACTGGTACTGCTGCAGCTTTATATGTACTTTTGGGACTTTCCAACGTGCAGTCGAGTCCAAACCGACCACGATATATAACAAGCTTGATCTACGGGCTAGCAAATGTTTTAACTATCAACGGTACTGAACGAAGTGAACACAAAGTAATCGATCGAGCTGTAAAAGCTACGTATTGCCGGTCTCGACCCGAGACCAGCCAAAATATCGAGACCAAAGGGGACCGAGACCGAGACCAAGACCGAGACCACAGCTTCCGAGACCGAGACCGAGACCGAGACCGAGACCAGCAAAAAGTGGTCTCGAGACCGGTCTCGAGACCGAGACCGGTCTCGAGACCTACAACACTGGTACATGCGTGTGTCCAGATCACCCTCCCCATCCCCACCCCCCCCCCCCCCGCGACATACACACCCCTTCTCCTCCTCGCTTTTCCGATATTCCAAACTGCCCCGTGTTGTAAAGAAAGCCATCTTACATAGTTCAGACTTTCCCAGAGGCCATATGCATGTATGTAATCAGAACAAAATTGAACTTGTTGACTTGTTGGGGGAGGGCGTGGTTCTCTTTTGAGCTTTGGGAGTGGGGGTGGCAGGGGAAGGGGTTAGCTGTGAGACGGCTGTTGGTGTAGATTGTAAAAGGTTCACTTGCAAATTGATATATATTTTACAATTTAATTTAGGCAAATACATGTAGAAATCAAAATCTAAATTTAGTGGCAAGGGAATGGGCGGGGCCTAGCTGGGCGGGAAGGACTGGACATCATTTGAAGAATGGTGCACTTCAATCAGAGGACAATCTATATGGCAATTTTTATTCATTGCGAATTGCAAACACATGAGTTTTGCCCATGTGACAATGATTTTACCGACAAAACCAAGTTATTGGTGGGTGGTCACACCCCACCCTCAACCCCAAGCAATGCCCCGGGGGTGGGGGAAGGGGAGGCTGTGAAAAAGAAGTCTATGTTATTTCTAAAGTGTTCACTTGCATATTATTTATTAACATTTGTTTCGTTTTGCAACATACAAGTTCTAAATTCGGTAGCAAAGGGGAAGTGGGCGGGGCCTAGCCAGGTTTGGGGGGGACCTACATGACCTACTATTCATCCACTGGTCTAAAATGATGTGTGATTCTATTTGTGAAAATGTGCTAGATTCAAGAACAATACCAATTATACAAGTTATTACTCAAAAGAAACTTAAGGAAAAAACTGAAAATACACTTTTTAAGGTTTTGTGAATTTTACAATTTTTGGAGCACTACTTCACAAAGAATATACAATAACCCAAGATGTTCTCACCAGATATGAAAAGACCAATGTCTGAACTAACCATAGCCGAAGGGAAATTATTCTGAATGCCCTGGCAAGTGCCATTTTGGAGGGTTAAAAATGGGGTAAAAAATGCAATTTTGCCAGTCGTAAAAACATGCTGTATTGTAGGGCCTAAAGATAAAATAAGAAGCGTTTCTGGATGATACTTTGTTGTGATATAGCTACTTTTGTGACTTTACTTCGCAGTTTGGCTTGATGACCTTTGGAAATAACGCAAAACAATTGAATTTTTGTAGCCTCAAAATTGCCCCCAAATGGCCAAAACACATTATGGCCCGTTATTATGGCAACGAGTAAAATATCGGTTTAAAAAGGTCTATTTTGGTCACTTGCTCCCAAAGTCCTTTCATCCCACAAAGTATAAAAAAAAAATTGAGCGTGGACACTTATATGAAGTATTTACACGAAATGACACTGAACTTGTTTAATTCGGTTTGACTTGAGAAATTGCATGATTTATATTTGCTGTTCATTGCGTTCACTTTTGAGTTTAATATTTTGAGGAAATCCTAAATTTGTTGATCAATCTTGAGTTTGTTGACTTCTTTTGATTTAAGGAAACTCCTGATTTAACTTGAGTACTCTGTAAATATTTGTGTAAATAGTTTATTTAGATTTTTCTTTTGAATTAAATTTAGATTTTCGTTTTGAAGTTGTTTGAAACTGTTTCTTCTTTGCTTTGTTGATTGAGTTCAAGACAAAACTATCCTAACTATTTTGGCTGATTTGGGGAACTAGTTGACGAACACACTCTCTAATGTAGGGGGTTTTCTGTTCAACTTGTGAACCCCAAAATGTGCTTATTGAAAACGAATACATTTTTAAATTAAAACGAATTTTGTACAGATCCTGACTATTTTATTGTATATGTTATAGTCTTCCAAGGACAAAAGTAAAAGATAACCTGAATACCCTCACACATAAGCCTGGAAAAAGGTTTCAGAGACTTATATGCTGGGGCGGGAGAAGCAAGACTGTCGGGCAAATTGACCAGGGAGCGAGTTGGTCAGGGGGCGAGTTGACCAAAGCACAAGATATCGATCACATCATTCGTTTCATGAAAAATATTACATAAAAAGAAACGCCAAAGAAATTTGACTTGGAAAGATGCACTTTATTTTTCGATTCTGTAGTGCATTATAATTATTTCACCAAAGACTGTCCGTTGTGTTTTTCTGTATTTTCTCGCTTACAATATGAACGACCACGGGCAAAACTCAGACTACCATAGAACTATATTAAATCAAATTAATTTAATATAGCTCTATGAATGTAACAGTATTGTGGGCGTGCTTAAGGTAATATGCAACATTTGCTTTTGCTGAAATTTTCAGAAATGGATGGATTTGGGGGGTTAGTATTTCATAGCAAATATTGTTACACTGACCTGTGTAATGGTTTTGTGTTCATATATGCTGGAAAAACTAAGATAAAAATGTTGCTCTTCTAGTCTGGTTCCCTGATCCTATTTCAGACGAAATTTAGTGACGTCGGGGGATTGTCAGGTCAGGGGACCAGGTGGTTTGCAACCGTTCACGGATGTTTACCCAATTGCAAACAAAATGTGGACTCACTAACTTTGGTGATTGGGGACAGTATTTAAAAAAGTAAACTTTCTTGAAAATGACAGCACACCAGGTGCCATGATTTCACAGGATGCTTGCTGTGTTGTGTTAATCAGGCGTCGTCTGTAGTTGGGTTTTCAAAGCAGCCGCTCGCGCGGCAACCTGCAATACGAAGCTTGCTGGGGATAAAACTCACGACCGAAAATTTGCGGATGCCAGAACGGGACGTGCATTTTTTGACGCGAATATTTCGCGTCAATAATTGGGACCGCAGAGCGAGACGTGAAGTTTTAGACGCGAATATTGACGTCAAAGTTTTGCGAATATTGACGTCAAAATTTGCGAATATTGACGTCACAATTTGCGACCGGAGAGCGAGATGTGAATTTTTGACGTTAATATAATATTGACGTCAATATTCACAAAGTGCGATGTTCATTTAGAACCACCATAAATAATACACATAAAAGGAACATTCGAACTTGTTGAAGAGCACATACAGTATTAGAATATCATTAAAACAAATTGGTCAGATATTCAGTCGAATGCCAATTTGACAACCTTCACTCTAGCAATGATTAACTACGGAATGTAAAAAAAAAATGTAGACTTACCTTACAAAACAAAGTGCTTAGTTGGATGTCCAAGCCCTCCTCAGAATCTCTCAATTGTCCTCTAAAAAGCGAAGTCCAAATGGCCTCTGGTCCGGACGAGGTGCGATCCGAATATCCTCCAGTGAAACTTGTCCAATCCAGGTGCGCTCAACTTTTACAATCGAGCTCAAGTCTGAATAAGCTGAACCCAAAATCGAGGGAGTCCAAAGCGTGAACCTGACGTGATAACGTGAACGGCGTCGACTGCTGCAACACTACAGGTGCGTTCTCTTTTATCACTCCTGGACAGTGTGTGCTTTGTATACCATTGTCTATGGTGTGATCCAGTGGCGTAGCCAGGAATTTTTCAGTGGGGGGGGGGGGGGGGGGGGGGGGGGCTGGGGGGCTGGAACATTTCATGGGGGGCGTCATGTAGGGGCGTCAATCGCTTCTCAAAAGTGGGGGGGGGGGACATACCTTGATCAGAACTGATGCAAGCGCGAAGCGCGAAGCGCGAAGCCCTTACGGCGTGGGGTTCGGGGCCCGCCAAAGGGCCCCGAAAAAAATTGGATTCTCGATGCTCTGTGGTGTGATCTGAGGCAATTTCTTACCACTTTAACCATGGAGAAATAAAACAGTGTTTTATTTCTCCATGTTTTATTTCTCCATGCTTTAACCAATAATTATCTTAGCACAAAAGTTAATAATTTAAACATAATTTTCGAGGTTTTCTCAGCTAAAGGCATAAGAAAAAATTTTGAACATTGTTTTCGAGGTTGGAGTCATTGAATCAGCTACCAGAATTCTGAGCTATAGGCGTGGGGTTCGGGGCCCGCTTAAGGGCCCCGAAAAATGTTGGATTCTCAATGCTCTGTGGTGCTATCTGATGCGATTTCTGACCACTTTAACCAATATTTTCTAAACAAAAGATACATTAATTGTAGTACAAAATAGGGCTCTGTAAATGAGACACGAGTTCAAAAATCTGGGGGGGGGGGACATTTGATATCGTGTCCCCCATCCTTCAAAATGTCCCCCAGGATTGACGTCCATGGCGTCATGTAGATCAATGATAATTTTTTTAGAAACTCAACATCTCAGTGGGGGGCGACTTGGGGGGGGGGGCGACAAGGTTTCATTTTACGGCTGAGATGTTGAGTTTCTAAAAAAATTATCATTGATCCCCCCCCCCACGCCCCGCCGTGGCTACGCCACTGATTTCAAGGAATTTTTATTGGTCTATTATTATTATCTAGCTTATATTATGAATGGAGGAAAAAGTTTGTGCGTGGCCGATTCGCGTGATATCGCTGACTGAAACTGTGTGACCCACGGAACACCTGTCTATAATACGTGTTCCGTGGTGTGAGTGGGTGACATCAGTGTTGTAGTCGAGACCGGATAGTCCAAGACCGAGACCAAGACCGAGACCTGAAGTTGCGAGACCGAGACCGAGACCGAGACCAGCCCCTCAAGGCGGACCGAGACCGAGACCGAAATGGTTCGAGACCGAGACCGAGACCGCGGATAATAAATAACAATAATCTAAATAAACAAGTCTGTCCTTGAGATGTTGATGTTCATGGGGATGTGAAGGAAGTGTTTGAAGGTTAGGAATCACTTGTACCTGCTTAATTGTGTCATGCGAGTGCTCTTCGTGTTTGCTTCATGCCATAAATTACAACATGGCAACAGAATTTGTTATTGTCACAATCAATTACAAATTTGGAAACAACCTAATTTAAAGAAGGGGAAACCCTTATTTGATGAACTTCTATATTTTTGCCACTTTTTAAAAAAAAATATTTTTTTTTAAATATTGTTTAAGTACTTTAAAGTGTAAATCTGGTGAAGAAACTCTAACTTAGGAGTACGACAATTTGTACTAGTTTTTGCAAAACTTGAACATGTTGAAACTTGACAAAAGTAAAAAGTTAAAGGTGGATGTTTCATCTGTTATAGGAACTCGGACCCTAAACTCCACAGCCACCCCTTGGTTTCAGCAATGACCACTAACGGATATTTAAATGCAACTTTAATTTTACATTGGACCTCCTTGTAAACCTGATTCGCAAAAAATTTGGAGCAAGAAAATATTGATTTATTTTTTAAAATTTCAGTCATGGAATATAGATTTGTACATGTAGACAAAAACATTGAGAGATGGTAGCCAGATATGGATTGGTCTGCCCCCCCCCCATCCCTCTTTGTGATTCTCCTTCCAACCCTGCATGTTTGTGTGTCCCCTACATGTTTGTTTCTTGTTCCTCTGTCATTTACCTCTGAAGAAGGCCTGGCTAAGGCTGAAATGTAATGCCACTTTATTTTTGTTTAATGTCAATAACGTTACATATACTATAGAAGATTGATGAACCATATTTGCCTGATCTATCTTCTGTTAATTGCCCGCCGTCATCATCGTCATTAGCCTATTTGAGAATATGGCCGACACAATAGAAGGGCGCTGTCACAAACTGAATGTGGTGGGCGAGATGTACTTTTAGGATTCATGGCTCAGTGCCCACGCCTCTGTGTTTTGTACCGTGCCATCGTTTCGCCCGCATCAGCTACTTTGCTGGGCAATTTACTTGAATATTTTAGTGATTAACAAGTACGACATATTGCCAATATATTAATAGTTTATTGTGATGGCCGTAAACAGCATATAGCGATTAATGGAACACAATTCTTCTCGACTCATGCAAATGCAATTGACATTTAGGAAGGATTCGAGGCAGGCAATTATACTCTATTTTTGTGTGACTATGGCAGTAGCTCAATTTGTGTTTATCACAGATGAAAAGATGAATACATGGCGAGTCAAAAAGAAAGTGACCGTATGATCAAAAAAAATGGCACGCTCCATTTTGTAAAAAATATAATTGGGATAAAGAACATGTTATTGAGTAGTAACTGTGAACATTTCACGTTATTTGCATACTCTATTCCCAAGTCGTGTCTATTTTAATAAAGAGATCACAAAATTCAGCTGTCCACCACTAATACCAATTTAACGGTCTACGAAATGATGAATATCCATTAATAAATATATTTATAAAGGAAAAATTGAAAGGAAAATAGAAAAAAAATCACCAATATTTCTAGGGAAGAAGAGTTGAATTGTTCCCCATATTCAAAATACAAAATCTGACTGTAAAAATAATGTTTCAGTCTTGATTCATAAGATTTAAATCTCAGTTGTATTTGGAATCAATGAGGATGGCTATAAAGTGCTTGTTTCAACAGATCATCCCACAATAAAAACGAGAAATAAGAAGAGGAGCAATGGTTATTGGACTATGCCTCACTCACTAGAAAGTGAAGAGAGACATGTCCATTAGCATCACACTGCAGTCACATTTGCCCTAAACTGATACTTAACCCTAAAAGGGCCGGGGGCGGAATCCGCCCCCCTCTCTTTTTGGGTGGTCTCGACTCGAGACCAGCCAAAATATCGAGACCAAAGGGGACCGAGACCGAGACCAAGACCGAGACCACAGCTCCCGAGACCGAGACCGAGACCGAGGCCGGCAAAAAGTGGTCTCGAGACCGAGACCGAGACCGAGACCGGTCTCGAGACCTACAACACTGGTAATACGCATTTTAGATTACCATTATGCGCTATGTCACGCCGGTTGTCAGCTTACTGGTCCGCGGTCGCCGGTCGAAGGGTCGTTTCTCAGTGGTCATCATGTGGATCATTCGCGACTATTTAGATTTAGATCAATGATAATTTTTTTGAAACTCAAAATCTCAGTGGGGGGGGGGGACTGGGGGCGACAAGGTTTCATGGGGGGCGGACGCCCCCCCCCCGCCCCCCCCCCCCCCCGTGGCTACGCCACTGGCGTGATCTCCAAGAACATCATGTAACCTTATACACCTGTATTAATGATGAGTTTACCATTTGTTTGAAAAGCATAATTTTGTGGAAAAGCCTCAATCAATTTGCTTCCAATCATTTTTTTTAATCCACGTGGGTAGTGATCCCTTAGGATGGGGATAACATAATATGGACACTCAAATTAGTTTTTACATTTCATCCGGGACGCAACCAGTATATCCCCCAGATGCATATAAATGTTGTAAAAACTCACCATATAAATCGAAGGCCAAAATGTATGACCATGCCTTACAATCTCGTTCTTATTGTCTACTTCTTTTCAATATGCATTGAACAGGACGGTTATATGCTGTACCCACTGTGCTTGGCAACTTTGCGTTTCCTTAACAAAATTAAATAAGAATAAAATAAAGATAAAAAAACTAGATGTTAATTGCGTTTGTCTTTGTAACAAACGCAGGATGATGGGGCGCTGAACTATTTGTTTGACAGTATTAAATTTGTTAATTTAATTAAAAATGGCGGATCTAGCACTGTTCTTGTGATAATGTAACGTAGATGCAAACCTCAATAAAGGAAAAGCTGTCAAGATAACCAGAATTGGGCAGTACATGTACGAAACATTCGGAATTCCATAAACAGCGCAAGCTATAGAGTATCATGGTGTCCGACCTCTCCCTCCTCCCCAGTATCGGATTAACGTACGGGCCCAGGCCGGCCTCAGGTCCACATTGTCAGGGCCTCTCACAAAATGCTTACTGGAATCACTTCGTCCTTCGGTATCAGTCCAGGCATCTTCAGCATACCCGATTTGGGGGCCGGGGAGCAAAATGGATAGTTTCTGAAAAAGTGGCTGCATCTCTTACTTTTCTAAAGGGTAAAACAAAAATTAAGGTCAGTGGGCAACGAAGCTGACCACTCGACCATGTGGTTTCCTTTTTGTTCTGTACAAGCAATTATGTCCTGATGGGCGGAAACACGTGGATGATTGTAAGTTACATTTTGAGCAATAGCCTATATGCGTTTGATTTGTCTGGACATTGGCATGTCTTAAACAGCCGTAATGACACGCAACAATGAACGCTGCATTAAACTACATGTACTATTACCAGCGGCGTGGCCAGGGTTCTGACGGGGGGGGGGGGGGGGGAGTGGAGGGGCTGGATTTTAGATTGGGGTTGGGGGTGCGCTAGTTCCTTTTGAACCCGTTAACCATGTTCACTTATAGGATTAACAAATTTCCAGTCGGGGCGACTGTAATTACATGGGAGATTTTTGTAAGGGCACGGTCAAGTCGGGGAACTAAAACAAACATTTTCACCCCCCCCCCCCTGGGCCCTCCCCCCCCCCTAAAAAAAAAACCTCTTAGGGGGGCTCAAGCCCCCCTCTTCCCCCCCCCCCCCCCTTGGGTGCGCCAAGGATTTATTGCTAGAGTAAGCTATCTGTCCCTATATTCGAAGTCCGAAGAACATTGAGCGGAGGGAACGGGAACCAGTTGAAGCAGACGACAGTATGGTAGATTTTTCTTTTTCCTTTTTATCCCCCTGGCTTTCAAGCCAGACAGAAAGATATTGCGATCGCGTATTCCTTCTGTGTGTCCGTGTGTGTGTGTGCCATTTTGGTTAGGTTCAACTATAAGTTCAGTCATCAATCTCAACCAAACCTGAAAGGTGGTCTCTGGAGAGGAGGCCGACGTAAAAAAACCCAATCCTTTCCAATATGGATATTTGCGAGGTCGAGAGCTCAGCTCAGTATTACTAATGGCTCTAAACATGTACCTTTCCACACTAAAGGGGTACAAAAGTGTGACATGGGATTGGAAAATGAAGCAGGATAATAATATCAAGTTGTTTGTCCTATTTTCCACTTGTACATTCCCACCCCATTGTTGAGGATGGTACCAGGACGGAGCCTTGGTTCCATCATGAGATTTTTGAAAATATCAGGATCAGAGACCATACTCCTGGACAAATTCAGGAAAGACAGAAATAAGTCTGCTCTTTATAAAGCATACTGTCAAATCAGAAATAAAATCCAGAGGGATGTAAGGTCTGCTAAAGCTAATTATTTCAGTCGTAAGATCGAAGAACACAGAAATAACTCAAAACAACTTTGGAAACAGTTTAAAACACTTGGTTACAGCAATAAGGCTAAGGGTCAAACTAGAGTGGTTCTTGAGGTTGACGGTGAATTTTGTTTCGATACAAATAAAGTGGCCAACTATTTCAACAAGTTCTATACCACAGTTGCCTCTGAATTGGTGAACAAACTGCCAAGTGCCAATAAAACCTTTGGGACTGAATCCAGAGCCTTCAAGGATTACTACGAAAGTAAAGGTGTCACTCCTGATTGCCTCAAGCTTTCTGCTGTAACTACTGATTTTGTGTATAAAGAATTGCTCAAATTAAACTCTAATAAGAGCACAGGTCCAGACAATATACCGGTCAAATTCCTTAAAGATGGTGCTAATGTACTACAAGACCCTGTTTCATTCATCATTAATTTGTCAATAACCAGTAATATTGTTCCCACTGAACTAAAGTTTGCTAGAGTTAGGCCATTATTTTAAGAAAAATAGTAGATCTGATGTTGGCAATTACAGACCGGTCAGCATACTAAGTGCAATAGCTAAACTTTTAGAAAGAGCTGTATACAATCAATTGGACAGATATTTCACTGACAACAACCTGATTTATAATTTACACTCTGGATTCAGAAGTTCCTATTCAACTGACACTTGCTTGATTCATCTAACTGATCACATTCGATCTCAGATGGCCAAAGGTAATTATACAGGTATGGTGTTAATTGGATTTACAGAAGGCTTTTGACACTGTAGACCATGTGATCTTATGTAAAAAGTTACTAGCTATGGGTATTAATTCGGATTCTATTCATTGGTTTCAATCATATCTTTCTAATAGACAGCAAGTTGTCAGTGTCAACCAGGTTGAATCTCAACCAATGGGTATAACATGTGGTGTTCCACAGGGCAGTGTATTAGGGCCACTTCTCTTTCTCTGTTATGTAAATGATATGAAAATGAGCGTTCAATCTGATTTGCTGCTGTATGCTGATGACAGCGCCCTATTCATTTCTGGTAAAGACCCGGAAGTAATAGCTGACAGTTTGAGTAGGGAACTGGAATCATGCAGGCAGTGGCTAATCGATAACAAACTGTCTTTGCATCTTGGCAAAACTGAGTCTATCCTCTTCGGATCCAAACAGAAACTTAGTAGTGTTGACAAATTTGACGTGTGCTGTAATGGAAAGATTGTTACTCCTTCTAATTCAGTTAAATATCTGGGCATAAAACTCGATCAGAGTCTAACTGGTGAGGACACTGCAAATTCTGTAATCAAAAGGGCAGGTGCTAGATTGCAATTTTTATACAGACATGCTAATTGTTTGAATGAGAGCTCCCGAAAAACACTCTGTTCTGCTCTAATACAATGTCATTTTGACTATTGTTGTTCATCCTGGTACTCTGCGTTGTCGGTAAAATTGAAGAAAAGGTTCCAAACTACCCAAAATAAATTAGTCCGGTTTATTTTAAACATAGATTCCAGATCACATATTGGTCAAGCAGAACTGAACAAGCTAGGCATGTTAAACGTTAATGACCGCGTCACACAACTCAAGCTGAATCATGTTTTTAAAAATTTTCATGAAATGGCACCAGACTATCTCTGTCATAAATTTAGGAAGGTCTCAGATATGCACAATTATTCTACCAGGGGAAGTTCCACCAATTTTGTTGTTCCAAGAATTAAAGGGCAAGAGTGAACTTAATTTATTTATACCAGAATTCATCAATGGAATTTACTTCCAAACAGCATCAAATGTTCCAACAATCTTCCTCATTTTAAAAGGGCAGTGTAAGAACATCTCTCTTCGTATTAATTTTGTTTTTTAAGCAGCCGAAATTTTTGTGTTTTCTGTGATTTTTTCTTTAAATTACTTTTCTGTTGCTAGATCCAGTGCAATTTTTTTTGAACTTTTTTATTTATACTTGTACTTGTATGTGTGTTTTTAAGGACCCCAATGGAATTAAGCCGTCTTTATAAACAGCTTTTCGGGTTATCCTTGGCTCTGTATTTACATGTAATACGTTTGTTTATGATACCATTGTATGTTTGTCTGTTTTTTGCCAAAATAAATAAACAAATAAAATTAAAGAAGTTAGGACGTTCCAGGCAAATGTGACAAGATATTAATTTTATGCTCACAGTGCTACGTACGTAACATAGACAGAAAGTTTACCAGGGGGATCGCGCAAGTGTTACTTGCAGTATTTTCACATAAACTTGTACAGTACGTTCTATATTAAGAGCAGTACAAGTTTGAACTTGTTTCACAATTCTGCATTTTATGGGGATCATTGTCAGTTTCAAGTCATAATCTCATCCAGGGCACTACGGACAGACTGACAGAGTGGACGGCCTTCCGCCAAATAGTGCGCAACAAGTACAAAGTGCACAGACGAGATGTATACGTGTATTTGCAAAAAGGATGTCAAAAAATCAATTTGATCATTCACGGATGGAAAACGATTGAACGGTACATAGGCCTACATGTACCATTTTGAAAGTAAAGCGAAAAATCTTTATTTCAAGAATTGATTAAGCGCCTGAAAATGATGAGGATGAGCACATTTTGAATTTGGTGAAGAAACTGCAGGAAATACTCGGCTTGGGTTCTGATGCTGTTTGAACGCTCACATTTTGTATGTAATATGAAACCAAAAAATCAAATCTCAAATCGCTTTGATCACTAAGCAATAATATCTGAGGTAAATAAGAAACAGATGTACCTCTGTACATGAGCTCTGCATGCACATCGATCATTGTCCATATGTAATTCAAACAGCTGAATCGAAGAGATCCTGATGTATGAAAGCGAGGTTTTATTGAGACATCTGCTTGTACTTGTCACGAGTGACTTTAATCAGTGCACTACTCCAGACGAGCATATACTCGGGTCTCCACGAAAATAATTATTTGGATGGAAAGACATCACGTTAATGCTTGAAAAAAATTAACTCAATGGAATGGTTAAATTTAGGTCTTATGCCTTGGGATAATTTTTTGAGGTGGCATTACCATTGGCGTCCCGGTCCAAACATTAGTGGTGGACATGCCCCCCCCCCCCCGATCTCCGCCCACGCATGGAGAATAATATTCCAATGATGCGGCAGATGCAATATCTCATTTTATTCATAAACTCTCTCATGACATGTGCCGAGTAACATTATCTGTGGCGTGATCTGCAGGATCATCACGTTACTCGGCAACTGTACCGTTTGTTTGAAAGGTATGATTTGTGGGGTTCGTTCAAAAAATCAAGCTGATTATTTTCGTTCAATTTGTCTATTGAAACAAAGAACACGAACAGAAAGAAGAACGAAGGGAAAACCAAATGTGATGGGGTTCATCCACATCACACAATAAAAGGAAAGGCTGCATATAGGCTACATGGTGTTTTTTATGACACCATCCCGAATACGCGATTGGCTCTTTGCCATTATCAAGACAACTTAACCAGTCCCATAATATTGGGGGGAAAATGTTACAATATGCTTTTATACTTGACATCAGTGTTGTAGTCGAATACTCTTTTCCGAGTACCGAGTACTGCCGAGTACTGAGTTTGCCGAGTACGAGTACGAATACTTCCGAGTACAAGTACAGGTCTCCCAGTACGATTACTTGTACTTCCGAGTACGAGTACGACTACGGGTATACAAGTACGTACGCGTACGAGTACGAGTACTTGCATTCCGAGTTTGAGTACTTATACTTCCAAATTCTGTGTGATCTTTGAAGCCAAACTGCACGACATACAGGCTTCATCTGATGCTTTTGTTTTGTAGCCTTTAGCTTTAGTGTCAGGGGCGGATCAAGGAGTGTTTGCGGGGGGGGGGGGGGTTATCAGCAAATCACTACTGAAATGTAGACAGGTTTTTTTCTTCGGATACTTGGCCTCTGTAAAATCAATAGGTGGAAGGGGGGGTGGGGCTCGTACCAAATTTTCAATGGGGCGCTGTTCAAATCCGTCGATCATTAACACTATTACAGAATAGTACGCAAACACCCCGTAACCCAGCTGGCTCTGACTAAATCATGTGCACAGGCGCATATTATTACCAGTACATGGGCGGCGGAACAGCGGTGGCAGGGGTGGCAAGGGTGCAAGGGTGGCAGAGGCAGTTGCCACCCAAACTAGTGTAGCGTATTGGGTTCCGGGTGGCATGCCACCCCAATAAGTTTCAAGCATGCAGTAACATTTCATAATGCAAAGATTGAAAAAATTGTTCATTGGGTGTTACGAATAATAATGGCACAAAGGGCACTAGTTTGCCGAACGTGCCATTACACCACATCAACAACAACAACTACGAATAGTAATGCACGTAGTTCAATCAAATGTTCGCGCGTTTAACAACGCTTTACCGCAAATACTGTGCTGTCATTGGCTCCTATACCAAAAATGGGTAGATTAGCTCCATGACAATATGTGTGATGGAACTGATGCGTATTGGGTCGCGTATTCTAGCAAACAAAAACGAATATTCTCTCAACTTTAGCAATAACCAATTTAATGTTCGTAAAGCGGAATACCAAGGACTCATATTCAGCAAAACAATCTTTTAAATAGGGGGGAGAAAACACTTTCCTGAGGCCGAAGGCAAATAAAGCTGGTATTTCGCAAACCACACATGGCTGATGTAGAGTTTCGGATCAGATGAAAAAAAAATTAATACATAATTTATTGCCATATTTTAAATAAATTACAGAATAATCTCCAAAGTGTTTTTCATGATTTTTGTCTTCTTTCGCGTGCTTTTATTTCTAACAACAAAGCTTATCAGTATCGCTTGCACGAATACCAACAAAACAAGTGTCGAGATGTAGATCGACAGCAACCGTTACAGTGCACCTTTTTGCGTGCATGCATTGGCGTAGCCGGGGAGGGGGCTGGGGGAACATCCACAAATTCCCAGCGCCCCCCCCCCCCCGCCTTCACCAAAAAAACAAAAACAAATTTGCCCCTCGTCCAATATTAAAGGGAATATTTTGCAAACATCAAATATTTTACAAACAACGCCAGCGTTGAAAAAAACTGGGTTTTTTTTTTAATCAAATACTGCCCACAATTTACCATAATATTTACTTAGTCCGCATTTTTTTGCAATCGATTACACACCTATGAACGGGCACACAAGCCAGCTAGACTGTTCTCTGACCATTATTCTTTGACGTCTGTAAATTACTCCATTTCGGTGGGTCAGGGAGCCAGACTACATGAACATGATTGTTTTTCTTGGTTTTTCCAGTAGTAGAGTCTACGAAAACAAAACCTCAAACAAGTCAGTGTAACGATATGAAATACTAACCTCCCAAATCCATCCATTTCTAAAAATTACAGCAAAGCAAATGTTGTATACTGTATATTCCCTTTAAATCAGAAAAATAACAAACGAGTGTTTAACCCGATTCTCTTTCAGCCTACGGATTAATGAAATACATTTCCTACATGTAGGTTTTTAAATACAGAGATACGAAAAGAGCAAAGGGAAAAGAGCGTCCCTAGCGTCAACTGAATTCTGGACGGACCCCCCCCCCCCCATCTCCCCAACCGAATTTGCAGCAACTACCTGGCCAGTCGCCCCCTGACAATTTTGGAAATATTTTGTTGTGCATCCGCCCTTGGTTCCGACCAAAACATTTGCCGGTTCACCCCCCTCCCCCCCCCCCCCCCCCCCCCCCACACCCCGAAAACACTCCTGGTTGCGCAACTGCTCGCGTAGGGTCGTTATTATTGTTTCAAACGTCGAACTTAATATATTTGTATTATAATGGAATGTCTTCAAAATATGTTTGATGGACGCGATTCTCTGCAGTGGCAGTTAAAGCGAATGCTCACTGTCTTAAAGCCGCGGCTGAAAACGAAGTCGATGGGATAGGGTGTTATTTGATAATAGGAAAAGTATGACCCAGAGGCCCATGGTACACTATGTCTACTTTTATAATATAGTGTCTCCTTTAAAAAAATTTCAACGTCCCTTGCTGCCATGAAGTTGTCGTTTGTATGCATGACATCTGTACTCTGTTCATCTTGCTACTAAGTGTTCAGGAGTCTGCATCGCCCATTAGTTGCTTCAATCTGGTCTCGGGCAAAAAAATCTGCCACCAGTCGGCCCCCAGACCAGCCTACGTGAGTTGGGGGTAGGTAGTGAAACACCAAACTTATCCTGAAAGAAGAAATTAAGAAAAGTGCAGTCATTAATAATCGGTCAATTTTCTTTCTTTTCCTTTTTTTCAATGGGGGCGCTTCTGCAGATGCAGAGAATCTTACCGGTCTTCATGGATGCCGAGTTCCTTAGTTGAACACTGGATGATGGCCTCGCAGATCTGTTTGTTGGTGTCACCATCAGTGAATCCTCCGTGAAGTTGAATCAACATGAGGGGAGCTGAGGCCGGTCCAGCACCCATGAACATCCTCACTCCTGCTCGGACACGTACTGTAGCAGCCTTGGTGGATCAAAAAATACAAAATATAAAACAACAAAATGGTCATACACCGAACCTTGTGTGAAGATTATCAAAATATTTTGGCTCTAAATTTGACAGTTTTAGCTCATTATTCGATGGCTTTTGAAAATAGACCCCTTGCATTTGACGTTACATCTGAGGACAGCGGTTGTGTTTGTTTCTTTGTGATATGAAATTTGAAAAAAAGGAAGTTCTAGTGCCCAAAATAAGGAAAAGAATTCCATACCGTAAGTCATTTATCTGTCACTAAACATATCAATGTTCACCTCACGTTGTGATTTCACCCAATATAAGACATATCCAGGAAGCTCTGGCAATGTGAAGACATTTTTTGGAAAAATGTGTTTTTAGAACCCACACTTTGGATGCACACATCAGCTCGGCAACAGATGGTCTTGGCGGCCATTTGTGGCATTGTTTATTGATGTACATGTATGCGGTGCGCGTGACGTGACATCGACAACGCACTACCCGTAACCAATGATATGCAAACGTGTGCACACGAATCACTCAAAGGCAGCACTTTCTGATAAGCCTATAAAGAGGGCGAGTATGCTTCTAAAGCAAAATTAAACTACAAACTAAGCCTAAATGTGAAAATCAAAATTTGACACAGTTCAACATGTTTTGGTAAATGGTGGAAGTGTGGCCTTTATTTACGGAGGTAGTCCAGTAAATTGGCCACATTTATGGGGCTACATCCCGGCCAAAATGGTTGGGACACTTGGAAATAACCTTAGCCTCCAACGGTCACCAACTCCCCCGCTCCCCCGGTCAATGTTGTTCTCTCCAGCGGATGGAGCACACACCGCGCAATGAGAGACAACATTGAGCGGGGGCTGGGGGGTTGGGGGCCCAGCGAGATTTGGCCAGGATTGTCTGAATTTTTTCATTTTTTCAAAATATGCATGACATGCCGTTTTGGGAGCTGTTTTCTTGAGTTTTGTTTCCAAAATTTATATGAAATGGCGGCCGAAGGTTGAATGAAAGAACACATATTTAGGCCAGATAATAATGATCAAAAGTAATACAAAAATGGAAATTAAAAATACAAATGTTCCAATTCTTTAAAATCACAACTTTATTGTTGCGTGCATTGTAACGGTTCGCCATGACGGTTCACCATGCCATTTTTGCCAACAAAGTGTACAAAATACAGTTCGTGTTTAACTTGAAAGGCTCATTATGATACACAAACAATATACAATCCTTGTCAATTTGTTTGTATTCCATCATTCCGTTAATTTGCCGAAAAATCCATCGGTGATCCATCTAAACCAAAATATAAAGGAGTTGAGTGACTCTGCTTCTGATATAATTTACAGTGGTGAACCATGGTTTAATACACTATATACACAGTATTTTTAATCAAATACTGCCCACAATTTACCATAATATTTACTTAGTCCGCATTTTTTTGCAATCGATTACACACCTATGAACGGGCACACAAGCCAGCTAGACTGTTCTCTGACCATTATTCTTTGACGTCTGTAAATTACTCCATTTCGGTGGGTCAGGGAGCCAGACTACATGAACATGATTGTTTTTCTTGGTTTTTCCAGTAGTAGAGTCTACGAAAACAAAACCTCAAACAAGTCAGTGTAACGATATGAAATACTAACCTCCCAAATCCATCCATTTCTAAAAATTACAGCAAAGCAAATGTTGTATACTGTATATTCCCTTTAAATCAGAAAAATAACAAACGAGTGTTTAACCCGATTCTCTTTCAGCCTACGGATTAATGAAATACATTTCCTACATGTAGGTTTTTAAATAAAGAGATACGAAAAGAGCAAAGGGAAAAGAGCGTCCCTAGCGTCAACTGAATTCTGGACGGACCCCCCCCCCCCCATCTCCCCAACCGAATTTGCAGCAACTACCTGGCCAGTCGCCCCCTGACAATTTTGGAAATATTTTGTTGTGCATCCGCCCTTGGTTCCGACCAAAACATTTGCCGGTTCACCCCCCTCCCCCCCCCCCCCACACCCCCGAAAACACTCCTGGTTGCGCAACTGCTCGCGTAGGGTCGTTATTATTGTTTCAAACGTCGAACTTAATATATTTGTATTATAATGGAATGTCTTCAAAATATGTTTGATCGACGCGATTCTCTGCAGCGGCAGTTAAAGCGAATGCTCACTGTCTTAAAGCCGCGGCTGAAAACGAAGTCGATGGGATAGGGTGTTATTTGATAATAGGAAAAGTATGACCCAGAGGCCCATGGTACACTATGCCTACTTTTATAATATAGTGTCTCCTTTAAAAAAATTTCAACGTCCCTTGCTGCCATGAAGTTGTCGTTTGTATGCATGACATCTGTACTCTGTTCATCTTGCTACTAAGTGTTCAGGAGTCTGCACCGCCCATTAGTTGCTTCAATCTGGTCTCGGGCAAAAAAATCTGCCACCAGTCGGCCCCCAGACCAGCCTACGTGAGTTGGGGGTAGGTAGTGAAACACCAAACTTATCCTGAAAGAAGAAATTAAGAAAAGTGCAGTCATTAATAATCGGTCAATTTTCTTTCTTTTCCTTTTTTTCAATGGGGGCGCTTCTGCAGATGCAGAGAATCTTACCGGTCTTCATGGATGCCGAGTTCCTTAGTTGAACACTGGATGATGGCCTCGCAGATCTGTTTGTTGGTGTCACCATCAGTGAATCCTCCGTGAAGTTGAATCAACATGAGGGGAGCTGAGGCCGGTCCAGCACCCATGAACATCCTCACTCCTGCTCGGACACGTACTGTAGCAGCCTTGGTGGATCAAAAAATACAAAATATAAAACAACAAAATGGTCATACACCGAACCTTGTGTGAAGATTATCAAAATATTTTGGCTCTAAATTTGACAGTTTTAGCTCATTATTCGATGGCTTTTGAAAATAGACCCCTTGCATTTGACGTTACATCTGAGGACAGCGGTTGTGTTTGTTTCTTTGTGATATGAAATTTGAAAAAAAGGAAGTTCTAGTGCCCAAATAAGGAAAAGAATTCCATACCGTAAGTCATTTATCTGTCACTAAACACATCAATGTTCACCTCACGTTGTGATTTCACCCAATATAAGACATATCCAGGAAGCTCTGGCAATGTGAAGACATTTTTTGGAAAAATGTGTTTTTAGAACCCACACTTTGGATGCACACATCAGCTCGGCAACAGATGGTCTTGGCGGCCATTTGTGGCATTGTTTATTGATGTACATGTATGCGGTGCGCGTGACGTGACATCGACAACGCACTACCCGTAACCAATGATATGCAAACGTGTGCACACGAATCACTCAAAGGCAGCACTTTCTGATAAGCCTATAAAGAGGGAGAGTATGCTTCTAAAGCAAAATTAAACTACAAACTAAGCCTAAATGTGAAAATCAAAATTTGACACAGTTCAACATGTTTTTGTACATGGTGGAAGTGTGGCCTTTATTTACGGAGGTAGTCCAGTAAATTGGCCACATTTATGGGGCTACATCCCGGCCAAAATGGTTGGGACACTTGGAAATAACCTTAGCCTCCAACGGTCACCAACTCCCCCGCTCCCCCGGTCAATGTTGTTCTCTGCAGCGGATGGAGCACACACCGCGCAATGAGAGACAACATTGAGCGGGGGCTGGGGGGTTGGGGGCCCAGCGAGATTTGGCCAGGATTGTCTGAATTTTTTCATTTTTTCAAAATATGCATGACATGCCGTTTTGGGAGCTGTTTTCTTGAGTTTTGTTTCCAAAATTTATATGAAATGGCGGCCGAAGGTTGAATGAAAGAACACATATTTAGGCCAGATAATAATGATCAAAAGTAATACAAAAATGGAAATTAAAAATACAAATGTTCCAATTCTTTAAAATCACAACTTTATTGTTGCGTGCATTGTAACGGTTCGCCATGACGGTTCACCATGCCATTTTTGCCAACAAAGTGTACAAAATACAGTTCGTGTTTAACTTGAAAGGCTCATTATGATACACAAACAATATACAATCCTTGTCAATTTGTTTGTATTCCATCATTCCGTTAATTTGCCGAAAAATCCATCGGTGATCCATCTAAACCAAAATATAAAGGAGTTGAGTGACTCTGCTTCTGATATAATTTACAGTGGTGAACCATGGTTTAATACACTATGGCTTAGATGGATTTTTCGTCCAAATGAGGGATTAAAAACAAATTGAAGAAGATGATACGTTGTTTGTGTATCCTAATACGGCTTTCACGTCGAACACAATCTGTATTTTGTAAAAAATATCAGCCAAAATGACGTGGTGCACCGTCATGGTGAATCGTGTGCATTGACCATGTTACCAGCGTGCGCGTGTGTGTACTATTATTCGAGTGCGTACTACGCGCAATATCCAAATCCAATCAGACAATCCCGGCCAAAATGGTTGGGACACTTGGAAATAACCTTAGCCTCTAACGGTCACCAACTCCCCTGCTCCCCCGGTCAATGTTGTTCTCTCCAGCGGATGGAGCACACACCGCGCAATGAGAGACAACATTGAGCGGGGGCTGGGGGGTTGGGGGCCCAGCGAGATTTGGCCAGGATTGTAGCTTGATGCATGATTTAACTTAGTCCGACAATTTGGGACTCTCAATACTGTGTTTGAGAGTCCCAAAACTTAAGGTATTGAAAACATGCAAAACAAGAAAATAGACTGGCACCTAAAACAACCAGTCCAGCACAGCTTCAGTCATGTCAGTAGGGCCTACTGCAACAATCAGCCATGCCAAAAGAATTTAAGAAACATGTGGCATGAAGCGGGAACAAGTCTCGATTTACTACGCATTTCTCCATAGTAAAGCCACCAGACTATTGACACTGAATGAAGAGGTCAGTCTTTCCAAATAGTTGGACCATGGTTGGACATGTACGGGAATGATGTACCAGTCTAGTCTTTCATGTCTTTAGGCCCAATTTGGAATCACTTGATTTCCTTCTCATGTGCAAAATGTTGAAGAAAAGTCTCCTTTAAAAATTGAATTCAGTCTGCAAACTAGGTTGGTGAAATACTGAGGACATGTTCTTTGCATTATTTAGTTCATGACCTCGTGTTTGTATGGCCAGCCGCGCCGCGCGCCCGACAAACGTCATAAACTATGATGCGTATTAATTATCTTGCCCAAGCACGCCCGCATAATGCTTACATTACAACGCGGCCGCCATTTTTAAATCGCATGGAGGGCATTTTCGGGACGATATTTGTGGAAGATGATGACTGAAAGTCGTCTTTTGGCCAGATGGATGAAAATATTGAGACCAAAAAGCGTTTTTTCGAAAAGGTATGAGTTGCTCTACGACTAAGAACCTTAACTTTGGAATTTTTTGTCCTGGGTGAAAATATAATCTCGATCAAAATCTGTGGCAAAATCGCTACATCAGAGGGAAAAAAAATTCAGTCTGTGGGGAAGCATTGAGCGTCTGGCCGTACTACAGAGCTTGCGATAGTACTGTACGGCCAGACGCAGTCGGGTTAATGTAGGCTAGTCTTATGTTGTAGTACGGCGCGAGCTATAACAAAAATGACAGCGCCCTCAAGCGCCGGTCCATTATGTATGGGAGAACAAAGGTGTTTGGGGACTCCAGCTTCGTTTCAGTTTTGGCTTCATGCCCCCCCCCCTGCCCCCACCACTAAAGCCCCAAATTTGCCCCTCGCCCAATATTAAACCAGAAGAAGTATATACGAGTGTTTTAACCCGATTCTCTTTCAGCTTTCGGATTAAAGTACCCACGTCAAATTAATTCTGGACAATTAATTCTGGATCTGAGATATGCTATTAATGGTTTGGGAAGATGTTTTGTTGTTTAAAATAGAATAATTACTTTCCAAGTATTGCGTAAGTTGTTTCTGTCCTGTTCGAACGGACGAGCAATACATTTTCTTAGATGTACAATATGCTAGTTAGATTTAAAAAAGAAAAAAATTATACCTTGTGTTTTTCTTAAATCACTGTCATCATCGTTAATTGATAAATTAAAGGTTAATGATTAAAAGACGAATCAAATTGTTGTTGTTATATTTTAGAAGATTACATCCTTTTCCAAAATACTTTCCCTTTAAAGTGGCATAGCTCCATCCATTAATTGTGTACAATTGTTTTTAAAGCGATTTAGGATCAAAGCTTCCTTTGTATTTCATTGCACAGATGTAGTCCTTGCATCTAAACGAGGTTAGACATACATTTGGAGGTACTCTGAATTCATGAATCTAACACATCTCTTTTTTTGCATTTTAAACAGCTTTTATTTTACATCAGCCTCACCTGGCAATTCAACATGTTATTCAATATGTTTTTTTTTTTTTCAAATAATGTTTTCTCATCAATAGTGTTGGTTAAGCTCACACAAACGATATTAAATTTCGTACTGAGTGTAAAACGTATCTTCAACCAAGTACCTGCAGTGCTTTCCTTATCCAGTTTAAAATCGACATAGAGACACTTATTACAATTGTCAATAAATGTATAATTTATTGTAAGAATATACTTTTACGCCACGGCACATCAACAAATTATTAACATCGACTCGAGTAATAACCATATATTTGTATACAGCAAAATGCATACGATATACGAAACTTTCTGTACTGTTCGATTTAAAAGCGTACATTAATTAATCGATGGTCATATTGAAATTGCATAATACAACATAAAAGTCCAGCCCTTATCTCCAATCCAGTTATCACAGGCTTCTCGCAATGTAGATCTTCATGCACAGTTTAGAATAAAAAATGTTTTGACAAGAATTCAACATTATGAACGTATGAATATTTTTTTTTTTAAATTTCCCCCATTTTTGTTAAATGTGAATTTTATATATACACACTATATGTTACAGCCGATTCAGCATTTAAACTATGACGATTCAGTTTTTGTGTCAATCCTTCGTATTAATTCCTGTGTTGATTTAGTGTCCGACAGTTATTATCCATCTATAGGCGCAACCACTTTTTGTTAATGGGCTACATTTTGAATTTATAATCCTTAAAACTGTCAAGTGTTTGCCTTAAACAACACCACTGAAGATTTGTTCTCATCAATGGTGTTGGTTAAGCTCACACACATCAGAAACTGAATTAAATTTCGTACCAAGTGTTACACGTGTCTTTAATTAACCAATCACCTCTAGTGCTTTCTTTTTACAGTTAAGAATCGATATTAACACTGATTATTGTCAATAAATATATAGAATGCAGATAATACTATGCCTCGTCACTTTATACAGCAAAAGACGTACGCAAGACGAAACTGTCCGTACTTTTCGTTACAACATCGTACATTAATTAATCGATTGTCACATTGAAATTACATTAACTTGAATACAACATAAACATCCAACCCAATTATTTCAAATCCAATAATCACAAGCTTCTCGAAATGTAAATCTTCATGCAAAGTTTAGAATGAAAGAAACATATTCTCACACGAATTTAAAGGGCTAATATGAACTTTTCTTAGGAACATATTTTGTGCAACTTCCACAACTCTTAAATGTTTAGACACTATTTTACATCCCTTTTTGGTTAATTTTATTGAAAAGTGCACTTCTTTCAATATGTACATTTGTCCCTGCTTTTCAGAACAACTGAGAGCGCTTTTACTGCGATGTCATTTTGGGATGACACTGTTAAGTTTAGGGGTTTTCTGTTCAAATTGTGAACCCATAACATTGCTCACTGAAAAATATCTGTTGTGAAATGTTTGATCTATGGCTTACTATCATGAACTGACACAGTAAAGAATCATGATCACAGAAAATAAATTTCAAGACAACAGAATATCCAAAATTCTGGCAACTGTTGGTGCTGAAATAACTGTAACATTGAGGTTTCTGCCTGAAATGATATCCCAGTGTCTTGTACTCATGAATATGGAAATTGGCAATAGCGTAAATACAAAAAAGGCAACAAACTACCCTTGAAAGTGGCAAATCAAAAATTGAAAATAAGTTAAATGGGACACAAAGATGAATTTTCAAGGATTGCATAAAAAAATAAAAAGTCCTTTACAATTATGAAGGTCTATGCGAATATTCTTTTTTCCTGCTTTTTTGGGCTATATATGCAAATTTTTACAAGCAAAATAAGTATTCGTAGATAAAAGTATATATATACAATGTGCATTTAAACTTGCCTGGTCTTTCGGTTCAGTGTAGTGTCAATCATTCGGATTATTTTTTTTGTTGATTAAGTATCCAACAGAAAGTCAATGAGCTATTTTTAGGCACAGCCACTATTTTTAATTAATGGGCTACATTTTGGATTAACAATCTTCAAAACTGTAAAGTTGTGGCCTGAAGCCAGGAGTGCGCTCAGTTGACATACCATAGCCTTTTTAATTGACAAGTTAAGTGAGTTAGTATCATACTTAGGCCCCCCCCCCAAAAAAAGTCTCCGGTTTCTGGTATGCGCGTGCGCATCGGCAAAATGAAAAAGTTTTTTTTTTCAATGAAAGATGATGTCTCAAAACCGTCAAACTCACTGGTTTGACTGGAATCCTGCTGCTGCACAATTTTAACGTGTTTTTAGCTGGGGTTATGATCGAAAATAAGCTTTATGTGGCCTCTCTGGACTCCCATATATTTGCACTAAGTTTAGTCGGGCACCATTTGCAGTCATCAGCCGACATTTGAAGCAAAAAGTCAGGTAAAAAAAAAAAAGCCGCGTCGCCGCACCACTTTTTGGGCAAGCTCCATACCAGAAACCGGAGACTTTTTGGGGGGGCCTAATGTATCATAAGCGTATAAAGCATGTTCGCCGAATCCATGCATCATTGTAAAATTCATCGCATGGCCCCTTTAGTAAATCTGTACCATTTGTAAAAAAAAAAAAAGTTTTAATAATTAAAAAAAAAATGAAGCTTACATTATCAAGTAATACAATGGCGGAGTAGATTTTATGGGTATAGGCCCTAAGCGCCTACTTCCCAGAGCGCCCTCATTGAATGTGTCCTGACCTGAAGACAGCTTTGATCGTCCCCTCCCCGCGCTTATTTCTTCAGAAACAATTGACGGAAAAAACCTCCAAAGCTGAACAAACACGACCAACAATCACGCATGATGTTGCACAAAATACGAAGCTTCCAACAACATCTGGACAACACACGTCATGACAACTACGAATGTTTTTGGTCAACTTAATCGGGGAAATCGTTTTGTAAATCATCGTCGTCAGTCATTCACTCTCAAAACGCTGATTAAAATTTTGTTTGTTAAAAAAGTTGGTTAAAATGTTATCAACGTTATGCATTGTCCAATTTTGCCCAACGTTTACCCAACGTTGGGCATATTTTGCCCGACGTTTGTTAATTTGTTTTAACCAACCGTTGGGCTGTTCACCTGTTAAGCAGCAACAGTTGATTAAAAGTAGTCATTTTACCCAACTATGGTTAAAATCGGGTACATTTAACCAGAATTGGGTGAAAGGACTACTTTTAACCAACTGTTGCTTAACAGGTGACTCAGCCCAACGGTTGGTTTAAAAAAAAAAATAACCAACACGTTGGGCAAACGTTGGGCAAAATTGGACAATTTTACACAGCGTTGGTTAAAATTTTAACCAACTTTTTTAACCAACAAAATTTTAACCAGCGTTTTGAGAATGTTCCACAGTATGTAAATGAGCAGTTGATTAAAAACTAAAATATGCTTGGCCTTGATACCAGGGTTCGATTTCGCCATGTCTTTTGCGCAGCTCAAAGCCACGGCTATTTCCATATCCTTTTAGGTATGAATTACTTTGCAATAACAGACAACTGTATGCGCTGATTCACTTTTGGGGTTTTTGCCTTTGGTTTTGCCGCGAAACAAACTGTGAAGAAAGTGTAAAGGAAAGGATTGAGAGACGAGTTGATTGGCAGAACCAGAACCGCAACCCATGCATACACCTCGGTGGATAAAGCGACTGTTCCTGTCTGAGACAGAATCCCCAGGATGATTATTGGCATCCAACAGCAGAAATCCGTCATCACAATCAACGCCATCTTGGCCGCCATTTTGATTTCACGCTCCCTGTGGGCATTCGCTCGGACAGCCCTGGTCGTCCGCTTGACACTGATGAAGATGGCGACGTTGCAGCTCAGGACAATAAGAAATGAAACCAGATTGACACCAAGAAAGAGAACGATTGACAGGATCCAAGATGGCTTCTCACCTGTGGCTACAGAAGTGTTAATGTCGACTGCCGGTAATGAGAGCGAAATTAAAGAACTAAGAGTCTCGCTTCTCACATCAGATGCCTTAGTGGTAAGAGGAAGGCCGATACAAACATCCGAAAGTCCATATATATCAGAATCAGACCCAACTGAAAGTGTTGGCACGATGCTCAGACAAAGTGCCAGAAACCACAAGACAGCAATGATAGTTGTTGTTGATTTTCCCCCAAGAGAGAAGTTTCTCAACGGAAACACAATGCCTAGGAAACAGTCAAAGCTGATGAGTGTCACAAAAAACACGGATGCCTCACTGGACAGAACTGACAGAACTCCAGCAACTTTACACAACATGTTGGAGCGCCACTCAGGGGCCGAAAGAAAGTAGTCCTCGCCAAACGCAAGATCTGCCCCAGCTATGATTATCATGTACACACCCATCATGAAGTCTGCGATTGCCAGATTTGCAACCATACGCGAGAGCGTCTTTTTACCCCCTCCGTCCCCTTTCTGTTTAAGTCTCCAAATCAGGACAGTCGGATTACCAATAAGGGCGCTTATTCCCAATACCCACAACACCACTCGTAGTATGTCATTTGGCATAAGGCTGTCGCACAGCTTCAAATCTGGTTGAGGCTTTGTAGTTGAACAGTTTTGCTCGATCGAAAAGTGATGCAACTTGGATAAGGCACAACAAACACGGTACTCATCCACGTGTCTGAAAATTAAATGAATTAAATGTTTTTAAACATTACACACAATGTATTAAGATTTTCGTGTCAGTACTGCACATAGCATTTGACGCTCTCAAGAATTGGGTGCCGGAAGACTTTCCCAGGCAGCATCATCATTCGTGTTTGATAAAAAACTATTGTAATTGTTGTTATTTGAAAAGCAACTCAATGACTTACGCTTCTTGCAAGGCTGGTAACCCATCAGAGGCGACCTTATCAAGCTTAGTCAACGTGCCTGATATGTTAAGCAGGAAACTGGAAAAATGACAGGAAAATTGACACTTTACCAAGATATGCCTTCGGCTTATACTGTTTTCGTTCGTACGTTAATTCTCTTTCAAACGTGTCATCTGTTCAACCTCCGAGCCATCAAGCCTCGAGCTAGTTTTAAAAATTGTATTCAAGATTGCAAATTTATATTTGATAACCTTAACTTACAATTAGTATTGTGGGCTCGTTCAAAAACAAAGTTTTTCTCTTCAGTTTGCAGATAATTATAAGTTTTGCGAAATCTTTTTGGACATCTTTTACCAGTTTTCTGGAATTGCAATCAATGATAATTTTACGATAAAAATAAATAATAAAAATGCTTATTTATGGGAAATCGCCATGTCTAAATGGCTTTAGGAATAAGTTCTTATCAGATATTTGCAGAATATGCCCAGCATAGCCTACCCAGTAAGTCTTGGTGAAAATTTGAAAGATTTTTATTATTTTGTTTTTAATGTTTCTTTTTAGCACGGCATGTGCCTTGGTTTATAACGTCTTTACAAAACCTACTAAGACTAGCGGTTCTTTTGTAATATTTGGATAATTTATGTCGGTGTTAATATAATTTAGCAACAACTGAAATCTGCAAACTTTACTTAAAAGGAGCCGTAAATGCCAACGATCCAAATAAAACAATGCTGAACAGCTTTTTTAGTTTGACTGTTTAAAATTAGAATATAAAAAAATCACACATTGGCTTTCTTTAGTAAATCAATAATAATACATGAGCAAAGTTACGTGAGAAGAATTGATTTCCCAATTTCTTTTTAAACCCACAACATTACGACAATAACAGTTTTATTATCTCATCAAAATAAAAAGTACCTGATTACCCCCGATTAAAGTCTTAATTTACCAGCTATTTCAAGTATCGAACTCGAAAGAAAATGGTTACGGGTAGAGATAGTCAGATTGATGCCCAAATCTTAATATGCAAATTGAGATTGCACTCTCCGCTGCAGTGAAATCAAAAAATAAAACAAGTGCCGTTTCAAACTTACAGAGATTGAAGACTAGACAGCCCGCTAAACGCGTCGGCAGGAATCGACTCTACAGGAAGACTTTGCATCCCACTGTCAAATCAAGTAAAGAATGAACAGAGTTGAAATACACAGGGTGTTCTCTCAGAGAAGGGTATCACAACAGGGCTGGATTCAGTGTTTCGTAGGCCCTAGGCATACTAGGCACCAGCACCAATTTCATGTTAATGCTAAGCTGTAGGCCTACTATAACTAGCAAGCCAGTCCAAACTGGTAGCTCTCTAAAGCCTGTTGGCACACAGTGGTATATGTTTAGTAGGCCCTCATTTTTTTTCGTAGGGCCCCGAATTTTTTCGTAGGCCCTATAGCACACAGTGCCTACAGTGCCTACTGTGCCTATCGGAAAATATGGGCCTGATCACAAAACAAAGGGATGTATTACCAAATAATATGACCAAACTATGAACAATATGACCATTATTATGGTCGTCATAAACTACTTTGCGGTAAACTTTCCAATGATATCATGGATGCATTCCTCTGGTCACACATCACCGACTTCCACAATTTATGATAAAAAACCATAAAATAATGGTCGTTGAGTTTATAACTTGTTCATATTGTACCTTTGTTTGGGGATTACTTTTCGCGGGACAGCAATATATTTCTACTATACATTCCAACGACGTCACATTGCAAACATACATACATGTATTATTTCGTTGGAAAACACATTGGAAGTAGTTATTACGATCTGTTACATATTTTCTTTTAATAAATCAATACTGTGACTTTCCCAAGTCAGAGAATTGATAGGGGAATAAATGTGTGCTTGGAAGGTATTAAACACTTTGTTTAAGACTGGTTGGAGTCTGGATGCTGAAAATTACCCGTGGCGAAACCGAGGGTAATTATCAGCATTCCAGGCGCTAATCAGTCTTAAACCTTGAGTGCGTTCGATTACTCCCCCAGCTTACTCGCACCTAGCTCCTCGCGTGATGACGTTGACCATGTTGTGAAACCAGAGCGCGTGCGCGTGTATTGTTATTTGAGGGCGTAATACGCGCAATGTCCAAATCCTAACATCAAGGCTATAATACATTCAGACACTCCCGGCAGGGTGACCGTTTTAGCCGATTTTTGGCTAATTTAACAGATTCTCTTGTTAAAAAAAAAACGAGCTTGACAGAGAATTTGACAGAATGGATATTTTTGGCAGATTTCTGGCAGAATTCTGCAAAAATGGTGATTAACAGCTAAAAACCATAGCAAATTTGGAGAAAAAAAATGGTACATTTGTTTAAAAAATCTTTAATCTTTTCAAACTGAACAAATCCTTGGATAAATGGAACAGGTCGACTGGTCTAGGTGCTGAGATTTACTGGGAACCTGACTTAACGCCGCAACCGCGTTTTGCCTAAAATTTACCCAATAATTTCAAAACATCTTTATGTGACTATAGACTGTTAATTATGTAATTTGAACCTTAATTAAGGCAGCACTACAAATATGCATGTGATTTTAAGGGTTTCCAGTGTATTTTGCGGAAATCTGGGGAATTTGGCAGATTTTTGATAAATCTGACAGATTTTTGAAGCGCATTTAGCAGAATTTTGCCATGACCTTACGGTCACCCTGACTCCCGGCCAAAATGGTTGGTTACCTCCTGAGCCTGCCAGCGTAATTTTTATTCCTAGGAGGGTTAGGGGCAATGTCATGAATAATTCATGTTTATCCATGAGAACGGACAATGACATCAACAGCATTATTGTTGGTTTCTCAACTAGTTACAATACATTAAAGCATTTTAAAGAACGGTTGTCGTCGAGCTACCACACAGTAGCCTAGCGGATAGCGAGATGAGCTATGGATACAAAGATCCCTGGTTCGAATCCACGTCGTCGCTGCTCATTTTCATCAGCTATTTTTCTTCTCCAAATTTATCAGTGAGATAATTTTAAATTAATGGGAAAATAGAACGAGAACCTCAGAAAGGGAAAACTGAATTATTCATGACATTGCCTCTAACCCTCCTAGGAAAAAATATTACGCAGCCTGCCACGGTCATCCACTCCCCCGCTCCCCGGTTGTTCTCCCCAGCTGATGGAGCACACACCGCGCAATGAGAGACAACATTGAACAGGGGCCTGGTTGGAAGAAGTCCTGACTTCTAATCGGAAGAAGTCCTGACTTCTTATCAGGTGATCTGAGTTCGAATCTCAGTGAGCGTTTTCACTTCTTCTCATTTTACCTTTTAAATAAGTAAAGCGAGGAAGGAACATTTCTCACTAGACGTAAAGCCTGTCTTGGGTTTGTGTTGTGGAGAACAAGGCATTAGATATGCATGTATAATGGACCAATCAGAAGATGGAAAGCGGATGCCGTTTGGAAACAAAAGAAAGATTTTTTTTTCTGTACACATGCATATGGGCGTATTTCGAAGTTACGTTGAGTTGCAAGTCAGGTTCTCGGACTTTAGTTTCCCTTGAAAAAAATCCTCCAAAACCACAAGAAGCATCCAATGGGAATCGAACTCGCACCATCGGATTCGTAAGCCAATGTAGTATCCGTGGCACTTCAGCAGTGACTCGATCGATGTGGTAGTTTTAAACATTATACTATTGCACATAACTATAGGGCCCTCCAGCATATTCTATATTATACTAACAGCGTGTGGTATGGAAAAAAATAGCGCGCAGGGCGTCATGCACGTTGGCAGCCATGTTTATTGCATGGCTCGATTCGGCGAACCGACTCGGCGAGTCGGCTCGAGTAAGCGCGAGAAGTCACGTGAGAGGTAAATCGAACGCTGTCGCGCTTGCACGAGTAAGTGCGGGGGAAGTAATCGAACGCACTCCTTGTATGAAATATTGACTTACTGGTAGTATTGCGCATCCTTAAAGGTAGTCTGGTTCCCAGACCAAAAGATTCTGACTATTCCTGATGAATCTTAGGTCAGGCAGCCTCCGTGACTAAAAACAAACATGACAGCTTTGAGGGCCCTTTTTCAAAGCTCGGTTTCGTTTCCGATTTCGCTTTATCGCTTGTAGCTTTTAATGTTCTGATCATAGTTTTAAAATAAATCACTTGCTTTGTAATATCATACAGTGACGATAATACAGTTTGATGTTTCTGTAAGATAACATTGACTAATGTTGATTTGGAATCTTCAAAATTAGGCATCCAAATAGCTAGCACTGTTATCAGGCAGACCCGAATGAAGACCGAGTTTTGGAAAATCTCGGTAACGGTCGTCAAATTCAAAATTGTACATGACGCAGCAAAAAGTTCGGCCATACGATCCGAGTATATTTGATGCACAAAATCATCGTTGAATTTCAGGTTTTCCAAATGAAAGCAATGAACATTAATTATCAAGTCATTTGAAATAAAATTAATAAGCAATTAGCAGTTACTTAAACCTATATTATATACTCGGAAATACTGGGGCGCTATCCGATTGTCGACGAAACGACTTCGGCAAACTTCGGAAATTTTCGGAAAAAGGAGGAATTCCTCCCGTTTTAGTCACGTGATGTAAATTGTCATACAATGTATTACCGGAGGCTACCGGACCTAAGATTCATCAGGAATAGTCAGAATCTTTTGGTCTGGGAACCAGACTACCTTAAAGGTATAGTCCATCATTTGTAATTTGTGCATTTTGTTCGTTTGAAGCAACAATAGTGCTCAAATTCTAAAGAAGGGCGCTGAACAGCTAACCTTATGAAGTTTCAGCTCAGCTTAATTCAGCTATATATTTCGAGAAAAACAACATCTTGATTTCAAATAAAAAGTTGCTGAATCATGTTTTGAATTGGGCTTGAATTCAGCGTCCGAGACACGTTCTCATCATGAAGGAAGAAAATAAAAATATTTTCTTCCTCCATGTTCTCACTGAGCCAATGGACCGATCCAGTATCCACCGCCCCATGGTGTTCTGACCAATCAGATTGCAGCTACGCGATGTCGCGCACTGATCCGACGAATTATAGCAACCGCGCGCGGACGTGTTCGCCGTGTTAACGCTTGCGTGTGCTTCGCCGAATAAAAAAACTACTAACAGAAATTTCCAACTGTGCCTTCTTTCGTTGATTTCTTCAAAATGACAGCTTGCCAGAAAGAATAATTTCACAGGTTACAACTGATAATGTAGTAACCAACGGATAACGCATCATCAACCGATAATGTATCACAAATTGACCGATATTGTATCACTAACCGATAATGTACCAAAAATTGACTGATAGTGTAGTAAAATTTGTATCCGATAATGTATCACGTGTCGACGGATAATGTAACTACAAAATAAGTGTATCCGATAATGTATCACCACGGAACGGATACTGTATCAACCGATAATGTATCAAAAATCAACCGATAATGTATCAGTATGGGGAAAAGGTGTACACAAATGTTTGTTTTATGTCCGATTATCCCGCCCCACTTTTTGACCAGGGAGGGGGGTCTGGGCTAGTTGATCACCACCACCCACGTTATTTTGTATTTAGAGAAAAAGGGCAGATTTTGAGGTATTTTTCAAACGTTCCAACCGCCGAAATGTATTAAATAGTACTGAGAAAGGGAGAAAAAAATACAAATAGCTTGAAATACGCAGGGACGTCTGTATCATGAACAGCGTCCCCAGTGTCTGTGGTCTCCAGCAAGGCCCCCCCCCCCCGTTTGTATTTCACGGCCAGGACTTTTTTTTTTAGCTATCCCCCATCCCCAAGTCCCCAGCACAGATTTACGCTACTGTTGCAGGGGCGGATCCAGGAATTTTCGCGGGGGGGGGGTTCATCAGCAAAACAATCTGAGAATGTACACAGGAATTTTTTTCCTGTAAAGTCAAAAACTGGGGGAAGGGGGGTATCATATTTCAATAGGGGAAGCTGTTCAAATTTGACAATTATTAACACTGGATTACAGAATGGTGTAAAAATACCCCCTATCTAAGCTGCCTCCGTCCGTATTTTGAACAGGCGGACATTAAAACAGTATTTTTTTTGGGGGGGGGTGTCACAGCAGAGGCGGGGGGTGCATTATTTTTTTTAGGAATTTGTATGCAATTTGTTTTGGGACACAGCTGGGGGACCCCTCCCCCTGGATCCGCGCCTGTTTTGGCCTCAAGGAAGCGGCAGGCTCGTGACGTTTGGACTCCAAACTGTGCAGGTTGAACAAACTGAAGTCAGTGGGTAGACAAATGCGAACGGTGACCCCCCCCCCCCCCTAAAAAAAGCCTGGGCATTATTTTGTACGGTACAGTAATATTGTGTACATGATTGTAGGATTTTATCAGCGCTCCCCGTTGAAAATATGGCACGACCCCCCTCCCCACTCATCGACCCCCTCCCCTCATCCCCCCCTCCCCCCTCCTCCCCCCTCCCTCCTCATCCACCCTCCTCCTCATCCCCCCACTAAATGAGCAGTGTTGCTGTGATTGTGCCCTTTTCAAATCTGTAAGAAAAAAAATTGACTGGGGTCGACAAGGGACCCATGAAGCTTGATCGCATCTAGACTATCTTCGACGATTGCCGCCTAAATCCGGTAAACTTGTTAACATTGTATCTTTTGTGACAACTCAAATTACACGATCATTTCAGATGGTAGTTTTGCTATACACATGCCTCGCCACTCGTATGTGTTCCCGGTTCATCCACAGCGCGTATTTTGAATGATGCAAAGTTATTGGGGGAGGGAATAGTCTGGGAGACCATCGCAAGTTAAATTGAACGTATGCGCGCGCCGACGCTGCCTGACGCTCATGCGAAGACGCTGCTGCTAATAGCCACATTCTGGCACATTCTGGAAGTGGTGTGGAACTTTGCGCGCGAACCAGTACAGTACAGTACGCACATGCTGTGTCCCGTCCATTGATCTCCATACGGAGATCAATGGTCCCGTAGGTCCATGGGGCTCTCAAAAGTGGTAAAACGCGCCCTCTTTTGTCGCAGCACGAAGCCCATATGGAGGCCAAGTGTCCAGAGAAAAGAACTTGTCCACATTTCGGCGCGGATAGGCGAGTGCGGTTACCCCCCCCCCCCCCCGACATCAAAAGCTGGATACGCCACTAGCCTAGGCCCACTTGGAAGTAGAGCGTCTCCAAACCAGAGCAACTCCCTACCTCCCAAATTAAAGTAAAGGCACTTAGTAAAGGCACTTATATACACTCTAAAAACAACTTAGTCAAATTATTGACTGGTTTTCCTAGTTATTGGAAATTGACTAGGAATTTAGTCAAACATGCACAATTTCATAACATGACTAGAAAAAGTAGTTGGGTTCGACTCCGATTTCAGTTATTTGCATAACTATTTCTTCAAAGCCATGAATACTGACTGGAAAAATCTAGTCAGATTGACTGATTTTCAAGTGCACCCAGCTGACCCTGAATGGCTAGTCAAATTTAACTGGTTTCTAGTCAAATCTGACTAATGCTTTTTTAGAGTGTAGTAAAGGCACTTATTAGACTTTAATTAATTTGCAATATTTCCACCTTTTCCCAATACTGATACATTATCGGTTGATTTTTTACGGCGACGCCCATACTCTTCAATTAACCAAAACAAAATGCGAACCACATCAAACTTACAGAAGTTTGAGACTTGAGAGTTCACCAAAAGTACCAGGTGGAATGGTCACGAGCGGAAGATTTGCCAAGATTCTGTCGAATCAAATGGAGAACGACACAGTTGATATATAGTGCAAAAAATAGATATTACCGTTGAGAAGAACGCGCTTAATATTTCTTCACAAAATAATGCATGTGCTCCTCTAAACAACATTTGCTTTTTCTCCTGACAAATTTTCAATTTGTATACTATGTCTAAACCAAAAAAGTACGAATAATGGTGTCTTCAACTCTCTGAAAAAAAGGGTTTTCATTTTGCGCATAAATGAACCCGCTATGCATTTGAGAATATTATCCACATTTTCTGAAAAAAAAATTAATAACTAAATGTTGCTGGATTTGGTTGTTAGATGTCTGTTTCAAAGTGAATAACTTCTATATTGCTAGGGAAAAAACGATTGAAAAGAAATCTACTTTTCGAGTTCAAACTCGACAAAAAAACCGGGAACTTATAATTTAATCATATTATTCCGATTAATGCAGGGTGAAAGTTACTGACGTTATCCATTATAGATTAAAGTTGGCTTTTACTGTTATGTTTTGTGACTCTTGCCCCGAATAAAATACAGTTTAAAAAGCTTCAAGAATAATTTCTTATCTATTATTGGCAAGATTAAATAATCCCGTCATGCTCAGTACTTTGCGAAAATTAGAACTATTTGTAAGATAAAGCTAGCTGATAATAAAACGGTCGTAAAATCCCAATTTCCAGTAAGTGTTGTACTATGGGGCCTTTATTTGCTTTCTTTTTTAGCATGTGACCCATGGTTAAAGACGTCTTTTCAAAACCATTAAGACCTGCTGTTCTCGTGCAAGTAATTTAACTTCAATTTTGCAAACTATACTAAATCGGAGCCGTAAAAACATTGCCCACGATCAAAATAAATAAAACAAATTGCTGAACTAGCTTCTTCTTTTTTTAATTTATATGAAATTGATATGTTTTAATGTGAGATTAATTCCCATTCCAATAGCCTGCACTACATAAAGCTTTTAGTTTCCATTGTTACATTATCGATTTCAAACTGCCAAGTTTACAATTGATGCCCAAAGCTTATGATATGCAAATGGAGATTGTACTCTCCGCTGTGACATCATAAACGAACAACTTACAGCCTTTGGAGATTGATCAGCCCGCTAAAGGCGTCGTTGGTAATCGACGCTAGAGAAAGATTGTACATCAAACTGTCAAGTAAAGAATAAACGGACATAAAATACACTGGGAGTTCTCTCAAAAAAGGGTATCACACAAAGAAAGGGATGATAACCGAAGTATGAACTTAATAACCATTAAAGCAGTAAGCTTTCCAATAATGTATGAAATGCTTTCATCTGGTCATTAATAAATGAACCCGCCAATGATATCTTGGATGCATTCCTCTGGTCCTCGCTTAGTTCATATTATACCTTTGTAGTTTTCTTTTTGGGGGACATCATATACAGCAAAATATTTTCAATATACTATTCCAAAGACATCACATCGCAGCATATTATATTATTTTGTTTGAGCACACATTGTGATGGAAGTAGTTATTATCATCTGTTACATCTATGTTGTTTTTTTTTAAAAACAAATCAATATTGTGACTTCCCTATTGAAGTCTTATCAGATTGGTCGGAAGGAAAAAAGACAGAGAATTGATATCACTTAAATATCACAAAGGTCCATTACATAACCTGACTGTATATATTTACTAGGTTGAACAACTGAGTTTGTATATATAAACCAAATTTCAAACAAATGATCACGAAAGACCTTTTTGTAAATAATTAAGGTGGTTAACGTTAGCTTTTGTGGGAGTGAGTTTGGTCTCTATTTAGATAGCTTAAGAAACACATAAAGCTTGCATTGTACACTTTAATTAACAACGACTAAAACACGAACCACATCAAACTTACAGGGATCGGAGATTGGAGAGTCTGCTAAAGGTACGGGGGAAAATCGACACGAGCGACAGATTGATCAGTTGACTGTTGAATCAATTATATTACCATGGGGATAAGCGATCTTATTATTACTTCACAAAATTTAAAATCCATACATGTTCTCTTTTAAAAAAAGATTTTTTCCCCTGTAACAACCTTTCAGTTTGTATGTTATGTTAAACTAAAAAAGTCCGATTTTGGATATCTCCAACGCTCTGAAAAAAAGGTTTTCATTTTGCGGATAAATGAACCCGCCAATCGATAGCGGAAATATTGTCAGGCAGCAAATAATTCAAATTTATGAAGATATATTTTTATATTTCTCCCATCGAGAAATATTAAACTGTGTGGTCCATGAAGACATTCATTCAAGTTAATTCTTGAAAAATTAGCAGATGAATTAATATCATAAATTACAAGTATGCCTTTTTTCAAAGTCAATAATAAATGTGTGAGCAAATATTACGTGGGAAGAATTCAAGTACCCAATTTCGATTAATTCCAAACAATACATAAATAACAGTTTTATTTTGTTCAATCAAAGCAAAAAGAAACCTGATTAACTCCTTCTTATTTGAGTCTTCTGAAATTAAACAGCTTTTTATGGACACATGTTACTCTCACTCGACAGTGGCGTATCGGGAGGGGGGGGGGCAGAAGGGGCAACTCCCCCCCCCCCCCCCCCGGCGGATTTGTTTGAAATATTTTTTTTTCAGTAAGTGTTTCCATAAATTGTTAGAGAGTTCTGACATCAACCTAAAACAAAACCAGCTCAAAAATCATTACGATGCGCCATGAAAATTAACATAGCTTTTCCAGTATGCACAATAATGGTCAGTTTTGACGAGCGCCCAATTTGGAAGATAGGTAATAGTCTCCCCCCCCCCCCCCGCTGTTTTATTTTACGGAGGCCAAGTGTCCGGAGAATTTTTTCTTTCCCCCCCCCCCTCCCCCCTCTTGTGATATCAAAAGCTGGATACGCTATTTTCACTAGCAAGAAAATGGTTAATGGTAACTATGGAGAGAGTCAGATTGATGCCCAACGCTTATGATATGCAAATTGAAATTGCACTCTCTGCTGTGACATCATAAACAAACAGGAGTCGTATCAAACTTACAGATATTGAAGATTGAACAGCCCGCTAAACGTGTCGGCAGGAATCGACTCAACAGGAAGATTTTCCAACCCACTGTCAAGTCAAGTAAAGAATAAACGGAGTTGAAATACACAGGGTGTCCTCTCACAAAGAGGCATCACACAAAGAAAGGATCAATAAGACCAAACTATGAACTTCAGGACGATCACTATGGTTTTGACATGCATTAAATTTGCAAAAAAATATTTTGGATGCATTCCTCTGGTCATGCATTCCTCTGGTCATTATTTTATAAAGCTATCAAATAATGGTCGTTGAGTTCATATAACTTGTTCATATTATACCTTTGTTTGTGGTTTACCTTTTGGGGACGCCCTGTACAGCAAAATATTTCTAATTTACATTCCAAAGACACCACATTGCTAACATATATATTATTTCGTTTGAAAACACATTGTGGTGGAAGTAGTTATTATGATCTGTTACACAATTATTTGTTTTAAAGAAATCAATGTTGTGACTTCCCCGTTGAAGTCTTATCAGATTGCTCAGAAAAAAAACTCAAAGAATTACTAATACTGTCGAATCCAATTGAGAACATTCAATTGAAATATTCTGCAAAATATTTATATTATCGAGGGGATACGCGCTCCTATACTTCACAAAACGTAATATCCATATATGTACTCCTCAAAATAGGATTTTTCCCTATAACAAATTTTTAGTTTGTATATTATGTTTAAACCAAAAAATTCAATTTTTGGGTGTCTCCAACTCTCTGAAAAAGGGTTTTCATTTTCCGCATAATGAACCTGCCATTCGAGAGCCGATATATTTTCCGGCAGCATCATAATTCTAATTTTATGAAGCAATAATTCATTAACTAAACGTCGCTGGATTTGGTTGTGAGATGTGTCTTTCAAAGTGAATAAATTGCTAGGAAAAACAGAAATTAAATAACAAATGAAATAATATTTTTTTCCGATTTTAAACTCGAAACCAGCCTCAGGAACACTTTAATTATATTTATCTAGACTTTGTCATGAGCTGTTGCACGTCAATTTAACGTGATCCATTATAGATTGCCGTTGACTTTTATTTTTATATTGTCTGACTCTTACACCAAATAAAATAAAATATATATCCCGACTCGGTGCTTTGCGAAAATTTAAAGGATTCGTAAAATAATGCTAATTAACTGATAATAAAACGGCCATAAAATCCAATTTTTCAGTTCCACCCACTGGGGCTTTTATTTAATTGTTTTAGCCTGTGACCCATGGTTGAAGACGTCTTTTCAAAACTCATAATAAAAACATAATAAAACGGCCATGAAATCCAATAATTACCAGTTATACCAACCACGGGGCATTGATTTATTTATTTGTTTTAGCATGTGACCCATGACTGACGACGTCTTTTCAAAACTCATTAAGACCCGTGGTTCTTGTGCAGGTAATTAACCCAACTGCAATTATATGCAAAATATATGCCCCCAAAAAGGAGCCTAAAGACATTGGCCAGGATCCAAATAACAAAAAAAAGGAATTGCCGAAACAGTTAATTCGATTCCCATTCCAATAGCTTGCAACTGTCATTTGAAAGATTTGTAAAATAATGCTAACTGATAATGAAGCGGCTATCAAATCCAATTTCCAGTTCTACCCACTGGGGCCTTCATTTAATTGTTTTAGCATGTGATTGTGACCCATGGTTGAAGACGTCTTTTCAAAACCCATTAAGACCTGTGGTTCTTGTACAGGTAATTAACCAATATCTTCAATTATATGCAAACTATACGCCAGAAAGTAGCCTACAGATATTGGCCACGATCCAAATATCAAAAAAAATGGAATTGCTGAGAAATAAAAATTTAGTGCGAGATTGATAGTTCGTTTTAGTTCGATTCCCATTCAAATAGCTTACAGTGCTTTTTGAGCTTTAGTATCTTTTGTGACATCAACAAGTGTCAAACTTAGAGGGTTTTGAGATTGGAGAATCAATCAAGTGCACCAGCGGGAATCGACGCGAGCGGAACATTTATCATTTCACTGTCGAATCAAATGAAAAATATATAACAAAACTGGAATACTCTTCAAAATCTGTAAATTTAGATTGTGTTAAAAGTACTATTAAAGTGTACGTTCTATTCAAATTAATGATTGCCACTTTTCAGTTGAACTGTCAGCTCGGTATATGTACCTCAAATTCCACTTCATTTTTATTTAAACATTGGACAGATTTAGATTTGTTTTTTATTTCTCCCATCGAGAAATATTAAAATGTGTGGTCAATGAAGACATTCATTCAAGTTAATTCGCGAAAAATTAGCAGATGAATTAATATTATAAATTACAAGTAGGCCTTTTTTAAAAGTCAATAATAAATGTGTGAGCAAATATTACGTGGGAAGAATTCAAGTACCCAATTTCGATTAATTCCAAACAATACATAAATAACAGTTTTATTTTGTTCAATCAAAGTAAAAAGAACCTGATTAACTCCTAATTAAAGTCTTCTGAAATTAAACAGCTATTTTAATGGACACATGGTACTCTCACTCGACAGTGGCGTATCCAGAGGGGGGAGGGCAGAAGTTGCAACTCCCCCCCACCCCCTTGGCGGATTTTTTTTGAAATATTTGTTTTTTGAAATATAAGTGTTTCCATAAATGGTTAGAGATTTCTGACATCAACTTAAAAAAAAAACAGCTCAAAAATCATTACGATGCGCCATGAAAATCGACATAGCTTTTCCAATATGCACAATAATGGTCAGTTTTGACGAGCGCCCCTATTTGGAAGAAAGGTAATAGTCTCCCCCCCCCCCCACTTTTTTATTTTACGGAGGCCAAGTGTCCGGAGAAGAAAAAAATTCTTCTACATTTCGGCGCGGATGTGCGGTTGCCCCAGACCCCGCCTGATATCAAAGTCTGGATACGCTACTGTCACTCGAAAGAAAATGGTTAATGGTAACTATGGAGAGAGTCAGATTGATGCCCAACGCTTATGATATGCAAATTAAAATTGCATTTTCTGCTGTGACATCATAAACAAACAGGAGTCGTTTCAAACTTACAGCTGGTGGAGATTGATCAGCCCGCTAAATATGTCGTTGGTAATCGACGCTAGAGGAAGACTCTCCATCGAACTGTCAAGTCAAGTAAAGAATAAACGGACATAAAATACACAGGGTGTCCTCTCAAAAAAGGTATCACACAAAGAAAGGGATGATAACCGAAGTATGAACTTAAGGCCAAAAAAAAAAGTCTCGGTTTCTGGTATGGAGCTTGCCCAAAAAGTGGTGCAGCGACGCGGCTTTTTTTTTTTTTACCTGATTTTTTTGCCTCAAATTTCGGCTGATGACTGCAAATGGTGCCCGACTAGACTTAGTGCAAATACATGGGAGTCAAGAGAAGCCATATAAAGCTTATTCTCGATCATAACCCCATCTAAAAATACGTTAAAATTGTGCAGCAGCAGGATTCCAGTCAAACCAGTCAATTTGGCGGTTTTGAGACATCATCTTTCATTGAAAAAAAACACGTTTTCATTTTGCCGACGCGCATGGCTACAGCGACGCGTGCGCATACCAGAAACCGGAGACTTTTTTTTGTCCTAATAACCATTAAAGCAGTAAGCTTTCCAATGATATATTAAATGCACCCCTCTGGTTCTCGCTTAGTTCATATTATACCTTTGGAGTTTTCTTTTTGGGGGACATCATATACAACAAAATATTTCTAATATACTATTCCAAAGACATCACATCGCAGCATAATATATTATTTCGTTTGAGCATACCTTGTGATGGAAGTAGTTATTATCATCTGTTACATCTATGTTGTTATTTTTTAAAACAAATCAATATTGTGACTTCCCTATTGAAGTCTTATCAGATTGGTCGGAAGGAAAAAAAGACAGAGAATTGATATCACTTTAATATCACAAAGGTCCATTACATAACCTGACTGTATATATTTACTAAGTTGAACAACTGAGTTTGTATATATAAACCAAATTTAAAACAAATGACCACAAAAGACCTTTTTGTAAAATATTAAGGTGGTTAACGTTAGCTTTTGTGGGAGTGAGTTTGGTTCCTATTTAGATAGCTAAAAAAAAAAACAATTTCGATTAATTCCAAAAAATACATAAATAACAGTTTTATTTTGTTAAATCAAAGTAAAAGGAACCTGATTAACTCCTTATTACAGTCTTCTGAAATAAAACAGCTATTTTAATGGACACATGTTACTCTCACTCGACAGTGGCGTATCCAGAGAGCGGGGGGGGGGGGGTACAGGGGGCAACTCCCCCCCCCCCCCCCCGGCGGATTTGTTTGAAATATTTATTTATATTTGTTTATCAGTAAGTATTTCCATAAATGGTTAGAGAGTTCTGACTTCAACTTAAAAAAAAAAAGCTCAAAAATCATTACGATGCGCCATGAAAATCGACATAGCTTTTCCAGTATGCACAATAATGGTCAGTTTTGACGAGCGCCCAATTTGGAAGAAAGGTAATAGTCTCCCCCCCCCCTTTTTTTTATTTTACGGAGGCCAAGTGTCCGGAGAAAAAAAAAAGCTTCTACATTTCAGCGCGGATGTGCGGTTGCCCCCCCCCCCCACCCCGCCGCCTGATATCAGAATCTGGATACGCTACTGTCACTCGAAAGAAAATAGTTAATGGTAACTATGGAGAGAGTCAGATTGATGCCCAACGCTTATGATATGCAAATTAAAATTGCATTTTCTGATGTGACATCATAAACAAACAGGAGTCGTATCAAACTTACAGCTCGTGGAGATTGATCAGCCCGCTAAATGTGTCGTTCGTAATCGACGCTAGAGGAAGACTCTGCATCCGACTGTCAAGTCAAGTAAAGAATAAACGGACATAAAATACACAGGGTGTCCTCTCAAAAAAGGTATCACACAAAGAAAGGGATGATAACCGAAGTATGAACTTAAGGCCCCCCCAAAAAAAGTCTCCGGTTTCTGGTATGGAGCTTGCCCAAAAAGTGGTGCAGCGACGCGGCTTTTTTTTTTTTTACCTGATTTTTTTGCCTCAAATTTCGGCTGATGACTGCAAATGGTGCCCGACTAGACTTAGTGCAAATACATGGGAGTCAAGAGAAGCCATATAAAGCTTATTCTCGATCATAACCCTATCTAAAAATACGTTAAAATTGTGCAGCAGCAGGATTCCAGTCAAAACAGTGAATTTGGCGGTTTTGAGACATCATCTTTCATTGACAAAAAAACTTTTTCATTTTTCCGACGCGCCTGGCTACGGCGACGCGTGCGCATACCAGAAACCGGAGACTTTTTTTTTGTCCTAATAACCATTAAAGCAGTAAGCTTTCCAATGATATCTTGGATGCATTCCTCTGGTCCTCGCTTAGTTCATATTATACCTTTGTAGTTTTCTTTTTGGGGGACATCATATACAACAAAATATTTCTAATATACTATTCCAAAGACATCACATCGCAGCATAATATATTATTTCGTTTGAGCACACATTGTGATGGAAGTAGTTATTATCATCTGTTACATCTATGTTGTTAATATTAAAAACAAATCAATATTGTGACTTCCCTATTGAAGTCTTATCAGATTGGAAAAAAGACAGAAGGAAAAAAGACAGAGAATTGATATCACTTAAATCACACAAAGGTCCATTACATAACCTGGCTGTATATATTTACTAGGTTGAACAACTGAGTTTGTATATATAAACCAAATTTAAAACAAATGACCACAAAAGACCTTTTTGTAAATTATTAAGGTGGTTAACGTTAGCTTTTGTGGGAGTGAGTTTGGTTCCTATGTAGATAGCTTAAGAAACACATAAAGCTTGCATTGTACACTTTAATTAACAACGACTAAAACACGAACCAAATCAAACTTACAGGGTTTGGAGATTGGCGAGTCCACCAAAGGTACGGGGGAAAATCGACACGAGCGGCAGATTGATCAGATAACTGTCGAATCAATTATATTACCATGGGGATAAGCGATCTTATTATTACTTCACCAAAGTTAAAATCCATACATGTTCTCCTTAAAAAACAGGATTTTTTTCCCTGTAACAACTTTTCAGTTTGTATGTTATGTTAAACTAAAAAAGTCCGATTTTGGATGTCTATAACTCTCTGAAAAAAAGGTTTTCATTTTGCGGATAAATCGACACGAGCGGAAAATTTATCATTTCACTGACGAATCAAATGAAAAATATATAACAAAGCTGGAATACTCTTCAAAATCTGTGAATTTAGATTGTGTTAAAAGTACTATTAAAGTGTACTTTCTATTCAAATTAATGATTGCCACTTTTCAGTTGAACTGTCAGCTCGGTATATGTACCTCAAATTGCACTTCATTTTTATTTAAGCATCGGACAGATTTAGATACATTTTGTATTTCTCCCATCGAGAAATATTAACATGTGTGGTCCATGAAGACATTCATTTAAGTTAATTCGTGAAAAATTAGCAGATGAATTAATATCATAAATTACAAGTAGGCCTTTTTCAAAGTCAATACTAAATGTGTTAGTAAATATTACGTGGGAAGAATTCAAGTACCCAATTTCGATTAATTCAAAAAAATACATAAATAACAGTTTTATTTTGTTAAATCAAAGAAAAAAGGAACCTGATTAACTCCTTTTTATTAAAGTCTGCTGCAATTAAACAGCTATTTTATGGACACATGTTACTCTCACTCGACAGTGGCGTATCCGGGGGGGGCAGAAGGGGCAACCCCCCCACCCCACCCCCCCCCACCCCCCCCCCACCCCACCCCCCCCCCCCCCCCGGCGGATTTGTTTGAAATATTTGTTTTTCAGTAAGTGTTTCCATAAAAGGTTAGAGAGTTCTGACATCAACCTAAAAAAAACAGCTCAAAAATCATTACGATGCGCCATGAAAATCGACATAGCTTTTCCAGTATGCATAATGGTCAGTTTTGACGAGCGCCCCCATTTAGAAGATAGGTAATAGTCTCCCTCCCCTCCCCGCTTTTTTATTTTACGGAGGCCAAGTGTCCGGAGAATTTTTTTTTCTACATTTCGGCGCGGATGTGCGGGTGCCCCCCCCCCCCCCGCCTGATATCAAAAGCTAGATACGCTATTGTCGCTGTAAAGGAAATGGTTAATGGTAACTATGGAGAGAGTCAGATTGATGCCCAACGCTTATGATATGCAAATTAAAATTGCCTTTTCTGCTGTGACATCATAAACAAACAGGAGTCGTATCAAACTTACAGCCGTTGAAGATTGATCAGCCCGCTAAACGTGTCGACAGCAATCGACTCTACGGGAAGATTTTCCAACCGACTGTCAAGTCAAGTAAAGAATAAACGGAGTTGAAATACACAGGGTGTCCTCTCACAAAGAGGTATCACACAAAAAAAGATCAATATGACCAAACTATGAACTTAAGGACCATTACTATGGTTTTGACATAAACTGAATACAGTAAATTTGCCAAAGATATTTTGGATGTGACTGTGAGTCCACCAAAGGTACCAGAGTAAATCGACCCTAGCGGAAGATTTGTCAGATAACTGTCGAATCAAATGGTGAACAACACAGTTGATATAGCTGCCAAATATTAATATTACCGTGGGGAACAACGCGCTTAATATTACTTCACAAAATAAAAGGTCCATACATGTGCTCCTCAAAACAGGATATGTTCTGCTGACACATTTTCAATTTGTATATTATGATTAACCCAAAAAGTCAGATTTTTGTTGTTTCCAACTCTCTGGAAAAAAAAAGAGTTTCATTTTGCGTATAAATGAACCCGCCTTCGAGAGCCGAAATATTGTCCGGCAGCATAGCAATTCAAATTTTATGAAGCAATAATTCAATGACTAAACGTCGCTGGATTTGGTTGTGAGATGTGTCTTTCGGAGTTAATAACTTGCTAGGAAAAAAAGAAATTAAATAACAAATGAAATAATATTTTTTTCCGATTTTAAACTCGAAACCAGCCTCAGGAACACTTTAATCATACTTATCTAGACTTTGTCATAAGGTGGTGCACGTCAATTTAACGTGATCCATTATAGATTGCCGTTGACTTTTATTTTTATATTGTCTGACTCTTACACCAAATAAAATAAAGTATATCCCGACATACTCGGTGCTTTGCGAAAATTTAAAGTATTTGTAAAATAATGCTAATTAACTGATAATAAAACGGCCATAAAATCCAATTTTTCAGTTCCACCCACTGGGGCCTTTATTTAATTGTTTTAGCCTGTGACCCATGGTTGAAGACGTCTTTTCAAAACTCATAATAAAAACATAATGAAACGGCCATGAAATCCAATAATTACCAGTTATACCAACCACGGGGCATTGATTTATATATTTGTTTTAGCATGTGACCATGACTCAAGACGTCTTTTCAAAACTCATTAAGACATGCGGTTTCTGTGCAGGTACTTAACCAACAACTTCAATTATATGCAAACTATATGCCAAAAAAGGGAGCCTAAAGACATTGCCCACGATCCAAATAAAAAAGGGAATTGCCGAAACAGTTTTTAGTGTGAGATTGATACTTTTTAGTTCGATTCCCATTCTAATAGCTTCCATTGCTTATTGAGCTTTTAGTTTCTTTTGTGACACCAAGAACGGTGTCCAACTTCGAGGGTTTCGAGATTGGAGGATGCATCAAGTGCACCAGCGGGAATGAACACGCGCGGAAGACTTACCATTCTAATGGTCAAATCAAATGGAGAATATAACAAAGCTGGAATACACTGCAAAATCTGTAAATTTAGATTAGTGTTAAAATGACTGCTAAAATGTAATTTCTATTCCAATTAATGTTTATCACTATTCATACAGTATGGACGTCAAATTTCTCTTCATTTTCATTAAACATTGGAAAGATTTAGACTTATTTATTTATTTCTTCCATCGAGGAATATTAAAATGTGTGGTTCATGGAGAAAGTCATTAAGGTTAATTCTTGTAAAAGAAAAAGATGCAAACCACATCAAACTTACAGTTCTGTGAGATTGGAAAGTCCACCAAAGGTACCGGGGTAAATCGACACTAGCGGAAGATTGTTCATTTCACTGTCGAATCAAATTGAGAACAACACAGTTGAAATATTCTGCCAAATAGTTACATTGGGAAGAACTCTCTTGACATTAATTGGCAAAATATAAAATGTGCATACCCCTTGCTTTAAAAAAAAAATTATTTTCTCTCCAATTTGTATTGGTTTAAAAAATCGAATTACGGTGTCTGCAACTCTCTGATAGGGGTTTTCATTTTGCGCATCAATGAACCCGCCCTGCAAGAGCCGAAATATTGTTCGGCAGCTAATAATAATCCAAGTTATTTAGAGAAATAATTCAATAACTAAACGGCGCTGGATTTGGTTATTAGATGTCTCTTTCAAAGTGAATAACTTTTATATAGCAAAGGGGAAAAGCAGTAATTGTGAGGGGGAAAAAAATCGAGTTGAAACTCGAAAATAGCACGCAGAACGCATATTTTATCATATCATTTCGACTAATGCCATAACGTGGTGAAAATTACTGTTTACGTGATCCATTGTATAGATCGGGGCAGCTTTTACTTTTTCATTGCCTTTGTCCGAGCAATATAAAATTACTTCCTCTTGAATGAGAAAAAAACCGGTCGTGGTATAGTTTTTACAAAATACGCCGGTCCGCATTTCATTTCTTATAAAGACCAGTGTAGACTGGTTCCTGCTTATATCAGTATTGATAATGTAGTTAACCTGCATGGCTGGTTTTTCAGGGGGGGGGGGGGGGGCGGGGGGTAGCAACAAACACAAACGCCCATAATATGTACTAAATACTCACAGGGTTTCGAGACGAGAAAATCTTTTGAATACGCCTGGCTCCAAATGTGAGATTATGCCATCGTTTAGTTTCCTGTAGACAATCATGGAACGATAAGAAGCTGAAAATACTACTACTTGAATCAGATACTGTACCCTTAGACTTGTAATTGCAATAGCGCAATAGACCTAAGACATAATGACGTCGCGCTTTATTTACACGCGGCTTTCCTATGGGAGCCAGGTGGGGACGAGAGCCAACAAGCTCCCATAGGAAAGCGCACATTATAACAAAGCGGGACTTCATTATGTTATAGGTCTATTTCACTCATGCGTTCATTATACAACAACCTATATTCCAAAACAATACAATCTCATGTTGAATTGTCTCGACATAAGCTTTGGATAAAGTACTATTTAGTATTCAATCTTAAACGTTTAAGGCCTGACATGGTTTATAGATGAATTACAATTCACATTTTATCTCAATCTGTCAAATTGTGCGCAATGTTTGTACTTCTATGGTCCTGGTTCAAGATGTACTATTGTCTTCCTTTATTGTGTAGTACTTTATACTAATGTCCTGAAGTGGAAATCAGTGTTTCAAATGCAACTACATTGTTCTTGAAGGGAAAAACTTAATTTGATTTACATCACCTCGACGCAAAATTCCATCTTATGTACATTGTTCTTATTGTTATTATTAACTACAAATTCAAAGAAATAAAGTTCAAATCTTTAGTGAAAAATGTTTCTTTCATCAAACAAGCTAGGTTTGTTTCTTACAGACAGATCGTTGTGTTGTCGATGCTTTGGATGGTTTCAATACTCCAATTGCCAGAACATCGATTGCAACACATGTTCCCAGGGGTACAATCAATCTGGCAGCACTCTGTTACGACACACAAACAATTACCACAATGAAATCATTGAAGAATCACAGGGTGACGATTGGTTCCATCTCGTAGCACAAAATGAAACTTGTGCACTGTATCATACAGAGAAAAATCGACAGTTATACTCCACAATGAATGTTATTGCCCAAATAACATCTTTTCACCAGCGCGCACTGATATAACTAAACCTCGTATTCGTGCCCCGCGGTTTCTGATGAAGAGAGGAGCAGACAGATGGTAATGCCATGATCGTTTTCAGGTGACGTAAAATGAAGCCACAAAGCGTTAATGGGGAAATTGGATTTTGATGGATGGCAAAGTGTTTTGTGAAAAGATAAAAGGATAGATTCTATCAATTTCGTAGAGTCGGAGCAAACGAATCGTGAACATGTGGGAAATCTATAATAAGCGGTTTCAATTTCGGAGACACTATTCAGATTTTATCAATTACCATCAATGGTTGGATATTTGTTATTCATCTAGGATGTGTTTTGTTTGTCTGTTTTTATTTCATGTTTTGTTCGTCTGTTGGGTGTCTATCTGTCTGTATGTCTGACTTTGTCTGTCGGGCGAGCGGGGTCTGGCTGTCTATCAGGCGGGCGGGCAGTCTTTTCTGTTTGATCGCTTGTTTTTTTCGTTTATCTTGCTCTTGTGTTGTATTGTTTTGCACTTTGTTTCATCCATTTGTTATTAGTGTTAATTCATTATATACTTTATTGAATATTATTATGTGAACAGGGGCCTGGATTAATACATCTTTGATGACAGTTTAAACACTTGTGTTTATCCCATGGGCGTCAATCCTGGGGGACAGGGGGAGATGTCCCCCCCCCCCCCCCCACACACACACACATTTTGAAGGGTGGGGGACACAATATCAAATGTCCCCCCCCCCCAGATTTTTGAACTCGTGTCTCATTTACAGGGCCCAATTATGTACTTTAATGTATCTTTTGCTTAGAAAATATTGGTTAATGTGGTCAGATATTGCCTCAGATAGCACCACAGAGCATTTAGAATCCAAATTTTTCGGGGCCCCGAACCACACGCCTGTAGCTCAGAATTCTGGTAGCTGATTCAATGACTGCAACCTCGAAAACGATGTTCAAATAATTATCTTATGCCTTTAGCTGAGCAAATCTCGAAAATTATGTTTAATTTATTATCTTTTGCTAAGAAAATTATTGGTTAAAGTGGCAAGAAATTGCCTCAGATCACACCACAGAGCATCGAGCATCCGATATTTTTCGGGGCCCTTAAGCGGGCTCCGAACCACACGCCAATAGCTCAGAATACCGGTAGCCGATTCAATGACTCCAACCTCGAAAACGATGTTCAAATAATTATCTTTTGCCACGAAAATATTAGTTAAAGCATGGAGAAAAGTGGTAAAAAATTTCCTCAGATCACACCACAGAGCATCTAGAATCCGATTATTTTTTCGGGCCTTCAAGCGGGCCCCGAACCCCACGCCGTAGGGGCTTCGCATCAAGGCATCAAGGTATGCCCCCCCCCCCCCCCCACTTTTGAGAAGCGATTGACGCCACTGGTTTATCCTGACAGTTCCTGTTCACTTTTATCATTTTTAATCAATATCCAAAAAAAAGGAGACAAAAAATAAATAAATAATACATTTCCAACCAACCTGTTGAGGACTGTGCAGAAGTGGTGGCACACAACATCAAAGTGATGGTAACCAGCAGAGAGAACGATGAACAAGCCCAACCCATCATGAGAAACTCAGTCGTCAATAATCACTAAAAGTAAAAGATTTGTTTACTTTTAATACTACATTCATTAATAGATCAAATTGGTTGGGGTGCACATTCATTGTAAATTAATCTGATACGCATTTAGTGGGAGTCCATTTATGTTTTAACTTGTAGCTGAGATTTTCAATGTTCTGAAACTGTTTTTATCAGATCGGAAATCATGTGAGAGAGTTGAATTTGATTTAAAAAGGTGGAAACATATACTTGACCGTTAATCGTTATTGGCCGTTTTCAACCCTAAAACAGAGATACGAACCCGCTTTGTTGTGGTCTTTTTTTAACAGAATGTATCCATGCAGTAGGAGGGAAGCGTCTTTTAGACCCTGTAGGCCCACGGTTAAAGTCGTAATAATTATCACAAAAGACATCGTGTCACGAGGAGAACTACAGTTAATGTAGATTGTTTTGGGGACGTCTCTATTAGTCCGACGTCCCGTCGGTCCGACGTCCCGTCGGTCCGACGTCCCGTCGGTCCGACGTCCCATTGGATTAGGGCGTCCCATTGGATTAGGGTTAGGGTTTATAGGGACCCCAGTTTGGAACCTCAACCAATTTCCATTCCTGTGAGCCCAAACCTATACTCAGTGTCGGCAAGGATCCAGTGGACCTATACTCGCCAGCCGGTGACTGATAGATCCGGTCCACCTCTGACCCAATAGTGCGTCCGGGACGACAGTCCAGACATCGCAACCATCTTGGGGGGATTGTATCTTAAACATAAAACCAAACTTTAGTATTTTTTGTTTCCTTGAATTAGTTTATTGAGAAGTGAGCAGTTCATTTTTCGTTGGGTTATATTGCTTTCTATAATCAGTTTGTTATTATTTCAAGACTGTAATTATATTATTTATTTGGTTATTACGTTTGATTTCCCTTAGGCATTTGTTGGAAATCTCAGTCGAGAAGCTACCAATTGTTTTGCTGAATTTTAGTTTTTGTTTACTTGCAGTTGCAAAGTTTGCATTTTTGTATGCATTGTTGATTAACTTGTTTATTAATTTGCTGCTTAAGAGTCTTTTCTTGTAAATACTTCATATAAGTGTCCAAGCTAAAAAAAAAATGTTATACTTTGTGGAATTAAAGGACTTGGAAAGCAAGTAACCAAAATAGACTTTTTAAACATATTTGCTCATTGCCATGGTAACGGGCCCTTATGTGTTTTGGCCTTTCTGTGGCAATTTTGAGGCTGCGAAAATTCATATTTGGGGGGTTATTTTCAAAGGTCATCAAGCCAAACTGCGAAGTAAAGTCACAAAAGTATCTCACGACAAAGTATCATCCTTACCCTTACAAAACATAAATAGAAACACTTTTGAATAATCACCTTTATCTTACTTTTAGGCCCTACAATACAGCATGTTTCTACAACTAGCAAAATTGCATTTTTACCCCATTTTTACCCTCCAAAGTGGCACTTGCCAGGGCACTCAAAACAATTTCCTTTCGACTATGATTAGTTCAGACATTGGTCTTTTCATATCTGGCGAGAACATTTTGCGTTATTGTATATCCTTTGTGCAGTAGCGCTCCAAAATGGTAAATTTCACAAAAACCGTAAAAAGTGTATTTTCAGTGTTTTCCTTTGTTTTGAGTACTAACTTGTATAATTGGTATTGTTCATGAACCTAGCACAGTTTCTGAAACAGAATCATATTGTGTATCATTTTTAGACTAGTGGATGAGTAGTAGGTCGTGCCGTCCCCCCACACCTGGCTAGGCCCCGCCCACCCCAAACCCCTTTGCCACCGAATTTAGAACTTGTATGTTGCATAACGAAAGAAATGTAAATAAATAATATGTAATTGAACACTTTAGAAATTACATAGACTTCCTTTTCACAGCCTCCCCTTCCCCCACCCGGGGCATTGCTTGGGGTTGAGGGTGAGGTGTGACCACCCACCAATAACTTGGCTTTGTCGGTAAAATCATTGCCACATGGGCAAAAATCATGTGTTTGCAAGCCGCAATGAATAATAATGGCCATGATATCCATTGTCCTCTGATTGAAATGCATCCATTAGTAAAAAAAAAAAAAAAATGATGTCTAGTCCTCCCCTTCTAGCTACGCCCTGCCCATTCCCTTGCCATCAAATTCAGATTTTGATTGCTAATTGTATTTGCCTACATTAAAATTGTAAATAGATATCAATTTGCAAGTGAACCTTTCATAACTTACACTAAAAGCTACTCCAATGCTCATTATGAGCAACGACTCCTCCCCCTCCCAAAGAATTCAACATGTATTATTGTGAAGGTTACATATTGCCTTAATTGCGGAAAGTCCACATATTTGTATGCACTATGTAGGTTTGGCTATTTTTTTGTCGTTGTGGGAGTGGTTTGGAATATCTGGAAAGCGCAGGGGGTGTAATATCGACACATGTACATGGTGCATAGTGCTTTTTTTTTCAACAAAATTATTATTATTATTATTTTTTTAATACAGAGAAATTATATGGCGATTTAGAGAGCAAATAACTCATATCTGTATATCAAAATACATGTACTTTGAAACAACTATCACGCTAACGAAAACTCAAAACGGCTTCTGTTTTGATTGATTGAATTGTCTTGGCCCTACGTGTAGTTATGGTCAGATCGAGTACATATAAAGTCGAATATACTACCGTTGTGGGTGCTGCTATGCCCTCCAAAATTGTAATTTCGTAACCAGCATGACATTTGAGTCTTTTCCAAACTCATCAGTAGTCATCAGTAGTCAACATGCAGGCAACACTTCTGTGTTGCATCCATTGTTGCATGGCAAGCAATGTATGAGTGCTTATAAATTACATTTTTGGGGGGGGGGGAAGAGGTATACAAACAGGGAATGTTTTGTTAATGTGTTAATTTAAAAAAAAAATCAACTTCCCCACCTAACGAAGTGCTTACAGATTTGAACCCTTTCTGGCGGGTATTTGGGGTTTTTTTCTAAGAGGGAGGGGTACAGCACACTGTGATCCCATGTTGATTTGCATATGCTTTGACCGATTTTCCTACAACTGATTTGGCAGGAAAATATTGGTTGACCACTACTCTATAATATGACATTCTTGGTTCTATTGCTGTTACCGCTAGATATTTTATATATATACATTTGTATTTTTCCAAACTCTTGACTAGATAATATTTTGGGCATAATTTCTGTATTTTATGTGTAAACATTCATCCCAATCAGGTAATTGTATGCATCCATTGTCACTGCCATGGGGACTATATACTTACTGATTTGTTTTGTTGTAAAATTGGTGGGTTTTCAACCCGAATTGGCAAAACTAAGGTAAATATACATAATTTTGTTGATGTTATTTAATGCTCTGCAATTGATTCATGTAATAATCAGAGAAGTACATCAAAACAAACAAAATGCAGAATGAAAGGTGAAAACTACATGTGCTTCTCGGCTCGCACCGATGCTGGCCACGTTACATACTGAGCATGTATTGTTGTTACTTATATAGCCACGAATTTCAGTCTAAAGATAATACTTTTGTGATAGGTTTTGAAAATGGAAGTATTATTGCTTTTAGTTTAAAAAAAACTGTGAACCTTTCATAACTTACACTTAAAGCCGTATCCGTCTCACAGCCCACCCCCTGCCACCCCTCTGCCTACTCCAGTGCTCATTATGAGCAGCGACTCCTCCCCCTCCCAAAGAATTCAGCATGTATTTTACATATTGCCTTAATTGCGGAAAGTCCACATATTTATATGCACTATGTAGGTTTGGCTATTCTTTTGTCATTGTGGGAGTGGTTTGGAATATCTGGAAAGCGCAAGGGGGGGGTGTAATATGGATACATGTACATGGTACATAATAATTTTTGCCCTAAAGATAATTCCTCCGTGATATGTTTTGAAAATGGAAGTATTTTGCTTTTAGTTTATTAGCACCGATGTCTTTACATCGGTTGCCATGGTAATTATGAACACACTACAAAAGTGTGTTTGGTACCATGGTGACCACTGTAACAAGTTTGGAAAAGTCACAAAATTTCATGTTGATCAGCTCACTGTAAAACGCGAGAACATGTGACACGTTTAAGAAATAAACGCAGTGTTTTAGATTTAAACACTATGTGACAAAATTAAACACATCATGTGTTTTTAAACAAAACAGTGCTATAGGGTGTTTATTATCGGTTTTAGAAAATATTTTAACTGTTCAATTTCACTAGTTAGCATTTTGTTGATTCCCAAAGAATAACAGTTTGTTTAAAAAAAGGCTTATTAACTAATTAGGACACTAATAATAACTCAAGTTATTAATTTAGCTGTTTGTGTTCAACACCTAATAAACACGGTACACGTCACGATGTTTAAAATGACCACGTGATGTTAGGTCTTAACCAATAGGATTAAATCTGATTGCGTGCTGGCATAAGTCATTTTATCACTGAAAGATAAAATACATTATTCTCCACGAACACACGGCTGGCTGAGTTTCAAACTCTCTGTTAAAGGGAAAATACAACATTTGCAAACATCAAAAAATAAAACTAGCAAATCATTTTGAAATACCTTGCTGGACTGTTAGTGAATGACAGTGTAAAGCATCCTGTAAAATCATGGCACCTGGTATACTGTCATTTTCAAGAAAAGGGGTATTTTTGTATCAATTTCCAACGCTGATCGGCCGATCAGCGTTGGAAACAACTGGCTTTTTTTTCAAATACTGGCCCCAATTGACCATCGCACTTGTTTGCAATCGATTACAAACCTATGAACGGGCACGAGCCAGCTAGACTGGTTCCCTGACCTTACAATTCCCCAATGTATGTAAACTGCTCTGTTTCTTCTTATATGGAGTCAGGGAACCAGACTACAGGAAAATGATCGTTTTTCTTGGTTTTTATAGCATTTTCAAACCCAAAACCTCAAAAAAGTCAGTGTAACTATATTTGCTATATATTTCCAACCCCCCAATTCCATCCATTTCTGAAAATTACAGCAAAAGCAAATGATGTATATTCCCTTTAATCAGCGGATGGTTGCTATGGTATGGAATTAGTAAACATATTGATTGCACAAGTTGCAGCTGGCCATCCATTGCTGGCATCAAGCCAAACGTGCTGTTCATAGGCAGAAGTTGATGTAACTTCCAAGGGAGATATAAATATTGGTACAAATGTGATAAGTCCACGCGCGCGCGCGCACAGACGCACTACGTGCACGCGCGCCGTCGCGTCGATGAAAGGCCAGTTCGGCGTAGCTTTTTGAGACCGCAACAACAAAAAAAAATTTCTCCTGGAATAAGCGTTTGTTCGCTTACATTCCATGAATTTTTCGTTCACATTTGAACTTCGGTTAGTGAACTTATGATTTGCAAATGTTATGCAGCTGACTTCAGTGATCTTTTGGGGTTTTGGAGACGGCATTTACGTATATCCTACGAGTACGACCATACAGCTTTTACAAGATGCCTCGTCAGAACGTCAGCCCAAGCGATCCGCTCGCTTGTCGACATTTCATGCGATTTGTCACAGCCGTCCAAGGTTTCCAGAACATGAATTCTCAGCGTTATAGGCTTAGGCCTACTAGTACTTTTTGGAATGCTGAATCACCACTGGATTATGTCAGCCGTCCATGATTGAAGCTTGTGTAGTCCTACTTGAATCATGGCCCGTCATAAGTTTACGGACACCGAAGTCCATGTGCTAAATCAACGGTCATGACGGTGCGTTCCAGCCGAGTCCGGGCGGCGCATCCCCGCCCAGCTTTCAATCCGCCCCGGTGCTGGTGGCTGGTGTTCTCGGCATGCTTGACCGCGGCAACGTGTCGGCCTGCAGTACAGTGTGAACGCTGGATATTTGTTCTTCACGACCCTCTCTCGAGATTTCCCGCTTCGTGCACTGGCTTGGACATCATGCTCAAACATGCCATGCATGATGGAATTCAAGGTGAGAATTTTCCAATCACACAGCATTTGTTTTGGGCCCGTTTTTTTGTTGTACTGTGCAATATCGTGTGAAGTTTTTGTTCACCGTTTCTATGATTTTAGTTTTAACGCTAGGCCTCAATTATACGCAGCCAGCGGTAGGGCCCTATCGAAAGTGCGGAGATCGATCGACATTTGATTGAATCCTACAATTTCCTTTCATACCTCCATGGTTTGACCTAATTTGGATAGTTGAATTAATGATTTTGATATTTAAACTGAACAAATTGTCCAATATGTCTGTTGAGTTTTACGGCACATTGAATGTAATATCACCATGATCACTCAGACGGGGCATCGGTGTTGACGTCGGCATAGGCCTAGGCCGATTTGATACAAATTCGATCATTCGGGGACCGTTAAGCGCGAATGCCAATCCACTGCAAGCTGAAGGCGAATCATGGCGATTAGGCATCACTTGATCACCGAGGCCTTAACTTTGGTAGCCTACTGAGTCAACTTTATACCTGGGTAGCTTAATTGTTTGCCATAATTAATAAGCCTAGGCCTACATCCTGGTTTCCTGAAGCTATGACTATGAGCATGAGCTATTCTAAGTGTTCAGTTGACTTGTTCATTCACTTTTGCAATTACTTCCCTCAACGGAGATACCTGGTCCCTACTTCATTTTATTTGAAAAAAAAATTATTATTGAATTTTATCAATAGTTTTTTTTTTAATAATATAATTAATAGGCCTTTGTTGGCCCTATATTACGACATGTTGAGGCATGCAGTGGGGCTTGTTTTGTTTTCCTAACATATAGGACTAAAACTCATGAAAGAATAAGCAGGGGCTAGGCTCTAGCGCCTATTCAGTTATTTCATTTGTATTTGTCTCAAATCGTGGCCAGAGTGCAAATGTAACCGTAAAACATAATAAGAAGTAAATGAATAATAAATAAATAAACTAAAAAACACACAAATATTAAAACAAACAAAAACAAATCCAATAAGATACTAGAGCTAAAACAGCCCTGGGCAATTAATTAATTTTTCAGACCATTTCTAGTCTGACAAATGTTATTGTTCTGCAGCTAATTTGAGCCGATCTTTCGGCATTGGTTCCTAATACAATAAATAGGGGCCCGGGGCCTATAATAACACCGCGCTGCAACCTGAGCAGTTTTTAGCCAGTGCATGTAATGCCAATTACATAGTTATAAACATAATCATGATGATATTAATGGTAGGGCCTACACAATTAAATGTGAAGATATCACTTTAATGCAAATTTTAAAAAGAAGAAGAAGAAGAAGAGGAGTGACAGTGTCCCCACTGGCATGATTAATCTTGACAGTTCCTAAGATAAGATAGTACTTCCACATAAATTTGCGATTTTGGCCAAACATGACATGATCGCTGTTTGTCAGAGCAGCTGCTTTCGGAGCAGGTTGGCAGATCTGAGATCACTGGATGGGCACTATCTTAACCTATTTTGAAAAGGCATGTTAATTGTTAACCCAAGGAACCTGGCCAAAGAGTCCAAAAACGCAGTAGACTCCGCTTGACAATGTGTAATTAACCCAACCTTGTATGATTGCAGCAAAATGCTAGATTCTTTTTCACACAATTAAGGGGGACCTATTCATTCGAGGTATAGTTTCTCTCCTGTTTAGCTTGACATCCTTTTCTGTCACCTGGGCCAACTTGTGAAGCCATAGGAATGTATACTAACATTTAAAATTATAATGAAATACTATACTACAAACTTTAATAATTAAATAGTAAATAATTTCTACTAATGCTATAACAGCGAGACTTTACCATAGACTTGTGCACAACCCTAAACTATCACCTAATCCAAGTTTACCTCTTATCTTTTCTTCACGAAATTTGGTGATTTTCTCGAGCTAGATAATTTGCAACACAAACATTCCTTGTCCTAAGGGTCGTTCTAACAATAGGATGACTCCAATTTGTCACCCCCACATGGCATGTTGCCAAAATCCAGATGTGACTTGCCAAATAAATAAAAAAAAAAAAAAAGAACCTGTCGCCCATTTGTGGGATGCTGTAGATTATATAATAATAATGATAATAATGATAACAAACACCCTGACAAAACAAATAAAACAAACACCCCAACATCCCAACAAACAAACAACCTAACGAACACATAAACAAAAAATAAATGAATACATTTAAAAGATAGATATGTTTGCAAAGGATAGCTGCTGCTTTGAGTATTTTCTGTTGCAGGATGCCAGGGGATAGCACACGCTACAAATCGGTTTGGGACCGGGACTCATACCATCGAATGTTCTTCAGATTTGCAACATAGAGGTCTTCCAAGGTTGAACATCTTGTCAAGTTCGGTTGGTACTGATCGTCCAGCAATTTGGCCAGTTTGGCGTCCAGATTATAAACTGTTGCCTAAAGGCGAATATCAGGAAAATAACTGTCAACAGGAAAAAAGCTGTCAACAGAAAAAGCGGCACACTTTTTTTGACCATGACCTATTAAATTCTATGGACATCCATTTCAATGTTGACGCGATTTAAAAGCATGATGGCATTGAGGAGGATAATACAACATAAAGTGTAGGCTAAGTTATAAGATCTGTAGACACATACATTTAACCACACGTTGCGAGTTTACGTGCTTGACCCAGATCTTTAGCAGCCCAATTGTACTATTCATATGTAGGCCTACCTGTAAGTGTAATAATATTTCCCATTGTCATGTTAACGTTGATGCACCGTACTTAAGCCTCCTGCTGGTTATGATTTTTCACACACACAAAAAAAAATTGGGCTTCAAAAACAAGGAACAGATAAAGCTGGTTAGAAACATTTCTTGACATGAAATGAATATTGCTAAGTAAATTACAACTTGGAATTTTCTAAATTGCATTCATGCTTTTGATGTCATTGTATTGGGTTGTAGGTTGTACATAGTCCTGGCTATTTTGTACTGTATTTTATTTTACATTGAACACGGAATACTCATCTTCAGGTAACAGTTTAAATGACTAACTATAGCTATACATTGACTGTTGACATTTAATAACGGCTACTTCAACAAGTTCATTGTTTTAAGGGGATTTAAGTAATAATTGTACTTTTGGAAGATAACATAAACAATTAAAAAGTAAAAAAAAAAAAAAAATCTTTATGCCTCCAGATAATTTTGCTCCAAAAACTACAAAAAAAAACTTGGTCGCCTATTTGGGGGCCGGAAGGGAATTTTTTCGATCTTTTCCACCAGGATGGGTTTCGTACTGGCTTTTCGCCTTTTTCAGGAGCAATAATAGCTAATTTGTTTAGTTCACGTTAGTGATACTCACAATAGGAGGTTGATATGTTGGGGATATTTCCCCTTACTTATTTAGATTAGATCTACCCACGGGAAAATAGTACATTTCGTCCTCTTTTTGTCCACGAATGGTTTTGCCACTTTGTAGGCCAGCTTATGAAGGTAGCCACTAACATTTCCCCCTCTGTATCAATTGAATCTATATCGATCAGGATTGGTTTGAGAAATATAAAAAAGTATTAAATCAACATTTGTAATTAGTTTTACCTCTTTTGACAACGTTATCCAATGATCAAGTTGTGGCGTATGATTATAATACCTAACTTTGTAATGTGTATTATTATTATGCATGTTTAATTTTCAAAAATTCAAAAGAGGCAGCTTGTGTGGTTTAGGAAGAGTGCCAAGGATTTGTGGCAAGCATGCCGATGAGGTTACAGCATTAATGATGTTTGCAACATTAAGTCTTTAAAAAAAGAAAGAAATGGTAGCAGTTCGCACTCTATCCTCAGTTGGTAATATAGACACAACTCCAGTATTACCCTGGCGCTAGTATTTGTTTCGTTCAGTCTTTCTCTTTTGGGGTTCTACTCTTCGGGGTAAGGGTGTGAGGGTACTGCCTGTCGTCCCATGGGGCGCGCGTTGCGCGTTTGGCGAAGTTGGCTGGGAGCGTACGGGCAGTGCCTCAATTCAAACTAAATAAACAAGTTGGGTGAATAGTTCTTAAGTAAAACCTTTGAATTTGGACGTTAAACATTTAACAAGTTGTGTTTAATCTTTGCAAAAAAGTACGCCAAGCACCCATTTGTACTGATGGGGCATGCCAACCGTATCTACGAGCGGTGGACCAAATCGGTTGCTTTAACTACAAATAACTTCTTGAGTAATATAGGCATATAAATACTAAAGTCACGTGACAAATACTTAAGTCATGTGACAAAACACTTTGGCTAGCATCCACTTGTTCTGGTGGGGCTAGTGAATGGTTGGCAAGCGTGCCAAGGTTTCGGGCCCAGTGATGCCAAGCATGGCAAGTATTTGGGGCAAGCGTGCCCCGTTTTTAGCTTGTTTAAAATGTTTCTAAGGCAAATATCTTTTAGCAAATAGGGAATTATCGGTATGTTATAGCTTGTTAACGTATTTACGGACATTTAATACAGTTAAACATTGACCGAGGAGAAATAAATTAGCGGCTCAAAAAATCTATGTTAGAAAAGTCAAATCAACTCTCACTGTGTGGTTTTGTGTGTTGTCTGAGAATAATCGGGGCAGTTATTACGCGGCACAAAGCCAACCGCCATTTTTCTGACAATAATCTGGGCACACTAATATAATAATGTAATGGCGAGAATTAGTATCGTCATTCGTGGTAACAAAATTTGCATCGGGTAATGAAACAATATACATGTATGATGTAGTCTCACAGAAGGTACTAACAGTTGGTCATGACCTAGGCGAGAGGTCAAGTTTGGTATGCATATTGCCAAGTCAGCAAGAGTACTCAGATGCAACGTATTCTGTGCATGCAGTACGACGGTTGTAGTTTGAACCAGTTCTGGAAGCTTCCACACAGGTGGTAAGTTTTGTCTTTTGTGTTGTTTGATTTAATTAATCCCGATATACAATATGATAGATTTAGAAATGTGAGATGAGATGAATTAGTGGGAGCAATTATTGGCCAAAGGATCGTGTGATAAAACATGAATATGAAGGGGAAAAAACAACCCTGATTTTGATTTCCTCATATTATTTTTCTTGGATGACGATGCTGTTATACAGTATAACTGCTGTGCAGCTCACAATATTATGAAGTAAGTTCTGTATTTGAGCCACATTATGGGGTGGTCTTTGTTGAGTGTATACCTAATATGAGGCTATAAGCCTATGGGGCGAATTACAATTGCAAACACGCAGTATCAAAATTTTTGTAATCTTGGAAAATTCAGTGGAGTGGATTTTTTTTTGAAATCGTGATTAACTATTCAACAAAAGCATGCTAGTGTTATCACCTCTGCCTAAGTTATGTAAGCTGAAAGGGACCAGCATATGAATGATTTTGAAAAGAAAATTCTAGTATTTGTAAGGTCAGGTACAAATTGTTTAACCATAATTTCCATTTCACATGATGTTATTGGCGTATATTGTTTAATATTTTCTTTCTGTATATTTTCAGGGTGTGTCTAATCCCTTGCAGATGAAAAAAGCTATTGACTTTTAAAATAAGGTAAGTGTCTTTTGGCATTGATCGTCATTTAGCAGTGCAGTGTGTGATTGTATAGATCAGCTGTGTATAAAACTTTTGAAAAACCCGCAGTGCGTGTACATAATAAATATCCCTAAATTTTTGGGTACCATGCAGTGTTTCACAGTGATTCAAAACGTTCGTTTTACAGAACATGTGTTATGTTTTGAATATAGAGTCCCCTGTAGATGCTCGATGTAATTGCATACATATACGTCCAGCAGAACACCAAGTTTGAACGTGGCGAGGGTACGAAGACGAGGAGAGTGCTAACTATTCATGAGGTAATTTTGTATTGTAAAATATATTATTCAAATCATCAATTTCATTGAATGATGATGTTTGGCTGAGATTCTATCTTGCATAATAAACTTTCAACTTCCACTGTAAATTTACTCTGGCGGTAAAACATCATGAAATGAAAAAGTATAACATTCTAGGTGAATACAATTTTTAAATTTTTAAATTTTAAATACAAAGTCTCCGTAAATACCTACATGACTGCAAAGTTATTGGTACGAAACTGTGAAAAGCTTGCCTATTTTCTTCAGATTTTATTTTTAATATTTGATCCATGATCAAGCTCAAGCTGTAACTTTACAGTCTTTGTGCACATTATCTCTGATAACAAAGGTTAATATTGACGCGAGTCCCAAAAAGGCCGACAATTGTGCAATTTACTTTTGAACCCAATTTTGTAATCAGTTTTCATATTCTTTCTGGAGTAAACTTTATTAATGACTTGTCATTTTAGGGTCTCCAATTTTCTTTTTACTGTGAGCATGGTTTCACTTTCAAAGTTGATCAGTTTTTGTATGGCTCACTCAGAAATCTTGTTTATGTCCACAGAATGCTGCTGAACCAGACAGAGTATCTGCATCAAAACTACAGCTTACATTACATGTGGAGACACCATCAAGAAAGTCTCAAACTACAACACATACAATGATGCGCTTCTTCTCCAGCTTCGGGGTACTATGCCTTTGATTTGGATTATCCAAAGTATTTTCACGTGCTTTGAGTTCTTTTCAAAAAATCATAATCAGAGAAAAGTTTTCCTGGCAGATTCCAGCAAATTCATGCAGTTCACTACAAGGTATTTGTGTATAAATTAATTGGATATACTGTTGAAATCTCAGCTAAAGATCAATACTTATTTTACCACTTCAAACTACATGTATAACGCAAACCTTCATAGGTTTTAAAAAACAAGTATAATTCATTTGCAGTTTTACTTCTAACTCTCATTGAATTGGAAAATAATTGTTTTTAGCCCTATTTACAGATATATTCATTGACTTCAAATTCACCCTTTTGTGTTTGTTTATGTTTTTGTTTCTTTGTTTTGATACTTGTAAAAAATGTAATTGGCCTTAATGTTGGGGTCTTAAAAAGGGATTGTTGGAAACATACTGATAGGCATGGTAGTATATTCACATAAATGTCACATTATTTTTGCTGTCGTAATGTAAAATATTCTCTAGGGGTGACCATAAAAGTACATTTGTATTTTATTGTGTCCATTTTCATGATTCGATAGAACTCAATAGGCCTTTCACCACAATCCTATATGTGAAAATGAAGACAGCTTTGTGAAGTGCCCTAAAAATTTCAATGTTGTTAATATTGTGACTGAAGTTTTACTTGCAATTTTGAATACTGTTCGAAAACTAAACACACATTGTGAATATAAACACTTGAAAATAATAATAAATGGCGTCACATGTTTAAAATCTGTCACAGGCAATAAACGTGTCACATGTTTAAAATTACAACAGATTGACGTGTTTTCTGTTTGACTGTGTGTTTACTTTTTAAATGTCAGTAGTATTTAAATGTTAAACGCCTTTGATGTATATATTTTAAACACTGTTCCGTTTAAAGATTAAACACCGTCAGTGTGCTGATTTTAAACACCAAATATGTTTTCAAATTAAACATGTTCATTGGATAAACTGCGTCACATGTTTAAAAACTGTCACAGATTAGTGTTTATTTAGGTGTTCTAAACCTAAACACATGGTTTACAGTGAGGCAAATACAAATTTGGAGGACACTTCCACCAAAAACATACTTCAGATCCTGACTACATATATATATAGCCAAGTCAAGTCAGAGTGAAATTCATGCAATCAAATTGATGCTGTTTTCTCTTTGGGTTTTTACTGAAGTGATCCTTGTTTTAAAGTACATGTATTTTAATATAAACAAATTAAAGTTAGTTGCTCTCTTAATCGCCATATCTTTCCGTTTTGGAAGTAATAAAATTAAGTCATTTTGCTTTACACACCTTTGCTGTAGTTCCAAAAGTAACATGCAATATAAAAAAAATATGTGCAGTGTACATGCCAGTGTTGTAGTCGAGACAGGATAGTCCGAGACCGAGACTAAGACCGAGACCTGAAGATTCGAGACCGAGACCGAGACCGAGACCAGCCCCTTCAAGGCGGACCGAGACCGAGACCGAAATGGTCCGAGACCGAGACCGCTGATAAGAAATAACAATAGTCGACATAAAAACCAAGACACGTTATTATAGTTGAAAGTTGTAACCTTTCTATTCACAAAGATTACAGACCAAAATTTTGACCAGTGGCAGTGTTGACAAATTGATACATGACACCTTACTTGAGCAAAAAGTAGTAACACTTAAGAAATATGGGCTTTGACATGTTGTCTGCACCCAATCGTGACAAAAGTAAAAAGTTAAAGGTAGATGTTTCATCTGTTATAGGAACTCGATTCCTAAATTCCACAGTATCCCCTAGGTTTCAGCTATGACCTCTAACGGATATTAAAGATGCAATTTTATTTTTACATTGTGCCTTTTTTTCCCTAAAATAAATATAGGACTTAACTTCTAACAAGACTTGTGTACTTGATTTTAAAAAATGGGAGCTAGAAAATGTTGAACTAATTTTTAAATTTCTGTCATAGAATGTGGACTTGTACATGTAGACCCACAAGTTGCGAGGTGGTAGCCAGAATGTGCCAGATATGGATTTTTAATTTTTTTCTGAACAGGATTTTAATTTTTGAAGAATAATGGGGTACTTCAAAATGAGCAGCCAGAAAATGGGGTCTCATCATACACTCTCATGGCAACAGTGAGTGGTAACTGGTAAGAGTGTGTGAGTTCAATGCTGGAAAAACAGGTAGGAAAATTTACTTTTTCTTCAAAATACTGTCCCAAATTAAAGAGAACATTGTGTGGGGTCGAAAATATAACTAAATTGAAGCACCTCATTTATTATCAGAATACAAAATGCAAGTGATTACGCCCACAAGGGGTGGGCTAAACTACACAATCCCCCAAAAATGGCAGGCCCTAATTGCATCAATTGTTACAAGTTTATACTTTGCTTTATGTGCCCGACTCAACAGATAAATGCCGAACTTGTTCCAAGTCGTTCAGTGACTGGTACTGCTGCAGCTTTATATGTACTTTTGGGACTTTCCAACGTGCAGTCGAGTCCAAACCGACCACGATTTATAACAAGCTTGATCTACGGGCTAGCAAATGTTTTAACTATCAACGGTACTGAACGAAGTGAACACAAAGTAATCGATCGAGCTGTAAAAGCTACGTATTGCCGGTCTCGACCCGAGACCAGCCAAAATATCGAGACCAAAGGGGACCGAGACCGAGACCAAGACCGAGACCACAGCTTCCGAGACCGAGACCGAGACCGAGACCGAGACCGAGACCAGCAAAAAGTGGTCTCGAGACCGGTCTCGAGACCGAGACCGGTCTCGAGACCTACAACACTGGTACATGCGTGTGTCCAGATCACCCTCCCCATCCCCACCCCCCCCCCCCCCCCCCCCGCGACATACACACCCCTTCTCCTCCTCGCTTTTCGGATATTCCAAACTGCCCCGTGTTGTAAAGAAAGCCACCTTACATAGTTCAGACTTTCCCAGAGGCCATATGCATGTATGTAATCAGAACAAAATTGAACTTGTTGACTTGGGGGAGGGCGTGGTTCTCTTTTGAGCTTTGGGAGTGGGGGTGGCAGGGGAAGGGGTTAGCTGTGAGACGGCTGTTGGTGTAGATTGTAAAAGGTTCACTTGCAAATTGATATATATTTTACAATTTAATTTAGGCAAATACATGTAGAAATCAAAATCTAAATTTAGTGGCAAGGGAATGGGGGGGGCCTAGCTGGTCGGGAAGGACTGGACATCATTTGAAGAATGGTGCACTTCAATCAGAGGACAATCTATATGGCAATTTTTATTCATTGCGACTTGCAAACACATGAGTTTTGCCCATGTGACAATGATTTTACCGACAAAACCAAGTTATTGGTGGGTGGTCACACCCCACCCTCAACCCCAAGCAATGCCCCGGGGGTGGGGGAAGGGGAGGCTGTGAAAAAGAAGTCTATGTTATTTCTAAAGTGTTCACTTGCATATTATTTATTAACATTTGTTTCGTTTTGCAACATACAAGTTCTAAATTCGGTAGCAAAGGGGAAGTGGGCGGGGCCTAGCCAGGTTTGGGGGGGACCTACACGACCTACTATTCATCCACTGGTCTAAAATGATGTGTGATTCTATTTGTGAAAATGTGCTAGATTCAAGAACAATACCAATTATACAAGTTATTACTCAAAAGAAACTTAAGGAAAAAACTGAAAATACACTTTTTAAGGTTTTGTGAAATTTACAATTTTTGGAGCACTACTTCACAAAGAATATACAATAACCCAAGATGTTCTCACCAGATATGAAAAGACCAATGTCTGAACTAACCATAGCCGAAGGGAAATTATTCTGAATGCCCTGGCAAGTGCCATTTTGGAGGGTTAAAAATGGGGTAAAAAATGCAATTTTGCCAGTCGTAAAAACATGCTGTATTGTAGGGCCTAAAGATAAAATAAGAAGCGTTTCTGGATGATACTTTGTTGTGATATAGCTACTTTTGTGACTTTACTTCGCAGTTTGGCTTGATGACCTTTGGAAATAACGCAAAACAATTGAATTTTTGTAGCCTCAAAATTGCCCCAAAATGGCCAAAACACATTATGGCCCGTTATTATGGCAACGAGTAAAATATCGGTTTAAAAAGGTCTATTTTGGTCACTTGCTCCCCAAGTCCTTTCATCCCACAAAGTATAAAAAAAAAATTGAGCGTGGACACTTATATGAAGTATTTACACGAAATGACACTGAACTTGTTTAATTCGGTTTGACTTGAGAAATTGCATGATTTATATTTGCTGTTCATTGCGTTCACTTTTGAGTTTAATATTTTGAGGAAATCCTAAATTTGTTGATCAATCTTGAGTTTGTTGACTTCTTTTGATTTAAGGAAACTCCTGATTTAACTTGAGTACTCTGTAAATATTTGTGTAAATAGTTTATTTAGATTTTTCTTTTGAATTAAAATTAGATTTTCGTTTTGAAGTTGTTTGAAACTGTTTCTTCTTTGCTTTGTTAATTGAGTTCAAGACAAAACTATCCTAACTATTTTGGCTGATTTGGGGAACTAGTTGACGAACACACTCTCTAATGTAGGGGGTTTTCTGATCAACTTGTGAACCCCAAAATGTGCTTATTGAAAACGAATACATTTTTAAATTAAAACGAATTTTGTACAGATCCTGACTATTTTATTGTATATGTTATAGTCTTCCAAGGACAAAAGTAAAAGATAACCTGAATACCCTCACACATAAGCCTGGGAAAAGGTTTCAGAGACTTATATGCTGGGGCGGAAGAAACAAGACTGTCGGGCAAATTGACCAGGGAGCGAGTTGGTCAGGGGGCGAGTTGACCAAAGCACAAGATATCGATCACATCATTCGTTTCATGAAAAATATTACATAAAAAGAAACGCCAAAGAAATTTGACTTGGAAAGATGCACTTTATATTTCGATTCTGTAGTGCATTATAATTATTTCACCAAAGACTGTCCGTTGTGTTTTTCTGTATTTTCTCGCTTACAATATGAACGACCACGGGCAAAACTCAGACTACCATAGAACTATATTAAATCAAATTAATTTAATATAGCTCTATGAATGTAACAGTATTGTGGGCGTGCTTAAGGTAATATGCAACATTTGCTTTTGCTGAAATTTTCAGAAATGGATGGATTTGGGGGGTTAGTATTTCATAGCAAATATTGTTACACTGACCTGTGTAATGGTTTTGTGTTCATATATGCTGGAAAAACTAAGATAAAAATGTTGCTCTTCTAGTCTGGTTCCCTGATCCTATTTCAGACGAAATTTAGTGACGTCGGGGGATTGTCAGGTCAGGGGACCAGGTGGTTTGCAACCGTTCACGGATGTTTACCCAATTGCAAACAAAATGTGGACTCACTAACTTTGGTGATTGGGGACAGTATTTAAAAAAGTAAACTTTCTTGAAAATGACAGCACACCAGGTGCCATGATTTCACAGGATGCTTGCTGTGTTGTGTTAATCAGGCGTCGTCTGTAGTTGGGTTTTCAAAGCAGCCGCTCGCGCGGCAACCTGCAATACGAAGCTTGCTGGGGATAAAACTCACGACCGAAAATTTGCGGATGCCAGAACGGGACGTGCATTTTTTGACGCGAATATTTCGCGTCAATAATTGGGACCGCAGAGCGAGACGTGAAGTTTTTGGCGCGAATATTGACGTCAAAGTTTTGCGAATATTGACGTCAAAATTTGCGAATATTGACGTCACAATTTGCGACCGGAGAGCGAGATGTGAATTTTTGACGTTAATATAATATTGACGTCAATATTCACAAAGTGCGATGTTCATTTAGAACCACCATAACTAATACACATAAAAGGAACATTCGAACTTGTTGAAGAGCACATACAGTATTAGAATATCATTAAAACAAATTGGTCAGATATTCAGTCGAATGCCAATTTGACAACCTTCACTCTAGCAATGATTAACTAAGAAATGTAAAAAAAAAATGTAGACTTACCTTACAAAACAAAGTGCTTAGTTGGATGTCCAAGCCCTCCTCAGAATCTCTCAATTGTCCTCTAAAAAGCGAAGTCCAAATGGCCTCTGGTCCGGACGAGGTGCGATCCGAATATCCTCCAGTGAAACTTGTCCAATCCAGGTGCGCTCAACTTTTACAATCGAGCTCAAGTCTGAATAAGCTGAACCCAAAATCGAGGGAGTCCAAAGCGTGAACCTGACGTGATAACGTGAACGGCGTCGACTGCTGCAACACTACAGGTGCGTTCTCTTTTATCACGCTTGGACAGTGTGTGCTTTGTATACCATTGTCTATGGTGTGATCCAGTGGCGTAGCCAGGAATTTTTCAGTAGGGGGGGGGGGGGCCGCTGGGGGGCTGGAACATTTCATGGGGGGCGTCATGTAGGGGCGTCAATCGCTTCTCAAAAGTGGGGGGGGGACATACCTTGATCAGAACTGATGCTCTGTGGTGTGATCTGAGGCAATTTCTTACCACTTTAACCATGGAGAAATAAAACAGTGTTTTATTTCTCCATGTTTTATTTCTCCATGCTTTAACCAATAATTATCTTAGCACAAAAGTTAATAATTTAAACATAATTTTCGAGGTTTTCTCAGCTAAAGGCATAAGAAAAAATTTTGAACATTGTTTTCGAGGTTGGAGTCATTGAATCAGCTACCAGAATTCTGAGCTATAGGAGTGGGGTTCGGGGCCCGCTTAAGGGCCCCGAAAAATGTTGGATTCTCAATGCTCTGTGGTGCTATCTGATGCGATTTCTGACCACTTTAACCAATATTTTCTAAACAAAAGATACATTAATTGTAGTACAAAATAGGGCTCTGTAAATGAGACACGAGTTCAAAAATCTGGGGGGGGGGACATTTGATATCGTGTCCCCCATCCTTCAAAAAGTCCCCCCAGGATTGACGTCCATGGCGTCATGTAGATCAATGATAATTTTTTTAAAAACTCAACATCTCAGTGGGGGGCGACTTGGGGGGGGGGGCGACAAGGTTTCATTTTACGGCTGAGATGTTGAGTTTCTAAAAAAATTATCATTGATCCCCCCCCCCCACGCCCCGCCGTGGCTACGCCACTGATTTCAAGGAATTTTTATTGGTCTATTATTATTATCTAGCTTATATGAATGGAGGAAAAAGTTTGTGCGTGGCCGATTCGCGTGATATCGCTGACTGAAACTGTGTGACCCACGGAACACCTGTCTATAATACGTGTTCCGTGGTGTGAGTGGGTGACATCAGTGTTGTAGTCGAGACCGGATAGTCCAAGACCGAGACCAAGACCGAGACCTGAAGTTGCGAGACCGAGACCGAGACCGAGACCGAGACCAGCCCCTCAAGGCGGACCGAGACCGAGACCGAAATGGTTCGAGACCGAGACCGAGACCGCGGATAATAAATAACAATAATCTAAATAAACAAGTCTGTCCTTGAGATGTTGATGTTCATGGGGATGTGAAGGAAGTGATTGAAGGTTAGGAATCACTTGTACCTGCTTAATTGTGTCATGCGAGTGCTCTTCGTGTTTGCTTCATGCCATAAATTACAACATGGCAACAGAATTTGTTATTGTCACAATCAATTACAAATTTGGAAACAACCTAATTTAAAGAAGGGGAAACCCTTATTTGATGAACTTCTATATTTTTGCCACTTTTTAAAAAAAAATATTTTTTTTTAATATTGTTTAACTACTTTAAAGTGTAAATCTGGTGAAGAAACTCTAACTTAGGAGTACGACAATTTGTACTAGTTTTTGCAAAACTTGAACATGTTGAAACTTGACAAAAGTAAAAAGTTAAAGGTGGATGTTTCATCTGTTATAGGAACTCGGACCCTAAACTCCACAGCCACCCCTTGGTTTCAGCAATGACCACTAACGGATATTTAAATGCAACTTTAATTTTACATTGGACCTCCTTGTAAACCTGATTCGCAAAAAATTCGGAGCAAGAAAATATTGATTTATTTTTTAAAATTTCAGTCATGGAATATAGATTTGTACATGTAGACAAAAAAATTGAGAGATGGTAGCCAGATATGGATTGGTCTGCCCCCCCCCCATCCCTCTTTGTGATTCTCCTTCCAACCCTGCATGTTTGTGTGTCCCCTACATGTTTGTTTCTTGTTCCTCTGTCATTTACCTCTGAAGAAGGCCTGGCTAAGGCTGAAATGTAATGCCACTTTATTTTTGTTTAATGTCAATAACGTTACATATACTATAGAAGATTGATGAACCATATTTGCCTGATCTATCTTCTGTTAATTGCCCGCCGTCATCATCGTCATTAGCCTATTTGAGAATATGGCCGACACAATAGAAGGGCGCTGTCACAAACTGAATGTGGTGGGCGAGATGTACTTTTAGGATTCATGGCTCAGTGCCCACGCCTCTGTGTTTTGTACCGTGCCATCGTTTCGCCCGCATCAGCTACTTTGCTGGGCAATTTACTTGAATATTTTAGTGATTAACAAGTACGACATATTGCCAATATATTAATAGTTTATTGTGATGGCCGTAAACAGCATATAGCGATTAATGGAACACAATTCTTCTCGACTCATGCAAATGCAATTGACATTTAGGAAGGATTCGAGGCAGGCAATTAGACTCTATTTTTGTGTGACTATGGCAGTAGCTCAATTTGTGTTTATCACAGATGAAAAGATGAATACATGGCGAGTCAAAAAGAAAGTGACCGTATGATCAAAAAAAAATGGCACGCTCCATTTTGTAAAAAATATAATTGGGATAAAGAACATGTTATTGAGTAGTAACTGTGAACATTTCACGTTATTTGCATACTCTATTCCCAAGTCGTGTCTATTTTAATAAAGAGATCACAAAATTCAGCTGTCCACCACTAATACCAATTTAACGGTCTACGAAATGATGAATATCCATTAATTAATATATTTATAAAGGAAAAATTGAAAAGGAAAATAGAAAAAAAATCACCAATATTTCTAGGGAAGAAGAGTTGAATTGTTCCCCATATTCAAAATACAAAATCTGACTGTAAAAATAATGTTTCAGTCTTGATTCATAAGATTTAAATCTCAGTTGTATTTGGAATCAATGAGGATGGCTATAAAGTGCTTGTTTCAATAGATCATCCCACAATAAAAACGAGAAAAAGAAGAGGAGCAATGGTTATTGGACTATGCCTCACTCACTAGAAAGTGAAGAGAGACATGTCCATTAGCATCACACTGCAGTCACATTTGCCCTAAACTGATACTTAACCCTAAAAGGGCCGGGGCGGAATCCGCCCCCTCTCTTTTTGGGTGGTCTCGACTCGAGACCAGCCAAAATATCGAGACCAAAGGGGACCGAGACCGAGACCGAGACCGAGGCCGGCAAAAAGTGGTCTCGAGACCGAGACCGAGACCGAGACCGGTCTCGAGACCTACAACACTGGTAATACGCATTTTAGATTACCATTATGCGCTATGTCACGCCGGTTGTCAGCTTACTGGTCCGCGGTCGCCGGTCGAAGGGTCGTTTCTCAGTGGTCATCATGTGGATCATTCGCGACTATTTAGATTTAGATCAATGATAATTTTTTTGAAACTCAAAATCTCAGTGGGGGGGGGGGGACTGGGGGCGACAAGGTTTCATGGGGGGCGGACGCCCCCCCCCCCCCCACGCCCCCCCCCCCCCCCGTGGCTACGCCACTGGCGTGATCTCCAAGAACATCATGTAACCTTATACACCTGTATTAATGATGAGTTTACCATTTGTTTGAAAAGCATAATTTTGTGGAAAAGCCTCAATCAATTTGCTTCCAATCATTTTTTTTAATCCACGTGGGTAGTGATCCCTTAGGATGGGGATAACATAATATGGACACTCAAATTAGTTTTTACATTTCATCCGGGACGCAACCAGTATATCCCCCAGATGCATATAAATGTTGTAAAAACTCACCATATAAATCGAAGGCCAAAGTGTATGACCATGCCTTACAATCTCGTTCTTATTGTCTACTTCTTTTCAATATGCATTGAACAGGACGGTTATATGCTGTACCCACTGTGCTTGGCAACTTTGCGTTTCCTTAAAAAAATTAAATAAGAATAAAATAAAGATAAAAAAAACTAGATGTTAATTGCGTTTGTCTTTGTAACAAACGCAGGATGATGGGGCGCTGAACTATTTGTTTGACAGTATTAAATTTGTTAATTTAATTAAAAATGGCGGATCTAGCACTGTTCTTGTGATAATGTAACGTAGATGCAAACCTCAATAAAGGAAAAGCTGTCAAGATAACCAGAATTGGGCAGTACATGTACGAAACATTCGGAATTCCATAAACAGCGCAAGCTATAGAGTATCATGGTGTCCGACCTCTCCCTCCTCCCCAGTATCGGATTAACGTACGGGCCCAGGCCGGCCTCAGGTCCACATTGTCGGGGCCTCTCACATGCTTACTGGAATCATTACTTAAAATGCTTACTGGAATCACTTCGTCCTTCGGTATCAGTCCAGGCATCTTCAGCATACCCGATTTGGGGGCCGGGGAGCAAAATGGATAGTTTCTGAAAAAGTGGCTGCATCTCTTACTTTTCTAAAGGGTAAAACAAAAATTAAGGTCAGTGGGCAACGAAGCTGACCACTCGACCATGTGGTTTCCTTTTTGTTCTGTACAAGCAATTATGTCCTGATGGGCGGAAACACGTGGATGATTGTAAGTTACATTTTGAGCAATAGCCTATATGCGTTTGATTTGTCTGGACATTGCCATGTCTTAAACAGCCGTAATGACACGCAACAATGAACGCTGCATTAAACTACATGTACTATTACCAGCGGCGTGGCCAGGGTTCTGACGGGGGGGGGGGGAGTGGAGGGGCTGGATTTTAGATTGGGGTTGGGGTGCGCTAGTTCCTTTTGAACCCGTTAACCATGTTCACTTATAGGATTAACAAATTTCCAGTCGGGGCGACTGTAATTACGTGGGAGATTTTTGTAAGGGCACGGTCAAGTCGGGGAACTAAAACAAACATTTTCACCCCCCCCCCTGGGCCCTCCCCCCCCTAAAAAAAAAACCTCTTAGGGGGGCTCAAGCCCCCCTCTTCCCCCCCCCCCCCTTGGGTGCGCCAAGGATTTATTGCTAGAGTAAGCTATCTGTCCCTATATTCGAAGTCCGAAGAACATGGAGCGGAGGGAACGGGAACCAGTTGAAGCAGACGACAGTATGGTAGATTTTTCTTTTTCCTTTTTATCCCCCTGGCTTTCAAGCCAGACAGAAAGATATTGCGATCGCGTATTCCTTCTGTGTGTCCGTGTGGGTGTGTGCCATTTTGGTTAGGTTCAACTATAAGTTCAGTCATCAATCTCAACCAAACCTGAAAGGTGGTCTCTGGAGAGGAGGCCGACGTAAAAAAAAAACAATCCTTTCCAATATGGATATTTGCGAGGTCGAGAGCTCAGCTTAGTATTACTAATGGCTCTAAACATGTACCTTTCCACACTAAAGGGGTACAAAAGTGTGACATGGGATTGGAAAATGAAGCAGGATAATAATATCAAGTTGTTTGTCCTATTTTCCACTTGTACATTCCCACCCCATTGTTGAGGATGGTACCAGGACGGAGCCTTGGTTCCATCATGAGATTCTTGAAAATATCAGGATCAGAGACCATACTCCTGGACAAATTCAGGAAAGACAGAAATAAGTCTGCTCTTTATAAAGCATACTGTCAAATCAGAAATAAAATCCAGAGGGATGTAAGGTCTGCTAAAGCTAATTATTTCAGTCGTAAGATCGAAGAACACATAAATAACTCAAAACAACTTTGGAAACAGTTTAAAACACTTGGTTACAGCAATAAGGCTAAGGGTCAAACTAGAGTGGTTCTTGAGGTTGACGGTGAATTTTGTTTCGATACAAATAAAGTGGCCAACTATTTCAACAAGTTCTATACCACAGTTGCCTCTAAATTGGTGAACAAACTGCCAAGTGCCAATAAAACCTTTGGGACTGAATCCAGAGCCTTCAAGGATTACTACGAAAGTAAAGGTGTCACTCCTGATTGCCTCAAGCTTTCTGCTGTAACTACTGATTTTGTGTATAAAGAATTGCTCAAATTAAACTCTAATAAGAGCACAGGTCCAGACAATATACCGGTCAAATTCCTTAAAGATGGTGCTAATGTACTACAAGACCCTGTTTCATTCATCATTAATTTGTCAATAACCAGTAATATTGTTCCCACTGAACTAAAGTTTGCTAGAGTTAGGCCATTATTTTAAGAAAAATAGTAGATCTGATGTTGGCAATTACAGACCGGTCAGCATACTAAGTGCAATAGCTAAACTTTTAGAAAGAGTTGTATACAATTAATTGGACAAATATTTCACTGACAACAACCTTATTTATAATTTACAATCTGGATTCAGAAGTTCCTATTCAACTGACACTTGCTTGATTCATCTAACTGATCACATTCGATCTCAGATGGTCAAAGGTAATTATACAGGTATGGTGTTATTGAATTTACAGAAGGCTTTTGACACTGTAGACCATGTGATCTTATGTAAAAAGTTACTAGCTATGGGTATTAATTCGGATTCTATTCATTGGTTTCAATCATATCTTTCTAATAGACAGCAAGTTGTCAGTGTCAACCAGGTTGAATCTCAACCAATGGGTATAACATGTGGCGTTCCACAGGGCAGTGTATTAGGGCCACTTCTCTTTCTCTGTTATGTAAATGATATGAAAATGAGCGTTCAATCTGATTTGCTGCTGTATGCTGATGACAGCGCCCTATTCATTTCTGGTAAAGACCCGGAAGTAATAGCTGACAGTTTGAGTAGGGAACTGGAATCATGCAGGCAGTGGCTAATCGATAACAAACTGTCTTTGCATCTTGGCAAAACTGAGTCTATCCTCTTAGGATCCAAACAGAAACTTAGTAGTGTTGACAAATTTGACGTGTGCTGTAATGGAAAGATTGTTACTCCTTCAAATTCAGTTAAATATCTGGGCATAAAACTCGATCAGAGTCTAACTGGTGAGGACACTGCAAATTCTGTAATCAAAAGGGCAGGTGCTAGATTGCAATTTTTATACAGACATGCTAATTGTTTGAATGAGAGCTCCCGAAAAACACTCTGTTCTGCTCTAATACAATGTCATTTTGACTATTGTTGTTCATCCTGGTACTCTGCGTTGTCGGTAAAATTGAAGAAAAGGTTCCAAACTACCCAAAATAAATTAGTCCGGTTTATTTTAAACATGGATTCCAGATCACATATTGGTCAAGCAGAACTGAACAAGCTGGGCATGTTAAACGTTAATGACCGCGTCACACAACTCAAGCTGAATCATGTTTTTAAAAATGTTTCATGAAATGGCACCAGACTATCTCTGTCATAAATTTAGGAAGGTCTCAGATATGCACAATTATTCTACCAGGGGAAGTTCCACCAATTTTGTTGTTCCAAGAATTAAAGAGCAAGAGTGCACTTCATTTTTTTTATACCGGAATTCATCAATGGAATTTACTTCCAAACAGCATCAAATGTTCAAACAATCTTCCTCATTTTAAAAGGGCAGTGTAAGAACATGTCTCTTCGTATTAACTTGTTTTTTAAGCAGCCGAAATTTTTGTGTTTTCTGTGATTTTTTCTTTAAATTATTTTTCTGTTGCTAGATCCAGTGCAATTTTTTTTGAACTTTTTTATTTATACTTGTACTTGTATGTGTGTTTTTAAGGACCCCAATGGAATTAAGCCGTCTTTATAAACAGCTTTTCGGGTTATCCTTGGCTCTGTATTTACATGTAATACGTTTGTTTATGATACCATTGTATGTTTGTCTGTTTTTTGCCAAAATAAATAAACAAATAAAATTAAAGAAGTTAGGACGTTCCAGGCAAATTTGACAAGATATTAATTGTATGCTCACAGTGCTACGTACGTAACATAGACAGAAAGTTTACCAGGGGGATCGCGCAAGTGTTACTTGCAGTATTTTCACATAAAATTGTACAGTACGTTCTATATTAAGAGCAGTACAAGTTTGAACTTGTTTCACAATTCTGCATTTTATGGGGATCATTGTCAGTTTCAAGTCATAATCTCATCCAGGGCACTACGGACGGACTGACAGAGTGGACGGCTTTCCGCCAAATAGTGCGCAACAAGTACAAAGTGCACAGACGAGATATATACGTGTATTTGCAAAAAAAGATGTCAAAAATCAATTTGATCATACACGGATGGAAAACGATTGGACGGTATATAAGTCTACATGTACCGTTTTTGAAAGTAAAGCGAAAAATCTTTATTTCAAGAATTGATTAAGCGCCTGAAAATGATGAGGATGAGCAAAATTTTGAATTTGGTGAAAACACTGCAGGAAATACTCAGCTCGGGTTCTGATGCTGCTTGAGCGCTCACATTTTGTATGTAATATGAAACCAAACAAATCAAATCTCAAATCACTTTGATCACTAAGCAATAATTTCTGAGGTAAATAAGAAACATATGTACCTCTGTACATGAGCTCTGCATGCACATCGATCATTGTCCATATGTAATTCAAACAGCTGAATCGAAGAGATCCGGAGGTATGAAAACGAGATTTTATTGAGACATCTGCTTGTACTTGTCAAGAGTGACTTTTATCAGTGCACTACTCCAGACAAGCATATACTCGGGTCTCGACGAAAATAATTATTTGGATGGAACAGACATCACGTTAATGCTTGAAAAAATGAACTCAATGGAATGGTTAAATTTAGGTCTTATGCCTCGGAATAATTTTTTTGCTGGGGCATTACCATTGGCGTCCCGGTCCAAAAAATTGTGGGGGACATGTCCCCCCCCCCCCCATCTCCGCCCATGCATGGAGAATAATATTCCAATGATACGGCAGATGCAATATCTCATTTTATTCATAAACTCTCTCATGACATATGCCGTGTAACATTATCTGTGGCGTGATCTGCAGGATCATCACGTTACTCGGCAACTGTACCGTTTGTTTGAATGGTATGATTTGTGGGGTTCGTTACAAAAAAAATCAAGCTAATTACTTTCGTTCAATTTGTCTATTGAAACAAAGAACACGAACAGAAAGAAGAACGAAGGGAAAACCAAATGTGATGGGGTTCATCCACATCACACAATAAAAGGAAAGGCTGCATATAGGCTACATGTACTTTAAAAACCATAACACTTTTTACGGTTTTCTTTTCTTGTTTGTTACAAAAATATCCACGCCATTATCCATGCATCACTGACTATTTTTTTTCTTTAAGTTTTTGGGAAATTAATATTTAATAAAAGACTGAAATTTACATGTACATACTCTATATTCAACTGGTTTTACATTTTACTTTGTAGAATTCGGGATTAGTTCTGCCGTGTCATCTCTGTGTTTTTGTCATCTAAACTGTTTTACAAGTTTCAAGGTGATCTTAGACAAGAGCAAATGAAAAATAGAATTAGCTGTTGCAAACTGCTTACCAACCAAAATTACCTATGGTATAAATGCAAAAAAATAGTTAGTGGCCTGACGTTTCGACCCTAGCAGGGTCTTTCTCGAACGCTAAATGACAAGACTATAAACATAAACAGGTACACGTATACATTGCTGACGTAACAAAATCAGTCAAGTGGAAATAGATGATGCAGAGGAAAATACACAGAGAAAGCAGGCGGCTGAACAGAAAGGAGGGTAACAAAAGGGAGGGGGATTGGGGGAAGGGGATGGTTGACCACAAGAGGTCGGGAACACAAAGGACAAAGTCAGTGATGGGGAGAGGGAGAGAAAGGTAGTTAATTGGTGAATGAGGCAGACTGGAGGGGGGGGGGCTTATCTGTGGTGAAAAGGAGAAGGCAAAGACAAAAAGTTATTAGTCATTTCCTTCTTGGGTGTTCAGACCATGGGGTTGAATGGTCTGGAGACGTCTTATCCATAATTTCTCTCTACTCAGACGAACAATCTCTCTGTGGTTTCCTAGTGCCTCAATGCCCTGTAAAATCGTGTCAGAAATTGAGTGATTAGGAAGATTGAAATGATGTCCTACGGGTGTATCCAGCTTATGGGTGTTGACTGTGGATCTGTGGCCGTAGAAACGTCTCTTGAGTGTAGTTCTCGTTTCACCTATATATTGAACACCACAAACTTTGCAAGATATTAAATAGATTAGATTAGTGTTGGTGCAGGTGACATGACCCCTTGTCCTATGGGTGGTACCACCGGTATGGCTGGTGAAGGACCTGAAAGTTCCCTGTGGCAAATATGGCACGCCAAAGCGGAATTTATTCAACCCTGAACGGCAACTGCCAAGACTATGAAATACATCACAACTTTTTTTGAAAAGTATGTCAACATTGTAAAAAATATGTCAACATTTAAAAAATATATGTCAATATTTTAAAAAATATATGTCAACATTTCAAAAACTTATGTCAACATTTAAAAAATATATGTGAACATTTTAAAAAAATATGTCAACATTGAAAAAAAAATTATGTCAACATTGTAAACAATATGACTATCAACATTTAAAAAATGTGTCAACATTTAAAAAATATATGTCAACATTTAAAAAAATATATGTCAACATTTCAAAAACTTATGTCAACTTTTAAAATATATATGTCAACATTTTAAAAAAATATGTCAACATTTAAAAAAAAATTATGTCAACATTTTTAAAACTATGTCAACATTGTTAACAATATGTCAACATTTCAAAAACGTATGTCAACATTTAAAAAATATATGTCAACATTTCAAAAACGTATGTCAACATTTAAAAAATATATGTCAACATTTCAAAAAATATATGTCAACATTTCAAAAACTTATGTCAACATTTAAAAAATATATGTCAACATTTTAAAAAAAATATGTCAACATTTAACAAAAAATATGTCAACATTTAACAAAAATCTATGAATACAAGCTATATCAAGATTCACGGACCAACGAGTTCGATTACCTCCAGCTCTCGGCGGAATGAGGTTGCAGCAGCTTTAGTCTGGTTCCAAAAATTCCCTTAGGGGTGCACTGAACCAATTCAAGCCCAATTGAAAACAGTGTAAAATCAACAAAGTTCAGGGCCAAATAACATGCAAGCCGACATCACTGGAGTTTCTCAAACAAAAATTAAATTATTGTCTTGTACTTCATCTTTTCATTTCTTTTCGATTTTGGGTAGACTAGCCGATTACATTTTTAAATATTCACACCAAAACAAAATTACGGCGCTCCATGAGTGCCATCCACTTCTTTATTTACTCAGATAATTTATCACGTCATGTTGACATATCGCCGAGAGTAAGGCGACTTAATCACATAATTGTATCGCTAAGTCGACTTACCGTAGTCAACTTGACGACTTGTCCAGATGTATTATCTCGCCAAGTCGACTTACCGAAGTCGACTTGGTGACTTGTCCAGATGCATTATCTCTCCAAGTCGACTTTCCGAAGTCGAGATGACGACTTGTCCAGATGTATTATCTCGCCAAGTTGACTTCTCAAAGTCGAGATAACGACTTGTCCAGATGAAATATCTCGCTAAGTCGACTTCCTGAAGTCGAGATGACAACTTGTCGAGATAAATTATCTTGCCAAGTCGACTTACGATCTGGAGATGATGACATGCAAAAATCTCATTCTGTATGGATATCCCGTTGTTGAAGCACTATCGTGGATTCTTTCTTGTTCGTCGGTGCATTTGAGGTTTTCCCCACCCGTTCTTATATGAACAATAAACTGGCAGAGGAACAAGAGATAAACTGTAGGTTATTGATTTGATCTGGGTCGAAGTTGATTTGTGTTTTTTTATTTTCATCTTGTTTTAAATTACTCCCCCAAGCTTCGTAGGAAATCACACCTCTGCCTTGTTTTCCCCTATTTATCCCGTTGAAAAGTAATTCACTTCACGTAAAAAATTAACAATCATAAATTCACAAAAATGTCTTTATTGACAGGTTGCCTAAAAATGACACTTACAAATCCAAGATTTGCTTTAAATCATATTGAGATCATATTTAAGATAAAACGACTCTCACGGCTTAAATTGGTATATCGGAAAGCAAAACTCTTGTCTGATATATTTAATAAAAAGTCACTATAAAAGCCCTTATTGCCAACATTAAATCTGGGGCACTGAAGACAAAGACAAATTTGTGTTAATTTCAAGATTTTAAATGGGGAGCGCCGGGGGGGGGGGGCATTTGTTGCAGGACATTATATTCTTTTACATTTCGTTCGGAAAAGAAAAATCGAAATTTTGAAAAAGCACGTATGTAATTATACCAACAATAACCTTTCAAATTCCCAAAACTATACAATCATGCGTTGCATGTTCGTCAAGCTTAATAGCTTCTCCATAGATGATAATACTCAAACGCTTTGCATCAAAGCAACAATACCTTTTCAATGAAAACAACTCTAATGACATCATTAATCATCCGTCTCTGTGCCGCTTTATGTGTGGAAAGGAAATAGACGAGCAGACGTTTTGCATTTTTAATGAACATCAACAAAAGAGACACAACCATTAGTTGCCTCTGCACGCCGCATTTTGATCAAATTTTCAGTCTCGGTGTCGTCGGGTATTAGTTTCTAGGACTGCTATTTAATAATTAAGAAATATCAAGCCCGTTTGCGAAAATAATTTACACGTTTCAAAATGTACCACAAACGTATTGACACTCAACTTTCCTTTAGTTCTAATTTTACATGTTTTTGTGTGTGTTTACTCGACTAAACCACAGATGTCCCCGGTTCGATTCCCCATGAGTTTGTAAGCTTCAAAAGGGGTTTTATGAGCAGTTAGTCTCCATTTCTCTGTGAAGTAGTTTTTCTGCCAATTGTCCTGTTGGAGATGGTGGTTAGGATGTTTTTTATGGGCATTTATTTTGATATTGTGCAGATTACTTAGGAATTGGCGACGAAGATTCAGTGGGGGGTCGCCACATTCAAGTTGAAGTTTATACAAAGGTGAACCTTGGAGGGCTCCAGTGCAGAGTTTGAGGGACTGGTATTGGATACTGTCCAACTTCTGTTTGATAGTGGCTGAAGCTGAATCAAAAGCTTCGCAACCATATTCAAGGATCGGTTTAATGAGGGCATTATATAACTGGAAAAGTGTCTTACAGTCAGCGCCCCATGTAGTTCCACTAATGCAACGCAAAAGGTTAAGTTTTCTCTTACATTTAGTGACAATATTGTTAATGTGGTGCTTCCAGGTTAACTTGCTGTCAAAGGTGACACCCAGGAATTTAGCTGATTGGAGGATTTGGATATTATGGTCTTGAAGGAGGAGAGAAATATTAGATTTCTGTTTGTTTGTGAAGAGGATCGCTATCGTTTTGGGTTGAGAGAGCTTGAATCCCCATTTTCCGCACCATGAAAGGATATTGTTGAGACTTTTTTGGATTTTCTTTTGAATGAATGGGATGTTTCTGTTTGACTTCCAGATCGCTATATCGTCGGCATATTGGGACATGTGAACATCTGGTATGTGGTGGGAAAGATCGTTAACTGCAATATTGAACAAAAGGGGGCTGATGACACTGCCTTGAGGGACGCCATGTTCTTGAATTCTTTCTGAGGAGGGGGTGTCATTAGTTTTTACTTGAATTTTCCTGTCGCTGAGGAAGTTGTTAATCCAGCAGATAACGCGACCATATACGCCCATGGCTTGAAGTTTGATGATGACCCCTTTGCGCCAAAGCATATCGTAGGCCTTTTCGACGTCTAGGAAAACCGCAAGGGTGCTTTCTTTGTTCGCCCGGGCTTTATTTATCGATGACTCCAGATTGATAATGTGGTCTTTGGTGCTGCGGCCTTTTCTAAATCCACTCTGATGTTGGCTGAAAAGATCATGTGTTTCAATGTACCAGATCAGAGAAGACGGCAATTAATAATTCGTTCCATCAGTTTACAAAAGGTGAAGGTGAGGGCTATAGGTCGGTAGGATGAAGGGTTGACAGGATCTTTCCCTGGTTTGAGAATTGGGATGAGAATAGTTTCTTTCCATTGCACGGGACATTGGGAAGTGTGCCAAACCATATTGAATATAATAAGCAGGTATTCACGAACTTTGATGGGGAGATGTTTAATGACCATATTACTAATTCCGTCTTTACCAGGGGTGGTGCACATAGAAGCATCGATGGCATGGTTTACCTCATCAATGTTAAAAGGCTCATTAATAACACTATCATTGCTGTTATTAAGTTGGATGTTATTTTCAGCATCTTGTTTAGTCTTGATGAAGGAGGGATTGTAATTACTAGTACTACTTATTTTGGCGAAGATTGAAAAAAAATCAAACAAACAAATTGAAAACCTTGGAGGGGGTGGGTTCCACCCCCTCGACCCCCCCCCCGGTGCCACTGATAATTAGTTATCCCACAAGCGCGCTTGGAATATTGGAATATGAAACAATGCAATGCTGCTGTGACCCATATGCCACCCGACGCACTACAATATTCCGTGTTCCACGAGCCATAACGAATTTTTCTTCAAGCAAACTTGACGTCGAATGCGTACATTGTACGTGGTGAGGGATGTAGGTGCATAGTGTATCGGACCGTTCAGCAGCAAATAAAAAGAACACAATACATACATGTACATATACATTCGATATCTGGGGTGCAATATAGGTGTGCAATATTATATCAAATCACACTGTCGTTGCTATAGATGGACTAATCAGGGTCTAGGATTCAAGTTTGCTTGAAGATAATACTCAATATCGCAATCAAAGTTACCTTACTCATTCATCACTGCGCTTCTTGAAATTTAATGAGTCACACAGACTTGGCAATTTTTTCCTTCGAGTCAAATTTCACCTGGATGTGTGTCCGCTGTACTGGGTCTGGATAGAAAGCATAGAGCTGTTGCGTATCCTTAACAGTAACTGCTAATGACAATCGACTCTCAAGCATTCGACGTCAAGTTTGCTTGAAGATAAATTCGTTAGCCCACTTGCGCTTGTGGAACACGGAATAATGTAGTGCGTCGGGTGGCATATGGGTCACAGTAGCATTGCATTGTTTCATATTCCAAGCGCGCTCGTGGGATAACTAATTATAAGTGGCACCAGGGAGGGGGGGGGGCCTCAAGGGGCTGGAACCCACCCCCCCCCCCCCCCACCCCCTCCAAGGTTGCCAATGCCAATTTATTTGTTTGATTTTTGGGTAATTCTTTTTTTTTCAATCTTCTACAGAAATTGGAAACCAAACAAATTATGAGGCACCCCCCCCCCCCCCCCACACACATACACACACACAAAAAGCAAAATCCTGGGTGGGCCACTGCTGATAATTTATATTATGAGTCTGGTTAGACCTCATCAGCCCTAAACATGAGATATTCGCAAAGCAAGATTAATTTAAGTAGCTTTAGAAACAGAATAGTAAGTTGTGTGGGTGGATTTCTAATGTAAAGTCTATAAATTGACCCATTTGTAACCCACCAACTGTACAAAAATAGTCATAAAGTTGTAAATTTTGAAGACCCCAATTGATTTTTAGTAGATTCTGATAGAGGAAGACATGCTCTATCAAGTCATTTTCATTTCGTTGATTTTCGGAATGATACATTAGTACATAAATTGGGTCAAAGGTCACGATAACATATTAAAGGTCAAGTGACCTCCTTTTCACAAAATTTAATTTTGACAAAAGAGTTCATTTGAGCATGCAATTCTTATTATTTTGATACCAAATTCGCATATATTCGATGAAAATTGACATGGTTTTGACATATTTCTACCAAAAGGGTGGTATTTTACTCTAAAAATGTCAATTTTGCATGGTTTCTGCCCTGACCACATGGTCAAGGGCGGATCCAGAACACAATATTAGGGGAGGCCAAAAAAAAATTGGTCCCCCAAAAAAGTGGGTCAAAAAAATTACGGCGTGGGGTTCGGGGCCCGCTTAGGGCCCCGAAAAAGATTTGGATTCTAGATGCTCTGTGGTGCGATCTGAGGCAATTTCTGACCACTTTAACCAATGTTTTTTTGAGGAAAAGATGGTGGTGTACTCATTGCCTGCCTTTATTGCGATGTTACATAAAAAAAAAAAATTTGGTTTCGTTTTTTTTTTTTTTGGGGGGGGCCATGGCCCCCCTTCACGGATGCCGAGTTCCTTAGTTGAACACTGGATGATGGCCTCGCAGATCTGTTTGTTGGTGTCACCATCAGTGAATCCTCCGTGAAGTTGAATCAACATGAGGGGAGCTGAGGCCGGTCCAGCACCCATGAACATCCTCACTCCTGCTCGGACACGTACTGTAGCCGCCTTGGTGGATCAAAAAATACAAAATATAAAACAACAAAATGGTCATACACCGAACCTTGTGTGAAGACATATCAAAATATTTTGGCTCTAAATTTGACAGTTTTAGCTCATTATTCGATGGCTTTTGAAAATAGACCCCTTGCATTTGACGTTACATCTGAGGACAGCGGTTGTGTTTGTTTCTTTGTGATATGAAATTTGAAAAAAGGAAGTTCTAGTGCCCAAATTAGGAAAAGAATTCCATACTCGTATTTCAGTTATCTGTCACTAAACACATCAATGTTCACCTCACTTTGTGATTTCACCCAATATAAGACATATCCATGAAGCTCTGGCAATGCGAAGACATTTTTTTGGAAAAATGTGTTTTTAAAACCCACACTTTGGATGCACACATCAGCTCGGCAACAGATGGTCTTGGCGGCCATTTGTGGCATTGGTTATTGATGTACATGTATGCGGTGCGCGTGACGTGACATCGACAACGCACTACCCGTAACCAATGATACTAGTGCAATACGACATCATGAATACTTTATTTGTAATGAATAAAGATCATTAGCCCATACTTTAAATACATCAAATAATCCCTCACTGGCAACAATCGTTGGACTAGTGTAGCGGATACGATAAATAAGGCTGGTGTGATTAAATAACATTACCAACATTACCTGTTCGAATCCCGGTGAAGTAAATAACCATGGTAACTGGTAAATAAAGAGGATTGGAGGAGGGTAGAGAGTGAGAGTCCAGGAGGGAAAATAGATGGAAAGAACCATAAAAAGTAACATTTTGGCGCTTGAAAATTTATTGAAAAAAGTGGCGTACATACATGTATGGAAATCTTTCCTAAATTAGGCCAACTGTCTATTGCGGGTCTAGATTTGATTTAGCCCCATAAATGTGGCCAATTTACTGGACTTCCCCCGTAAAGGCCACACTTCCACCATGTACAAAAACATGTCGAACTTTGTCAAATTTTGATTTTCACATTTAGGCTTAGTTTGTAGTTTATTTTTGCCTTAGCAGCTTATTCTCCCTCTTTATAGGCTAAGTAGAAAGTGCTGCCTTTTTTCAGATGTCTAATTTTGGTGAAATTTTGATATGCAAACGTGTGCACACGAATCACTCAAAGGCAGCACTTTCTGCTAGGTAGTCCAGTAAATTGGCCACATTTATGGGGCTACAATCCCGGCCTAAATGGTTGGGACACTCTGAAATAACCTTAGCCTCCAACGGTCACCAACTCCCCTGCTCCCTCGGTCAATGTTGTTCTCTTCAGGGGATGGAGCACACACCGCGCAATGAGAGACAACATTGAGCGGGGGCTGGGGGATGGGGGCCAAGCGAGATTTGGCCAGGATTGTCTGAATTTTTTCATTTTTTTCAAAATATGCATGACATGCCGTTTTGGGAGCTGTTTTTTTTAGTTTTGTTTCCAAAATTTATATGAAATGGCGGCCGAAGGTTGAATGAAAGAACACATATTTAGGCCAGATAATAATGATCAATAGGAATACAAAAATGAAAATTAAAAATACAAATGTTCCAATTCTTTAAAATCACAACTTTATTGTTGCGTGCATTGTAACGGTTCGCCATGACGGTTCACCATGCCATTTTTGCCAACAAAGTGTACAAAATACAGTTTGTGTTTAACTTGAAAGGCTCATTATGATACACAAACAATATACAATCCTTGTCAATCTGTTTGTATTCCATCATTCCGTTAATTTGCCCAAAAATCCATCGGTGATCTATCTAAACCAAAATATAAAGGAGTTGAGTGACTCTGCTTCTGATATAATTTACAGTGGTGAACCATGGTTTAATACACTATGGCTTGGATGGATTTTTCGTCCAAATGAGGGATTAAAAACAAATTGAAGAAGATGATACGTTGTTTGTGTATCCTAATACGGCTTTCACGTCGAACACAATCTGTATTTTGTAAAAAATATCGGCCAAAATGACATGGTGCACCGTCATGGTGAATCGTGTGCATTGACCATGTTACCAGCGTGCGCGTGTGTGTACTATTATTCGAGGGCGTACTACGCGCAATATCCAAATCCAATCAGACAATCCCGGCCAAAATGGTTGGGACACTTGGAAATAACCTTAGCCTCCAACGGTCACCAACTCCCCCGCTCCCATGGTCAATGTTGTTCTCTCCAGCGGATGGAGCACACACCGCGCAATGAAAGACAACATTGAGCGGGGGCTGGGGGGTTGGGGGCCAAGCGAGATTTGGCCAGGATTGTAGCTTAATGCATGATTTAACTTAGTCCGACAATTTGGGACTCTCAATACTGTGTTTGAGAGTCCCAAAACTTAAGGTATTGAAAACATGCAAAACATGAAAATAGACTGGCACCTAAAACAACCAGTCCAGCACAGCTTCAGTCATGTCAGTAGGGCCTACTGCATCAATCAGCCATGCCAAAAGAATTTAAGAAACATGTGGCATGAAGCGGGAACTAGTCTCGATTTACTACGCATTTCTCCATAGTAAAGCCACCAGACTATTGACACTGAATAAAGAGGTCAGTCTTTCCAAATAGTTGGACCATGGTTGGACATGTACGGGAATAATGTACCAGTCTAGTCTTTCATGTCTTTAGGCCCAATTTGGAATCACTTGATTTCCTTCTCATGTGCAAAATGTTGAAGAAAAGTCTCCTTCAAAAATTGAATTCAGTCTGCAAACTAGGTTGGTGAAATACTGAGGACATTTTCTTTGCATTATTTAGTTCATGACCTCGTGTTTGTATGGCCAGCCGCGCCGCGCGCCCGACAAACGTCATAAACTATGATGCATATTCATTATCTTGCCCAAGCACGCCCGCATAATGCTTACATTACAACGCGGCCGCCATTTTTAAATCGCATGGAGGGCATTTTCGGGACGATATTTGTGGAAGATGATGACTGAAAGTCGTCTTTTGGCCAGATGGATGAAAATATTGAGACCAAAAAACGTTTTTTCGAAAAGGTATGAGTTGCTCTACGACTAAGAACCTTAACTTTGGAATTTTTTGTCCTGGGTGAAAAGATAATCTCGATCAAAATCTGTGGCAAAATCGCTACATCAGAGGGAAAAAAGTTCAGTCTGTGGGGAAGCATTGAGCGTCTGGCCGTACTACAGAGCTTGCGATATCGCAGTCGGGTTAATGTAGGCTAGTCTTATGTTGTAGTACGGCGCGAGCTATAACAAAAATGACAGCGCCCTCAAGCTCCGGTCCATTATTTATGGGAGAACAAAGGTGTTTGGGGACTCCAGCTTCGTTTCAGTTTTGGCTTCATGCCCCCCCCCCCTGCCCCCACCACTAAAGCCCCAAATTTGCCCCTCGCCCAATATTAAACCAGAAGAAGTATATAAGAGTGTTTTAACCCGATTATCTTTCAGCCTTCGGATTAAAGTACCCACGTCAAATTAATTCTGGACAATTAATTCTGGATCTGAGATATGCTATTAATGGTTTGGGAAGATGTTTTGTTGTTTAAAATAAAATAATTACTTTCCAAGTATTGCGTAAGTTGTTTTTTTCCTGTTCGAACGGACGAGCAATACATTTTCTTAGATGTACATTATGCTAGTTAGATTTTAAAAAGAAGAAAATTATACCTTGTGTTTTTCTTAAATCACTGTCATCATCGTTAATTGATAAATTAAAGGTTAATGATTAAAAGACGAATCAAATTGTTGTTGTTATATTTTAGATTACATCCTTTTCCAAAATACTTTCCCTTTAAAGTGGCATAGCTCCATCCATTAATTGTGTACAATTGTTTTTAAAGCGATTTAGGATCAAAGCTTCCTTTGTATTTCATTGCACAGATCTAGTCCTTTCATCTAAACGAGGTTAGACATACATGTGGAAGTACTCTGAATTCATGAATCTAACACATCTCTTTTTTTTTACATTTTAAACAGCTTTTATTTTACATCAGCCTCACCTGGCAATTAAACGTGTTATTCAATATGTTTGGTTTTTTTTTTTCAAATAATGTTTTCTCATCAATAGTGTTGGTTAAGCTCACACAAACGGAATTAAATGTCGTCGTACTGAGTGTAAAACGTATCTTCAACCAAGAACCGGCAGTGCTTTCCTTATCCAGTTTAAAATCGACATAGAGACACTTATAACAATTGTCAATAAATGTATAATTTATTGTAAGAATATACTTTTACGCCACGGCACATCAACAAATTATTAACATCGACTCGAGTAATAACCATATATTTGTATACAGCAAAAGGCATACGATATACGAAACTTTCTGTACTGTTCGTTTTATAAGCGTACATTAATTAATCGATGGTCATATTGAAATTACATAATACAACATAAAAGTCCAGCCCTTATCTCAAATCCAGTAATCACCTGCAAGCTTCTCGCAATGTAAATCTTCATGCAAAGTTTAGAATAAAAAATGTTTTTACAAGAATTCAACATTATGAAGGTACGAATATTTTTTTTATAATTTCCCCCATTTTTGGGGCTAAATGTGAATTTTATATATATACACTATATGTTACAGCCGATTCAGCATTTAAACTATGTCGATTCAGTTTTTGTGTCAATCCTTCGTATTAATTCCTGTGTTGATTTAGTGTCCGACAGTTATCCATCTATAGGCGCAACCACTTTTTGTTAAGGCCAAAAAAAAGTCTCCGGTTTCTGGTATGCGCGCGCGTCGCCGTAGCCATGCGCGTCGGCAAAATGAAAAAGTTTTTTTTTTCAATGAAAGATGATGTCTCAAAACCACCAAACTCACTGGTTTGACTGGAATTCTGCTGCTGCGCAATTTCAACCTGTTTTTAGATGGGGTTATGATCGAGAATAAGCTTTATGTGGCCTTTCTGGACTCCCATATATTTGCACTAAGTTTAGTCGGGCACCATTTGCAGTCATCAGCCGACATTTGAAGCAAAAAAGTCGGGTAAAAAAAAAAAAAGCCGCGTCGCCGCACCACTTTTTGGACAAGCTCCATACCAGAAACCGGAGACTTTTTTTGGCCTAATAGGCTACATTTTGAATTTATAATCCTTAAAACTGTCAAGTGTTTGCCTTAAACAACACCACTGAAGATTTGTTCTCATCAATGGTGTTGGTTAAGCTCACACACATCAGAAACTGAATTAAATTTCGTACAAAGTGTTACACGTGTCTTTAATTAACCAATCCCCTCTAGTGCTTTCTTTTTACAGTTAAGAATCGATATTAACACTGATTATTGTCCATAAATATATAGAATGCAGATAATACTATGCCTCGGCACTTTATACAGCAAAAGACGTACGCAAGACGAAACTGTCCGTGCTTTTCGTTACAACATCGTACATTAATTAATCGATGGTCACATTGAAATTACATTAACTTGAATACAACATAAACATCCAACCCAATTATTTCAAATCCAATAATCACAAGCTTCTCGCAATGTAAATCTTCATGCAAAGTTTAGAATGAAAGAAACATATTCTCACAAGAATTTAAAGGGCTAAAATATGAACTTTTCTTAGGAACATAGTTTGTGCAACTTTCCACATTTCTTAAATGTTTAGACACTATTTTACATCCCTTTTTGGTTTATTTTATTGAAAAGTGCACTTCTTTCAATATGTACATTTGTCCCTACTTTTCAGAACAACTGAGGGCGCTGTTACTGCGATGTCATTTTGGGATGACACTGTTCAGTTTAGGGGTTTTCTGTTCAAATTGTGAACCCATAACATTGCTCACTGAAAATATCTGTTGTGAAATGTTTGATCTATGGCTTACTATCATGAACTGACACAGTAACGAATCGTGATCATAGAAAAGAAATTTCAAAACAGCAGAATATCCAAAATTCTGGCAACTGTTGGTGCTGAAATAACTGTAACATTGAGGTTTCTGCCTGAAATAATATCCCAGTGTCTTGTACTCATGAATATGGAAATTGGCAATAGCATAAATAAAAAAAAAGGCAACAAACTGCCCTTGAAAGTGGCAAATCAAAAATTGAAAATAAGTTAAATGGGACACAAAGATGTATTTTCAAGGATTGCATAAAAAAAATAAAAAGTCCTTTACAATTATGAAGGTCTACGCGAATATTCTTTTTTCCTGCTTTTTTGGCTATATATGCAAATTTTCACAAGCAAAATAAGTATTCGTAGATAGAAGTATATATGCAATGTATACTAATTCAGCATTTAATCTTGCCTGGTGTTTTGGTTTAGTTTAGTGTCAATCCTTCGCATTAATTTCTTTGTTGATTAAGTATCCAACAGAAAGTCAATGAGCTATTTTTAGGCACAGCCACTATTTTTAATTAATGGGCTACATTTTGGATTAACAATCTTTAAAACTGTAAAGTTGTTTGCCTGAAGCCAGGAGCGCGCTCAGTTGACATACCATGGCCTTTTTAATTGACAAGTTACATCAGTTAGTAACATACTAATGTATCATAAGCGTATAAAGGATGTTCGCCGAATGCATGCATCATTGTAAAATTCATCGCATGGCCCCTTTAGTAAATCTGTACCATTTGTAAAAAAAAAAAAACAATGTTTTTTTAATTAAAAAAAATGAAGCTTACATTATCAAGTAATACAATGGCGGAGTAGATTTTATGGGTATAGGCCCTAAGCGCCTACTTCCCTGAGCGCCCTCATTGAATGTGTCCTGACCTGAAGACAGCTTTGATCGTCCCCTCCCCGTGCTTATTTCTTCAGAAACAATTGACGGAAAAAACCTCCAAAGCTGAACAAACACGACCAATAATCACGCGTGATGTTGCACAAAATACGAAGTTTCCAACAACATCTGAACAACAAACGTTATGACAACTAAATCGGGGAAATCGTTTTGTAAATCATCGTCGTCAGTCATTCACTCTCAAAACGCTGGTTAAAATTTTGTTTGTTAAAAAAGTTGGTTGATATTTTATCAACGTTATGCAAAATTGTCCAATTTTGCCCAACGTTTACCCATCGTTGGGCATATTTTGCCCAACGTTGGTTAATTTGTTTTAACCAACCGTTGGGCTGTTCACCTGTTAAGCAGCAACAGTTGGTTAAAAGTAGTCATTTTACCCAACTATGGTTAAAATCGGGTACATTTAACCAGTATTTGGTGAAAGGACTACTTTTAACCAACTGTTGCTTAACAGGTGAACAGCCCAACGGTTGGTTAAAAAAAAAATAACCAACACGTTGGGTAAACGTTGGGCAAAATTGACAATTTTACACAGCGTTGGTTAAAATTTTAACCAACTTTTGTAACCAACAAAATTTTAACCAGCGTTTTGAGAGTGTTCCACAGTATGTAAATGAGCAGTTGATTAAAATATGCTTGGCCTGATACCAGGGTTCGATTTCGCCATGTCTTTTGCGCAGATCAAAGCCACGGCTATATCCATATCCTTTTAGGTATGAATTACTTTGCAATAACAGACAACTGTATGCGCTGATTCACTTTCGGGGTTTTTGCCTTTGGTTTAGCCGCGAAACAAACTGTGAAGAAAGTGTAAAGCAAAGGATTGAGAGACGAGTTGATTGGCAGAACCAGAACCACAACCCATGCATACACCTCGGTGGATAGAGCGACTTTTCCTGTCTGAGACAGAATCCCCAGGATGATTATTGGCATCCAACAGCAGAAATCCGTCATCACGATCAACGCCATCTTGGCCGCCATTTTGATTTCACGCTCCCTGTGGGCATTCACTCGGACAGCCCTGGTCGTCCGCTTGACACTGATGAAGATGGCGACGTTGCAACTCAGGACAATAAGAAATGAAACCAGATTGACACCAAGGAAGAGGACGATTGACAGGATCCAAGATGGCTTCTCACCTGTGGCTACAGAAATGTTAATGCCGAGTGTCCGTAGTGAGGACGAATACATACCACTAAAAAGAGTCTCGCTTCTCACATCAGATGCCTTAGTGGTAAGAGGAAGGCCGATACAAACATCCGAAAGTCCATATATATCAGAATCAGACCCAACTGAAAGTATTGGCACGATGCTCAGACAAAGTGCCAGAAACCACAAGACAGCAATGATAGTTGTTGTTGATTTTCCCCCAAGAGAGAAGTTTCTCAACGGAAACACAATGCCTAGGAAGCAGTCAAAGCTGATGAGTGTCACAAAAAATACCGATGCCTCACTGGACAGAACTGACAGAACTCCAGCAACTTTACACAACATGCTGGAGCGCCACTCTGGGGCCGCAAGAAAGTAGTCCTCGCCAAACGTAAGATCTGCCCAGCTATGATTATCATGTACACACCCATCATGAAGTCTGCGATTGCCAGATTTCCAACCATACGTGAGAGCGTTTTTTTACCCCCTCCGTCCCCTTTCTGTTTAAGTCTCCAAATCAGGACAGTCGGATTACCAATAAGGGCGCTTATTCCCAATACCCACAACACCACTCGTAGTATGTCATTTGGCATAAGGCCGTCGCACAGCTTCAAATCTGGTTTAGGCTTTGTAGTTGAACAGTTTTGCTCGATCGAAAAGTGATGCAACTTGGATAAGGCACAGCAAAGACGGTACTCATCCACGTGTCTGAAAATTAAATGAATTAAATGTTTTTAAACACTACACACAATGTATTAAGATTTTCGTGTCAGTACTGCACATAGTATTTGACGCTCTCCTGAATTGGATAAGAATTGGGTGCCGGAAGACTTTCCCAGGCAGCATCATCATTCGTGTTTGATAAAAAACTATTGTAATTGTTGTTATTTGAAAAGCAACTCAATGACTTACGCTTGTTGCAAGGCTGGTAACCCATCAGAGGCGACCTTATCAAGCTTAGTCAACGTGCCTGATATGTTAAGCAGGAAACTGGAAAAATGACAGAAAAATTGACACTTTACCAAGATATGCCTTCGGCTTATACTGTTTTCGTTCGTACGTTAATTTTCTTTCAAACGTGTCATCTGTTGAACCTCCGAGCCATCAAGTCTCGAGCTAGTTTGTAATTGTATACTATGGGCGGCCATTAGGGCAAAAAAGACAATCACAAAATTAAGTTAAGCAAAAATAAAATAAAATAAAATGCAAACTTAAACAATAACGTACAATTAACAATGAAAATGTAGGACAACAAAACAAAATTGAAACGTAAAAATAAACATAACAAATAAAATATTCATGTTAAATGTACAATAAAACACAAATTAAACTAAACCCAACATTACTGCAAGCCCCGCGAAGAATGTATACCCCAAAATTACTGTAAGTATCGCGACGAATGTAAACCCCAAAATTACTGTAAGTATCGCGACGAATGTAAACCCCAAAATTACTGTAAGTATCGCGACGAATGTAAACCCCAAAATTACTGTAAGTCCCGCGACGAATGTATACCCCAAAATTACTGCAAGCCCCGCGACGAATGTTAACCCCAAAATTACTGTAAGTCCCGCGTCGAATGTATTACCCCAATATTACTGTAAGTCCCGGCCGCGACGAATGTATACCCCGAGATTACTGTATTAGTCCCGCGACGAATGTAAACCCCAAAATTACTGTAAGCCCCGCGTCGAATGTAAACCCCAAAATTACTGTAAGTCCCGCGACGAATGTATACCCCAAAATTACTATAAGTCCCGCGACAAAATTGTAAACCCCAAAATTACTTAAAGCGGGGTACCAGTCTACATGGACTGGTATACAACAACCTATCACTGCAGCGTGGCTGCGCTACACAGACTGTTCACGTGCAACTTTTGCGTTTATTTGGAGGCCGAGGGGGCGTAATCATACACGAAGTCACTCAAGTCGGATGGAGGGGATTTTTTTTGGGGGGGGGGGGCAGCCACCATGATCAATTAATTTTGTCAGATTGGGCATGTTTTTCTTTTTTGAGAAGTGATTTATTGCTGAGAACATAGCAAGGATGGACCGATATGTGCAGGCTAAGTTCAGGGAATAATTTTTATTGTTGGAAAATTGCAAGAAAATTTGCCAATTTGCCGCCGTGAAGTACTATTTAAAGGGGAAAAAAATGAAAAAAATTGGGTTTTGGGTTTTGTTATAATCATCAGCAGGACTGTTGCTAATTCTTTTATACTTGTTGGGCTGGGAGTCAAAATGATCCGAGGACCGAAGGCTCTGCGAACATTTTTGATTGAGAATATTTCTGTTGATTTACATTGGTATGGATACCAGTGTAGTTACATAATTGAGCTGCCCAGAGTGTATTTGTTAGGTTTTTCAATATGTAAAATACGCATTTAGGAAGTTCCGGTTCCGATACAAGGTGGTGGCGGTGGGTGGGTTAACTTGTGGGTTAACTTGGGTGGGTTAACTAAATTATGCCGTCCCACCTGTTGTTTTTGTGACGGGTGAAACAGAGGATATTTTGGGGTGCTTTTTCCGAACTTCATTAGCCACCATATGTTTAGTCTTCTACGTATTCACTCCAAAATTGGTCCTCCAAAAAGTGAGTCCAAAAAATTACGGCGTGCGGTTTGAATTTTTGGATTCTAGATGCTCTGTGGTGCGATCTGAGGCAATTTCTGACCACTTTTTCAATTTTTTTTTTAGGAAAAGATGGTGGTGTACGCAGTGCCTGCCTTTATAAACATAAAAGTCAAAGACAAGTTGCATCTTTTCATCGGTTAATTTCTCTTAACGTTCACGAGAATCTCACCTTTTTGACTGAGGAAGAAGGGTTAAATCTTCTTTGTTGTATTCGCGTTTTTCAACTTTGTCTCTGAAATACGCTCTAGGCATTATGTACCTACACTGGTACCGATATCCATACCAGTGTAAATCAACAGAATTTTCCCCTACAACTTACAAGACTTATAGTCATGCTGGTCGCAAGATAAAGTCAAAAATGTTTATCAGTTCGCAGAGCCTTCAGTCCTCAGATCATTTGACTCCTTTCCCAAAAAGTAAAAAGAAAGAAGAACGGCCTTCCTGCTGATGCTGATAACAAAACCCAATTTTATTCCCCGTTAAATCAACTTTACTTCACGGCGGCAAATTGGCAATTTTCTTGGAATTTTCCAAAAATTAATATTATTCCCTGAACTTAGCCTGCACATATCGGTCCATCCTTGCTATGTTCTCTATTAATCACTTCTCAAAAAAGAAAAAAATGCCCAATCTGACAATATTAATTGATCATGGTGGCTGCCCCCCCCCCCCCCCAATTTCCCCTCCAATCCGACTTGACATGTAACATAGTGGCTTCGTGTAATTACGCCCCTCCAAATAAACGCAAAAGTTGCACGTGTACAGTCCATGTAGCGCGGCCACGCTGCAGTGATAGGCCGTTCTGTACCAGTCCATGTAGACTGGTACCCCGCTTTAAGTAATTTTGGGGTTTACAATTTTGTCGCGGGACTTACAGTAATTTTGGGGTTGACATTCGTCGCGGGACTAATACAGTAATTTTGGGGTACATTCGTCGCGGGGCTTACAGTAATTTTGGGGTATACATTCGTCGCGGGACTTACAGTAATTTTGGGGTATACATTCGACGCGGGACTTACAGTAATTTTGGGGTTAACATTCGTCGCGGGACTTACAGTAATTTTGGGTTTAGATTAATGTGTGTTTTATTGTACATTTAACACGAATGTTTTATTTGTTATGTTTAATTTGTGTTTTTATTTTTTTAGGATTCAATTTGTTTTGGGTTTCTTTATTTTGTTGTCCTCCATTTTTATTGTTAATTGTACGTTATTGTTTATTATTTTGCATTTAATTTTATTGTATTTTTGTTTAACTTTAATTTTGTGATTGTCTTTTTTGCCCTAATGGCCGCCCATAGTATGCAAGATTGCAAATTTATATTTGATAACAAATATAAATTGGTGAAAATTTGGTGAAAATTTGAAAGATTTTTATTATTTTGTTTTTAATGTTTCTTTTTAGCACGGCATGTGCCTTGGTTTATAACGTCTTTACAAAACCTACTAAGACTAGCGGTTCTTTTGTAATATTTGGATAATTTATGTCGGTGTTAAAGTAATTTAGCAACAACTGAAATCTGCAAACTTTACTTAAAAGGAGCCGTAAATGCAAACGATCCAAATAAAACAATGCTGAACAGCTTTTTCAGTTTGACTGTTTAAAATTAGAATATAAAAAAATCACACGCTGGCTTTCTTTATTAAATCAATAATAATACATGAGCAAAGTTACGTGAGAAGAATTGATTTCCCAATTTCTTTTTAAACCCACAACATTACGACAATAACAGTTTTATTATCTCATCAAAATAAAAAGTACGTGATTACCCCCGATTAAAGTCTTAATTTACCAGCTATTTCAAGGATCGAACTCGAAAGAAAATGGTTACGGGTAGAGAGAGTCAGATTGATACCCAAATCTTAAAATACGCAAATTGAGATTGCACTCTCCGCTGCAGTGACATCAAAAACAAAACAAGTGCCGTTTCAAACTTACAGAAATTGAAGACTTGACAGCCCGCTAAACGCGTCGGCAGGAATCGACTCTACAGGAAGACTTTGCATCCCACTGTCAAATCAAGTAAAGAATGAACAGAGTTGAAATACACAGGGTGTTCTCTCAGAGAAGGGTATCACAACAGGGCTGGATTCAGTGTTTCGTAGGCCCTAGGCATACTAGGCACCAGCACCAATTTCATGTTAATGCTAAGCTGTAGGCCTACTATAACTAGCAAGCCAGTCCAAACTGGTAGCTCTCTAAAGCCTGTTGGCACACAGTGGTATATGTTTAGTAGGCCCTCATTTTTTTTCGTAGGGCCCCGAATTTTTTTCGTAGGCCCTATAGCACACAGTGCCTACAGTGCCTACTGTGCCTATCGGAAAATATGGGCCTGATCACAAAACAAAGGGATGTATTACCAAATAATATGACCAAACTATGAACAATATGACCATTATTATGGTCGTCATAAACTACTTTGCGGTAAACTTTCCAATGATATCATGGATGCATTCCTCTGGTCACACATCACCGACTTCCACGATTTATGATAAAAAAACCATAAAATAATGGTCGTTGAGTTTATAACTTGTTCATATTGTACCTTTGTTTGGGGATTACTTTTCGCGGGACAGCAATATATTTCTACTATACATTCCAACGACGACACATTGCAAACATACATACATGTATTATTTCGTTGGAAAACACATTGGAAGTAGTCATTACGATCTGTTACATATTTTTTCTCAATAAATCAATACTGTGACTTCCCCAAGTCAGAGAATTGATAGAAATAAATGTGTGCTTGGAAGGTATTAAACACTTTGTTTAAGACTGGTTGGAGTCTGGATGCTGAAAATTACCCGTGGCGAAACCGAGGGTAATTATGAGCATTCCAGGCGCAAATCAGTCTTAAACCTTCAGTGCGTTCGATTACTCCCCCAGCTTACTCGCACCTAGCTCCTCGCGTGATGACGTTGACCATGTTGTATATATATGAAACCAGCGCGCGTGCGTGTGTATTGTTATTTGAGGGCGTAATACGCGCAATGTCCAAATCCTAACATCAAGGCTATAATACATTCAGACACTCCCGGCAGGGTGACAGTTTTAGCCGATTTTCGGCTAATTTTAACAGATTTTTTTGTAAAAAAAAAACGAGCTTGACAGAAAATTTGACAGAATAAATATATTTGGCAGATTTCTGGCATTATTCTGCAAAAATGGTGATTAACAGCTAAAAACCATAGCAAATTTGGAAAAAAATGTACATTTGTTTAAAAAAATCTTCAGTCTTTTCAAACTGAACAAATCCTTGGATAAATGGAACAGGTTGGCTGGTCTAGGTGCTGAGATTTACTGGGAACCTGACTTAACGCCGCAACCGCGTTTTGCCTAAAATTTACCCAATAATTTCAAAACATCTTTATGTGACTATAGACTGTTAATTATGTTAGTTGAACCTTAATTAAGGCAGCACTACAAATCTGCATGTGATTTTAAGGGTTTCCAGTGTATTTCGCGGAAATCTGGGGAATTTGGCAGATTTTTGATAAATCTGACAGATTTTTGAAGCGCATTTAGCAGAATTTTGCCATGACCTTACGGTCACCCTGACTCCCGGCCAAAATGGTTGGTTACTTCCTGAGCCTGCTAGCGTAATTTTTATTCCTAGGAGGGTTAGGGGCAATGTCATGAATAATTCATGTTTATCCATGAGAACGGACAATGACATCAACAGCATTGTTGTTAGTTACTCAACTAGTTACAATACATTAAAGCATTTTAAAGAACGGTTGTCGTCGAGCTACCACACAGTAGCATAGTGGATAGCGAGATGAGCTATGGATACAACGATCCCTGGTTCGAATCCACGTCGTCGCTGCTCATTTTCATTAGCTATTTTTCTTCTCCAAATTTATCACTGAGATAATTTTAAATTAATGGGAAAATAGAACGAGAACTTCAGTCTTGCAATGATTCAAAGGAAAAACTGAATTATTCATAAAATTGCCCCTAACCCTCCTAGGAAAAAAATATTACGCAGCCTGCCACGGTCACCCACTCCCCCGCTCCCCCGGTTGTTCTCCCCAGCTGATGGAGCACACACCGCGCAATGAGAGACAACATTGAACAGGGGCCTGGTTGGAAGAAGTCCTGACTTCTAATCGGAAGAAGTCATGACTTCTAATCAGGTGATCCGAGTTCGAATCTCAGTGAGCGTTTTCACTTCTTCTCATTTTACCTTTTAAATAAGTAAAGTGAGGAAGGAACATTTCTCACTAGACGTAAAGCCTGTCTTGGGTTTGTGTTATGGAGAACAAGGCATTAGATATGCATGTATAATGGACCAATCAGACGATGGAAAGCGGATGCCGTTGGGAACAAAAAGAAATATTTTTTTTCTGTACACATGCATATGGGCGTATTTCGAAGTTACGTTGAGTTGCAAGTCAGGTTCTCGGACTTTATTTTCCCTTGAAAAAATCCTCCAAAACCACAAGAAGCATCCAATGGGAATCGAACTCGCACCATCGGATTCGTAAGCCAATGTAGTATCCGTGACACTTCAGCAGTGACTCGATCGATGTGGTAGTTTTAAACATTATACTATTGCATATAATTATAGGGCCCTCCAGCATATTCTATATTATACTAACAGCGTGTGGTATGGAACAAAATAGCGCCCAGGGCGTCATGCACGTTGATAGCCATGTTTATTGCATGGCTCGATTCGGCCAACCGACTCGATGAGTCGGCTCGAGTAAGCGCGAGAAGTCACGTGAGAGGTAAATCGAACGCTGTCGCGCTTGCACGAGTAGGTGCGGGGGAAGTAATCGAACGCACTCCTTGTATGAAATATTGACTCACTGGTAGTATTGCGCATCCTTAAAGGTAGTCTGGTTCCCAGACCAAAAGATTCTGACTATTCCTGATGAATCTTAGGTCAGGCCAACCTCGTCCCCAGTGCTTACTTTATTTCCAACCGCGTTTCCAATAGTAAAACCTGGATAGGAAACTTTCTTCCTGTATCCTGATTGGATACCACAATTGGCTAGTAATGGATTTTTATCGTGTACTTGGTGCTATATATTCACAACGTGCAGTACGTGTTTTCGCGATCATTCGTCCACGCCTTCTCGAAAATACTAATTTCCTTTCCAATTTGCTCATATTAATATGAAATATGATACTGCATGTTGTCTCGATAAGATCGTAACAGTTTGATTTCAAAAATCGTGTTTTCGTAACTCACGCCGTGCTCGCGCTGCTACGAATTGACTCTGTTTTTACCCCAGACACCCCATACAAAAACAAACGCTAATGTGTAACGCATATCCAGGCACCAGACTGTTCCTCATTTGCATACGTGTGCAAAAATCTTGCACATGCAAATGATCCAATACCAGGGTGAGAGAGCAGGTAGTGGTGGGCGCGTACTGCTCGACACCCTGGGGACGAGGTTGAGGTCAGGCAGCCTCCGTGACTAAAAACCTTTTTCAAAGCTCGGTTTCGTTTCCGATTTCGCTTTATCGCTTGTAGCTTTTAATGTTCTGATCAAAGTTTTAAAATAAATCACTTGCTTTGTAATATCATACAGTTACGATAATACAGTTGTATGTTTCTGTAAGATAACATTTGACTAATGTTGATCTGGAATCTTCAAAATTAGGCATCCAAATAGCACTGTTATCAGAATGAAAACCGAGTTTTGGAAAATCTCGGTAACGGTCGTCAAATTCAAAATTGTACATGACGCAGCACAAAGTTCAGCCATACGATCCGAGTATATTTGATGCACAAAATCATCGTTGAATTTCAGATTTTCCAAATGAAAGCAATGAACATTAGTTATCAAGTCATTTGAAATAAAATTAATAAGCAATTAGCAGTTAATTAAACCTATATTATATACTCGGAAGTACTCGGGCGCTATCGGATTGTCGACGAAACGACTTCGGCAAACTTCGGAAATTTTCGGAAAAAGGAGGAATTCCTCCCGTTTTAGTCACGTGATGTAAATTGTCATACAATGTATTACCGGAGGCTACAGTACCTAAGATTCATCAGGAATAGTCAGAATCTTTTGGTCTGGGAACCAGACTACCTTAAAGGTATGGTCCATCATTTGTAATTTTGTGCATTTTGTTCGTTTGAAGCAACAATAGTGCTCAAATTCTAAAGAAGGGCGCTGAACAGCTAACCTTATGAAGTTTCAGCTCAGCTTAATTCAGCTATATATTTCGAGAAAAACAACATCTTGATTTCAAATAAAAAGTTGCTGAATCATGTTTTGAATTGGGCTTGAATTTAGCGTCCGAGACACGTTCTCATCATGAAGGAAGAAAATAAAAAATATTTTCTTCCTCCATGTTCTCACTGAGCCAATGGACCGATCCAGTAATCACCGCCCCATGGTGTTCTGACCAATCAGATTGCAGCAACGCGATGTCGCGCACTGATCCGACGAATTATAGCAACCGCTCGCGGACGTGTGCGTCGTGTTAACGCTTGTGTTAACGCGTGCGCTTCGCCGAATAAAAAAAATACTAACAGAAATTTCCAACTGTGCCTTCTTTCGTTGATTTCTTCAAAATGACAGCTTGCCAGAAAGAATAATTTCACAGGGCGTTTAATTTCTTACTATATTTCATCCAAGTATGTTTTTCAACAATAATACGCCAGTTACTTTTTGGATAGCTGCAAATGATGGACTCTGGCTTTAACGTACGTGAGGATTGCGACGTTCAACCAATAAAACGGTATTTCGTGTGACACAGGACGATTGTTTGAGACCAGCCAGCCATGTCTTTATCATAAGACCGGTCCCATGACGGGTTCTCGACCAATGGGAATGGGTAAACTATCTTAGGTATTTATGAATAATACTGAAATATCGCAAATGTCCATTACATACCTTTTTTGCATGAACCAAATTTAAAAGAAATGACCGAAAAGCCCTTTATATACAACAAGCTGATTTACCCGATCATAGATCGGGTATATAGGGCGTAGTGTTGGGGATGAAAATGTGGGCAGTTAAATGTAAATGGGGGATCATTGAGGAGACATGCAGTTATAGAAAAAAAAAATTTGTGGTGTGATCTGAGGCAATTTCTGACCACTGAAACCAATTTGAGCAAAAGATCATCTTTTAAACATCATTTTCGAGCTTGGGGTAATTGAATCAGCTACACGGTATTCTGAGCAATAGAATCATTATAGTAGGCTACAATTTTTATTCGGGGAAGAAAAAGTGTGGGGGGGACCAAACAATGTGCCCGCTTTAAAATGTGGGGGGGGGGGGGGTCCCCCTGTTCCCCACCGATTTACGCACATGATAATTATGTACCCTGATAACTGTCTGTAAATGTTCCCGTTGGTCTGTTAAATTGGCATTTTGTGAGGCAGTGGCATTGCCGGGAGAACGTAGTGAAAAGGTTACCGTAGTACACAGGCGAAGGCTGATTGTACAGTGTTGACATTAAATCATAATGTAATCAAACGTGAAGTTGTCATTTGCAATGGAAATGTTGAGTGTTACCATCAACTTACAAACGGTGTGAATGATGGAGGAAGGTCATAATTAAGTTTCAGTATTGGACTCTTCAACAAACGTAAACTTGAACTTCTTACAATTTGCGAGACCGTCTGCGAGGAAAAAGTCGATTCAACTTTTATTCAAGTTGGTCAATCATCTATATAAGAGCAAGTTTTACGTGGCCTCCGAGACGATGTTCGCTCCTGAAAGGTTCCGAGACCGCGGTCTCCCGCGACGCCAAAATGGCTCCACGTCCATAGAAAATAAAGGAGAATTTCTTCCGCCAAATCAAGCACTTCAGGTCGTCCTAATTTTTCCGTACGGACCGGCGATCCGTTTTGTCGATTTTTTTGTGACTGCGTTCAAGATCGCAATATTTGAAGCAATGCATCGACCCTTTGTTGATCCCAAACAGGCCCCCGAAATTATAACGCGACACTGACTGTGACGTGCAGCGAACTCACAACGCTCAGCCTTGGTGGAAGCATAGAGCTAGTGGAAGCATGGAGCTGTAAACACATTATGGAAGCAACAGCACTCTATCACGCGACGTCACATGCTTGTGCTTCAAATAGCGAGCACCGTAGACTCAACCTCGTTTCCAGAGTGTGGAGCAGGCTGCAGTACGCGTTGCCAGTGACGGTTTTACGCATAGCCGGGAAGTACCACGCAGTGTAGACTTTCGATTGGTCAGACCGCGCTAGGCATACTAATGTGTAGTCCTTCTGAGTATTCGTTGCACTCGGCGCAGGGGCGGCAAGCGAAGCATATGAAAGAATAGGGACACTTGGTGGCCACGCACCATGGACAAAAAATATTTTACCAAGGTCACCCCATACTAACGTTTGGTGAACGCTTTTGCAGAAGGGCCGAGTAGAACACGTAAACGAAACCCCTACGTTGACCTCGCTGACCTCGCACTGTCTAGACACGCAGAAAAGCCAGCACGGGGGGCGGCCAAGCAGTCAACGTGAAAGCGCACACGACGGCAAATTCCTGTGCAAAATCCAGTCACGAAAAATCGACGAAACCGATCGCCGGTCCGTACGGGAAAATTAGGACGACCCGAAGCGTCCGACCCGGCGGAAGACACCCTCCGCATTTTTCCACGGACGTGGAGCGATTCTGGCGCCGCGGGAGCTCGCGGTCTCGGATCCTTTCAGGAGCAAACATCGTCTCGGGGGCGAGTAAACTTCTCTCTTATATATATAGATAGATAGTTAACGTTAGCTTTGGTGAGAGTGAGATCGGGTCCTATATAGATATAGTTTAAGATCAAAATAGAGCTTGCAGTATATACTCTTCAACATGGGCGTCGCCAGGATTTTTTTCCAAGAGGGGGGGGGGGGCAAAGCAATTTTTTCCCCAAAAATTCCTTAACTTTTTCATTATGTTCTCAATTTATCATTTTTCCGAGCGTGAGCAGGGGAGCATTTGCCCTACCCCCCTATCAAATTAACAGCAATTGGTTTCGCACCTCTTTTCCCTTTTGTTTGTCTTTTTTTTCCCGTTTTTTACGGCGACGCCCATACTCTTCAATTAACCAAAACAAAATGCGAACCACATCAAACTTACAGAAGTTTGAGACTTGAGAGTCCACCAAAAGTACCAGGTGGAATGGTCACGAGCGGAAGAATTGACAAGAATCTGTTGAATCAAATGGAGAACGACACAGTTGATATATAGTGCAAAAAATAGATATTACCGTTGGGAAGAACGCGCTTAATATTTCTTCACAAAATAAAAGGTCCATGCATGTGCTCCTCAAAACAACATTTGCTTTTTCTCCTGACAAGTTTTCAATTTGTATAATATGTCTAAACCAAAAAAGTACGATTAATGGTGTCTTCAACTCTCTGAAAAAAGGGTTTTCATTTTGCGCATAAATGAACCCGCTATGCATTTGAGAGCCAAAATATTATCCACATTTTCTGAAAAAAATATTTTAATAACTAAATGTTGCTGGATTTGGTTGTTGGACGTCTGTTTCAAAGTGAATAACTTCTATATTGCTAGGGAAAAAACGATTGAAAAGAAATCTACTTTTCGAGTTCAAACTCGAAAAAAAAACGGGGAACTTATAATTTAAACATATTATTCCGATTAATGCGGGGTGAAAGTTACTAACGTTATCCATTATAGATTAAAGTTGGCTTTTACTGTTATGTTTTGTGACTCTTGATCCGAATGAAATACAGTTTAAAAAGCTTCAAGAATAATTTCTTATCTATTATTGGCAAGATTAAATAATCCCGTCATGCTCAGTACTTTGCGAAAATTAGAACTATTTGTAATATAAAACTAGCTGATAATAAAACGGTCGTAAAATCCCAATTTCCAGTAAGTGTTGTAGTAAGTGTTGTACTATGGGGCCTTTATTTTCTTTCTTTTTTAGCATGTGACCCATGGTTAAAGACGTCTTTTCAAAACCCATTAAGACCTGCTGTTCTCGTGCAAGTAATTTAACTTCAATTTTGCAAACTATACTAAATCGGAGCCGTAAAAACATTGCCCACGATCAAAATAAATAAAACAAATTGCTGAACTAGCTTCTTCTTTTTTTTTAATTTATATGAGATTGATATGTTTTAATGTGAGATTAATTCCCATTCCAATAGCCTGCACTACATAAAACTGTTAGTTTCCATTGTTACATTATCGATTTCAAACTGCCAAGTTTACAATTGATGCCCAAAGCTTATGATATGCAAATGGAGATTGCACTCTCCGCTGTGACATCAAAAACGAACAACTTACAGCTCGCGGAGATCGATCAGCCCGCTAAATGCGTCGTTGGTAATCGACGCTAGAGAAAGATTGTGCATCAAACTGTCAAGTCAAGTAAAGAATAAACGGACATAAAATACACAGGGTGTTCTCTCAAAAAAGGGTATCACACAAAGAAAGGGATGATAACCAAAGTATGAACTTAATAACCATTAAAGCAGTAAGCTTTCCAATGATATCTTGGATGCATTCCTCTGGTCCTCGCTTAGTTCATATTATACCTTTGTAGTGTTCTTTTGGGGGGACATCATATACAGCAAAATATTTCTAATATACTATTCCAAAGACATCACATCGCAGCATATTATATTATTTAGTTTGAAGACACATTGTGATGGAAGTAGTTATTATCATCTGTTACATCTATGTTGTTAATTTTAAAAACAAATCAATATTGTGACTTCCCTATTGAAGTCTTATCAGATTGGAAATAAAGACAGAAGAAAAAAAGACAGAGAATTGATATCACTTAAATATCACAAAGGTCCATTACATAACTTGACTGTATATATTTACTAGGTTGAACAACTGAGTTTGTATATATAAACCAAATTTAAAACAAATGACCACAAAAGACCTTTTGTACAAAGACACACGATCCAAGAATTCTTTGCCCTTGCCTCCAAGCTCTTTATTTCTCCCTGTCGGACGCCTTAATTGTACATCCAATTGATTTGTCCATAATCATTATCAACTTACATGTACATCCTAAATCATGATCATGTCCATGCAATCAATTTGTTCATAATCATTAGCAACTTACATCCTAAATCATGATCACAAATTAGATAGCATATCTCTCATTATAATGCTTGTCAAGCAAGTAGCTTGTTCTAAACACATATATATATAACTGGTCTCGAACTCAAAAGGAGTAAACTGCAAACTTGTAAATTCAAGCAACAAACAGGTCTTTTCCCCCAACTAGGGGGCTTATTATATATGAACCCATGCAAAACTAGTTCCCCCGAGTATTACCCTGGTTATTCCCGGGACTGAGAGAGGTTGGGTCAGCCGCCCCATTCGGCGGATGGTTACTCCGCCGAGGCCGAGAGCCCCGTGGTCCCCGGGGTCTCGATGCCTCCCCCGGCGTCCCGGGGCACCCCGTGACAAGGCCTGGCGAAGGTAACTGGTCAACTTTCGTGACCACCTGACCAAGCCCTGGCACAGAGGAAAAAACAACCCCGCTATGTGTGCAAGGGTTTACTTAACATAATCCTATTACTCAACTTAAATTATCTGGGTGGTTGTAGAAACAAAAGTACATGTCTACAACTAACCAATGTTCCAATATATAGGACCTCGTCAGGGCAATTATGTTAAGCCCAAGCCAACCAGCCAATTTTTCTCCTTTTTTTAGTCCTAGTTTGGAAGGGTATTGATATATCAAGCCCAAACCAAACAACCAATGTTCAACTGAGTAGGACCCATTCGGGGAGATGATGTGTCAAGCCCAAGCCAACCAATAAATATTCTTCCCTATTGGTCCTAGGATAGAATGTAGTTATGTATCAAGCCCAAACCAACCAACCAATATTCAGCCAACTATACGGACCGCATTCGGGGAAATGATGTGTCAAGCCCAAACCAACCAACCAATACCATTCCCTCTTGGTCCTAAGATAGAATGTAGTTATGTATCAAGCCCAAACCAACCAACCAATATTCAGCCAACTACGGACCGCATTCGGGGAAATGATGTGTCAAGCCCAAACCAACCAACCTTTATTCTTCCCTCTTGGTCCTAATATATAGCATGTAGTTGACTATCAAGCCCAAACCAACCAACCAATATTCAACCAACTACTAGCCCCCATACGGGGAAATGATGTGTCAAGCCCCAAACCAACCAACCATTATTCTTTCCGTTTGGTCCTAGTGTGGAAATGCATTCATGTACGTGTATCAAGCCCGAACCAACCAACCAATGTTCCACTAACTGGGACCCATTCGGAAAATGTGTCAAGCCCAAACCAACCAACCATTATTTATACTAAGTAAAATTACGTGTCAAGCCAAAACCAACTGATATCTAATAACCCTCACGTGCACTTGGCTATTGTAAATTAACTACTTGTATTCCCGTCAACCTCCAACCTTGGGGAGGGCGGGTTGGGTGAGCGTACGAACAGGGAGAAACTTCTTGGAACAAGTGGCCGATTGTTTACTAGCGGTTGTTCACCCGCTTGTCACGTGACAATTGTGGGCTAGCCAGCGCACGTTCCCACGCTGAGCGCTGAAGATCACAAAGAGTGCGCATTCCCAAATTGCTACATTTCCAGACAGGCGCACCTGCGCCTTTCCTATTGTATACAATTCCAGACGTACTCACATTGATACAATTTTGGTTCGGTTGTATTGGTTTTATCGTGGCTTGTACAAATAGGTTTATGCCTTTACTTGCACAAACATCTTTGTAAATTATTAAGGTGGTTAACGTTAGCTTTTGTGGGAGTGAGTTTGGTTCCTATTTAGATAGCTTACAGGACTTGGAGATTGGAGAGTCCACCAAAGGTACGGGGGCAAATCGACACGAGCGGCAGATTGATCAGAGAACTGTCGAATCAATTATATTACCATGGGGATAAGCGATCTTATTATTACTTCACAAAATTTAAAATCCATACATGTTCTCATTAAAAAACAGGATTTTTTCCCTGTAACAACTTTTCAGTTTGTATGTTATGTTAAACTAAAAAAGTCCGATTTTGGATGTCTCCAACTCTCTGAAAAAAATGTTTTCATTTTGCGGATGAATCGACACGAGCGGAAAATTTATCATTTCACTGTCGAATCAAATGAAAAATATATAACAAAGCTGGAATACTCTTCAAAATCTGTAAATTTAGATTGTGTTAAAAGTACTATTAAAGTGTACTTTCTATTCAAATTAATGATTGCCACTTTTCAGTTGAACTGTCAGCTCGGTATATGTACCTCAAATTCCACTTCATTTTTATTTAAACATCGGACAGATTTAGATATATTTTGTATTTCTCCCATCGAGAAATATTAAAATGTGTGGTCCATGAAGACATTCATTCAAGTTAATTCGTGAAAAAATAGCAGATGAATTAATATTATAATTTGCAAGTAGGTCTTTTTTCAAAGTCAATAATAAATGTGTGCGCAAATATTACGTGGGAAGAATTCAAGTACCCAATTTCGATTAATTCCAAACAATTCATAAATAAACATTGTTCAATCAAAGTAAAAGAACCCGATTAACTCCTTTTTATTAAAGTCTTCTGGAATTAAACAGCTATTTTACGCACACATGTTACTCTCACTCGACAGTGGTGTATCCAGGAGGGGGGGGGGGGGGGCAGAAGGGGCAACTCCCCCCTCCCCCCCCCCCGGCGGATTTTTTTTGAAATATTTGTTTTTCAGTAAGTGTTTCCATGAATGGTTAGAGATTTCTGACATCAACCTAAAAAAAAAACCAGCTCAAAAATCATTACGATGCGCCATGAAAATTGACATAGCTTTTCCAGTATGCACAATAACGGTCAGTTTTGACGAGTGCCCCCATTTGGAAGATAGATAATAGTCTTTCCCCCCCCCCCCCGTTTTTTTATTTTACGGAGGCCAAGTGTCCGGAGAAGAAAAAAATTCTTCTACATTTCGGCGAGGATGTGCGGTTGCCCCCCCCCCCCCCCCGCCTGATATCAAAAGCTGGATACGTTATTGTCACTGGAAAGAAAATGGTTAATGGTAACTATGGAGAGAGTCAGATTGATGCCCAAAGCTTATGATATGCAAATTGAAATTGCACTCTCTGCTGTGACATCATAAACAAACAGGAGTCGTATCAAACTTACAGATATTGAAGATTGATCAGCCCGCTAAATGTGTCGTTGGTAATCGACGCTAGAGGAAGACTCTCCATCCGACTGTCAAGTCAAATAAAGAATAAACGGACATAAAATACACAGGGTGTCCTCTCAAAAAAAGGTATCACACAAAGAAAGGGATGATAACCGAAGTATGAACTTCAGGCCAAAAAAAAAGTCTCCGGTTTCTGGTATGGAGCTTGCCCAAAAAGTGGTGCAGCGACGCGGCTTTTTTTTTTTTTTACCTGATTTTTTTGCCTCAAATTTCGGCTGATGACTGCAAATGGTGCCCGACTAGACTTAGTGCAAATACATGGGAGTCAAGAGAAGCCATTTAAAGCTTATTCTCGATCATAACCCCATCTAAAAATACGTTAAAATTGTGCAGCAGGAGGATTCCAGTCAAACCAGTCAATTTGGCGGTTTTGAGACATCATCTTTCATTGAAAAAAAAAGTTTTCATTTTGACGCCGCGCATGGCTACGGCGACGCGTGCGCATACCAGAAACCGGAGACTTTTTTTTTGTCCCAATAACCATTAAAGCAGTAAGCTTTCCAATGATATATTAAATGCACCCCTCTGGTTCTCGCTTAGTTCATATTATACCTTTGTAGTTTTCTTTTTTGGGGACATCATATACAGCAAAATATTTCTAATATACTATTCCAAAGACATCACATCGCAGCATAATATATTATTTCGTTTGAGCACACATTGTGATGGAAGTAGTTATTATCATCTGTTACATCTATGTTGTTAATTTTAAAAACAAATCAATATTGTGACTTCCCTATTGAAGTCTTATCAGATTGGAAAAAAAACAGAAGGAAAAAAGACTGAGAATTGATATCACTTAAATCACACAACACGGCTTGCGCTCCCAATCGAGCGCAGGCCCCTTTGTGAAAGGTCACATCGCGGTCACACATTGAGTGTCGAGAGGGGCGAAGTAAATTGAGCGCGCGCGGGGAGGCAGCTAGTGGATGTCTGGTCTGCATCGGTTGTCAGGCGGTCATGATGAGTTCATGGCTCAAGTTGCCAGAGCGCGCGCAATGCCAGAGCACGGGCACAAAGACCGCTCAGTTTCGGTTTGGTTTTCGCTTGATACAGTCAATGATTGTCGGGGCTCTCGTTTTTCAGGATTTTAGTGTTCAGAAAATCGACTTATTTAATTGCTACTCTTTAACTGTTATCGGAAGGACAACAGCAATAAGGCGGACAGGCTAAATACCCCCTGTTCACTTACCGGGAGCCGCTTTCAATTGAGCCCCTCTTTTATCGGCTCCCGCTTGAAAAGAAAGCGGGTGACCTGTTTCTACAAACCGTCCCACGGTTGGCACTCCCGGCTCCCGTTACAAATAACCATGATTTTTATAACAATGAATCCTGCGGTTTCATACCCATCAGTGGCGGCTTCTACTCACCGACCGCAAAGACCTGGTACATTGCTAATCCTCTGATCTTTTGTCTGCCCTAAACATACAAGCCCCACTGCAAACCGTCACCATGCACGGCTGTACCGTGTGCGTTCATGCGTGGACCGTCTCCCGCTTTGGCTTGAAGGGTCCCACACTTCCTCAATAACAATACCGTCCCACGGTAAATGAACAGGGGGTATTTAGCCCGCCCGCCTAACATGGAACGAGAATTTGCCCGACTCGAAGTAGTTCGATAAAAACGCAGATCGCCCCGTTTAATCGCCTAGGCGACCGCCCAACTGGGGGTGGTGGAGTCCCAGACGTATCGAAACGGTTGGCCGAGGCGACGATTCCGAAAGCTTGACATGATGATGATCCGGTCTGGAACGATATTGCGTAGGGGCTAGACGAGCGAGCATGGCAACGCCGACAGAGAGTTGTTGGCCGGACGGACCGGCCAAAATCCGGAGTGGGTTAAGGACTGGACTCGGACATCACGACATCGAGTCTGCCTTTAGCAGTGCAGTGTACTTTCCCCTCCCTGGCCGAGCATGGGAACCCGAGACAAACGGCGTGCTCACCGTTCGAACAGAATCGGGCGTGACCGGACCACGGCGTTACTTTGACAACCGGCGGCGAGCCACAAGTCCGTGGAGTGTCTTCTCATGCATACCGGGTGAGCAGATTCCTTTACCACTGTGTAATACCTGAAGCTCAGATAACAATGGGTGTTGGGCCGAGTTGACTAGGCATGTTCGTGAGTTTCTGATTGTCCTAGAATTAGCGCACACTCCAAAGCAACATGTTCAGACCTACCCTCCTTTTAGTGGAGCTGGAGAGCGTTTTGCATGCAGCTTTGCTTAGTACTTGCTGGTCTCCCCGTAAGTGTCTTGTCGAAATTCCAGGTTAGAATCAAGGATTGCAAATCTTACTACAATCAGAATAACGTAGAGCAGGCGTTAATATGAAGAGGATTGTGGAGATTTTATGAGGCCATGATGTGAGCGCTCGTAAGTTGTAAGCGTAGGGCAGACAAACTACGGGTAATCCCTATAGAGAAAAGGCGTAGGTTAACACAACGTGAATGCAGCATACCAATGTTGAGACATACATGACATAACGTCACCAAAAGTTACACTTTATCAGGGATGCCGAAAGCTTTCGCGTGCAGTTCTTTGAGGATTGCCTCAGAGATAGCAGAAGCATTATTTGATAAAACTATTGTTGCCATTTTTATTGCTCCCATATATATTTGCAAAGGCCATGGTGCCAATGGCGTAGGCTATAGGGAGGCGGGAAGGGCGCCACCAAACACGAGTACGTTTCACTTTTTCCCAGTTCCTGGCTAGTAGTCTCAGATGGAAGCAGACACGCGGGAGCCCCCGGCCCCTTCCCTTTGGGTGGGTGAAATCCACGGCCGCGGAAGATTAACTAGTACATTCGAAGATTAACATAAGTACATAAATAGATAAATAAATCAATGAATCAATACATAGGCCCTACATACGAGCAGTTGGCATTAGCGTGGGCACAGTTTGGCGCCACTCACGTGTCAGTCAAGGTGCTGCCTAAGCAAGTTATTTGAACAGAGTATTAAAGTGAGTAGGGCACTGCAACCGGCCATATTGTGGGTCATAGTCAACGATGGGTTATCAGTGAGTTTCATATTTTGTTAGTAATGGCCATTGACCAGTAGATAGCAGTGAGAGTTGTTGTCGTATATGGATAATTTTGGGGACGTACATTCACTGGGTACAGGTCGTCTCTATGACATTGTCAGTGATTTCCTAACCAGTAGACAAACATCGGGACGTTTTTTGATCAGTTCCTGATAGGAGCTTTGGGCGCTGGAGTGTCCATATCATTGTACCTCACCCCGGTCCTTCCGGTTAGTGTTTGTTTGCTTAGTACCGCCCAGCGGGGCAGTAAGAGCGGCAATTGTGGTCCTTTGTCTTATTACAGGAGAGTTGTAGGGTGCCAACCCACAGGTTGCGATTTAGTCTGAATCTGTCCACATGTCAGCAGCTTAGTTGCTATGGGACTCATAAGCCTAATATGAGGACATACACAGATGGGCAATGTTGAGGGGCGATGCCGTTCACTCAGCTCAGGGCTTAACTAGGTTTGTGTGCTCCTACGAGATCAGGCATGAGCCTACATTAGGTTATTCAAGTGCAAAATTGTTAATCTGGGACAAGAGGCGTATTGCCGTAATAGTTACTAGGTCCCTCACAAAAGCTCTGTTTTTGATCCACATACAGGGTGCACCCCGAGGATATGGCAAGCGGCGGCAGCCTCATCCCGATGAGTTACGGTCGGCGGGGCCGGCCACAGGATCGGTGACTTGCAATGGGAACCACTAGTGCAGTCTGCAGATTCCTTGCTTTGAAAGGAGCAGTGGGTGTTTCACCAGCACTTAACACAGAACTTGCAGACCAGCCTGTGGGGAGTCGAGGCAAAGCGTTGCCGTCAGGTTGTCGGACATATTTTGTGCGGACAGTTTTGTGTCGTTGCCCAATTGCCACATACACGGTGGTTTTCGAATGTCGCGGGCGATTGACGGACAGCCCCTGCTAAAAAGCCCCGGGGCTTAACCTGACATGTCTACCGAGGAGTCAGACATTTTTCATCACGGTTTGAGTGGTTGCACGCCGCGCAACAAACCCTCCGCAAGTCGAACTCTTATTTATAGGGGCTTACGGACTTGTGCAGCCCCTGCGACAGACTATATATAAACTGTTTTAGCCCAAACACGTCCGGTACCCTTCAGCACCGGCAATTTTGGGGCACAGTGAAGGGGACGATTAACAAACCAAAACAGGCAATTGTTATTCCGTAATTCAGCGGTTTGTAACACTCTAGACGGAGTATCAAATGGTTGTTGAATGTAGGGACAACGGGTTGTCCAAGGGGGTAACTTATTTTGTTTCAAGGCTAACGTGTGCTAAAGCAAGATCACACACACGCACACTTATACACATCACAGGACGTTGAACCGACTATTATGTTGAAGCCTTACGATTATTGTAATGCAGGAATGGTGATCGCATCCAATATTGTGTGAAGCCCAAGCGTGGCGGTGAGCCGCCCGGTCAAAGTTTCGTTGACTTAGATACATGTAGTAGCTTATGAGGTATATAGGGGCGATATTTGCAAACATCGAAAAACAAAACTACCAAGTTTTTGCGAAATACCTTAATAGGATGTTGGTAAATGACAGTCTTAAGCATCCTGTAAAATTATGGCACCTGGTATACTGTCATTTTCATGAAAAATGGTATTTTTGTATCAATTTCCAACGCTGATCGGCCGATCAGCGTTGGAAACAACTGGCTTTTTTTCAAATACCGGCCCCATTGACCATTGCACTTGTTTGCAATCGATTACAAACCTATGAACGGGTACGAGCCAGCTAGACTGGTTCCCTGACCTTACAATTCCCCAATGTATGTAAACTGCTCTGTTTCTTCTTATATGGAGTCAGGGAACCAGACTACAGGAAAATGATCGTTTTTCTTGGTTTTTATAGCATTTTCAAACCCAAAACCTTCAAAAAGTTAGTGCATCTATATTTGCTTTATATTTCCAACCCCCCAATTCCATCCATTTCTGAAAATTACAGCAAAAGCAAATGATGTATATTCCCTTTAAGACTATTACCGCACACGCTCATCAAGGGCATGCAGTCACAGAACAGTCACCCGATTGTCAAGGCATATTGTGGCTCTCGAAACACATAACCGATAATGGGTTAGGGGTTGTCCCCAGTTGAAGTAAAATTTAAGTTAACGTCAACGCATGAGTTATCATATGAACCATACTTGTGAATGGGGTGCCTGCAGTACATTTAAGGGGAGTGCAAGTCATATGTGCGGGTTACAAACACGGTCGTTCACTACAATTATGGTTTAATTAAGTGTTGTCTTCAATGGAGTCACATATTCACGTTGTAAACGCAAACCAGGTTGATTGCATTACTGAAGTTGTAGTCGATCATTTATGTGTACCAGGTTGGCTAGAGACAATTCGTAGTGTAGTAGGGCATAGGACTATTGAAGGGATTATACATATTTTGCTACTGAATTGTGATTAACATTTGAATTGTGGTAGGCATTGCTGAACCAGGTTGGTTAAAAACAAGTAGTACGTTGCCGTTCAGGCCTAATGGGTATTGGTTGTTATACAATAGTCGGTAGCCGCTCATATCGTAATTGTGCAGTGGCCAGTGGGAGTAACTTACAAGAATTTTCATAAAACAAAACCCGATCAACTCCTGGCTATATATAATTACATATCATGTCGGTATTACTGGATCGCCAATTTGCTGTGTTCACTGGTGTCTGGGTCACCAATTTGTTGGGGAATGGATGAGTCGATACACAATTCTTTGGTTGAGGACGGTGTTTACCGTGACTGTTTATTCCACAACAATTATGTTACTTACACATTGATCGATTGAACTGGTTACGGTGAATTGAGACAAAGAGAACTGGGTGAACTGAATTAGACTAGAATAGAAAACAGAATAGAAATGGAATTGGAACAGAAAACAGAATAGAATGACTGCTAGTGGAGCAGCTAGGACTTATACTGGTGGAAACAGGAAGTCGTGGGATTAAGAAATAGGCCTACTTAAGAATGGGAAAACTTAGTCATATCGTGGTTTCAAGTTCATTAAGTCTCAGAAAAATGACAAGGAATGAGTAATATAGTTCCTTAAAACAATGATCTTGAAAGTAACTTGGTTGTACTAAGAAACTGACCAATGACGTGTGTGGGCAGTGAAGGTCATTTGCTCTGTATAAAAGTATAGGGACTACACAATTTGCATAGGCACTGTGTGGGTGTATGTGTATACAAGGAAAACGATGAGTAATGCATTCAGGAGAATTAATCATTAAAAAGTTCAAAAAGGAACATTGATAATTAAAGTGTGATAATTAACTAAAAATTAAGACGAATTGGTAATTAAGAATTGAGGATTTACGATTGTATAGGCGTTCTGGTTCTGACGTTAACTGCACTTCACGTTGGCTGGCGCCACTGAGTGGACACACATTTAAATTAAACATGAAGAGGGTCAGAGGAATAGGAAAAGACACGTGGCATTGTCACCTTGGCAAATTAGATAAAGCACAGTTTGTGTTAATAATTATCCACAGTAGGCTGTAACTTATAAGGACGCGTGGTGCGAAATCAGATCAGCACGATCCAAATTATTGGGTAAGTTGTATATTATTAATTTACTAGATTTTGGGTTTATTCAAGGATTAGTGGAGAAACAATAATTAGTTGATCACAGGTCTTAAGGGTGTCGTATTGCCTCCGGTAAATTACCAGTCGGCCACAACTGGTTCACCAGGCCACACACACACACACACAAAAAAAAGGAAAAATGGAGGTACGGGTGTTTGGATGGTTTGAGCCCAGGGAGAGAGAGGTGAGATGGTCCATTTGTCAAATTTGGAGTGGTAGGCCAAGGGTCAGCACAAACGGACGAGCCACTATCGCCGGGGGTGCTGGCTCACGTCCATTATCCTTGGAATGATGGATCTCAGCCAATCTCCCTCCATGGGCTCTTGTGCTGCGGATAAGTGATTTATCCGCAGCGTTTATCAGCTTGCGAAAAGCGATGGCGCGGCTTCTAATTGTGAGAAGCGATTGCGCTTATTTTGGCGAGAAGCGACTGCGCTTTTAAATGTAGGGATCTATAGTCCCCTGGGACTTGTGAGAAGCGATTGCGCTTCTAACTGCATGTACGGATATCCGTAGTCCATTGGGACTTTTGGAGAAGCGATTGCGCTTCTAACTGGACGGATATCCGTAGTCCATTGGGACTTGTGAGAAGTTATTGCGCTTCTAAATTAGGTAGGGATAGCCGTATAGTCCCTTGGGACTTGGGTGAAGCAATTGCGCTTCTAGGTGTAGGAATATCCGTAGTATTGGAATTCTATAACCGTTAGCGTGTAAGTGGTAACAATGGGAATTTATTTAGCCATGCTGGTAGTTACTTGGACCTGTTAATCATTAGAACTGATAGCAGGTAAATTGTACATGTGATTGTTAAACCATGCTGTTGGACCGTTTCAAGCGAATAAATGATTGCCGAGTGACCACAGTGCTTTTCTCCGGTGTGATTCTCTTCACAAAGGCCCATTACATAACCTGACTGTATATATTTACTAGGTTGAACAACTGAGTTTGTATATATAAACCAAATTTAAAACAAATGACCACAAAAGACCTTTTTGTAAATTATTAAGGTGGTTAACGTTAGCTTTTGTGGGAGTGAGTTTGGTTCCTATTTAGCTTAAGAAACACATAAAGCTTGCATTGTACACTTTAATTAACAACGACTAAAACACGAACCACATCAAACTTACAGGGTTTGGAGATTGGCGAGTCCACCAAAGGTACGGGGGAAAATCGACACGAGCGGCAGATTGATCAGATAACTGTCGAATCAATTATATTACCATGGGGATAAGCGATCTTATTATTACTTCACAAAATTTAAAATCCATACATGTTCTCCTTAAAAAACAGGATTTTTTTCCCTGTAACAACTTTTCAGTTTGTATGTTATGTTAAACTAAAAAAGTCCGATTTTGGATGTCTCCAACTCTCTGAAAAAAAGGTTTTCATTTTGCGGATAAATCAACACGAGCGGAAAATTTATCATTTCACTGTCGAATCAAATGAAAAATATATAACAAAGCTGGAATACTCTTCAAAATCTGTAAATTTAGATGTGTTAAAAGTACTATTAAAGTGTACTTTCTATTCAAATTAATGATTGCCACTTTTCAGTTGAACTGTCAGCTCGGTATATGTACCTCAAATTCCACTTCATTTTTATTTAAACATCGGACAAATTTAGATATATTTTGTATTTCTCCCATCGAGAAATATTAAAATGTGTGGTCCATGAAGACATTCATTCAAGTTAATTCGTGAAAAATTAGCAGATGAATTAATATTATAAATTACAAGTAGGCCTTTTTCAAAGTAAATAATAAATGTGTTAGTAAATATAACGTGGGAAGAATTCAAGTACCCAATTTCGATTAATTCAAAAAAATACATAACTAACAGTTTTATTTTGTTTAATCAAAGTAAAAAGGAACCTGATTAACTCCTTTTTATTAAAGTCTTCTGCAATTAAACAGCTATTTTAATGGACACATGTTACTCTCACTCGACAGTGGCGTATCCGGGGGGGGGGGGCAGAAGGGGCAACTCCCCCCCCCCCCCCACCCCCGGCGGATTTGTTTGAAATATTTGTTTTTCAGTAAGTGTTTCCATAAATGGTTAGAGATTTCTGACATCAACTTTAAAAAAAAACAGCTCAAAAATCATTACGATGCGCCATGAAAATCGACATAGCTTTTCCAGTATGCACAATAACGATCAGTTTTGACGAGCGCCCCCATTTGGAAGAAAGGTAATAGTCTCCCCCCCCCCCCCCCCACTTTTTTATTTTACGGAGGCCAAGTGTCCGGAGCAAAAAAAATTCTTCTACATTTCGGCGCGGATGTGCGGTTGCCCCCCCACCCCCCCCCCCCCCCCCCCCCCCCCCCCCCCCCCCCCCCCCCCGCCTGATATCAAAATCTGGATACGCTACTGTCACTCGAAAGAAAATGGTTAATGGTAACTATGGAGAGAGTCGGATTGATGCCCAACGCTTATGATATGCAAATTAAAATTGCATTTTCTGCTGTGACATCATAAACAAACAGGAGTCGTATCAAACTTACAGATATTGAAGATTGATCAGCCCGCTAAATGTGTCGTTGGTAATCGACGCTAGAGGAAGACTCTCCATCCGACTGTCAAGTCAATAAAGAATAAACGGACATAAAATACACAGGGTGTCCTCTCAAAAAAAGGTATCACACAAAGAAAGGGATGATAACCGAAGTATGAACTTAATAACCATTAAAGCAGTAAGCTTTCCAATGATATCTTGGATGCATTCCTCTGGTCCTCGCTTAGTTCGTATTATGCCTTTGTAGGTTTCTTTTGGAGGGACATCATATACAGCAAAATATTTCTAATATACTATTCCAAAGACATCACATCGCAGCATATTATATTATTTCGTTTGAGCACACATTGTGATGGAAGTATATTATTATCATCTGTTACATCTATGTTGTTATTTTTAAAAACAAATCAATATTGTGACTTCCCTATTGAAGTCTTATCAGATTGGAAATAAAGACAGAAGAAAAGAAGACAGAGAATTGATATCACTTAAACATACAAAGGTCCATTACATAATATGACTGTATATATTTACTAGGTTGAACAACTGAGTTTGTATATATAAACCAATTTAAAACAAATGACCACAAAAGACCTTTTTGTAAATTATTAAGGTGGTTAACGTTAGCTTTTGTGGAGGGAGTTTGGTTCCTATTTTGATAGCTTAAGAAACACATAGCTTGCATTGTACACTTTAATTAACAACGAAAACACACGAACCACATCAAACTTACAGGGTTTGGAGATTGGCGAGTCCACCAAAGGTACGGGGGCAAATCGACACGAGCGGCAGATTGTTCAGATAACTGTCGAATCAATTATATTACCATGGGGATAAGCGATCTTGTTATTACTTCACAAAATTAAAATCCATACATGTTCTCCTTAAAAAACAGGGTTTTTTTGCCTGTAACAACTTTTCAGTTTGTATGTTATGTTAAACTAAAAAAGTCCGATTTTGGATGTCTCCAACTCTCTGAAAAAGGTTTTCATTTTGCGGATAAATCGACACGAGCGGAAAATTTATCATTTCACAGTCGAATCAAATGAAAAATATATAACAAAGCTGGAATACTCTTCAAAATCTGTAAATTTAGATTGTGTTAAAAGTACTATCAAAGTGTACGTTCTATTCAAATTAATGATTGCCACTTTTCAGTTGAACTGTCAGCTCGGTATATGTACCTCAAATTCCACTTCATTTTTATTTAAACATTGGACAGATTTAGATTTGTTTTTTATTTCTCCCATCGAGAAATACTAAAATGTGTGGTCCATGAAGACATTCATTTACCAATGCAAAATATTTCTAATATACTATTCCAAAGACATCACATCGCAGCATATTATATTATTTCGTTTGAGCACACATTGTGATGGAAGTAGTTATTATCATCTGTTACATCTATGTTGTTATTTTTTAAAACAAATCATTATTGTGACTTCCCTATTGAAGTCTTATCAGATTGGTCTGAAGGAAAAAAGACAGAGAATCGATATCACCTAAATATCACAAAGGTCCATTACATAACCTGACTGTATATATTTACTAAGTTGAACAACTGAGTTTTGTATATATATAAACCAAATTTAAAACAAATGACCACAAAAGACCTTTTTGTAAATTATTAAGGTGGTTAACGTTAGCTTTTGTGGGAGTGAGTTTGGTTCCTATTTAGATAGCTTAAGAAACACATAAAGCTTGCATTGTACACTTTAATTAACAACGACTAAAACACGAACCACATCAAACTTACAGGGTTTGGAGATTGGCGAGTCCACCAAAGGTACGGGGGAAAATCGACACGAGCGGCAGATCGAACAGATAACTGTCGAATCAATTATATTACCATGGGGATAAGCGATCTTATAATTACTTCACAAAATTTAAAATCCATACATGTTCTCTTTTAAAAAAGGATTTTTTTCCCTGTAGCAAAGTTTCAGTTTGTATGTTATGTTTAACTAAAAAAGCCCGATTTTAGATGTCTCCAACTCTCTGAAAAAAAGGTTTTCATTTTGCGGATAAATGAACCCGCCAATCGATAGCGGAAATATTGTCCGGCAGCAAATAATTTAAATTTATGAAGCAACAATTCAATAACTAAAGTTCGGTGAATTTGGTTGTTAGTTGTGTCTTTCCACGTTAATGACCTTAAAAAAATAAACTGAATAACAAATATATATTTTTTTTTATTTGAAACTCGAAACAAGCACCAGGAACACATATTCCGATTGATGTCACGAGGTGGTGCAAGTGACTTAAAAGTGATCCATTATAGATTGGGGTTGACTTTTTTTTATATATTTTCTGACTCTTGACCCAAATAAAATAAAAAAATTAATAGCAGGATATAATCCCAGCATATATTCGGTGCTTTGCGGACATTTGAAAGATTTGTAAAATAATGCCAACTGATAATAAAGCGGCTATCAAATCCAATTTCCAGTTCTACCCACTGGGGCCTTCATTTAATTGTTTTAGCATGTGATTGTGACCCATGGTTGAAGACGTCTTTTCAAAACCCATTAAGACCGGTGGTTCTTGTACAGGTAATTAACCAATATCTGCAATTATATGCAAACTATACGCAAGAAAGTACCCTACAGATATTGGCCACGATCCAAATATCAAAAAAAAAGGAATTGCTGAGAAATAAAAATTTAGTGCGAGACTGATAGTTCGTTTTAGTTTGATTCCCATTCAAATAGCTTACAATGCTTTTTGAGATTGAGTATCTTTTGTGACATCAACAAGTGTCAAACTTAGAGGGTTTCGAGATTGGAGAATCCATCAAGTGCACCAGCGGGAATCGACGCGAGCGGAAAATTTATTATTTCACTGTTGAAACAAACGAAAAATATATAACAAAGCTGGAATACTCTTCAAAATCTGTAAATTTAGATTGTGTTAAAAGTACTATTAAAGTGTACTTTCTATTCAAATTAATGATTGTCACTTTTCAGTTGAACTGTCAGCACGGTATATGTACCTCAAATTCCACTTCATTTGTATTTAAACATTGAACAGATTTAGATTTGTTTTTTATTTCTCCCATCGAGAAATATTAAAATGTGTGGTCCATGAAAACATTCCGATTGATGTCACGAGGTTAAAATGTGTGGTCCATGAAAACATTCATTCAAGTTAATTCGTGAAAAATTAGCAGATGAATTAATATTATAATTTGTAAGTAGGCCTTTTTTCAAAGTCAATAATAAATGTGTGAACAAATATTACGTGGGAAGAATTCAAGTACCCAATTTCGATTAATTCAAAACAATACATAAATAACAGTTTCATTTTGTTCAATCAAAGTAAAAGGAACCTGATTAACTCCTTGTTATTAAAGTCTTCTGGAATTAAACAGCTATTTTATGCACACATGTTACTCTCACTCGACAGTGGCGTATCCGGGGGGGGCAGAAGGGGCAACTCCCCCCCCCCCCCCCCCCGGCGGATTTTTTTGAAATATTTGTTTTTCAGTAAGTGTTTCCATCAATGGTTAGATATTTCTGACATCAACCTAAAAAAAAAACCAGCTCAAAAAAAAATCATTACGATGCGCCATGAAAATTGACATAGCTTTTCCAGTTTGCACAATAACGGTCAGTTTTGACGAGCGCCCCCATTTGGAAGATAGATAATAGTCCCCCCCCCCCCCGCTTTTTTTTATTTTACGGAGGCCAAGTGTCCGGAGAATTTTTTTTCTTCTACATTTTGGCGCGGATGTTCGGTTGCCCCCCCCCCCCCCACCTGATATCAAAAGCTGGATACAATATTGTCACTGGAAAGAAAATGGTTAATGGTAACTATGGAGAGAGTCAAATTGATGCCCAACGCTTATGATATGCAAATTAAAATTGCCTTTTCTGCTGTGACATTATAAACAAACAGGAGTCGTATCAAACTTACAGCCATTGAAGATTGAACAGCCCGCTAAAAGTGTCGGCAAGAATCGACTCTACAGGAAGATTTGCCAACACACTGTCAAGTCAAGTAAAGAATAAACGGAGTTGAAATACACAGGGTGTCCTCTCAAAAAAGGTATCACACAAAGAAAGGGAAGATAACCGAAGTATGAACTTAATAACTATTAAAGCAGTAAGCTTTCCAATGATATATTAAATGCATCACTCTGGTCCTTGCTTAGTTCATATTATACCTTTGTAGTTTTCTTTTTGGGGACATCATATACAGCAAAATATTTCTAATACACTATTCCAAAGACATCACATCGCGGCATATTATATTATTTCGTTTGAGCACACATTGTGATGGAAGTAGTTATTATCATCTGTTACATCTATGTTGTTATTTTTAAAAACTAATCAATATTGTGACTTCCCAATTGAAGTCCCAATTGAAGGAGGAAAAAAGACTGAGAATTGATATCACTTAAATATCACAAAGGTCCATTACATAACCTGACTGTATATATTTACTAGGTTGAACAACTGTGTTTGTATATATAAACCAAATTTAAAATAAATGACCACAAAAACCCTTTTTGTAAATTATTAAGGTGGTTAACTTTAGCTTTTGTGGGAGTGAGTTTGGTTCCTATTCAGATAGCTTAAGAAACACATAAAGCTTGCATTGTACATTTTAATTAACAACGAAAAAACACGAACCACATCAAACTTACAGGGTTTGGAGATTGGCGAGTCCACCAAAGGTACGGGGGCAAATCGACACGAGCGGCAGATTGTTCAGATAACTGTCGAATCAATTATATTACCATGGGGATAAGCGATCTTGTTATTACTTCACAAAATTTAAAATCCATACATGTTCTCCTTAAAAAACAGGGTTTTTTTGCCTGTAACAACTTTTCAGTTTGTATGTTATGTTAAACTAAAAAAGTCCGATTTTGGATGTCTCCAACTCTCTGAAAAAGGTTTTCATTTTGCGGATAAATCGACACGAGCGGAAAATTTATCATTTCACTGTCGAATCAAATGAAAAATATATAACAAAGCTGGAATACTCTTCAAAATCTGTAAATTTAGATTGTGTTAGATTTTGTTTTTAGATTTTTTTGAAATATTTGTTTTTCAGTAAGTGTTTCCATCAATGGTTAGAGAGTTCTGACATCAACCTAAAAAAAACCAGCTCAAAAATCATTACGATGCGCCATGAAAATTGACATAGCTTTTCCAGTATGCACAATAACGGTCAGTTTCGATGAGTGCCCCCATTTGGAAGATAGATAATAGTCTCCCCCCCCCCTCCCGCTTTTTTATTTTACGGAGGCCAAGTGTCCGGAGAATTTTGTTTTCTACATTTCGGTGCGGATGTGCGGTTCCCCCCCCCCCCCCCCCCCCCGCCTGATATCAAAAGCTGGATACGCTATTGTCACTGGAAAGAAAATGGTTAATGGTAACTATGGAGAGAGTCAGGTTGATGCCCAACGCTTATGATATGCAAATTGAAATTGCACTCTCTGCTGAGACATTATAAACAAACAGGAGTCGTATCAAACTTACAGATATTGAAGATTGAACAGCCCGCTAAACGTGTCGGCAGGAATCGACTCCACAGGAAGATTTTCCAACCGACTGTCAAGTCAAGTAAAGAATGAACGGAGTTGAAATACACAGGGTGTCCTCTCACAAAGAGGTATCACACAAAGAAAGGATCAATATGACCAAACTATGAACTTAAGGACCATCACTATGGTTTTGACATGCAGTAAATTTTCAAAAAATATTTTGGATGCATTCCTCTGGTCATCATTCCTCTGGTCATTATTTTATAAAGCTATCAAATAATGGTCGTTCAGTTCATAAACCTTGCTCATATTATACATTTGTTTGTGGTTTACCTTTTGGGGACGCCCTGTACAACAAAATATTTCTAATTTACATTCCAAAGACATCACATTGCAAACATATATATTATTTCGTTTGAAAACACATTGTGTTGGAAGTATTTATTATGATCTGTTACACAATTATTTGTTTTAAAGAAATCAATGTTGTGACTTCCCCGTTGAAGTCATATCAGATTGCTCAGAAAAAAACTCAAAGAATTACTAATACTGTCGAATCCAATTGAGAACAACACAATTGAAAATTCAAATTTATGAAGCAACAATTCAATAACTAAAGTTCGGTGGATTTGGTTGTTAGTTGTGTCTTTCAACATAAATTACCTTAAAAAAAGAAACTGAATAACAAATAATTTTTTGTTTTCGATATGAAACTCGAAACAAGCACCAGGAACACATATTCCGATTGATGTCATGAGGTGGTGCAAGTGACTTTAAAGTGATCCATTATAATTGGGGTTGACTTTTTTTATTTATTTTCTGACTCTTGACCCAAATAAAATAAAAAAAATAATTGGCGGGATATAATCCCAGCATATATTCGGTGCTTTGCGAACATTTGAAAGATTTGTAAAATAACGCCAACTGATAATACAGCGGCTATCAAATCCAATTTCCAGTTCTACCCACTGGGGCCTTCATTTAATTGTTTTAGCATGTGATTGTGACCCATGGTTGAAGACGTCTTTTCAAAACCCATTAAAACCTGTGGTTCTTGTACAGGTAATTAACCAATATCTGCAATTATATGCATAAAATACGGAAGAAAGTACACTACAGATATTGGCCACGATCCAAATATAAAAAAAAAGGAATAGCTGAGAAATAAAAATTTAGTGTGAGATTGATAGTTCGTTTTAGTTTGATCCAGATTCAAATAGCTTACAATGCTTTTTGAGCTTTAGTATCTTATGTGACATCAACAAGTGTCAAACTTAGAGGGTTTCGAGATTGGAGAACCCATCAAGTGCGCCAGCGGGAATCGACGCGAGCGGAAAATGTATCATTTTACTGTCGAATCAAATGAAAAATATATAACAAAGCTGGAATACTCTTCAAAATCTGTAAATTTAGATTGTGTTCAAAGTAATATTAAAGTTTACTTTCTATTCAAATTAATGATTGCCACTTTTCAGTTCAACTGTCAGCTCGGTATATGTACCTCAAATTCCACTTCATTTTTATTTAAACATCGGACAGATTTAGATATATTTTGTATTTCTCCCATCGAGAAATATTAAAATGTGTGGTCCATGAAGACATTCATTCAAGTTAATTTGTGAAAAATAGCAGATGAATTATTATTATAATTTGCAAGTAGGCCTTTTTTTCAAAGTCAATAATAAATGTGTGCGCAAATAATACCTGGGAAGAAGTCAAGTACCCAATTTCGATTAATTCCAAACAATTCATAAATAAACAGTTTTATTTTGTTCAATCAAAGTATTATTAAAGTCTTCTAGAATTAAACAGCTATTTTACGCACACATGTTACTCTCATTCGACAGTGGTGTATCGGGGGGGGGGGGGCAGAAGGGGCAACTCCCCCCTTCCCCCCCCCCCCCCCGCGGATTTTTTTTTTTTGAAATATTTGTTTTTCAGTAAGTGTATCCATAAATGGTTAGAGATTTCTGACATCAACCTAAAAAAAAACCAGCTCAAAAATCATTACGATGCGTCATGAAAATTGACATAGTTTTTCCAGTATGCACAATAATGGTCAGTTTTGACGAGTGCCCCCATTTGGAAGATAGATAATAGTCTTCCCCCCCCCCCCCGTTTTTTTATTTTACGGAGGCCAAGTGTCTGGAGAAGGAAAAAATTCTTCTACATTTCGGCGAGGATGTGCGGTTGCACCCCCCCCCCCCCCCCCCCCGCCTGATATCAAAAGCTGGATGCGCTATTGTCACTCGAAAGAAAATGGTTAATGGTAACTATGGAGAGAGTCAGATTGATGCCCAACGCTTATGATATGCAAATTAAAATTGCATTTTCTGCTGTGACATCATAAACAAACAGGAGTCGTATCAAACTTACAGCTGGTGGAGATTGATCAGCCCGCTAAATGTGTCGTTGGTAATCGACGCTAGAGGAAGACTCTGCATCCAACTGTCAAGTCCAGTAAAGAATAAACGGAGTTGAAATACACAGGGTGTCCTCTCACAAAGAGGTATCACACAAAGAAAGGATCAATATGACCAAACTATGAACTTAAGGACCATCACTATGGTTTTGACATGCAGTAAATTTTCAAAAAAATATTTTGGATGCATTCCTCTGGTCATGCATTCCTCTGGTCATTATTTTATAAAGCTATCAAATAATGGTCGTTGAGTTCATATAACTTGCTCAAATTATACCTTTGTTTGTGGTTTACCTTTTGGGGACGCCCTGTACAGCAAGATATTTCTAATTTACACTCCAAAGACATCACATTGCAAACATATATATTACTTGGTTCGAAAACACATTGTGTTGGAAGTAGTTATTATGATCTGTTACACAATTATTTGTTTTAAAGAAATCATTGTAGTGACTTCCCCGTTGAAGTCATATCAGATTGCTCAGAAAAAAACTCAAAGAATTACTAATACTGTCGAATCCAATTGAGAACAACACAATTGAAATATTCTGCAAAATATTTATATTATCGTGGGGATACGCGCTCCTTTACTTCGCAAAATGTAATATCCATATATGTACTCCTCAAAACAGGATTTTTCCCGATAACAAATTTTTAGTTTGTATATTATGTTTAAACCACAAATTTCAATTTTTGGGTGTCTCCAACTCTCTGAAAAAGGGTTTTCATTTCCGCATAATGAACCCGCCATTCGAGAGCCGAAATATTGTCCGGCAGCATCATAATTCAAATTTTATGAAGCAATAATTCAATAACTAAACGTCGCTGGATTAGGTTGTAAGATGTGTCTTTCAAAGTGAATAACTTGCTAGGAAAAAAAGAAATTAAATAACAAATAAATATTTTTTTTTTCGATTTTAAACTCGAAACTAGCCTCAGGAACACTTTAATCATACTTATCTAGACTTTGTCATGAGGTGGTGCACGTCAATTTAACGTGATCCATTATAGATTGCTGTTGACTTTTATTTTTATATTTTCTGACTCTTACACCAAATAAAATAACGTATATCCCGACATACTCGGTGCTTTGCGAAAATTTAAAGGATTTGTAAAATAATGCTAATTAACTGATAATAAAACGGCCATAAAATCCAATTTTTCAGCACCCACTGGGGCCTTTATTTAATTGTTTTAGCCTGTGACCCATGGTTGAAGACGTCTTTTCAAAACTCATAATAAAAACATAATGAAACGGCCATGAAATCCAATAATTACCAGTTATACCAACCACGGGGCATTGATTTATATATTTGTTTTAGCATGTGACCCATGACTCAAGACGTCTTTTCAAAACTCATTAAGACATGCGGTTTCTGTGCAGGTACTTAACCAACAACTTCAATTATATGCAAACTATATGCCAAAAAAGGGAGCCTAAAGACATTGCCCACGATCCAAATAAAAAAGGGAATTGCCAAAACAGTTTTTAGTGTGAGATTGATACTTTTTAGTTCGATTCCCATTCTAATAGCTTCCAATGCTTATTGAGCTTTTAATTTCTTTTGTGACACCAAGAACGGTGTCAAACTTAGAGGGTTTCGAGATTGAAGAACCCATCAAGTGCACCAGCGGGAACGACACGAGCGGAAGATTTACCATTCCAATGGTTGAATCAAATGGAGAATATAACAAAGCTGAAATACACTGCAAAATCTGTAAATTTAGATTTGTGTTAAAAGGACTGCTAAAATGTAATTTCTATTCCAATTAATGTTTATCACTATTCATACAGTATGGACCTCAAATTTCTCTTCATTTTCATTAAACATTGGAAAGATTTAGACTTATTTATTTATTTCTTCCATCGAGGAATATTAAAATGTGTGGTTCATGGAGAAAGTCATTAAGGTTAATTCTTGTAAAAGAAAAAGATGCAAACCACATCAAACTTACAGTTCTGTGAGATTGGAAAGTCCACCAAAGGTACCGGGGTAAATCGACACTAGCGGAAGATTGTTCATTTCACTGTCGAATCAAATTGAGAACAACACAGTTGAAATATTCTGCCAAATAGTTACATTGGGAAGAACTCTCTTGACATTAATTGGCAAAATATAAAATGTGCATACCCCTTGCTTTAAAAAGAAATTATTTTCTCTCCAATTTGTATTGGTTTAAAAAATCGAATTACGGTGTCTGCAACTCTCTGATAGGGGTTTTCATTTTGCGCATCAATGAACCTGCCCTGCAAGAGCCGAAATATTGTTCGGCAGCTAATAATAATCCAAGTTATTTACAGAAATAATTCAATAACTAAACGGCGCTGGATTTGGTTATTAGATGTCTCTTTCAAAGTGAATAACTTTTATATAGCAAAGGGGGAAAGCAGTAATTGTGAGGGGGAAAAAATTCGAGTTGAAACTCGAAAATAGCACGCAGAACGCATATTTTATCATATCATTTCGACTAATGCCATAACGTGGTGAAAATTACTGTTTACGTGATCCATTGTATAGATCGGGGCAGCTTTTACTTTTTCATTGCCTTTGTCCCAGCAATATAAAATTACTTCCTTTTGAATGAGAAAAAAACCGGTCGTGGTATAGTTTTTACAAAATACGCCGGTCCGCATTTCATTTCTTATAAAGACCAGTGTAGACTGGTTCCTGCTTATATCAGTATTGATAATGTAGTTAACCTGCATGGCTGGTTTTTCAGGGGGGGGGGGCGGGGGATAGCAACAAACACAAACGCCCATAATATGTACTAAATACTCACAGGGTTTCGAGACGAGAAAATCTTTTGAATACGCCTGGCTCCAAATGTGAGATTATGCCATCGTTTAGTTTCCTGTAGACAATCATGGAACGATAAGAAGCTGAAAATACTACTACTTGAATCAGATACTGTACCCTTAGACTTGTAATTGCAATAGCGCAATAGACCTAAGACATAATGACGTCGCGCTTTGTTTACACGCGGCTTTCCTATGGGAGCCAGGTGGGGACGAGAGCCAACAAGCTCCCATAGGAAAGCGCACATTATAACAAAACGGGACTTCATTATGTTATAGGTCTATTTCACTCATGAGTTCATTATACAACAACCTATATTCCAAAACAATACAATCTCATGTTGAATTGTCTCGACATAAGCTTTGGATAAAGTACTATTTAGTATTCAATCTTAAACGTTTAAGGCCTGACATGGTTTATAGATGAATTCAATTCACATTTTATCTCAATCCGTCAAATTGTGCGCAATGTTTGTACTTCTATGGTCCTGGTTCAAGATGTACTATTGTCTTCCTTTATTGTGTAGTACTTTATACTAATGTCCTGAAGTAGAAATCAGTGTTTTAAATGCAACTACATTGTTCTTGAAGGGCAAAACCTAATTTGATTTACATCACCTCGACGCAAAATTCCATCTTGTATACATTGTTCTTATTGTTATTATTCACTACAAAATCAAAGAAATAAAGTTCAAATCTTTAGTGAAAAATGTTTCTTTCATCAAAAACTAGGTATGTTTCTTACAGACAGATCGTTGTGTTGTCGATGCTTTGGACGGTTTCAATACTCCAACTGCCAGAACATCGATTGCAACACATCCCCCGAGTACAATCAATCTGGCAGCGCTCTGTTACGACACACAAACAATCAACATAAATCATTGAAGAATCACAAGGTGACGATTGGTTCCATCTCGTCACACAAAATGAAACTTGTTCACCGTATCATAATTAGAACTGATGGAAGAGAAAAATCGACAGTTATACTTCCAAATGAATGTTATTGCCCAAACATCATCTTTTCACCAGCGCGCACTGATATAAATAAACCTCGTATTCGTGCCCCGCGGTTTCTGATGAAGAGAGGAGCAGACAGATGTTAATGCCATGATCATTTTCAGGTGACGTAAAATGAAGCCACAAAGCGTTAATGGGGAAATTGGATTTTGATGGATGGCAAAGTGTTTTGTGAAAAGATAAAAGGATAGATCCTATCAATTTCGTAGAGTCGGAGCAAACGAATCGTGAACATCTGGGAAATCTATAATAAGCGGTTTCAGTTTCGGAGACACTATTCAGATTTTATCAATTACCATCAATGGTTGGATATTTGTTATTCATCTAGGATGTGTTTTGTTTGTCTGTTTTTATTTCATGTTTTGTTCGTCTGTTGGGCTGTCTATCTGTCTGTATGTCTGTCAGTGTTGTAGGTCTCGAGACCGGTCTCGGTCTCGGTCTCGAGACCACTTTTTGCCGGCCTCGGTCTCGGTCTCGGTCTCGGGAGCTGTGGTCTCGGTCTTGGTCTCGGTCTCGGTCCCCTTTGGTCTCGATATTTAGGCTGGTCTCGAGTTGAGACCAGCCAAAAAGAGAGGGGGCGGATTCCGCCCCGGCCCTTTTAGGGCTAAGTAAAGAATCAGTTTAGGGCAAATGTGACTGCAGTGTGATGCTAATGGACATGTCTCTCTTCACTTTCTAGTGAGTGAGGCATAGTCCAATAACCATTGCTCCTCTTCTTATTTCTCGTTTTTATTGTGGGATGATCTGTTGAAACAAGCACTTTATAGCCATCCTCATTGATTCCAAATACAACTGAGATTTAAATCTTATGAATCAAGACTGAAACATTATTTTTACAGTCAGATTTTGTATTTTGAATATGGGGAACAATTCAACTCTTTTTCCCTAGAAATATTGGTGATTTTTTTTCTATTTTCCTTTTCAATTTTTCCTTGATAATTATATTTATTAATGGATATTCATCATTTCGTAGACCGTTAAATTGGTATTAGTGGTGGACAGCTGAATTTTGTGATCTCTTTATTAAAATAGACACGACTTGGGAATAGAGTATGCAAATAACGTGAAATGTTCACAGTTACTACTCAATAACATGTTCTGTATCCCAATTATATTTTTTACAAAATGGAGCGTACCATTTCTTTTTTGATCATACGGTCACTTTCTTTTTGACTCGCCATGTATTCATCTTTTCATCTGTGATAAACACAAATTGAGCTACTGCCATAGTCACACAAAAATAGAGTCTAATTGCCTGCCTCGTATCCTTCCTAAATGTCAATTGCATTTGCATGAGTCGAGAAGAATTGTGTTCAATTAATCGCTATATGCTGTTTACGGCCATCTCAATAAACTATTAATATATTGGCAATATGTCGTACTTGTTAATCACTAAAATATTCAAGTAAATTGCCCAGCAAAGTAGCTGATGCGGGCGATACGATGGCACGGTACAAAACACAGAGGCGTGGGCACTGAGCCATGAATCCTAAAAGTACATCTCGCCCACCACATTCAGTTTGTGACAGCGCCCTTCTATTGTGTCGGCCATATTCTCAAATAGGCTAATGACGATGATGACGGCGGGCAATTAACAGAAGATAGATCAGGCAAATATGGTTCATCAATCTTCTATAGTATATGTAACGTTATTGACATTAAACAAAAATAAAGTGGCATTACATTTCAGCCTTAGCCAGGCCTTCTTCAGAGGTAAATGACAGAGGAACAAGAAACAAACATGTAGGGGACACACAAACATGCAGGGTTGGAAGGAGAATCACAAAGAGGGATGGGGGGGGCAGACCAATCCATATCTGGCTACCATCTCTCAATTTTTTGGTCTACATGTACAAATCTATATTCCATGACTGAAATTTTAAAAAATAAATCAATATTTTCTTGCTCCGATTTTTTTTCGAATCAGGTTTACAAGGAGGTCCAATGTAAAATTAAAGTTGCATTTAAATATCCGTTAGTGGTCATTGCTGAAACCAAGGGGTGGCTGTGGAGTTTAGGGTCCAAGTTCCTATAACAGATGAAACATCCACCTTTAACTTTTTACTTTTGTCAAGTTTCAACATGTTCAGGTTTTGCAAAAACTAGTACAAGTTGTCGTACTCCTAAGTTAGAGTTTCTTCATCAGATTTACACTTTATAGTAGTTAAACAATATTAAAAAAAAAAAAATTTTAAAAAGTGGCAAAAATATAGAAGTTCATCAAATAAGGTTTTCCCCTTCTTTAAATTAGGTTGTTTCCAAATTTTGAATTGATTGTGACAATAACAAATTCTGTTGCCATGTTGTAATTTATGGCATGAAGCAAACACGAAGAGCACTCGCATGACACAATTAAGCAGGTACAAGTGATTCCTAACCTTCAATCACTTCCTTCACATCCCCATGAACATCAACATCTCAAGGACAGACTTGTTTATTTAGATTATTGTTATTTATTATCCGCGGTCTCGGTCTCAGTCTCGGACCATTTCGGTCTCGGTCTCGGTCCGCCTTGAGGGGCTGGTCTCGGTCTCGGTCTCGGTCTCGCAACTTCAGGTCTCGGTCTTGGTCTCGGTCTCGGACTATCCGGTCTCGACTACAACACTGATGTCTGTCGGGCGAGCGGGGTCTGGCTGTCTATCAGGCGGGCGGGCAGTCTTTTCTGTTTGATCGCTTGTTTTTTCGTTTATCTTGCTCTTGTGTTGTATTGTTTTGCACTTTGTTTCATCCATTTGTTATTAGTGTTAATTCATTATATACTTTATTGAATATTATTATGTGAACAGGGGCCTGGATTAATACATCTTTGATGACAGTTTAAACACTTGTGTTTATCCCATGGGCGTCAATCCTGGGGGGACAGTGGGACATGTCCCCCCCCCCCCCCACACACACACACACACACATTTTGAAGGGTGGGGGACACAATATCAAATGTCCCCCCCCCCCCAGATTTTTGAACTCGTGTCTCATTTACAGGGCCCTATTATGTACTTTAATGTATCTTTTGCTTAGAAAATATTGGTTAATGTGGTCAGATATTGCCTCAGATAGCACCACAGAGCATTTAGAATCCAAATTTTTCGGGGCCCCGAACCCCACGCCTGTAGCTCAGAATTCTGGTAGCTGATTCAATGACTGCAACCTCGAAAACGATGTTCAAATAATTATCTTGCCTTTAGCTGAGCAAATCTCGAAAATTATGTTTAATTTATTATCTTTTGCTAAGAAAATTATTGGTTAAAGTGGCAAGAAATTGCCTCAGATCACACCACAGAGCATCGAGCATCCGATATTTTTCGGGGCCCTTAAGCGGGCTCCGAACCACACGCCAATAGCTCAGAATACCGGTAGCCGATTCAATGACTCCAACCTCGAAAACGATGTTCAAATAATTATCTTTTGCCACGAAAATATTAGTTAAAGCATAGAGAAAAGTGGTAAAAAAATTGCCTCAGATCGCACCACAGAGCATCTAGAATCCGATTATTTTTTCGGGCCTTCAAGCGGGCCCCGAACCCCACGCCGTAAGGGCTTCGCATCAAGGTATGTCCCCCCCCCCCCCCCCCACACACACACTTTTGAGAAGCGATTGACGCCACTGATTTATCCTGACAGTTCCTGTTCACTTTTATCATTTTTAATCAATATCCAAAAAAAGGAGACACAAAATAAATGAATAATACATTTCCAACCAACCTGTTGAGGACTGTGCAGAAGTGGTGGCACACAACATCAAAGTGATGGTAACCAGCAGAGAGAACGATGAACAAGTCCAACCCATCATGAGAAACTCAGTCGTCAATAATCACTAAAAGTAAAAGATTCGTTTACTTTCAATACGACATTCATTAATAGATCAAATTGGTTGGGGGTACCAATGAATTGTAAATTAATCTGATACGCATTTAGTGGGAGTCCATTTAAGTTTTAACTTGTAGCTGAGATTTTTAGTGTTCTGAAACTGTTTTTATCAGATCGGAAATCATGTGAGAGAGTTGAATTTGACTTATAAAGGTGGAAACATATACTTGACCGTTAATCGTTATTGGCCGTTTTCAACCCTAAAACAGAGATACGAATCCGCTTTGTTGTGGTCTTTTTTTTAACAGAATGTATCCATGCAGTAGGAGGGAAGCGTCTTTTAGACCCTGTAGGCCCACGGTTAAAGTTGTAATAATTAAAACAAAAGACATCGTGTCACGAGGAGAACTACAGTTAATGTAGATTGTTTTGGGGACGTCTCTATTAGTCCGACGTCCCGTCGGTCCGACGTCCCATCGGTCCGACGTCCCATTGGATTAGGGTTAGGGTTTATAGGGACCCCGGTTTGGAACCTCAACCAATTTCCATTCCTGTGAGCCCGAACCTATACTCAGTGTCGGCAAGGATCCAGTGGACCTATACTCGCCAGCCGGTGACTGATAGATCCGGTCCACCTCTGACCCAATAGTGCGTCCGGGACGACAGCCCAGACATCACAACCATCTTGGGGGGATTGTATCTTAAACATAAAACCAAACTTTAGTATTTTTTGTTTCCTTGAATTAGTTTATTGAGAAGTGAGCAGTTCATTTTTCGTTGGGTTATATTGCTTTCTATAATCAGTTTGTTATTATTTCAAGACTGTAATTATATTATTTATTTGGTTGTTACGTTTGATTTCCCTTAGGCATTTGTTGGAAATCTCAGTTGAGAAGCTACCAATTGTTTTGCTGAATTTTAGTTTTTGTTTACTTGCAGTTGCAAAGTTTGCATTTTCGTATGCATTGTTGATTAACTTGTTTATTAATTTGCTGCTTAAGAGTCTTTTCTTGTAAATACTTCATATAAGTGTCCACGCTAAAAAAAAAATGTTATACTTTGTGGAATGAAAGGACTTGGGGAGCAAGTAACCAAAATAGACTTTTTAAACATATTTGCTCATTGCCATGGTAACGGGCCCTTATGTGTTTTGGCCTTTCTGTGACAATTTTGAGGCTGCGAAAATTCATATTTGGAGGGTTATTTTCAAAGGTCATCAATCCAAACTGCGAAGTAAAGTCACAAAAGTATCTCACGACAAAGTATCATCCTTACCCTTACAAAACATAAATAGAAACACTTTTGAATAATCACCTTTATCTTACTTTTAGGCCCTACAATACAGCATGTTTCTACAACTAGCAAAATTGCATTTTTACCCCATTTTTAACCCTCCAAAGTGGCACTTGCCAGGGCACTCAAAACAATTTCCTTTCGACTATGATTAGTTCAGACATTGGTCTTTTCATATCTGGCGAGAACACTTTGCGTTATTGTATATCCTTTGTGCAGTAGCGCTCCAAAATGGTAAATTTCACAAAAACCGTAAAAAGTGTATTTTCAGTGTTTTCCTTTGTTTTGAGTACTAACTTGTATAATTGGTATTGTTCATGAATCTAGCACAGTTTCTGAAACAGAATCACATTGTGTATCATTTTTAGACTAGTGGATGAGTAGTAGGTCGTGTAGTCCCCCCACACCTGGCTAGGCCCCGCCCACCCCCACCCCCTTTGCCACCGAATTTAGAACTTGTATGTTGCATAACGAAACAAATGTAAATAAATAATATGCAATTGAACACTTTAGAAATTACATAGACTTCCTTTTCACAGCCTCCCCTTCCCCCACCCTGGGGCATTGCTTGGGGTTGAGGGTCAGGTGTGACCACCCACCAATAACTTGGCTTTGTCGGTAAAATCATTGCCACATGGGCAAAACTCATGTGTTTGCAAGCCGCAATGAATAATAATGGCCATGATATCCATTGTCCTCTGATTGAAATGCATCCATTAGTTAAAAAAAAAATGATGTCTAGTCCTCCCCTCCTAGCTACGCCCCGCCCATTCCCTTGCCATCAAATTCAGATTTTGATTGCTAATTGTATTTGCCTACATTAAAATTGTAAATAGATATCAATTTGCAAGTGAACCTTTCATAACTTACACTAAAAGCCGTACCGGTCTCACAGCCCACCCCCTGCCACCCCTCTTCCTACTCCAGTGCTCATTATAAGCAACGACTCCTCCCCCTCCCAAAGAATTCAACATGTATTATTGTGAAGGTTACATATTGCCTTAATTGCGGAAAGTCCACATATTTGTATGCACTATGTAGGTTTGGCTATTTTTTTTGTCGTTGTGGGAGTGGTTTGGAATATCTGGAAAGCGCAAGGGGTGTAATATCGACACATGTACATGGTGCATAGTGCTTTTTTTTAAACAAAATTATTATTATTAATTTTTTTTAATACAGAGAAATTATATGGCGATTTAGAGAGCAAATAACTCATATCTGTATATCAAAATACATGTACTTTAAAACAACTATCGCGCTAACGAAAACTCAAGACGGCTTCAATCTGTTTTGATTGATTGAATTGTCTTGGCCCTACGTGTAGTTATGGTCAGATCGAGTGCATATAAAGTCGAATATACTACCGTTGTGGGTGCTGCTATGCCCTCCAAAATTGTAATTTCGTAACCAGCATGACATTTGAGTCTTTTCCAAACTCATCAGTAGTCATCAGTAGTCAACATGCAGGCCACACTTCTGTGGTGCATCCATTGTTGCATGGCACGCAATGTATGAGTGCTTATAAATTACATTTTTTTGGGGGGGGGGGGGTATACAAACAGGGAATGTTTTGTTAATGTGTTAATTAAAAAAAAAATCAACTTCCCCACCTAACGAAGTGCTTACAGATTTGAACCCTTTCTGGCGGGTATTTGTTTGTTTTTTCTAAAAGGGAGGGGTACAGCACACTGTGATCCCATGTTGATTTGCATATATGCTTTGACCGATTTTCCTACAACTGATTTGGCAGGAAAATATTGGTTGACCACTACTCTATAATATGACATTCTTGGTTCTATTGCTGTTAACGCTAGATATTTTATATATATACATTTGTATTTTTCCAAACTCTTTGGGGCATAATTTCTGTATTTTATGTGTAAACATTCATCCCAGTCAGGTAATTGTATGCATCCATTGTCACTGCCATGGCGACTATATACTTACTGATTTGTTTTGTTGTAAAATGTGTGGGTTTTCAACCCGAATTGGCAAAACTAAGGTAAATATACATAATTTTGGTGATGTTATTTAATGCTCTGCAATTGATTCATGTAATAATCAGAGAAGTACATCAAAACAAACAAAATGCAGATTGAAAGGTGAAAACTACATGTGCTTCTCGCACCGATGCTGGCCACGTTAAATACTGAGCATGTATTGTTGTTACTTATATAGCCACGAATTTCAGTCTAAAGATAATACTTTTGTGATAGGTTTTGAAAATGGAAGTATTATTGCTTTTAGTTTAAAAAAACAATTATGAACCTTTCATAACTTACACTTAAAGCCGTACCCTTTTCACAGCCCCTGCAGCCCCTGCCACCCCTCTTCCTACTCCAGTGCTCATTATGAGCAACGACCCCTCCCCCTCCCAAAGAATTCAGCATGTATTTTACATATTGCCTTAATTGCGGAAAGTCCACATATTTATATGCACTATGTAGGTTTGGCTATTCTTTTGTCATTGTGGGAGTGGTTTGGAATATCTGGAAAGCGCAGGGGGAGGGGGGGTGTAATATGGATACATGTATACATGGTACATAATAATTTTTGCCCTAAAGATAATTCCTCCGTGATAGGTTTTGAAAATGGAAGTATTTTGCTTTTAGTTTATGAGCACCGATGTCTTTACATCGGTTGCCATGGTAATTATGAACACACTACAAAAGTGTGTTTGGTACCATGGTGACCACTGTAACAAGTTTGGAAAAGTCACAAAATTTCATGTTGATCAGCTCACTGTAAAACGCAAGAACATGTGACACGTTTAAAAAATAAACGCAGTGTTTTAGATTTAAACACTATGTGACAAAATTAAACACATCATGTGTTTTTAAACAAAACAGTTAGCGTTTAATGTCAACAGTGCTATAGGGTGTTTATTATCGGTTTTAGAAAATATTTTAACTGTTCAATTTCACTAGTTAGCATTTTGTTTATTCCCAAAGAATAACACTTTGTTTAAAAAAAGGCTTATTAACTAATTAGGACACTAATAATAACTCAAGTTGTTAATTTAGCTGTTTGTGTTCAACACCTAATAAACACGGTACACGTCACGATGTTTAAAATGACCACGTGATGTTAGGTCTTAACCAATAGGATTAAATCCGATTGCGTGCTGGCATAATCGGGGCAGTTATTACGCGGCACAAAGCCAACCGCCATTTTTCTGACAATAATCTGGGCACACTAATATAATAATGTAATGGCGAGAATTAGTATCGTCATTCGTGCATGGTAACAAAATTTGCATCGGGTAATGAAACAATATACATGTATGATGTAGTCTCACAGAAGGTACTAACAGTTGGTCATGACCTAGGCTAGAGGTCAAGTTTGGTATGCATATTGCCAAGTCAGCAAGAGTACTCAGATGCAACGTATTCTGTGCATGCAGTACGACGGTTGTAGTTTGAACCAGTTCTGGAAGCTTCCACACAGGTGGTAAGTTTTGTCTTTTGTGTTGTTTGATTTAATTAATCCCGATATACAATATGATAGATTTAGAAATGTGAGATGAGTTGAATTAGTGGGAGCAATTATTGGCCAAAGGATCGTGTGATAAAACATGAATATGAAGGGGAAAAAACAACCCTGATTTTGATTTCCTCATATTATTTTTCTTGGATGACGATGCTGTTATACAGTATAACTGCTGTGCAGCTCACAATATTATGAAGGAAGTTCTGTATTTGAGCCACATTATGGGGTGGTCTTTGTTGAGTGTATACTTAATATGAGGCTATAAGCCTATGGGGCGAATTACAATTGCAAACACGCAATATCAAAATGTTTGTAATCTTGGAAAATTCAGTGAAGTGGATTTTTTTTTAAATCGTGATTAACTATTCAATAAAAGCATGCTAGTGTTATCACCTCTGCCTAAGTTATGTAAGCTGAAAGGGACCAGCATATGAATGATTTTGAAAAGAAAATTCTAGTATTTGTATGGTCAGGTACAAATTGTTTAACCATAATTTCCATTTCACATGATGTTATTGGCGTATATTGTGTAATATTTTCTTTCTGTATATTTTCAGGGTGTGTCTAATCCCTTGCAGATGAAAGAAGCTATTGACTTTTAAAATAAGGTAAGTGTCTTTTGGCATTGATCGTCATTTAGCAGTGCAGTGTGTGATTGTATAGATCAGCTGTGTATAAAACTTTTGAAAAACCCGCAGTGCGTGTACACAATAAATATCCCTAAATTTTTGGGTACCATGCAGTATTTCACAGTGATTCAAAACGTTCGTTTTACAGAACATGTGTTATGTTTTGAATATAGGGTCCTCTGTAGATGCTCGATGTAACTGCATACATGTACGTCCAGCAGAACACCAAGTTTGAACGTGGCGAGGGTACGAAGACGAGGAGAGTGCTAACTATTCATGAGGTAATTTTGTATTGTAAAATATATTATTCAAATCTTCAATTTCATTGAATGATGATGTTTGGCTGAGATTCTATCTTGCATAATAACCTTTCAACTTCCACTGTAAATTTACTTTGGCGGTAAAACATCATGAAATGAAAAAGTATAACATTCTAGGTGAATACTGTAATGTGTTAACGTATTACTGTTGATGTTAAAGAGCGCCCTCTCTTGAAGTTGAATAAACGACACCGGAGAGTGTCTCGTGCAAAATGGCCGCCACGTTTAGTTGACTCTTCCTGGTGCCCGCTCCCCTAAAGATACCACAAAATTGGCGACGAGGATGGGATCCTGCGGTACCAGAGTCTTAAATAGATAAGATAAAGTTATAGATTACGATCGTTATACGATGGCGGCGATCATCGGAAAAGTGGATGAGTTTGACGAAGGAAAGGAAACATTCACGTGCTATTTGGAAAGGTTGGACCAGTTCTTCATTGCCAACGACATCAAGGATGCAAAAGCAGTGAGTGTTTTTCTTACGGTCATAGGGCCGAAATCGTACTCGCTGTTAAAGTCAATGGTATCACCAGACAAAGTGAGTGATAAATCACTGGAAGAACTGAAAACTTTGCTAAAGAATCACTACTCACCACAACCTTTGACAATCGCAGAGCGCTTCAAATTCCACAAAAGAGACCAGAAACCAGGGGAATCTGTGAATGAATATGTGGTCGAACTGAAGCGTCTGGCAACCACCTGCAAGTTTGGAAACTTCCTGAAGGATGCCTTAAGAGATCGACTAGTGTGTGGGTTGATCAACACCACATGTCAGAAGAAGCTGTTAACCGAGAAAGAGCTGTCTTTTGACAAGGCACTGCAGCTGGCGGTAGCATTTGAGATGGCAAATAAGCAAGCTCAGGAACTACATATACAACCAAGAGCCAGTCTGGAGGTGAAAAAGATGACTGCCAAGCAAGTCTTCACTCCAAAGAGGAAGCCAGCACCCACTGCAATAAGTGGTGGGCCTAAATCGGCACAGAACCAACCAGGAAGTGGGAACTGCTACCGATGCACAGGTCAACATTCGCCAAGGGAATGTCCCTTCAAAGGAGCAACATGCTATTGTTGTAATAAAGTTGGGCACATCTCCAAGGCATGCAGAAAGAAACGGTACCAGAATCAGACACCAAAGGATGGCAAGTCTTCGAAGTCGGTGAAACACGTGGCCGCAGACGCGGACAGTGATGAATCAGGCGACTTTCTGGTTTACACGATAAGTTCAGTGAGCTCACCAGCAAAGGGCATCGCTGTGACTGTTGACCTAGCAGGATCTTCAGTAGAGATGGAGCTGGATACCAGGGCAGCTGTATCCATCATATCAGATAAGACCTACCAGCAGCAGTTTTCAAGCTGGACATTGGAACCGTCGTCCGTGAAACTGAAAACTTATGGAGGAGAATCCATAGAAGTGCGGGGAAAACTCACTCTGCCAGTAACGTACGAGCGTCAGACACAGACACTGCCACTATACGTAGTGGCGGGAGACAAGCCAGCCTTATTCGGTCGGAACTGGTTGGACAAAATCAAGGTGAACTGGCCTCAGATCTTCAGAGTACAAGACACAAGCGGAGCAGCCAAGGACTCTCCTCATGTCAGTCAACCAGCCAAGGACATGGCAGGACTGAAAGAACAGTATAAAACGGTATTTAGTGAGAAGGGGGGCCCAATCACTGAGTTCAAGGCGCACATACATATGATTGATAATGCTAAACCGGTGTTTTGCAAGGCGCGTCCGGTACCGTATGCTCTGAAAGAAAAACTAGAAAAAGAGTTAAAAAGGATGCAAGATGAAGGCATCATAAGTAAGGTAGAACGCAGTGAATGGGCCTCGCCTATTGTACCAGTACCTAAGCCTGATGGTAGTTTGCGATTGTGTTGTGATTATAAGGTGTCAATCAATAAGTTGTTAGATGACACACAGTATTCCTTGCCAAACGCAGAGGACCTATTTGCGACACTAGAAGGGGGAAAGATTTTCACAAAAATCGACCTCGCACAAGCATACCTACAGCTCGAGTTGGATGCAGAGTCCAAAAAGTTCCTGGCCATAAATACTCACCTTGGGCTGTTTCAGTTCAATAGGTTACCGTTTGGGGTATCATCAGCACCCGGGATATTTCAGGGTGTGATGGATCAGATTTTGCAGGGGATTGAGGGAGTTGTCTGTTATCTAGATGATATCCTCATCTCTGCACCCTCTGAACAAAAGCATAGTGAAATACTTGATGAGGTCCTGAAGCGTTTGGAGAGGTATAATGTGCGGGTAAAAAGCCAAAAGTGTGAGTGGCATAAACCGTCAGTAGAGTACCTAGGGCATGTAGTTGATGCTGAGGGCATCCACCCAACTGTGGAGAAGTTGGAAGCGATCAAGCAGGCTCCCAGCCCCACAAACATCGCTGAGCTCCGGTCCTATTTGGGACTACTGAATTACTATGGAAAATTCATTCCAAATGTTTCAACACTGTTGCACCCTTTGAATGAGCTCTTGCGAAAAGATGTGAAGTGGAAATGGACTGCTGCCTGTGAAACCGCTTTCCAGCAAAGTAAAATCCAGCTCATGGAAAGTACTTTGTTGGTACACTATGACGTAAGTAGAGAATTACATCTTGCTTGCGACGCCTCTCCATATGGAGTAGGTGCTGTGATTTCGCATGTAATGCCAGATGGGGAAGAAAGACCCATTGCATTCGCCTCGCGTACTCTGTCACAAAGTGAGAGAAATTATGCGCAAATAGAGCGAGAAGCATTGGCGTTGATATTTGGAGTCAAGAAGTTCCACAAATACTTGATTGGACGGAAATTCATTCTGGTCACAGACCACAAGCCACTCACAGCCATTTTCAATCCGCAGGCATCCATTCCGACATTGGCCGCAGCGCGAATGCAAAGATGGGCTATCATACTGTCTGCATACACTTATGAGATTGTGTATAGGCGTTCTGTAGACCATGGAAATGCAGACGCATTATCCAGATTACCAAGACAGGTTGACCATTCTAATGTACAGGAGGTCAAGTATTTCTCATACATAGATGAGTTGCCGATTACATCAGATGATATCAGTAGAGCCACTAGAACTGACCCAGAGTTAGCCAAAGTGTATGACTTAGTAGCAAATGGTTGGCCAGGTTTTGTTCCAGATGAACAGATGAAACCATACTTCAGGCGTAGAGCTGAATTGTCAATTGATAAGGGCTGTATTTTGTGGGGGATAAGGGTAGTTATTCCAAGTAAGCATAGAGACAGATTGTTAAGTGATCTCCACAACCAACACATGGGTATGTGTAGTATGAAAAGCCTAGCACGTAGCTACTTGTGGTGGCCAGGGTTAGATAAGGACATCGAAAACCTTGTAAACGCCTGCACCACGTGCCTATCAGTCCGAAATGCTCCTCCTACGACTCCACTCAAGTCATGGGTGTAGCCTACCCGAATTTGGCAACGGGTACATATTGATTTCGCCGACCTAAAAGGTCAGCAATTGTTGATTTTGATTGATAGTCACTCAAAGTGGGTCGAAGTGTACCCCATGAAAACGATAACTACGGCAAAAACTCTGGATGTCTCGAGGAGGTTGTTTTCCTCCTATGGACTACCAGAAGAAATCGTCTCAGACAATGGGCCACAATTCACTTCAGCTGAATTCAAAGAGTGTATGGACAGGAACGGTATCAAACATACCCGAGTGGCACCATACCACCCTGCTTCAAGTGGAGCAGCAGAGCGGACTGTTCAAATTGTCAAACGAGCACTGATCAAACAAATGTTTGATCCAAACCCGAAAAAAGCAGCATCTATCAGTGCATCACAAACTAGCCAATTTTCTCATAATGTATAGAAACACACCACAGACTACTACAGGTAGAACTCCAGCAGAGTTATTCCTCAAGAGGCAACCTAGAACAAGATTTTCCCCCTTGAAACCCAACTTGGCACAAAAAGTAGAGAGTAAACAAGAAAAACAACGGGTATATCATGACCAAGGTAGAGTAAAGGAGCGAACACTCTAGGTAGATCAGAAAGTGAGGGTCAACAGTCATGAAAACAGTCTGGTCAAGTGGTTGCCTGCAAAAGTAGTCAAAGTTTGTGGACCACGTACATACATTGTTCATGTGTATAAAAATGGCAAAAACAGGTATGTGCATATTGACCACATTTTTCCCTCCCAAGAAGAAAATCAGTCAGAGTCTGTTGTACCGGTAGGGGTCCCAAGTTACACAAACGGTCCAGAATTAGTAGTAAACTTACCACAGTCACCAGAACAAGAGAAAAAGAGCGACACATGTGATAAGACCGATGTGAAAACTCCTGATAAATGTCAGGTCACTCCTCAAAATCTAGCTAGGGATTCTCAAAGTTGTCCAGTGCGGGGAACTAATGGGACAGGGACAAACTGCACGGAAAATTCTCAGAGGCGTTATCCACAAAGAAACAGAAAAGCACCCGATAGACTTGATTTGTAATTGTAAACTACATAACTGTACGCAAAACAAAAAGAAAAGAAACAGTGTTCATGGTTACATGTGATTGTATTAAAATTTATTCACAATTTTGTCAGAAATACATGTGTTTAAACAGTCAATACATGTACATGTAGTTATAAATTTAACCAAGGTCATTGGTTATTCTCCAAAAACAAGAATTTAGCAAAATTAGGATTGTGAACACATTTTGGAAGGATAAAGGGGACACATGTTAATATTTCTGCTTTTATAGGACCAATGATAAATTAGGGACACTCACATGTATCTCATTTTTGTATGGTGAAATAATTTGCTGAGGCAAATAACTCATTGCATTTTTTTTTTACTTGAAAGTTCATGGGGTCCAAAACTAAGGGGGGAGGAGTGTAATGTGTTAACGTATTACTGTTGATGTTAAAGAGCGCCCTCTCTTGAAGTTGAATAAACGACACCGGAGAGTGTCTCGTGCAAAATGGCCGCCACGTTTAGTTGACTCTTCCTAGTGCCCGCTCCCCTAAAGATACCACAAATACAATTTTTAAATTTTTAAATTTTAAATACAAAGTCTCCGTAAATACCTACATGACTGCAAAGTTATTGGTACGAAACTGTGAAAAGCTTGCCTATTTTCTTCAGATTTTATTTTTAATATTTGATCCATGATCAAGCTCAAGCTGTAACTTTACAGTCTTTGTGCACATTATCTCTGATAACAAAGGTTAATATTGACGCGAGTCCCAAAAAGGCCGACAATTGTGCAATTTACTTTTGAACCCAATTTTGTAATCAGTTTTCATATTCTTCCTGGAGTAAACTTTATTAATGACTTGTCATGTTAGGGTCTCCATTTTTTTTTTTTACTGTGAGCATGGTTTCACTTTCAAAGTTGATCAGTTTTTGTATGGCTCACTCAGAAATCTTGTTTATGTCCACAGAATTCTGCTGAACCAGACAGAGTATCTGCATCAAAACTACAGTTTACATTACATGTGGAGACACCATCAAGAAAGTCTCAAACTACAACACGTACAATGATGCGCTTCTTCTCCAGCTTCGGGGTACTATGCCTTTGATTTGGATTATCCAAAGTATTTTCACGTGCTTTGAGTTCTTTTCAAAAAATCATAATCAGAGAAAAGTTTTCCTGGCAGATTCCAGCAAATTCAGGCAGTTCACTACAAGGTATTTGTGTATAAATTAATTGGATATACTGTTGAAATCTCAGCTAAAGATCAATACTTATTTTACCACTTCAAACTACATGTATAACGCAAACCTTCATAGGTTTTAAAAAACAAGTATAATTCATTTGCAGTTTTACTTCTAACTCTCATTGAATTGGAAAATAATTGTTTTTAGCCCTATTTACAGATATATTCATTTACTTCAAATTCACCCTTTTGTGTTTGTTTATGTTTTTGTTTCTTTGTTTTGATACTTGTAAAAAATGTAATTGGCCTTAATGTTGGGGTCTTAAAAAAGGATTGTTGGAAACATACTGATAGGCATGGTAGTATATTCACATAAATGTCACATTATTTTTGCTGTCGTAATGTAAAATATTCTCTAGGGGTGACCATAAAAGTACATTTGTATTTTATTGTGTCCATTTTCATGATTCGATAGAACTCAATAGGCCTTTCACCACAATCCTATATGTGAAAATGGAGATAGCTTTGTGAAGTGCCCTTAATGCGTTTATTTCAATGTTGTTAATATTGTGACTGAAGTTTTACTTGCAATTTTGAATACTGTTCGAAAACTAAACACACACTGTGAATATAAACACTTGAAAATAATAATAAATGGCGTCACATGTTTAAAATCTGTCACAGGCAATAAACGTGTCACATGTTTAAAATTACAACAGATTGACGTGTTTTCTTTTTGACTGTGTGTTTACTTTTTAAATGTCAGTAGTATTTAAATGTTAAACGCCTTTGATGTATATATTTTAAACACTGTTCCGTTTAAAGATTAAACACCGTCAGTGTGCTGATTTTAAACACCAAATATGTTTTCAAATTAAACATGTTCATTGGATAAACTGCGTCACATGTTTAAAAACTGTCACAGATTAGTGTTTATTTAGGTGTTCTAAACCTAAACACATGGTTTACAGTGAGGCAAATACAAATTTGGAGGACACTTCCACCAAAAACATACTTCAGATCCCGACTACATATATATATAGCCAAGTCAAGTCAGAGTGAAATTCATGCAATCAAATTGATGCTGTTTTCTCTTTGGGTTTTTACTGAAGTGATCCTTGTTTTAAAGTACATGTATTTCAATATAAACAAATTAAAGTTAGTTGCTCTCTAAATCGCCATATCTTTTCCGTTTTGGAAATAATAAAATTAAGTCATTTTGCTTTACACACCTTTGCTGTAGTTCCAAAAGTAACATGCAATATAAAAAAAAAATATGTGCAGTGTACATGCGTGTGTCCAGATCACCCTTCCCCCCCCCCCCCCGAGACATACACACCCCTTCTCCTCCTCGCTTTTCAGATATTCCAAACTGCCCCGTGTTGTAAAGAAAGCCACCTTACATAGTTCAGACTTTCCCAGAGGCCATATGCATGTATGTAATCTGAACAAAATTGAACTTGTTGACTTGTTGGGGGAGGGCGTGGTTCTCTTTTGAGCTTTGGGAGTGGGGGTGGCAGGGGAAGGGGTTAGCTGTGAGACGGCTGTTGGTGTAGATTGTAAAAGGTTCACTTGCAAATTGATATATATTTTACAATTTAATTTAGGCAAATACATGTAGAAATCAAAATCTAAATTTGGCAAGGGAATGGGCGGGGCCTAGCTGGTCGGGAAGGACTGGACATCATTTGAAGAATGGTGCACTTCAATCAGAGGACAATGTATATGGCAATTTTTATATTCATTGCGACTTGCAAACACATGAGTTTTGCCCATGTGACAATGATTTTACCGACAAAACCAAGTTATTGGTGGGTGGTCACACCCCACCCTCAACCCCAAGCAATGCCCCGGAGGTGGGGGAAGGGGAGGCTGTGAAAAAGAAGTCTATGTTATTTCTAAAGTGTTCACTTGCATATTATTTATTAACATTTGTTTCGTTATACAACATACAAGTTCTAAATTCGGTAGCAAAGGGGAAGTGGGCGGGGCCTAGCCAGGTTTGGGGGGGGGGGGGCTACACGACCTACTATTCATCCACTGGTCTAAAATGATGTGTGATTCTGTTTGTGAAAATGTGCTAGATTCAAGAACAATACCAATTATACAAGTTATTACTCAAACCAACTTAAGGAAAAAACTGAAAATACACTTTTTAAGGTTTTGTGAAATTTACAATTTTTGGAGCGCCACTGCACAAAGAATATACAATAACCCAAGATGTTCTCACCAGATATGAAAAGACCAATGTCTGAACTAACCATAGCCGAAGGGAAATTATTCTGAATGCCCTGGCAAGTGCCATTTTGGAGGGTTAAAAATGGGGTAAAAAATGCAATTTTGCCAGTCGTAAAAACATGCTGTATTGTAGGGCCTAAAAATAAAATAAAGTTGATTTGTCAGAAGCGTTTCTATTTTTTTCTTGTAAGGGTAAGGATGATACTTTGTTGTTATATATCGACTTTTGTGTCATTACTTCGCATTTTGGCTTGATGACCTTTGGAAATAACGCAAAAAAAATGAATTTTTGCAGCCTCAAAATTGCCCCAAAATGGCCAAAACACATAATGGCCCGTTATTATGGCAACGAGTAAAATATCGGTTTAAAAAAGTCTATTTTGGTCACTTGCTCCCCAAGTCCTTTCATACCACAAAGTATAAAAAAAAAAATTTGAGCGTGGACACTTATATGAAGTATTTACACGAAATGACTCTGAACTTGTTTAATTCGGTTTGACTTGAGAAATTGCATGATTTATATTTGCTGTTCATTGCGTTCACTTTTGAGTTTAATATTTTGAGAAAATCCTAAATTTGTTGATCATTCTTGAGTTTGTTGACTTCTTTTGATTTAAGGAAACTCCTGATTTAACTTGAGTACTCTGTAAATATTTGTGTAAATAGTTTATTTAGATTTTTCTTTTGAATTACATTTAGATTTTCGTTTTGAAGTTGTTTAAAACTGTTTCTTCTTTGCTTTGTTGAAATTAAAACGAATTTTGTACAGATCCTGACTATTTTATTGTATATGTTATAGTCTTCCAAGGACAAAAATAAAAGATAACCTGAATACCTTCACACATAAGCCTGGAAAAAGGTTTCAGAGACTTAGATGCTGGGGCGGGAGAGGCAAGACTGTCGGGCAAATTGACCAGGGAGCGAGTTGGTCAGGGGGCGAGTTGACCAAAGCACAAGATATCGATCACATCATTCGTTTCATAAAAAATATTACATAAAAAGAAACGCCAAAGAAATTTGACTTGGAAAGATGCACTTTATTTTTCGATTCTGTAGTGCATTATAATTATTTCACCAAAGACTGTCCGTTGTGTTTTTCTGTATTTTCTCGCTTACAATATGAACGACCACGGGCAAAACTCAGACTACCATAGAACTATATTAAATCAAATTAATTTAATATAGCTCTATGGATGTAACAGTATTGTGGGCGTGCTTAAGGTAATATGCAACATTTGCTTTTGCTGAAATTTTCAGAAATGGATGGATTTGGGGGTTAGTATTTCATAGCAAATATTGTTACACTGACCTGTGTAATGGTTTTGTGTTCATATATGCTGGAAAAACTAAGATAAAAATGTTGCTCTTCTAGTCTGGTTCCCTGATCCTATTTCAGACGAAATTTAGTGACGTCGGGGAATTGTCAGGTCAGGGGACCAGGTGGTTTGCAACCGTTCACGGATGTTTACCCAATTGCAAACAAAATGTGGACTCACTAACTTTGGTGATTGGGGACAGTATTTAAAAAAGTAAACTTTCTTGAAAATGACAGCACACCAGGAGCCATGATTCCACAGGATGCTTGCTGTGTTGCGTTAATCAGGCGTCGTCTGTAGTTGGGTTTTCAAAGCAGCCGCTCGCGCGGCAACCTGCAATACGAAGCTTGCTGGGGATAAAACTCACGACCGAAAATTTGCGGATGCCAGAACGGGACGTGCATTTTTTGACGCGAATATTTCGCGTCAATAATTGGGACCGCAGAGCGAGACGTGAAGTTTTTGGCGCGAATATTGACGTCAAAGTTTTGCGAATATTGACGTCACAATTTGCGACCGGAGAGCGAGATGTGAATTTTTGACGTTAATATAATATTGACGTCAATATTCACAAAGTGCGATGTTCATTTAGAACCACCATAAATAATACACATAAAAGGAACATTCGAACTTGTTGAAGAGCACATACAGTATTAGAATATCATTAAAACAAATTGGTCAGATATTCAGTCGAATGCCAATTTGACAACCTTCACTCTAGCAATGATTAACTACGAAATGTAAAAAAAAATGTAGACTTACCTTACAAAACAAAGTGCTTAGTTGGATGTCCAAGCCCTCCTCAGAATCTCTTAATTGTCCTCTAAAAAGCGAAGTCCAAATGGCCTCTGGTCCGGACGAGGTGTGATCCGAATATCCTCCAGTGAAACTTGTCCAATCCAGGTGCGCTCAACTTTTACAATAGAGCTCAAGTCCGAAGAAGCTGAACCCAAAATCAAAGGGAGTCCAAAGCGTGAACCTGACGTGATAACGTGAACGGCGTCGACTGAAGCAACACTACAGGTGCGTTCTGTTTTATCACTCTTGGACAGTGTGTGCTTTGTATACCATTGTCTATGGCGTGATCCAGTGGCGTATATAGCCAGAAATTTTTCAGTGGGGGGCTGGAACATTTCATGGGGGCGTCATGTAGGGGCGTCAATCGCTTCTCAAAAGTGGGGGGGGGGCATACCTTGATCAGAACTGATGCAAGCGCGAAGCGCGAATCCCTTACGGCGTGGGGTTCGGGGCCCGCTTAAGGGCCCCGAAAAAAATTGGATTCTCGATGCTCTGTGGCGTGATCTGAGGCAATTTCTTACCACTTTAACCAATAATTATCTTAGCACAAAAGATAATAATTTAAACATAATTTTCGAGGTTTTCTCAGCTAAAGGCATTAAGAAAAAATTTTGAACATTGTTTTCGAGGTTGGAGTCATTGAATCAGCTACCAGAATTCTGAGCTCTAGGCGTGGGGTTCGGGGCCCGCTTAAGGGCCCCGAAAAATGTTGGATTCTCAATGCTCTGTGGTGCTATCTGATGCAATTTCTGACCACTTTAACCAATATTTTCTAAGCAAAAGATACATTGTAGTACATAATAGGGCCCGGTAAATGAAACACGAGTTCAAAAATCTGGGGGGGACATTTGATATCGTGTCCCCCACCCTTCAAAAAGTCCCCCCAGGATTGACGCCCATGGCGTCATGTAGATCAATGATAATATTTTTTAAAAACTCAACATCTCAGTGGGGGGCGACTTGGGGGGGGGGGCGACAAGGTTTCATGGGGGGCTGTCGCCCCCCCCCCCCCCCTCCCCACGCCCCGCCGTGGCTACGCCACTGATTTCAAGGAATTTTTATTGGTCTATTATTATTATTTAGCTTATATGAATGGAGGAAAAAGTTTGTGCGTGGCCGATTGGCGTGATTTCGCTGACTGAAACTGTGTGACCCACGGAACACCTGTCTATAATACGTGTTCCGTGGTGTGAGTGGGTGTCAGTGTTGTAGTCGAGACCGGATAGTCCGAGACCGAGACCAAGACCGAGACCTGAAGTTGCGAGACCGGGACCGAAACCGAGACCAGCCCCTCAAGGCGGACCGAGACCGAGACCGAAATGGTCCGAGACCGAGACCGAGACCGCGGATAATAAATAACAATAATCTAAATAAACAAGTCTGTCCTTGAGATGTTGATGTTCATGGGGATGTGAAGGAAGTGATTGAAGGTTAGGAATCACTTGTACCTGCTTAATTGTGTCATGCGAGTGCTCTTCGTGTTTGCTTCATGCCATAAATTACAACATGGCAACAGAATTTGTTATTGTCACAATCAATTAAAAATTTGGAAACAACCTAATTTAAAGAAGGGGAAACCCTTATTTGATGAACTTCTATATTTTTGCCACTTTTTAAAAAAAAAACATTTTTTTTTAAATATTGTTTAACTACTTTAAAGTGTAAATCTGATGAAGAAACTAACTTAGGAGTACGACAATTTGTACTAGTTTTTGCAAAACTTGAACATGTTGAAACTTGACAAAAGTAAAAAGTTAAAGGTGGATGTTTCATCTGTTATAGGAACTCGGACCCTAAACTCCACAGCCACCCCTTGGTTTCAGCAATGACCACTAACGGATATTTAAATGCAACTTTAATTTTACATTGGACCTCCTTGTAAACCTGATTCGAAAAAAATTCGGAGCAAGAAAATATTGATTTATTTTTTAAAATTTCAGTCATGGAATATAGATTTGTACATGTAGACAAAAAAATTGAGAGATGGTAGCCAGATATGGATTGGTCTGCCCCCCCCCCCCCCCTCATCCCTCTTTGTGATTCTCCTTCCAACCCTGCATGTTTGTGTGTCCCCTACATGTTTGTTTCTTGTTCCTCTGTCATTTACCTCTGAAGAAGGCCTGGCTAAGGCTGAAATGTAATGCCACTTTATTTTTGTTTAATGTCAATAACGTTACATATACTATAGAAGATTGATGAACCATATTTGCCTGATCTATCTTCTGTTAATTGCCCGCCGTCATCATCGTCATTAGCCTATTTGAGAATATGGCCGACACAATAGAAGGGCGCTGTCACAAACTGAATGTGGTGGGCGAGATGTACTTTTTGGATTCATGACTCAGTGCCCACGCCTCTGTGTTTTGTACCGTGCCATCGTTTCGCCCGCATCAGCTACTTTGCTGGGCAATTTACTTGAATATTTTAGTGATTAACAAGTACGACATATTGCCAATATATTAATAGTTTATTGTGATGGCCGTAAGCAGCATATAGCGATTAATGGAACACAATTCTTCTCGACTCATGCAACTGCAATTGACATTTAGGAAGGATTCGAGGCAGGCAATTAGACTCTATTTTTGTGTGACTATGGCAGTAGCTCAATTTGTGTTTATCACAGATGAAAAGATGAATACATGGCGAGTCAAAAAGAAAGTGACCGTATGATCAAAACAAATGGCACGCTCCATTTTGTAAAAAATATAATTGGGATAAAGAACATGTTATTGAGTAGTAACTGTGAACATTTCACGTTATTTGCATACTCTATTCCCAAGTCGTGTCTATTTTAATAAAGAGATCACAAAATTCAGCTGTCCACCACTAATACCAATTTAACGGTCTACGAAATGATGAATATCCATTAATAAATATATTTATAAAGGAAAAATTGAAAAGGAAAATAGAAAAAAAATCACCAATATTTCTAGGGAAGAAGAGTTGAATTGTTCCCCATATTCAAAATACAAAATCTGACTGTAAAAATAATGTTTCAGTCTTGATTCATAAGATTTAAATCTCAGTTGTATTTGGAATCAATGAGGATGGCTATAAAGTGCTTGTTTCAATAGATCATCCCACAATAAAAACGAAAAATAAGAAGAGGAGCAATGGTTATTGGACTATGCCTCACTCACTAGAAAGTGAAGAGAGACATGTCCATTAGCATCACACTGCAGTCACATTTGCCCTAAACTGATTCTTTACTTAACCCTAAAAGGGCCGGGGGCGGAATCCGCCCCCCTCTCTTTTTGGGTGGTCTCGACTCGAGACCAGCCAAAATATCGAGACCAAAGGGGACCGAGACCGAGACCAAGACCGAGACCACAGCTCCCGAGACCGAGACCGAGACCGAGGCCGGCAAAAAGTGGTCTCGAGACCGAGACCGAGACCGAGACCGGTCTCGAGACCTACAACACTGGTAATACGCATTTTAGATTACCATTATGCGCTATGTCACGCCGGTTGTCAGCTTACTGGTCCGCGGTCGCCTGTCGAAGGGTCGTTTCTCAGTGGTCATCATGTGGATCATTCGCGACTATTTAGATTTAGATCAATGATAATTTTTTTGAAACTCAAAATCTCAGTGGGGGGGGGGGACTGGGGGCGACAAGGTTTCATGGGGGGCGGACGCCCCCCCCCCACGCCCCCCCCCCCCCCCCCCCGGTGGCTACGCCACTGGCGTGATCTCCAAGAACATCATGTAACCTTATACACCTGTATTAATGATGAGTTTACCATTTGTTTGAAAAGCATAATTTTGTGGAAAAGCCTCAATCAATTTGCTTCCAATCATTTTTTTTAATCCACGTGGGTAGTGATCCCTTAGGATGGGGATAACATAATATGGACACTCAAATTAGTTTTAACATTTCATCCGGGACGCAACCAGTAATATCCCCCAGATGCATATAAATGTTGTAAAAACTCACCATATAAATCGAAGGCCAAAATGTATGACCATGCCTTACAATCTCGTTCTTATTGTCTACTTCTTTTCAATATGCATTGAACAGGACGGTTGTATGCTGTACCCACTGTGCTTGGCAACTTTGCGTTTCCTTAAAAAAATTAAATAAGAATAAAATAAAGATAAAAAACTAGATGTTAATTGCGTTTGGCTTTGTAACAAACGCAGGATGATGGGGCGCTGAACTATTTGTTTGACAGTATTAAATTTGTTAATTTAATTAAAAATGGCGGATCTAGCACTGTTCTTGTGATAATGTAACGTAGATGCAAACCTCAATAAAGGAAAAGCTGTCAAGATAACCAGAATTGGGCAGTACATGTACGAAACATTCGGAATTCCATAAACAGCGCAAGCTATAGAGTATCATGGTGTCCGACCTCTCCCTCCTCCCCAGTATCGGATTAACGTACGGGCCCAGGCCGGCCTCGGGCCCACATTGTCGGGGCCTCTCACAAAATGCTTACTGGAATCACTTCGTCCTTCGGCATCAGTCCAGGCATCTTCAGCATATCCAATTTGGGGGCCGGGGAGAAAAATGAATAGTTTCTGAAAAAGTGGCTGCATCTCTTACTTTTCTAAAGGGTAAAAAAAAATTAAGATCAGTGGGCAACGAAGCTGACCACTCGACCATGTGGTTTCTTTTTTGTTCTGTACAGGCAATTATGTCCTGATGGGCGGAAACACGTGGATGATTGTAAGATGAGCAATAGCCTATAATTATGCGTTTGATTTGTCTGGATATTGCCATGTCTTAAACAGCCGTAATGACACGCAACAATGAACGCTGCAGTAAACTACATGTACTATTACCAGCGGCGTGGCCAGGGTTCTGAGGGGGGGGGGGGGGTGGAGGGGTTGGATGTTAGATTGGGGTTGGGGGTGCCCAATTTCCTGTTGAACCAGTTAACCGTATTCACTTATAATTAACAAATTTCCAGTCGGGGCGACTGTAATTACATGGGAGATTTTTGTAAGGGCACGGTCAAGTCGTGGAACTAAAACAAACATTTTCACCCCCCCCCCCCTCGGCCCTCCCCCCCCCCCCAAAAACAAAACCTCTTAGGGGGGCTCAAGCCCCCCTCTCCCCCCCCCCCTCCCCTTGGGTGCGCCAAGGATTTATTGCTAGAGTAAGCTATCTGTCCCTATATATATTCGAAGTCCGAAGAACATGGAGCGGAGGGAACGGGAACCAGTTTAAGCAGACGACAGTGTGGTAGATTTTTCTTTTTCCTTTTTATCCCCCTGGCTTTCAAGCCAGACAGAAAGATATTGCGATCGCGTATTCCTTCTGTGTGTCCGTGTGTGTGTGTGTGCCATTTTGGTTAGGTTTTAACTGTAAGTCATAACCACATCCAGGGCACTAAGGACAGACTGACAGAGTGGACGGCTTTCCGCCAAATAGTGCGCAACAAGTACAAAGTGCACAGACGAGATGTATACGTGTATTTGCAAAAAAGATGTCAAAAATCAATTTGATCATACACGGATGGAAAACGATTGGACGGTATATAAGCCTACATGTACCGTTTTGAAAGTAAAGCGAAAAATATTTATTTTAAGAATTGATTAAGCGCCTGAAAATGATGAGGATGAGCACATTTTGAATTTGCTGAAGAAACTGCAGGAAATACTCGGCTTGGGTTCTAATGCTGCTTGAGCGCTTACATTTTGTATGTAATATGAAACAAAAAAATCAAATCTCAAATCACTTTGATCACTAAGCAATCATTTCTGAGGTTAATAAGAAAAAGATGTACCTCTGTACATGAGCTCTGCATGCACATCGATCATTGTCCATATGTAATTCAAACAGCTGAATCGAAGAGATCCGGAGGTATGAAAACGAGGTTTTATTGAGACATCTGCTTGTACTTGTCAAGAGTGACTTTAATCAATGCACTACTCCAGACAAGCATAAACTCGGGTCTCGACGAAAATAATTATTTGGATGAAACAGACATCACGTTAATGCTTGAAAAAATGAACTCAATGGAATGGTAAAATTTAGGTCTTATGCCTCGGAATAATTTTTTGCTGGGGCATTACCATTGGCGTCCCGGTCCAAAAAATTGTGGGGGACGTGTCCCCCCCCCCCCCCCCCGATCTCCGCCCATGCATGGAGAATAATATTTAGTGGGGGGCCAATGTACTTCCGTTGGCATATCATGTTAATTTATGGCAACCATTATAAATGTAATCTTATGAGTCCTGAGAACAAGAAAATTGATGTTGCCATTTTTTCCATTGACCTTTAGTGACCTTGACCTGAGGTCAAAGTTCGTGGGTCATTTTCACCTAAAATTTGCCTTTCGGAAGGGTTTGCGAAGATTTTCGAGGCAAGTGAGCACATATTGTATTTGGTTGAGAGTTTTCCCAGTGTAATAAATGTTATTATGAAAGTATTTATGGGTTTTCCTGAAGAAAACATGGGAACATGTCACTTTCGTCCGAAAAGGGCCGGGTTGTTTTGACCATCTCACGCATGGTCATCGCGTGACGAAAAATTATGAAACTTGTTACATGCATAGAACAACTTAACATGAACAAACCCAAGAAATTTCATGACTATGGGTCAAAGGGTTTTGGAATTACGGCTAATTAATTATTCATAAGCACGTATGGTAATTCAAATGTGTACACTACATATATGGGGAAATTCAGTTTTGACGGAGGGTAGCGCCGAAAATATTTCGCTGCGCGGCAACCTGTGTTTCGAATTGTATGTTTTTGGTATCAAAAGATGTGCAAGACTCGAGGCTAAAAAGTCAGGACAGCTCAGGCCGCGAAATAAATAACTTTTCAAGAGTATTGCGGAAAAAGTTGAAAGGGGGGAAATCGGCCCCCCTTTAAGGGCCAAAATATGACCAACCCTTTAGTGCCTGGCATCTAAATATGAAATGTTGTAAAGTGTCCTCTGCAGTACCGCACTCACACAGGGTGTTTGTCGGTTGAGGAAAATCCCCACTTCTTCATGTTGCTTTTGGTGCGAGCCACTTCAGAGCGGAGTTGATTTAAGCACCTCCAGGTCTTCCATCCTAATGCCACCGCCACAATCCACAAAACAGCCCAAGCCACGCATAATTATCGGGGATTTAATAGCCACAGCAGCATCATTGGCTATCATTCCAGCACAGACGTCGACGCTTTTGAATCGCTGGCCGAAGCAAGTCAACTGAGCCTTATTCACAAATGCGAAACTGTCGAAGTTTTTCCACAGTGGAGGCTGGAGATAAAGTTTCAACCCTGCTCTAGCCCTTGTGAGCCACAAGGGCGGATCCAGAAGACAATTTTTGGGGGGCCCCACAAAAATTTGGTCCCCCCAAGACGTGGGTCAAAAAATTACGGCGTGGGGTTCGGGGCCCGCTTATAAGGGCCCCGAATTTTTTTTTGGATTCTAGATGCTCTGTGGTGCGATCTGAGGCAATTTCTGACCACTTTTACCAATGTTTTTTTGAGGAAAAGATGGTGGTGTACTCATTGCCTGCCTTTATTGCGACGTCACATAAAATAAAAAAAAATTGGTTTCGTTTTTGGGGGGCCTTGGCCCCCATTGGCCCCCCCCCCCCCCCTGTATCCGCCCTTGGTGAGCCACAACATCGCCTCACTTAGCAACAAGATGGTCCTTGACCCCATTCCAAAGACCCGACATCGCCCTATTGGAATCAAAGTGACTGCTGCTGTCTCTTCGCAACAATTCCATTCCACCGCTGTTTCAACTTAGTAAGGCCAACTGTGAAGGCTTCACCAATGAGCTCAAACACCATCTAGCTGACATTGATCCAACCCCTGATAACTATGACACCGGTTTGTTGATGTGGTGGTGCAAGGACATCCCAAGAGCTGCCGCACTAATTACATCCAGGCTTAGCATCCCGTAGTGCTGAACTTTACAGGAAATAGAAACGCATGTATGAAAACGACTCTCTTGCTGACGATACCATATCATCTGGGGAGGAATTAATAACAGCCATATCAGAACAGCTTCAAAGCATGTGGCAAACCTTTGTGGTAACCACCAATATGGCCAAGAAGCCAATATGGCCTCCAAGCCTGGAGTATAATATAAAAAAAAACTCAGCCAAGTGAACAGCATTGTAACATCACCGCCAACCAAATAGCCCACAACAACTGCTATTTAAATGGTAAAGTGCCACGTTCTCCTAATAAGCGACCGAAAGCCAAGCTCCGCCAGAAAGACCCCGCCATCGACCTAATTGGCTTCATCAAATCCTTCTCTGCTAATGAACTTGCGACTGGCATAAATAAAGAACAGGAAATCAACCAAACTGGATAACATTTTCACCAAAGAACTGACACATCTTGGACCAAACGCCTCAAATTGGTTACTCCAGCTCATCAACACCTGCCTCGCCACACAAACAATACCTAAAGGCAAAAGTCGAAGGTCATCGCCCTCTTAAAACCCGGGAAAGACCCAATGCATGTCAAAACTTATCGTCCCAAAGTCACACATTCAAGTTGCTGGAATATTTCCTCCTCAACCTTCTTGCCTCTTCATTGAGAAATTACAACTGATACAGAAACAGGCAGGCAGGCTTCCGTCCCGGCAAATCTACAACGGGACAGCTTCTAAACCTCACTCAGTACATTAAGGACTGCTTCCAACAGAAAAAAATAGATCACCGGCGCTGTCTTTGTTGATCTTACAGCTGCTTTTGACAGTGTTAACCGTTGCCGACTCCTTCAGAAGATCATGGACATGACAGCAGACCTGACCCTTACCCAGTTTATTGGTGTTCTACTGAAGAACCATCGTTTCTTTGTAGGAACGGTCCCCCAAGGGAAGACGTTGACCGATGCTCTTGACCAGTCACAGCATTGCTACACTGTGAGTCACCTGAAAGCGAACAACCCTGCTATTAAGACCCAAGTGTGTGCCTCCTGGGCTGACCAGGCTGGTGGCGTCTCCCCCACTACATGAGGTGCCAATCAAGCCTGCAGAAGCCTTACCTACAGGATCCAATGCAGGATGGAAGACCTGGAGGTGCTTAAATCACCTCCGCTCTGGAGTGGCTCGCACCAAAAGAAGTGGGGATTTCCCTCAACCGACAAACACCCTGTGTGAGTGTGGTACTGCAGAGGACACTTTACAACATTTCATATTTAGATGCCAGGCACTAAAGGGTTGGTCATATTTTGGCCCTAAAAGGGGGGCAGATTTTCCCCCTTTCAACTTTTTCCGCGATACTCTTGAAAAGTTATTTATTTCGCGGCCTGAGCTGTCCTGACTTTTTAGCCTCGAGTCTTGCACATCTTTTGATACCAAAAACATACAATTCGAACCACAGGTTGCTGCGCAGCGAAATATTTTCGGCGCTACCCTCCGTCAAAACTGAATTTCCCCATATACGTAGTGTACACATTTGAATTACCATACGTGCTTCTGAATAATTAATTAGCCGTAGTTCCAAAACCCTTTAACCCATAGTCATGAAATTTCTTGGGTTTGTTCATGTTATGTTGTTCTATACATGTAACAAGTTTCATAATTGTTCGTCACTCGATGGCCGAAGTCATGGGGGCGGAATCTGCGTGAGATGGTCAAAACAACCCGGCCCTTTTCGGGCGAAAGTGACATTTTCCCATGTTTTCTTCAGGAAAACCCATAAATACATTAATAACATTTATTATAATGGAGAAACTCTCAACCAAATACAATATGTGCTCACTTGCCTCGAAAATCCTCGCAAACCCTTCCGAAAGGCAAATTTTAGGTGAAAATGACCCATGAACTTTGACCTCAGGTCAAGGTCACTAAAGGTCAATGCAAAAAATGGCAACATCAATTTTCTTGTTCTCAGGACTCATAAGATTACATTTATAATGGTTGCCATAAATTAACATGAAATTTCGACGGGAACCCAAATCTGCACATTGGCCCCCCTACTAATTCCAATGATTCGGCAGATGCAATATCTCATTTTATTCATAAACTTTCTCATGACATGTGCCGTGTAACATTATCTGTGGCGCGATCTGCAGGATCATCACGTTACTCGGCAACTGTACCGTTTGTTTGAAAGGTATGATTTGTGGGGTTCGTTCAAAAATCAAACTAATTACTTTCGTTCAATTTGTCTATTGAAACAAAGAACATGAACACGAAAGAAGAACGAAGGGAAAACCAAATGTGATGGGGGTTCATCCACATCACACAATAAAAGGAAAGGCTGCATATAGGCTACATGTACTTTAAAAACCCAAACACTTTTTACGGTTTTCTTTTCTTGTTTGTTACAAAAATATCCACGCCATTATCCATGCATCACTGACTATTTTTTTCTTTAAGTTTTTGGGAAATTAATATTTAATAAAAGACTGAAATTTACATGTACATACTCTATATTCAACTGGTTTTACATTTTACTTTGTAGAATTCGGGATTAGTTCTGCCGTGTCATCTCTGTGTTTTTGTCATCTAAACTGTTTTACAAGTTTCAAGGTGATCTTAGACAAGAGCAAATGAAAAATAGAATTAGCTGTTGCAAACTGCTTACCAACCAAAATTACCTATGGTATAAATGCAAAAAAATAGTTAGTGGCCTGACGTTTCGACCCTAGCAGGGTCTTTCTCGAACGCTAAATGACAAGACTATAAACATAAACAGGTACACGTATACATTACTGATGTAACAAAATCAGTCAAGTGGAAATAGATGATGCAGAGGAAAATACACAGAGAAAGCAGGCGGCTGAACAGAAAGGAGGGTAACAAAAGGGAGGGGGACTGGGGGAAGGGGATGGTTGACCACAAGAGGTCGGAACACAATTCTTCTCGACTCATGCAACTGCAATTGACATTTAGGAAGGATTCGAGGCAGGCAATTAGACTCTATTTTTGTGTGACTATGGCAGTAGCTCAATTTGTGTTTATCACAGATGAAAAGATGAATACATGGCGAGTCAAAAAGAAAGTGACCGTATGATCAAAACAAATGGCACGCTCCATTTTGTAAAAAATATAATTGGGATAAAGAACATGTTATTGAGTAGTAACTGTGAACATTTCACGTTATTTGCATACTCTATTCCCAAGTCGTGTCTATTTTAATAAAGAGATCACAAAATTCAGCTGTCCACCACTAATACCAATTTAACGGTCTACGAAATGATGAATATCCATTAATAAATATATTTATAAAGGAAAAATTGAAAAGGAAAATAGAAAAAAAATCACCAATATTTCTAGGGAAGAAGAGTTGAATTGTTCCCCATATTCAAAATACAAAATCTGACTGTAAAAATAATGTTTCAGTCTTGATTCATAAGATTTAAATCTCAGTTGTATTTGGAATCAATGAGGATGGCTATAAAGTGCTTGTTTCAATAGATCATCCCACAATAAAAACGAAAAATAAGAAGAGGAGCAATGGTTATTGGACTATGCCTCACTCACTAGAAAGTGAAGAGAGACATGTCCATTAGCATCACACTGCAGTCACATTTGCCCTAAACTGATTCTTTACTTAACCCTAAAAGGGCCGGGGGCGGAATCCGCCCCCCTCTCTTTTTGGGTGGTCTCGACTCGAGACCAGCCAAAATATCGAGACCAAAGGGGACCGAGACCGAGACCAAGACCGAGACCACAGCTCCCGAGACCGAGACCGAGACCGAGGCCGGCAAAAAGTGGTCTCGAGACCGAGACCGAGACCGAGACCGGTCTCGAGACCTACAACACTGGTAATACGCATTTTAGATTACCATTATGCGCTATGTCACGCCGGTTGTCAGCTTACTGGTCCGCGGTCGCCTGTCGAAGGGTCGTTTCTCAGTGGTCATCATGTGGATCATTCGCGACTATTTAGATTTAGATCAATGATAATTTTTTTGAAACTCAAAATCTCAGTGGGGGGGGGGACTGGGGGCGACAAGGTTTCATGGGGGGCGGACGCCCCCCCCCACGCCCCCCCCCCCCCCGTGGCTACGCCACTGGCGTGATCTCCAAGAACATCATGTAACCTTATACACCTGTATTAATGATGAGTTTACCATTTGTTTGAAAAGCATAATTTTGTGGAAAAGCCTCAATCAATTTGCTTCCAATCATTTTTTTTAATCCACGTGGGTAGTGATCCCTTAGGATGGGGATAACATAATATGGACACTCAAATTAGTTTTAACATTTCATCCGGGACGCAACCAGTAATATCCCCCAGATGCATATAAATGTTGTAAAAACTCACCATATAAATCGAAGGCCAAAATGTATGACCATGCCTTACAATCTCGTTCTTATTGTCTACTTCTTTTCAATATGCATTGAACAGGACGGTTGTATGCTGTACCCACTGTGCTTGGCAACTTTGCGTTTCCTTAAAAAATTAAATAAGAATAAAATAAAGATAAAAAACTAGATGTTAATTGCGTTTGGCTTTGTAACAAACGCAGGATGATGGGGCGCTGAACTATTTGTTTGACAGTATTAAATTTGTTAATTTAATTAAAAATGGCGGATCTAGCACTGTTCTTGTGATAATGTAACGTAGATGCAAACCTCAATAAAGGAAAAGCTGTCAAGATAACCAGAATTGGGCAGTACATGTACGAAACATTCGGAATTCCATAAACAGCGCAAGCTATAGAGTATCATGGTGTCCGACCTCTCCCTCCTCCCCAGTATCGGATTAACGTACGGGCCCAGGCCGGCCTCGGGCCCACATTGTCGGGGCCTCTCACAAAATGCTTACTGGAATCACTTCGTCCTTCGGCATCAGTCCAGGCATCTTCAGCATATCCAATTTGGGGGCCGGGGAGAAAAATGAATAGTTTCTGAAAAAGTGGCTGCATCTCTTACTTTTCTAAAGGGTAAAAAAAAAATTAAGATCAGTGGGCAACGAAGCTGACCACTCGACCATGTGGTTTCTTTTTTGTTCTGTACAGGCAATTATGTCCTGATGGGCGGAAACACGTGGATGATTGTAAGATGAGCAATAGCCTATAATTATGCGTTTGATTTGTCTGGATATTGCCATGTCTTAAACAGCCGTAATGACACGCAACAATGAACGCTGCAGTAAACTACATGTACTATTACCAGCGGCGTGGCCAGGGTTCTGAGGGGGGGGGGGGGTGGAGGGGTTGGATGTTAGATTGGGGTTGGGGGTGCCAAATTTCCTGTTGAACCAGTTAACCGTATTCACTTATAATTAACAAATTTCCAGTCGGGGCGACTGTAATTACATGGGAGATTTTTGTAAGGGCACGGTCAAGTCGTGGAACTAAAACAAACATTTTCACCCCCCCCCCTCGGCCCTCCCCCCCCCCCAAAAACAAAACCTCTTAGGGGGGCTCAAGCCCCCCTCTCCCCCCCCCCCCCCTCCCCTTGGGTGCGCCAAGGATTTATTGCTAGAGTAAGCTATCTGTCCCTATATATATTCGAAGTCCGAAGAACATGGAGCGGAGGGAACGGGAACCAGTTTAAGCAGACGACAGTGTGGTAGATTTTTCTTTTTCCTTTTTATCCCCCTGGCTTTCAAGCCAGACAGAAAGATATTGCGATCGCGTATTCCTTCTGTGTGTCCGTGTGTGTGTGTGTGCCATTTTGGTTAGGTAAGTCATAACCACATCCAGGGCACTAAGGACAGACTGACAGAGTGGACGGCTTTCCGCCAAATAGTGCGCAACAAGTACAAAGTGCACAGACGAGATGTATACGTGTATTTGCAAAAAAGATGTCAAAAATCAATTTGATCATACACGGATGGAAAACGATTGGACGGTATATAAGCCTACATGTACCGTTTTGAAAGTAAAGCGAAAAATATTTATTTTAAGAATTGATTAAGCGCCTGAAAATGATGAGGATGAGCACATTTTGAATTTGCTGAAGAAACTGCAGGAAATACTCGGCTTGGGTTCTAATGCTGCTTGAGCGCTTACATTTTGTATGTAATATGAAACAAAAAAATCAAATCTCAAATCACTTTGATCACTAAGCAATCATTTCTGAGGTTAATAAGAAAAAGATGTACCTCTGTACATGAGCTCTGCATGCACATCGATCATTGTCCATATGTAATTCAAACAGCTGAATCGAAGAGATCCGGAGGTATGAAAACGAGGTTTTATTGAGACATCTGCTTGTACTTGTCAAGAGTGACTTTAATCAATGCACTACTCCAGACAAGCATAAACTCGGGTCTCGACGAAAATAATTATTTGGATGAAACAGACATCACGTTAATGCTTGAAAAAATGAACTCAATGGAATGGTAAAATTTAGGTCTTATGCCTCGGAATAATTTTTTGCTGGGGCATTACCATTGGCGTCCCGGTCCAAAAAATTGTGGGGGACGTGTCCCCCCCCCCCCCCCCGATCTCCGCCCATGCATGGAGAATAATATTTAGTGGGGGGCCAATGTACTTCCGTTGGCATATCATGTTAATTTATGGCAACCATTATAAATGTAATCTTATGAGTCCTGAGAACAAGAAAATTGATGTTGCCATTTTTTCCATTGACCTTTAGTGACCTTGACCTGAGGTCAAAGTTCGTGGGTCATTTTCACCTAAAATTTGCCTTTCGGAAGGGTTTGCGAAGATTTTCGAGGCAAGTGAGCACATATTGTATTTGGTTGAGAGTTTTCCCAGTGTAATAAATGTTATTATGAAAGTATTTATGGGTTTTCCTGAAGAAAACATGGGAACATGTCACTTTCGTCCGAAAAGGGCCGGGTTGTTTTGACCATCTCACGCATGGTCATCGCGTGACGAAAAATTATGAAACTTGTTACATGCATAGAACAACTTAACATGAACAAACCCAAGAAATTTCATGACTATGGGTCAAAGGGTTTTGGAATTACGGCTAATTAATTATTCATAAGCACGTATGGTAATTCAAATGTGTACACTACATATATGGGGAAATTCAGTTTTGACGGAGGGTAGCGCCGAAAATATTTCGCTGCGCGGCAACCTGTGTTTCGAATTGTATGTTTTTGGTATCAAAAGATGTGCAAGACTCGAGGCTAAAAAGTCAGGACAGCTCAGGCCGCGAAATAAATAACTTTTCAAGAGTATTGCGGAAAAAGTTGAAAGGGGGAAATCGGCCCCCCTTTAAGGGCCAAAATATGACCAACCCTTTAGTGCCTGGCATCTAAATATGAAATGTTGTAAAGTGTCCTCTGCAGTACCGCACTCACACAGGGTGTTTGTCGGTTGAGGAAAATCCCCACTTCTTCATGTTGCTTTTGGTGCGAGCCACTTCAGAGCGGAGTTGATTTAAGCACCTCCAGGTCTTCCATCCTAATGCCACCGCCACAATCCACAAAACAGCCCAAGCCACGCATAATTATCGGGGATTTAATAGCCACAGCAGCATCATTGGCTATCATTCCAGCACAGACGTCGACGCTTTTGAATCGCTGGCCGAAGCAAGTCAACTGAGCCTTATTCACAAATGCGAAACTGTCGAAGTTTTTCCACAGTGGAGGCTGGAGATAAAGTTTCAACCCTGCTCTAGCCCTTGTGAGCCACAAGGGCGGATCCAGAAGACAATTTTTGGGGGCCCCACAAAAATTTGGTCCCCCCAAGACGTGGGTCAAAAAATTACGGCGTGGGGTTCGGGGCCCGCTTATAAGGGCCCCGAATTTTTTTTTGGATTCTAGATGCTCTGTGGTGCGATCTGAGGCAATTTCTGACCACTTTTACCAATGTTTTTTTGAGGAAAAGATGGTGGTGTACTCATTGCCTGCCTTTATTGCGACGTCACATAAAATAAAAAAAAATTGGTTTCGTTTTTGGGGGGCCTTGGCCCCCATTGGCCCCCCCCCCCCCCTGTATCCGCCCTTGGTGAGCCACAACATCGCCTCACTTAGCAACAAGATGGTCCTTGACCCCATTCCAAAGACCCGACATCGCCCTATTGGAATCAAAGTGACTGCTGCTGTCTCTTCGCAACAATTCCATTCCACCGCTGTTTCAACTTAGTAAGGCCAACTGTGAAGGCTTCACCAATGAGCTCAAACACCATCTAGCTGACATTGATCCAACCCCTGATAACTATGACACCGGTTTGTTGATGTGGTGGTGCAAGGACATCCCAAGAGCTGCCGCACTAATTACATCCAGGCTTAGCATCCCGTAGTGCTGAACTTTACAGGAAATAGAAACGCATGTATGAAAACGACTCTCTTGCTGACGATACCATATCATCTGGGGAGGAATTAATAACAGCCATATCAGAACAGCTTCAAAGCATGTGGCAAACCTTTGTGGTAACCACCAATATGGCCAAGAAGCCAATATGGCCTCCAAGCCTGGAGTATAATATAAAAAAAAACTCAGCCAAGTGAACAGCATTGTAACATCACCGCCAACCAAATAGCCCACAACAACTGCTATTTAAATGGTAAAGTGCCACGTTCTCCTAATAAGCGACCGAAAGCCAAGCTCCGCCAGAAAGACCCCGCCATCGACCTAATTGGCTTCATCAAATCCTTCTCTGCTAATGAACTTGCGACTGGCATAAATAAAGAACAGGAAATCAACCAAACTGGATAACATTTTCACCAAAGAACTGACACATCTTGGACCAAACGCCTCAAATTGGTTACTCCAGCTCATCAACACCTGCCTCGCCACACAAACAATACCTAAAGGCAAAAGTCGAAGGTCATCGCCCTCTTAAAACCCGGGAAAGACCCAATGCATGTCAAAACTTATCGTCCCAAAGTCACACATTCAAGTTGCTGGAATATTTCCTCCTCAACCTTCTTGCCTCTTCATTGAGAAATTACAACTGATACAGAAACAGGCAGGCAGGCTTCCGTCCCGGCAAATCTACAACGGGACAGCTTCTAAACCTCACTCAGTACATTAAGGACTGCTTCCAACAGAAAAAAATAGATCACCGGCGCTGTCTTTGTTGATCTTACAGCTGCTTTTGACAGTGTTAACCGTTGCCGACTCCTTCAGAAGATCATGGACATGACAGCAGACCTGACCCTTACCCAGTTTATTGGTGTTCTACTGAAGAACCATCGTTTCTTTGTAGGAACGGTCCCCCAAGGGAAGACGTTGACCGATGCTCTTGACCAGTCACAGCATTGCTACACTGTGAGTCACCTGAAAGCGAACAACCCTGCTATTAAGACCCAAGTGTGTGCCTCCTGGGCTGACCAGGCTGGTGGCGTCTCCCCCACTACATGAGGTGCCAATCAAGCCTGCAGAAGCCTTACCTACAGGATCCAATGCAGGATGGAAGACCTGGAGGTGCTTAAATCACCTCCGCTCTGGAGTGGCTCGCACCAAAAGAAGTGGGGATTTCCCTCAACCGACAAACACCCTGTGTGAGTGTGGTACTGCAGAGGACACTTTACAACATTTCATATTTAGATGCCAGGCACTAAAGGGTTGGTCATATTTTGGCCCTAAAAGGGGGGCAGATTTTCCCCCTTTCAACTTTTTCCGCGATACTCTTGAAAAGTTATTTATTTCGCGGCCTGAGCTGTCCTGACTTTTTAGCCTCGAGTCTTGCACATCTTTTGATACCAAAAACATACAATTCGAACCACAGGTTGCTGCGCAGCGAAATATTTTCGGCGCTACCCTCCGTCAAAACTGAATTTCCCCATATACGTAGTGTACACATTTGAATTACCATACGTGCTTCTGAATAATTAATTAGCCGTAGTTCCAAAACCCTTTAACCCATAGTCATGAAATTTCTTGGGTTTGTTCATGTTATGTTGTTCTATACATGTAACAAGTTTCATAATTGTTCGTCACTCGATGGCCGAAGTCATGGGGGGCGGAATCTGCGTGAGATGGTCAAAACAACCCGGCCCTTTTCGGGCGAAAGTGACATTTTCCCATGTTTTCTTCAGGAAAACCCATAAATACATTAATAACATTTATTATAATGGAGAAACTCTCAACCAAATACAATATGTGCTCACTTGCCTCGAAAATCCTCGCAAACCCTTCCGAAAGGCAAATTTTAGGTGAAAATGACCCATGAACTTTGACCTCAGGTCAAGGTCACTAAAGGTCAATGCAAAAAATGGCAACATCAATTTTCTTGTTCTCAGGACTCATAAGATTACATTTATAATGGTTGCCATAAATTAACATGAAATTTCGACGGGAACCCAAATCTGCACATTGGCCCCCCTACTAATTCCAATGATTCGGCAGATGCAATATCTCATTTTATTCATAAACTTTCTCATGACATGTGCCGTGTAACATTATCTGTGGCGCGATCTGCAGGATCATCACGTTACTCGGCAACTGTACCGTTTGTTTGAAAGGTATGATTTGTGGGGTTCGTTCAAAAATCAAACTAATTACTTTCGTTCAATTTGTCTATTGAAACAAAGAACATGAACACGAAAGAAGAACGAAGGGAAAACCAAATGTGATGGGGGTTCATCCACATCACACAATAAAAGGAAAGGCTGCATATAGGCTACATGTACTTTAAAAACCCAAACACTTTTTACGGTTTTCTTTTCTTGTTTGTTACAAAAATATCCACGCCATTATCCATGCATCACTGACTATTTTTTTCTTTAAGTTTTTGGGAAATTAATATTTAATAAAAGACTGAAATTTACATGTACATACTCTATATTCAACTGGTTTTACATTTTACTTTGTAGAATTCGGGATTAGTTCTGCCGTGTCATCTCTGTGTTTTTGTCATCTAAACTGTTTTACAAGTTTCAAGGTGATCTTAGACAAGAGCAAATGAAAAATAGAATTAGCTGTTGCAAACTGCTTACCAACCAAAATTACCTATGGTATAAATGCAAAAAAATAGTTAGTGGCCTGACGTTTCGACCCTAGCAGGGTCTTTCTCGAACGCTAAATGACAAGACTATAAACATAAACAGGTACACGTATACATTACTGATGTAACAAAATCAGTCAAGTGGAAATAGATGATGCAGAGGAAAATACACAGAGAAAGCAGGCGGCTGAACAGAAAGGAGGGTAACAAAAGGGAGGGGGACTGGGGGAAGGGGATGGTTGACCACAAGAGGTCGGGAACACAAAGGACAAAGTCAGTGATGGGGAGAGGGAGAGAAAGGTAGTTAATTGGTGAATGAGGCAGACTGGAGGGGGGGGGCTTATCTGTGGTGAAAAGGAGAAGGCAAAGACAAAAAGTTATTAGTCATTTCCTTCTTGGATGTTCAGACCATGGGGTTGAATGGTCTGGAGACGTCTTATCCATAATTTCTCTCTACTCAGACGAACAATCTCTCTGTGGTTTCCTAGTGCCTCAATGCCCCGTAAAATCATGTCAGAAATTGAGTGATTAGGAAGATTGAAATGATGTCCTACGGGTGTATCCAGCTTATGGGTGTTAACTGTGGATCTGTGGCCGTAGAAACTTCTCTTGAGTGTAGTTCTCGTTTCACCTATATATTGAACACCACAAACTTTGCAAGATATTAAATAGATTAGATTAGTGGTGGTGCCAGGCGCGGTTCTACGGGGGGGGGGGGGGCTAGGGGGGCTGTAGCCCCCCAAAATTTTGTCTAGCCCCCCCAAAAAATAAATTCCAAAAAAAAAATTGCATTAGCAAAAAGAAGGATTGTGATGTACATGCGAACGGTCTCCCCCTAAAGAAGAAATAGCCGTGACAAGGGTGCATTAGTTAATATAGTGTGAATGATTTTAGGATTTTATTGGCGCTCCCCATTGAAAATATGGCATGCCCCCCCCCCCCACCCCCACCTATTGATTTTCGGAGGCCTAAGTGTCTGGAAAAAATAACCGGCCTACATTTCAGCACGCGCCGCCTCCCTGAAAAAATTCTGGATCCACCGTGCTAGCCCTCCCAAAATATTGGTTCTAGAACGGCGCCTGGGTGGTGCAGGTGACATGACCCCTTGTCCTATGGGTGGTACCACCGGTATGGCTGGTGAAGGACCTGAAAGTTCCCTGTGGCAAATATGGCACGCCAAAGCGGAATTTATTCAACCCTGCACGGCAACTGCCAACATTATGAAATATATGAAAAGTATGTCAACATTGTAAACAATATGTCAACATTTTAAAAAAGTATGTCAACATTGTAAACAATATGTCAACATTTCAAAAACGTATGTCAACATTTAAAAAATATATGTCAATATTTTAAAAAAATATATGTCAACATTTCAAAAACTTATGTCAACATTTAAAAAATATATGTCAACATTTTAAAAAAATATGTCAACATTGAAAAAAAAATTATTACAACTTTTTAAAAATATGTCAACATTGTAAACAATATGTCAACATTTTAAAAACGTATAACAACATTTAAAAAATAAATGTCAACATTTCAAAAACGTGTGTCAACATTTAAAAAATATATGTCAACATTTTAAAAAATATATGTCAACATTTCAAAAACTTATGTCAACTTTTAAAATATATATGTCAACATTTTAAAAAAATATGTCAACATTTAAAAAAAAATTATGTCAACATTTTTAAAAATATGTCAACATTGTTAACAATATGTCAACATTTCAAAAACGTATGTCAACATTTAAAAAACATATGTCAACATTTCAAAAACGTATGTCAACATTTAAAAAATATATGTCAACATTTTAAAAAATATATGTCAACATTTCAAAAACTTATGTCAACATTTCAAAAATATATGTCAACATTTTAAAAAAATATGTCAACATTTAACAAAAATTATGTCAACATTTTTTAAAAATCTATGAATACAAGCTATATCAAGATTCACGGACCAACGAGTTCGATTACCTCCAGCTCTCGGCGGAATGAGGTTGCAGCAGCTTTAGTCTGGTTCCAAAAATTCCCTTAGGGGTGCACTGAACCAATTCAAGCCCCATTGAAAACAGTGTAAAATCAACAAAGTTCAGGGCCAAAAAACATGCAAGCCGACATCACTGGAGTTTCTCAAACAAAAATTAAATTATTGTCTTGTACTTCATCTTTTCATTTCTTTTCGATTTTGGGTAGACTAGCCGATTACATTTTTAAATATTCACACCAAAACAAAATTACGGCGCTCCATGAGTGCCATCCACTTCTTTATTTACTCAGATAATTTATCACGTCATGTTGACATATCGCCGAGAGTAAGGCGACTTAATCACATAATTGTATCGCTAAGTCCACTTACCGTAGTCAACTTGACGACTTGTCCAGATGTATTATCTCGCCAAGTCGACTTACCGAAGTCGACTTGGTGACTTGTCCAGATGCATTATCTCTCCAAGTCGACTTTCCGAAGTCGAGATGACGACTTATCCAGATGTATTATCTCGCCAAGTTGACTTCTCAAAGTCGAGATAACGACTTGTCCAGATGAAATATCTCGCTAAGTCGACTTCCTGAAGTCGAGATGACAACTTGTCGAGATAACTTATCTTGCCAAGTCGACTTACAATGTGGAGATGATGACATGCAAAAATCTCATTCTGTATGGATATCCCGTTGTTGAAGCACTATCGTGGATTCTTTCTTGTTCGTCGGTGCATTTGAGGTTTTCCCCACCCGTTCTTATATGAACAATAAACTGGCAGAGGAACAAGAGATAAACTGTAGGGTATTGATTTGATCTGGGTCGAAGTTGATTTGTGTTTTTTTATTTTCATCTTGTTTTAAATTACTCCCCCAAGCTTCGTAGGAAATCACACCTCTGCCTTGTTTTCCCCTATTTATCCCGTTGAAAAGTAATTCACTTCACGTAAAACATTAACAATCATAAATTCACAAAAATGTCTTTATTTACAGGTTGCCTAAAAATGACACTTACAAATCCAAGATTTGCTTTAAATCATATTGAGATCATATTTAAGATAAAACGACTCTCACGGCTTAAATTGGAATATCGGAAATTTAGCAAAACTCTTGTCTGATATATTTAATAAAAAGTCACTATAAAAGCTCTTATTGCCAACATTAAATCTGGGGCACTGAAGACAAAGACAAATTTGTGTTAATTTCAAGATTTTAAATGGGGAGCGCCGGGGGGGGGGGGGTTATTTGTTGCAGGACATTATATTGTTTTACATTTCGTTCGGAAAAGAAAAATCGAAATTTTGAAAAAGCACGTATATAATTATACCAACAATAACCTTTCAAATTCCCAAAACTATACAATCATGCGTTGCATGTTCGTCAAGCTTAATAGCTTCTCCATAGATGATAATACCCAAACGCTTTGCATCAAAGCAACAATACCTTTTCAATGAAAACAACTCTAATGACATCATTAATCATCCGTCTCTGTGCCGCTTTATGTGTGGAAAGGAAATAGACGAGCAGATGTTTTGCATTTTTAATGAACATCAACAAAAGAGACACAACCATTAGTTGCCTCTGCACGCCGCATTTTGATCAAATTTTCAGTCTCGGTGTCGTCGGGTATTAGTTTTCTAGGAATGCTATTTAATAATTAAGAAATATCAAGCCCGTTTGCAAAAATAATTTACACGTTTCAAAATGTACCACAAACGTATTGACACTCAACTTTCCTTTAGTTCTAGTTTTACATGTTTTTGTGTGTGTTTACTCGACTAAACCACAGATGTCCCCGGTTCGATGCCCCATGAGTTTGTAAGCTGGATAAACACAATCTACAAAGAAATAAATTTCGTCGATTTTTTGGGTTTGTTGTTTTATATTTTGATAACATCATAATGATGTACATGTAAATAATAGTTGATGACTTATTTTGAGGTAAAACTAAATGTTCTTGTGGCAATAAAAAAGACAAGTCAAGCCTAGCCAAGCTTTTCCCAAATCATAAAAAGTTATGTTCAACTGGTTCCGAATGGCTATTCAATTGAGGCCTTTGCATGCATCTGTGTACACAATAGCCCATTCGTGTGACGTTACGGGGTATTCCTGTACAATAGTACTGCCCAGCGCCCCTACTCTGACACCCCGAGAAATTATACTGGTACTATACGCCTTTCCCCAACATACGAACAGAACCTGCTGGGTTAGGGGGTATTTTTACATATCCCGTAACATATTGTTAATAATCTTCGGATTTGAACAGCGACCGCTTTGAAAGAATGGTACGAGCCACCCCCACCCCCCCCCCCTATTGATTTTAAGGAGCCCTATTGATTTTAAGGAGCCAAGTGTCCGGACAAAAAAACCTGTCTACATTTTAGCATTGATTTGCTGATGACCCCCCCCCCCCCCACCACCACTCCACAAAAATTCCTGGTTCCGCCCCGATTGTTGTTGTGCATATACGGCAATTATTTTCGTCTACAAGGTGATTCAAAATGCAATCAAATATGATACACAAATTTGATACAATGAAGTATGTCTAATAAGAGCATGTTCTTCCACTCATCTGAAAAGCAGTTACTGATATTGATCTATGCCAACAGAAGTTATGCATGTTTTACTTAAAGAAAGCATTTTTATAGCTCTCCTTGGAGTGCCATTGAGCGTAGTGATAATACACATAAGCATTCATTAAAATGAGATATTAATAATTGAAATCAAAACCATTGTTTTTACTGTCAGTTGTAATGGTTTGCATATGAAGAACAAGTCAACTCTTTTTCTTCTGAAATGTTGTTAACGATATAAAAATCCTTTGTAAGTTCTCGTTCATTCATCGAGGTGGGAAAACGTCCATGTTTCATAATACTCAATGTGTATTAACCAGTTCGTAGAATTATCAGAGGTGGACAGCCGAGTTTTTTTATTCAAATAGACATAACGTGAGATTTGAAGGTTTGCATGGTGGAAAGATACTAAGACAAGAAAGGTTTGCGGTAGCACCATGTGAATACCATTCTCTTGACGACGGGCAGAGCATACTGCTCGAAACGTTGAGTCCCTCGGTTCTTTTCAGAACCACACATACTCACAAAAGAGAGTTATTCACATGGTGCTACCGCAAACTTATCTTGTTTTAGACATAACGAGGGAACAAAGTATGCAAATGACGTGAAATTTTCACAGTTAAAAGTCAATAAGATGTACTTTATCATTTTTTCATAATGAAATTGAGCAAGCCGAATATTTTTTTAATATTTTCAAATTCAGTCATTTTCTTTTTTGACTCCCCTGCAAGAAGAAGCCGGTAGAATGCCTTGCGAATCGGTATCGATTGAGCACCGCATGCATGGTTGTATACACGGTAGCCTCATCAGTAACCTGTACTCTGAAACCGACCGACCACTCGCATGGCGGTTTGCATCATGTCCTATTAACCAATATATTCGGCTTTTCCAAAAAGAGAGACTGACAACAACATTCCAAAGGGAAAACGTTCCTTTTGCGCAACTCACAGGCAGGCGTGATAAAAGTATAATATTGTCGAATTAGCCGGTTACGCTGTAAAATATGACCGGCGTTTGCATGGTGATAAAGGAAGGATATTAAAAAAACATGCTGACATATATTTACAGTTATAATTCTTTTTCATTTCTTGAAAAAAGGTAAAACATACCGGTGCTATCAGTGGCGTAACTGGGTTGTGCCCCCCCCCCCCAACAAATGTCCGTGCCATCCCCCCCCCCCCCCCCCCGCCCGGCGCTCCCCGTTTAAAATCTTGAAATGAACAAAAAACTGTCATTTGCCTTCAGTTCCCCATTAAAAATTGTGTGCACCAATGTGCTCGTCTATTTCCTTTCCACACATAAAGCGGCACAGAGACGGATGATTAATGATGTCATTAGAGTTGTTTTCATTGAAAAGGTATTGTTGCTTTGATGCAAAGCGTTTGGGTATGATCATCTATGGAGAAGCTATTAAGCTTGACGAACATGCAACGCATGATTGTATAGTTTTGGGAATTTGAAAGGTTATTGTTGGTATAATTATATACGTGCTTTTTCAAAATTTCGATTTTTCTTTTCCGAACGAAATGTAAAAGAATATAATGTCCTGCAACAAATGCCCCCGGCGCTCCCCATTTAAAATCTTGAAATTAACACAAATTTGTCTTTGTCTTCAGTGCCCCAGATTTGATGTTGGCAATAAGAGCTTTTATAGTGACTTTTTATTAAATATATCAGACAAGAGTTTTGCTAAATTTCCGATATTCCAATTTAAGCCGTGAGAGTCGTTTTATCTTAAATATGATCTCAATATGATTTAAAGCAAATCTTGGATTTGTAAGTGTCATTTTTAGGCAACCTGTCAATAAAGACATTTTTGTGAATTGATGATTGTTAATGATTAACGTGAAGTGAATTACTTTTCAACGGGATAAATAGGGGAAAACAAGGCAGAGGTGTGATTTCCTACGAAGCTGGGAGTAATTTAAAATAAGATGAAAATAAAAAAACACAAATCAATTTCGACCCAGATCAAATCAATACCCTACAGTTTATCTCTTGTTCCTCTGCCAGTTTATTGTTCATATAAGAACGGGTGGGGAAAACCTCAAAAGCACCGACGAACAAGAAAGAATCCACGACAATGCTTCAAAAAACGTGATATCCATGCAGAACGAGATTTTTGCATGTCATCATCTTCACATCGTAAGTCGACTTGGCAAGATAATTTACCTCGACAAGTTGTCATCTCGACTTCAGGAAGTCGACTTAGCGAGATATTTCATCTGGACAAGTCGTCATCTCGATTTCGAGAAGTCAACTTGGCGAGATAATACATCTGGACAAGTCGTCATCTCGACTTCGAGAAGTCAACTTGACGAAATAATACATCTGGACAAGGCGTCATGTCGACTTATGGAAGACGACTTGGAGAGAAAATGAGATAATGCCTCTGGAAAAGTCGTCATGTCGACTTCTGGAAGTCGACTTAGAGAGATAATGCATCTGGACAAGTCGACTTCGGTAAGTCGACTGGGCGATACAATTATGTGATTAAATCGCCTTACTCTCGGCGATATGTCAACATGACGTGATGAATTATCTGAGTAAATAAAGAAGTGGATGGCACTCATGGAACGCCGTACAAAATCACCTCCCGAAAAGTCATAGTTCCCAAGCCTGCATGTAGCCCTTTTACAAGTGGCATCCTTCCACTTTCTCAGGCAAATAGGACCCATTTTTCAACCGTAATTTTATCAAGCCTGCCCTCAGATGGAAGCCCAAAAACCAGAGAGTTGATCCTTGGCTACATTTACACAATTCCACCGTTTTTTAAGCCAAACGGTCTCCGTTTTCAAAAGAAACCGTGGGGTCACTTTTTATGCTAATCAGCTCGCGTAGAAATTCTCACTTGAATTAGTTCACTGCACCCTCTTGGGTGGATTTGGTAGACTCCATAGCACCGCCCGAGGAAAAGTAAGCACAGCGGACACATGAGCATGTATCGTGCTCATGTAACGTGCACTGTAAAGTGCTCAATTATCCGCCGCATTCACCCGGAGAATCCAGTACGCCGGAGAAGTGAGACCGTGACACCGGGTGCTAGCGCAGCATACTTCGCGCATGTACTCCGTCGTGGCGGTCACGTGAATGTTGGCATATATTTTTCATCGGGTAGTGTTGACACATATTTTTGGACGAAATGTTGACACGTATTTTAAGTGAACTTTTTCGCAGGATGGGTTGACACATATATTTGTCAACAAGTAGTAGGTAGTTTTGGCAAATGTTGACATGTAATTTCTAGTTAATTAATCAGAACAAATATTTTTTTTAAATGTTGACATATTGTTTTAAAATGTTGACATATATTTTTTAAATGTTGACATAAGTTTTTGAAATGTTGATATATATTTTTTAAAATGTTGACAAATATTTTTTAAATGTTGACATATATTTTTGAAATGTTGACATACGTTTTTGAAATGTTGACATATTTTTTAAATGTTGACATATTGTTTACAATGTTGACATATTGTTTAAAATGTTGACATAATTTATTTTTAAATGTTGACATATTTTTTTAAAATGTTGACATACGTTTTTGAAATGTTGACATATATTTTTTAAATGTTGACATACGTTTTTTGCAATGTTGACATATTGTTTACAATGTTGAAATATTTTTTAAATGTTATTTTTACAATGTTGACATACTTTTAAAAAAAGTTGTGATGTATTTTATAATGTTGGCAGCTGCCGTGCAGGGTTAAATAAATTCCGCTTTGGCGTGCCATACCCTAGCGTCAACTGAATTCTGGACGGACCCCCCCCCCCCCCCCATCTCCCCACCCGAATTTGCAGCAACTACCTGGCCAGTCGCCATTTTTTGAAATATTTTGTTGTGCATCCGCCCTTGGTTCCGACCGAAACATTTGCTGGTTTCTTCCCCCCCCTCCCCCCCCCCCCCCCCCCCCCCCCCACACACACACACACACACACCCCGAAAACATTCCTGGCAATGGGTCATTCCATGTCAGACCAACGCACTTTTTTACCTCATGTCTTCTGATTTTGATAAAAATTGCTGTGCTTGTAGGTCCTGATGAGCAATGAATGCACACCAATTTTTAGCCCGATCCGACCTACCATGTGATCAGGGCAGAAACCACAAAAAACGGACATTTTTAGAGTAAAATACCACCCTTTCGGTAGAAATATGTCAAAACCATGTCAATTTTCATCGAGTATATGCGAATTTGGTATTAAAATAATAAGAATTGCATGCTCAAATGAACTCTTTTGTCAACATTAAATTTTGTGAAAAGGAGGTCACTTGACCTTTAATATGTTATCATGACCTTTGACCCAATTTATGTACTAATGTATCATTCCGAAAATCAACGAAATGAAAATGACTTGATAGAGCATGTCTTCCTCTATCAGAATCTACTAAAAATCAATTGGGGTCTTCAAAATTTACAACTTTATGACTATTTTTGTACAGTTGGTGGGTTACAAATGGGTCAATTTATAGACTTTACATTAGAAATCCACCCACACAACTTACTATTCTGTTTCTAAAGCTACTTAAATTAATCTTGCTTTGCGAATTTCTCATGTTTAGGGCTGATGAGGTCTAACCAGACCCATAATATAAATTATCAGCAGTGGCCCATCCAGGAATTGGTTTTTTTTTTTTGGGGGGGGGGGGGGGGGCTCATAGCTTTTTGTTGTCAAATTTCTGTAGAAGATTGTTCATTTTGTGTCAGGTAATAAAAATCAATCTGTTTATAGGGTGCACAGACCTAATTCAAGCGAGAATTTCTACGCCAGCTGATTAGCATAAAAAGTGCCCCCACAATTTCTTTTGAAAACGGAGACCGTTTGGCTTTAAAAACGGTGGAATTGTTTAAATATACCCAAGGATCAACTCCCTGGTTTTGGGGCTTCCATCTGAGGGCAGGCTTGATAAAATCACGGACGAAAAAATGGGTCCTATTTGCCTGTGAAAGTGGAAGGGTGCCACTCTTAAAATGGCTACATGCAGGCTCAGGAACTATCACTTTTCGGCAGGTGATTTTATTTGGGTGTGAATATTTAAAAATGTAATTGGCTACGGTACGTAAAATTGAAAAGAAATGAAAAGATGAAAGACAAGACAATAATTAAATTTTTGTTTCAGAAACCCCAGTGATGTTGGCTTGCATGTTACTTGGCCCTGAACTTTGTTAATTTTACACTGTTTTCAATGGGGCTTGAATTAGTACAGTGGACCCTATATATATATTTCAAAATGGCGGCCTCCAGTAGTCATGCGGGCGGGGGACTTGAATACAGTTTTTTTTTGTTTACGTTCGTCGTAGAAGTCGATAGAGAGACAAAACTAGCTTTGGGAGACAGTGTTCTGGATTGTGAACAGAATAAGGCCTGGATAGGGCATAGCCTCATCCAAAGTGCATTATTGATGTACATGTACATGATATTCAGACTTAACTGGCTACAGTAATATAACCCTAGCTCAGGCCGACTTCAACCCTAACGGAGGGTATAAACCTAATGGAGAGCACCCCTAACGGATCGTAACCCTAACGGGAGGCAACCCTACCGGATCGTAACCCTAACGGGAGGCAACCCTAACGGATCGTAACCCTAACGGAGGGCAACCCTAACGGATCGTAACCCTAACGGGGGGCAACCCTAACGGATCGTAACCCTAACGGGAGGCAACCCTAACGGATCGTAACCCTAACGGGGGGCAACCCTAACGGATCGTAACCCTAACGGGAGGCAACCCTAACGGATCGTAACCCTAACGGAGGGCAACCTTTGTGAAACGTAACCCTAACTGGAATGGTGGTGGTGGTGGTGGTGGTGGGGGGGGGGGTTGTTGTTGTTGTTGAGGCGTGGCTAAGCAGAATAGATTAGAGTTGTAATGGAGGCGTGGCATAACAATTAGATGTTAATGTTGCATTTGTGGATATATCGTAGAATTTCGTCACAGTTATGTTTCTGACCTAGAAGTTGTTCGAGTGTCATTTGAGCATCAGAGTATCCAAGTGCCTTCTGGAGTGACTGTCTTTGGACTTTGTAATTTGTGCACTTAACCATGAAGTGTTCGACGTCATCCGTGCATCCACATGTAACGCAGAGTTTGTCGGGGTGTTGACCAATGTTATGCAGGAAGGTATTAAGTCCTTTGCAAGTTCCCAGCCGAAGTCTGTGAAGGGGGATTTCTTGTTGGCGTCTTTTACCCCAATTGGTGAAGGTGAAAGAGGGTTTAAGTTTGAAATGTTTAGTCGGATCAAGGTTTGGGACAATTTTCGTCCATTGGTCTATAAGGTCATTTTTAAGGCATCTTTTGATTTCGGTATCAGAAAAGGGGATATTGTGATCGACATTTGGCTTTTTTGCGCCAGATTTAGCAACTTTGTCAACTTTTTCGTTACCAGGAATTCCACAGTGGCCAGGGACCCATTCGAAGACAACAATGTTGCCTTGGTGCTGTATATTTATGAGGATATGGCGAATGTCACAGATAATTTTATTCTGAGGAATGGGGTTCGAGATGGCTTGAATTGCACTGAGACAGTCACTGAGCACACATGCATGAATGGGTTTGACATCTTCAATCCATTCTAGAGCTAGAAGGATAGCAAAAAGTTCAGCTGTGAATATGGAGATGCCATTGTTAAGTCTGATGCTTTTGGAATACTTGAGTTGAGGAATATAAAGGCCACAGCCAACAGTATTGAAATCGGGGTTAAAGGAACCATCAGTATAGATTTGGAGTGAATTGTTCCGGACAGTGTTAATAATTTCTTTGCTAATACTGCCTCTGATGTTGATATCATTTATATGCGAGACCTGGGAGACAATTTCTGTAGATATACTAGGTTTATAATAATGCCAATATGGGAAAGGGTTGATTAAAGGAAACGTTTCAATAGGGTATCGAGTAATTCTAGCTTCAAAAGGGGTTTTATGAGCAGTTAGTCTCCATTTCTCTGTGAAGTAGTTTTTCTGCCAATTGTCCTGTTGGAGATGGTGGTTAGGATGTTTTTTATGGGCATTTATTTTGATATTGTGCAGATTACTTAGGAATTGGCGACGAAGATTCAGTGGGGGGTCGCCACATTCAAGTTGAAGTTTATACAAAGGTGAACCTTGGAGGGCTCCAGTGCAGAGTTTGAGGGACTGGTATTGGATACTGTCCAACTTCTGTTTGATAGTGGCTGAAGCTGAATCAAAAGCTTCGCAACCATATTCAAGGATCGGTTTAATGAGGGCATTATATAACTGGAAAAGTGTCTTACAGTCAGCGCCCCATGTAGTTCCGCTAATGCAACGCAAAAGGTTAAGTTTTCTCTTACATTTAGTGACAATATTGTTAATGTGGTGCTTCCAGGTTAACTTGCTGTCAAAGGTGACACCCAGGAATTTAGCTGATTGGAGGATTTGGATATTATGGTCTTGAAGGAGGAGAGAAATATTAGATTTCTGTTTGTTTGTGAAGAGGATCGCTATCGTTTTGGGTTGAGAGAGCTTGAATCCCCATTTTCCGCACCATAAAAGGATATTGTTGAGACTTTTTTGGATTTTCTTTTGAATGAATGGGATGTTTCTGTTTGACTTCCAGATCGCTATATCGTCGGCATATTGGGACATGTGAACATCTGGTATGTGGTGGGAAAGATGCAATATTGAACAAAAGGGGCTGATGACAATGCCTTGAGGGACGCCATGTTCTTGAATTCTTTCTGAGGAGAGGGTGTCATTAGTTTTTACTTGAATTTTCCTGTCGCTGAGGAAGTTGTTAATCCAGCAGATAACGCGACCATATACGCCCATGGCTTGAAGTTTGATGATGACCCCTTTGCGCCATAGCATATCGTAGGCCTTTTCGACGTCTAGGAAAACAGCAAGGGTGCTTTCTTTGTTCGCCCGGGCTTTATTTATCGATGACTCCAGATTGATAATGTGGTCTTTGGTGCTGCGGCCTTTTCTAAATCCACTCTGATGTTGGCTGAAAAGATCATGTGTTTCAATGTACCAGAGAAGACGGCAATTAATCATTCGTTCCATCAGTTTACAAAAGGTGGAGGTGAGGGCTATAGGTCGGTGGGATGAAGGGTTGACAGGATCTTTGAGAATGGTTTGAGAATTGGGATGAGAATAGTTTCTTTCCATTGCACGGGACATTGGGAAGTGTGCCAAATCATATTGAATATAATAAGCAGGTATTCACGAACTTTGATGGGGAGATGTTTAATGACCATATTACTAATTCCGTCTTTACCAGGGGTGGTGCACTTAGAAGCATCGATGGCATGGTTTACCTCATCAATGTTAAAAGGCTCATTAATAACACTATCATTGCTGTTATTAAGTTGGATGTTATTTTCAGCATCTTGTTTAGTCTTGATGAAGGAGGGATTGTAATTACTAGTACTACTTATTTTGGCGAAGATTGAAAAAAAATCAAACAAACAGATTGAAAACCTTGGAGGGGGTGGGTTCCACCCCCTCGAAACCCCCCCCCCCCCCACCCCCGGTGCCACTGATAATTAGTTATCCCACAAGCGCGCTTGGAATATTGGAATATGAAACAATGCAATGCTGCTGTGACCCATATGCCACCCGACGCACTACAATATTCCGTGTTCCACGAGCCATAACGAATTTTTCTTCAAGCAAACTTGACGTCGAATGCGTACATTGTACGTGGTGAGGGATGTAGGTGCATAGTGTATCGGACCGTTCAGCAGCAAATAAAAAGAACACAATACATACATGTACATATACATTCGATATCTGGGGTGCAATATAGCTGTGCAATATTATATCAAATCACACTGTCGTTGCTATAGATGGACTAATCAGGGTCTAGGATTCAAGTTTGCTTGAAGATAATACTCAATATCGCAATCAAAGTTACCTTACTCATTCATCACTGCGCTTCTTGAAATTTAATGAGTCTCACAGACTTGGCAATTTTTTCCTTTGAGTCAAATTTCACCTGGATGTGTGTCCGCTGTACTGGGTCTGGATAGAAAGTATAGAGCTGTTGCGTACCCTAAACAGTAACTGCTAATGACAATCGACTCTCAAGCATTCGACGTCAAGTTTGCTTGAAGATAAATTCGTTAGCCCACTTGCGCTTGTGGAACACGGAATAATGTAGTGCGTCGGGTGGCATATGGGTCACAGTAGCATTGCATTGTTTCATATTCCAAGCGCGCTCGTGGGATAACTAATTATCAGTGGCACCAGGGAGGGGGGGGGGGGGCTCAAGGGGCTGGAACCCACCCCTCCCCCCCCCCCCCTCCAAGGTTGCCAATGCCAATTTGTTTGTTTGATTTTTGGGTAATTCTTTTTTTTTTCAATCTTCTACAGAAATTTGAAACCAAACAAATTATGAGGCACCTCCCCCCCCCCACACACACACACACCACCCACCCACACACACACAAAGCAAAATCCTGGGTGGGCCACTGCTGATAATTTATATTATGAGTCTGGTTAGACCTCATCAGCCCTAAACATGAGAAATTCGCAAAGCAAGATTAATTTAAGTAGCTTTAGAAACAGAATAGTAAGTTGTGTGGGTAGATTTCTAATGTAAAGTCTATAAATTGACCCATTTGTAACCCACCAACTGTACAAAAATAGTCATACAGTTGTAAATTTTGAAGACCCCAATTGATTTTTAGTAGATTCTGATAGAGGAAGACATGCTCTATCAAGTCATTTTCATTTCGTTGATTTTTGGAATGATACATTAGTACATAAATTGGGTCAAAGGTCACGATAACATATTAAAAGTCAAGTGACCTCCTTTTCACACACAAAATTTAATTTTGACAAAAGAGTTCATTTGAGCATGCAATTCTTATTATTTTAATACCAAATTCGCATATATTCGATGAAAATTGACATGGTTTTGACATATTTCTATCAAAAGGGTGGTATTTAACTCAAAAATGTCAATTTTTCATGGTTTCTGCCCTGATTACATGGTCAAGGGCGGATCCAGAACACAATATTCGGGGGGGCCCAAAAAAAAAATTGGTCCCCCAAAAAAGTGGGTCAAAAAAATTACGGCGTGGGGTTCGGGGCCCGCTTTGGGCCCCGAAAAAATTTTGGATTCTAGATGCTCTGTGGTGCGATCTGAGGCAATTTCTGACCACTTTTAACCAATGTTTTTTTGAGGAAAAGATGGTGGTGTACTCATTGCCTGCCTTTATTGCGATGTTACATACAAATAAAAAAAAAATTGGTTTTGTTTTTTTTGGGGGGGGGCATGGCCCCCTTTGCCCCCCCCCCCCCCCCCCCCCCCCCCGGATCCGCCCTTGCACATGGTAGGTCGGATCGGGCTAAAAATTGGTGTGCATTCATTGCTCATCAGGACCTACAAGCACAGCAATTTTTATCAAAATCGGATGACATGAGGTAAAAAAGTGCGTTGGTCTGACATGGAATGACCCCTATGCAACTGCTCGCGCAGGGTCGTTATTATTGTTTCAAACGTCGAACCTAATATATTGTATTATAATGAAATGTCTTCGAAATATGTTTGATCGACGCGATTCTCTGCAGCGGCAGTTAAAGTGAATGCTCACTGTCTTAAAGCCGCGGCCGAAAACGAAGTCGATGGGATAGGGTGTTATTTGATAAAAGAAAGCGAGAAGGGGCCATATTATTTTTGTTTTTCATTCCAATAGGAAAAGGATGACCCAGAGGCCCATGGTACACTATGTCTACTTTTATAATAGAGGGTCTCCTTTAATTTTTTTTTAACGTCTCTTGCTGCCATGAAGTTGTCGTTTGTATGCATGACATCTGTACTCTGTTCATCTTGCTACTGAGTGTTCAGGAGTCTGCACCGCCCATTACTTGCTTCAATCTGGTTTCCGGCAAAACATCTGCCACTAGTCGGCCCCCAGACCAGCCTACGTGAGTTGGGGGTAGGTAGTGAAACACCAAACTAATCCTGAAAAGAAGAAATTAATAAAAGTGCAGTCATTAATAATTGGTCAATTTTTTTTCAATGAGGGCGCTTCTATAGTTCGGCAGATCTAGATGCAGAGAATCTTACCGGTCTTCACGGATGCCGAGTTCCTTAGTTGAACACTGGATGAGGGCCTCGCAGATCTGTTTGTTGGTGTCACCATCAGTGAATCCTCCGTGAAGTTGAATCAACATGAGGGGAGCTGAGGCCGGTCCAGCACCCATGAACATCCTCACTCCTGCTTGGACACGCACTGTAGCCGCCTTGGTGGATCAAGAAATACAAAATATAAAACAATAGAATGGTCATACACGTACACTGAACCTTGTGTAAATTAACAGCTGCAGCTTTTTGACATATCAAAGTATTTTGGCTCTAAATTACAGTTTTATCTCATAATTTGATGGCTTTTAGAAAAATAGACTCCTTGCATTTGACGTCACATTGGAGGACTGCTATTGTGTCTGATAATATCAGTATATTATACGCATGGATAGGCAGTCACTCTACATAGTGTTTCTCTTCATTCTGCCACACATAAACGTAACCCCAAAATGCCTCTAAACCTGTTTTCCAGAAATGGGGAAACACTGTGTAGACGTGGGCAAGTCCACGCAACGTCGCTGCTATTTATGTGGACCTCTTTTGTTCGGAAGTCCACACAGCGTATGTAATGCTTGTACACACATTTTCTCCATAATGTAAGACATTATGGTGCATTTTTGAATTCTTCATCATAGTCGGAAACAATTATGGTTAGTAAACAACTCGGGGGCTTTCAGGAAAGTGGGTGGGGTGGGCTGAGGTGGGCTGGGGTGGGGCGGGGTGGGTGGGGTGGGGTGATATGAATGGGGGGGGTCGATTGAAGGCGTACCCCCGTGCCCTGCTATATCCGGGGCATGCCCCAGCCTTGTGCGATGCTTTCTCTTGTATTCTAAGGCTATTTTAAGATAAAATTTAGGAACCGGTTTATCATTCCATTTGTTATTTTTGGCCCCTTTTTACTAGTATAACATATATTCAGCGGCTAAACGTGGTGGGGGGTGCAAGCCCCTCCTCGATCTACATCATCACTGTAACCACACTGTAAAAAAAATGATGGGTAAAAACACTGTTGGGCAACATAATTTTATCCAACATTGGTTTGAAATTACCTAATTTGAGTAAACATTTTCCAACTATTGGGAAGAATTTGCCCAAGAGTTTAACCTGTTGATATGCTGACCAGTTGGTCTGCATATCAACCCATTTTGTCTGTTGTTACAGTGTAGACAGTAGCCGACTCGCTCCGCTGCGCGCGGTGCGAGCAAGCCTATAATTTTCAGATTACTGCGTGCAGTTTCGACTGCGATCCCGTCTTACCTTTCCAGAGGTGTGGTGTGATATAATTTGTCCTAATTGAAGCACAAACTCCTTACTAATATCTCCATTGTCGATGTTGGTTTGTATGTCACACAGCGGCATATTACACCCGAGTTGCATCTAATTAATCGCCGATTAATTAAACTTCGATTTTCAACTTTGAAGACGGTCTGTACGGTTTCAGTTTGTGACTAGAAAGAAAAACACGTTATGATAATCACCCGGCCTCAGTAACACTTTGTAGCGTAAGAAAACATCGTAAAGATAACAAAAAGGAAATGCAAGGCTAAATTTCAATTCTGCTGGTTATAAACAAACACGAGCCCGATCGGGATGGCCGTTATCATCAATAATCAGTCGGGAAGCGAGTTGGGTGGGCGGGTCCGGCAGTGTAGCAGTGAACCTGCACTTGGACCATCATTTATAACAATTAAAGGTATGCACCATCTTATTCAAAAAAGTTACTCAAGCTATCAGGTGCTCACTACTTTAACCCCCAAAAAGTGAAAACTATGACATGGCTTAGTACGTTACATTTGTATCTGATTAGGACTGTCAATATTTTTTATTAGTAATTTGATGAGCCTCTAAACTAAGGCAAAGTAAAAAATAGTGCTAGTTGATCATCCCCGCCTTTTTTAAATTTAAGGCAACAGGTTTTTTTTATTAAAAGATGTTTCAGAAGTTCAGATGCTTCTGAATAGCTTTACTGAATGTTCAAGTTGTGAGCAGACATTTACTAGAACTATAAAATATAAAGGGCCTCCTCCTCTTTATGGCACATATCGTGTCAGCTCAATATGAATATTTTTTTTTTTTTGCCTATTTTTTCAATAAAAATAAAAAAATAAAAAGGCCCTCATCCTCCTCTTTTTGAAATGAAACCATCAACTAACGTTTTTTAACAGCGCGGCTGATAATGTTCAGTGTAGACTGTAGTGTTCTCTGATTATCGTAAATTGAATAGAGCGCCCTCAACAGTGGAATTAAGTCTGGTGCCTTGACTTAAGCAGTCCGTTGTCCACATAGTAAAAAATATTGCACCTAGCCATCAAAACAAAATTTGTAAAACCAAGTCGCCAAGAAAATCTTAATTTCTTCACTTTTTCTCGTTTTTCAATGTAATTACATGGTGAGAATAAATTGTGAATGTTTATAGCAACCCATTGTTGTAAAATTCCTAGATATGGCGGCATATATCCGTGTCGTTGAGGACGAGTTGGACCCCGAAGTGATCGAGCTGCCGGTCGAGCCGGATGGCACGATGTTGCTGAGCACGCTGACAGCGCAGTTCCCCTGCGCCTCGGGCCTCAAGTACCGCAACCCCGGTACACGGAGTCTGAGGGGACTACGGGTCGTGGAGGGAAGAATACAACCGCCTGATGATGTGTGGGGAGACCACCTTTATATAGCAGTCTTCCCCAAAGGTAGGACCACCTACTTATCTTCATTTTTTCAACTTGCTTTATTTTTTTCCTTTTATAAATTTATTTTTAAAACCAAAACAGTCAAGACATGAACAGAAATTAAATGTCGTTGAGAAAGGGAACACACCCTAAATGCTACTTTGTTTTATCACAATATAAACCTATCCTTGAAAATGTTTCTCAAGGTAAACGAAATTTAAAAGTCAAGTTAAACATTTGAGAACATGTAAACAAAATACTGATGCCTGAATATTTCTTTGGTTAAGATGAATGATTATGAACATGATGAACAGGGTGGGGACTACTTGTGGAATTAAAAGGCTTCTTTCCGTTAAGTTCTAGAATTAGAAGGCTTCTCTCCATCAGCCTTCTTAGCATGGTGATTTTTTGGGGGTCAGCACGCTATGGTTTTTGGAAATGCCCTTTGCTAAATGAAATACCTTTGTCTGAAATTCCACTTTCTGAAGCACAAATCCACCAAAAAGTTGAACTGGTTGATCTTTAACTCTGAAATGTTTTAGAACGATTGAAATTTGGATCATGGGACAAAAAATTTTGGGTGGAAAATCTGAATCTTTACTCACCAGCCTTGCGTTGCTGATCCAACGAATGCAGCGGTCATGTTCATGTGTACTCCTAGAACTATGAGGCTCCACTATACTATCAAGCGAAATGATAGTATGTGCATGCGTACAAGTACATGTACCATACCCCCCGCAACACGCTCCGAGCGAACCGAAAATCATCGCTCGATCATATGCATGCACGTTTCAAGTGTCAGGTTGGCTCAGTGCGGAAAGGGCATATTTTTCATCATTTTGGCCTAAAAACCGACAGAATCCACCTATGTTAGTTCTGCACATGATACGTGAGTATGTCGAGAGATAAAGTACGGAGTATAGTGGCAAACTGTGCAGCGGTTCTGTGTGAAATGTCTCCATTTTGATGGACGTTTTTGTACTTTATTAGTGTTTTGTGCTGCAGGCAATTTTGTGGGCTTCTTGATCTATGAGGCTCCACTACGTGGAGCCTCATAGTTCTAGGACTAGGAGTAGTTCATGTGTGTGTTTAAGTACGTTGCGCTGATCTTCGCGTGACCTCAGCAGGTCAACTCTACATTCGGCTCGACCATTCCGGATAGAGGGGAGATTGTATACTTTGCATCGCGAAACAGTACCTGTATGTACATCATGATGTATGTCATTTTGGCGCGCTGAATACGCTGCGCTGTGTCATTACAAGTTGTCAGTTTGGGTGGACTATGTCACACCTGTATACAAACAAGCACTTTTGCCAAAAATAGGCCTATCTCATAATAAGAGAGTGTGTGTTGCATTTATTCTGAATACTGACTTTGTTTTTTTTCTGGTATTCACAGACAACAAGCGCAAAGGCGATGACAGCAGTGAGAACAACTCAGCTAAAACCCGCCGCGTAGAGAATAAAACAGTGGACTTGATAGTGCTCGGGTTGGCTTGGAAGACAACGGTAGCCAGCATGAGGGAATACTTTGAGAAGAATTTCGGTGAAGTTCTCATGTGTGAGGTATGTGCATGTTGTGTGGACACACGTATACATTCATAGCCTATTGCCGGTGTAGTCACTTGGGGGTTACTTGCTGCACATGCTCAGTGTGAGACATCCACTAGTCTTCGCATGTTACCAACATACTCTGGCGCTATGGTGGCATAAAATGTCCAAAATTTCCCTTATGTGAGTTTTCCCAAAGTTAAACCCCGAAAAGATATACTCAAAATAAGATTCCAATAAAACTCACCATATAATCAACTGGGCTACATTTTTTCAAAGGAATATTCGTTGCTTTCTATTTGCCATGAAAATTGAACCCGAATCATACTGATAAAGAGCAAATCAATAATTGTGAATAAAAAAAATGTAGCTATCTATTTACCAACTGGACAGGAATTTTGACATTGCTGGCTTCACTTCCATAGGTCTCACTTATTCCTAAAAACTCAAATTTTTAAGGAAAACAAAATAAACATCTTAATCAACGAAAATCACTGCTTGCGAAAAGACTACTACATCATTTGAATACGGAGCATCAATAGACCTATTGAAACAAAAATTAGAGTAAGAAAAGACTGATTATGTCATGCCGCATTTAAGCCTTATTAAGGGTCAAAGGCTGATGGCGCCGAGTGGGATACCTGGGCACAATGAGACAAACTAAGTGGAAGGCACAAACATACCTGGGAAAGGTTGACATGATGATGGTCTGTGGGTTATGTCAGGGTTAGGCAACTCCTAATCCTGGTCCCAAAGTGACATACTTTTTAATACCACTCTTGCTTAACCTTCCTGCTTCTAAGCAGTCACAGACAGTCGAAAATTCACTTTCACTTCCATACGTTTTAACAAAAGCTAGTCACCAGCAGTCAGATCATATGTCATTGTCATGCAAGCACTGTGACTAGTCAAACTGGGACAAAGCAGGCAAGTTGGGGCCGTATCATAAGTCCGACGCGTCATAGGTCCGACACCTGTTTCGAACTTATTAGGCATCGGAACTTATGAGGCTTACAATTGAATTATTCGGCCTCATTGTTCCGACACCTAATAAGTCCGAAGCCTTGTAAGACCCCGTTCCCACTTGATCCACCAATTGGGGGATCTGATCCACCTTTTGCCAAATTGCCGGATCAGATCCCCCAATTGGTGGATCAGATCCAGCAATTGTGTGTAGTGGGAACGCTAACCGTTATAAGGTGGATCAGGATCAGATCCACCTTTTCTGATCCACCTCTGGACCAGGATACAGATCCCCCAATTGGTGGATCAGATCCGGCAATTGCCGGATCACGATCAGATGGGAACGCAAAAGGTGGATCTGATCCGGCAATTTGACCTGTTAACATCCGCCCGGTGCACGAGTGGCGCGAAAATGTTGCGGTCTCATGAACGAAGAAACACGTTTACAGGCGTGTAGCTCATGTGAACATTTCCAGCGTATACAACATGCACAATAAACAACCGCTGAACTACGGGCTAGCACCGCGCATGCAAAAGCGCACGTGGTATCCTAAAACTACACTATAGGCCTTATTTTTGTTGCGTGTTAGTCCATTACTAAACCTTTTTCATTCCTGAAATTTTACTTATTTTTCCATCCATAAATGACTCTGAGTCCGCACTCACCAAAAGACTTCACTTTGGCACAGAATCATGGAAAAGCTTACGAGTATGCGATGAGAATAGTGCCGATAACGCGGTACGTACGGAGGTGACAAATCTGAAGTATTGATTATAGAAAATTGGAAAATGATGTCGTAGTACATCATGTGACCGTTTCTTACCAATGAGAAGCTTCAGAACCAGGGAATCCCTTATCGATGCATTGGTTTCTGCCGTGATGTCACACAATGAGCGGCTCTGTTGGATTTCACCTGTTAATTTATGCACGCACGGATCTTCTATTCTACAGGTCCGTGATTTATGTTGGTGAATTCACGTAATTTTTGTCTGTGAATTCTGATAGTGCTGTTTGAAAACTGACCCATCCTGGCCTAGCATGCAACCATGCAACAATGGCACTCCCACAGAGCGCGCGTAATTCCGAACTCAGTGACCTTTCGGACCCAACATTTCCGTACGAAAAGGTGGATCAAGCATAAGTGGGAACGCGTCTTGCGGTTTCGTTGCGGTAAGATAACAATCACACTAAAATGCCGGATCTTGATCCACCTTTTTCCAATTCAAGTGGGAACGCGGTGTATGTCCGACGTCGGAAAAAGGGGGGTATGAAGTGTCGGAGCTACATGTATGAGGTGTCGGAGCTATGAGGCGTCGGAGCTATGAGGCGTCGGAGCTATGAGGCGTCGGAGCTATGAGGCGTCGGACTAATGAGCGGACCCCTGCAAGTTGTGGTCACAGCTGTTTTATCATTCACCTGGAGTCAAGCATAGCTGTATCAAGTTATTAATAAATAGTCCGAGCTAGTCAATCCTGCTTTTATGGAATTCTTAACTGTTGAAAACAATCACTTGTTTGATTTTGACTGAAAGGACCACTTGGCACAGAATGAATGTTTGGGTTGATGCAACATTGTTTTAGCTGGCAAAATGTAAAGCCTGCTGACTCTGTTCATGAACACTAGGCCTAAAGCTACATTTTTTGTACACGACAGTCTTCTAAACAATCCTTCAAATTTTTTCAGAACCTCATTTGAGGTAATCTTCTATGGAGCTTGGATAAAGCCTACAGCACAGATTTCCAATTTTACTGGTACACTGCTCATTAGGCCACCGCACATACAGATCGAAAATGTGTGTGCTGAAAAATCAGACTGATTTGACCACACACTGGGCGACCTGATGAAATCAAACATGTTTGATTCTTTCGCATCTGATTTCACCAGAAAGGTGTGCGGGCAGCACTCAGATTTTTATCTTAGCAATTCAGATAAATTTACGAAGGCATTCACATGATTCACAATTGATGGCTGCCATTTTGTCATCACGTGACTGATCATCATGTGACCGATTATAGAATAGAATCGAGCATGTGTGCGGGTAGCGTTGCAGTCTCCGCAATGGTTAAAAAATAAAAGTATTGGTGATCCGGTAAAATGGGAAAAGGTGTGTGGCGGACTTAACACTTCCTGCACAAATTCTGTAGAGCTAAGCTCAGCCCAATCAGGCAGATTGGGTCACGCTTCACTGCTCTCCACAGTGCTATTTTTTCTTGTTCAGTAACTCTCTGTGTGACAAAGTTACTTCCTAACCTTCTAAATCCTCTTTGCAAATTGGAGGATTTTGCAGGATTGAGACTATATTGCAAAAGTGTATGGCTGATTTTGGAGGATGCACTGTGTCAAGGTCTTGGGCCGGACCATTTTTTGTTTATGCTCAACCGTGCATACATTTAAACTTAGATTATACTTGAAATCCTCCACATACAGTGTGTCAGATTTGAACCTGGGTAGACGCATTGATTCAAAACAACTTTTCATTGAAGATTTTTTTTTTCTTGTTTCAGATCAAGAAGAATCTGGAGAACCAATCCAAAGGTTTTGGTTTTGTGAGATTCAAGGATTACAAAGTGCAAAGCTCAGTGGTATCACAGAGGCACAACATTGATGGTAGATACTGTGACGTCAAAATACCAGACTCGAAGGTAAGAACCAGAGTATCTTCATTGATGAGAGTCTTCCTAATAGAACAATCCTTGTCTTCATTTTAACAATTATTCTAATAGCATGGTCACTTTTACCATCGTCACTACCATCGACTCAGACAACGCTATCATTCAACCCAATCGATATCACCCCTTCACCACCATCACAACTATCACCCAGTCATCATCTCTTTGATCACCATTGCAGAAACATGTATCATCGCAGTCATTATTATACAACACCTGAATAAATCCCCGTCATCTGATTGGTGGGTCGTTGATAACATGTCATGAATTATTCGTCCCAACGCACAGCGCGCGCGCGGCGCTCGGCGCACAGTGCAATGGAAGTTCTATTGCACTGTGAATAGAACTTCCATTGCACGGTTTGACTGCTGCCGGTGGTGGCGCTGTGGAACAGCTTTAAAACTTGCATAAATTGGATATAAAAGTTCTGAACTTGTTGCACTGTTTGAGTTCTAAACTTGTGGAACAGCTTTTAACTTGCCATGCATAAATTGGTAATAAAAGTTACGCACTTGTTGAACTGTTTGAGTTCTAAACTTGTGGAACAGTTTTAAATCGAGATCAATTGAATATGATAGTTTCAACCTGTTGAACAGTTTACATAAATTAAATATGATGGCTCGGAACTTGTCAAACTTTTAAACAGTTTTAAACTTGAATAAATTGGCTATCCAAAGTCAGCCAATCAGATGACGGGGATTTATTCAGGTGTTATATTAAACAAATAATGAATGTTTCACGTTTGTGCAATGGAAAGAATAATTTCATTCGGTGACAGATGCAATTATTCTTACCATTGCACTCACAAACATTCACTGTTTGTATACCATCGTAACCACTATCACAACAATTAGCCAAATCATTATCATCACCAAGATCACCACCATCACAACAATCACCATAATCATCTAGGGCTGTCCATTTTCGAATAATTTAGTATTCAATTATTCAAAACTGTGTTGGACCGAATACCCGAATATTTGAAACTCAGCTCTCAAATTTACACATGCCAGCTGCAGCTGCAGGCGGCACCTGTCAAAAGCTGCACGCAAAGCACATCGGTTAAAATTTGGGCAGGGTCTGATCCATGTTTTGGGCTGCAGGAGTGTTTTGCAGTCAGTATGTTATAACTGTCAGTGGCTTTAACCTGCTAAAAGGATAAGTGCAATGAACCGCCATCGACCAAAAAAGTTACTGTCAACAAAATGTGGCATCTGACAATAAAGTGATTAAAATAACATTTCAGTCATGTGTTTACATACATGTACATGTGTAGTTTTTTTAATGTTTTGAATATTCGAACCAGCAAAGCTATCTCAATACTCAGTTGATGATTTAATATTTGAATATTCGATATATTCCGGACAGCCCTATTATTATCATCAAAACTTTAAGCCATTATCATCTCAATAATCACCACCATAATCACCACCTTCACAAGGATCATCTCAATCACTGACATTAACTCATCCATACGGTAGCTACTTTCACCTCAATTGTCATCATGATAATCACCATAGCAATTATCACCCAAATTATTATAAATATCATCAGCTGCACAATCACAATTATCTGTCAAATCATCATCACCATGATCACTACCACAACAACTATCACCCTATTTATCATCGCAGTAATCACCACCATACATGTAGCAACTATCACCCAGATCATTGCAGCTACTTCTCCAATCCTCAAAATCAACAGCATTCATTACCACAATCGTCACCACCAGAATCAATGTACCTCCACTGCCATTCACTCTTCAATTTGGTATAATTGAGTCCATGAGCCTTTTTTCTTTGTTTTAGAATTCCCAAGACTCCAAGAAGATGTTTGTTGGACGCATGCCACAAGACATGACCAAGGAAGACCTGTATAACTACTTCTCTAAATATGGTGAAGTCACAGATGTGTACATCCCAAAGCCGTATCGCTGTTTCGGGTTTGTGACATTCTTAAGGTCTGATGTGGCAACAGTTGTTGCCAGTGAAGACCACATTTACAAGGTAAATTAGTTTTTATTTTTGCTTTTCCTAACTTTGGATATATGTATTGATCTTTTTTAGACTGTAGATATGACATTTACCTTTGAGGAAACACACATTGTGCTTGGGCCAATTTTGTGGATCTGTTGCTGAGCAAAAGCAAATTGCAGAGTTTATTTATTCAATTCTTATTTTAATTGGGTAGCCCATTCAGTGGAATCCACTGATCTCCCATGGGTCCCAGTAAAGAGAAGACAATGTGAAGAAATTACAGTTTTAGAGGTGGGAGGAAAAGCCCAGAAGAGTATTCTGAGGAAAACCCACGGAATCAGGTAGGGACTGAAAACCCAATCCACATATTGACGCAGGCGGGATTCGAACCCCGGTCACAGCGGTGGAAGGCGAGGAAAGTACCGCTACACCAACCTGACTCCCCACATGGAAGTGGAAAGGTTTGCAAAACATAAATTAACCCAAACATTGTACATGTACAAACCTGAAGAATCCATTAACCCTAACTCCCTAGGGTGATTTACTAGGAACCTTCCTCATCCTTGCAAATCCCAACACCATATGGTAAACTGTGCACATCAACAGTTGGACTCTGTTTATGTGTGGTATGCCTAACCCCACATAAAGCACAGTCAGTTTCTAGTGCAGTACTCATCCTAACAGATCCCAACAAACCCTGGTGTTGGAGTTTGGCTGGTTGGGGATCGTTAGGGTTAAACTATGCGGTGCTGGGCGTTTCGGGCAGTAAAGGGAGTAACTGATAAACCAGCCACTATTTCAGGCAATGCGTATTTGCGCATACTGTTTCTCTGCTCATTTTTGCTGAGTGACAAAAATATTCTCAGTAGTATTTTCTGTCATCAGCTGCATGAAGTTGGGCCCTTGTTTAACTCCGTTTTGTTCTGACCCCATTTTTTAATGCGTGTAGGGTACCAGTCTACAAGTGAATCGCGCTGAGCCCAAGAATCCTAAGATCAGAATGCAAGGAGATGACCATTACCCAAGTTATGGGTACGGAGGAGGGGGAGGTAGGTACTCCTTAATACCCAAGCAGCATGGGCTGTGCCCAGGAAATGGGTACATGGAGAAGGGGGTACGTAACACAGTAGATACCAGAGGTGGCAGCAAGTCATTTTTTGCAAGTCCAAGTCAAGTCACAAGTCATTGTTTGCAAGTCCAAGTCAAGTCACAAGTCATTAGGTCCAGTCACAAGTCAAGTCACAAGTCATTAGGTCCAGTCACAAGTCAAGTCACAAGTCATTTGGTCTAAAAACAAGTCAAGTCACAAGTATCTTTGTCCAAGAACACGTCGAGTTCCACATTATTTTGTCCAGCTGTAAAAGCTAAAAGAATTAACCTGGCGTCAACTTACGAGTTATTTTGAACATGCCTCCTTAATTCCCCTTTTTCAATGTGTTGCAATTACTATTCTTGTAGTTTATCACATATCTGTCGGATATTAGCTCTTTGTATACTTTAATAAATTTACCTTACATTGTAGAAATAAATGTTGAGATGACCGTGAAAAAAAGACTCCACTCACTCGATTACATGTAGTATACTAACACTTTATTGTTCAATTTTCATGTATACTAAACGCCTACCAATGGGTTAGGCTATCCGGTATTTTACATGCAATTGACAAAGGCCTGCTTTCTTTTCATGAAAGGGTTTCCTTTCAAAGTTTGTTCAACCAATACATTAAGCAAGAGACAATTGGTCATTGAAAACTGTAGTTTGTTGTGACAGTCTTATTGAAAACTTTTGAAACTAGTGGGAACTATTCATTTTACTGGATTCAGTCACTGAGGTCTATTTTCTGGAATGAAAAAGCTAATTAAAAGTATAATAGCTTAATTAAAGTGTATTGGGTCGCTCGAGTAGCGTCTGACTTGGGTTGGTAACAAGTCATTTTTTGCAATCCCAAGTCAAGTCACAAGTCATTGTTTGCAAGTCCAAGTCAAGTCACAAGTCAAAGCTGGTATTTACAAGTCAAGTCACAAGTCACAAAAATAGCGACTCGAGTCCGACTCGAGTCCAAGTCACATGACTCGAGTCAGCAACTCTGGTAGATACTCATTAATACCCAAGTAGCATGGGTTATACCCAGGACTTGGACATGGAGGAGGGGGAGATAGGTAATCCAGTAGATACTCCTGAATACCCAAGCAACATCAGCTTTACCCAGGAAATGGGTACGGAAAAGAGGGGGTAGGTAACCCAGTACATGCAGGTACTTGTCAATACCCCAAGCAACATGGGCGATACTGAAGACATGGGTATGGGAAGAGGAGGCAGTTAACCCAGTAGTACTTTTTAATATCTAAACAGCATGGGGTGTACCCAGGTCATGGGGGAGGGGTGGGGCTAATGGTTCTGTTTGTGACACATAGTCAGAGGTTCAGGGATGCAAATCCAGCCGCTGACCGTATGTTGTGTCCTTGGGCAAGCTACATTACCCCAGTTGTTCTCGTTATCCAGGATTATTAAATAGTTTCCATTTGAGCTTGGGACTTATATTAACTTGAGACTGACCTCACTTACTACTAAAACCCCAACAGGGCGGTGGACTTGGGAAGGTTCATTGCAAAAATTTCAAGGAAAATAGGACTGATCTCAGATTTCTGTCTCTTTTCCCTTCAAGGATATTCGGACCAAGGCAGATACTACTCCCGAGGGGACTACCCCCAGAGTGGGCGGGGCCGAGGACGGGGAGGTGGCAAGATTGTCCCACGAGGCGGAGACGGGTACCGGGACCGAGACCAAGGTAGTATAGGGGGACCAGGGAACCAGGTCAATACGTCCAATGTTGGCGGGGGTATGGGAGGAGGCATGGGTGGGGGCATGGGTGGGGGTATGGGTGGCGGCATGGGGGGTGGTATGGGGGGTAACCCAGGCGGGCAAGGTCCAGGACAAATGGGCAACTTTCCGTGGAATCAGGCAATGTTGGCTGCGCTGAGCCAGGCAGGCTGGGGCATGATGAGCAATATGCTGGCGCAGGGTATGCAGCAAGGCATGCAGCAGCAACAGCAGCAGCAGCAGCAGCAACAGCAGCAGGGGAACCAGCCCCCGCAGCAGCAGCCGCAGCAGCAGTCACAGCCATCTCAGGGTTCCTTGTCGCAAGGCAGTCAGTCCTCGCAAGTGTCAAATCAAGTGATGCAGACACCAAACAGTAGCGGCGGGTACGGGTCCGGGCAGCAATCCTTAGGATGGGGGTCTAGTCAGTCTAGCGTAGGGGAGACGGGAAGTCCTGGTTACTTAATGGGGGAAAGTAAGAGTGGAGGCAGTGGGTGGTAGAGAGGTACCAGAAGTCATGGTCCAAGACTGGATTTGGATTCTGTTTCTCTGAATGCTGCTGGTCAGATCCTTGGCAAGCATGGTAAAGTTTGTGCGGTGGCAGAGGACAAAGTCTTGGAAACTTTGGCACCGGGAACCAAACAAATTGTGAGCATACCTCATGCACACATTAGATTAACCCTAACCTCCCTTGCATTTTTGTTAGGATGCAACCTCAATTCCTGCAAAATCCTCCAAGTTCCTCCATGCAAAATTGCATACAGCCTCAATCCTCCAATATCATACATTATTTCTGGAATGTTGTCCTTGGAGGGGTGACCACAGCTTCAATGCTGCCAAATCCTCCAGCAATCACTGTCAATGTGTTTTAGCAGGGCCAGTGACATCCCGGAGCAGTGCGGAGGATCTCAAGTATAATATAGGCCTAAATTTATACACAGCTGAGCATAAACAACACAAAGTCCGGCCTAAGACCTTGATACAGTGCATCCTCCAAAATCAGCCATACATTTTTGCCACTGTGCAAAGAGGATTACGGAGCATTTGGGAAGGTTAGGGTTAAATACAGGCGACTCTCATTATAACGAGGTCGATGGGACTAGCCAAATTACCTCTTTATAACAGAAATGTTGTTATAAAAGGACAGCGAAACAAAGAAACACAAAGAGAACCTGAGATTTGGGACCTAAGAATTTGCTCTTTATAAGCAGAACCTCTTTATAAAAGTGCTCTTTATAATGTATATGGCATGTAAGGTATGCTGTGAATTTCGTGGGTGCGGGTGCCAAAGTTCCCAAGACTGAATGTGATTCCTCTAGTTACTTTCTACTGCCACGTAGGCTTAACCAAATTGGTCAGGGTCCTGCAGCATTAGGGGAATCAAATCCAAAGCGGTCTGAAACCAAGACTACTTGTATGAACGATCCCAAAAAGACAACTCGGAAGACTTTTCCCATATGCATCTTGCCATCTTACTTTGGTGCTTTGTGCTATTAGTTAATTCGCGATTAAACACACACTCAGGTTAGTGATCTCTATTGAATTCAATGAAGTTCTTGTAAAGCATGTAGCACAACTAATTTTGAAATGTAATATTAATATGATCGCTGAATTTTGAAGGTCGGAATGTACCTTGAAACAGCCCCTTCACTGTACGTGTCAAATGACAGCAAAGGCACCATTCTATTTTGATATCGCTGGGCAGTGTAACACTCAAAACTACATTGTTGTAAATACAATTGTAAATATTATCAATGTTTGGCAAAAAGTAGCGTTTCATCTTTCATGGCATTTTAATTGCTGGAGATAAGGGTGGGAGTGGAAGGGGAAAGGAGTGGGGGGGTTTGAGGGAAACTGAAGGGGGTTAAATTGGGGTTAATAGGCTTTATTCATGAGTCGGCCATATTAAATTGAAAGCGAGGAAAAATTTTCATTTTTGGAACTTGCGAATAGAAATCAAAGTAATGAAATACAGTTAATTACAAATTAATACCAGTCTACTCTGGTGAATAATAAAAAATTTGTGATTAATAATACGCTAATGTTTTTAAGCCACATTTTAAAAAAATATTCAAAGCGAGGCTTGGACCGCATAAATAGTCTGGCACCATTCCATTCAACCGGGCCTATTAACACATGCGCGATACGACTGTGTCGCGCAGTAATGTCACGAACAAATGAGTGATAAGTTGCGCGATTTTTGCAATTAGCATGATACGTAGCACGACTTCATCGCATAGATGTAAAGGTGCTCTTCGATTTGCGCGTGTATATGAATACGCGTGACATTAACACGCGACAAAATTGCGTATGTGAAAATAAGGTTCTGGGAACACGATCAAAAATGCATGGCTTCCTTCTGAATAAGGTCTATTAGAGCAGGGACTGTGGGTTGGGTAGTGGTGTTCTGTGGAGAGGGATTCTGCGCACTGGATTGGGGTGGGTTTGCGGCAATGCATGTATTTAATGTCTTGTGGTCAGTACCGTGTTACACGCGTTAATCTTTACATAACATAAATTATGCCGTCTAATTACGTATTTGTTCTGTAGAAATGTGTGCTATCAAGGAATGCAGTACCTGTACGTGTTTTGCTATAACTGTATAAAGGGATGGCAGAAATCATTTGCAGAAAGTGGAATGGATGATAGGAGTACTCTAGAAAGTGAGAAACAACCAGTAAGAGGTCTGATAAAAACAGTGACAGGAATAAAAGGAAGTTAAGAGGGCTAATGAAAAGGCAACCAGAGAGACGTGGCATATTTCAAATGATCTTCCCACTAACTCTTGTATTGTAAAGGACTGGAATGTACATTGGTGTATGTATGAGGAACATAGATTGTGATCTGTTAAGAGCTAATGGATTGAAGATTGACTAGCAGATGTATTGATGAGGAATTGCATTCATGTAACTTCTTGTAAGTAATGGGAAAAAATGTAATGGGCAATTCCACGGTTACTCGCGTTACATTTTTGATGTGCTTTTGAGTTTCCTTGGGCTGTAATTACCTTACTGAAAAGGTTTAAGAGCTGTTATATCCCCATGATAGATAGAGTAGACCTAGACCTATCTAAGCACCAAAGATGACATCCAGAAAAATGTGTTATGTATGATAAACAAGACGCTGGAAATCGGTTACTCACGTTACATTTTCATAACGTGAGTAACCGATTTTGTGCGTCTTGTTTATCATAGATAACACATCTGGATGTCATCTTTGGTGCTGAGGTAGGTCTAGGTCTACTCTATCTACCATGGGGATAACAGTTATTAAACCTTTTCAGTAAGGTAATTACAGCCCAAGGAATCTCAAAAGTACATCAAAAATGTAACGTGAGTAACCGTGGAATTGCCCTAATGCAGATTCAAGGAACTGAAAGTTATCCGGAATCAAGGTGCTGAATGTTTCACTTGAAATGATGGGACAATGGGAATGCCTTGAAAGCGAGAGCCAAGCTGTCATGCCAGAATTTTATATGTGAAGATTGTCAGTTTTACATGTACATGTATCTTGGCACTGAGTGCAAAGTGGTATTATGCATAACACTGTGGGATTATGTAGTTTGTGGAATGATCATTGCTGGATGATTTCAGTGAAGTTCACTTCCAGAGAAAGAATCTCGCTCGGACAGAACCTTCTAGCCAGGGAAGTGAATAAATGGTTGTGTATGCTCATCAAGTATTATATACACGTAAGCTGTGAAAACTGTTGTGTCCAAAAACTAATGAAAGAATGTGACTTAAAAGGCGGTAACATCAAGATTCAACCCATTGTTACCGCTTGTTTAATTTTCCCTGTTGTACATGTGTTTGTAGTGTGTGTTAGTTTAAGCCTTTTCATCATTTCTGTCTGGAAGCTGTAAAAAGAGAAAGATTCAGCACTGTTCACTCAAAAAAGGATGTATCAAATGAGTGTAAAAAGGCCCTTAACCCTATTAGGACCGGCGTATTTAGGGTCTCTTGGAAGGGGAGGGAGCACAATGTACACATCTTAAGTTTGATATGCTTCAGCCAATTTTCCTAAAATTTAACAGGAATGTTGCCTAGCCAGTACGTCAATTGATTGTGCTGCAGCGATGAGCCTAGAGCATTTGAAAGCTATTACAAAAAGTTTCGGAGGAGGCACATCATGCTCCCCCCCCCCCCACCACCACCACCTCCCCTCCCCTCTCCACCATCACCGCCAACCCCCTCCACCACCCCCACTGCCACCCCCCTCCATTACCACAACCCCCCCCAACACCACCTCCCCCCCCCCCCCACCACCACCACTTCCCCCTCCCCCACCACCACCACCACCCCCCCCCCCTTTTCCCTCCGTGGTTCTGATAGGGTTCTTATGCAGCTGTCATAAGTGTAGATAGTGTAGCATTCTGAGGGTTGGTGCTTTTAATAGTTCCTGATCAGTGAGAGACCATGCGCAAAATTTAACGAATCATGATATTTCATTTTCAACAGCCACTGCCTCACGTACATGTATGTATGGAAATGGACGTTGCCTTTATTTGACCTGTTGAAAACAATAGGATAGTTTTCGAAAGAGGGTGAAAAAGAAATCTAGTGTATGTTTATGCTCAGCCTGTGTCTCATCAAAGGTATTTCCGTATACACTGAAAGTATCTGTAAAGGGATGTGAGCTGGAATTTGCCAATACGCTGCCGAAGACGCGACGTCACACATACACCGGTCTAATCGGTGCAACCATAATTCAACGCGCATTGCAATGGCCCACGTGAACACAGTGTTTCGCTATGGCGGTTGTAAACCCAGGTTTTATGATTGTTTTGAATGACCTCTGGGATAAGAAACTAAGTTCAACTGTGGTTTTAACTTGTGCGTTGGCAGTCTGCTGCAATGTGCTTAACCATTTTCAGGTACTAATTTGAGAAAGTGATAGTGTGTGTTAAACTGTTTGGTCTAGAAACTTGGGGATTGTTGAATCGATATTGCCCTACTATCCAGCTGTTTAACCATGTAAAAATGTTCCTGGAAAATCTGACTTCTAGATAGATTTATGGCTGGTCATTCTGGCCCGGGCAGGAGCGTGATACACACAGGCTTTTGTACACACATCAGAAACTATTCAGGCAAAAAATTAATTTACATTATATTTTTATCTCCAAAACTGTCGTGTATGTATTGATATTTGTTTTTTCAAGATCGCTTACTGACTGATATTTGAAAGAAAAATAAAGATGCAAATTCAAGCCAATATTCCTCAGCTCACGGGAGCTCTCAAATCATGCATGTAAAGAGGCTGTCCACAAACGTGGCACTTGACAAACAATAAAACCGTTTGTCTGTAATACACAAGCAAAATTACATCACTAACATTTTATTATCAGCTTCTCGAGACAGCTCACATTTTTATCAAATAAATGCTAATTCAGTTATTCGGTGGATGATCCAGTACACTGGGGTACTCAGTATATTTGGCACAGCCCTAGCGTGAACCGTTGTTGAGGACATGAGCCTGACGCTTCGGCAGGGTATGGATTTGTGCACTGGAGATTTTTTGCCTCGTTTGAGTATTCTCCCCCAAAAAACTTGCTCAGCCTTAAAAGTCTGTGTTGTGTACACAATGTACTAGAAACTGCCATTTTAAATCAAAAGGCTGTGGATGAGTTTGTCAGAATTGTAGTTGATGTGTTAGTAAAGCCTGCTTGCAATAGTGAGAAGCATCCGTAAGAATGTATTTCAATTTTCGCCTCAGTGTTAACATGTCTGAACTAGAATGCCATGCTGTCAATGTGGATGACCAATAAAATCAGTGCGACGCTGTCATGTGACCATGCATTACTGCGAGTTTGTGTTATTAGTGTGCGATTCAGTATTTTCTGGTTTTGAGGTGATGTCCAATGTGGTAAAGAAATAAAGGATTTTGGATTTGAGGTTAGGTGTGAAGGAGCTTCGATGACGGATTAGAGTGAAGAACTGCATGAGCATCAAGTGAGTATTCAAGGGTTGGAGCTGTGGGATTCTGCGAGCAACGTTTCAGTTTACGGTGTTTTTGCCATACTCAAAAGGAGTGAAAAAATTGGATTTTAGTCTTGATATACAATGTACAAGATGTGGAATTGCTTTAATTGTTGGTGATTTGGTTTTAACTTTGAAATATAAGCTTTTGTTTTCAGGTAGCAGACGACAGGTAAGTTCATTTCTCTGTGTTTGTCTTTATTAAATAAATGTTATATATTTATATTTTATGTATTTATATTTTATGTGAAATTTTCATTGTAATATTTCTCATTTCTCAGAAAAGTTGAGGACTGTCCATTTTCTTCAAAGAATAATGAATTTTAATACTGATGGTATTGTATGTGATGTAGTCTTCATATAAGAAATGCCCTTTTTCTAAATATTTTATTGAATGGAAAACTGAACAGAGAAAGTTGGAAGACAGTTTTCCTACTGTATGCCAAAAAAAAGTGTGAGAAAATTGTTGGATGAAAAAATGGAAATTCTGTACAGTAAACTCTTTTCTGCTCAAAAGTCTTAAAAGTGAGTTTTATGTGATGTTCATGGCAAAACTAGGCTGTTCTTGGAATCGTTGAAATAACATCATTTAACTGCAGCCCACAAATTTTAAGAACTCATTCATAATGTCAAATGTCAGATTTTACCATGTCTTCTCTGTATGATTGTGTAATCAAACTTATAATGTCATAACTTTAATTTACAACAAAAGAGTGAAGTATACAATTGTTAGCTGGGAAGTTCCTGGTTTTGGCATGGACTGGCAAATTTTGCAGTCAATTTCCTTTTCTTTTTCTGTTTGATAAGACTGGCAGGTCTCATTTTAAATGAAGAATAAAAAAAAAAAGAATCAAAATTGAAGGAAATTGTTTTTGTTTTTATTTATTCTCAAAGTCAGAATGTTTGAACCTGTTTTGTCATGCTATAGACCTAATGTACTATTAAGTCAGATGAAATCGGATTAAAGTTCTCTTCCCATTCTCTTCAACATATTTTCCCCAACAACTTTTCAATTTTTTATGTATTATATGGAAAAAACTACTTTTTGTGTCACCTTAATAAAGGGGTTTTTTTTGGGGAGGGGGGGGGGACATCAGTCCTAAATTCTATATGACCGTATCTCTTACGTGTGCTTACCATGGACCACTTGCGGGGGAGTCGAACAAAGGTAGAGGTACCCCGCAAGTGAAATCTTTAGATATGGGGACAAAAGGACAACATGCTCTTGCCACGAAATTGTCCATCTGCTGGGATGTCCGTGAAACTTGGATGCAGTGACCCTTGGGTGCACGGTGTGAAGACACAATCGGATAGCAGAGGTCAAATGTCACGTGGGGGTCATTGTTCAAATATGCTTCAAACATTTCTACAGAATTCGAAGGATATTAAGGTCACTTGGATGGAGTGATCCTTGGGTGGGGGTTCATGACAACTCTTCCGAAATTGGATGTCAAAGGTCATCCAGGGGTCAATTGAGGTCATTGTTTAAAAATGCTGATAACCCGACTTTTATAAAGAACACAAAACATTAGGGATCTACAACGAAAAAAGGCGACACGTGCGATCCGCGGGATCACTGGTTTCAATTTCTATCTGAAAGTATGTGCTTATTTTGGGGTGCTTTGCGTCCACTAACACGCAGAGAAAGGTATACGTCTGTTGTGCTGCAAATAATTCAAAATGTGTAATGTAAATATCCAAGGCTAAACATAGTGGATTTTTTTTTCAACGTCTCATTCAAAAGGGAATGACTTTTTTTTTTCTATTGCTAGAAAAATGGCAATTTTTAAACAAAATCTACTTGCTTAAGGGAAAGACAAATATAGCATTGGGAGAGCACTGAAAGAGCAACTTTAAATAGAATGGAAGCTCAATCTGTTCAAACTGTTTAATTTGTTCACCAACATGATTCCAAGTACCAAATGCAATAACACTGGTGATGGCGACTTTGTATTTTATTAGATTTACAATTTTTTTCTTCTTGTTGGGGGGGGGGGGGTACTTTTGAAAAATTTTGTTTAAAGGTAATAAATGACATGTACAACATTTGCTTTTGCTATCATTTTCATAAATGGATGGATTTTGGGGTTTAGTGTGTTATAGCAATTATCGTTAAACTGACCCGTTTTAAAGTTTTGTGTTCATGTCAGCTGGAAAAGCCACACAAAAAAATTGTGTTCTTGTAGTCTGGTTCCCTGATTGTACCTCAGACGAAACGGAGCAATTTATAGACAGCGGGGAATTGTCAGGTTAGGGAATCAGACTAGCTGGCTTGCACTCTTTCACGGATGTGTAGCCAATTGCAAACAAAATGTGGACTAACTAAATTTGGTTAATTGGGGGCAGTACTTTTTCCATCAATTGTCACCAGACCATCGTTGGAAATTGATACAAAAATTCCACTGTTCTTGAAAATGACAGCACACCAGGTGCCAGGATTTTCACAGGATGCTTGAGATTCACTTACAGTCAACTAAAGTATTTCATAACAATTTGGTAGTTTTTTGTTTGTTTAATGTTTAAAAATCTTTTACATTAACTTTAACTGTGACCAAGGACATATATCCAGGTTTTGTGTGTGTGGAAAATGCAAAATGTTGCATATAGTGTAACTGGTTGAAAGCACTAGGATGTTGGTAAATGACAGTCAAAAGCATTGTGGCACCTGTATAATTATGGCACATGGTGTCGAGTCATTTTCAAGAAAATGGTATTTTTGTATACATTTCCAACGGTGGTCGGCCGACCACTGTTGGAAAAACCTAACTATTTTTCAATTACTGCTTCAAATTTACACTTTTTTTCAGTCCAAATTTTGTTTGCTACTGGTTACATGTTCATGAACGGGTGCAGGCAAGCTAGACTGGTTCCCTTATCTTACAATTTTCCGACATCTATAATTGATCCATTTTATCTTTATTGGAGTCAGGGAACCAGACTACATAAACAGTTGTGTTTTTCTTGGTTTTTCAAGCATTTTCGAACGCAAAACTTCAAACATGTCAGTTAAATAATATTTGATCTATTATGCTAACCCCTCGAATAGTTCATTTCTGAAAATTACAGCAAAAGCCAATGATGTACATTCCCTTTAAAACATAACTAAAATTGGCAAAATGTGGGGGGGGATATGCCAATAACCGGAAATTCAATACTTCAATGTGCACATGATGCGACAGTGAGCTATTAAAGCTCAGTATTATTTGAAAATTGTTAGCAATCACCAAAGAATGGACCTTGATACTGATTGTTGGCAAATAACTTAGCTATCGACATCAAACGACAGAATTATTTCTCATATTACGTTGCTATTGTTTTAATTCCCTGCATTAATTAATACCAAATACATAGTTAATAAATGAATATAGCCGGCAATACACTGACTTAAATATGCATGTTTTATGGGATAATTAAAATTAATGTTGCATATACTTCAGGTAACAAAGTTGTCTTAAACTAAAAGTGAGAAAGGATTAAGCTGTATTTGTTAGCCCTTCACTGAAAACTAGGAAACATATTATTTAAAAATCCAGGTACATGAATTTAAAAACAAAGTCTATAGTTGGGGGTTGGATTTAAAAACAAAATATAAAAAATCTACGCTTTCTTCCGCAAGAGCAATTTCCTTTGCCAGCAGACTAGTAATGCAGACTAAATTATAAAATTTGTGGGTAACACCATGTGGAATAATATTTCTTGTTGGAAGAAGTGTGGTTCTGAAAAGAACCGGTTCTTTTCAGAACCACACTTCTTCCAAGAAGAGATATCTTTCCAAATGGTGTTACTACACGCACAATTTTTTAATTTATCTCATCCGCCATGCAAAGCTTCAAGTCGTATATAATGCAGACTAGTAATGTTATATTAAAAACAAAAATGTGCACATTGCTATAGATGTCACTGTATACGTGTACTTCGTTTGGAACCCCGTAACAATAACGTGATGTTTATAGATAACACTTTTATACCAAAGTATCCAACCGCTTTACAATTATTACCCCTGTTCATCACGCCATATATGGGGAGAGACTATGTATTATATTGACCTTTATAGACATGCCTTTCACACTATCTAAAATCTCTGTGTTCTGGGTCCAACACAGATTTTGGGAACCCTTTGTACATGTACATGAGTAAGAATCCAAAACATGGCTTGTGCACAGGTCAGGCTTTGTACTCGAGTAAAATCCAACCCTGGTCAAGACCATGGTTGGGAGGCTCTACGTTGATATAAAACAAAATCTAAACCCTTGTACAGTCGAACCGTGATAAGAAGACCACTGTTAATACAACCAAATTATAATACAATACACTGCTTATAACAAGCAAAGATTTTAGGTCCCAAGTCTTTGTTTTGCTTTGTTTTCCATTACTGAATAATACAAGGTACCTGTTACAACAAGGTAATTTATAAAGTCCCAAGAACCTTGTTATAAAGGTGTTCGACTGTACATCTGGTGTAAAGGTGAATGGTATGCGACGTATGCAGCGCAGGTGGCCCCCCGCTTATGGTGGGCCCCCTCTTATGGTGGGCCCATGTTAATTTCAACATGGGAAGGCAAGACAAGTGTGAAAAAGGCTTTATGATTCGGCACCGCCATCGGAATTGGCTGCGGTCACATGATCTCTCTGTATCGACCATGTCACCTTGGCACAAATAGTCATCTCAATTACCCCAGCAACTTTCTCATGCTGTTTTTGTCCTATTGTACAGTGAGTATCAATACTGAAAAACCACCGATACTTCAATTGATATAGATGCAGTAAGTTTGTTTAAAGGTGGTATCACGTGACCACAACGCATATTTGTGAACAAATGTGACATGGTCTATACAATTAGTGACAACTTGTAACCCATCCCATGTGACATCACTTCTACCCACTCTTATAAACACCACTATTGTGCATACTTATAAACAAATTCTATTAAAAAAAAAACATATCTCCTGAATACTTATTTGTTCCCCTTACTACCTTGATTACATCATTTCATTTATATGATCACTCTAATCATTTTCAAAATAAAGTAATAGTTCATTGCTTATATATTTAACCAGATCTTAGAAAATGAGTGTATGTGTTTGGGATACCTTCAAAAGGCATTCAAAGAATATTAACAGGTTTCATTGTGGAATAAAAGACTGACTTTCCTTAGCTTTCCCTTTTTCATGTCTTGTTTCAAAGTTGTGCTCAAACAAGTAAGATTTTCAACTTGTGTTACATACAAGAACTGGTCACATAAATACATACCCCAATACAACTCAATAAATACACCTATACATATAATTGATAACAAATCTGTAACTTACTTACTTTACACCAAAAGAAATCCGCCCAATTTGTGTTTGAGATGCTATAGAAGTATACATGTGCATTGAATATAAAGGAGAGATTAATACAGAAAGATGCAATGTTTAGTCAGAGTGTTAACAATACATGAGGCAGCTGCAGATAATTATTGGAAGAATTTATGTACAAACAGACGTAATAATCTAAGCAGAGATTCAGTGTTGTTACACATACAAAAAACATTAACAAAGACAAAGCATTACCTAAATGTGACATCAAATACATGCTGAGTGAATCTGTCATTAGTTGTCCCTAACAACATTAATTACAGAGTAAAATCAAGATTGTTCCCTAAAAATATTAAGATTCAAGCACCTTTCTCATACTTTGCACAAGTTACTAAGCGAGTAAATAATAAAAAACCTTGCATACATTATGAAGAGATATAAAAGTAAAAACTAACTGCAAAGCAATACTTCAAAAATATATATTTTTTAGGCCTATAGTTTTTTGTCAAATGCACCATAACCTTCAAAAGTTTATGTTTCCTCAGTTCAGTATATAAATGATTACTTATTGTTTGAAATATACGAATCTGAAAATTACAAGTTGGGCTGTGTTTTCTCCAAAAAATAATACAAGATCAACCTAGTAACTTTCCCATAAACAAAATTTTACAGTTGAATCACAGACATATGAATTACTTTAATTTGCTTTATATCCTGCGCCACTTCAACAGATAATGCTACATATTTCATTCGCATGTATACTTAATTACAATCACACTTTAAATGTCCACTATATTCGGTTCTGGCTAGTGCTTTTACCTGCATTATAATATTTTTTACAGAAATCGGAGTAATAATTTCACATTCTATGGCCCCACTGGTTGTGTACATTGTACACTACCATAGTTTGTAAGTGGAGTTTTGTGAATCTGGCATGCAAGCTGGAATAGCCCTATTTTTGTTTTTAATTGAAATCGCTTCCAAATGACATGTACAATGCATAGATATTTACATTTGTTACCTTAAAACTGTATTTGAAAAAGTTAACTACACAGTCATGCTTATAGCCACTTTACTTCAATGATATCTCTATAAAAAAAACTTGCACCAATTTTTGTATGCCTATTATAGAAATATCTATACTTAAATACAACGTTACAATATAGCTGGCTATGTATGTTGACGATTTCCCTGTGAATTACTTTTGTGATATAAATCTACAGTTTTTGTAACAAAGTCTGTAAAAGTATATGTACTTTGTGATTTAGTTACTCATTACACATATGGAGTACAAATATATATACAGCAAAACCACTCAACCTTATTATATAAAGTAATTTCTAATTTACAAAAGGGGCACTTACATTACACATTTGCAGTGATTCAATAAACTTTTTAAGCCAGTTCTTGAGATGGCAATACTACCTAAACAGAAATCATTTACCATTTTAAACACAATTCTAAACAAAAACAGTTTGGTAGTTTGTTAAGGTTTTTTAGTTTACTAAGTACAACTTTCAAATCATGTTAAAAATATATACAAGGGCACAATGATCCTCAACTTTTTTTCAGGTGCATAAAGATTGATTATCAATCGCATTGCCAATGGCTCTATTATTTTGCTGTTATAAAAAAACTACAGTGCAACGCATTTTTGGAGGCAACTGCCTATTTGAAACTAGCAGCAATAAACTACATGCTGCTTGGAGTATTAAATACTCAAATCAGTTCTTTTTGTCCATCTAAAAGTGCCCAACATCAAAGAGCTCTTCTTGCCATGAGGCCAAGTCAGGGTCTGAGTGTGAAAGCCTGCTGTACTTGGACTGCTGGGTGTGGCTGATTTCTTGCTTCTTCACCAGCTTGGCATACCTGATCTCTGCCGAGAGAGCTGGCATGGATCCAGCATCCACCATCAGCTGTTCCGGAGCAGGGTGTCTTCTGCTGCTCCCCAGCTTGGTGTAGGGATATGCAGTTGAGTAAGATGGCGGCGATGTGACAGTGGCATTGCTGGTGGTGGATCTGTAGAGATCTGGCTCTGATCTTGAAAGCCGATTGCTGTACCTGTCTCGTTGCCAATTGCCATCGTCCATGTTAATTCTGTAGCCAGTGAGACGAGGGGGCCCATCGGGGAGGACGACTTCAGACATACTCAACTCTTCCCTGACTCGCTGACGGTCGATTTTAATGACTGAGTGCCTCTTGCGAGGTGGCTCACCAGGCATCCAGGATGCATCTTGTGGGGACCTACTTGGCTTGGAAGGTGCAAAAAAGGGCAGGTCAAATGAGTAGACATCGCAGTCCCCATACACAGTGACATCGTCGTCATCAGAGCTGACATCAGAGTTGGTAGATGAGGTTGTGAAGTCGGTGGGACCTCCTCGCCAGAAGTTTGGATTCTCGTGCAGGAATGGATCAGTGAAATCCATCACAGCACTGAATGATTCAGTGTCAGTGTCTGAATCAGTTGTGTCTACTTCAGACTCAGGATCCTGGGATGTGGATGTTGATAGGTCACTTCTCGGGGACCACTTTGGCGGTTGGCTCAGTTCACGATGCTTCTCGATCATCTCCGACAGTCTGCTCATTGGCAGTACAGATTCATCATCACTTGGGATCCCATCTGACAGAAGATCAGAGAGACGGGTTACCATACCTCGTGGTATTGGTAGCAATTCAACAGGATGACCATCCTCAGAGGACAGGAAAACTGGTGACATCCTACCAGGTGTATGTGATGGGGATTGTGATGGAGATAAAGAATGGACAATGCGGGCACCAGGTCTTGGTGATCCCTTCTTGTCATATGGAACATTCAGCCTGTATGCTGAGGTCTCCCGCTTGAACCAATCACCTTCCTCAGTTGGTGTTGGGAAATCTTCATCATCCATTATAATATTTGGAATGCTTTCTGTTGGTGTATGCTCAAGATTCATGAAGTGTTGACGACCTCTATGAGGGCTTTGTGGAATGTGGCTAAATTTTGAGTGGCTGGAGTATTCAAACCTGGAGGACTGATGAGCATATTCCGGTGGGCTGAATGGTGAACCATTTGGTAGGTCTGGTGTCTGAGGTTCATCATCCCTGTTTACAAAGTAGCCAACCAAAGTAGCCTGGTCATCTGTCACAATCACCTTGGAAAGTCGGAGGTCACGACGAATCTTCTCCAGCTCTGACATTTCTGGTAAACTGTCAGATTCAGTGTCTGACAAGATTGGAGATGTGATTGGGGGTGTGGATTCTACAGGTTTCCCTTGCTCTAGAATGCTTGTGTGAGAAAAGAGTGATGTGGAAGGATCTGAAACACGAGTCGTTGGTGTTGATGTCCTGAACGCACTGGTGTAGGTTGTACCAGCTGCAGTTGTTTGGAGCAGAATCATCCCACACCTTGGTGGCATGGATTGTAGGACATCTCTCGTGAATCGACTACTTGACTCGTACGATGACTCATAGGAGCTCCTGTATGAGGTCCTTGACACAGTTGGTCTGATTGCGTCCAGGTCTGTTGACTTCATGGGGACATAGTCCAACCTTGCAACCAGTGGTTCTAAAGGACTCTTGGCTTGATGAGTGGAGCCTGGTCTATCATTGAAGCTGTATGAGAATTTGGAACTTGTGGGTTCTGCTGAAGTATTGGGCGAGGTGAACATTGGTAGTGTTTGCTCTGCTGGTGGAACCTTCTCTCCTGTTATTATTTCTGTAATGTAAGCACGCTCATTAGGTGCATCTCTCGTTTGGACTGTGTAAAATGGTGCATGGACTGGATCTTGCCTTTGAGGGCTGATTATATCAAATGTGAGGAATGACAATGGAGAATTGGCCTGCTCTCTAACCACTGGTTTGGCCTGGAGTCTCCTGTCTGTCACGTCCATGCTTCGCTCGTATTGTACTGAACTGTCTTGCTGCTTGACAGGGATCTTCTGAGTGGTTTCATACGGTTCAATGAGTTCCACCTGAGTTGAATAATCACCTGTCTCTTGAGGTTGAGTAGAAGTGCTCTTATCAAAAGTCACAGGCTTGACTTGCATTGTAGTGTCTCTGTGGAATACAGGTTCAGACTGGCAGGTTGCATCCATCTGATCGGTGACAGTTTGTGTATTCTCAGATCTTATGAGGGGATTTTCTGTCTGTACATATGTTTGATGTATCTTCGTGACTTCCATCGATGTACCTTGCTCATCAGTGTCTGGTTGTACCTGGCACAGAAATCCAACTGTCTGAGGATCATGAGAGAACTGGACAGACACATCTGACTGGCTTGGTTTGGCTTCGTACTGATCGCACTTGTCCATCTTCTGCACCACAACTTGAATTCCAGACTCACGACTTGGCTTTTCACTTGGTGTTGTCCCACGATGGGTCATGCTTGGCTGGGCTTGCACTGGGGCATCTGAAGTTCGAACATTGTCTGGCGTAGTTCCACACTCAACTGTGTACACCTTGGTCTGTGTGATGCCATCAACCGGTTTGCTTGGTTTATCATACTGTGACGATCTATCTTTAGTAACTGTGCTTACTTGAGTAGGAGCATCATGTAGGTTTTTCATGACTGGGGAGGTTCCACGGTCCAGCATTAGTGGCTTGACTGGTTCTGCCTTATACTCAGAAGGCTGGTACATCACAGGTGCCTCGGTCCTTACCTCATGGATTGTTTCCTTGATGTACTCTTGTTCCAGCTCTCTGCGAATTATTGGCTCTAAATCACTTCGTACCCGAGGCTCAATTTCTCTTCTGATCTTAAACTCCAAGTCATCTCTTGTACGTTCTTCAAATTCGAGCCTTATTCGAGATTCAAACTCAATCTTTAATTCTTCTTTGATCTCAATCAGGATTTCTTCCTTGTATTCTTCAATGAACTCCTCCCGGAGCTCTTCACGAACTGTGATCTCAAGCTCTGTCCTCAGTTCATCGCGTACCTCCATCTCAACCCTTGAATTTACCTCATGTTGGACTTCATGCAGAAGTTCCTCTCGTACCTCTTCCCATATCTCCTGTCGCACCTCCTCCCGTATCTCCTCTCGTATTTCACGTATCACTTCCATCCTGATTTCGTTTCGGATTTCTTGACGGACTTCTGTATCATCAATTGGACTGAAAGGCTGCAACCGTGTTGGGGATGCTGAAACCTGCTGGACCAAAACTGGCTTTATTGGAGATTCTGCGATGGGGCTTGTGTCCTGAAGAATCTTTTCAGGTGCCATGTTGATGGGGGAGCTTGCCCGATCAAGACATGCAGCTTTGGAATCAATAGATTGAGTTGAGATGTCAAGATGCTGGGCACGATACTGTACCATAAAGTCCATAGTTTTGATGCTCTGCTCGTACTGTGTAGTCTCATGGCGCTGGGTAGGAATGACATGGATGGATACATCCCTGTTTTGAGGCTTGGTTGATGTACCCTTTTCAAGAGACTGTGGGCTCATCTGAACAACTTTATCAGCAGAGCTCACCCTGTCATACTGAGTGGGAATGTAATGTTGGTCAGCCTTTGTTTGCACTGCCATCTGGTTCTTTCGTACTTCTTCTCGTACCTCCTCCCGTATCTCCTCTCGTATTTCATGTATCACTTCCATCCTGATTTCATTTCGGATTTCTTGACGGAGCTCTGTATCATCAACTCGACTGAAATGTTGCAACCGTGTTGGAGATGCGGAAACCTGCTGGACCATCACTGGCTGGATTGCAGATTCTGTGATGGGGCTGATGTCCTGAAGAATCTTTTCAGGTGTCATGTTAATTGGGGAGCTGGCCCGATCTAGACATGTAGCTTTGAATTCAATAGACTGCGTTGAGATGTCAAGATGCTGGGCACGATACTGTACCATGAAGTCCATAGTTTTGATGCTCTGCTCGTATTGTGTAGACTCATGGCGCTGGGTAGGAATGACGTAGATTGATACATCCCTGTTCTCAGGCTTGGTTGATGTCCCCTTCTCCAGGGACTGTGGGCTCATCTGAACAACTGCATCAGCAGAGCTCACCCTGTCATACTGAGTTGGGATGTGACGTTGGTCGACCTTTGTTTGCACTGCCATTTGGTTCTTTCGGATGGCCAGTGGCGAGGTCGTTTTAGCAACTGCATCTGGCTTTGCCTGAGTCTGCATGTCTGAAGTTGGTGTTGATTGTTTCAGAGTTGATGTCCCTTGTTCCAATGTTTCAGGTTTGGCTTGAGTGGAAGTAGGTGTGCTGTCTACCTTGCAAGTCATGCCAGCATCTGTCATCAGTGGTTCAACTTGAGCAGAGATATCCTGGCCAAGTGTGTAATGCTGTGTTGCTGCATCACTGGTTGGAACCTCTTCAATGTCAAAGTCAACTTGTGCAGAGACATCTTGACTGAACACTGGGGCAGTGTAGCTGGATTCACTGGCTGTAATTGGGCTAGCTTGGACATTGGTGTCTGTGTGGCCAATGTCTTTATCAAACTGGCTCTGAGCTTCCTTTGTTGGAGGAAACAGGGGTGATGTGCTCCTTTCCTTGGTTCGCAGGGGACCAGTCTGAACAGCAGACTCAATGTAATATTTGGGTGCAGCCAGCTGTTGGTCAGTCTCATCTTTTGCAATAGGTTCCTCCAATTCGAAGGTGCTCTGATTTGATGTGAAAAGTCTGTCAATGATGTCTATACTTTCAGTCATTTCAGTATCATACAGGCGGCTGGAGAAATCACCAGCGTAGTCCCATATAGGTGAGGAATTTTCCTGGCGTGGTACAAATTGAGATAATTCCTTGATCCTTTCAATGGGATGCTCAACATGGACTGGCATTTGTTCATCTCGGTCGAGGTACTCACAGAGTCGGTCTGAGTAGTCGTGCATGAAGTCACTGTCAGCCTGTGGTTTGAAGGGTTGATGTGGAGCTGATCTGATGAGATCTTCGATGGAGCTGTCCATGTCCTCTGGTAGAGTGTCTGTCTGGGAAGAAGCATTGTCAACCTCTTTCCTCTTGAAGATAGGAGAGTTTGCTTGCTCTCTGATGACCGGCTTGACTTGGACAGAGTTGTCCTCAACAAACATTCTTTCATACTGAGAGGTGTTGTGCACAAGAGTAGTTTGGTCACACTGGGAGCCCTCACTCTTCTTTGGGAAGAATGTTTGGGTTTCAAATGCTCGCACATCAGGTTTGGTCGCTGTAGATTGGTCGTGAGAATCAGGTTTGATAGCAGCATGAGTCAGCTCCGACTTGGTGTTTGGTTTAGACTGTATACCGACATCCGATTTGAACAGGATTGTCTGTGTTGAAGATTGGGATGTTACATACTGAGCTAATGTTCCTTTGTCAGTAGTTTGCGTGACAATCCGTGGAGAGGATGGCCTTTTGTCTGATGGTGCAATGTACTGAACAGACACTTCAGTTTTCTTCAGTGGCATTGTGGATGTTCCTTCCTCCACAGTCAGAGGATGAGCTTGTGTAAACACATCCACTGGCTTAAACATCCTCTCATGCTGTACTGCTGTTTCATGAGTTATAACCGAGCTGTTTCCAATATCAACTTGAACCTCAGCCTGGGAGTGCTTAGTGATGTCAGTAGTTGTTCCTTGCTCAATGGTCAGAGGTTGTGACTGGTTCGCGAAATCGATTCCAGTTGATACAGTTTCTGTTGTTGAATCCTCAGTGGTTGGATTATACTGCATTTCGGCATCTTGATACTGCACTGTTGGTAAAGGTGCAATGTGCTGTTCTTCTGTGACTACCTGTGCACTAATCAAGTCTTCCTCAACAGACTCCATCTTGTAAGACTCCTCACTGAAAAAGGACATTACAGCCTGAACCTCAGCTGTTGAGGTTTCTTGGAAGTTTGTCTGCAGTCCTATGTTAGAGGCGTCTGTTCGAGTCTGAGATGAGACATCACTGTAATCAGGACCAACTGGGGATGATGCTCGCTCACTGACATCGATGCTGGTCTGCACAGTCTGTATATCAACTGAAGGTTGATGTTGAATGGACTTGTCTGTTGTCATGACTTCAGGGAATGGAACAGGAGCGTGCTGTAGCTCTGTGACATCAGGACGAATGATTTCATCAACTTCTGGAGCAAAACTAGCCTGGTTGCCTTTGTCTTTTGTGAAAACTTCTGTCAACACTCCCGCCTCGGTTGATATCGGCTTAACTTGTGAGATTTTGTCTCTCATATCCTTTTCCTCACCATGCTGAATGGAGACATCAGTTGTTTCTGGTTTCATGCCATCCATGTCGACTTGGGTTGGCCTATCGACATGCCTTGATTGAACCGTCTCTGATGTATCATCTACCATCACTGGCTTGATCTGAAGACCCTTGTCAGCCAAATCAGGGAGATCATCATGTTGGACACATGCATCATAACATTTTGTCTCTGCCTGAGTGGTGATGTTTCTTACGTACTTAGGTGTAGTCAGGGTAGCTCTGGATTCTGTATCTGGTTTAATTCCAACTTGGACCATGGCCTGCCTCATATTGACAGGTTCAGTGTTGCTGTGAGAGCTGGTTGTCGCAACGATGCTTGTCAGAGTAGCCTGGTCGGTGTTTAGCGGCCTGAACTGCATTGCCATGTCAATCATTTGTGGTTTTTCTTCATGGATGACAACAGTCTGGATGCCCGATGTCATCAGGCTAACCTCTCTTTCTGTTTTGGCTTGTACCCCTGCATCTCTCTTCTCTGTTGTTGCTTGTGAGTTCTCCTGTCTTACATTAACTGTGGTGTAGGTACTCTTTTCTTGCTGATCAATGAAGGTCTGGCTGACAGCATGTTCAAGATAGATCTCATGCTGAGCAGTAGCATCAAGCAACACTGGTCCGGGATCAACGGCAGACATACCTTGATCACTTGTCTTTGGCTCAACTTGTGTGCCAGTATCTATAAGAATTGGACCCAAATCAAGGAATGGTGTTTGTTGTTCAGGCACATGACTTATTCTGATGACTTCCTCCATCGGTTCTTCAGCAAATTCTGTCTGTACCTCAATACTGGTGAAGATTATTTCCTCAGTAGCTGTTGATTGGTCATCCTGAATAGGCTGTACCTGGACTGGTATGTCATCGACATCTGGTTTGACTTGTGTCCGTGCATGAACAAAATGCTTGGGAGTCTTAGCTTGCACTCCAGAATCTTTCTTCTCTGTTGTTGCTTGCGAGCTTTCCTGTCGGACATCAATGCTGGTGTATGTACTTTTTTCCTGCTGATAGGTAAAGGTCTGGCTGAAAGCATTTTCTGAATAAATCTCGTGCTGGGCAGCGGTGTCAAGTAGCATCGGTCCACGTTCAAGTTCAATGGGAGACATACCATGGTCAGTTGTCTTTGGTTTAACTTGTACGCCAGAATCCATGAGAATCGGACCCAAGTCAAGGAAGGGTGTTTGTTGCAGAGGAACCTGACTAACTCTGATGACTTCCTTCATCGGTTCTTCAGCAAACTCTGTCTGCACCTCAGTACTGGTGAAGATTTGTTCCTCTGTAGCTGTTGAACGGTCATCCTGAAGAGGCTGCACTTGGACTGGTACCTCATCCACCTCCGGTTTGACTTGAGTGTGTGCATGAACAGAATGTTTGTAAGTAAGCGTTTCTTCCTTCGGGTATGCAGATGATTCAAGATGACTGATGAAGTGTTTCTTTTGTGGTGTCATTGAAAATTCACTCAGGACCGTTGGTTTCACTTCTCCCTTGACCACTCTCGTTGAAAAGATGTTGAATTGAGTGTTTTCACTCTCATGTTGCATTGACCTTTCATTAGTCTTTACATCAGCCTGGATAGAGGCATCCTTTAGCTCTGGTTTGTACTCAGGAAGTTTCAGAGGTGCATGTACTGGTTGCAGGTGTACTGGAGAGATGTGTTCATCCACAACACGAACTGGAATGGCATCTGTCTGCACTGCCATACTTACAGACTTCAATGGTTCTGTTACTGTGCCCTCGCTCCATGTACTCGTCCTTAGTGTCTGGGTCACCCCAACTTGCTTTTTTGTTAAAGGTGCGTTAGTGCCACTCTCCACAACATGTAGACCCTCTGTTTGAGCTCCTGCATTGGACCTCTTGTCAGTTGTCTGTGTGAAAGCTTCAAGGAATTCTGGAGATGGAGTGATGAATTGGATTTCTTCATCAACCTGATCTGTTTGTGTTTCTTCATGCTGATGCTGAGTCTCCTCAGTCTGAGAGTATCCTGTGAAGACCACGGCAGCATGCTGCATTGATCTGTCAACAATCTCTGGCTTGGTTTCCAAGAAAGTCTGGAGGCAAATATCTTGTGAAATCACCTGATAAGTGGCAGTACCCATGCTAACAGTAACCGTTGCTTCTGTCTGAGTTTTCTTCTGTGCTGCATTTGGTTCATACTGTGTATCTTTCGTCCGATGGGCTGGAGAGACAGTCTGTGATTCAGCTACAGCATAACTGATTCCTGGTGAAGAGGGTCTGTCTGTTGTGAAGACTCTAGTTGTTTGTGAATCTTCGTCAGTTACTTCAGTACTTGCCTGCACTCCGGTATCTATGACTTCTGCTTCTGGAGCAGAGAAAGTCATTTGTGCTTCAACAGGTTGGAGGTTGGCGACATGAATAATCTCAGGTTCAATTACTGGCATCTCATCAGTTTGTGTAGTTGAAGTCTCCACCTGGCTTTCCAGTGCGTGTGTCCCTTGTTCCTTGGTCAGAGTTCCTGGAGTTTGAGTGTTAATGTCTTCGTTGGTCAAATATGGCACTGGTTCAAACTGGAATCCCTTTGTTGCTGTTTTGGTGGGGAAAGTTTGAGAGGAGATTGGTCTAACCATGGGAGTTGTTGTTACAGTACTAGCATAAGAAATCTGCTTTGGCATCGTCTGTACTGTTTTGTCGACCTGTGGCTGAGGAGAGGTTTGCGAAGTTGTATCATTTACCTCCTTTCTGGTCTCAACCTGGATATCAGCATCAATCATGTCAATTGGACATGTCTGACTGTCCTCATCCATCAATTCAATCTCAGAATCCAAATCAGAAAGAATGACAACTGGATCTGTTTGAACATCTGTGTCAATTCCACTGTCGAGCCATGATTCATCATCATCATCAGGTCTAGCAGATTTGATGATGACAGGATCTGTTTGAATTTCGACTGTGTTGGTCTCCTTGAATGACTTCATCTCTAGTCTTACTTCCTTCTTCTCTATTGGTTTCAGAATGGCTGCAATATCCTCTTTTATTATTGTATCCGTTTGAGATGTGGCATCATCAAGAACAGGTCTGACCTGAATAGGAGCATCAGCCCATAAGATTTCTCTCTGCGTCCATCTGGTAACCATTTCAGCAGCTGATGTCTGGGTTGCTCTTTTGTCGTACTGCTGTAATGTAGGAGTTGTTGCCTTGTCCATGTTCTGTGGGTTAGCCTGCATTGTTTTTGATGAAAGTGAAATTGACTTGGTATTTGTATAACTGTGCTGATATTCTTTCTGATCTGTGAGTGACCCAGCATCATTGACGTCTGGGGAAAATTGTGTAGGTTTGTCCTTGCCATATAGCGAAGCATACTGAATCGCTGCATCATGTACTTTGACTATAAAGGTCTCCATTTCTTTGTCAATGACATCAGGCTTCACTTGTACACCAAACTCCTTCAGCTCTGCTTCATACTGGGTAATGGCATGCTTAACCTCCAGGAGAATGGGTGATGTGCTCCTTTGGACAGTTTCTAGGAAGGTTTGGACTCCAGAGTCCTCTGTATCAATAGGGAAACTCATGGGAGACTCAACAGGATTGAGTTGTTCAGGAATGATGAATTCCTGCACCATGGGCTTTCCATCAAGTTTCTGCTTCAGAGTTGCCAGCATTTCTTCCAGGTCCTCTATTGTCAGTTCTGTCTGGCAGTCAGATTCTTGCATCTCAATGTCAACGAATGAGGCTTGATCACGTTTGTCTGTGTGTGTCTGAGTTTCAAAATTTCTCAGTTCTATGATGTGCTGTGTTCCAGCTTCGATCAATTCCTGAACAACCAGATCAAAGGAGGTTGAGGCATCATAGGACTCTGGGGCTGCCTGTGATGATACATGCATAGAGGCAGTGTCATGCTGGGAAGCTTGATCAGTGATGTCTGGTTTCTCCGTCAGTGTCATTCCCTCTCTGACATCAGGTGAGGTCTGCATCATTTGAGACAACATTTCGGGTTCATTTTGTTCAGCAACCGGAGCATACTCTCTCTGCGTCCCTCTGGTAATCGTTTCAGCAGCTGATGTCTGGGTTGCTCTTTTGTCGTACTGCTGTAATGTAGGAGTTGTTGCCTTGTCCATGTTCTGTGGGTTAGCCTGCATTGTTTTTGATGAAAGTGAAATTGACTTGGTATTTGTATAACTGTGCTGATATTCTTTCTGATCTGTGAGTGACTCAGCATCATTGACGTCTGGGGAAAATTGTGTAGGTTTGTCCTTGCCATATAGCGAAGCATACTGAATCGCTGCATCATGTACTTTGACTATAAAGGTCTCTATTTCTTTGTCAATGACATCAGGCTTCACTTGTACACCAAACTCCTTCAGTTCTGCTTCATACTGGGTAATGGCATGCTTAACCTCCAGGAGAATGGGTGATGTGCTCCTTTGGACAGTTTCTAGGAAGGTTTGGATTCCAGAGTCCTCTGTATCAATAGGGAAACTCATGGGAGACTCAACAGGATTGAGTTGTTCAGGAATGATGAATTCCTGCACCATGGGCTTTTCATCAAGTTTCTGCTTCAGAGTTGCCAGCATTTCTTCCAGGTCCTCTATTGTCAGTTCTGTCTGGCAGTCAGATTCTTGCATCTCAATGTCAACGAATGAGGCTTGATCACGTTTGTCTGTGTGTGTCTGAGTTTCAAAATTTCTCAGTTCTATGATGTGCTGTGTTCCAGCTTCGATCAATTCCTGAACAACCAGATCAAAGGAGGTTGAGGCATCATAGGACTCTGGGGCTGCCTGTGATGATATATGCATAGAGGCAGTGTCATGCTGGGAAGCTTGATCAGTGATGTCTGGTTTCTCCGTCAGTGTCATTCCCTCTCTGACATCAGGTGAGGTCTGCATCATTTGAGACAACATTTCGGGTTCATTTTGTACAGCAACCGGAGCATACTGCTTCACAGGTGTCATGGTGTTGGTATCCTGCATCCGAGGACCGACTTGAGCATAGGTGTGTAGTAGCTTAGGTAGCTTTATTGAGGTACTTTGGTCTGTTGATACTACATTATCAGTTTGAGATTCAGCAACCTGTGTCTCGGGAAGCAGTGCAGGTGGAGCAAAGAGGACTGGTTCAATCTTCATGGGTGCAATGAGAGGTTCTGGTTCAGACATCGCATCCGTCTGTGAGCTGTTATCCTCACCTTGATGGGCTTCTGTTTGACTTGATGAAGGTTGCACCTTAATGATGTGTGTGGTTGTTTCTTGGTTTCGGTTTTGTACAACAGCACTTACGTGTTGATGCATTGTGGGTATTTCTGCCTGTGTGGATGCACTGTAGAAATACATGGGCTCATACTGCACAGTAGAATCCTTAAGCACAGGAACAAAGTCTATGATGGTTACCGGGTTCGTTTGGACCTCCATATCAGTGACCTCAACCATCTCCTCTGTCTGGAAGCCTGTTGCTGTCTGTTCAGGTCCAGTGGACTGCGACATCATAGTAGCAGTGGAAACTGACGCCTGCAAGTTCTTATGCTGTGTCTTGATTGGTCCACGTGGCTGTATGCCCACCAAGTCGCCCATATGCTCAACAGACTTGTAGCTCTTCTCTTTCAATGGGACATAGCTGCTGCTTGTGACCAGATATTGCTGAGTTTGAACCCCTGAATTTTTCAAGCGTTTCTTCTCCTCTTGATCAGTCTGAGAAGACATGGTTGAGTGTTTAACAGTTGCCTGTGCAGAAACAGTTGCCTGGTGAATTGACATCTGAGATGGAACTTCACGTGTTTCTGGTTGAACAAGGCTGCCTTGCTCTGCTGTTTCAGGATAAGTTTCTATAGCAATGTTTGATGTTTTGGGTTCAACTTGGACATCCGCATCTTGTGTTTCTACAGGCAACTCTGGCATGCTTTCAACCACAGTTGCTACCTGAGACGCAATCATTTCTTCAACTGGTTCTTCATCTGTCATGCTCCAGTGGTCATTAACCATGGGCTCCATCATCTGGCCAAATGCCCTAGTGGAAGGTTGGGCTTGTGTTGGTATAGAAGTCAACTGAATCTTCACCATGGTAGTGCCTTGCGAGACTAACTGTGGCCTTTGCATTGTCATCTGTTGACTTACAGAAGTCATTCTAGGAACATTCTGCACATAAGCCTGGGTGTACTTCTTAACAAACGTTGAAGTTGTTTTTTCCCGGCTCTCTGGTCTGGTGAGGATAGCTCTATCAGTTGTGACTGGTTCAGCTTGTGTTTCTGCATCAACAAGCTCCACTGGTGGGAAATCGGGCATGAATTCAACAACTGGGGCTTGTTCAACAGTTACCAATTCTTCTAGTGGAATTGGTTCCTCCTTTTCTTCTGTTTGCATGCTGTTATCTTGGGTGATAGTTATCTGGTACTGAGTAGAAGAAGCTTTCACATTAACTTTATCAGGAGACACTCCAGTTGTTTTGAAGGATGCCTTCTCAGTGGAAGATCCTGTAGTGCGTGTTGGGACTGTTGTCTGGGACGAGGCAGCCATCCTAAAGCGTTCAGGCTCATACTGGACAACTGATTCCTTCAGCTGCGGGCCAAATGTCGATGTAAACTTGCTTTCAAGCTGTAACTTTGCTGTTTGAACATCTGATGATTTCATGACTTTATGTGTCTCTGGGTCAGTAAGGATTGCTCTATCAGTTGTAACCAACTCGGCTTGTGTTTCTGCATCAGCCAGCTCCACTGCAGGGTATTCAGGCATGAATTCAACAACTGGGGCTTGTTCAACAGTTACCAATTCTTCTAGTGGAATTGGTTCCTCCTTTTCTTCTGTTTGCATGCTGTTGTCTTGGGTAATAGTCATCTGGTACTGAGTAGAAGAAGCTTTCACATTAACTTTATCAGGAGACACTCCAGTTGTTTTGAAGGATGCCTTCTCAGTGGAAGATCCTGTAGTGCGTGTTGGGACTGTTGTCTGGGACGAGGCAGCCATCCTAAAGCGTTCAGGCTCATACTGGACAACTGATTCCTTCAGCTGCGGGCCAAATGTCGATGTAAACTTGCTTTCAAGCTGTAACTTTGCTGTTTGAACATCTGATGATTTCATGACTTTATGTGTCTCTGGGTCAGTAAGGATTGCTCTATCAGTTGTAACCAACTCGGCTTGTGTTTCTGCATCAGCCAGCTCCACTGCAGGGTATTCAGGCATGAATTCAACAACTGGGGCTTGTTCAACAGTTACCAATTCTTCTAGTGGAATTGGTTCCTCCTTTTCTTCTGTTTGCATGCTGTTGTCTTGGGTAATAGTCATCTGGTACTGAGTAGAAGAAGCTTTCACATTAACTTTATCAGGAGACACTCCAGTTGTTTTGAAGGATGCCTTCTCAGTGGAAGATCCTGTAGTGCGTGTTGGGACTGTTGTCTGGGACGAGGCAGCCATCCTAAAGCGTTCAGGCTCATACTGGACAACTGATTCCTTCAGCTGCGGGCCAAATGTTGATGTAAACTTGCTTTCAAGCTGTAACTTTGCTGTTTGAACATCTGATGATTTCATGACTTTATGTGTCTCTGGGTCAGTAAGGATTGCTCTATCAGTTGTAACCAACTCGGCTTGTGTTTCTGCATCAGCCAGCTCCACTGCAGGGTATTCAGGCATGAATTCAACAACTGGGGCTTGTTCAACAGTTACCAATTCTTCTAGTGGAATTGGTTCCTCCTTTTCTTCTGTTTGCATGCTGTTGTCTTGGGTGATAGTCATCTGGTACTGAGTAGAAGAAGCTTTTACATTAACTTTATCAGGAGACACTCCAGTTGTTTTGAAGGATGCCTTCTCAGTGGAAGATCCTGTAGTGCGTGTTGGGACTGTTGTCTGGGACGAGGCAGCCATCCTAAAGCGTTCAGGCTCATACTGGACAACTGATTCCTTCAGCTGCGGGCCAAATGTCGATGTAAACTTGCTTTCAAGCTGTAACTTTGCTGTTTGAACATCTGATGATTTCATGACTTTATGTATCTCTGGGTCAGTAAGGATTGCTCTATCAGTTGTAACCAACTCTGCTTGTGTTTCTGCATCAGCCAGCTCCACTGCAGGGTATTCAGGCATGAATTCAACAACTGGGGCTTGTTCAACAGTTACCAATTCTTCTAGTGGAATTGGTTCCTCCTTTTCTTCTGTTTGCATACTGTTGTCTTGGGTGATAGTCATCTGGTACTGAGTAGAAGAAGCTTTCACATTAACTTTATCAGGAGACACTCCAGTTGTTTTGAAGGATGCCTTCTCAGTGGAAGATCCTGTAGTACGTGTTGGGACTGTTGTCTGGGACGAGGCAGCCATCCTAAAGCGTTCAGGCTCATACTGGACAACTGATTCCTTCAGCTGCGGGCCAAATGTTGATGTAAACTTGCTTTTAAGCTGTAACTTTACTGTTTGAACATCTGATGATTTCATGACTATATGTGTCTCTGGGTCAGTAAGGATTGCTCTATCAGTTGTAACCAATTCGGCTTGTGTTTCTGCATCAGCCAGCTCCACTGCAGGGTATTCAGGCATGAATTCGACAACTGGGGCTCGCTCAACAGTGATGAATTCTTCAATTGAAATTGGTTCTTCTTGGTCTTCTGTCTGCATGCTGTTGTCCTGCAAGACAGCAATCTGGTATTGAGTAGATGAAGCTTTCACATCAACTTTAACAGGAGACACTCCAGTTGTCTTGAAGGATGCTTTCTCTGTTGAAGACCCGGTAGTGCGTGTTGGAACTGTTGTCTGAGATGAGACAGCTGTCCTGAAACGTTCAGGCTCATACTGGACTACTGACTCCCTTAGCTGGGGCCCAGTTGTTGACATAGCTTTTGACTCAAGTTTCACTTGAATAGTTTGAACAACAGATGTTTTAATGCCGACTTCATGTTGGGAACCAACATCGCTCATTATCGGTAACACTTCCCTTTCAGTTTGAGTGTCTGTATTCGTCAGTTCTACCTCCGGGAATATAGGAGCAGACTCCAGTGTCTCAATCTTTTCCAAGGACACTATTTCTTCAATGATTTCTAGTTCTTCCTGCTCTTCAGTTTGCATACTGCTGTCTTCAGTAACACTTTTTTGATATTGAGTTGATGATGTCGTCACATCCCTCTTTTCTGGGGAAATGCCAGTCGATTTAAGCACAATCTTTTCTGGGGAGAACCCTGTGCTACATGTATTAACAGATGTTTGATTGGAGGCAGACGACTTAAATTGTTCTGGTTCGTACTGGGTAAATGATGCCCTGAATTGGGTGACGTCAGTAGATAGGCCAATTGTTTCCCTCTTGACAGGTATCGTTTGGGCAGTAGTGTCAACCACATGAACATCCATTTGAGTGCTGCTGCTTGTAAGTTCAGGTTCAGCTTCCACATCAGTCTGAGTGGACATTTCATCATTGTCATGATCATACTGAGTAGCAGTCTGCGTTTGAGATATCTCTATTGAGGAGAACATGTCATTCGTGCTTGGCAAAATCACCTGGGTTGTTTTGTCCAGAAGTTCTGCTTTCAGGATGGGAATGGGAGCCTCAACTGGTTTTTCTATTTGTGGAATGATAAGCTCAATTACTTCTTTCTCTGGTGCCTCATGTGTCATACTCCACTGCTCTATGACATCTGGTCTTGATGTCTGTCCATGGGTGCTAGTTGCTGGTGAAGCCTGAACTGGCATGGATTTCATCTCAGTCTTGTCTGTCAAGGTACTTTGTGTCTTCAAGTTTGAGACCGGTTGCATTTGGACAGACACATCCTTAGATGGAGGTTTGACATAAGCCTTTGGAAGCAGATTGGCCATGTTACTTCTTTCCACGGAACCTCGTATGACTGTTGTCATACCACGGTCTATAGTCTGTGGCTTAACTTGGGTAGCATGCACAATGTGATCTACTGTAAACGCCAAGGTACCTGTTGTTGTGACATCAGGATCTGCCTGGACGCTGCCATCTTTGATGTTTCGTAATTGAACATGCTGCACTACTGCATCAGCAGTCTTGATGCCATCTGGTGACGTTCCTCGCTGTGTGGTCTCTCCTTGTATAGTTTGTGTATCTGCATCAGATGTCTCTACATCCCAATTCATCAGTGCCACAGACTCTTCAGGAGCTTTTATCACTTCTTGGATAATTGCTGGTTCTACTGTAATTTCACAGTCTGCCTGAGTGCCAACATCCAGCTGAAGTTTGATCTCCATCAATGTACCATCGTCAATCACTTGAGGCTCTGCACTAACACCAATTTCATTGCTGTCAATGCTGTACTGAATGCCAATGTCAATACCATCAGGTTTAGATTCAGAATACTCTGTTGCTTTGTCTACTGTGCGAGGGCGTACTTGTACCGGAACAGTCTTTTGCACAACTTCCATAGTCTCTGTGGAAGAGTCTGTGCTGTTCTGAGAAACCTGTAATGCAAAGCTGTGTCCATCCATTTTCTTCTCTGTGTATTTGTCAGTTGTTTGAGGCACATATTGGTTGGAAAATTCTGCTGTTTGTGACATGGTTTGCATGGCAAAATCTGTCACTTCAGCAGGGGTAGGTAGGGTCGGCATTGAGTACTGCTCGCTTTGTACAACTGCTTTAATAATTGCTGGCTCTGTCTCAATTTCCATGGAAACTTGTACAGAAACTTCCTGCTTTGTGGCAATGTCAGGTTGTGTAGATATCTCATTTGTTAGAAGCTCTTTTCCTGTGGTAGCGTCTGCTTGAAGTGTTCGTGCCTGGACGTGTTGGCTTAATGTCGAGATATTCATCTGTGAGCTGTTGTCCACATAGCTTACCACTGGAGTCTCTGTTCCCACCTCAGCCATGTTGGCATTAACCTGAATAGACTTGTCTCCCTGTTGAATTACAAGAGGTTTGAGCTGTGTGAAGGCATCAGTCGATTTTGGAGTGTCCATGCTTGTGAATGACACATTAATGTTTGGTACAGCTTGAATGGAAGAGTCAAGAGTGTCAGCCATTTCTTCAATTGGTGCATCATCCGCCTGAGAAGATACATCAGAGTATTTCTTCTTGTCCGTAGCAGCCACCCTGGATTTTACTTCAGGTTTAACTTGGACTGCGAGGTCAAGCAGTTCTTTTACGATGCTAATTTCTGTTGACTTTTCAGTCGAATGAACTTGCAAATTATCAGTTCCCACATCCTTCATTTCAATCACTATAGACGAATGACCATCAGTGACATCTGGCTGTACCTGAGCACCGAATACTTCTTGAGTTGGCTTTGGACTGGCAACCTGGACAAAGTTGTCCACATACTTTCTTAGCTCAGTAGCTGAAGCTCTGCTGGTCTTCTCAGGAACAACCTGAACAGCAAAGTCGATCTTCTCTACATCTGGTTCTTTGAATGTTACGGGTGCATGAACTGGCTGCATGATTGTTGGTGTGATGATAGGAATCTCTGGAGTTGACTGCATTTCAACCTGTATGCTCAAGTCAGAAGTAGACACAAGATCTGTAATAACCTCAAGATCTTCAGTTGAAGGACGAGTTTGGATACCCACTTCTTGCAACAATGACTTCTGAGGCATTGTAGCTGTTGATGTTTTCGATGGTGAAGCTTGAGTCTCTTGCATGGAGAACTCTGGCTTGAAAAGCTGGAAGAAATCGGAAGATTTGGTGACCTCAGTCACAGTAGATTTTATTGCCGTCATGGGTTTCACTTGTACTTGCTCACTTATCCCTGGTCTAAGTAGATCACATGATGTGCTTCGCTCAGTAACATTTGGCTGGATGTTAGCTTCTGTGGACATTGAGGATCTCTGAACAGACACACTCTGGGAAGCTTTAGAACTAGTTGCTGGCTGAGAAGCTTGTGTCATAACATCAGCTGTTGTAGGCTTTATCTGTGGTGTCATTTCCACCACTTGTTGGGTCTGTTGGACAATTTCCGGTTCCACAGCAACTGGCTTGATCTTTTTCATTGAAAGTCTCCGCTCTACATTTTCTTCCATCTCACTCATCAGTGTCAACCAGGGCTTCGCTGGTTGAGTAAAAGTGTCATGAAGCACTGGTTTCTTCACCTTTTGTTGCTTTGGCCCTTTAAGCTTGAAGATTCCTAAGCGTGTAGGTTCCTTAGTCACATCTTTAGGTCTTTCAGCAAGTTGAGATTCAAGCTCTCTGATCGTGACTCGATACTCATTTTCAACTGAACTGCGAACATCTTGAATAAGATCTCCCCATGGTCTTTCGGGAAGTGTTCCTTGGTCTCCAGTTTGAGGTGCATCAATTTGTGTGTACATACTCACTGTCTGCACTTTGGGCACCTCAGGGGCACTGAGCTTGAAATAGGCCATGGTCTTCCCAGAGTCAGGTTCATCTCTGCCACTCAACTGGTCTTCCAGCTCCCGAATGGTTCGCCTGTATTCGTTTTCAAGAATTTTCCTGACGTCTGTGAGGATATTCTTCCAGGGTCTTTCTGGGGCAGTTTCTTGCTCAGAAGTGCGTGGTGCTGCTTGTGTCTTCTCATCCATCATTTTTGTTTTTTCAGGCTCTGGTTGCACATGCACATCTGGTCCTTTCAGTTTAAAGACCGCAACAGTTGGAACTGTCTCGACAATGGGCTGATCTTTGGGTAAGGATGTCAGTCTTGTTTCAAGCTCAGTGATGGTACGTCTGTACTCGTTCTCCAAAATTCTGCGTACATTGTGCAGGACATCAGACCATGGTCGTGCTGGTTCGGTCACCTGATCAGCCATGACAGGTTTTGGTTCGATCAAATCACACTGAGTGATGTTATCCCATTTCTCAGGTGCAGGTTTGGTCTTCGGACCTTTAAGTTTGATAACACTCACTGTAGGAGCTTGTGTTTCTGGGACTTGTTGCACAGCCTCTTTTGGCTGGAATCGACGCATCTGTTTTTTATACTCCTCAATTGCCTCATCTTCAATTTCTTCTTTGAGTTCCCGCCATGGTAGATCTGGTTGAACCCCTCTGCTTGTTACTGTTGGCTTTTCAGCCTCTGGTTCCTTCTGCAGTTTAATCACACTGACAGATCGGACTGGTTGTGGACCATCTTGAGATACAACAGCCGGGCGATCTAACTGACTCAAGGTTCTCTTGAACTCCCTGACAGCCTCTTCCTCTATTTCTTCTTTGATTTCTGCAAATGTCAGGGTGGATCCGGTACTTTTCTCATAAGTGTTGGGTCCAGATATCTGAGTTACCGAATCTCGAACCAGCTTTTCTTGACCTGGTTCTTTCTTCAGCTTGATTACACTGACAGAACGGACTGGCTCATGGAAGTCCTGTGGTTCAGCTGATCGGTCAAGTTGTTTCAAGGTTTTCTTGAATTTCTGGACAGCCTCTTCTTCCACTTCTTCAACTAGTTCTTTGAAGCTCCATGCAGGCCCTGTGCTCTTCTCATATGTGTCTGGACCAGAAACCTGGGTGAAACTGTCCCTGATGATCTTTTCTGGGGCTGTTTTCAACTGGATTACTCCAAGTTTCTGGACTGACTTGGTAGCCTGGAATTCTTCCTTTGGAGCAGGGGCTGACATTCGCTTATACCGTTCTTCGATCTGGTCTTCAACCTCATGGATCAGATGTGACCAGCCAAAGGTTGGCATTGTTGCTTCATCTCTCATTTCAGCACTGCTCTGAGTTGATTGATCCATCAAACTATATGGAACCTGAGGCTGTACTTGTACTTCCTCACGCTTCAGTTTGATGACACTGATGGTACGGGGTAGAGCATCGGTCTCATCGGTTGGTTGATCATGCTGCTTCTTGCTCATCTTGCGCAAGATTTCACTCTCCACCATGCTATGCATCTCCCGCAGCAACTGCGCCCAGGTATTAATGGGTTGGGTTCCTCTGTCTACGACTGACACCGGGAACCTTGAAGTAGGCTCCCTTCTGGACTCTTGCTGCAACAATTTGATGACACCAATGGTTGGCATGTCAGAAACAGGAGTTACTCTGGAAGATGTCTGCCTATTTGTTTCTTCGGATTCATCAAAGCGCTCATCCACTCTTGAACTTGTCATCGGTCTCACATCATGAGTTGTTGATTTGGGGCGCACCAACCTTACAACTCCAATAGTTGGTATGTCACCCATGTCTTGATCTAATCGATGTAGAGACCTCTGGGATGAACCCCTCTCATTGACACTTTCTTGAAGTATCTGCTGAGCCAACCGAACAATGGGAACTTCATGCTGTGTCCACTTGTCATTCCTTGGTCCATGAAATCTGTCTCCGGGCACTGACTCTTCCCCACTTGTAACCTCACTATCCACACCAGAGGTGTCAGAAGCACTGTCTGGACGAACAAGCCGAATGACTCCAATCGTTGGTACTTCTTCAAAGGGACGCTGGTCATCCTCTGTCATGGGGGCACGTTCACTTCTGGCTGGGGCTGATCTTGCACGGCGAGGTCTTGGGGACATACGTTCATTTGACCGGCTTGTGGAGCGGTAGCTGACATCTTCAAGAGAGGCCGAGGTAAGATCCTCCTCACTGAATGTCATGGTTGAATAATCAGTCTGATCCTCTCTTATTCTTACATGCTTGGATGACTTGGGATGCATCAGTCGGATCACACCTATAAACCAAGAAAAAAAATACGTACCTCCTTAATATTACTGTAATACTTACAACAAGCATAGCCTTAATAGTCTCACCAGTCAATTCTATTTCTGATATGTAGCCAAGTACATTAAAGGTTTGTGTAATTTATGTGGTCATGCAGATGTTACAGTTTCAAATTTGAAATGATTGCTCAGTTGTAAATGATATGTAAACATATTCTGTACAATGTATTTGTCAATTTGAACTGAAGACTATCTTCGTGACACTGAACATACAAGAGTCCAAAAGATACAATTTCATACATGTACATATAGTCGCGTCAGTGCAACAAAGTCGTATCTCGGGCAAATATGCTCCTTGCAACAAGGTCATATCTCGGCGTCCATTGACATTGAGATACGACCTTTTGACATTCTAAAACTTGTGTTTTGCGTTTAAACCATTTTGGGAGATACGACCTTGTTGCACCGACGTGACGATATGTGTTTACACATGATCTTTAGAATACATGTACATGTTAAACCTTTTTATTAGATTTCAAACTTACCGATGGTTGGAATATCATCAACGGAATTCATCTCTTGGTCATAGGATGTTCGCTCTTTCCTCAAGATACTCGTCTTCTCCTGACCAGGTCTGCCACCTCGTGGAATTATCTCACACTGCACTCCTGCATCTGAAACCTCAATGTAGGTCTCCCGACGGTGCCTGATGTATGAATCTCGAGAGAAACCTCCGGGTAACTGGGTCTGAATTGAAATTGGTTTTCCTCTGGAGTTAACTGGATACAGCCGTACTGAGTTTGGACTGTCTGAATCTCTTCTTGGCATTACATGATATTGCTGTTCTTCACTGCTTCCATCTTGGGAAGAGTCATCAGGTTTGACAAGCTTGATGTAACCCATGACTGGCGGCATGCCGTCTTGGCCTTGATCTTCTGGCGGATCTTCTTCATTGAGGATTCCTTCTCGGGCATGAGCAGCAGCAGCGGCACGCATTGCAACCAATTTGGCTTTGTTGAGTCCGGTGCTGTATCGGTACCTGCTGTTGAAAAGTTCAGTCGGAGATTCTTCTTCTGAAGATCCATGGTCCAGGGGGATTCCACCGACGGTTGCTCGGAATGTACCGTGACCAATTGTGCCTGGTGAGTGCTTCGGCATGTTCAGGGTCTGCTGCTGTCTCTCGATGCTGTCTCCGTAATCGTATAGGTCATCATCACTGCTGTCTGAGCGGGAGGTGGAGGGTGTTGCACGAAGGATGAAGTTGCCAGATGGATCATAACTGGTTCCTTGTGAATCGCTGTGGACTTCTGCTGTGGTGTATTCTTGGCGTCTGGTTGATGTTGGTTTGCCAATTGTGAAATTGTCATCAATGGCAATGCGTGTTTCAGGCTTGGCTTCTTCCTCGTCCATATCCAATACGACTTCGTCCGGGAGTTTACACTTCCGCCAGGTGACTCTGTCTCCCTCGATCTCAATATCGTCACCTGTCTCTGATGTTACCGTGGCAACCTCACGCCGCACCTTTCCCCCAAAACCAGTGGTGTATGTATAGGTGGTTACGTCGCCATCATCTTCATGGATGTCGATGCTCTTTCGGCCAAAGCCATCCCTGAATTTTGAGGATGCAAAGTTCACAGGGCCAACTCCATGTGGGGTATGCAAGATGGGATACTCATCAGCATCCGTGTAGAGGGACTCAAGACTGTTAGTGTTGCCCTTGCCACTGAGGATGTTAGGAACACGGGAGCCCCAACCGGCATTATAGGTGAACATGGTGTCCATGCCATAGTCTGGCTCATAGTCATGGTAACCATTCATGATGGCAGAGCCGGTGTCACGGTCCTTGGTGATAGGGTTACGGTAGAGTGCGGGTACATACATCATGTTATCCTTAGTCTCACTGATGTTGAAGATAGATGCTCGTTTCTTCTCCTTTGCTTCCCTCAGCGACCGCTCCTGAGCATCAGAATCACTTTCGTAGCCAAGATTCTCCTTCACAACCAGCTCCTGATCGGGTGAGATCATGAACCGATGAGCTACCTTCTGCGGCTTCTCGCGGTCCTTGCAGTACCTCCTATAGCATAGGATGGCAAGGCCTTCAAAGATTAACGTCCCAACTAGAACGGCCACACAGGCAGCAATGAGCACCCCAACACTAACTGTGTTTTGGGGACAGTTAATTGGTGGGCTAGCTCCTCCTTGCTGTGCTGCTGGTGGTACAAGAAGGGCAAGAATGAGAACCACCAAACAAACCAGCGGAGTCGCATTGCCTATGGAAGTCATCTTGGAAGTTGCTTGGGGAGTTGTCGCAAACAGAAAAGCGTGAACTGTCACTAGTTTGGAGTTGATGTCATGCTATCACAGTGATTGCAGCAACTGGCAGTGGAAAGTCCGTTTCACCATCAACAAGGATCTGAAAAAGAGAAGAAGAAAAATTACTGAGAGGTTATGTACACTATTTGGAAACCCAATACTATTTGCGGAAGGGCCTGGACTGGACTTGAAATGAAACGTGGCTAAGCAACTGACAGCTAGACCAAAAGAAACAAGACAGACCCAAAATGGGGTGTATCGGGTAAATCAGGGTTTTCAGTAAAAGTTCCAGATGCTCATTCTGTGACTAACACATCAATTAAATGTTCAAAAATAAAAACACAAGGACATTTGAAGACCTTCAAAAAATGTTATTAGTTAAAGCCGTATTTTTTTAGGATTATACCGTTTTAGTCAAGTACACATGTACATGTAATTTTGTTAAACTATTTTTTTTCCAGCAAAACTAAAAAAGTACAATGTTTGTAGTAAAACATGTGGCAAGTCTTTGTTATAGGTTTCTTTGCTAAACGTTTTTGATTCTAATTCACATATTCATATATTCAAATTTGTCCCAGCATAATACGAGATGCCGTTTTTAGTCTTTTCGATGTCAATTTAGTCTTTTTTCATTCAGTTTGAAAGTTTGGTCAACCTATTAGGCACTTGGTCGAGAATATTCGTCAATACAGATTACATTCGTCTGAGCTCTTGCCGAATGGCAGCATTTAGAGATCAAATTCATCTTATTTCAATCCATTTAAAACCTGTGTTAAGTATATTAGTCTGGTGTGTGCTAGAGCATTTTCCTTGTGTACTCAAGCACAATTCGTCACATTCGTTTTGCATGATGTCAGTAGGTGTACTACAGTCAGAGGACAGTTTAATACCAAAAGAAAAGAGTAAAGATTACCAAGAGCAACAAAACCTAAAGCACTTTTACATTTAGAAATGAATAAACTAAGTGTTAAAATGACAGAAGGAAATGTCAGAAACTATTATGACCATTGATTCCCCGTGTAACATTTGTTTCTGCCTATTTTATAACATGTTTCAGAAAATTAAAAAAACATAAAATAAAAAAACATAAATTTATAAAAGAACAGGGAAATAAAAAAGTAAAAACTTATTCTTTTCAGCGGCTTAAACCCTTCTGCTGCAAAAGAAATTTGTTTTGTTATTCTTGGTAATCATTACACTTTTCATGCGAACGATCCTGTACTGAATTGTGCTGAAGGACACAAGGATAATGCCTTATAGCACGTCCACACCAGACTCATTTAATGAACACAAGATTTAAATTGATTGATGTAAGACGAATTCGATCTCTGAATGTTGTCATTCGGCAACAATGGCATTGACGAATATTCTTATTCCAAGTAGGCACACATGTACTGAAATAGGTTGACTAACTTTTGTAAATGAATAATACATAACTGCTTTGATTTTACCTATCCTAACAGTCGTGAATCCTCTAATTGTAATATGATTTAGCACGCCCCCTAAGGAGTTAGGGTTACTTAAAGCACGTGAATTCTTCTCGGACGAATTTGAATACATGAAATAGAATTGGTGATTTGGTAACATCATGCGAACGAATGTGCGGAATTGTGTTTAAGACACGTAAAAAAAAATGTTTAAGCACACACCCAGACTAATTTACTTATCATAAGTATTAAAGTTAAGAATATACGATGAATTCGATCTCTTAATGCTGTCATTCGGCAATAGCTTAGTCATTATATTTGTATTGACAAACATTCTTAACTAAGTATTTAAATAGGTTGCCGAACTTTGAAATTGAAAGTGAATGGTAAATGACTAAACTGATTATACTACAGCATGTGAAATTCTTCTCGGACGAATTTGAATCATATTAGAATTAGAGAATTGGCCTTATTCACGAGTCGGCCATATTGGATTGAGAGTGAGGTAAAATCTGTATTTTTGAAACTTGTGTAGAGAAATTAAACCAAGTTAATTTCTAATTAATTCCAGTCTGCTTCAGTGAATAAATTAAAATTTGTAATTAAACATTCCCTAATGTTTAAAGCCAGATTAAAAAAAGAGGGTAAATAATTAGGCTTCATTGTGCCTGCATAAATAGTCCGGCGCCATCCCATTCAACAGTTAACAATTAATGAATTACATTCAGGGAACACGACAAAAATTGCCAATTCGTGAATAAGGCCCATTGGAATCAAAATTGTTTTAAATAGCCGGAAACATACAAAGATATTTTTAAGTCATGATTCCTAACTTTTCCCTAGAAACGCGTCCATATATAGTTTGTCTGTAATGTACGAGTAAACAGTACCAGTGCTGTATAACGTTTTCAATGCCTTGCATTATTGGTCCACATTTTACCAACTCGTCACATAGCCATGAAATTGTAACGCATTGATGGCTTTGAACTCGAAGTTCATTTGTTTCGTACTAGTCACGTTTCAGGCGTAAGCACTTTTGAAAAGATAAAGTTTGTCTCTTTGAAAGTACAGACCTAGTTCATATTTGCCTTCAGGCAGGATTTGGTTCATTGTTGAAGCTTGTTGACAAGCCCTGAGTTGTTCTTTTCAACGCCGGTGCGTTGGTACATGTACGGTAGGCCCACACTGAGTTTGGGTGTGAAACGAATCTCAGTCGCCAAATAGAACAACAATTGGGTCATTGTTTGTGTCTGCCCCATGTTGGTCATACGCTTCTGGAAGTTTGAGAATAAGACCGGCGGGCTTAGGTTTAGATATCCAGAATGTACAATTCAGTGTGGGAATTCATTTCATCCATGCCCCCTGTATAAACATTCACCCCGGCTGTTAGGCGGATCGGAACATACATTTGTACTTTTACTAGACGGCCTCAGAAACCTGTCAAATGAACGCTTGTGTCCGTGTCTCTTGGCACCGTACCAAACTCTGAAATCTCAGTTCGATTATTGGAGCATATTCCCAATTGAACCAAAAGATTCAATACTAGGTTTTGCCCTTCACCGACGTATTAACTCTGTATACTCAGTGTTGAACCAAAATAATCTATACCAGTACATGTATATATTGCCTAAAAGTGAAACCAAAATATATTAACACAGAGCACACAAGTTGGACTGGATAGTTATCTTCTGATCCTGCACCCTACAATAAAATGACAAACTTTAATAACTTGACCAGATGTAGGTATAAAATCTAAAGACAAATGCAAGCACGCTAACAATTTTACCACGAAGGCCCCTTCAATGGCGAAAGCATTGTGCTATAATAGCGTTAAAACAGTCAGATAATCAGGGGCAGTTGCTTTGTACAATAGCGTGCCCAATGGTTTCGCCATTGAAGGGACCTTGTGACTGTACAGTGACCAGGTGCCCGGATGCGAATTTTATGATTCGAAAGCAGGTATTACCATGAATTTCCAGAATTTGCCGAGCAGTTCGATAGCTCAGTCGACAGGGTCGTGATTTTGTACCGCGAGGGATCTCCGCGACGTGGGTTCAAAACACCATTTTTACCCGATTTATTTTTCTTTTCTAACCTGAGGCTTAGGCGGATTTATTTTAAAAGGGAAATAAAGTCCGAATTCATTACGATCGAATTATTTTTTTTTCTTCTAATCTTATATTTTTTCTCATGTTTTTAAGGGAAGTAATGTCCAGAACGTCATAGCGTACACCAGGGAAAAAAATCGCTGCCCAGATGCGTCTATAAGTGAACATTCTCCACAAACATGCAATCTTGCACCGAGCGCCTACCAAATACACGTATACATGTATGACGCACCACCTCGCCCACGCCAACTTCATCTAAAGTGACACGACGCAGCTTTCCAGCAATCTGACAAGTGACCGCCCTCTTTTGAACTGCCAAGAATGCCTGAATTCTGATGAAAAGTTTTACATTTCAAAATATTTGCGCCCCAAGTGTTTGGTTAATAAGACCCTCAGTAATTCTTCTTCTGACCATAGAGTCGACCCCATTAAATCGCTCGGACAACAAACTGTTGAAAGGCTGAACAACCCAACCACGGCAGCCATTAACAAATGAATTGATGGGGGTTTGGGTTGGGGTATTTGAGCTTTTTCACTGCGTCGTACGACAATGGGTTTACAGATCACTGATTTGTGTTACAGGGGGCACTGACCAATGCACTTTTCGGTTTTCCTTGTAATCGTTGTTGTGTCCAAGTCCCCTCCCCGAGGCTCTCCCGCTTGAATTGCAGGTACATGTATAATTGTGAGGAGAGAAACATGCACATACAGTCCCACAAAAAAACTAACTGTCGAATCGGGCATGTTTTCAGAAAAGTGGGGGTAGTACATGTATTCAACATCGTGTCTAATGTATTGCTGAGTAGAATAATAAGGTCTTACAAATGCTTTTTAGTTGGTTTCATTAGGATGTTTTGTTTAACACAGCAATCACAATGCGGGACTTGAAAAACTACTTGGGCCACTTTTTTTATTTATTAACTTTACAGGTAGAAGCCGGTAGAATAAGTCACAAGTTGCTCTTGAACAAAAAAAATAAATCCTTTGTGTGTTTCTGTAACTGCGCTTTCTCACTTTCAAGGAAAGTGGCCCAAGACGGTTTTCAACCCTTGAGTTCGATTATAGCATAGCGTTTGTTTCAATGCATCCATTTGAATTAAATGAAGTGTGTATAGTAGATTGGTGATTTGAAAATGTTCCAAAACTCACATGCAGTACACCTTTATTAATTGGTTTTCGACGGTTTTTTGTGGGACAACCTGTATAGGCCGTGTTAAAAACATGTCTTACTATTGATCCTAAGTAACTCTGTTGTTTACCAATGGAATTAAACCAAAATTTCAGATCATGTAAACAAACGAACGACAAATTTTATGGAGCGAGTTTCATCAGCTTTGTGCAAGAGGGTGAGATATAAACGGCATACGAAAAGAATACTCACTTTCAGAATCTGCCACCTTCAACTTGGCTTCCTCCAATGCCGATACAGCACTGGAGACGGTGGCGGAAGGCGCGTATACTGCGGCCGAAAACTTCTGAAGGAATGCATGATCACCCCTGATGCCATTGCACACCGCCTCAATCGCTTCGTGCAACATACAATCGAGGAGGTGTGCAATAACATCAGGGGTGAACCTGCATTCCTTCAGAAGCTTTCGGCCGCAACACGCGCCTTCCACTACCGTCTCCAGCGCGCGCTGTGTGATTTTTGTATCGAAAAGTGCGAATTTTCTTCTTAAGGCGTTTAAATCTCACCCTCTTGCACAAAGCTGATGAAACTCGCTCCGTAAAATTGTCACGCCTTGTTTGCATGATCTGAACATTTTGGTTGAATTCCTTTGGTAAACAACAGAGTTATTGAGGATCAAAAGTAGGACATTTTTTTTTTTAAACGTAGTATAATGGTAAACGAAAAAAAAGAAAACCGCAATGATCCCAAAATATACAAGATACATGCATGGTAGGCCGGTTCTTATTCTTGAACAATGAAGCTCAATATATAAATAACTTCACAGATAAGAGATGTTGTTCAATTTATTACATTTGAATATAGAAAACAAATGAACTCGCTGAGCGCTCGTTGACACAGTTCGTTTCAAGATTCCACTAACTTAAGAAAGTTTAGACTTTGAAAACTTCTGCGGATTATCCAAAACAACGATTCTTCTCAATCTGTGCTGTTTGACAAACTGGACAATTTCATTTGGCAACAAAACTCATTAATTGTTCAGTTCTTCCAAAGAGTTCCCAGGGTTCGAACTTTGATGCAAGTTTGATTATAGACTGTTGCAATCAACCTTTTATTCACAATGCATCTTGCGTATGGATGACGAACAAACCAGGCAATTTGTGCATAAACCTATGGGGCTGTGAACCGATGCAGACTTTACAACTGATGTCATTCGATTCATCTTCATCATACATGTATATCAAGAACTAAATGATCATCTTTTCCCCCAGTGTTACATTTGTTATTAGAAATATGTATTTCATAAATCATGCTTTTAAAGCTTATCAGACTGAAGAGAGTTTTAGGGATTTTTTAGATACCAGTTCCATTACCATGAATATGCATATTATTATGGCCCTGCTAATATAGGCCAATCAGAACCAATATTTCAAGCTCACGCCTCCAACACAGACCAATCACAATCGTTCCTCTGGGCCTGATGCCTGGTACCTTTAAAATAAATTCTAAAGTTTAACATCTGAATTTAAGTTCCAAATTATATTCCATGCGTAAAAGGTGAAGTCAGGATCAGTTAATTGTGGAAAAATACTTCAGAAAAAAAATTATTTAAGCCTGACTGGTTCACGCCCGAATAGGTTTGTGCATAAACTGCATTGATTCTTTGTCATCCATACCCAAGATGGAATGTGAACATCGGAAAGGTTTCGTATCGAATATCACAATACGTTCAACACTTTACAGGGCAAGTTAGTACGTGTATATCTATGGGGGCTGTGACGGTGCCAGTAACAGAACAGTATAGGTAGGAATTAATAGAGGTCTCTTTATTCACAAACTGAAATACTCGGAGTTCAACGTTGCGTGAAGAAGCCGAAATAACAAGGTATTTCTTTGTAATTGCAAAAGGTAAAGGGTTTCAGGAACCATGAAATGCCGACGACGAGAGTATATTCACCTGCAGGGGTTTCAAAAAGGCTTCACTATAGTTCAAGTTGAATCGAATTTTTATTCAGTAATTCATCATCGGGGATTGCCATGTGACAGGGTGAATTGTGCGGGTCATTCATTTCGCGATAAGGCAAAGGCGTGTGGGGAGATTTCGGCGCCAGAGGTTGGGCTGGAAGAGCGAATATAATAGCCGTCTGTTGTCCGAAAAGGTTACGTGGTCCCGTGATAACTACTTCTCGCCATTTTACTGACTCTGACCTTAGCAATCAAATTCTCCAAACGATGAGGTCTTGCGTACATTGAGTATTTAGAAATGGCGTTTTTGAAGTCTAAATACAATTAAACAGTGCATTGAGTGATAAACTGCAGAACAGAATTTGCGGAAAGTAGTTATCTTCAATACTAAGGGGCATTACAAATACAATCATATAAACATTTCTGCTACATGTAGCCACCACGCACCTGCAACCGTAGTGGAGTTTTGCTTGCAGTATTCGACAGATACAGACTGTGCTTACATTGTAAGCACAGTCTGGCGCGTGGTGGGTGGCTATAATCTGGCCAAAAATCAAACCAGAAATCATCCAGGAATAAGATCCTAATTGCCTTTAACTGCTTGGCAATCAAACACGAGCTTGAGTATTAACAATTGTTACATTGTCACGTCGCCCAAAGACGCAAACACCGGCCACTATCCGTTAAATAACAGTTACAAAAACAGCCATAGGCCTATGCCTATGAAGTATAGCATTCATGCACATCGTCCAATAAATCAAACTGTTTAAACAATGAATCAAAATAAAAGGAAAAACACTATTGGGACTGAACATTATTTTAGACAACCCCGTCTACTATGGAAAAGTTCCAAAACCGAACTAAATCTAGAAGACAGTCGCCATTTTTGTGGATGTGTACTGTACAAAGTCCATCTGTGGTCGAAAACAAATCCGAGTAAATGAGATTGGAAAGTTTTCTAGTCGTAGCTTTTTTTTTCAAGATATTTCAATAACAAAGGGCAAAATATCTTGTGTGGTACATAATTAGCGGAACATGCCGAAAATACGGAACGCAAAGTAAGTAATCTAACTATAGGCTTGTGCATTTCTTTTCGTTTGAAGCAGTACAACTGCTAACGTAGGTAGGGTGCATAATATAGCCTACCAAATTCAGCACGGTGGCCCGTACGTACAAGTCATGTACACATGTCTGAACATTTTGAGGAAACAGAGAAGACGTAGGCCTATGCACAATTTTTGGGTCTCATACATGACTAACTGGATTCTGTTAACCCAAACTCCCTAGCGTCTTTTACTAGGAACTGGACCAAGTCCATCAAAATCCATCAATCACTGTGCGTCATATACAAAACTGTACATGACACATTTGAATCCACCACTGACGTATTTATCTGGGCAGTTCCAACTTATTGGACAAGTGTTCATCAGAAAAGATACCATCATAAAGTGGATTTCAATTCTGATAAATGGTATCAAATAGTTACTACAATTATTTTTTTTTTTAAATATCAAACGTTTTTGTTCACGTATAGTAGAAATCGGCTCGAAAAACGGGTGTCGCACGTTCTCAGATAGATTGATTTTGTTGATACTTGGGCAATTCAGTTATGAAAGGAAGTGTAATACCCGTGACAGAGCCAATGAATAATATGCTGCATGGAATTGCCTACTTTGCTAATTTGTCAGTTAAAAGTAACTGAATAGTTGAGCATTATTTAAAAATAAACTTTATTTCAATAAAACATAGCTACATGTATAAACTTCTTAATGATATGTTTCAATTAAATTTTTAGTTTGAAGGTCAACACTGACGTTTATAAATGCCTGGAATTGCCCATTGATGTTTTTTTTATTTGTATTTAGCCTTAAACCGTTTAAGGAAGAAGTTGTGCAGATTTCTGCATCTTCATCAGATCTTCCACAAATGCATACTACAGGTTACTACTCAGTAGTATTTTGTAGCTTTATGTGGGTCGGAGGTTAGGGTTAATAATGAATTTAGGATTACGTAAAACTGTTACGTATGGATGTCCAAAGCGGAGTTGCAGGGCTATCTGTTTCGCATGTAAAAGGCCTAGCGTACTACAGGGCGAGTCGTGATTCACGGTGTATTTGAGTTTTACAGATTCGTTTGAAAACTAAAACAGTCACATCAACATCAATAATGGAAGAGACTCGATCGACAAAAACGTGTATGAGTAAATAAAAAGTTACGTCAAAAGTATATCACACTTTACGAATACTAACTTCAAGATATTGCTTCATTCACTCTGAGTCTTAGCACTCGATCGTGATGTGAAAAAGCTTATGGGTGGGACATAATGTACGATGGTTCCCTGTACGATTGTATGCTTGGTATCAGAACTTCAGCATATAGCTGGTCAAGTGCTCAACTCACCAGAACAGAAATATCGACCTCCAAGAAATTATCCATGCAGTTTCACCGACTCCATATCAGCCATGGACTATAATAATCCGGCCTCGTCATCAACTCAAGTTGCCCGATCGTATACGCCCAAATCAAAAATGAAGTTGCCTAGCCCACACACAGAAACGCAAGTAGCTCGCCAAATAAATTCCCTGGAAACTATGCATGTACGAAGCGTATAGTGTGACAGCAACAATGAAGTGACCCAACCACAAACAGTTACGACCCAGTGCACAAGCACAATACTCCCCCTCAAAACCGCTGCTTGGTCTGTCGATTTCTTTTCACAGTAAAATCTCCTGCGTCTGGTTAGCTGCCACACAATGAAGGCATTTAAATCCACACACACCTACGGGCCCGTGCGCGTCATGCATACGTGTAAATTATTTGGAAATGTTGCAACTACGGATAATGTTTACAAAAAAGACGTTGTCTAGTGCTAGCTGTAAGCTCAAACAAGCAGGTTTAGAAAAGTAACTGCGCCTCCTTAATTCACTGGCAAATATTTATATTCCTTGAGTAAACTTTAAAGTGTTAAGAATATAAACAACGAGCCGCCACTGTCATGCGACAGGGGCCGGCCGGAGCAGGAATGAGTCGATTTTTATTTGCATTTATCCCAAAAGTAACTTACCGAATTATTGTCAAACAGCCTACTTGGATTAAAGATCGTACCGGTACTAAACACACCGTGAAATTCTTCCGTCTGGCTTGCATTTATACTATCAAGAAATATAGGTGGTTTACAGCGATCAGTCAATAATTGATTGATTTTTAAAATAAAGAGTTATATTATATAGTATATGGAGCGCCAAAAGTGGATAACCGCATTTTCCCATTTTGCGCTAGTAGAATTTTAGGTGTTTAGAAATACCAACACCTGTTGTTTTTTTAAACTCAATTTTCTGCTATCAGAAATTTGGATTGTACTTTGACGACTATCTTGGCGCTTCAAAAGTGGACAACTAAAAATCTCAATTTTTTTATTAGCAAAAATTATGATTCTTCAAAAGTGGACAACCCCGTTTTCCCATTTCCTGGCTGCAGAGATTTAGATTTTAGAAGTCACAACACCCTTTTTTCAAAATGTAAACCTTCTGTCAGCAGAAAACGTGGGTTTTATTATGACGACTTTTCTTGACGCCCCAAAAGTGGACAAATAAAAATTGCTCTCCTCGTGCTTTTAGTACAAATGTGAATCCCTTTTGAACAATATCCTCCCGCGTTGAGTTAAGGGATAATTATTCGACAAATTTTGAATTAGTTGCGCCGCTATACGATAAACAGATTTTGTTTCGTGCGACCCAAAATAATAGCCTTTAAATGATTGCAGACATTAAAGAAAAGAAGCTCTTTTCCGTTAAATGAATTGTACAAATCAAGGGCAAAATGAATACTATAATTGAAGAGCATACTGATAAATATTAATTAAATATGTTTATAGATGCAGAGAAAAGAGGTGGTAACACCGTCTTGCATGCGTTGATTGTCAGTATGAAACCTATAACAGCCTTTTTCAGTCGTTGGGTCAGCAGGATATTAAGGTATTGATTGCGTGTACCGTATGGGTGGAGGAACCTAGAAATCTGAAGATAAATCAGGATGTTTCGAAAGTGTATCATCAAGGTGTCTAGTCACCAACGAGGAATTTCCCAAAGTTCAAACTGAAGTTCCCATGACCTCGACAGGAGACAGGCAGCATAATGCACACTTTTATAAAAAATATGCACAATGAAAACAAGACTCGATGGAAAGTCAGCAATATTTACGGACAATAAATTAAGCACGCATGATTAAACATCAAGCCAATTGGAAAAACAATGACCCGAATTTCAATACGCAATCTTACAGGCCTGTTTTTTTTTTAGATGAAAATATAGTATCGGAAATTTTACCAAAGCAAGTTTTCTGCACTAGGCGGTCACATAATTATAGGCCATTCGAGCTTCTTTTTCTATCATATATTTCCTTACCATTTTTACTGATCCATTGCGAATCTAATGATGAGGTCTGTTTCTCAGGAAGACAGCAAAACGGTCACGGATCCTCAGAACAGAACTTTTTATCTCTTAAGATAACACGTTACTAGTACTCCACACAACGTCGACTCCAGCTAAACCACAAACGGCCTCCAAACGTCACTTTGGTCGCCACGGCAAAAAAACAACCTGGCCCCAGTAACTTCAAGTTCGCTCATTAAAGGACCCGCCTACAACTGTTGTCTTGCTGTTGACAGTCATGAGAACCACGGTCGCGTACGGTCGGCAAATTTTATTTTGCATCCACGTTTAGTCACTCATCATAATTCGCTTGCGTGAAACATAATCACGTGATTGAAAAAAAAAATGCCACGTGATTTGAGATGAATTTATAAGGTTTTAAATTTCAAGCAAAAGTCGAACCGACACGTTCCATGCAAGGAGAAATGGCTGGGCACTGTATCTTCGAACCCTCAAATATTTTCTTTTCTCCAAAGATTTGACTTGTTAAGCTCTAGCAGGAGGTTCTACACATGTCACTTTGTGGTCGGTCGGACGGTCAGTCTGTCTGTTCCCGAAAACTGACCTGAGTATGGTGTACCATATGTGCCATCGGCGTAGCATTTTTCGGCGTCGCATTTTTAAGCTCTGGCAGAGATCATGTTGATCGATTTTTTTTAGCTCTGGTAGGGTCACCGTTTTCATCGATTTCATGCAAGTCTGTCACGCAAGACCCGAACAAGGTGACCGCCATTTTGTGTAGTGGTTGGACGGTGTCCAGAAAGAGGAAATGTCTCAAAAATTTACCAAAAGTATGGTAATCCATAATATACCATCGGCGTCGCACTTTTCGCTAGGGCTTATTGTGCACTCGTACCTGCCTTTCTTCAGTTGTGCTTGATACAGCGCCGGAACGATGATCTGGTGGTCGCAGGTTAAAATCTCGCTCAAGTCAATTTCTTTGTTCAACTTTAAAAATTATTGTGGTTTTGTTATGTGCTTTCAATTTAGTAAATTTCACCTATTGTTTTCGATTCAAGTCTCTGGATTTAAAAATATTTTTTTAAAGCCCGAGAATCATGCATTTACAGCTGACGCATGCGCATTGTGGTTAAGTGACTATCACTTGGCTGCAGAAAAAAAATGTAATGCACAAACGGTCGCACGGCGAAATAAAAAACGCGGTACGGAATTCAGCAGGCAAGGCCAAGAACAATCCGCCGTCTCTCACGGGTGTCAATGGAGTCAGAGAGTCGCTTACAACTCCGAAGGCCACAAGAATATCAAATGAATCACAGAATACTCCAACACTGTGGGAAAACGTCGACCCTGGCTGAAAAAGAAACATTTCATGTTGACATATCGCCTACAAGTCAACTTGGAATGCAGCGTACTGTTTTCTGTGTCAATAATTAGTGATCGCAACATTGATCAATTCAATGTGAATGTCTAAAATAAGGTTAGGGAGTGGCGAGGTAGTATTCTTACTATTTCTCGCTGACAAATATTTATATTGACCACAAATATTGTTCGATTTCGTGAAGAGTTGAAATCAACATCTTCCTTTAATCTAATTTTCATCCAGGTATATGGGATTGACTTTCGTTTTAGGTGGGGATCTTGTTTATACCAGTTTGAATAGGAGGTCACGAGGCACATTATTGAAAACCATCATTATAAGAAACAAATAAGGAAAACTACAGGTTTTGTTTTTACAGAATTAGCAAGGAAACCGCGCCCGCTAAAGTTATACAGGGATGTATCAAAATAAAGGTAATCCAAAAACAATGGGCTCATTTGTAAAATTTAGGAAATTGTACAACGTCAAAGTGGTCCCAACTTAAAGGGTAGTTCAGCTTTCAATTGATACCTTAATTGCGCCTCTTCGGTCACAAAGGGGAAAAAACTTTGTTGAATAAGTGGTGAGTTAAGCTTTCTGATGAATGCGCTGTCACGGCTTTTGGGCAGTGCGTTAAAAAGGGGGTATGTTAGAGGTGTTGTTGCTTAAAACGGTGCCTTATGTTGTCCATAAATAATTAGTCATTCCAAAGATTTTGTTTTTCATCAAACATTATAGCAATGAAATTTAACAACCTTTAAAACATAGCTTGCAATGGGCATAGCCTATTAAACCATGCCAAGTTGGGCCAACGCCCAAGCCAAGTTTTGAGTGTTTGGTTTTGCACTAGATATAGTTTTTGAATGAATAAACGAGATATCCTTGAAATGATTGATTTAACCATGAAACATGACATTCCATGTATTCTCAAACACTTTCAACATCGTCTTTAGGTTCCTCAATTCAACACAAAATGCGACTGCGCAATTTAACAAGAAGTGAAACTTCAATCTTATATCAATGGCTATCTGGTTGGCTTCGGGTCTATAATTTTTTTCGCTGATCGCTGACATCAAAACCAAATTGTATTATCATACAAAACTGTTTAAACTGGTTATTTAAAATTGGGCATGTATCTACAGTGTATTTGAATGAGGGCATAAATTTAGCCGGCGTTCGAATCAGAGCTTTATCAGAAATCACCCAAAGCCAATGATGAAACACCGAATTGCAAAATGTGTTAAAATCCGGTTCCTGAATAGTATTTTGTGCATTCCAGAACCAGGATTTGGGAGTCTGTGACACGTTGTGTGTTTGTACATGGAAAGTGGCCGCTGCATCGGACTGTATTCTTATTCGCAAAGTGACGTGAACATAAGTTTTGGACCGTATATATGTCATTGCAAATATTTTTCGCGAAGTTTTGCTTTTATGTTTACGACTTCAATCTTACAATACTAGCCTTCGCTCGAGTCGAGTCGAGTCTTCTGATGAGGGACTCGAGTGAAGTCGAGTCATTCGCTCGCACTGACTCGAGTAGAGTCATTTACCCTTAAGGATTTGAGTCGAGTCGAGTCACCAGAAATTGTGACTCGATTCGGACTCAAGTCGAGTCATTGACTCGATACAACTCTGATGCACCAACATCTCTAACATACCCCTTTTAACGTTCTTCCCACAGCGACATGGGACAGTGTACAACTTTCTGCGGGTGTTTTCGCGCCTGGATAATTGTTTCCTATAGCCCTTTCGCATTACGTCATTTCTACTTGTTTTCTCTCAGTTTCCTCGACTTTTGGAATGCGGGCTTTGCGTCGGTACATTACAACCATCAATAACTATGATTGATGGCGAATCAGAGACCAAAATATAAAGTCCCCGATATTTGGAACCACACCAGGCAACATTGTGATCCCCTTTAGCGATAACAAGTGAGGTATTGTCATCGTGACTTTAGTTCAGTATGACAAATGAATACTTGTCACGCATGTAAAAAGGTAGGGCCTTTCATTATCAGTTTTATTTTTCCAAGGTAAAAGTGCACAAGGAGGACTTTTGGGGTGAATTATCGTAAACACTCAGTAGGCCTCAATTCATAATCGATCAAAATAGGCGTACAGTTTACTATCAATCATGTGTGAGTCCAAACTGGGACCTTGAGTGCTGAAAAACATGCAAAACAAAATCAGGCCACCTTAACTCACTCTTTAGCCGACAACATTCTAAAAAATTTCATGAGCCAACCAAGTTTTAGGTCTCAATTAAATTTTGAAAGGAGACTTTTTTTCACTGTACAGGGTGAGTCAAAAAAAAACCCGAAACCCAAATGTCGGGACCATTGTTTTAGTGAAGTTTTGCATGTACCACTTTCAAAATCTACGAATATAAAAGCCCAATTCACAAGTTTTCTTTAAGTACAAGAATCATTCACATCACTCATGTACTTTTCAAGTTACGGAGTTTTAAACACAACCACCGTTTTAAAGTTCTGTCCACGGATCACTAAAAAGGTGTGCGTTCTTTCAGCAAAACGAAAACAATTTGTTATGAATTGGACTTTCATACCCTAGATTTTGAAAGTGTTACATGCAGAACTTCACTAGAACCATGGCCCCGACATTTGGGTTCGTTTTTTTTTACTCACCCTTGTATTGCAGCTGAGAGAGAAGTCAAGTGATATCAATTTGAGGCCAAAGACTGGACTGATGCATGTCCAACTTTTTAAGCAGTCGCAATAAAGAGGACCACCTCACAGTGTTAAGGTCAACTCATCTAAAGGAAGGTGTTTTGATTTCATTTTTTCGACCATTAAATTCTCTTTTAATTGATTTTATTCTCACAGTTCAATTGATACGAAAGCCACCGCCGGCCCCCTGGCGTGAGCTTAAAAAAGGGCACTTTCCGCATGACTTTCTAGTAACAACTTTGCCTATACATAAAAGAAGCCTTTGTTGAAACTATTTTCAAGCTTGGGGGTTTATCTGTAATCCTTTCCGCTCGTATCGCCTCACGGACTGACATGTACACTGATCTTGATTTTCACAGACTTGACTATTGAAATCGCAGGTGTGTGCGCTAATCTTGGTGAGTAACAATGACACCCGCGACCTTTCACTTATTCTAAAGCTCAACACACTGAAGGGAAAGTCCACTTCAAAAGTGGATCACTATTCTTCATCAGTAAGTATATGAGATTAGCAAAGCGATATTGAGAAAAACACCTCCCAAAGTTTAGAGACTAAAATAATAAGATACAAATTTGGAAAACATGACATTGACAATAAAAATGACATTGAGAGAAACACCTCGAATTTTTGAGACTACTGAAGACAGAAATTAGGAACATACCATCTAACGAAATAAACTGCCCCGTTTGTAATGATCACTAAGAATTGGAGTTTAAAGGCATACATGATCATCAATGCATTTTGTTCGATTCCAACAATGACACCAATCAAAGTTCAAAGAAGAATGTTCAAAACCTAACTTGTAATTGTTGAAGCATCAGCTCGACACTCTACACAACCATTTAATCACGAAACACGATGTCGTCATAATAACTCTTTTTTTCCCTCCAAAGAATCAGTCAATTTGACTGATCGTTGGAAATCACCTACATTCCCTAATTTCTTCTAAGTCGACAAGCCAGACGGAATAACTCCACAGAGTGTTTATAGTACCAGCACGATCTTTAACTGAAGTAGGCTTTTTGATAACAATTCGGTAAGTTACATTTGGGTGTAAATGCAAATGATCCTATATGCCTTTAATAGGCCCACGTTAGAATCCCATTTTCAAAAAAGTGTTACATTTCTAAATACCACCAACGTTGGCATAAATTAACATGCCCGTAAAAGTGAACACCGTAGGTGAGAAGGTACTATCTACGGGTGAATCTCTATTTTTTAAGGCACTATATAGTTGCGATGCTTGACGTCGTCTGTCCGCCGAGACTGCCGGGTTTTTTTTTTTACCGTTTACCATTTTTATGTTTGACTTAAACTTTCAAGCTTTTATCAGATGAGGTTGTCGAGAATGACTTTTTCGTTTTCGATAAAATGTTTTAATATTGTCAACAGTTAAAGGTAAAAGACACCATTTGCAAAAAAAATGTGTAGCGGTTTTTTGTTTTCCGATTCAAGGAACAACAATACAATCAATCTGAAGCAGGTTATCAAAAAAACCTAAGCTGTCAAAATTTCAGCTCTGATGTCAACCGCATTATTTTTGTTTTTGTTGAAAACTGTGAAAATGCATTCATATTTCTCGACGTAAAGCATATCATGAGTTTCCGTTGAAAGCGCGATGGTTTGGTCCCACAAACCATCGCTAGAAAATGATAGTAATTCCTACTTTCTCGAAATTGACAGCATAGGCCTACTATAAGGCGCAGCGATTTTACAGGATGCTTGATCCTATTATTTACTTACAATCAAGGAGGATATTACATGATAATATTTTGACAGCTCCATTCTTGATAGTTTGCAAATGGTGTCCATTATACCTTTGAAGAGAAGAAGTATCGCTACTTACCCGCTATGTCGTCTGTGATATTGAACTGTTGAAAGATGCCTCATAAGTGGGTGACATTCTCAACCCAGAGTAGACAGGTTGCAAACTACAGTCCACAAGCAGCGGTCCTGATTGCTGTCCTACTTCGGGTGAGTGTCCAGGCTGCAATCTTCTCCGTGACGAGAGCTGTCAGCCGGCCGTGCTGATCCCGAGGTTGGCGAGTGGGTGTGTGGGTCCTGCGCTTCGTCTGATCGTGGAGGTAGGCTAGGACTGTGATGCATGCTATACACCATCCGTAGAGCTCGCTGGCTTACCCAAACACTGATTTTCTGTTACCCTCGAAAGGGAATATTTCGCAGTGAAAGGACAAACATGAGGACAATATACCTGGTATGCCTAAATAGAAACAAAATCAGTCGAGTGAAATCGTAATGATTATTTAACAATAATGGCTTTTGCTCTCATCAGTAGCGCAGCGTAGTTTGGGAGTTTAGGGCTGGGCATAGTGCGCTTGCGCTTCAAAAGTTTCTATCTTGCTATATGACCTTGACGATTTGGAGTGAAAATCATTCAAATTCTAGAATGAAAGTATTTAAAAAGGAATCTCTTCATTGGAAACTCGGAGTGAAAATCTATATCGATTCCAATGAATGAATTTATAACTCTTTAACCGTCTTTTGTTTCTAGTTTCAGTCGCGAAGTCGGGTGGGGTGAATTTCCACAAGCTAATTTCAGAATTTATCGAGTGAAATTCACGACCAATCATTGATATGTCATTGGTCGTGAATTTCACCCGGACAAATTCTGAACTTTCTATGTTTAATTTCTCCCGTTTAATCAAAGTTTGAATAAAAATACTGATAGAGTCAAAACAGTAACTGAACGCTGTTGCTGTTAGCAGTATTTTTTTGCATTGATATTGAGATCGATAATTGATATTTTTGTATATCGCACAAATATTGACAACCTTCGTTTTGGAAGGACTCCAAATTCCACGCGCACCAAGCTGTGACAGCATCCTTTATTCGTCACTATTGTAAGTTGTCTCAACCAATCCTTGAACTGCTACGGCGCGGGGGCGTGCCTATTGTACTAAAATTAAAGGTGTGCTGGCGTCCGCAGTCACGACTGCGTTCAATCATGTATGAACAAACTGCTCAGGAATGCCATTTTTTAAATATAATTTCTTTAGAGCTTGAAGGCCTTCGCCATTGGCTACAAATTCGTTTTTACAATAAATTGCAAAATCCATCAAATTTGGCCTAAATGGGGACCAAAACCAAATGTTAATAAATACACCGGAGAAGTGAAAGTGAATTGAAAGCTATAAATTTCAGTCAACTGTCCCCCTACGGATTTATGAAATATTAGAAAGAAAGAAAGAAAGGAACGAAAAAGGGGCAAGGGCGCCCCCAGTGTCAAATAGGGTGGGTCAGTCCTTTCTGATTTTGTCCAATTAATGTCCACCCCTCCGAAAAAAAAGTTGGTTCTGGATCCACTTGTGGTCATTTTAGATGTGTTTCAGGCCAATGCGATTATGCCAAAAAGTTTGACTGCAACAGCGCCCTCAGTTGTCAGGCAATGCAGCACGTGGACAGCTTCGCTCGCACCCCCCCCCCCCCCCTGCCCTTCGCTCGTTGACAGTTTATAGAAAAAAGTTAGAAAGTATACGTGATTGACATGTCTGTGGTGATTGACATGCCTGTCTCATAGGCGTAGCCAGGGAGGGGAAACCCTAGTCGCCCCGGCCCCGGCCACTGGAAATGTGTAGTCCTATAAGTGACCATGGTTAACGGATTAAACATAATATCCCCCCCCCCTCCCCCCAATCGCTGGGGAGAATTAACCATGGCCACGCTGCTGAGGGCCAGTCACGACCAGTCTACCGTACGCCCGGCTTCTGTACCCATACAGAAACTTGTAATCTGTGTCTGAGTCCGATGGATGACATAAGAAACGGATACAGAAGTAACGCACGTCGTCTCATGAAATCCAATTCCATATAGTTTCGCCTACCCGGTGAAGCGTGAATCTATAAAAACGGACTCATTGGTAGTACATGTATTGTGCATACTGCTTCTATTAGGCAAAATAAAAAAAAAACATGTTTAGCGTCCTGCCTCTTTGACAAAAAGGAAGGAGGAGGCCCTTTTTTTTTTTTTTCAAAATGGCCGCCCGACACATTTTTCAAGACAACGCGGCCAGGCTATTTTTCAAGATGGTTACCAGCTTTTTTCAAAATGGCCGCCACTTGGACTCATTGACTATTTCCACAGCTATAAAAGTCTAAAAATACGATTTCTTTCGTCAGAGATCGTTAAAATTTATCAATTTTTGTCTTATAAAAAAAAAAAAAAAAAAAAAAGGAGGCGGCCTCTAAAAAGGAAGCGGGCGGGGACGCTAAACATGTTTTTTTTTTACTTCGCCTTAAGTGAAGATATTTTAATAGGAATTGGCCAGTCACGTTAAGAGGGTTTAACCCATTTTTTTTTTTTTTGGGGGGGGGGGGATTTGTTTCAAGTTAGTCCCACGATTTGACCTTGGTGATATGTATGTGGCCTTTTTTTTTCGAGCAGTATAATAGGGGTGTAAATGGCGCCACCGACGACAAAATAGTTCCCCATCCTCCCCCCCCCCCAAAAAAAACCAAACAAACAAACAAAAACCTAATTTTTTTCTGCGGCCAAACATTTTGGGCAATTTTTTTTTGAAATTTTTTTAAAAATTTTTTTCTGAAAAATTTGAAAAAAGTGTAAGCCCCAAAGCCAAATCCTGGGTGCGCCACTGGAAACTTTAACCAATAAAAGGGAACTGGAGTCCGATTTTCAGGCGTCTGAATGATTTTCCTATGACACCGGGCACCACTACATACAAAATATACCCCACGTATGACTCAAACAGTCGTCGGTTAATGGTTAAAGTGCTCATTTGACAAATTTCCCATGATCCTCGATTACAATAATTATGCCAACATGGCGGGGTTACAAACCGAAACGGACATCAACCAAAAACGATTGAGAGCGGACTAAAACGAGAAACCGTGCCGAAATCAAAATGGATTCTGTGGTCGGCGATGACCCTACATTACCAGTGGACTTTGAGGAAAGGTAAAATTCCATTCTCGGTCAGTTTCAGGCGAAAACGAAAATGTTTTCACAGTGTTTTCTGAACCCGACAGTTTGAGAGTTTGGCGTGTCAAGGCTCCAGACTATGTCATTGATATAAGCGTACGTAGATGTTTGCGTAGAGTCAGTCTGAAAACCTGTGCGCTTATAGGATACATCGAACAGTTTTAATTTTTTTTTTTAATAAATTATTATTTTGGTAATCCTTACCTTTTAAAGGTAAGGATTACCCAAAATAATAATAGGACCCCTTTCCTATATAAGGTTAAAAGACTCACCAAAACAGCTGACTAAATCAGTAAATGACAATCAAAAGTGACATTCTGATATTTCTTCAATTCTTGGCATATTTGAACAGTTGGCAATGAGTGAATGACAGTTGACACCTCTTGAATATCAGCACAGCAGGTTTAATTTTGTAGAAAGAGGGCAGGGCTTTGATTTATGAGGGGTTAAAGACGACGATGACAAACAGAAAATATATTTAAAAAGTAAGATGGCGAACTGCAAAAAAAGTGGGAAAGTCACATTTTCTTTGAAAGTGCTTTCAAAATTACAACTAACATGAGTTTGTCTGAAGAAAAAAGACTTCTTTACTTAGCCTGCAAAAGTCACTTTGGTACTGGAGAGTCATCTGCAAAAGTCAGTTTTGAACACAACTCGTGTCCTAACATGAAAAGTAAGGATTAGGCCAAAAAAAATAAGTCTCCGGTTTCTGGTATGGAGCTTGTCCAAAAAGTGGTGTGGCGACGCGGCTTTTTTTTTTTTTTTACCTGACTTTTTTGCTTCAAATGTTGGCTGATGACTGCAAATGGTGCCCGACTAAACTTAGTGCAAATATATGGGAGTCCAGAGAGGCCACATAAAGCTTATTCACGACCATAACCCCATCTAAAAACACGTTAAAATTGTGCAGTAGCAGAATTCCAGTCAAACCAGTGAGTTTGGCGGTTTTGAGACATCATCTTTCATTGAAAAAAAAACTTTTTCATTTTGCCGACGCGCATGGCTACGGCGACGCACGCGCATACCAGAAACCAGAGACTTTTTTTTTTTGGCCTTACCATTATTTTTTTTTTACAGTTTTAGAAAAGACCTATTTTCAGTCATTGTCCCAGACATGCGAGATTCACATCTTTTCAACAACTGACCTTCATCATGTCCATTGAGATAATAAATTAATAGGCCCCTATATCAAGAAAAAGGTGGCGTCAGGATGCAACATTCAGAAAAATTTAGCCTACACAGAGGGTGAGTACAATGTACATGTATGCTTCTAAAGCAAAAATAAACTACAAACTAAGCCTAAATGTGAAAATGAAAATTTGACAAAGTTCGACATGTTTTTGTACATGGTGGAGTGTGGCCTTTATTTACAGAGGTAGGCCCTAGTCCAGTAAATTGGCCACATTTATGGGGCTAGATGCAACATTCTTTCCCACGTTTCCACTTTAGCATTTATGATTTAGCATGAATGCTGAAAAAAGTGAGATATAAGGAATATTATTAAAATGAGAGTGAAAAAAACACATGACAAATGGTCAATAATTCAATTGTGTAGTTATAATAAGGTCCACTATTTCATGTCTTTCATTTGTGTGACTTTAATAGAGTGTCTTTATCATACCGAAATAACTTCTGCAAAGTGCAAGCATTAGCAATCTTCTTTTAAAGTTTAACATGTTTAACCCTCCTGCTATTTAAACTGTCACAGACAGTCTGACCACTGTTTTATCATTCACCCGGAGTCAAAGCATAGCTGTATCAAGTTACTTACATTATACACAGTCCCAGCCAGTCAATCCTGCTTTATGTAGGCTGACAATTCTTAACTGTTGAAAATTTCAGTTGTTTGATTTTGACTGAAAGGACTACTTGGCACAGAATATGTTTGCATAGGAGAGTTACATGTAACAATAACATGTTTAATTGTCACCTATTGTTGATACAGTTGAATTGTGTCTTTTGGTACAATGTACAATGTAGGTGTGGTTTATTTTAATTTCAGTTTATAATGTACATGTATGTCATGCATTCACTGACTACATCGCGGTGATAACAATTTGTTTGTGTGTGTTGTGTTTATTCGTCTTCATCCTTGGTTTTTATACTAGCTCCATGGTTTTACCCCCAAATTTCTCTGAACAAAAAAAATTCAAAAGTCTGCCAAGTTTGATCCAAAAGTAGGAAACATTTGTTGAAAACACTTCAATTTGTCCAACAACTTTAAAAAACATGTCAGGCATGCATTAGTCCAAAAATGTGGGACTCTTGATACTGTGTATGAGAGTCCCAAAACTTAAGGTATTGAAAACATGCAATATACCGGTAGGCCTACAAGAAAATAGACTGGCACCTGAAACAACCAATCCAGCACTGCTTCAGAACTGCATCAATCAACTGTGCCAAAAGAAACATGTGGCATGAACAGGGAACTAGTCTTTATTTACTACACATTTCTCCATAGTCAGCCACCAGACTAATGACACTAAATGAAGAGGTCAGTCTGTTCATGGTCTGTTCAAGCATGGAGGTACATGTAGGAAACATGGAGTTAGCTCGAAGCCCCTCGGCCAAATTGGGCAATTAGCGAGCTTGTGGTTCAAATAGTTGGACCATGGTTGGGCATGTACAAATCTAGTCTTTAGCCTCATTTTGAAATCACTTGACTTCCCTCTCATGTGCAAAAAATTGAAGAAAAGTCTCCGTTAAAGATATAGTCCATCATTTGTTATTTGTGCATTTTGTTCGTTTGAAGTAACGAAAGTGTTCAAAATCTAATGAAGTATACTGAACAACTAACCTGGGCCCAATTTCACGGCGCTGCTAAGCACACGATTTTCTGCTAACAGAGCCTCCGTTTATTTCTTGGAGACCATAAGCATAAGCACAGCAAAAGGCATTCTTACCTCAGAGGAAATAGTGCTTAAGGTTAGCAAATATTTCTGCTATGCTAAACACAACTTTTCTGCTAACTGTTAAGCAGCGCTGTGAAATTGGGCCCTGATGAAGTGTCAGCTAAGCGTCAGCTGTATATTCTGAGAAAAACAGCATTCTAGGATCTCAATTTCAAATCAAAAGTTACTGAATCATGTTTTGAATTGTTTTGGATTGCAGCTATGCGCGACGTCGCGCACAGATCGGACGAATTATAGCAACCGCACGCGCGTGTGCGTCGTGCCAATGCTTGCGCGCTTCGCCGAATAACAAAACGAACTACTAATTTAAATTTTCCTACGGTGCGTCTTAAGACGCACCGTTGGATAGGCCTTCTTTCGTTGGTTACTTTAAAAAGACAGCTTCCCAGAAAGAATAATTTCACAGGGAGTTTAGTCCCCTTTACTATCTTTCAACCAAGTTTGTTGTTCAACAATAATTACGCCAGTTACTTTTCGGATGGCTGCAAACATGGCAAATGATGGACTATAGCTTTAAGAATTTAATTGAGTCTGCAAACTTGGTTGGTGAAATACTGAGGACCTTTTCTTTGCCCAATGAAAATTTTGGTGAAATTTGCTGTCAAAAGAGTGAGTAAAGTTGGCCTGATTTAGTTTTGCACGTTTCAGAGCACTCCAGGTCCCAAGAAAGGATTGTATTTGTCTAATCTCAAGTGGAAAAATGAATACAACATTAAAATCATACATTCAAAACAACACTTACGATTATAAAACGTGAGGGACACGCAAAAGCTGTATTTGGAAAAAAAACCTAAGTTTTGCAATTCAGTCCTTCATTTACTCTGTGACAGCGAACCTTTTAAAACAATTTTGAAAGTACTTTTGTTTAAAGAGATAATCTCAACCCCGTTAATTGTGCAAGTAGTTTATTTGAGCATGGACAAAAAGGCTGTACAAAGGTTGTACCGTATATCATGAATTACCCCACTATGAACATCTTGCACCAATATTACGAAGGAATTTGAAATTTGAGTGCCAACACTGTTGGCAAACTGGCTTTGCAAAACTTGAAGGGTTATATTGTGCAGAAGACTAGTAGGGTTTTGTACAAACTGCATCCCATCATTACAAATTATGCGAAATAATGGAAATCAATAAAACCTACTCGTCTCATTGTAAATATAATAACCCTTAAGGCATCAAATCTATTGATTGATCATGCTGATATCACAATGATCACAGGCAGCATCAGTGTACCTGTAATTTAGGGAGAAATAATTAACATACATGAAATTAAGGCAAAAAAAATTCTGCTTCCGATTACATGGCATTCGAAAATAGGGTAGGTAGGTAGGATATTTTTTCTTTTTGGCCAAATTTTTTTTGTATGATCATATGGAGGTGTCTGCATGTACATGTAGTCAAGGCTAAATTGTAGAAATTGATGGTTTTGGGTGTTTTCCCCCCTCATTTTTCCCATAAAAAAATTAGGGTAGGGGGTGTCAGAATAGGGTTGGTAGGGAAACAGGAAGCAGAACTACATGTATTGTTTTTGGCCTACATAAATGTAGGCTCTGTGACGAATGAATGGAATATGGGAATGTACAATTTATACAAAGATATGGTACAAAAATACATGGACAATAACTGACAATGTACATGTACATGTATGTACATGTATGTAGACAACTGATGTAACAACATACACTTGTTCATGTACATGTATTCAAAGTTGTGTAGATCTACTTGTACATTGTACATACATACTGTGCATGTATACCATCTAGACCTATGATTTTTGTTCTCTCCTTTTTTTTGCACCACCATTGTACAATGTGGTCACAACATTCAGAGGAGAATTATGCAGGCAAAATTAATGTGATTAGCCCTAGCCCCCAAGGGATCATTTGAATTATGCAGAATCTACTTGAATTGAGCATGGTTAGGGTTTACAATGTAGATATACAAAATGGATGTACATGTATGTACTACATGTACGTGTCAAAAAAACCCTTTGATCCTAAATAACTCTGTTGTTTACCAATGGAATTAAATCAAAATTTCAAATCATGTAAACAAGGCATGACCAATTTTATGGAGCGAGTTTCATCAGCTTTGTGCAAGAGGGTGAGATTTAAATGCCATACGCAAAAAGTAGGCCTACTCACTTTCAGAATGTCGATACAGCGCTGGAGACGGTGATGGAAGGCGCGTGTTGCGGCCGAAAGCTTCTGCAGGAATGCAGGATCAGCCCTGATGTTATTGCACACCTCCTCGATCGTGTGTTGCGCCAAACAATCGAGGAGGTATGCAATGACATCAGGGGTGATCCTGCATTCCTTCAGAAACTTTCGGCTGCAGCACGCCCCTTCCGCCACAGTCTCCAGCACTGTATCAACATTGGAGGACGCCAAGTCGAAAGTGGCAGATTCTGAAAGTGAGTTTTTAAAAAAGCAGTTGTCATGCCTCGTTTATTTCCATTGGTAAACAACAGAGTTATTGAGGATCAAAAGTAGGACATTTTGTTTTTGACATGTACATGTACGGTAGTATCCTTCCATTACTTGTTATGAACCTTATTTAACCTTATCTTCCCCAATTTTCCTAAAGTCCTCCAAAGGATTTTAGACGATTGAAGCTGAATGCAACAGGCAATTTTGGAGGATTGTGGACCATTGAGGGCTCATGGACATTCAGTATCAGTTGATTTTAGAGGATTGAGGATTAATGGTGTTTGAAGAAACACTTTTGGAGGATTGAGGCTGCATTTTGAGAGGCAGAGCTGTTTGGGGGATTTTGAAGGATAAAGGCAGTGGGTATCCTTCATTTGAACATAAAGCATGATAACTGCAAAATTTTGGAGGATTGAGGATGGTTCCTAGCAAAGAGGGCGTAGGGTTAGGGTTAAGGCGGGAGGTACGTGTAGTAAAGAGGAGGACAATTTACCACCCTTGACAAAACCCTAAGCACATAGCCTAGTACAGGAACTTGTGAATTGTTTTAATAACTTCCTCATACATGTACTAGCGCTTGATTGTTCATTTCATCAATGTTAATGTGACCTGCTTTGCAAAAGTGAGTCTGTTGTGGCAAAACTGTCGTTTTAAGTTAACTACAATCCTAACCACCCCAACTCCATAAAAAAATCCATCCCCCCATTTTGGTGGATTTTGAGGGACTTGGTCTAGAAGGCCTGGCGTGACCAAATATTGATGGAGTACTATGATGGACTTGGGCATGGCCTGAAGCAGTGCTAGGGGTATCCGATTGATTTTGCCTAGCTTCCTGTACTGCTAATGTGTTAAAAGCCATGTGTAGCAAGTCCATGAATGTCAACCAGTGCGTCAGTGGTGGATTCCATTAGGTCATGTACAGGTTTGTATTGGAAGCACAGTGATTGATGGATTTTGATGGACTTGGTCCAGTTCCTTTTAAAAGAGGTTGGGGAGTTAGGAATAATGAAATAAGAGTGAAATAAGCATTCATTTGGACCTGGTATGTACAGTATATCATGGACCTCTCTGGGACATTTGGTTGCACTGTTGGGCTTGTTTCATTCTGTCAATTTTTCCACCAAGCCAGAAAGGTCTCAATGGGGAAAAAAGGGTTTGGAAAATAACAAATACATACATGTACTGTATACTGCAACAAACCAAGAAAAGCACCAAAAACCCTAATTTTGTCAGTCTTATTCAAACAGTAGTTACATTACTTTGTAAGACATTTAACCTTAATAGAACTCCACCCATCAATCCCCAACAGCATGTATTGTTGGAATCTGTCTGGATGGGTACAGTACCCCTAAACTGACCGTCTTTTACATTGGGTTGGCACACCTCCAGAATCAAAGTCAGAAATGTGTGTGCACAGTTTCCCATATGGTGTTGGAATTTGCTAGGATGGGTATGGTTCCTAGTAAATCATGCAAGGGAGTTTGGGTTAAACTAAAACTATATGTATAAAACATTTTGTAAAACAACCAAAATATAACAAAAGCAAGAAATAATCCAAATTTGTATAGAAATTTGATTGTTTCCATTTCAAAATGGCGAAAGCTTGAATTTAAATTACAATGTATGCAACATCCAACTCGTTTTGCAGAGCGGGTCACAAATTTACAACACTATATGTACATGTAGCACTCAGTGTACCTACATGTACATGTACATGTATTCCTCTTATCTGTTACATGTAGTTAATTTCTCGTGGCAGACATGGTTGGCCTACCAGGCTTAACTGTTTTTATTTGATGTTCCACAGCGCGTATCTTTCTGTCCGTGCTTCAACGGTAGGCCCCCTATGGATGGGTAGATACACACTTTACCATACACTGTCTACTGAACATGTTTAACCATTGGAACTGACCTATTGTTTGTGTTCTTTTCAACAGTGCCAACATGGCAGGCCTGCCAGATGTGACCACTGGACCAGACATTACTGCGGCGAATTTCAGTGATCACTTCCCTGATGGAAACATGCCAGGTACAGTACACAGGCTAAAATCACAAACAAATAACTGCTTCAAGGACAAAAATGAAATTAGAATGCCCATTGGCAATAGGAGACTGAACAGGACAGAAGTCGAAATGAGGGTTTGCAGGTATTAGGAAAGAAAATCAAATTCCTCCAATTGGCCTCATGGAAAAATAGCATATAGCCTCAATCCTGCAAATTCCTCCATTATTTCTTGAATATGGTCTGTGGAGGGGTGACCACTGCCTGAATCCAGCGGCAGTGACTGTCAGTATGTTGAGGCTTGGCCAGTGCATCCTGGAACAGTACGGAGGATTTCAAGCATAATCCAGGCCTATGTTTATGCATGGCTGAACACAAACAACACAAGGTCCGGCCCAAGACCTTGACAAAGTGCATCCTACGAAATCAGTAACGCACTTTTGCCATGTAACCTCAATCCTCCAAATTACTCCACTTTGGCAAAGAGGATTTTGAAGCATTTAGGGCGGTAAGGGTTAAAGCATGTGTAGTAGATATATTAAAGATTACAAGTATCGATCAATCTGATTGAAACAAAATTACCCCATTTTTTTTTTTTTTTCATTTTTCTCCACTAAGGCCTGTGTCCAGTTCTGTCTCATTTTGACAGAACGCCTCACAAATAATATGGTATTGGTAAATTTCCAATCATTATCATGATTATTGTCCATTTCTGTCTTCCTTTTTGGCAATGCAAATTTGGAGGAAAATTAAGATATTTACATGTATCTATCAAGCAAAGTTAAAATTTGTGACTGTATAACTTTTGATATTTCAGCCATCCAAAAAATCAGCAGTGGCAGAATGTCTCCTATCAGAGCGCACACCATGAAGGATTATGAGCAGGTAAGCTACCAGACCAGACTGGTTTGGACCAGATCTAACTGGTTCTGACTGGATCCAGGCAGAGTAACACACACCATGAGCAAAGGTGTTGACAAGATTATACCGGATCAGACCAGATAGATTTAGGTTAGGCATCATTACCTATTTTGTCATTGAAGTGGAGTTGGTTTGCTAGTCAGCCAGATATGCCAATATCCTCCACATTATGTGCATTGAAGGATACAAATCCAAATCAGTAAAACCCTAATATGTACACGTAGCATTCTTCAACCCGGTACTGTACTGTGAATGCAGTACACATACAAGGTGAGTGAAAAAAAACCGAAATCCAAATGTCAGGACCATTGTCTTAGTGAAGTTCTGCATGTAACACTTTCAAAATCTAGGATATGAAAGCCAAATTCAAAAACTTTCTTTTGGTACAAGAATCATTGAAATCATGTACTTTTCAAGTTACGGAATTTTAAACGCAACCACCGTTTTAACATGTTTAAAGTTCTGTCCACGGATCACAAAAAATGATGTACGTTCTTTCAGCAAAACAAAAACAATTCACACACATCCCTATGTGATTTGTTTTCGTTTTGCTGAAAGAACACTTACCTTTTATATTACTTCTTGAGACGTGTAATTTTCTTTAAACATCATTTTCAGCAAATCTCGGAGCTGAAGAAGGAGAATTTCAGTCTCAAGTTGAGAATCTACTTCATGGAGGAGAGAATTGAGCAGAACTTTGATGACGACACCAAGACGGTAAGACAGTTACCTTCACACCAATATGCTCAAGGCTCTTTCATAATTCAGACTAACTCAAATTTATTGGGGAAAAAACCCAAGTTTTTATATCATGACAGCAAAATTTGTCAATGTGTTCTGACAATTTCTTCACTTTACCATATGGTTATGTTTCACAATTTTTTTTTTTCAGAATATTGAGCTGAAAGTGGAGATTGAAAGTTTAAAGAAAGACCTGATGGAAAAACAACAGCTTCTTATCAAAGCATCGTAAGTAAACATTGTTATTTTCCTTTCCCCCAATTACCAATTGTGCTAGTACTTACATAATATCAGATGGCTTTGAGGGAGATACAAGAATATAGTGCTCAAGCTATAATATTTCACAAGTGCAATATCGGTAGTGAGTGCAATATATTGTTTTATACAACGCCTAAATATATCCCCGTCATCTGATTGGTGGGTCGTTGATCACATGTCATTGAATTATTAGTCCTATCCTACGACCTGGCTGCTAAATATTTTTTCCCAAACAACATCCGCACTACATGGTTGTTGAGCGCCCTCTACGAGACTTTTATGATAGGTAAACTGTACGCAGGTATAACATTTATAGAATGACCCATATCAAGTTCCAATCTCTTGTATTTCAGATAAACTCTTGTGATTTTGTTGACAGGAATGCAGTGGAGAGTCTCGCCCACGAAAAGGAGGGACTGACAGACAGGCTGAGGCAAGAGAACAACCAGGCACTGACGCATCAGAGGGAACGGCTGGAGCTAGCGTTGCAACAATCGCAACAGGTATGGAAAAGCACACCTCCCTCGTGTGGTTATAAAGAGAGAGTTCAGAATGACACAAATGCATAGCAGCCGTACAATGCACCCATGGCGCTTAACCCTTTCATTACCACATTGTTTATTGACTTGGCTCTCCCCAGGACCAAATTGTTTGCTCAGTCATGCGGAAATCACTAGAGCGTGAACAAAATGGGCACGAGTCCAAAACTCACTTTTTTCAACCCAGATTTTCACTGCCAAGGAGTGATTAAAATCATAGGTGTTGTGTGGAACATTTGTTCCTTGAACCTTACTCTTTTATGTGATGTAAAAATGAAGTCCACATGTGCAAATATAAGAAAGTTATGCCTTTTTGTTTGTCTGGTCCCATTTATCAAACTGCGAGCCATTTCACCACATGACCAAATGGCACTCCATACCTCAAATTGTGTGTGGATACTTCTGAAGCACTTTTCTCAATTTTTTTGTAATGGTAACACTGTGAATAATCTACACCATTAGAACATTCCGAAAACACTCTTTCAGCTGGTATATGGTTGATGTATGGGCAGCCAAACATATCAACACGCCGCCTTTCTGAAAAGCAGTGAATAAATCTGTGTTAAGGGTGTTTGTTTCCTGGTCGACTAAAGTCGCCTATGGGAATCAGCAGGGGGGTACTTCTTGTCGACGAAAGTCGCCCATGGTAAGAAAGGGGTTAAAGACACCCTCGGGTCCATGTGAACAGTGGGCGACTGACTTTGCAGGATTAAGCTGCGCCTGAGCTAAGATCATCAGGAACAATTCACTCATCGTTTTTTTGCGACCTGAGTGCAACTGCAACTTCACATGTATGAAGACGATAAGTAGAAAAATGTCAACATCTGCTCCGCGACGGAATGTGTTCCCGACACGCGTGAATCAATCACAGCCGACCTGTGTGGAATTATGATGTCGTGCGTACATCCGGATTATCTAATTTTATTGTGTAGCTAATCAGCGTGCAGAAGAGTTTTATAAGAAGATTGCTTGATTGTTTGTATTGGAGGAGAAAACTTGTTTGTACAATACAGGATTCAAAGAACTGCCGAACAGAAATGCTAAAAGCAAAGCTCAGGTGGAGCTCGTGGAGGCTCTTACCTTTAAAGATATAGTCCATCATTTTGTTCGTTAGCAACAAAAGTGTTCAAAATCTAATGACGGATACTGAACAACTAACCTGATGAAGTTTCAGCTCAGCTTTAGCTGTATATTCCGAGAAAAACAGCATTCTAGGATCTCAATTTCAAATCAAAAGTTGCTGAATCATGTTTTGAATTGTTTTGAATTGCAGCTACATGTATACGCGATGTCGCGCACTGATCCGACGAATTATAGCAACCACGCGCGCGTGTGCGTCGTGCCAATGCTTGCGCGCGCTGCGCCGAATAACAAAACGAACTACTAATTTAAATTTTCCTAAGGTGCGTCTTAAGACGCACCGTTGGAAAGGCCTTCTTTCGTTGATTATTTCAAAATGATAGCTTGCCAGAAAGATTAATTTCACAGGGAGTTTAATCCACTTACTATCTTTCAACCAAGTATGTTTTTCAACAATAATACGCCAGTTACTTTTTCGGATGGCTGCAAATGATGGACTATAGCTTTAACCAAAACCCAAACAATTTTGGTTTTGCCTTTTTCAAAGGTATTTTGGTGCCTTTTTGTTTTTCATGCTAATGCGAATTTCCATATCCATGAGCAAAAGTGTGATGCCATTTCAGGCAGAAACCTCAATGTTACAGCTATTTCAGCCCAAAAGTTACCAGAATTTTGGATATTTAGCTGTCACACAGTGAATTTTGTTTTCTTTGGTGTGTCGGTACATAGCAATAAGCCAATGAGCAAACTTTTCTCACAAATGTTTTAAATGAGCAGATTTTTTTAGGTTCTTAATTTGAACACAAAACCCCTAAACTGAACAGTGTCTTCCTGAAATGACAATTTTTAATGTTTAAAGAAGTGCACTTTTTAATAATAAAATTGACCAAAACAGAATGTCGAACAGTTTAATACATTTAAGAGGAGTAGAAATAGTTTGGGTGTTTCACAATGCAGTGTGCCACCAAGAGTTTGCCAAGGAGAGTTCATTTTCCCCAGTGCATTGTGGGAGATGGTCGACAAATTCGAAGCACGGGACATTTGAAATTGTTTGTTTTTCCAGTCAGTAGTTTCGTAAGCGTATGATTCGAGTATCTTTTTGGTCTTTTCTTTGCTTTTTATCTATGTGATGTGTTTTATAAGGCGGCAGAACGCTATGCCCCAATTTATAACAAATTAGCTCAAGTTGTCAACTGACAGGCATTCAAATGGGCCATGTTTTGTCGACCATAAACTTGAAAAATAGACTCTCCATGGCAAACTCTTGGTGGCGCACTGCATTGTGAAACGCCCGAATTGCACTAAAATTGTGTTCCTAAGAAAAATTCATCTCACTGACCCTTTAATCAAAAAAACATAAAAGTAGAACTCCATTCCCTTGTAGGTTAAGATACCATTAATGCTTTGAGAAATCAGACCCTGGTCACTGTATTTTTGACGGTGGTTTGCAGGAATGTGAGTCAGTGAAGCGAGCCAATGAGATCCTTCAGAAGCGTCTGTCTGAGACCAAGAAGCAACCAGCTCAAGAAGACAAGGGTCAAGATACCAGAGACATGCAGGTAGCTCATCAACAGGCCATGCAGGAAAAAGACAGGTATGTGTGTCTAATTGTCAGAGTTGCCAAGTCCACACAATTCCAAAGAAGTTCTCACAAGTCCTTACAAGTCCTCAATAGTCAATCACAAGTCGTCAAAAGACTATTAAAAGTACTCAAATGTCCTCCCTAGTCCTCAGTCCTCACAAATGCTCACAAATCCCCACAAGCCAATTACAAGTCCTCATACATGTAAGTCCACATATCCCAATCACAAGTCCTCACAAGTCCTAACAAGTCTTCACAAGTCCTCACATGTCCTCACAAGTCCTCACAAGTCTTCACAAGTCCTCACAAGTCCTCATACATCCTAATCAGTCCTCACAAGTCAATCACAAATCATCATAAATCCTCACAAGTCCTGATACGTTTTCGGAAGTCCTCACAGCTCCTAACATGTCCTCACAAGTAAAGAACAATTTGTCACAAGTCCTTTGGTATGGGATTTTGAATAGGTAGTGGTATGTGATGCTAGCGGAGAAACGCGTCACTTCACGTTTGCTAGCAGCAACGCAACACACGTTATTTATTTAATTATATGCTATTGTAATGGCTAAAGTCATTCAACCTTAAAATAAGTTGTTTTAAGAACCTCCCATTATCATTGCTTAGCTAGCCCGAGAGCGGTGGTCAGCATAGGTCAGTGCATACGTTTCCACTTTTTCAAAAAGGTTTGTGGTTTTTCGTATCTGGCGATCACCAAAAGCAATGGGTCGAATTCACTGTTTGATATGTTGATATATATCTCGATGTATATTGTGTAAAGTTATCAGTAATAATGATGTGTATTGGAGAAGTTGAAGAAACAAGTGTAGGCTAATTAAAGTACTGGTTGCTGCAGCTCGCACAATCCCAAATTAATGAGTATAGTGTGTTTTGTTTGTGTATGATGATTTAAATGATAAAGCATAGCGTCTTCGTGCGAGCTTTAGGGGTCATTGGCAGTGCGTTGGAATGTGACTTCAGTTGGCTGCGCCCAACTCTTCCTTTCTTACCATTGAGGGGTTACTTGTGCACGGAGCCCATTGTGTATTCAGGTGAAAAGCAAGTGCTCAAACTATTGCTGCATGCAATGTGTCCCTGTCATGGAGCTCTCATGGGAGGGACATGCATGAAGTCTATTGAGGGGTGTGAAGTGAATGTGTTTGTTGGCCAATCTTAGGGCAAGTTCGAGCAAGGACAAGTGGTTAACGTACCTAGCGCATGCGCACTGAAGTTGAAGTGCGAACGACTCTTGTCGAACTATTGTCATGTCAACGACCGTCAGAAAATGGTGGTCCCACAATTATCCAACACTTATTGTTTCTTTTTATTTACACAATAATAGTGCTTGTTTATAGTTTAGGACATCTTACATAATCGCCAATCTTATTGTACAAAGGTGACAAAAGTGACACAATCGTAAACCATGCGTAAACTAACATGGACAAACTGTGCAATGAAAATGAAAGTTAGCGCTCACAGTTTCGTTTTCCGCCATTTTTGTTGATAGTTGGTCCCCTCTGCACTTTGCTATGGAAATTGCTATTGATAACCAGCTTTAAATCGGTGCGCGACCGGCCGCGGTAGGCTGGTTCCAAATAGTCGACTAGCATAACCAACCATCGTCGACTAGACAGAGTTCGGGCTAACTTTAGTCAAACTATGGGGTTAACAATTGGTCACTATTGCGCGAACTTGCCTCTGTTGATAGTCTTGTGAATGCACATAGTCTGAAGAATAGAAAACAATTTGCTTCTGCAGGGAGATTGATGATCTGAATGCCGCTGTGAAGATGAAGGAAGCCATGATCGCTCAACTGGAGGCAGAGAAACAGTACGCTGTGGATGAGAAGCTAGATCCACTACAGCTAGAGGTCCAACAACTGCAGAGAACACTGGAGAATAGGAACGCTCAACTGCAGGTCAGAAAGGTGGTGGATAAACACTGAGACTAGACAGCATAGTGTATCAAGATTGAAGGCTGAAGTCACTAGGCAGCCATCTTGGGAGGCCAATACATACACAGATCTGTGATTCAAATTCTGATTGTTGCCTAGGTTGAGTTTTGTACATTTTCTAAGTAGATTTATATAAATAATGAAAGGTTTGCGGAAACACCACGTGCGAATAATTTTTTAACTAAGAGAATGGTTCTGAAAAGAACCAGAGGTATAAACTCGACGTTCCGGTCAGTATGCTCTGACCGTCTTTAGGAGAATGCCTAAACTCTAAGAAAGTGAATACTTCAGTAGCAAAAGGCGAAATCAATGAAGTGTGAAGTTGCATCTTGTGAGGATGCCAAGTAGACGGGATCCTAGAGCAAGCTTGGTGCCCACTGAAGTGGAACAGTAGGGTTGCAGTGTCAGTAGAGGGAGGACCTAGGGTATAGGAGACCCATCAGTCTAAGGTGGTAGCTGAGGACCTACATGTAGGGTATAGGAGACCCATCAGTCTGGAGGAGTGGGAGCCAGATGTCGTTGAGGTGAAACCCGATGTCTTGCGGAACTGTGTTGTGCTTGCGGATCTCGATGGCTTCCCGTATGCGTCTTGGATGCCAGGGCTGAATCGGTGCAATGAGTTCGGCCGCATCCCAATCAACTTTGTGGTCGTTGATGTGGGAATGTTTGACAATGGCCGATTTGTCAAAATCCCCTCGCCGTCCATGTGCTCTGTGTTCCTTGAGCCTAATAGGAAGGTTCCGACTGGTTTCGCCGATGTAGACTTTGCCGCATTCACATGGAATGTGGTAGACTCCCGGCTTGGATGAGGAGTCCTGCTTGTCCTTGTGAGTGTGGAGGCTGCCTTGGAGCTTGTTGCCAGATGAGTGGTACACCTTGACGCCGGCTTGTCGGAGGATGCGTTGCAGATGATGAGAAGCTGGACCTATGTAAGGAAGAGTGACTGAGGGAGATACAGTGGAAGGACCTTAGGTACATGTATAGGAGACCCGTTGGTCAGGTTTGCTGATCTTGATGCGGTTGGGTTTGTAGCCGTTCCGTTGTAGTGATGCCTGGATGTGCTTGAGTTCACGCTTGAGGTTGTCTTGGTCGCAGACCTCAAAGGCTCTCTGTACTAGGGTGCGGTTGACCGATGACTTGATGCTGGGGTGATGAAACGACCGCTGGTGGAGATAGCGGTCGGTGTGGGTTGGTTTCCTGTAGACGTTATGTCCCAGGGTGCCATCCGGATTCCTGGAGATCTTGACGTTTAGGCATTCTCCTGAAGACGGTCAGAGCATACTGACCGGAACGTCGAGTTTATACCTCTGGTTCTTTTCAGAACCATTCTCTTAGTTGAGAAATTATTCGCACATGGTGTTTCCGCAAACCTTTCATTATTTAGTATCTCCACCATGCAAAGCCTCAAATCTTACTTAGATTTATATACAGCAAAGCAAATTATGTTTCAAGCAATAATTTGTGAATGACCAGTCACTTGCAGTTATACATCACAAGATATTATGGCCGGTAGTCTGTTTTTTTCATTCTTGGCTAATGATTTCTAAGCTGAGAAAAATCTCTGGTTATTATTCTCTGCAAAGTTCAAGTTTTAAAAAAAACACTGCAGTCTTAATGTTTGTGCTGCAATCACATTCATGAAGGCTTCCTTGCCTGACATGTAAAACAGTCGGGAGTGTTTGGTCATAATTGTATGTCCAAATATAAACGTTTGAAACCAAACTATAATATATTTTCTGCAGATTGTTACAGGGATGAGATTTTCAGGAGTTTTCCTGATTTTAAGATTTTTTTGGTCAGGATTTTAACTGATTGCAGGATTTTTAAAGAATCCCTTTTGAAAATTTAGAAGGTGTGAATACCTCTAAAACGTTTATACATAACAAAAGAAATGGGAATTGTAAAGGGGTGCCCTTAGGTCAATGCAAACATATACCATAGACATTACATTTATGTGGGGCCCTTGGTGACTCTCAAACCTGCTGATTATTTTGTGGAATTTTCATTTTCCCCAATCACACCCCTCTTATGAATAAACCTTTGCCCATGATATTTGATGTACAGGCAGTCAAAGAGGATTTGGATAAGGAGAAGGGAGAAGGACGAAACAGGGACAGACAATATGAGGCAAGGAGTCTTTCTAGGTTTTTAAAAAAGATTTTGTTTTTAAATTTCACAAGATGGAAGCAAAGTTCTTTGAAGACTAAATAGAGTGTGAAGTAAGTGTAGTATGTGTTTGGGTTTTCAAAAAAAATGCAGATTTCTTCTGTAATTCTTGTGCATGAAAAAGAATGAAGAAAGCATTATTCATAAATACCTCAGACAGTTTAGCTATTCCTATTGGTCGAGAGCCCGTCACGTGGCCGGTCTTAAACGGATGATAAAGACATGGCTAGCTGGTCTTAAACACTTTTCCAGTGCCACAATAAAATGTGGACTCCTAAAAATCCAGTGCCTCTTACCGTTTCATTGGTTGAACGTTCACAATCCTCACGTAGGAATGCGCAACACTACCAGTGAGTCATAATTTTATAGTTCAATCCTGTCCTCACAAGCTTTTCAAATGAACAGTAAACCAGGCATTCCTTTGTTATTGTTCATCTCCTGGTACTTGTGAGTGGACTGGTGAATTGACCTATCACCGTTTGCGAGTTAGCCACGCCCCTAAGACAACCCTATGGAATTTTGTACGTTAAGTTTTGCTTGTCTCAGATTTTGCGCGTTCCACGTCCATTTGTATATCATGTAATTGATAATGGGCAATTCCACGGTTACTCGGGTTACATTTTTGATGTACTTTTGAGTTTCCTTGGGCTGTAATTACCTTACTGAAAAGGTTTAATAACTGTTATCCCCATGGTAGATAGAGTAGACCTAGACCTACCTAAGCACCAAAGATGACATCCAGAAAAAATGTGTTCTGTATGATAAACAAGACGCACAAAATTTGTTACTCACGTTACGCAAAAGGAACGTGAGTAACCGATTTTGTGCATCTTGTTTATCATACATAGCACATTTTTCTGGATGTCATCTTTGGTGCTTAGGTAGGTCTAGGTCTACTCTATCTACCATGGGGATAACAGTTATTAAACCTTTTCAGTAAGGTAATTACAGCCCAAGGAAACTCAAAAGTACATCAAAAATGTAACGTGAGAAACCGTGGAATTGCCCTCATACTTCACAAGCTGCGTTCACGCGATTCTACCGCGATAGGTTAATTGACCTGTGAATAGATGGATTCATTTAGCCCCGCCCACTGCGCACGCTGGCAACAACACATGCGCATCTCAAATACCACAGTGCAAGTTCCAGCTGCGCACATCATGCGCGCGTGCATGCATGTCAGACTTTTGCGGACGCATGTCGAACATTAAACACAACTGTGATTGACCAAAAGACCATTGGGCTGGGCTAAATGGTTTTCTGTTGACTTGCGATTGACTTGTGATTGACTTGAGTACAACTCTTCGTTAATAATCAGTTTTTAGTTTATGGTCACGCAGGTAAGTTTAGGTAACTTTTTCTTTATAATCTGTTATTTTTCTAAAGATATTGTTTTTGTTTATCCACGGTCATTTGTGCTCTTAGGAAGCATTTAAGGAACAGGAACGACGCTTGAAGGACCTTGAGACGTCTTCAGAAAACATGCAACAAGAGCTGAAGAACAAAGACAAAGAAGTCAAGGTATGGGGCCTTGCAAGGGTTGGACTTGCAAGAGAGGTGGATGTGGCAGTCTAGATACCAGTTCTTACGTTCTTATGTGTAAAGTACTTTTGCAGCCGTTGTGTAGTCTTTTTGGCCGTGCACAGCAAAGATGGTAAAAATAGCGAATGTCATGTGACTCGTTCTTGGCCAATCGTGATACAGAATCTATGGTCGAGGTGTTATAAATCCATGTATGGACATTTCTATTTCCGTTCATTGCTAATGTATTGCGTGTCGCTGTGGCATCTTATGCACTCCAACAAACGTTCAATATCATGACCAATATTTTACTTCATTTCACTAGTGCACGGTATTGCCTACAACTCTCTTGCACTCAACAATGCATTTGTTTGGACAGGATTGTACAATGCATAAAACCAGTCGGGATTCACGTGTCCGTATTTTGAGATACAGCCTATAATGCAACCCAATATACGTAGAATACATGTATTGATGAAAATTGGAAACCGAAAATACCTATAACTCCGTTAGATTTTATCCGATTCCCATATTCTGTACATCATTGGAAAGCTTATTCAATGTCCTTTCCATTAAAGCAAAAAAAATTCCAGTTTTCAAAAATTGGTCCAACTGACTGGTTTTGTGCTGGAGCAGCACAATTTATTAAAGGGAATATACAACATTTGCTAACATCAAAAAACAAAACTACCAAATTTCTACGGAAAACCTTACTAGGATGTATGTAAATGACAGTCTAAAGCATCCTGTAAAATTATGGCACCTGGTGTGAAGTCATTTTCAAGAAAAGTGGTATTTTTGTACTAATTCCCAAAGGTGGTCGGCCGACCATCGTTGGAAAAACCCACTTTTTCAACTACTGCTCCAAATTTACCATTTTTTTTCCAGTCCAAATTTTGTTTGCTATTGGTTACATGCTCATGAACGGGAGCAGGCCAGCTAGACTGTTTCCCTAACTTAACAATTTTCCGGCATCTATAAATTGATCCATTTCATCTTTAGTGGAGTCAGGGAACCAGACTACTTTGACAGTTTTGTTTTTCTTGGTTTTCCCAGCATTTTCGAACAGAAAACTTCAAACATGTCAGTGTAACAATATTTGATCTATTATACTAACCCCTCAAATAGTTCATTTCTGAATATTACAGCAAAAGCCAATGATGTACATTCCCTTTAACTGGCAAAATGTTCCATGTTTCTTTGTCTTATTTTAGGATTTACAGAATACTCTCAAGAAAGCTGAGAAGGAAAAGAAGGTACATGTTTCACTTAAATGTTGACTTTCTGATTGAACAGTATTCACATAATATTGATTATACAGTCATGGTAGTGTCTTGCATGAAACCCATGTCTTAGGTAACAGGCCGTGCCTGAGTGCTGGCTGTGTCATATAATATACATACACGTACATGTACCTGCGTAACCACACGCACGCACGAGGTAAATACATGTAGCTGGCTTGTGCCTGTTAACGGATGTAGTACTTGACCCCAAAACCTAAGTTTTTTCACAATGATGGGTTGGTTAAAACCATTGATACAAAAATTCCTCATTTTTGGAAAATGACAGTATACCATGCTTTACTATTTCGTATGATGCTTGATACTGCTATTAATAAACAATCAAGTGCGCTATTTCATAATATTTTAGCAGTTGCACTTTTGAATGTTTGCAAATCTACATTACTTTTAAGTGAAAAAAAATGAAGGACAAAATGACCCCATCTAACAACACAATTGAATGATTCAATTTTCAACGTTTATTTTTCTTTCATGTATTTTCTTAGGGGTTTTAGGCGGCTTTTATTCTGTAGTTTTGGTGAACTTTTTCTTTTTTCGCCGCAGGATTTGGAAGAAGAGGCTGATGATAAGAACAAAGAATTGAAGACGTTAGAGAGTAACACAATGAAGCGAGACAAAGCAATACAAGGACTGGCAGAAACCATCAAGGCCAAAGATAAAGAGGTTTGCTATGTTATCACCATTTATTTTGTGAAGTGCATTATTTCTCACTCGTTTTTCCCCTAACCTAGTCTAACCTGCAAGATGCAACAGCGCAGACCTCTATTCGAGTCACCAAACATTGAGTCCGAGAACGGTCACCAAACATCAAGTTTGAGTCTGAGTCACCTCTCCCGAGTCTGAGTCATGCAGGTCCAGTTTGAGTCTGAGTCAGGAGTCACAAAGGTCCAGTCCGAGTCCGAGTTAAATCGACATCATACAACTCGTCAAATCGCTCAAGTCGGCCGTCTGACTTAAGTCGCGATTGTCCGTAATGCATTTCCATGGAATTTTTTTATTTCTAAGTCGGCTTTTATAAGTCGCCATTTCGCTCAAGTCGTCGTGTTACTCTCGGTCCCCTTTCCGTAAAAAGCATTACAAAATCCTTTGTGTAAGTCGGCATTCAAAAAATCACGCATTGGCATCGACTTCCTGTACTGCGGTTGGCAAGAAGTGTTGAGTGAAAAGTGGTTTGGCACGGCCTGTGATCGCTGCATGCATCGGCGTCGAAAAAGGGTGTCCTACTGCATACATCGCATATGCATCGCGAGCATACATTGTATCAATACCAGTACCCCCTCTAAGCTGTACGCATGCGCTCTGTCCATTTTGGGGGTCGTCTTATTGAATGACTAGTGCTACAGTCAGTGCGTGCGTGGTATATACCGGACCACGCACGCATTCAATTCGTTACTGTGCTCGTACATATGAATACACGCGGTCTCCACTGTCAATACCCCAAACGTGATGATACAATTCGAGGATTAATTTGCGGGATTCAACTCAAGCATTAAGGAGATAAACCAGGGTAAATCGCAGCAAATTAGTGCAATGAATCATGTGTGCAAAAGGCCATTCATGTAAGTCCGCAAAAGGACGACTTACAGCAGATGTCGGCATTCGCGTAAGTGGTCACAAATTCTCGGGTCATGATAGTGCCAATTTAGCCAGAGTTTACTGTATTGGAAATAAATTTTGAGGTACTGCTAAAATCGCACAGTGTAAATGTTTCAGTGTTTTCACAGCTCTTTTCTAAATTAATGAACTGGAAATACTATCAAGCCTGCATTTACGCAATATCAAGTGTGGAGGCTGGGGTTCATGTTTCGATACATTGATTTCCAAAGTCAATATTGCAAACAAGCCAGCCGCATGCGCTGTGTTGTGTACATATACCGTACATGATGTGTTTCTTTTGCACCGCACAGACTGTATCGTCTGCTCAGGAGAGGATCTTCCAAATAATTATAATGTTGAAAAAAATAAGTGATTTGTGGTACTTTTGGTCGAGTTCAAGTCACGCAGGTCGAGTCCGAGTCTGCAGGGTCGATTCCGAGTCCGAGTCATTTGTCATCATGACTCGAGTCCGAGTCATGAGGCATGCAAGTCTGGCAGCAGGTGTAAAAGTCTGTGGGACCTTGCTGCATTGAGCCATCAACACCAGTGCATCAATGGCCAATTCTGAGACACTGAGAGCTAGTCCCATTGCACAATGCCACAGTTGTATCCCGCTGCAGTTGGCGACCACAGACTCTGAGGCTTGGCTGTGAGAATTTGCCCTGATGGATCTTGCTACACTGAGCAGGCTTCTTACTTTGACAAGTGTTGCCTGTTGTTGCCTTTGACAAAGTTTCTAGACAAAATACCCAATAGAGTAACGGTAAACAAGTGAAAGCAATTTTCTGTATTATGTTTTCTTTTTGAGAAACTTTTCAGTGTGTGGCTCAGGTTTTTAGATATGTCCACTTTTTTCCTGATTAACTTGTTTTTGTTTTTTGGTGATTGTTTTTAGATTCGTCTGCTTTGTGATCAAGCTGACGATCGCGAGAACGCCCTCACACAGGCACGCGAGGCCATGCACAAAGCGCAGAGGAACAAATACGAGGTGCGTAGTCGTGTACAGTTGTAAAACCAGAACGTGACGAAATTTCAAAAGTGGAAATCAAAATGTCGTGTGACGCTTGTGTTGCCGGTGTATCAAAGGTATCTGAGATTTTGGACAAATCTTGCATTCAAAGTAAGTTTTGTTCCTAGGCATGTTAGGAATGACAAAATTAAAATTAACAAGGCTTACAGAGCTACGCCATTGTAGCGGTAGGATATGAGAACCTCGTGTTTGTAATCTCCGTCACAACAGGGAGCACCGAGGCCTTTGATTTTGATGATCGATTGAATTTTTCCTTTTTAACTTCCAAGTATTTCAGCATTTGATTGTTGCTGAGTAAAGTCTTTTTTTCCCGTTATCTTAACAGAAAAGAATTCTTGTTTCAAGACAATTTTTCATGTAAGCGAGACAAGAACATAATATCTCTTGGAGGGACATTTTCTGATTTTCAGACAACTATTGTAGCTGTTAACTTTTAGCATTTTGTCGATGGACACTTACGTAACCCTGATTGTGGTAAACACGACAGCATGCAAGCTACAACTTTGAATGTATTTCTATACAGAAGATATTGACATTAGTGTTTCTGAAATCCTCTGGTTCTTTTTCACTGTTTAGGGGATGGAGCAGTACCAAGCTGCCATGGTTGATATGGAGGGCAAGCTAGCTGAGCAGAAAGCAAACCTGCACAGCAAACAGCGGGAGAATGAGGTATGGTATCATACTGTGGAGTTCAATTTTCATACTCGGATAAAATTCAAACAGTATAACATTTCATTTCAAGCTGATAAACTTACTCATCTGTTCATCTGTATTGTACTTTTTGTTTTCCATCGGGATTGAACCTTAGACCACGGACAGCAGGTCCAGTGGTCTACCTTTGAGATATATGTCCCTGAAAGTGAAATTGACATTCCTATAGCTACCTTTATTTCAAATTGAACTTTATTAATTTGTTCTGGCTGGCATAAGAAGATTGAAAATTTCATTTAAGGCCAAGGGAATTTGTAAGAAGTTAGACTCGAACCAAAGACCTTGGGCAGCACTTTTAGTGGTGTGCCATTGATATTGCTTTCCTTGAAAAGGACGTTGCTTATAAACGTATTTAATTCCAGAGAAAATTCAGTGCAATGCTGAGGAAATTTGTCACAAGTTAGACTCGAACCCATGGCCTTGGACAGCAGCTCCAGTGGGTTTACAGTTGAGGTTGACTTCCCTGAATATTACATTCCTGAAATCATACTAATTTTAAGTGAAGATTCATTCATATATTAGCTATTAAAGGAAATCTGGCACAAGTGGGACTTGAACCTGAAGCCGCCCTCGGGTTGAATTTTCAGGATCAAGCTGCACCTGCGCTGCAGCCGTCCGGAACATATCAGTCTCCAATTATTTTGGGACCTGAGTGTACATGTTACTTCGATGATATTAAGATGATCGGCATCGACGCTGAAAAAAAAATTCAACAGTCACAACAGTAGAATAATGTCAACTTTTGCGACGCGACAGAACGCGTTCCCGATAGATGGGAATCAATCGCAGTCGACCTGTGTGACGTTATGATGTCATGCGTGCATCTAGATCATCTAATTTGATTGTGAATCGTCATTGCATTGTTGGTGGGCGACATAGCGTGGTTGCGATTTTTCTGTGTTGAGATGCCGTTTGTTCCATATTCATAAATACCTCAGACAGTTTAGCTATTCCTATTGGTCGAGAGCCCGTCACGTGGCCGGTCTTAAGCGGATGATAAAGACATGGCTAGCTGGTCTTAAACACTTTTCCAGTGTCACAATAAAATGTGGACTCCTAAAAATCCAGTGCCTCTTACCGCTTCATTGGTTGAACGTTCACAATCCTCACGTAGGCATGCGCAACACTACAAGCGAGTGGGAATTTTATAGTTCTAAATTCAAAACGCAACGCCCCAGGTGCGTTCTGCGTGACATCGCGCAGAACATGCTACGCGCGCGTCAACCTCCATAAAAGGGTTGTTTACATCTTACTCGCCAGCTGAACAGTCCATTATTTTGCTAGAGGGATGTTTCAAAAAGCATGAAGTGAACTTGTTGAACAAAATCGGGATTTTTTGAACGAATTATTTGATATTTTTTTACGGATAAGGCTCGGGTAATTATCAGCACCCAGACTCTAAGCGGTATTAAACGAGTGATAAAAACCTCCGGAGCACACATTTATTCCCTTAGTAATCACACAATTTCTTAGTTCTGTGACCTGAGCTTGAATTTTGTGCTTGATCCTGATGGTTTCGCCGCGGTCAAGGCAAATTGCAGGTTGACCTGAGGATGGCTTAAGATCTTAAAAAACAGTGGTCTGCTGTTGGCAGCACAATCCCTGAAAATGATATTCCTACAATCGCTTATGTTTCAAATTTGAACTTTATAAATTTGTTCTTTCTGGCATTAGTAAATTACAGCGTAGATTTGTACCCGTCCTGTGTGTCTCTTATCAAAATTTGTCATTTTGTTTTCGCCGGGTACTCAGCGGCTGCAAAAAACCCTCGCGAGGAAGCAACAGGAGCTGGACGGACTGAGGCATGATGGGAATGAAGCGGAGCAGCATCTGAACGACCTGCTAGAGCAGCGAGAACTCACCATCAAGGTTGGCATGGTTCCCTTGGTTCAATTCTTCCACTAGTCGGTCCAAATTGTTTGCCTTAACCCTAACCCTCCTCAATCCTCCAAAATAAGCCTTTTCGGAGTTCCAACTGCGCATTCATAACCTGTGACAACGCGCATTGTTTGTCTCAAATGGCCTTTGACAACATCGCGCCACTGACTTTACAAAAAGGCTGTTTGTGCATTGTGGGTACTGTCAAAGGGCATTTGAGACAAACAATGTGCGTTGTCACAGGTTACGAATGCGCGCAGTTGGAACTCCGAAAAGGCTTATTGGGGCTGATTGGGGCTGAACGGCAAGAAAGTGTTGGTTGATCTAGGAGGACGCATTACGTCAAGTTTGTAGGCTGTACCCTGCATTGTTCATGTTCAGTCATGCAAAATTGAGCCCTGCATTATGCTCAATGCGATATCATCTGCACTGCTTCTGAATACAATTGGCACTGCCTGAACCCTTTAAAGAGGTTGTGGAATGCTCGAAACCATTTCCGTCATTTTTTTGGTATATGTAGCCTAAGGTGTGATAAAATAAAAACGACTATTGTTTCTGTCATGAAATGAGTACAAAAGGTACTTTTGAGAGCTGTTTTTCAGGTCCTGTTTCGACCCGAACGTGCAATTTGTGTAAAAGTCATCGTTGCGGGCAGCAAACAAAACACAGTAAATCGTGACGTAATAAACAGGACTCGTATATGCTACTCTGCATCGTGAGTCCTGTTTATTACGTCACGATTTACTGTTTTTTGTTTGCTGCCCGCAATGACGACTTTTACACAAATTGCACATTCGGGTCGAAACAGGCATGACAGGACTTGAAAAACAGCTCTCAAAAGTACCTTTTGTACTCATTTCATGACAGAAATAATAGTCGTTTTTATTTTATCACACCTTAGGCTACATATACCCGAAAAATGACGGAAATGGTTTCGAGCATTCCACAACCTCTTTAACGGTCAATGCTGGAGGGTTTGAAGGATTGAGGCAATGGTCACCCCACAACTGAACAAATTCAAGAAGTAAGGGATGATTTTGGAGGATTGAGGCTGAACCCAATTTTGACATGGTGGCAATTGGAGGATTTTGCAGGATTGAGGATGGTTCCTAGCCAAAAGGGCCTAGGGGGTTAGGGTTAAACTGTACTCCATTTACATGTACATTGTGACTTTTCAGTACTGATCATGACTGAAGCCATAAAACCATAGAGTGCGCGGGCAGTTTTTGGCGCTACAGGGAGGCGTACAATGCCTAATGGGGGAATATGCAGCAGAAATCACAATTTGAATGTGTGTTTAGCCCAACCCTTCCGATGATTCTGTAACCAAGGAAAAGCCGGATTTCAAAAAACCCGTAGAATGCTCCATTGGTTTACTGCATCTTATACAATTACGAAGGATTCAAAAATTTACCAAGCAAGGAAATCTAGGAAAAAAGTTAGGATTGATACACCTAATCAAGGTGTTCTCTTGTGAGAGGTTATGTACATGTATAGTAGAAACTTTCTAGTGATATCATTACTCTTTGCCCTTTGACCTTTGACCTCCAACAGGAGTTGAAAGGTCAGTTACAGGATGCTAAGCTGAACACCGATGATAAAGTGGATGCCATTGAACAGCACTATCAGGTGAGTTCTTTGGATGAAATTAGTCTGTGATTCATAATTTAGAGACGCCAGAATAACGGACTCCATTAGTGACCAAGAGAGGGCGCTGTTTCACGAAGCAACATCACATGGACCATTTCATGGCTATCGCCATCTTTGCACTCTCATGGTAATCTTGGTGGCATTTCTTTGAAAATATGTCCTGTCATGCCTTTGAATCTTGAGCATGATCGAGCATACATTTTCTGTGTATTTCCCAGTGAAATGCTCCTTGAGATTAAAGGGAATATACATCATTTGCTTTTGCTGTAATTTTCAGAAATGGATGGAATTGGGGGGTTGGAAATATATAGCAAATATAGTTACACTGACTTTTTTGAGGTTTTGGGTTCGAAAATGCTATAAAAACCAAGAAAAACAATCATTTTCTTGAGTCTGGTTCCCTGACTCCATATAAGAAGAAACAGAGCAGTTTACATACATTGGGGAATTGTAAGGTCAGGGAACCAGTCTAGCTGGCTCGTACCCGTTCATAGGTTTGTAATCGATTGCAAACAAGTGCGATGGTCAATTGGGGCCAGTATTTGAAAAAAAAGCCAGTTTTTTCCAACGCTCATCGGCCGATCAGCGTTGGAAATTGATACAAAAATACCACTTTTCTTGAAAATGACAGTATACCAGGTGCCATGATTTTACAGGATGCTTTACACTGTCATTCACTAACAGTCCAGCAAGGTATTTCAAAATGATTTGGTAGTTTTATTTTTTGATGTTTGCAAATGTTGTATTTTCCCTTTAACTAATGCCAATTTGTCGAGTTCCCTGAATGTTTTTCATTAATTGTTAACTGTTGCATGGGATGGTACCAGACTATTTATTCACGGGTTGGCCATTTTTGTCGAGTTCCCTTAATGTATTTCATTAATTGTTAACTGTTGAATGGGATGGCGCCAGACTATTTATGCAGGCACAATGCAGCCTTACTTACTGTTTTTTTTTAAATCTGGCTTTAAACATTAGGGAATGTTTACTTACAAATTCTAAATTATTCATTGAAGCAGACTGGAATTAATTAGAAATTAACTTGCTTTCATTTCTCTACACAAGTTCCAAAAATCAAGATTTTACCTCGCTCTTAATCCAATATGGCCGACTCGTGAATAAGGCCCATTGGTGCTCAATGCGCTACATCATTATTACCCTGCTCATCAGACCACTGAAACATTCCAAAGGCAAATTCAGCTCCCTGGGGAGTATACAGCTTGATGCTGCCATTTCGGCGCAAAGCGGCTAAAATCAGTCACAATAACCATCTCTGCCCTCACAGGTACCCATGTACTCCTGGGTTGGGAGAAGCAATGAGGGACACATGTCTCAACCTCGTCCCCAGTGCTTACTTTATTTCCAACCGCGTTTCCAATAGTAAACCCTGGATAGCAAACTTTCTTCCTGTATCGTGATTGGATACCGCAATTGGCTAGTAATGGATTTTTATCGTGTACTTGGTGCTATATATTCACAACGTGCAGTACGTGTTTTTTGCGATCATTCGTCCACGCCTTCTCGAAAATACTTATTTCCTTTCCAATTTGCTCATATTAATATGAAATATGATACTGCATGTTGTCTCGATAAGATCGTAACAGTTTGATTTCAAAAATTGTGTTTTCGTAACTCACGCCGTGCTCGCGCTGCTACGAATTGACTCTGTTTTTACCCCAGACACCGCATACAAAAACAAACGCTAATGTGTAACGCATATCCAGGCACCAGACTGTTCCTCATTTGCATATGTGTTCAAAAATCTTGCACATGCAAATGATCCAATACCAGGGTGAGAGAGCAGGTAGTGGTGGGCGCGTACTGCTCGACACCCTGGGGACGAGGTTGCACATGTCTTGCCCAAGGGCACACGCACTACAACCCCAGGCTGGACTCGAACCCACAACCTGCAGAATTACCCGCAAACCACTATTTCAGTGCTCCAGACCATGACTCACTCATTGTCACAGCCACGTGACCACAGAGATGGCGGTATCTGTGAAATGTCTATAGGGAGTACACTTGCACTTCCTTAATTGGTGCGCGCTGTTCATAATTTGAATGAAAAAAATGTCTGCTGAGGGAGGTGGGTAAAGAAGAACAAATCAACAATTTAAAGGGAATGTTCATCATTGGCTTTTGCTGTAATTTTCAGAAATGAACTATTTGAGGGGTTAGTATAATACATCAAATATTGTTACACTGACATATTTGAAGTTTTGTGTTCGAAAATGCTGGAAAAACCAAGAAAAACAAAAATGTTCAAGTAGTCTGGTTCCTTGACTCCACTAAAGATAAAATGGATCAATTTATAGATGCCGGAAAATTGTAAGGTAAGGGAACCAGTCTAGCTGGCCTGCACCCGTTCATGAACATGTAACCAATAGCAAACAAAATTTGGACCGAAAAAAGTGTAAAGTTGGAGCAGTAGTTGAAAAAAAGTTAGGTTTTTCCAACGGTGGTCGGCCGACCACCGTTGGAAATGTATACAAAAATACCATTTTCTTGAAAATGACTTCACACCAGGTGCCGTTATTTTACAGGATGCTTTAGACTGTCATTTACCAACATCCTAGTAAGGTATTTCGTAAAAACTTGGTAGTTTTATTTTTCGATGTTTGCAAATGTTGTATATTCCCTTTAATTTGCGTTTCACTCCTGTGTAGCAATTGGAACATATCCGTGCTGTGTAGACGCGTTACGATAGCAAGTTTCTAATGACATCACTAGACCACACAAACTGATACCCTATCCAGTACGCTGACCATAACCACTCTCTTGAGAAATCTGTCTATCATTTCACTTGGTTTGTCAGGGTTTATTGGAAGATGGCCAGCAACAGCTGCAGAATAAAGACAAGATCATCCAGCGATTGACCAAAGGTGTACAGGACAAAGACAGACTGGTCAAGGTTGGTCCCAATTTAGTTTCTTTTAACATCTCAGCAGGTTTTAATTGCTAACTGTTCGATCCCTACGCTATAGCGTCTACTAAGAATGAAATCTTTCCTTTAATGAATCTCTGGACCATTTGGAAAAAATCTCCCAAACTCTTTGCAGTTCTGCTCCCAAACCTCCCTATCCATTCCACCAGAGCTGAAGTTGAGCCTGTTTTTTTCTGAGTTCGCCAAGAGTACAGAGATCAAATTTGAAATAATATTCTATATACTTGATCCATAAATACCTCAGACAGTTTAGCCATTCCTATTGGTCGAGAGTCCCATCACGTGGCCGGTCTTAAACGGATGATAAAGACATGGCTAGCTGGTCTTAAACACTTTTCCAGTGTCACATAAAATGTGGACTCCTAAAAATCCAGTGCCTCTTACCGTTTTTATTGGTTCAACGTTCACAGTCCTTAAGTAGGCATGCGAAACACTACCAGTGAGTCAGAATTTTATAGTTCTAAATTCAAAACACAACAGCCCAGGTGCGTTCTGCGCGACATCGCACAGAACGTGCCACGCGTGCGTCAATCTCCATAAAAGGGTTGTTTACATCTTAATTGCCAGCTGAACACTCCATTATTTAGCTAAAGGGGTGTTTCAAAAAGCATGAAGTGAACTTGTTGAACAAAATCGGGATTTTTTGACCGAAATGTTATATATTTTTTTGACCGAAAAGGTATTTATGAATGGGAATAAATATGTGCTCGGTCGGTATTAATCACTCTGTTTAAAACCGCTTAGAGTCTGGGTGCTGATAATTACCCTCGCCTCCGGCTCGGGTAATTATCAGCACCCAGACTCGCCTCCGGCTCGGGTAATTATCAGCACCCAGACTCTAAGCGGTCTTAAACAGCTCAACCTCTCGAGCACACATTTATTCCCTTAATAACAAGCCTCTGGCTCGGGTAATTATCAGCACCCAGACTCTAAGCGGTCTTAAACAGAGTGATTAAAACCTCTCGAGCACACATTTATTCCCTCAATAACAATCCAGTATGGTCATGAGTGTTCAGGTATTGAGGCTTTTGGAAAGAAGTCACAGAATGGACCCTGTTAGGGCTGTGCATCAGAACCGGATACCCGAATACCCGACAGTAGTTGTCAGGAACCAGTTCCAGATTATGGAATCGAGTACCCGTAACCAACTTTACAAATTACTTAGTAACTTCTCACACATTGAGAAAAGAAAGCTTTTGATTGTCATTTGTGGGGAATTTTCAAAATGAAGACCAGGTAACATGGGAAGGCGGGGGAGTGTGTGGCCTAGTGGTTAGGATTCGTGACTCGCGATCAGAGGGTCCGGGGTTCGAATCCAGCCGCTGGCCATATATTGTGTCCTTGGGCAAGCCACTTCACCCCCACTTGCCCCTCTCCACCCAGGAGTATAAATGGGTACCAGCATTAGCTGGGGAGTAACCTGCGATGGACTGGCATCCCATTCAGGGGGAGTAGAAATATTCTCAGTCGTTTCATGCCAAGGAAACCGGAGATAAACACCGGCCTGATGAGCCACATTGGCTCGGGACAGACTTTACTTTACTTTTAACATGGGAAGGCAAATGCAATCTTATGCCTACATGTAGGTTTACATGGGGACTGGGGAAAAAAACAGGCTACAGCTCTGTTTCCCACACGACCAACCCAAACTTTTGGTTAAAAAAACGGAAAGATTTCCATATACGAAGTTCACTTATTTTCCTCTGTGTTGACTAACAAGCCCCCAGATAGCAATTTCATGCCATCAAAGTCAATTTGAGCAGTGAGAAAATACAAGCATTTTCTTAGAAAACACTTCGAATTTTTCAGTCCAATCTCATAGGGTTTGTACACAGGGTGTTGATTGAACTGCGTTTATGGAAATCTTTCCTAAAAAACTGCCACTTTCTTAATTGCTTGAGAATGACCAATGCTTTTTGAATGTCCTGAATTCCTTTGCATTTTACATCTTGATTATTTTCTTGCACCGTTTAACAACTTATGACATTTACTTGAATAACTTGGCAAATGTCAACTGATTTTGATTCCTAACACTGCATGTATGCATCTTGCTAACCGAATCCTGCTGTCTGCATATTGACAGGAATATATGGAACTTGCCCGAGATGCCAATAAACCAACTCATGTAAGTGTGTCGTGTGATCAGTGTTCACCTATCAGATTCAGCGTCTGAATTGTTGAAGTGCTTGAAGTTTTCTTTCCAAATTCTTTACATGCAAGTCTGTCACAACTAAAAACAAGTGCGAGTGCACAATAAGCTCTGGCCATCTTGCTTGAAAGTCTTGCGTAATGCTGATCGGAAATTGTGCGTACAAGCCCAGGCGCCATCCCATGCGAAAATCACGCCGCGCTAGTTTTTCCAAATTTACCAAAATATGCCCCCCAAGTTTTCCATAAAATATAGCGTGTATAGCGCGGTATATAGGGCGCTGTATACCACGTGACTATAACATTACTGCACATATTTTGCCTCCATTGACAAAAGTTTATATTTTATGGGAAACTTAGGGGGCTCATTTTTGGTCAATTTTCCGGGGACAAACCAACCACCAAGTGTCATGTAGAAGCTCCTGCCAGAGCTTAACAATCCAAGAAGAACAAATACGTTAATATTGCATTGTTATCAAACAAAAACTTAAAAGCTGTTGCGCCGTTGGTTGAAAGAGTTCTGAAGAAATAATTTTCTAGAACATGAATGTTCACTCAGAAATATATACCTTATTACTACTAACGCACGCAGAGCGGCCTTATAGCTCCAATGTAACATATTTCTTCCCATGCACTCTTACTGATCGTCCTTTGCACTTTCAGTCCACCACTACCCTACTCAACTGTCCCTCCCTCACCTTTCTGAAAATATCATACCTAAGGGACCGTGACCATTCAGCCCTGGTATGAAAAGGTCCCCCCCGTACCTCGTTCGGTCCAAAGCCAGTCCGGTCTTCAGCCCAGTCTCGTCCGGTACATGGTCCTGTCTGACCAGAAGTTTTGAAGTCAGTCAGGCGCATCAATTTATTGCCCTTCAGAGAACGTCCAGAGCAAAACAATAGCAGACTTACCGGATTAAAGATAAAATCCTTCCATAACGCCTTGGTAATTTACGGTCCCATTGTGCGCGAATCCGCATGGCAGGGGTTTTGATCTGTGCCGACGAAAGTGTTCTATTGTTTCGCGCTGAGAGACGAAAACCACAAGCGGGTTTCTTCTGGGATATATTACATGTGTCAATACTTGCAAACAATAGACCCAAGGATAGAGGAGTTCCTGATTAGCAACCGGACCAGCTCCTGGGCCGGTAGCTGGGACGGTACGAGAGGACTTCTTGGGAGGGTACGAGCTTACCGGGGAGCCCTTTTCATACCGGGGCTGAATGGTCACGGGCCCTAAACCAGCTAAATATTATCACCAAACACAAGACAACATCACTTAAACACAACTTGTATTCTGCTACTATTTTATTTCCTTTCACCATGTATGCGCCAACAATTTATGAACTGTGCATCTTTAGATCCATTTCACATTATGAGTCAGGCACTGTGCCGCTTATACTTTGTCTTATAAAGTTGAACATAGAAAACAACTGCAGCAGGTTTGAAGCTGCGATCTCTAGATTGCCGTTCTGGTGCTCTACCTATTGAGCTATCCAGCCCTATGTTGGTAGTTAGTATACAAATAATGAATGTTTATGAGTGCAATGGTGTGAACATTTTCATGAATTGAACGATTGAATGGAACATTCCATCTTTCAACGAATGAAAATATTCTCACCATTGCACGAAGGCAAAACATTCATTGTTTGTATCCAAGTAGATCTTTGTCATTCGATTGTAGGATAAAACTTTAAGAACAAACAAAACTCACAAAAATTGTATCTTATCCACTACTTTTCTTCAGCTTATTCCAGGCTAACAAAGGTTTAAAAGTCAAATCATTGACAATAATGAAAACTAACGTTGTAGGTTCTTAAACCGATGCAGAAACTCAGCAAGGCGACTGTATCAACTGCAAAGGCAAGTTTTGTACTGCTATTGTGCAAAATGAGGTCTAAATAGCGCAAAGATCATATAGCGCCAGGCTGCTGGGTGTAAGTCTGCCCGCGGCATGCAATAAATCAAAAGGAATGGGATACAAATGCACGGTGAATGGAACCATAAATGCATGGTTATGACGTAGGCCGTGCAATGGTTCGATTTAATCATGAATGCCGCTTGACCTACAATCCTCCAGTCAAATGACAAGGATTTACTTCGGTGTTATATAAAGCTGGACAGCCCAGTTGGTAGAGCACCAGAATGGTAATCTTGAGGTCGCAGGTTCATATCCCCGCTCCAGTCAATTTCTTTGTTCAACTTGATAAACAAATCATTACAATGTCCTTATTCACTTTCCCTTTGTGGTTTGTTAAAAAACATACAGTAAAATGTTGTGAGGAAAACAATATTCACAGTACTGTTGTACTGTGGTACGGAGAGCCATGTATTCCAATGATAACAGTGAAAATAAGCTACAGATTTAGAGTTGGACTTGATTTTCTTTTTGGAACTGTATTGCTGCAACAGGCTCTCCATAGGAAAGTGTATTGGTATACCAATATCGTGTGCATAAAAACTGCACATTTTTTTTTTTTGAGAGCCTATTTTTTTTCTACGAACAGATTTCATGATAAAACAGATGATTTCCTTACTGTTTCAGATTGATAAGGTATTACATGATTTCATTTGCTAGCTGAATAGTTGGTCTTTTCATAAATTTAGGATGATAATGGCGGTAATAGTACGTTGATACAAACGTTACGGGAGCGACTCAATCAACGGGATAAAGCTGTGGAGGTAGGTCATCTTAGCACACTAGTTTTATATAACTCCAGCAGCATTGAATACAGATGTATCACTGCTATACTGTAAAGTGCAAAATGTGTTAAGTGTGTTTTCTTGAGTTGATCGTCCTCAAACCGGGTAAATAGTCGTCTGATATTCAACAAAGAGTCGTTGGATCTCAGCTCGAAATTGGTTAAAACGTAAAACAAAATGGCGGCCGTGCGATGCAATTTTGAAGGAAAACTAGCTCTCATTGGACTGTACAGCTACTTTGAAATTTCAACTTTAATATTCCGTTCTAATTCATAATTATTCAATGAATTTTCTATTTACAACTTTACACACATTGCCTCGGTATTATAATCTCGTTAATGTAATGTTTATGGCATAAAACTGGCTTAGAAATGACTCCTCTTATTTTGCGATGACCACTAGACATGTCGTAACTTGCGACGTGTTTTAAGCCGTTGTCAAGGAACTTACGACGCGTTCAACACATCGCAACTTTCGTGAAATGGAAGATACGACGCGTCGCGAGTTGCAACGTGTTACAATGTTTGTTTACGTACAGGCTGCCTAGCGCGCTATGCAGCCGAACGACATCAACGGTAGAGGGCGCTATCGACGAGGCGAACCAAATCCAGTCTTGGTGATTCGGGCACGCGCACCACCATGAATAATAGAGCATGGGTTGTGCATAATGTTTCTGTATATGGGCAATTCCACGGTTACTCACGTTACATTTTTGATGTACCGTACTTTTGAGTTTCCTTGGGCTGTAATTAATACTGAAAAGGTTTAATAACTGTTATCCCCATGGTTGATAGAGTAGACCTAGACCTACCTAAGCACCAAAGATGACATCCAGAAAAATGTGTTATGTATGATAAACAAGACGCACAAACTCGGTTACTCATGTTACGAAAATGTAATGTAAGTAACCGATTTTGTGCGTCTTGTTTATCATACATAACACATTTTTCTGGATGTCATCTTTGGTGCTTAGGTACATGTAGGTCTAGGTGTACTCTATCTACCATGGGGATAACAGTTATGAAACCTTTTCAGTAAGGTAATTACAGCCCAAGGAAACTCAAAAGCACATCAAAAATTTAACGTGAGTAACCGTGGAATTGCCCATATCACCTAGACTTGTTAGTACACGTAGTGCTGGGTCCTTGCTCTAGTGTGTGGTTTGTATCGTGGCTTTTCCAGTGGATGTATTGAAAATAAGGAGTCAATGTATTGGCCAATACGTTAACTCCTTACTTGGGAAGATAGTTAAAATTTATGGATAAAGTCTTTGTAAAATTAATCCCAATCAAAGAATGAATAGGTCTTACTACTGAAACATAAGCCAAGAGTTGATTTCTCAATCTCCTCACATCGATGTTTCAGCAGTTTGCAAAGCAATATCTACTTGTATTAGGTCTGTGTACGCTGGGGTCTGGCACACCAAAGGTTTAACACTTATGCACCGCCCGCTCAATTACAAATTCAAAACCGTCTACCATTTTCTGAGCTTGCCGTAGTCGCCCCCTGTTAGCAGTAAAAATACTTGCCTGTCTGGCCGGCGTTCATCCACATATAGCCCACACTATATCGAAACCGATATGCCCAAAACCGTGACGCACGATCAGTAAATAAGCATTTCATTTTCCTCTACGCAAACAGTGCATTGTGTGTGCGAATCCGTTGGATTAACCGTCACGTTTTCTTAAAACAGTAATGACGCGCTTAAGTTGTTTGCGTACGTTCTACTTGCTCGTTGCATTTAGAATACACTTTCAAAATTCAATCCATCTCATTTCATTATGTTCTACAGACATGCACATGAATTCAAAATGTCTGCGCCCACGATGGCTTCAAAGCATCTCTGCGAGCAAGAATGAGGAGTTAGCGCTTTATTAATTTAATATACCGTAGCTCTATGAATCGCCCTCATGTACCCAATGACATTTGCTTGGATCCTGAATCCACATTCAGTATTGATTCTATTCAATTTTGGCATGAAGTTAATACTGCAGCCTTTGGAACATTTTGTGAAAGCCCTTTAGTGGAAATGTGTGTGTGCTGTTTAATCAACACATTGATGCCTCTCACACTAGGATATAGAGACTGAAAACAGCCATGGTGGAGTTTGTCCTTTTGACCTCTGGTGTGGGGTCAAGTCATTTACATGCACACAATTTTAGACGCGCTGACAGCATTACCAGTCCTCATAAACATGTACATAAGGTTAACTCTCCAGTCTATAAGCTCAGCTATGTTTCTGATGTTGGCTTTGTCTCCGGTTATAACCTATTCCCTCCAAAAAACAGGCCGTTTTAACAGATTTTGGAGGATTGAGGCTGAATGGCAAATGAAAGTCATTTGATTTTGGAGGATGCATTGTGTCAAGGATGTAGGCTGCACCCTGCCTTATTTTTGTTCATCGTTCATATTTGTGACCTGTTCTGTCAAAATCAGACTTTTCTGGGCATAAGGTCGAAAATGAGATTTTTGCATATTGTTAAAATATGTACATTTTCCTTTTATTAGGTGGTTTAATTATTGAAACCAGTAATTCCTGGGCAAAGTTATGCTATTTTGAAGTTCATTGTGTCAAAAAGTAGATACGGAGAAAATGGCCACGAACGTCACAAAACAGACATTTCTTTAGCTGATATACCCCAACAAATCATCAAAAAATACTATATTTAGAGTTCAAATTAGGGTTTCAAACTTTTATAGTATATTTTAGACATGTTCAGGATTACAAATGTGCAAAAATTAGAAAATCGAAAAAAAATTACCCCCACAGCGTTTTTTGGCCCTATCTTAATTTCAACCTCTGCCCAGAAGCGTCTGCTTTTGACAGAACAGGTCACATTTATGTATTATTTATGCATACCACGGTCCATACCGCACGCCAGCATATCACGCCATTCAAAAGTGTGTGCACCATTCCTGCTGCATGCGCAGATAATTGCTGCAAAGTTTGTGAACAGTGTCCTTGTTCCAACTTTACTATGAGTCAAGTTTGCTTGAAGATTAATCCGTTGGCCCACTCGCATTCAGGGAACACGTCTAAGCATGCGCGCGGCGTGCAATAAATCAAAAGGGATGAAACGAAAATGCACAATGAATGGAACCAAAAGTGCACGGTTATGACGTAGGCCGTGTAATGTTTGATTAATGAATGCTGGGTGGCCTACAATCCTCCAATCAAATGACAAGGATTTACTTGGGTGTTATAAAATTACTATTATCTTTGACCTGGCCTGTAGGAAGCCCTTGAGGAGAAGTTACAGGCAGAAGCAGCTAAGGAAGGTGAGGTGCGTCAGTTGAGAGCATCCCTGAGAGACAGAGACAGGGAACTGGAGAAGGCTCACAGTGACAACCTGGCCAACCAAGACAAAATCAATGTGAGGATCTGGATCAGAACATTAATGGGTGACCCACTGAGTTTCAGCGGACATTATAACACCTCGCTTTAATATGGATTCTGTCTCTTTATTGGCCGAAAGTGTGTCACATTGTATTAGGCCAAAAAAAAAAAGGTCTCCGGTTTCTGGTATGGAGCTTGCCCAAAAAGTGGTGCGGCGACGCGGCTTTTTTTTTTTTACCTGACTTTTTTGCTTCAAATGTCAGCTGATGACTGCAAATGGTGCCCGATTAAACTTGGTGAAAATATATGGGAGTCCAGAGAGGCCACATAAAGCTTATTTTCGATCATAACCCCATCTAAAAACACGTTAAAATTGTGCAGCAGCAGGATTCCAGTCAAACCAGTGAGTTTGGCGGTTTTAAGACATCATCTTTCATTGAAAGAAAAAACTTTTTCATTTTGCCGACGCGCATGGCTATGGCGACGCGCGCGCATACCAGAAACCGAAGACTTTTTTTTTTGGCCTTAGCTATTTATTAACTGCTTTGGGCCATGCATGTCGAAAAAGACTATAACAGAAGCCTCTCTCTGAAAAATTACTTGAGGCATAGCTACCAATGTAGCATGCGAAGGTCTGTGTTCAAATGCATGCGGCGTGGGTTGTATGCATTGTTCTCGTGAACGTGAATACGAAGTTTGGTGCTATCTGACTCAAGTTCGTCACACAGTTTCAAGAGTACTGTTGGCCGATTCCTATGTGTGTTGTCTACTTCGTCTATATTATTGGGTACATCAGTGTGCAATGGCCTATCAGCTCATCAGCTGTAGAAGGTGATAAAAACTTGAAGTTACTGGGCCAGTGGGCAGATTACAATATACAGTTTGCTAGATTTGTCTACGGATGAGCTGGTTTGGTTTAAAATTCTGTGATTTATTTATTATTTATTTTTATTTGCAGCAATTACAGAGCAATTTGAAAGAGAAAGAAGCAAAGACCAGACAACTAGAAGAAGCTATAGAAGCAGACAAGCAGGCACACAAGGTAAGGAATAAGAACAGGCAAGGCAAGAATAAGAGTAATAATGGAGGGACTGGGATCAAGTCTAAACAAAACTTGTGAATTTCTAAAGTTTACAAATCTTTGGAAATGACCATCTTTTTGGTCGTTTTTTTTTTCAAAATGACTGCGAGCCAGACACAACAAACAAGTGAGGTCTAAGAATAATATTTTGTAGTTCATGATCCTTGGGGCCTTTAACCCTAAAGCGTTCTTGTCCAGAAGCAGCCTAAATCCTCCAATATCCTCCAATGGCAATCAGTTAAAAACTCTAAGCACCTGAATCCTTCAAAATCATCCACTGATTGTTGCTGGAGGCCTCTGCCTGGATCCTTCAAAATGTTCCACTGGGTTTGCTGGCATGTTATCACATCATCAGATTTCAACGCTCTTATGAGTTCATTAGCCTGTGTAACTTATTGAAATCCTCCATTGTTATCCTGTATTGTGGATTGGCAATGCCAAGGACCTAAATAGTTGGAGTAAAGGTAAAGGGGGCGAACCTGTGTTCACAGGAACGGAGTGCCCATCTCTCTTTCATAGCGATTGGGCCAGACTCATATGCTGCTGTGGGGGATCGCCACACCTCCTCCTCCACAGCAAGTCTGTTACCTTTCCAGCATTGAATAATGCTGGTACCCATTTAACACCTGGGTTGAGAAGAGTAATTGAGGTAAAGCGCCTTACTCAAGGGCACAACAAACATGGCCACGGCGGGGCTCGAACTGCCAATCTCGCGATCACGAATCCTATGGTCTACAGCTAAACCAAACGTGTTGGAGTAAAGAGGCCGCACAATAAACAGTGGTATATGCTGGATGCCTGCACAAGTATATGCAAAAAAGCAAGTAACAGCCTGCATCCTCCAAAATCATTTTTTGGTAAAACCAGTCAGAGCCTCAATCCTCCAATTTCATACAGCCTCAATTGGGGCCTGCTAACCTGGATCCTCCATTATCCTCCAGAGGCAAATCCTGTTACGCCCTCAATCCTACAAAATCCTCCAGTGCTTCGATTTTCAAAGGGCCTTGATCCTTCAAATTCCTCCATTATGCAAAGAGGATTTTGGAGGAATTGGAAGGTTAGGGTTAGAGAACAGCAACAACCCTTTAATCACTTGGTTAAATTCATGTCTGTTGAAATTTGCTCAGGATGCTGATGACAATCAACGCCGTGCCCTCTCGGAGAGAGACAGCATCGTCCAGAAGCTACGTCAGTCCCTGGAGACAAACGAGAACATGCTCAATGAGATGCAGGTTGCTAAGCAACGGGAGAGTGGCGACGCAGCCAGGGAGCTAGACGAGATCATCGAGCAACTCAAGACGAGACTGCAGGACAAAGATAAGTTGTTGGAGGTATGTAGTAATATGACAATTGAGCTGAGCTAAATTAGGTAGATTAACCACTTCGCGCTGGGATTATTTTTGCCGAGAATTTCGATTTTTGCAAAAGGAAACATTTTTCAGCCAACTTCTGATATACAGCCAAACGCCACAAATACTGACTCACACAGGCATGTGACTTTTCCTTGGATCCGCTGATTTCCTTGGTTTTTTTTTTACTTCTCATGAATGCCATTACAATTGAAAAAAACACTGTACAAAGTCTTGTGTGGTTTTGAATTTCCTCGTTTTTTTCCTAAATTCACAGTTGCATACCTGTTCACAAGAGTCATTTCAACAGTATTTGTACGATAGTTCTTGCCGAAACCTCCAATGTTTCAATACTCCGGGGTGTGTATCAGAATGTAAATTGTACAACAATAGGCAGTGCACATCAGCCAATTAAAGATCAACACATGGTCTGCCTCCACAGACTTCACGGACTTTGTGGGTGTGTACAAAAGGCACGCGGGATTAGCGTGTTTAGATGTCACCCGGAGGCGAGTCAAGACGTCTTAACCCGTCAGCCGTGTCTGTCTATAAAAACAGCCAGTGCGTGTTATCACGTCCTCCGAGGCGAACTGGTTAAAGGTGGTTTCCTGTGGTCTTCAACAACTTCAGCTTTTGTCTCTTAACCCCAACCTTACCAACTGCATCAAACTCCATTTTGTTGATTTGCAGGAAGTCTTAGCTGAGAGATCTCAGGCAGCCGTAGCCAATGAGAAAGCAGCCCAGGATCTGCTGGACACCATCAAGGATAAAGACAACCAAATCAAGGTAAGGAGTCGTCGCAATAAAAATCCCGGGGAAAAAAAAGCTGCAGAACAATCTCTGCTGCGGGGTACTGGTTTCTGTGAGTAGCGTATCTGATTTTTCAAAAAGAACATTAGGTCGTCATGTAACCCTTTTATCATTGAGAAGAAGAGCAGACTAGTGGTGCATGCCAACAGTGTGTGTGACAGAGAGTACAATGCAAGGGTACAGTATATGTTTCTACTCATCTACGTTACTCCAGCATGTGTAGAAACATGCTGTTGATATGTTACTTTTCGGAATTCGGGAGAAAAAGCCCTCAAATATACCATGCTTTGCACTTACACTGTCATGACAATGTTTAGTTTAATTGTGTATAACAGGTTTCGACTTTAGTGGTAGCCTGCTAGCCAAATGCCAGTCAAACCAGTGGCGGGCTAGTCAAACTACTTTTTCAGTAGCCCGGCTTGCAAGTCAACAACTTTTTGGCTACGGTAAAGATGAAAGGACAGGAAGAAATATATCATAAAATTCAGAAAGCAAACTTGTATCCATTTGTGTCTAATTGTTTTAACTGTTTAGGGTTAAATTATTAGATCTGTTTATTAAATACACTGACAAGATTGCCTCAAAATACATGTTTTACATGTATGCATATTGTTGTTTATGAGACACTCTATAAATGAAAAGCATGCGGGCTAGTGAAAATGCCCGTAGGCTAGTTAAGAGTCAGTTTCAGTAGCCCCGCTGGCCAGTGAAAAAAAAAATTATGGTCGAACCCTGTATAGGCACATTTTTTGGCTTTAAAGGTACATTGTACATGTACATGTACGATCATTTGCATGTTATTTCAAAAGTAACATACAAATTATTATCAAAAAGTCTATTTAGATTAAAGACCGTACTGGTACTAAACACCCCGTGAAGTTATTTCGTCTGGCTTGCTGTCATTTAGAAGAAATCAAGAAATATGGGTGATTTCAAACAACCAGTCAATGGACTGATTTTTTTGAAATAAAGATTGGTATGGATGAAATTGTGTTTTGTGATCAAAAGGTTGTGCATAGTTTTCACTGTTTGCACCAAAGCGTAATATCCACTGAGCTGAAACTTCAACAGGTTGGGTTTTGAACATTCTTCTTTGGATTTTGAGTGGTATACATGTAACCGCAAAAGAACAAAATGCACGAAAAGCAAATGATCCTACATGTATATGCCTTTAAATCCTCAAGTGTTGTCCCAGGGACATAGGCTATGTCACATACATGTACTAACCAGTTTGGCTGGCTTGTACCAATGTGGAACTCTTTCATGTTTGGCAGCGTTTGTGTTTTTATTTTTATCAGGAGCTTCATGAGAGGCAGAACCGACTGACTGCCAACAAGAACAACGTCATCAAGGAACTACAGAAGGAACTGAACGACAAGGAATACAGCGTGCAGGTTAGTCAGGATGCCAATATTTGTAAAGGTAATAGGGTCATTTGCATTTGTCATAATTTCATGAAAAGTTAAAAACACACTTTTTCCAGTTGGGCCGAAATGAAATCTTTAGTGATCTTGTTTGTTTTTTTCTTCTGTAGGCTGCAGAAGACACTTTGTGCCGAGCTGAACAGGAACAAGCCATGCTACTCAGTAAGATGAGGGCAGCTATGGCCGATAAAGATAAAACTATCCAGGTATTCATTGTAGTAATATAAACTATCCTGATATTCGTTATAGCAGATATTCAATAAGATGAGGCAGCTATGGCGGATAAAGATAAAACTATCCAGGATTCATTGTAGTAATATAAACTATCCTGATATTCGTTATAGCAGATATTCAATAAGATGAGGCAGCTATGGCCGATAAAGATAAAACTATCCAGGTATTCATTGTAGTAATATAAACTGTCCTGATATTCATTGTAGCAGATATTCAATAAGATGAGGGCAGCTGTGGCCAATAAAGATAAAACTATATCCAGGTATTCATTGTAGTAATATAAACTATCCTGATATTCATTATAGCAGATATTCAATTAGATGAGGCAGCTATGGCTGATAACTTAGATAAAACTATCCAGGTATTCATTATAGTAATATAAACTATCCTGATATTCATTATAGCAGATATTCAATTAGATGAGGCAGCTATGGCCGATAAAGATAAAACTATCCAGGTATTCATTGTAGTAATATAAACTATCCTGATATTCATTATAGCAGATATTCAATTAGATGAGGCAGCTATGGCTGATAACTTAGATAAAACTATCCAGGTATTCATTATAGTAATATAAACTATCCTGATATTCATTATAGCAGATATTCAATAAGGTGAGGGCAACTACATGTATAGCCAATATAGATACATGTCATACTATCCAGGTATTCATTGTAGTAATATAAACTGTCCTGATATTCGTTATAGCAGATATTCAATTAGATGAGGCATCTATGGCTGATAACTTAGATAAAACTATCCAGGTATTCATTGTAGTAATATAAACTTTCCTGATATTCATTATAGCAGATATTCAATAAGGTGAGGGCAACTACATGTATAGCCAATATAGATACATGTCATACTATCCAGGTATTCATTGTAGTAATATAAACTGCCCTGATATTCGTTATAGCAGATATTTAATAAAATGAAGGCAACTATGGCTGATAAAGATAAAACTATCTGGTTATTCAGTGTAGTAATATAAACTAACCTGACATTCATTATCCCTAACTCCCTACTGTCTTTTACTAAGTACTGCACCAAGTCCGCCAAAATCCATCAATCACACTGCTTCCAATGCATGCTTTGCTTTAGGCCTCCAGGCCCGAGTCCATCGTACTCCATCAATATTTAGTCAAACCAGGCCTGCAGGACCAAGTCCCCCAAAATCCATAGCGTCTTCGCATGAGCATCAGGCTATGCAATCGGCAATGCGTTCTCCCCAACTCTCCCTTCCTTACTGTTGAGGGGGTACTTGTGCACGGAGCCCATAGCAGATATTCAAAAAGATTAGGGGAGCTATGGCCAATAAAGGGGCAATTCCAGCATTACTTGAAGAAGTGTAATGTCCGTGACAGAGCCAATATGGGAGACTTTAGGACGTTGGTTGCAGCAAACACACCGGTCCTTTTTCCATTGTTTGCGTCATATTGAGCATGCGCGCTTTAGCTTAAACATGACATAAACAGTTCAAAAAGGAGGGGTGTGTTTGCTGCCACCAATGTCTCAAAAGTCTCCCATTAACTCCAGCCTGCAGCTGCAGCTGGGCCCAATTTCATAGAGCTGCTTAAGCAGAAAATTTGCTTAAGCACAGAGAAACATTGCTTAGTAAAATTAGGTTACCGGCCAAAACTCCATGTGATGTACATTGCTTGTGACTGGTATTTAGCTGTTGTTTACTTAGCATAACAATTGCATGGTGTTTTGGCCGGTAACCTGATATTTATTAAGCAAGACGTTTTTGTGCTTATGCAAATTTTGTGCTTAAGCAGCTCTATGAAATTGGCCCTCGGTCTGTTATCTCCTTGACCAATACTAGATGATGTATGTATAAGATTTTATAAATACATTTTGAGGTTTATTCACCGAGCTCTTAAAAAGTCTGTCACAAATGCTACATTGGCATTGCTGAATGTAACATTTGGGTATTCAGGTTTTTGTTGTAGTAGTAGTCTTGTTTCAAGACTGGATGTAGATTGTGTTCCCCTATTGCAGCCAGTCCTGATTCTTGTTAAGCAAGGTCAAAGGTCAAGACACTGCAGCAGTAGAGGGCGCTATCAACATGATGAATCAAATCCAGGCATTGGAACTTTGGCACTCAGACCAGAGAACATGCTGTATTTCAAGAAGCTGTTGTCCACATATCTAATGGGGTTTTTTTTTTTGGTATTCTTTGTGTTGTTGTTGCAGAAATTGATTGAGAGTGGTCGTGAGAAAGACCGTTTGTTCCAGGAGGTCCAGCAGTCAGCATCCAGACAGAGTCCCAGCCCTACCATGATGGCCGAACTAGCCAACCTCAGAGACAAGAATAACGATTTCAAGAAGACTTTGCGCGAAAAAGAAGGTACAGAAATCAGGGTTCGACTTTAACTTTTTTATTCACTAGCCAGCCGGGCTACTGAAACAGACTCTTGTAAGGCCGCAGGCATTTTTACTAGTCAGCATGTTTTTCGTTTCTAGAGTGTCTCATGAACAACAATGTGCGTACATGTAAAAAGTGTATCCTGAGGCAATCCTGTCGGTGTTTTTAATTTAACCCTAAACAGTGAATACAAGTAGACACAAATCGATACAGGTTTGCTTTCTAAATGTAATGATTTATTTCTTACTGTCCTTTCATCTTTGCTGCAGCCCAATAATTTTTGACTCGCCAGCAGGGCTACTTAAGGAATAGTTCTACTAGCCCGCCGCTGTTTTGACTAGCATTTGGCTAGCGGGTTACTGCTTATTGTCGAACCCGGCAGAAATATCCAATTGCATTTACATGTTCCCTTTACTCTTAAATTCTGCACCCAAGATTTCCCTGTGATGTGAACGTAAAGTATGTACTTGTAGGTGCTAAATTCAATTTGGGTTTTGCTTTCCACAGATGTATTTTTTTATTAACATCGCATACTCAGTGTGTCGGAGGGCTTGCGGAAAAAAAAATTCATTCACAAGTTACTCAGATGGGACTCGAACCCACGACCTCTTGCTTACTAGTACAGATGTTCTTACCACTCAACCACCGATTTTGTCGGGGTCGGCTGGCTGGTTTGAATCTGGTAAAAGCAGTGCGTACCGCAACCATACTATTTGAAAAATACGTCGGTGAAGGTTAAAACCCAATATTGAATTTACATCTCTCGAAATCGCTGGATGTTAGTCAACCTCTTCACTTTTTATGAGTTTGACAGTAAATGTATGTAGGAGTGGGATAATAGTGTGAAGAAGCAATTATAAACGTGACGTTTGAGGAATTTAATTACATGACAAAAATTGACTGAAGCTTCGGATTTCTTCCTCAAAGATATTTCAAGTTGTAAGAAGTAAGTGAAGTAAATTTTTTATTTCCTTTATTTTTTTTGGTAGCTGCTTTGCGTGAGTTGCAGAGTGACCAGCCCGATGCAGGATTTATGGATTCACTCAGAACAGAGCTGGACAACAAGAACAAACTCCTGGCAAAAGCCAAGTAAGATTTAGGTTTTGAGACAATATGAGAGCGTGTGTGACTGAAAAGCAATATTGGGGAGGTTCTGCATCCATACGGCTACCTTTAGCTATCCCTAACTGTTTTCCATTGTTTCGAATCTTGTATAGATAGTCGTGTTCCCTAACGTGGCGCACTTCGAAGCTTACCCGACTTTCCTCGTGTAGTGTTGCCAAACCTCTTTGTTGACAAACCTCAAATTCATGCAGTAAAATACTAGTACTTTTACCTTATTAATGCTTGCTATTTAACTCTGTGAGCAATTTCGGTCTCATGAAATTTAATCCGAAATTCAAAAACGGTGGCGTCCGGAAATTGGGCACAAATTGACGGGGTGTTCCCTAACGTGGCGCACTTGAATAAATCTCGGAAAATACCAAATTAACATTTAAGAATTTCTGTAAACTTGATAAATTCTGATAAATAATTATTATCTCTACTTACATACCCAGCCAGATGTTTGTCAGAAAATTATTTTCTTGTTTTTCAGGGCATTTTCAAAGGGTTCACTTTGCACTTGAAAATAAAATCGGAAAATCACGCCAAAATAAATTTTTCTTCTAACTTTGTTACAGGTAAATAAACTCGCGATTTATGAACAGGAGTGTTTAGAACTTGATGAAATTTGACTTTCTGTGAAATTTCAGTTACAACTTTTGCTGTAGGTAGGCGCTACAGGCGAAAACTCAAAGTGCGCCAGGTTGGGGGCCGCGCCACGTTATGGTACATCAACAATATATACGCATATACCTAGTTATCAGAACCGTTACCAATAGAAGCAGTAATCCAAAAAGGCAACGTCCGATGAAAGCCTCACATCTCCAGCTAATCCTGTTTTGAAACTCAGACAAATGTCACATACATGTACGCTAGTAATTCATCCTGTTTTAATCAAGTAGTACATAATTATATATTATATAATCATGTACTACTTGATTAAAACAGGATGAATTACTAGCGTACATGTATGTGACATTTGTCTAAGTTAAACTTATCAGAAAAGAGGTTGAAAATTGAGTTAATTTACTATGCATTTTGCAATGACATCTAGTGTGCTGTGTACCCTTATAGCAGGTAGCGGGTTGCTGTGATGTCACAAGCCCACACAAATCCATGGCCTATCCGGTGCGTAAACCGTATCCGTTCCCTAGCGAAACCTCTGATCCATCCAATATCTGTTTGCATAGCAAACGTTAAATCTCCACAAAATACAGGCATGCAACTTTTCCTCGGATCTGCCGATTCCTCGTTTGTTTACATTTTTAATGCCATTACAAATTGAAAAACACTGTACTTAAAGTCTTGTGTGGTTTGGGATTTCCTTGTTGTTTCTAAATTCCCAGTTGCATGCCTGAAAATACTGACGTGATGATAAACAACAATATGAGAACTCCTGTGCAGTAAGGAATGTTTTCTAATGTATGGATGCCCCTTTGATTTCATTTCAGAAACACAATTGACTCTCTGCAGAGAGAGCAACAAGCAGAGAAACAAAACAAGCAAGAAATGGTAAGGCATTAGATTGCTGTGTGTTAAAATCCAATGATATATTTGTGTTTTATACTTGTGCTTGAACTGTATGAAAGCAATGGTGCTGTATTGAGTTTCCAGCAGAAAAAAGGTCTGAAGTGATAAGATACTAAATGTGAATTACATTTGAAGTCATCATTGAGGTGGCGTTATGCTCAATTGCGAATTAGCCATGCTCCTTAGACAACTCTATGGAGTTTTTGTACATGTACACTCATTTTTGTTTGTGTCAGATTTTGCGCGTTCCGCGTCCATTTGTATATCATGTAATTCTAACGCGATTCTAATGCGATAGGTCAATCGCATGTCATACGGGTTCTTGTAGTACAGGCATAAGGGTATTTTAAGAACCCTTTTTGTGTATAGAATATCTAGTTTACACTGTTAACCTACAATTTGCACTGCCTGTAGAAACCTGAGTGATTTCTCAGTGCATTGGTGTCTGTGACATGCGAGGCGCTCTGGCAAAATGAGTCGGAGCTGGGCAGAAGTCGAAATGAGAGTTTGCGGGTATTAGGAAAGAGAATCAAATTCTCTCCTATAATCGGACATTCTGTTGACAAGTTATGGATGTAATAAAGTTGGCATTTATCAACTTGCCAAAAAAGTAAAATACTGAGAAAAGGGCCAATTATAGTTTCAAATTTTGTATTCAGGAAAATGAAAGACTGTCGTTCCACATATTATGTACTATATCTTTAACATGTGTAGCAGACATATCAAAGATTAACAAATATGAAAAACTGAAAAATCAAAAAAAAAAAATCACCCCTTCAGTTTTTGCAGTGTTCTCCGCTACGGCCTGCGCCCAGTTCTGTCTCATTTTACCAGAGCACCTCACATATTCCCTGGTTTTTATTGCAGCAAGATGCCACGCAGAGTGCAGCGAGGGGGAGTGTGGTATTTTAAGATTTGTGACTCGTGATCAGAGGGTCAGGATTTCAAATCCAGTCACTGGCTTTATGTTGTGTCCTTGGGCAAGCCGCTTTACCCAGCTTGCCTCTCTCCATTGAGGAGTATAAACAGGTTCTGGCGTTAGCTGGGGAGTAACCTGGAATGGACTAGCATCCCATCCAGGGGGACAGAAATATTCTCAGTCGTTCCATGCCAAGGAAATCTGAGATAAGTCTGAAGAGTTCTATGGATTGGAGACAGACTTTACTTACTTTACACGAAGCGTACATGTATAGTCGTGTTCCATAACATGGCGCACTTCGAAGCTTACCCGACTTTCCTCGTGTAGTGTTGCCAAACCTCTTCGTTGACAAACCTCAAATTCATGCAGTAAAATACTAGTACTTTTACCTTATTAATGCTTGCTATTTAACCTCCGTGAACAATTTCATTTTTCGTAAAATTTAATCCGAAATTCAAAAACGGTGGCGTCCGGAAATTGGGCACAAATTAGAGGAGTGTTCCCTAACGTGGCACACTTGAATAAATCTCGGAAAATTCCAAATTAACATTTAAGAATTTCTGTAAACTTGATAAATTCTGATAACTAATTATTATCCCTACTTACATACCCAGCCAGATGTTTGTCAGAAAATTATTTTCTTATTTTTCGGGGCATTTTCAAAGGGTTCACTTTGCACTTGAAAATAAAATAGGAAAATCACGCCAAAATAAATTTTTCTTCTAACTTTGTTACGGGTAAATGAACTTGCGATTTATGAACAGGAGTGTTTAGAACTTGATGAAATTTGACTTTCTGTGAAATTTCAGTTAAAACTTTTGCTCTAGGTAGGCGCTACAGACGAAAAATCAAAGTGCGCCACGTTGGGGGCCGCGCCATGTTAGGGTACATCAACAATACATGTACATGTATGTAGTAAGCGGTTTTGTGATTTGTGTACACAGGGTAAGCTGCGTCGTCAGATCATTGAGCTAGAGAGTGAAGTGCAAGCAAAACAAGACCACATCGATGCGTTGGTACATGCGGGCAAAGTCAAAGACAACATCATTAAGGTATTCATCAGATGGAATTTGCGTCGGGGCGATGTAAAGTCAACATTGGGTTTTGCCCTTCACCAACGTATACTATTATATAAACAATGTTATTAGTCATTGTTGCAACTCATTGTTGAGTGATTGTGAGAAAAAATTAAAAAAACTACTCGTGTGGGACTCAAACCCACGACCTCCTGCTTACTAGTGCAGACGTCTTACCACTCGACCACCAAGCTGGCCTGGGTCGGCTGGCTGGTTCGAATCTGATGTACTTGCAGCAGCGGGTACCGCAATCAAACTATTCATAAGATGGAATTTGCGTCGGGGTGATGTAAATTCAATATTCGGTTTTGCCCTTCACCAGGGTTTTACATTTAAAAAGTTGAGAAGTAGAGGCATGCAGTTGTGGTCTCCCATGACTACCCCTACGTACTGATGTAAGTGTTCACCAATTGCCAATGCAAATTAAGCTGCTAGAGCAGTGAATGTGGGGTTGTGGGCATTCGTCTGTTGATTTCATCAGTTAAACCAATGCGAAATGGGCATGTTAAGGTTGATAAATCTGTGTCGAACCAACCCTATGTTGTGAGTTATATTACCAATCTTACAAAATTCATCCGGTTTGTGTCGAATTAAAGAAAGTACATGCACTCCCTGCAAGAAAGTCTGGATCTCAGAATTTTTTTAAACATTTTTTTCCCTAGGAGATTCGCTTGGAGCAGGCCAGTGTTCCCGTCAGAACTGCAGCGATGGGTGGCGAAGATGGAAGCAATCAAGTAAGTCAAAACCACAGAACAGATTGGACCCATCACCCCAAAATTCAGGCTGACACTTTTGAAGCTGTCCTGGGCGCAGACATTTTGAATCCATGTGCGTGTTTGTAGAACATAATGAAATTAGATGGATTGAATTTTGAAAGTGTACTCTACATGCAACGTGCAAGTAGAAGATACGCAAACAACTTAAACGCGTCATTGATGGTTACAAAAACGTGACGGCAAAAAGCATCTGCAGCGAATACGTGCACGCGTTGCACTGTTTGCGTAAAGCAAAATGACACGCTCATTTGCTGATCGTGCGTTTCGGTTTTGGGCGTATTGGCTTAGATAATGCACCGGTATGGAATGCAAACGCAGATATGCAAATAGCCGTACAAAATCTCTAGGTCTCCATAGGTTTGTGCACAAACATGGATGCGCCCAGCAGGCATTACTTTGTACACGAAGTTAGCGCTCTACTAATTTAATATAGCTCTATGGTTGAAACAGATATTTTTTGGTACAGTTACTCCTAGCTCAGATAGGTATTGCAGGGTCAGGCCTAACCAAAAAGTATTGTGAGTGACTGTAGTCAAAAGAAATGGACTATAGTTTCAAACTGGCAACCTTTATGCATTAATTTTCCTTTGACCTTTCAGACTGCTAACTTTTATACTTAAGTTATCCACTGACAGGAGTAGAGTGTGAAATTAAAGGCATATAAGATCATTTGCATTTATCCCCCAAATGACCTACCAAGTTATCAAAAAGTTTACTTGATGAAAGATCGTACTGGTACTGAACAGCCTGTGAAATTATTCCATCTGGCTTACAACATTTCATGGCTTGCTCATTGAGAAGACATCAAGAAATGTAGGTATTTCCAACGATCAGTCAGTTGACTGATATTTTTAAGTATAGAGTGCTATTGACAAAATCACGTTTCCTGATCAATAGGTTGTACGTTTTCTCGAAAAGTGTAATACCCACTGAGCTGAAATTTCAACAGGTTAGGTTTCGAAATTCTTCTTTGGATTCTGAGTGGTGTTGTTGGAAACCAACAAAATGCATGAAAAACAAATGATCCTATATGCCTTTAACCCTAACCCCCTAGGCCCTTGTTGCTTACAACCATCCTCAATCCTCCAAAATCCTCCAAAATGTTTCAACTCCGCCTAAATTTTTCAAAATTGTCAGACAGTCCTGCCTCAAAATGCATTCATCCTCAATCCTCCAAAATCTTCCTCATCCCAAAGCTTTGCACTCGTGTTGAAATGAAGGATAACCAACGCCAAATCCTTCAAAATCATCAGACAGTCCTGCCTCAAAATGCATTCATCCTCAATCCTCCAAAATCCTCTTGTGCTTCATTCACCATTCATCCTCAATCCTCCAAAATCCTCATGTGCTTCAATCACCATTCATCCTCAATCCTCTAGAATCCTCATTTGATTTAATCACCATTCATCCTCAATCCTCTAGAATCCTCCAAAACCGCCAGGAGGATTTTGGAGGAGTGAGGTGGGTTAGGGTTAAGGCACTATGGAGTCGTTATGAATTTTAATTGTACTTCCTTCTGACACAAGGGTGCATTTCAAGGATTCCACTTAAAAAAAAAATGTTACATGGTCTCTAACAGCTTCAGCAGATCCTCCAGGATCAGATGCGTGAGCTGGGCCGACTCAGCGACGCCCTCCGCGCCGAGAGGCAGCTCTACGTCAACATCACCCAGAGCGGCAGCGGGGATAGAGAGGATGGCTCCCAGCGACGGTCGTCTGACAGTCTGACCATTGAGCTGGCCGCCGTGCAGGCGCTGAGACGACAACTTGAGGACGGTATCAAGAGAAACGACGCTATGAGGGAACAGCTTGAGCGACAGATGAATCAAGCAGAACACAGAGGTAACCAAAACAAAACAAAATCCCAAAACTGGATTGATTTTTGTAATTAAGAACCCTCCATTTTCATGATAAGCTATCCATCTGAAAAATGTGGAAACAGATGGATGAGTCAAGCTGTACACAGATGTGAGAGAAAATGATAACAAAAAAGGCAGTATCAGGCTGTAATTGTGGTTCAGAATTTGTCGCAGACCTTTCTTGATAACCTTTCCATCAGTTTTGTTAATGTATACTGGTCATCGTTGCCATTTCTGATGAGACCTCCAGAAACTCCCAAATTAGTATTCTTCAAGCAGTTTGCCACAAACCCCGTTTGTAAGAAATTATATTACCATCGAAAAACTCTAAGAATTGCACACTTTACACTGTCATTCATTAGATTCCAAATAATTGAGAAACAAAACCCAACCCTACAGCTGAGAACTATTGGTGGCAGGATCTGAAAGCAAGGAGAATATTAAATTACATAAATAAAGTGGCTAAGTGTTATAAGGAGATGGTTGGACGAGAACTCTTTCCAAAGGGAATTGATACCATCTTCAGTTTGTAAGCTTTCTTGATGAGTATTCAAGTAATAATGCTTTTCCTTTCTCACAGATATGTCTCCAAGGACTGCAGCTCAGCAATCTAAGGAGATGCAAACACTTCGACACAAGCTAGAAGACAGTAGCCGATGGAACGCATCCTTGCAGTCACGCCTGGATGAGATGAGACAGAGGGTTGGAGGAGTCGGTAGAGACCTAGACACGGATCAAACCTCGGGTAACGATGATCAGACGTCTTCCCCGTCACAGACCAGTGATTCAGGACAGGCATCTAGACAGACAGTCCCGGAGCTCCAGCGAGAAGTTGCAAGGTTGAAGACACAGCTTCAGGGTTCTGAGCAGAGAAGGATGTCTCTGGAGGATGCCCTAGATCGGCAAGACGTTGAGAGCCTTCGTAGCATCCCTGGTCAAGAGGAGGACTCACCGTCGGTCACTCAGGCGAATGCCTACCAGAAGAGGATTCAAGAGTTGGAGAGAATGCTGGCAGAGAGCGAGCAGCAGAAGCAGTCTGCTAAGCAACAGTTGGAAGCTTCTTTGCTGAATCAGTCCAGAGGGGAGGAGGAAGAAGGACCAGTGGTTGCCATCTTGAAGCAACAGCTGGACCAAGCCAAGACGTTACTCAGAGAGAAGGATCATCAGCTGCAGCAGAAGGAGCAACAGAATCAGACATTGAGGCATCATCTGGGTATTGGGCCTGACTCTCCTATCCATCCAGGTCGGAGCATGTTGGCTACCCTACATCAAGAAAACTCAAGGCTGCATCAGGATGGTCAGGATCTGGTGGAGAAGAACCAAGCGTTGGCTCGTCAACTGCAGTCACTGCAGTCACATTTCAACCAGCTTCAACAGGTCAACTCTGCTCTGCAGCATCAATTGGAGAATCCCCCGGACACCAGGTCTTCACAAGAAGACCATTTGGTTCCTGTCCTGAAAAACCAACTGGATCAAGCAAAAGCACTGATCCAAGAAAAGGACCGGCAGAACCAAATCATGAGAGAGATTCTAAGAATCAGTCCAGACACTCCTGTCGAGGAAGGCAAGGAATTCATTGATAAATTGCAAAAACGGAACCAGCACTTGAAGTCCAAGTTAAACCAGGCCCTCCAAGGGATAGAAAATATGAGAGCCGAGCTGGAGTCGGTCAGTAGGGAGCTTGAACATTTGAAGCAAGCCACTCCTAGGAGCATCAACCCAGAGATCAGCAGACTCCAGAAACAACTACGAAATGCACAGAATCTAAATGAACTCCTGAAGAAGCATATAGATTTGAACAGCTCCCAGGATTCTGATCAGCCGCAATTCAATCCGGAGCTGATTGTAGACATGGCCAAGGAGATTGAACGACTCCAGGATCAGCTGAAAGAAGCTCAAGACAAGCTCCAAGATGCTGGGCAGACACAATTAGACAAGGGGAGGAGTATCATGAAGGCTTCCTCTAGTGATATCAGTGCTCTCAAAGCCTTACGGCAGGAGCTTCAGCGATCACAGACAGAGCTTGATGAGTTGAAACGTAAATATCGGACACTGCAAGTCAAGCTCCAGGCCACAGAGGGGACAGTACATCACCAAGCCGACCGCATCAACCGTTATCGTAGAGAGATGCATAATGCTGGCTTGGCCCCACCATCAACTCCTAAAAGAGTCCACAGTGACTCCAATCTCTTACACAGCAGTACTTCCTTAGTCAGTCCACGTAGGATGTCAGGTATTAGCCTTGGGATGTTTGAAGCGAGTGAGAGTTCCACATCAAGTCCTTGTCCATCAGAGAGAGGTGGTCTAGATGAGGTATCATTCAGTGAATTTGGGAATACAAACAATGTGGATGACCTCAAAGAGCAAATCGCTCTGCTGAAAAACCAAGTTGACCGTTACAAGCGCATCATAAGGCACCTCCAGAGGCGACTTCGGAGTGAGGAACGCTCGCGGAGTCCCAACCGAGCACCAAGTCCAATGAGCGAGAGCAGCTCCAGTGGGTGGTTTGAACTCACGGCCAACCAGGACGCCTTTGAGCGACTCAAGCAGGAGGTGGAAAACCTGCAAGCGCAGCTCCAGGAAACGCACGATGCCAACGGGACTCTGAAGAACATGAACAACCAGCTGCAAGAGCAGCTGCAGGTTATTGATGCCGCGACAGCTTCTAGAGGGCGCTGTATCAGCGATGAGATGTTGAGAACGCAAGGAGAAGAGACGGAGCTTCTCAAGAAGCAGTTACATGACTCCCAAGGGGTGTGCGAATCGCTGAAGTCCATGTTGAATGAGGCCGTGACTGCAATGGAGGAAGTGATGGATAAACATGGGAAGGATTCTGAGAAGGGTAGCGACATCTCGCCGAGCAAGATCAACCGTGTCCAGTATAAGATGCAGAAGAGTAGAGACCTGGCAGAGAAGCTCAATAGAGTGCTAGAAGGTTGGTTGAAAAGACATATCGTTGCTTCTTCATACACATGCATGAAAAGAAGTCTAGATTTTGTTAAAGTTTTTATGGGGATAAGGATGGCTACATTTTGAAACGCCTAAATTGAGGCTTCTTTGTAACTCTACACTGGAATTTTCAGTTGGGCCTCTCTTGGCAAAGTAAATGTGTGTTACCTCCTCTATCCCTCACTATATATAAGTTTAAAAAGTACAACTCTATTTGTACAATGATTAGATGAAAAAGTATGGCCATTATAAGAAATATTTGGAAATATTTAGACAGATTTATTGCAGCTATTTATTAGTTGTGATGAATGGGAGCTTTGCAGTAACACCATGTGAATGGTATCTGTTTTGAGTTATGTCTTCTGAGAAGAACCAGTAGGTTTAACTTGACGTTTCGATCAGCATGCTCTGTTCGTCATCAGGAGACTGTGGGACTCTTGCTGGGACTGCCGATCTCTTCGTCGTAGGGTCCAATGGGACCTCTATACCCAAGGACCCCGACCAATCCACATAGTTCCTTCTCATTAGTTTGGCCTGTAGGTCCCCAGTACCCTGGGCACTCTGCACCCCTTGATGTCCATCCTAGCTGTACCCAGTCTAGCTGTACACACCCAGTCCACTTCAGCATCCTACCTGGCAACTTAGCATCCTGTTCTGGAATGTCCTGCCTTAACGGTCCACTGAACTTAGCATCCACTACTTAAACTACTACACCAGTAAGAGTCCGGCAGTCTTCTGATGACGAACAGAGCATACTGTTTGAAACGTCGAGTTAAATCAACTGGTTCTTCTCAAAGCCACATAACTCCAAAGAAATATCATTCACATGGTGTTACCACAATCCTCCCATTCATTGTTCATGTCCACCCTGCAAACCTTTAAGTCTCATTTATTTATTAGTTGTTTTTTGTTAATTACAGAACCTATTCAAGGTTCAAAGGTGTCCTTCGTTGATGTCGGCACAAGACCACTTTATCTTGACAGGTAATCATCAAAGTTTTTAAATTACTTTTCTGATTTCAACTGGGGGTCAGGATGATAGTTTGGCCTGATTTTCTCAGGTCAAAGAGTATTTGTGTAAATATGTAATCACTCCACAAATTTCATTTATTTGTGTGACTTTGTTTTCCTGGACAGCCTTGAGGCCAAAGACAAAGAAATCTCTCGCCTGAAGAAAGAGTTGAAAGATCGGAAGCAACTGAACCACAAATTACGAGATCTACTGACGGACAACCAGAGAGTGGCAGAGGAAACAAGAGAAGATCTGCAGAGGTATCTGTTCATTTTATTCCTTTCCTGATCCTTTAAAATCCACCAACAGCGGATTTTCCGACACATCACACAATGGCATAACTCCATCTTACGCCACATTTTGTTGAAAACTTGTGCAAAATTTCACATCAGGACATACTTCATGAAAGATTCACAAGTCTTTGTGTTATTATAGGACGTATGAAATAAATTACGTCGTAACCTACATGGTCATTTTATTACTTCCTAATCGTGATTGTTGTGGAGCCCAACTTATCAAGGTAGACGCAAATAAATCACCGCTTCTTTTGTGAAGTGAATGCAGTGCTATTTTACCTGTGGCACGATTCCGAGAGTTGCCGCCTAATTCTGGGGAATGTCGGACAGAACTTTCCAAATGGCGGGATCGAGGTGATGCAGCGACTGTTTTTGTGACTGAGATTGAGTCATACAAAAAAAGATGTTGTCAAAACTGTGAATGCATCTAGAGGGTTCATCAACTGGTTAACAGTAGCCTTTAGTCAAGTCCCATGCGCTTTATCCGGACACGTGACGCACCCGGATGCTGGCACGTAAAAAGACTAGAACGAGTGGCAAAGCCGCAAGGGCCTTTACCATCTCGTGAAGAGCGCTTATGTTTTTCTTTACATTTGTCTATCGATTTGGTAGACAAAAGTTCATGCATAATGCATGACATGTTGTAAATGCATGCGCGTCTTGTTTCTTTAGAACACGTGTGGTGCGCGCTCAAGGGCGCGCGCGTGTCATCACCTCAAAATGGCTTGTTCGTGGTGATTGGTTCATATATATCTGCATACATGCATGATTCATATTACTTGAAAAAAATGAATAATGATTAGCTCCACGAGATAGTAAAGGCACTCGTGGCTTTGCCACTCGACTGGTCTAGACACGCGGGTAGACACGCGCGCCTCGACTAAAGGCTAGGTTAACAGTGGTTTTAATTCTGAGGGATTAGGAGGTCCTGGGGAGCTCACTACAGACTTGCTCACTCTGGTGTTTGTATTGCCCATGAGATATTAACATTGCAAGATGTGGAAGGGGTTGCAAAAGATGTAGGAAATCCACTTTGGGCAAATATTGAAGTGAACTGGAGAGTGCGATAGAGCGAGGGTACATGTAAGATCAGGGTTTTTCTTAAATTCCTGGTGAGTTTTGGCTAGACATATCATCTGGGGCCTAGCTAAGGGCCATCTGCTCAGCACAAAAATTTGCTTAGCACAAAAAAAGTCTGGCTTATAAAAGCAGGTTACCAGCCAAAACTCCACTTGATGTATATTGCTAATGATTAGCATCCAGCTGTTGTTTGCTTAGCATGAAAATTTTCTTGGCTGATAACCTGCTTCTATATAAGCAAGACTTTTTTGTGCTAAGCAAATTTTTGTGCTTAGCAGCGCCGTGAAATTGGGCCCTGTTTGAAGCTTAATTCTACTTTGATAATATGTGGTATTTAGACTAGACGTTGTTGCACGAGCAAACATATAAAACTGAAAAACGTTTAAAAAATATTTTGACAGGTTATCAAAAGAGGTCGAAGAGAAGAACGAGAAGATTTCTGAGCTTCACAGTCAACTGCGAGACTCCATCAGAGCCTCTGCTCAAAGAGCGCCCCCTAGCGACACGCAGCATCCCACGGAGGTACCAGGTGCAAGACGCAGCGGTCCCAGACAGGGCCTGTTTGAGTTTGACGAGGGCGACGTTGACTTCCCCGATTTCGGACAGCCGAGCGGTTCCCGGGAGCGTGAGACGCGGGGTTCGGCAGCCGGCCAATCAGAACCAATCTCATCAACTCAGAGAACCCCCACAGTCTCTCGAACCGTCGCGGCGTCAACGCAAACCTCGACCTATCCACCAGTCAGCCTTGAAGACACCACATCAGAGCTCGCGCGGATGCGATCTAAACTCCGCGACGTGGAGAGGCTCAACTCGGCCCTTCGAGCCGAGCTGGAGATTTACAAGTCGGTGATAAGTGACGGCGACATTGGGAAGGGTACAGGACGAGGAGATGGCAAGCAGGATCCAAACGACATCTTGAAGGAGCATCTGGAAGAGTTGAGACAGCTCAGGAAGAAACTGGAGGAGTCGATCAGAGTGAATGATCGACTGAGAGAGCAGCTAGAAGCAAGGCTGGCTGGCATGGGACAACAAGGTAAGACATTCGACAAGAATTCGAGGAAATTTGTTGAATATAGGAAGGTGTAGCCAAGCCACGGTTACTTTTAAAAGGACTTTATGCCCCTTGAGGGTTTGATGTTCCAGTGGTTCCTTGCACAGTGGAAGATTTGGGAGGATTCAGGGAGGTTCCTGGTAAATATGGCAATGATGTCATAGTCATACATGTACATAGTATTTCAAATAATGAATGTTTATGAGTGCAATGGTAAGAATAATTTCACGAGGTGACATTTGGAATGTTCCATTCCACGAGGCGAACATTGCATCTGTCACCGGATGAAAGTATTCTTTCCATTGCTTGAATGTGAAACTTTCATTATTTGTTTCATACAACACCTGAATAAATCCTTGTCAACTGATTGGTCAGAGCTGCCAAAAGTGTGGCCGTGCAATAGAAGCTCTATTTACCGTGGAATAGAACTTCTATTTTTGCAGTGTGGGCTGTGGGCTGGGACGAACAATTCAGTGACAAGTGATCAACGACTGACCAATCAGATAACGGGGATCTATTCAGGCATTATGTAATATATCGTAAATGAGTTCTGAAATTTGTTTGAACAGTACCCTTAATCTTAAAATATTTAAAGCTACAGTCCATCATTTGTAATTTGTGCATTTTGTTCGTTTGAAGCAACAAAAGAGTTCAAAATCTAATGAAGGATACTGAGCAACTTACCTGATGAAGTTTCAGCTAAGCTTCAGCTGTACATTCCGAGAAAAACAGCATTCTAAGATCTCAATTTCAAATCAAAAGTTACTGAATCATGTTTTGAATTGTTTTGAATTGCAGCTATACGCGACGTCGCGCACTGATCCGACGAATTACAACAACCGCGCGCGCGTGTGCGTCGTTCCAATACTTGTGCGGGCTGCGCACAAGTCACCGTTGGAAATGCCTTCTTTCGTTGATTACTTCAAAATGACAACTTGCCAGAAAGAATAATTTCACAGGGAGTTTAGTTCCCTTACTATCTTTCAACCCAGTTTGTTTTTCAACAATAATCATGATAATTACGCCAGTTACTTTTCGGATGGCTGCAAATGATGGACTATAGCTTTAATAGAATATATGCAAAACATTGAAGAGGTTTGCGAATACCAGTATGCCGTGTGGTTATCTCTCAAGGGGATTTAGTTTTAGTCAGTATGCTAATGACTGTCATCAGGATTACATAATGTCTGCTATATGATGCTCTCTACATGTATTTTAACATTTGAATTGTACAACATTTTGCAAACGTTACAAACTAAACTACCAAATTATTATGAAGCACCTTACTTGACTGTAAGTGAATAATAGTCTCAAGCATCCTGTGAAATCATGGCACATGGTGTGCTGTCATTTTCAAGAAAAGTGAAATTTTTGTATGAATTGGTCGGCTGACCATCGTTGGGAAAAAGCTGACTTTTTTTTCAAATACTGTTCTCAACTCACAAAATATTCTTTGGAACTGCAACACCCATCGGGACTGGAAAATTCCTGAAAAAAACCCTTTTCCACTGTGAGATGGAATTTCAATCAGTAGTTTGGCCTGAACATTCTACCGTATTTTGCAGGTAAGCATGTGATTGTGACTTTGATTGTTATAAGAAAAAATAAGCACTGAATTGTGTTTGGTATTTCAGAAGGCGTAACCATCGTTCACCTAGAACAAACAAACATAGAGCTCACAGAACGAAACAACTCACTGAAGATGAAGTTAACTGAGAAGGAACGTACCATTAGAGACTTGAGGGGTGAGCTCCAGAGGGCCGCCTCACTCAGGGTTGAGCTGGACGAGAAGGACCGTACCATTCAGGACCTGAGGGGTGACCTGCAGCAGGCGAACTCACTGAAAGTTGAGCTCACGGAGAAGGACGCTACCATTCTCGATCTGAGGGACGAGTTGCGACGGGCTAGTACACTGAGGTCGCAGTTGTCAGAGAAAGACCGTACCATTCAGGACTTGAGGGGTGAACTCAATCAAGTTCGATCCTCAAGAGTTGACGATACTGAGAAAGACCGTACCATTAGAGAGCTGAGGGGTGATCTGAAGTTAGCCAAAAGAGAAGCACAAAGGTGATTCTAAATAATAGGGCTGTTCATTTTTGAAAAATGTGGTACTCGATTAGGCCGTGCAAAATTGCGTTCGACCGAATATTCAAATATTCCAAACTCGCCTATTAAGTTCTACACGCCCCAGCTGCAACTGCCTGCTGTGCCCAGTAGTCTAAAGCCCGGCTCATACTCGGCGCGAAAGCGCATTGGTGACGTCATGGCAAGTATTCGCGCTGCGAATTCGTAAAAGTTGGAACACATTTCAACTCGGGCAAATTTCGCAGCGAACATTTCTTGACTTTAAATTCGCTTCGCGTTCGCATTCGTGCCGAGTATGAACTGGGCTTAAAGTTGCATGGAAAGCACGCCTGTTAATGTTTTTGTGGGCCGCTGGATTGTTTTGCAGTCAAGGGTTTTAACATACTGGATAGGAACAATGAACTGCTGTTGACAAAAAAAGTTCCAGCTTACAAAAAAGGGGCATCTGACAATAAACCGCCTAACAATACGATTAAAATAACATAACAGTCATGTATGCATGCGTAGATTTTTTTTTTTTCTTCGAATATCCAAACTGGCAAAAAGCTCTTTGAATATTCGGTCAATGATTCATATATTCGGTATATTCTGAACAGCCCTAGTACATGTTCATGACCTAAAGTTTTTCCTTATTTTCGTATTTTGGCTGAAAACAAGATTTAAGGACCTCATATGACAAACTCGTGTGGATGTGATTAGTTCAGTTGGAAATGATTTTTCTTCAAAGTTACATGTACATGTAGCTTGCTTTTGGCAGAATAATGTACAGGATGTTGGCTTCTTACCCATTTGTACATGTGTACTAAAGTTTTTAGTAAAGCTTGTTTTATTTGCAATTGCGAATACAAATGAATTTCTTGGCCCAAGACAATTGTGACAAACACACTGATGTTGAAGTATCATCTTGTATTAATTTCCGTAAATTTATACCGTGGCATTTGCATGTAATATTGTCTGTGTTTTAGCTTTTACACGACGGTTGAGTCACACCCAGCTTCATTGGAAGCCTGATGTCAATATATTAGTAAATGACTATCAATTAAAGGTATAGTCCATCTTTTGTAATTTGTGCATTTTGTTCGTTTGAAGCAACAAAAGTGCTCAAAATCTAAAGAAGGTTGCTGAACAACTAACCTGATGAAGTTTCAGCTCAACTTCAGCTGTATATTCCAAGAAAAACAGCATGCTAGTGTCTCGATTTCAAATCAAAAGTTGCTGAGTCGTGTTTTGAATAGGGCCTGAATTCAGCGTCCGATACACGTTCTCACTGAGCCGATTGCAGCTACGCAGTGTCACGCACCGATCCAACGAATTATAAAATAATAACAAAGCGAAATGCTAATTTAAATTTCGTACGGTGCGTCTTAAGAAGCAACGTTGGAAAGGCCTTCTTTTGTTGATTTATTCAAAATGACAGCTTGCCAGAAAGAAAAATTTCACAGGTAGTTTAGTCCCCTTACTATCTTTCAACCGAGAATGTTTTTCAACAATAATTACGCCAGTTACTTTGCGGATAGCTGCAAATGATGGACTGTAGCTTTAACTGTTTTTAATCATTGGTCATTGTTACTCACAGACACCAAGCTGAGAATCAACGGCTGAGAGACCAGATAGAGGAGAACACTCACCTAGCCGAGTCACTGAGATTTGAGTTGAGTGTCTACGAGCACTTACATACCAAAGGTGAGAACTCACTGTTGCAAAGTGCAAGGCGAATCATTTAAGTTCCTCCCCCACGCTCTTGACCAGAGAAATGTTTCCCCCTATTTGTCCTGATTTTTGAAATTGTATGTTTTAACCCTAACCGAACTCAACCCATCAAAGCCCAACAGCAGGTGTTGTTGAAATCTGTTAGAATGGGTACAGTACCCCTAAACTGATGGTCTTTTACATTGGGTTTGGCATACCTCCAGAAACTAAGTTTAACAGCATGTGTGTGTACGATTTCCCATGTGGGTGTTGGAATTTGCGAGGTTGGGTGCGGTTCCTTGTAAATTATGCTAGGGAGTTAGAGTTAATGTGATGGGAAAAAAAACATTTTATTTTGTGACACTGGAAAAGTGTTAAGACCAGCCAGCTGGTCTTTATCCGACTGTTTAAAACCGGCCACGTGACGGGCTCTCAACCAATAAGAATGGGTAAACTGTCTTAAGTATTTATGAATAATCTTCAAACGATTTGTGCTTTTGAGCAGATGATTCCAGTAGGACTAGTCTGGGAGGCGCAAGTCCTAGACTCCCCTCCATGAAGGACCAGACCACTGGGCTGGATCTGTCGGATCTCCTCAAGGAGATGAGACATCTACGCATCCAACTCGAGCGCAGTATCGACACCAACAACGCCTTGAGGCTAAGACTAGAAGAAATGATGAAGACCACGTCACCCAAAGACCCTCACAAGACATCCCTGACAACTGTCACCATGACGACTGTATCCGAGAGAGACTCGTGGACTCTGGCGGACGGCGTTGGCAGGACGCAGGCTGGGAGGACTTTCACTCCGAGGCAGTTATTCAATGGTAGGATGCATTTTGTGTTCTTAAGCAAGATACTTTACTACAATCTAGGAGATGCAGTTTGAGTTTTTGCCTGTAAACAAGTCGGTAAAAAGTAAACTGGCTTTTAAGTATTCCTACTTTCCCTATTTTTTTCTAGTTTGTTGTCCCACAACTCCAAAAAATGAAATTTCATTGAATATTTTTCATAACAGTGTTACACACTGTCATATGTGAGTCACACAATGAAGGGCTTGGGCACAGGAGTACTGCAACTGTACTTGCAAGAGCTTAGTTGAGGATGGAGCACAAGTGTTGTGAGTACAAAACATTCCAAATGAGGCTTACATGTATGAAGCCATGAACATCTGTGAGTATCAACAAAATCTACCCCTGAAAGCCCGCAAAAGTCCTACTTTTATACTGATTTTGTCCTCCAAAGTCCTGGTTTTGTTCCGTTTTGTTCTGTTTTGTTTTTGTTTTTCAAAAATTTTGATTCTACTGTAAGTTCTCCTACTTTTTCACCTGGGTCTGCTCGACACCTAGTCTATGCAATAGACCACGGCGAATCTATTATGCGCGAACAGATTTGCTGATTAATTAGGCAAGACCCCGTCTCTTGACTTCCTAGATTTTGACCAATCAGCAGGCGCTTTCTATAGGTCTATCGGGTCTTCGGTCATTCACCCGTTGCGCGTCTTAGACATGGAGTTTAAAAAAAAAACATGTCACGGCGCGCAGCGCTCGGAATGATGTTACGCGAATGCGCTCCAGTTGTTGTTGTATTACAAAACGCTGCATTCGAATTGACCAATCACGGCGGGCGTATCATGTTACACGAATGCGCTCCCGGCTGTTGTTGTATTATAAAACACTGCATTCGAATTGACCAATCACAGCGTTAGTCCTGATTTTGGGATGAAATGACGTCACGATTTAGTAAAGTCGACTCCGATTGGCTGGTGCGCGGCTTTCATAAATCTGCATGCTTTGACATATCAGACGTTAGACAGGAGATGGCTCCGTGGATAACGGGTGATACTCAGACTACTTGACACCAAGCACACAGAATAACAATTGGGACAATAGAACCCACAACTTTAGAAAGCTATCTGCCCCATAAAGACAGTCTCCTGACGATGGGCAGAGCAAAAAGTTCAGTTCCCCGGTTCTTTTCAGAACTTCACAAACTCACAAAAGAGATCTGTTACATACTGCAGCCATAAACCTAACCTTAAATAAAGATTGTACGACAGTTTATCTCAGGAAAGTATAGTGGAACATCTACCCAATAAGCCACATTGACCAAGTTGAATGACTCAAGACCCTGACGTTTGTTTCCATTGCAGGTGATGCTTCCAGGCGTCATGTAGCCTGTCAGACATCATTGTCAAGCCAGGCTACCTCTCCCCTGTACCCAACTGACGGCATGCTACAAGATGAGGAATATTACTCAATACCAGGTCGGTACTCTAAAGAATCACGGAAAACATGGACAAGTAAAGTAGCACTTAAAATGGCCAACAATTGGAATAAAAGTTTGCATAATAGCTTTCCTGGCTAGAACAACTTCATCGGATACAATGGAGAGGGGCATCATCATACAAGGTTTATGTACATGCACAGTCTAAACGGAAAGTTGGTGACCAGTCAGTAGTGTTAGTGTGACAAAAAGCCACGATCCCTATCCAAGAGAGGGCGCGTTTTTCCCTCTTTTGAGAGCTCCGTGGACAGGGACACAGCGCGCGCGTACTGTACTATACTGGTTCGGGCACAAAGTACGCACGACTTCCTGAGTGTGCAAAAGCTATAGCAACTGCGTCTTCGCGTGAGCGTCAGGCATCGTCGGCGCGCAAATACATTCGAATTCAACTTGCAATGGTCTCCGAGACTAATCTCCGTCTCCAATAACTTTGGAGACATTCGAAATACGCAGTGGATGGATCGGGAACCAGTCTAGATCACCCCAACTCTCCTTTTCTGGCCGTTGATGGGGTACTTGTGCACGGAGCGGATAGACTAAAAACGTAATGATGCACGTTTTGTTTACAAGTGCGCTTTCCTATGAGAGCCAGGTTGGACGCATCATAGGAAAGCGCACATGTAAACAAAGTGTGACGTCATTATGTTTTAGTTTTATTAAGCCCTCTTTTAATACAGTCCAGTCTATGAAGAATCTTTTGTTCTGCAGTTTCACTGTCTTCCCTTGATTTGAATCCATCTGTTGGAGTACTTCTCTAAATTGGCTTTATAGTGGCTGGCCTGGTACATGTAGAATGAAATGTTCAGCAACAGGTTGCTTATACATGCAAACTGTTATTCATAGTGCTACCTTAATACTTTTCCATGTGTTTCTGCCTGATTAACACGACTCCACCACTTAAGTTCAGTTTGTCAAGGACGGAAAACATGGAATACATTCAAAATGTGACAGTGAACATGGTACAGGTTTGGGGCATTGCGCTATATTTTAATCGCTGAAAATTGTGTGAACTGTGAGCATGTCTTGTAAACCTTACTTTACCAGTTAGTTTTATAAGATGGAATTTTGCGTCGGGGTGATATAAATCAAATTAGGTTTTGCCCTTCACCAACGTTTTTAAACACTGTATACTCAGTGTGTTACCTCCCGAGTGAAAGTTGGAAAAAATCACTCGGCTGGGACTCGAACCCACGACCTCCTGCTTTCTAGTGTAGATGTCTTACCACTCGACCACCGAGCTAACGGGATCGGTTGGCCGGTTCGAATCTGTTGTACATAGCAGCGGGTACCGCATAAACTATTATAAGATGGAATTTTGCGTCAGGGTGATATAAATCAAATTAGGTTTTGCCCTTCACCGACGTTTTTCTTTTCCCTTCATTTAGTTTTAGTTGACAACATGCAATATTTGTCAAAATGGGAAGCCAGCCTCGTGTAAAAAACTTCAACTGGTCAACAACCCCAAATTTCTCATACCCTGTAAAGGCATGTAGGATCATTTTGCATAACTTTGCATTTATCCTAAAAGTAACCTACCAAATTGTGATCAAAAAAGCTCACTTGGAGTCAAGATCGTACTGGTACAAAACACCCCGTGAAATTATTCCATCTGGCTTGCAATCATTTAGAAGAAGTCAACAGATGTATTCCAACGATTAGTCAATTGACTGATTTTTGGAAATAAAGAGTGCTGTTTAAGAAATCAAAGAGTGCTGTTTAAGAAATTGTGTTTCGTGATCCAAAGGTTGTCTGGTTGTGCATGGTTTATCACTGTTTTCTCGAAAAGTGTAATATCCACTGAGCTGAAACTTCATCAGGTTACATGTAGGTTTTGAACAATGTTATTGGAAACGAACAATATGCATGAAATGCAAATGACCTTACCGGTATATGCCTTTAATGGGAATTTACATCATTGGCTTTTGCTGTAATTTTCAGAAATGAACTATTTGAGGGGTTAGTATAAAAGATGAAATATTGTTTAAGTGACATGTTTGAAGTTTTGTGTTTGAAAATGCTTGGAAAACCATGGAAAACAAAAATTGTTTAAGTAGTCTGGTTCCCTGACTCCACTAAAGATAAAATAGATCAATTTATAGATGTCGGAAAATTGTAAGGTAAGGGAACCAGGCTAGCTGGCCTGCACCCATTCATGAACATGGAACCAATAGCAAACAAAATTTGGACTGAAAAAATTGTAAATTTGGAGCAGTAGTTGAAAAATGGTTAGGTTTGTCCAACGGTGTTCAGTCGACCACCGTTGGAAATGTATACAAAAATACCGTTTTCTTGAAAATGACTTGACACCAGGTGCCATAATTTTACAGGATGCTTTAGACAGTCATTTACCAACATTCTAGTAGGGTATTTCGTAAAAACTTGGTAGTTTTATTTTTTGATGTTTGCAAATGTTGTATATTCCCTTTAAGCCTCTGGGTGTGTGGATGCCAGTGCCTTTTTTCAATACATGTATCTCCACAATGCTGCAGAGTTGTCTGCCCAATGCAACAAGGTCCAACAGACCTGTTGCATGTAGTTGTGGCTGGCAGGGGTAGGGTATAAGTAGCAAATACTTGGCTTTGTGCACTGACATATTATATTGCCTGCAGTTTAGCATGTTTTTTTTTGCGTGATTTTTCTGAAGATACCCATTGAGCGAATCAAAGTTTACAACAAATATGGCCCTTGTTGCATTTGCAGGTGTTGCACCTTTACGAAATCACCATACCAACTCGGCCTCTGACAAGACTAGCCAACACTACGGCGAAACCACTCGATCAGACGAGGGCAGCGAGGGCGACATTCACGTCATTGGCACAGTGCCAACCTACGAGACGCTGCGCGAGAACCTCCACGACGGGAGAATCATCGTCAATCTGATCGAGACGCGACTGACAGAGATGATCAGGTCCCATCCAGAGGTGAAATCTTGTAGACCAAATCTGAGGCTTTGTTTTTTAATCCCAACTCCCTAGGCACTTTTGCTAGGATGCAACTTCAATCCTGCAAAATCCTCAAACTGCTTCCATGTAAAAACTGCATACAGCCTCAATCCTGCAAAATCCTCCGTTGTTTCTTGAATGTGGTCCTTTGAGGGGTGACCACTGCCTCAATCCTGCAAAATCCTCCAGCAATCACTGTCAATATGTTGAGGTAGAGCCAGTGACATCCCGGAGCAGTGCGGAGGATTTCAAGTATAATGTACGCCTAAATTTATGCACGGCTGAGCATCAACAGCACAAGGTCCGGCCTAAGACCTTGACACAGTGCATCCTTTAAATTCAGCCACACATTTTTGCCATATAGCCTCAATCCTGCAAAATCCTCCATTTTGCAAAGAGCATTTTGGAGGGTTTTGGAAGTTCAGGGTTAATGAATGTCTTTTTTTGTTATAAAGACCATCACAGTCAAGGGCTGAATTACAGGGGAATAAATTGAAAGCAATTTGTTAAAATGTAAAGCCAGAAAGTTTAAAACAGGAGTTAAAGTAGTTCCAAAGACGAATAATCAAACTTAGCACTGAACAGGAAAAAAATATTTTTTTTTTTTATCCTGGATATTTCCAGATCCCATTTTGTCCAAATACAAGATTCTTAACCCTAATCAAAACCCCAAATACTCTGGACAATACGTCTTGTTTCTCAAATTTACTTCCCACTGCGCCAGATTTTTTGGGTTTTGCTACGATGAAGTTGCTGTTTTGATGTTTCGTTCATGATTCGGTACATTATAGTCAGGTACCGATATTTTCATGAGCTGCATATTATGTATGTTGGCTTCATTTTTTTGTACACTAAAATCCCTAAACTGTGGAATGCCTAAAGTAACATAGCAGCAACAGTTGAAAGGCCATTTTAAATGTGGGAAATTCCATAATTCGAATGTACAGTCAGACAATTTAGTGAGCTGCTGTTGGAAAAGTGAACGTGATACATCACTAATAATGTGACATCTAATGAGTTGAAAACAATTACAGACCAAACTAAGGTACCAATAACTTAAACGACCCTGTAGATGTACACCATGTGGTCGGACGTACATGTACGTTGGATTTTACAGAATTGCCCATGTTAAAAAGTGCACTAACACACAAATTAAATCAAAAAGGAGTGTCTCATCAGTGTAATACAGTCAGTTTAAAATCTCTGTCATGGACAATTTAAATTACCATTGCTTATGTAGATTTGCGTTCAATGTTCTCCTTGACACAGTCCACCAAAGATCTGCAAGCCCTGTCCAAGGAGGTTCACAACCTGAAATCTCACCTGGATCGGTGCAATCACCAGCTGGCGCGGTTCTGGAAGGGACATCTACCCCAGGGGGACCAGGTAGCCAGGCTGAGGCGACGACTCAAAGCCCAGGATGATCTGATGAAGGAGGCCCTCCAGAGGCTGTCCACGTCCAATCGACTCAAGGAGGACATGGAGTTGGCTCTGATCCAACAATGTGAGTGCCAAGCCGCCACACTGGTCTCAATGACTTGTCTCTGCGTATTTGCATGGTTCTGTACTTAAGGGCAGTCTCAGGTCCACCTGCGATTGGCTTGTGCCTTGACGGAACCGTTGGCATCAAGCTGAAAATAGGGGCGTAGCAAGATCATTTTTATTGGGGGGGGGGAGAATTTCTTGAATAGGGCACTCGAACATCCCTGCTGAAATGTAGCCACGTTTTTTTCTCCGGACTCTTGGCCTCCTTAAAATTAAATAGTGGGGGGGGGGGTACCATTTTAAGATGGGGGCACTGTCCAAAACAGACAATTATGAACACTAATGGACAATGAATGGCGCTGTTCATGGCGACACATGCGCGAAATGTGAAAATAAAAAGGCACTCATAATGGCCGCTGCCACAAAAAAGCAAAACTGAGAATTCTCGTGGAATTACACGAGAACAAGTTGTCAGAACTTTTACCTTTAAAACTTAAACATCATTAGTCTAAATTATTTAAAGTAAAGTTATATTTATTCCCTTTTTTCTTGTATAGTATCCCAGACACATGACGTATTGCGACAAGCAAGGGGAAATTTAGAGGTAAGATGTTTTCCTTGTACGTTATATGAAGTTTGAGAACGTTGTGTAACATTTGTAGATTTTTGTGACATTTGTATGTATGTCTATGGGGCTCACTTAATTTAACGGAATTATTGATAACGTACGCTGTGTGTTTCAGAGTATTCAGATGTTCTTTGGCGTGATATTTTAAAGAAGAAATAATGATAGGTTATGGACACCACACCATGTTATACCACATTCTGTCAATATATCAAGGGATTTTTTTGCGCCAGTTTTCCAAGTAGACTTGAACAGAAAATTCCTAACTTGTACTTAGAAAATTGAAATTAAAGTCTTTGTGCTATCCTAAGAAATCTATTAATGGACAATACATGTCACACTCTTTGAATTACGTATTCATATAAAAACCAGCCCATCCTTGGAGCTTGACCCTAAAAGGGCTATTTTGATCATCTCTCAGCCAAGATCTCGGCCATCGAGTGACAAAAAAATTTCAAACTCGGTACATGCATAGAACAACTATTGATGAACATACCCAAGAAATTTCATGACCATAGGTCAAAGGGTTTTGGAATTATGGCTAATTTATTATTCATATGCATGAATGGTAATTTTGCTCTGTGTGTAAGACGTATATGGGGAAATTCACTTTTCACCGCGCATAGCGCCAGGAAGTTTTTGGCTGCGCGGCAACCCGTTGTCCGATTTTTTTTTTGGCATCAAAAGATGCGCAAGGCTCGAGGCTAAAAAGTCAGAACAGCTCGGGTCGCAAAAAAAATTTTTTTTAAAACCAACGCAGAAAAAGTGGAGGGGGGGATTCCGCCCCCCCCCCCCCCGGCCTCTTTAGGATTAAGACTATTCGTTCGCAATCAAAAGTGCGGACTCTTTGAGTTGAGTATTATGCACTTTATCCTCAAGCAAACTTGAATCCTCGATCCTGATTGGTTTATCCATGTCAACAACAGTGTGATATTGTACCATAGCCCTTCTGTTTCTGCCAAATGCTTTTGCATTGGATAAAAGCTTGACAGTTCCTACAGCGTGCGTGTTCCATCTTTACTGTGTGTCAAGTTTGCTTGACGATGCGTTTCCGTTATCCCATTCGCACTCGTGAAACATGGGAAAATGTAGTGCGTTGGTGTCCCAAATGCCGTGTGGTGTTTTGGACACAGACACGCAACATTATTTCGTGTTCCACTCGCACTCGTGGGACAACTAATAATATAAGAACTGCTTAGGCCAAAAACAACTCCTCCGGTTTCTGGTATGCGCGCGCGTTGCTGTAGCCATGCGCGTCGACAAAATTTTAAAAAAAAATTCAATGTAAGATGATGGGGTTACAATCGAGTATAAGCTTTGTGCGGCCTTTCTGGGCTCCCATATATTTTGCACAGGATTGTCGAGCACCATTTGCAGTTGTACAACCAAAAATGGGGGGAAAAAAACCAAAAAGCCGCGTCGCCGCACCATTTTTGGGGCAAGCTCCATACCAGAAACCGAAGACTTTTTTTTGTGCCTTATTAGTATCATGCTGGATTTTCATGGGAAGACCTTTGTACAAAAACTGACTTGTTGATGTACAGGATGAATCAACGCATTTGGTTTTCTGTCGTTCATTCCACAGGCTCAGTCAACGACTAGCTCATCCACACCTCCACGCTGAGACAATGTAACCTGCCCTCCAAGTCAACACTTGAGTTGTGGTGCAAAACGAAAACACAAAACTACTAAAATAAACAGCGGCAAATGGTTTGACTTAAAAGCACCTTCCAAAGTTAACTGTGTCCAAAGAAGCGTAAATTCTGTATTTTGTTAATTTTCATTTTTTTTTGAAAATGTGCATAGAAACAAATTTATTTTCAGAAGCTTCATCTTACTGTCAGTAGAATAATCTTGCCACATGTTGATTTTAACGTTGATTTTTAAAAGTAATTTAGCTTTTAGTTTACCTGTACCTTTTCAGGAAATGGAAATTCTTTTTTAAATTTCTTTTTTTTTTTTGGATACATTTTTCATGTCTGGAAGTAATAAACTGAAATTTTACTTGAAGTTGCTCTCCCCGAGCTCTTCAACAAATTCAGTTTTTTCTGTTAACCAGTTCGTGTCGGATGACGTGTTAACACGATCTGGCTGTCTTTATACACAGGCAAGGCTGATTGGTTAAAACGTCAAGCATGCCTCGACTTGCTTCCGGGCGACGTCTAAACACACTTTCCCCCATTTGTTTTGTAAACACACACCAAGTCCGAGAAGTCTGTGGAAGTGGACCGTGTGTTGAACTTGAACAAGGCCGCTGTGCACGGCCTGTTGTGGTACAATTTACGCTCCGTGGGCACACCCCGGAGTGTTGAAAAATATGAGGTTGCGCTAAGAAATATCGTACAAATGCTGTTGAAATGACTCTTGCGAATCAGTATTTGTGGCGTTTGGCTGTATATCAAAAGTTGGCTGCTATATTTTGCCTTTTTTGAAAATCAAAATTTTCTGCAAAAATAATCCCGGCGCGAACTGGCTAATAAATGTTCAACTTGTATACTTTGTTTTGACCAAAACAACTCTCTGCCAAAAAAAAAAGGGTTTTGGGGGGCACAGATAGGTCCTCGTGAGCAGACAGGATCCCAGACTGCACATCATCAGTGTTGATTGTGGAGCGGGAACCAGCCTACCCTGCGAGAACGGAATTATTGTCGGGCCGCAGGTAATTCAAAATTAGTGAAGTAATTCATTCAATAACTAAACATGGGGCGGTTTTTGTTCCGTCCAAGTCTCTTTCAAAAGTGAATAACTTAAGTACTGCTAGATTTTTTTTTTTGAAATTTTGAAAAAAGGAATCTGTCTTTCGGGATGAAAGTTTTATTGTATTTGACAAGCTGTGTGCTCTGCATAAAAGCATAGCTGTATGATTTGCAGTGTTTCTTAAGGGCAGTTAAAGAGGTTGTGGAATGCTCGAAAACATTTCCGTCATTTTTGGGGTATATGTAGCCTAAGGTATGATGAAACAAAACAACTATTGGTTCTGTCATGAAATGAGTACAAAGGGTACTTTTGAGAGCTATTTTTCAGGTCCTGTTTCGACCCGAACGTGCAATTTGTATAAAAGTCGTCGTTGCGGGCAGCAAACAAAACACAGTAGATCGTGACGTAATAAACAGGACTCGTTTATGCTACTCTGCATCGGGAGTCCTGTTTATTACGTCACGATCTACTGTGTTATGTTTGCTGCCCGCAACGACGACTTTTACACAAATTGCACGTTCGGGTCGAAACAGGCATGACAGGACTTGAAAAACAGCTCTCAAAAGTACCTTTTGTACTCATTTTATGACAGAACCAATAGTCGTTTTTATTTCATCACACCTTAGGCTACATATACCCCAAAAATAACGGAAATGTTTTCGAGCATTCCACAACCTCTTTAAACATGAAACCTAACACATACAGTATGTTTCCTGATGTACCCAGTAATAATATGTACAACGTATGTTCCAAGTTTTACTTCAAGCATTCAAAGTGTCGCAGTGCTCCTCTTTGGAATGGTACCAAATGTTTTTAGTCTTGAAGTGAAATATATCAGCATGAATAAAGTTTTTTTCCCTTTTTAGCAGAAAAACCACTTTAATTTTTTTTAAGCCATATTGTGATCCTACGTATCAAACGCTATTGGTTTGAAAAGAATCTCTGTATCAGTTAATGGTAATTCATAAATACCTAAGACAGTTTACCCATTCCTATTGGTCGAGAGCCCGTCACGTGGGTGGTTTTAAACCGCTGATAAAACGCCAGCTGGTTTGAAACACTATATTCCTTGCACCGCTGCGTTCTGCGCCACATCGCACAGTACATGCCACGTGCACGCCAATCTCCATATAAGGAGTTTTTTAGTACCACTCGCATGAGGCACATACCATAGACATGGCCAGAGGGGTGTTTCATAAACCATGAAGTAAACTTGTTATTAAAACGAAATCTCTGAAATTTTGTGAATTTTTTACTAGTTTGACTTTTTCACCGAAAGTTATTTCTGAATGGGAATAGATATGTGCTTGGCTGGTATTAGACATTTTTGCGAAATACCTTAATAGGCTGTTGGTAAATGACAGTCTAAAGCATCCTGTAAAATTATGGCACCTGGTGTGAAGTCATTTTCAAGAAAATGGTATTTTTGTAAAAATGTCCAGCGGTGGTCGGCCGACCATCGTTGGAAAAACCTAAATATTTTTCAACTACTGCTCCAAATTTACCATTAATTCAGTCCAAATTTTGTTTGCTATTGGTTACATGTTCATGAACGGGTGCAGGCCAGCTAGACTGGTACCCTTACCTTACAATTTTCCGGCATTTGTAAATTGATCCATTTATATTTAGTGGAGTCAGGGAACCAGACTACTTGAACAGTTTTGTTTTTCTTGGTTTTTCCAGCATTTTCGAACACAAAACTTCAAACATGTGAGTGTAACAATATTTGATCTATTATACTAACCCCTCAAATAGATCATTTCTGAAAATTACAGCAAAAGCCAATGATGTATATTCCCTTTAATTTCAGTTGTACATGTACATGTATAAATCCCTCAAAATGCACCGTAAAATAAGAGTAGCACAGTGTGCTTATTTAAAATTTAAATTGAATTCACCCTGTAGAATATTGAGATCAATTGTACTTCTCACTGACTTTTTGCCAAATTTAAATCCACGTAGTGGTAAATACAAAACCGATTCATGAAATAATGAAATTTGTTAATAGATTGTGCAATAGAAAATTCTGTTAGGAGTTAATTTATGAAACAAATTGATTAAAATGTGTTGAAACAGCAAAACCTGATTAGAAAATTATTTACTGAATTAAAGAAATGTTGCAACCAAAATGAAAAATATAATTCAATTTCAGAACTTAATATATTTAGCAAAAAGTACTAAGTGCACGATGTTGGCAATTATGCGTAGAATCAGATTGTTGAGGCATTGCATATATGCAGTGAATGTTTGGTGGAAGGCGGAAAGTAGATTGTTTTAGAAAATTAAGTTTTAAGGGCATTTTAGTATCACAAGAGAGCTACATTGTAATTTTTTACCTTTTTTTCTTTTTACAGGCATGCAACTTTTCCTCGGATCAACTCATTTTCCTTGTTTTCACTTGAAACTTGGCATTTAAATATTGAAAAAAAAACACTGTATAAAGTCTTGTTATGCTTGGAACTTTACTTTTTCTTTTTACTTCCTGGTTGCATGTCTGTTTTTAGGTTGAACCCATTGAATACAAATTCTTTAAAATCATTACTTTAATGAATGAACAATACTATTCATGTAAATTAGCCTATTGAGATGTGGCGGCAACAGTAGAGGGCGCTTTTCGATTTGGGTAATAACAAGTTTACCCAAACCAAATATCCAACTCCTATTGTGGCCTCCACAGGGCCAGAAGCTTGATCGCAAATTGTCACACAAGCTGTTTAATGTTGCTCTTCATTTGCATAATGGTTTTCCAAAGTTAATCCTTTAAATGAAAATTGTCAAATTTTGATGTCACATGATTGTGTGCATCAGAATGAACTGGCTCATTAAAGGTGTGCTTACAGAGCTTACAGAAACTTCCACTTGTTTGCAGTGCCTTACAGACAATGTACATAAAATGTTTATCTTCATTTCTGGGCATCACTAGTAGGTTAGGGCCCATCTCAATTCATATCTGAGATGAGTTCCGGACGAGTTGCCGACATTGTATCGGGTATAAGTTGCAGGATTCTAAACAACTCCCCGCAATCTTCCCGCAATGAAGTTATCAGTATCGGTGAGTCAAGCAGTTGCGATTAAGAAAATTTCCCGGAGCATGTCCAGGACAAATGCAGAGCTTCTTCCGGACAAAGTGAATGATTCTACCCGCAACTTGTCTGGTACTCCTCCCAGATATGAATTGATGTGGGCCCTTAGGTTTTGGCGATAGAGAAAAAGGTCCATAAATATATGTTTAAGCTTGTATATTTGTAAAAACAAAAATCTCTGAAATCGGCTGATGTATTTCACTGAGAAACTGAAAATAAAGAGATAATGATCATTCATTGTGGTTCATTATGTTCCTGTTTTGTTCATGGTTTGCTGTCGATATTCCATTGAAGATTAGGGGAGACGTTGAAAATGGACTGTAGACCAACCCGGTCATGCTATCATTTCTATCACAGAGGCCCCTTCAATGGCGAAAGCTACATTTTTATGATTCAAATAACCTGTTACTGAGGAAGTTGCTTTCCAGCATGCACAATGGTTTCTCCATTGAAGGGGGTCGCATGAGTGTATAGTGATCACATGCAAGATGCGTCTAGATACATGCATGGGTATATCAACATTTTGAACAATAAATATCGGGAGTTTTTATTGGAGATGCAGGCCAAAATAGGGCCACTTCATCACATCTCTTGGTGTTCGGAATTCCATAATTTTTTAACTAAAGATGGTATCTGCATGCGGTTTTCACAGCAGTAATGCTGAGATTGTGCTCCTTTGAAATCTGTTATAAAAGAAAAAATTGGCCAGGGTCAACTGACGACTCATGTAGCTTGATCGCATCACAAATATGATTGATAAAATTCATTAACATTATAATCAAACCTTTATTGCTGACAGATTTTGGGATTAGGTGATCTTCAATGGGAGTAAAAAGTGACAAAAGGATATTTTTGGTGCAGAACCAATGTAGGGACCCAAAAATCTCGGCCAGAAATTGTGAAATTACAGTTACTTTTTTGGTCATGTTTGTCATTTTATCATGTTCCAAATAATTTTTTTCAGCTGTGAAGTGCAAAAGACATCTGAAAATTGATTGCGCTAGTGATGTTTGTTAAAAGCATTTGGTTGAAAACAACTGGTTCTTCTCGGAACCACACAACTCAAGAAAGATAAAATTCACACGGTGTTCACCGCAAACCTTAATTCCATAAATACATTAAAGCATTTTACTTAAAATGTCACCTTCTTTTTAAACAGTTTGAGGGTTTTTTAGGTGGTCATAACCTGTCTTTTAATTCCTTCCCCGTTTAACTCTGCCTCACAGAGGGTTAAATAAGGGAATAAATGTGTGCTCCGGAGGTTTTTATCACTCTGTTTAAGACCACTTAGAGTCCGGGTGCTGATAATTACCCGAGCCGGAGGCGAGGGTAATTATCAGCACCCAGACTCTAAGTGGTCTTAAACAGAGTGATAAATACCGATGGAGCACATATTTATTCCCATTCATAAATACCTTTTCAGTAAAAAAAAATCATATAATTCGTTCAAAACATCCCGATTTTGTTCCACAAGTTCACTTTATGCTTTTTGAAACATCCCTCTTGCAAAATAATGGAGTGTTCAACTGGCGAGTAAGATGTAAACAACCCTTTTATGGAGATTGACGCGCGCGTATCATGTTCTGCGCGATGTCGCGCAGAACGCACCTGGCGCGTTGCGTTTTGACCAATGAAATGATAAGAGGCACTGGATTTTTAGGAGTCCACATTTTATGTGACACTGGAAAAGTGTTTAAGACCAGCTAGCCATGTCTTTATCATCCGTTTAAGACCGGCCACGTGACGGGCTCTCGACCAATAGGAATGCGTAAACTGTCTTAGGTATTTATGAATTGCAGTTAAAACATCAGAAATTATTTGACCATTTACAGAATATGTCCAAGCAAATGCAGATGTGATCACAAACTGTCTGAATTTGAAGCGCAAAATCTGAAAACCTGTTTTATTTTTGACACATTGGTCTGAAACTCTCAAAAATGGAGGGAAAAAACTGCATTATTTATCTGTGAGCATTATATGTACATTGAGTTTTATTCTTTATACATGTTATATATAACCCATAGATAATATTACACAACGCCAAATTTGAGCGGCATTTAGCACATGCTCGTGCAACAAATGCATGTACCCATATTATCACTCATTGTGCTGCGCTGCCACTCGGTTGACATTTAATTACGTGCAAGCTGCAGTGATTACGATGTCGTGAATGCTCATTCTAGAGTGTCACTGCGGAATTTGACAGTCTGTATGGAACTAACGCGGTGCACTTTCGAATAATTTGTATTCTGTAATAAGCCAGTTTGATATCTTGATGAAGTAGACCAGGTCAAACGGTCATTCGGAATAAAATCACTAACGTGATGTTGCGCGAATGCCAGTTTTTTTTGTTTTTCCAGCATCTATGAACACAAAACTTTAAACAGGTCAGCGTAACAATATGTGACCTGTTCTGTCAAAATCAGACTTTTCTGGGGATAAGCTCGAAAATGATATTTTTACATGTTAACATACGGTATGTTCTTTTTCCTTTTAATACATGTAGGTGGTTTAATTTTTGAAACCGGTCATTCCTGGGCAGAGTTATGCTATTTTGAAGTTCATTGTGTCAAAAAGTAGAAAATGGAGAAAATGGCCACGAACGTCACAAAACAGTTATTTCTTTAACTGATATACCTTATCAAAATCATCAAAAATAGTATATGTAGAGTTAAAATTAGGGTTTCAAACTTTTATAATATATTTTAGACATGTTCAGGATTACAAATATGCAAAAATTTGAAAATTGATAAAAATCACCCCCACAGCGTTTTTTGGCCCTATCTCAATTTCAACCTCTGCCCAGAAGCGTCTGCTTTTGACAGAACAGGTCACATATTTGCTATAAAATACTAACCCCCAAATCCATCCATTTATGAAAATTACAGCAAAAGTTTATGTTGTACACATACATGTGTATTACCGTTAACATTACAACAGGTCAAAACCAAAATTGATAGTGTTGATACAGTCCCTGAGCAGAGAGTCTGATAGTCTACATGTAGGGGCTAGACGTTGTCATGGTTTGATACGCGATAACCCGCCACCGCGATAACTCGCTGCCATGAGAGGGCGTTATCACGACCAACCAATATCACCCATGAACCTATCAGGAACAACGAGTAGGGAAATTTGTATCGGTTGTGTATTGCACGCGCACCTGTTTGGCCTAATATACGCAGCACGCATTCAAAACATTTCATTGTAGTTCCGAACCAAACTCTTTTATTCTTGCAGTAAGTATAAAAGATGCAGCAAGACTTTTGTGCAAGTATAAAAGATGCAGCAAGACTTTTGTGCAACTTCACTGGTCAGCTCTTTTGTGGTGTGCAGAAGTCGCGCATGCGCACTAGTTTCCCCCATTTTTCAGGGGGAAGATTTTACAAATTTTCCTAGACGTTCCGATGGGTTCGTGGGTGATATTGGTTGGTCGTGATAACACCCTCTTGCTGCGGCGGATTATCGCGTATCAAACCGGAAAAAACCATAACAACGTCTAGCCCAAGACTAAGTGTCTGATCTCCTGACCTCAAATACGACCACATCAGCAACTTCATTGCAAAGTTAGATATAAAGTGAAAGAATGTCATCTTTGTTTCATTGTCCACCAAACATCTTGCTCATTGCTTTGGCATACTTGGCATCCAGAGTCTTCATTCTGTCCAGTAGAATTTGTCTCTGTTGCTTCAACGGCTTACTTGTTGGTTCGAAGCGCACCGCTTGGTCAAAATCTGCTTTTGCCTTCTCGTAGTCCTGCAGTTCCATGTACGCTATTCCTCTCCGGAAATACCCCTTGGGATTGTTTCCGTCAACTGCTAAGGCTTTAGTGCAGTGAGAAACAACGTGCTCGTAGCATTTGTACTTGAGCTTGCAGGCAGCCACGTTCAACAGGCAAGCACACTTCAGTGCGTTGAATTTCTCTCTTGTTGCGTCGGTTTCGTCATCAAGTTCCGGTGCGTCGATTGTTATGATGTATTTCAGCGCTCTGAGGTAGAAGGTTTCAGCTTTCTGTAGTTTACCACAACTGAAGCATCTGCTTCCTTTGGTTTTGAACTTGGCGGCTCTTTCAAACTTGTCATCGACGGTCATTTCGTGAATGTCTTTGCCTCGTACGAGTGACTTCAGTTCTATCTGCAACACAGCTGGTTGCTGTAGCAATGATTCACTGTCCACTTTCATGATACTTTGCTGCCTCGATGCAATTTCCCGCATCGTTTCCAGGGCAACCTCCATCTTACACGTCTCTCCTGGCAACATCATCTCAAGACAAGCATCGACGATGTGAGAAACCAGGCCTTCTCCGAAACCGAGACAAATCACCGTCTCCTCGCCAAGTGGGTATCCAATCAGAGCCTCGTCGAGATGGGTCGAGTCGCCCGATTGACTGATCTGCACGGTGCACATTGATCCTTCATTGGGTCTGACCAATCCTGATCCAGGAGAGATGACGGTCTTGGTGAAGGATCTACATGGTGATGACTGCTCCACGCTTTGCATGTTCATCGGTGATGTCTTTGCTGTTACACCCATGGTTTAAGGTCATCCGTCACATTCAACACTTTCGAGGGCATCACTGCAGATGTCTGTATGAAAATAAAGTCAATGGTATTGAATCATTCTTTTCAACCTACAATTTACACTTACTGTGAATGGTTCTCGGATGGACTAACTTCCCTTTAAAAAAATCCTTTCCATGAATTGGAAAGGAGTATTGGGAAGAATTTCACAAATTGACATCACTCAGTTTTCCCTAAGTGAGCTATCAGCCATCAGAAACCGATAACATCCCTATTAAAAGATTCAACGCTGTCTGTCTGTCTGTCTGGTTCTGTCTGTCTGTCTGTGTGTCACATTGTTTGTAACGGGCCTAAACAGTGTGCGCAATCACAAAATGTAAAGGTTAACAGAGAGGCTTGGTTATGGTATGCATGTGCTTAAATGGTATGCCCATATGCCCAGGTTTCACTGTCCTTTGAAGTCACGGACATGGTTGGCACGTAAAAAAAATGATTTATTTGGTTTTTTTGGCAAATTTGTTTCTTTCATGGACTTTCAATACTTAAATATTACATGATCTCTATGAAAACACTCAAAAAGTATCGCTACTAACTATGCAAAACACAACGTTGTGGTCATGGTCGTTGATGATGAAAATTTAACTGTCGATCGTTCAAATTTGTGCGATATGAATTTGCATAATTTCAAAACATGACTGTATAATGAACCCCTTCTCAAAAATACGTCAATTGAGGGCGCACTGCCACTGATCATTTGCACTTGCAGCTTGAAATTTCCAACTTTCTAGGCTCATGACATGGGGAGATGCCTGGCGAATCGAGCCTTATTTACGGAGGTAGTCCAGTAAATTGGCCACATTTATGGGGCTAGAGTAGCTTGAGTAACTCCAGCTCTAATGCCTAGGCATTAGAGCTGGAGTTACTCAAGCTAGGGCTAGAGCCCAGAAAAGAAGAAAGCTGGAAATTTCAAACTAGATCATTTGTTAGATTCTCCCAACTACTGAACTAGCAAGTGCCGCGCATGGCGAGGCATCCTGCCGATGTCCTATTCCTAAAATTAAAAAAGTCAAATTCAGCAGGGAAAATATGGATTTAGGCCTAGGCCTACCATGCCTACTGAGCTGAGAAAACACTTGGGAAAAATGTTGCAACCTGATGAACTTGAACTTGAACTTGACTTTATTTCATCTCATAATTTACATGAATACAAGGTGATACTAGCAGATAATAAATACAATTAATAGAGATGCGGAATCCATAAGAAAGCTTAGCTTGTGGGTATGGACCCCGATCATGCCGATAATTAGTATGATACAAATGAATTATTATAAACACAACAAACATGAAAGAAACAAGACAATGGGGATGATGCCACTTTTCTCTTCATATATCGTCTCAATGAAGGTCATTCATTGCAAAAACGATGATAAGTTATGAATCTGGGCATGCTGGGACTGAGAAACATTTCCAATTCTTGGCCCGCTCGATCTCCATAGACTTTATACACAAGTCAAACTGGCGTCAGGATGCAAGTTGCACTTGCAACATTTTTCCCAACAAATTAGAATTTTTTTCAGACCAGTCTCGATCTCATACGGGGTTTGTGCACCGGGTGTCAAGTGAAGAAAAACATCACATTCACAGCACTGGAAGGAAAACATTCACAACACAGTGGACTGACAAGTCGTCATACGTACACATTTCGATGCACAAAACATTGCAAAACCGGACCCAAACAAACGGCAGCAAAACACGGTCGCAAAACTCTACTGATCCATGTTGACAATTCCATGATTCTAGGCACTAGACAAATTTGTGTTGATTCCCAGACTCATAATAGACCTTTCATGTGCTTTCTGGGGCAGATGGTTAAGGGTGCAGACTAATGGGAGGATCCAGCCTAATTTGCAAAGGTCACTGAGGTCAAATGACAACACAACATACGGCGGACCGGAAGGATTTTACGAGTTAAAGTCTAGCATTTTCAAGCCACGTATTAAATACCAGAAGACGATTGCAGTAAATCAGTAATTTGAAAGGTAAGAAAAGAGAGAAGGGTCGCTTCAGTTTAACTTTTACACAGGAAAACTCGAGATTTAAAGATTTAGGTCATTATTTGAGCCTAAATTGAGGGAATCATTTAGATTTTCGAAGTGGCTATCGTTACGGCACTCGTTGTTTAGCGCCCTCTACGATATTTTTTTGATACGCACGCAGGTATATAATTATTTGTTTCCACCCATTTTATCGAGCAATGCGCCAGCTCAGCCGATAGAGGGTAGGATTTTACACCGCGAGGTTGCGGGTTCGAATCTCAGTTTTGCACTCGAATTTTTTTCCTTTTCTAACCTGAGGCTTTGGAGGATTTTTTTTTAAAGGGAAATAAAGTCCGAATTTCATAAAGTTCAAATTCACTTTTTTCCTTCTAATTTTATATTTTCTTGTCATGTTTTTTTATAGGTTGCAGTCTACCGTAACGATAGAAAATGGGAAATGCGTTACGGCTGCCGTAACAATAGCCACTGCGTTAGATTTTAGACTTGATCACTGACTCAGTGCAGTGACTGCCCAGTGCTGAGTGACTGACTGATGTCTAGTGATGATGATCAAATTAGGCCTAGATTTGTTTTGACAATTTGTTTTCAGCATAAACGAAGTTCACTCAACACCCTGTGTACAAACCCTGATTGATGAGCAGATTGATGAGATTGGACTGACAAATTGTAAGTGTTTTCTAAGAAAATGCTTGTATTTTCTCACTGCTCAAATTGACTTCATGCCTTTTCATGGACTTTGATGACATGAAATTGCTATCTGGGGGCTTGTTAGTCAATACAGAGGAAAAGTAGTGAACTTCGTATATGGAAATCTTTCCCAGCACGCTGTGCTGTGACATTTTGCTACACATGCTGCATCATGTAAAGTTTGTACTGAGAATGAAATTAAAAATTTGAGCAAATTTTGGAAAGGCATGTATATTTTGTTCATTATTCATCATGTTCATTATTGTGTTTTATTTTTTAATAGGCCCTAGGCCTAGTCAGCTAGTCTTTCTTTGGATATTCGGTTTTGGAAAGAATACCTCCAGGACGACACTCAACACCTAGCTTGAGTAACTCCAGCTTACTCCTAGAACTATGAGGCTCCACGTAGAAGATACATGTACCATAAAAGACTTGAATCTGGGACTGAGAAACTTTTCCAATTTTGTTAGGAAATACTTTGAAAATGTTTTTGACTCTCTATAGACTTTGTACACAACTACCATGACTACTGAAGTGGTGTCTGGATACTACATTCTTTCCGTCTGAGTATTGACCCTACTTAGGCCCTATTGCCTTTTTAAACATCTGAACATTGGGACATGGTCTGGCGATAGTATGGTCAAAGCGGGAATCTACGTTAATTTGATAAACGTTAAGCAAAACTTTCCCTTAGCGTTCAAACCTTTAGTCAACGCTTCAAAAGGCTGCGGCCTGCCCCGCTGTGTGTGCGGTAAAGTATGGTCACGTGTGTTTGTAAGTATGTTGGGTGCGATTGGTCACTCTGCGTGATATGTAGACCCCGTTACGCTATTTGGCGATGTATCGTTCGCGCAGCCATCGATCGATTGCACAAGGAAAAGTTTGCCCTAACAATACAAAAATGTAGTATTTTCAAGACAACCACGTTGGAGTGTGACAATGGGAATGCACCTTTGCCTTGCCGAGCATTGATCTTGGCCCAGCTTGAGTAACTCCAGCTGACATGCTCCATATTCATTCACATGTGAATGAATATGGAGCATGTCAGCTGGAGTTACTCAAGCTAATCTTGGCCCAGAGGTGTATTGAAAATATCAAACACAAACAACTGTATGCACTGTGTATCATTGACATAATAGATATATTGTGTTGCTGGTATATCTTTAAACTTCTTGGAATGAAATCAATTTCTAAAGGCATTTCTAATGCTTAGTCAATTAAATAGATTTATAAACATTGTAAATTCTTTGTAAATAAAACTGGAGGGTACATGTAGATTGATTTGAGTTCGGTTTAAACGTTTGGGAAAATGTCTGAACGGATTTGATTTTTTTTCCCCGTTTAAACGTCACATCCTTACTGCCATTGTGTGACACAATGGAAATGACCCAACAAAAACATCAGATGTCCCCCTCAAAAAGTAGTAACTTGGGCCCAACTTATTGCATTTTCAAAATGGCGTCCGCGCGATATTCGCAACGGAGCCCTTGCCAATAATCGGTAAATTTCACTTTTCATTCAGATCGTAAGTTAACATTTTTACCACCATCTTAAACCTTGAACTTTATTCATATCTCAGTTTGGGTCGTTTCTACGTGTCGTGCGATGTGGGCCATGCCGCTTGCACCCTACCGTACTATCGCCAGACCATGTCCCAATGTTATAAAAGGCGATAAGTAGGGTCCAAGTTATGTGGACTATGATACAAGCAGGAAAAGTCCCTGTATGTGTTTGGAATCATATAAATAGTTAGCTAAGATCTGCAGATACCATATTGAATATATTACCTAGCTTAATTTTGTGAAAAAAATGTGACCAGGGCAGGAATCGAACCTGGACCACTGAGGTGGAAGGCAAGGAAAGAACCAACTTCACTTCATGTGAACGTACTAGAATGAATATTCCTCCCATAATTATCACGGTGATCACTTTCTGTTTGTCCACAGGTTATAAAACATAAGTCATCATGTTTGCCAGACTGAAGAAGAAGATTGTTGAAGAGGAGGGGGTGGAGGAGGCCGAGTTGAGCAAGAAGTATGTTCCTGGGTCTGCTGTGCCTCAGCGACCACCTGATGGCTCTCCAGTATCCAGAGGCCACAGGGGCTCAGCCGCTAGTCTGTCATCACATGGAAGCTCGTCAAGCTTGAATGCACAGGCTGAGAATAAGAAGGTAGGTTGGTATAAGCAGGGGTTTCGCTGGGGGGGAGGGGGGGGGGGGGCAGACGACATGCTTGGGTCTGCTGTGCCTCAGCGACCACCAGATGGGTGTCCAGTATCCAGAGGCCATAGGGGTTCAGCCGCTAGCCTGTCATCACAGGGAAGCTCATCAAGCTTGAATGCACAGGCTGAGAATAAGAAGGTAGTTTGCTATGAGCAGGGGTGTTGCCGGGGGGGGGGGGGGTCAGACATGCTTGGGTCTACTGTGCCTCAGCGACCACCTGATGGGTGTCCAGTATCCAGAGGCCATAGGGGCTCAGCCGCTAGTCTGTCATCACAGGGAAGCTCATCAAGCTTGAATGCACAGGCTGAGAATAAGAAGGTAGGTTGGTACAAGGAGGGGTTCGCTGGGGGGGGGGGGGGGACATGCTTGGGTCTGCTGTGCCTCAGCGACCGCCTGATGGGTCTCCAGTATCCAGAGGGCATAGAGGTTCAGCTGCTAGTCTGTCATCTTAGGGCAGCTCATCAAGCTTGAATGCACAGACTGAGAATAAGAAGGTAGGTTGGTATAAGCAGGGGTGTCGCTAGAGAGGGGCAGGGCGTGCCCAGGTTTGCTGTGCTTTAGTGACGGCCGGATGGCTCTCCAGGATCCAGATGTAGAGGTTCTGCTGCTAGTCTGTCATCTTAGACTAGCAGGCCATTGCGGACTAGTACTGTGCATATCTAAATAAGTTATTCAAGTTTTCCAACTTGCATATGATGTAACAAAAAGCAAATGATCCCATTTACCTTTAGTTTTCTAATAGTTATGACTTTTTTTTAATTCAGGGTGCTGAGTCAAATGCAGACAGTCTTCAAGCTGAGCTGACCCAACGCAGTGATCAAATACGCCGTCTGGAGGGCAAATTGGATGAGTACTCGGCGATGCTGAAAGAAACAGTCAAGGCGAAAGAGAAATTGGAGATAGTGCTAGAGAAACAACAAGAAGGTAAGAGAATACAGCGTGATTTCATGGCTCTGTTTATAGGATGGAATTTGCGTCGGGAAATGTACATTCAATAGTGCATTCTTACCCTTCGCTGACATATTTTTTACAGTTTACTTATTTCTTTATGTAGTTCTCATTTTAATAGGGTAGCCCATGCAGTGGAATCCACTGGTCTCCCATGGGTCCCAGTAAGGGGAAGTCAATGTGGAGAAATTACAGTTTTAGATGTGGGAGGAAAACCCCAGAAGAAAATTCTGAGCAAAACCCACGGGAATCGGGCAGGGACTGAAAACCCAATCCACATATTGCAGGCATGCAACTTTTCCTCGGATCAGCTGATTTCCTCTTTTTTCACTTCCAATGTGTGCCATTGAAAATAGAAAAGCACTGTACAAAATCTTGGAAAGATTTGAATTTTCTCTTTTTTTGGTGACTTCCCAGTTGCATGTCTGATATTGGCCCAGGCGGGAATCGAACCCGGGTCACAGCGGTGGAAGGCGAGGAAAGTACCTCTACGCCACCCTGAGTCCTAAAAAACACTACATATAAACTCCCATAAACACCGAGGGCTTGCGAGACTAAACTATGTAATTGAAAGGAATTTCCACTATTGAATTTATATCTCCCAAATACAGGTTCAATCCTGTAAATAGTTCAGTTGCTGTACCCACTTGATGTAAACAGATTTTGAAGCGGCCAGTAGACCCAGCTGCACTAGTAAGCAGGAGGTCATGGGTTCGAGTCCAACCCGAATGAGCTTGTGAATTTGTTCTCGCAAGCCCTCGGACAACACTGAGTATACAGTGTTTATAAAAAAACAAAAAACAAAAACCAATATTGAATTCATGGTTCTTCTTACTGCCTAGTGCTAGAAAAACCACAAGATGGTATTTTGGATTGAAATCAAGCTCGTTCTCATTTTTTAAATATATTTGCTTTTCCAGACAACATCCTCCAAAATTGGAGGATTCTGGCTGTTACTTGCTTTTTGCATATATATACTTGGACAAGCATCCAGCATACCACTGTGTATTGTACAGCGTATTTTTCCAACTTTTTTGGGTTTTGGCATTGCCAATCCACAACATGGGATAACAATGGAGGATTTCAATAAGTTACACAGGCAAATAACTCAAAAGAGCATTGAAATCCGATTATGTGATAACATGCCAGCAAACCCAATGAAGGATTTTGAAGGATCCAGGCAGAGACCTCCAGGGACAAAAAGTGGATGATCTTGATGGATTCAGATGCCATTGGAGAATAAAAAAAAAAGCTTAAGGAATTAGGGTTAATTGAAAACAAATATTGTCATTGGAAGGAGAATTTTAAGATTCATGTTGACAATTCACTACGCAGCCAACACCAAACGAGTTCAGGAGATGAACGAAGAGTTCCAGTTGAGGCGGTCCAAGATGGCCGACAAGCTAGCCCTAGCCGTACAGAGGAAGGAAGACGAGATGAAGGAACAGATACAGGCTCTGGAGAAAGTAAGTAGCCATTCAGCAGACATTGATATGTGTAGAGTAGACCACTTATGACCTCCTATGTGTGGGGGGCACAGCATGCATGCACAGGTTTGCACATACAGTCGTGTTTTACTATACTCTTGAGGACAATGCTTTGTGTTTCCCTTTGTCCCTGTAATATAACACTCTCCCATAGACTAAGCTCATAATCGTACGATAGAGGACCGTTTTTAACAAAGGACCCAACGCCCAAGGACTGAGAGGATCTGTTGTTCTCCATTTGTGTGTCGGTCCTCGGGGGGTTATGTAGAACACGTACATGTATGGCGTGAAGTTATTTTCTTATGAATGCTTGAAAACCACACAGGCAGTTCTAGCGTGTCGGATGTACATTTTGGACAATTCAACATTCATGTGACATTGTGCATAATAAAAGTTATAATCATAAAGTGGCTTTTACTTCTGATAAAAACGTACTATCGTAAATTATACCATTTGGGAGACACTTTAGCGTCAAAGTTATACCTATGGGAGACAGGTGGAATGATGTCTCCTTGATGCCTCAGCTCCTATTTAGAGGCAAACTTTTACTGTCGCAAATAGGCTACAATCCTGGCCAAATCTCGCTGGGCCCCCAACCCCCCAGCCCCCGCTCAATGTTGTCTCTCATTGCGCGGTGTGTGCTCCATCCGCTGGAGAGAACAACATTGACCGGGGGAGCGGGGGAGTTGGTGACCGTTGGAAGCTAAGGTTATTCCCAAGTATCCCAACCATTTTGGCCGGGATTGTAGATCGATTGCTAATGGTCCAATAGTAAAAATACCAAAATTCGTGGGGGTATCTTGCAAGAAGAATCTACCGATTGATTTTGAGACACTGGATACGCTTTACGCTAGGCAGCATTTTGAAGTTTTGTGTGGATGTGAGGAAAGCCAAATTATTTCTTGTGGACCAAGCCAGCCTGATATGAATAAAAATAATAATATTGGATGGCTTTTTTTCTTGGGATACAGGGGAGTCAGGTTGGCGTAGCGGTACTTTTCCCGCCTTCCACCGCTTTGACACGGGTTCAAATCCCGCCTGGGCCAATAAGTGGATTGGGTTTTCAGTCCCTACCAGATTCTGTGGGTTTTCCTCAGAATATTCATCTGGGCTTTTCCTCCCACCTCTAAAACTGTAATTTCCTCTCATTGTCTCCTCTCTACAGGTTTCGTCAGGCTATTGGGCTACAGTGCCTAGGCACTTTTGAGGAATCCTTGGTTTCATTACCAGAAAGAAATGAAATATAAAAAATGAATATAAAAAATGAATAAGAATATATTGCACTCGTAACAAAAAGACCACCCTTACTCCTACCTCAAAACTTACAGTATTCCTCGTTGGTCTTTTGTGTAGGAGAAGTCGGGTCTTAAGGATCAGTTCCAGCGAGTGTCGCTGGATAAATTCAAGAAGCAGGAAGAGAGTGAGGAACTACAGGGCTTCCAAGTCCAAGAGCTTGCCAAAGTGAAACATATGGTCAGTGTCTATATGATTGCTTAGAGTAGTACATTATACACAGTGTGGGGTGCTGTGGTCCAATGGTTACGGTGTTCAAATCTAAGCCTTGTTACATGGGTTCGAATCCTGACCATGGGAACATAGTAATTGTGCTCTTTGCCATTATTGGTCAGTCCTTCAGATGGGACGTAAAGCCGTAGGTCCTGTGTGTTGTGTAATGCACGTTAAAGACACTTATCGCTAAGAGAAGGGGTTTGCCCCGGTGTTTCTGGCAGTGCCTGCAATATGCGCCGCAGCAACTTGTAAACCCTTATAAGGTGCTACATAATGGGTCTCATATTTCTCATAAACTTCATTTACCTGTCTTTAATAATTGACATAATTTCCAGTGCCTTGAGTACCTAATTGTGTGCTATATGAGACTTATTATGTATTATTATTATTAGTGTATCGAAAACTAGTAATAAAAAAATAATGGGTTATATGCACGTAAACACTGTTGGTGTGGTTGTATCTAAACAGCTACTAGTCATGTTGCTGGCATCGTGACTTAGAGCGCGGGTCCTGGCTATACGGCATATCCGGGTTTATGGCTTCTGACTAGCGCCCCTTGAACAAAGACATTGACAAAATGGGGAATCGCAAACAAGGCTGCTCGGCAAGCTCAGGGGTCGAGTGGTAAGACATCTGCACTAGTAAACAGGAGGTCATGGGTTCGAGTCCGACCCGAGTAGTTTGAGGTTTTTTCTCGCAATCACCTTGGACAACACTGAGTAATATACAGTGTTTATAAAATACATCAGTGAAGGGCTAAACCCAATACATGTATTGAATTAATCAACTAACGTTAATTAACGTAGTGCTAGAACGTTGGTAGAACGCCGGAACAGCAATCCGGAGGTCGCAGGTTCAAACCCCGCTCCAGTCAATTTCTGTTTTCAACCTTAAAACAGTCTGAACTACAACACTGTTCTTTTAAGTGACCATCATTCCCACACATTTCCAATTTTTTTAGATCCGCGACTGTATCCTTCATTTCTTACTTTGATATTGAGTTTTGCTCTTCACTGTTTTTTTCATAAAGCGTGTTAAGCCCTGTATGCTCATTGCTGGTAGAGGGTTTGCAAGATAATTTCAAAAGCTTTACCCTCATTGGACGCAAACCCACAACCTCCTACTTATTAGTGCAGACGCCTTACCCCTCAACCCCAGAGCTCGCTAGGGTCTGCTGGAATTCGATTTCTTACTTTTGAGCTTACTAACACCTTTGCATTTGTGTGATATTCATAACCAGTTTGTGAACAGCCAGGAGGAGTTACATAAATGCAAGGCCGATTTGGACCACGCCCAGGAAAAACTTGAGGAGAGTAATCAACAGGCACAGAAGCTGGCCACGGAACTCAACAAAGTCAGAGATAATGTGACCAAACTCAGACATACCAGGTAGATAAAGAGTCGTGAATTGCATCACAATTCCATCGATAGTTCTGTCACAAGAAAATCACAAGTCCAGTCACAAGTAAATCACAAGTCCGGTCACAAGTCCAGTCACAAGTAAATCACAAGTCCGGTCACAAGTAAATCACAAGTCCGGTCACAAGTCCAGTCCCAAGTAAATCACAAGTCCAGTCACAAGTAAATCACAAGTCCAGTCACAAGTAAATCGCAAGTCCAGTCACAAGTAAATCGCAAGTCCAGTCACAAGTAAATCGCAAGTCCAGTCACAAGTAAATCACAAGTCCAGTCACAAGTAAATCGCAAGTCCAGTCACAAGTAAATCACAAGTCCAGTCACAAGTAAATCACAAGTCCAGTCACAAGTAAATCGCAAGTCCAGTCACAAGTAAATCACAAGTCCAGTCACAAGTAAATCGCAAGTCCATTCACAAGTATGATCAGTTGTTGTATATTACCTTTAATATTTTGAATAAGAAATAGTTTCATCCTCTATTGATTTACATTGTTTTTCTCAGAATTACAAATGTGCAGTTTTATTGTGGTAATTACCGGTATTGCAGTTATTCTGTGTCTGTCCATGTTTCTTTTGAAAACAGTAAACATTGTTGAAACGTCTGCTGTGGATTGGGACAGATAATTCAAAGACAATTGATCAACAACTCACCAATCAGATGGCAGGGATTTATTCGGGCATTGTATAATACTAATATATCACTCAGTAACCCTCAGTGATATTGGCGAATGGTTCAGTCTGCCATTGCTCTTTTTCACAGAGATGAGTTGATCAAACAAAAGGCATCAGCAGAGGAGCATGGCACGCAACAAGAGCGATCCAAGAAACTGCTTGAGGAAAGACTACACAGTGCGTCAATAGAAAGCCAGGAGGTAAGAAAGGCTACATTCAATACTTGGCTACGGCTGGATGTAGCACACGGGTCTATGGGAAGAGGCTGCAGCCGCTTCCATAGGTGCGTGTGTGTTTTCCTACATTGGAATTATATGTGCATGTACTTGGCTACATAGGGCTGACAGTTACATGCATGTTTATAACACCTCACCCACAGATTCTGTATCTTGATTGGCCGAGAGCGAGTCACATGGCATTGGCTATTTTCGCTATCTTGCTGCACACAGCCAAAAGTACTATACCTGTAGCAACCAAAGTACTATACCAGTAGCAACCAACATACTATACGTATAAGAACCGGTGTGCAAATGCATACGGGTGCACGTTACGCGTATTGTTCCCAAGAGCACGCTAGCGCTACAGAGATGGGTTCAAACATTTCGTGAAGGGGTAGTTTGGAAAAGTATAAGTAAATTTTCAACTAATTTTGTATTCAAATTGAAGTACATTTTAATTGTATTTAGATTTAGATTAATCATTTATCGCTTAAAATCAAGCAGAATCTGTGGGAGAAGTGTTATAAAACAAAACATTGACTGCTTTATCTCGTGGTGTAGTAAAACTAGCCTCCTTCGGTGATCCATGGAGCTTTTTATTTTCCCTCGGCTCTGCTTCGGGACAAATAGAATGTCCATGGATCACCTCGGGAGGCTAGTTTTACTACACCACTCAAAGCAGTCAATATTTGTACACTATGGGAAGTGGCTGCAGCCACTTACATAAGCGTGTGTGTTATTGCCACCCGTAGACAAGGACGTAGTTCGGATGCTTAGTTCGGTCAAGGTTGCTATATTTTCAACTGAAGGACTGCTTAACCCTTTAGTCACTGTAGCACCTGAAACTGCCCCAGCACTCTGTGGGTTTATTGATTTTTCAGTAAATACAATGAAGTCCATGTGCTAATGGGTTAACCCTAACCCGGCCAAATGCAATGTAGTGCAACAGATGTAAAGTCTGTGGGACCTTGTTGCATTAAGCCATCAACACCAGTGCATAAACGGCCATTTCAGAGACAATAGGAGCTAGTCCCATTGAACAGTGCCGCTGTGGCAACCACAGACTCTGATCAGTGGGAGTTTGGTGTTGTTTTTTTTTTTTTTATTTGTCATCAGGTGTACATTCATCATCGTATTTAAAGTATAAAAAAATATTTTTAGAGAAGTTTGATGTCAATTTTAAATCTAGATATACATGTAAGTACATGTAGTTTTGAATTGTTCAAAATTGTATATATTTATTTGACTAGTAATTACTTATAGAGTTTTTTTATAGTGAGCTGGCCAACCATATGTAATTGCCTTTCAATGAGTGCTGCATGTTGTTGCATCTTCAGGCTTTATATATGTACATTATGGTAGCTGCAATGTCAGATTCATGTATCAGTGACGTAGCATTTCAACACCACTATTTACAACAGCTGCGGTACTTTGTAGTTCTACACAGTTGACCTAAAAACAGCCCTGGATGGTAAAAGTTACAATCACACTTGTGCATCTGTTTGGAGAAGCCAATTGGAGTAAAGTGTTCCGCTCAAGAACACAGAATCACGAATATTTTGTGTTTTTTACCATTGAAGCACATTATTTGTGACCAAACCAAACAAAACGTAAACAACTCTTTCCTAATATTTTTCCTGTTTAATTTTCTATGCATTATGAAAGCATACAACTGATTGATTTTGACTGAAAGGACAACTTGGCACGCAGTGTATGATTGCATAAGACGGCTAATAGCCATATTCATCAAAATGCCAAATTTTGCAATACGTGTCTAACATTGACGGTTCCGTTTGATTTCAACTGTGCATGATTTTTAATATTCTTTTACTCACAATTAGAATTGGTGTTTATAAGACTCCTATCGAAGGATTCGCTTATATTTTAATTTCTTCAACTTACTTTGACATTTCATTTTTCTTTTATTTGCAGAAGAGTAAAAGACTGGTGGCACTGGAGGAAAGATTGAATCAGACTCAAGAAGAACTTGAAGCATTGCGTCATGACAGTGAAGTTCACAAAACACAGGTAACAATCTGAGTGCTGTGGTCAAGTAGTTACGGTGTTTGACTCACGTGCTGTGTTATGTGGGTTCAAACCCTGACGGCAACATGGTGCTTGTGTTCTTGGGAAGACACTTTACCACCGTTACCTCTCTCCACCCAGGAGTATAAATGGGTACCTGTGAAGGTAGAGACTAGAATGCGCTGATCTCGAGCTGCTGCAGAAAATGATCTCATGGCCTGATGAACAGGGGTAATAATTGTGAAGCGCTTTGAAACCTTTGGTGTAAAGCGCTAAACTAGCACCAAGTTATTACTACTATTACTGTAATAGGGCGACAGGTTTTGCGAACTCCGTCCACAATAGGGCGATACACCTTATTGAGGCGACAAAATGACTGTCGCCCTTTTATGAAAACGACCCTTAGGACAAGAAATTTTTCTGTCGCTAACCATCTAGATCGATTCCTCATGGTCCAATTAGTATAAATACTAAATTTCGTGGAAAAAACATCAGGTAAACTTGGGTTAGGTGGCAGTTTAGGTTTGTGCACAAGTCTATTGGAAAGTCACCCTATTGGGGCGAAAAGAGTAATTATTATTATTATTATTATTATTATTAAAAATGAATTAAGAATTCGGAAACATGCTGTTTTTTTTTTCATTTTGCATGTTTGATTCCATATATATCCTGGGAACCAGTATCATGCATTAAAAAACAAATTGCTGGCCGTTCTTATCTTAAGTTATATGACTTTATACAGACATAATAATTTAGCATTCTTCTTTTGTTTTTATTTACATGTATATATATTGTATGGATATGGGTCATTCTGCAAATTTGCGGTCCACTTTTTTCTTGTCCCTGTTACATCTGATATATATGATTTAGGGTGATGTAAATCAAATTAGGTTTTGCCCTTCACCGACGTATAAACACTGTATACCAAGTGAAAGTTGGAAAAAGCTCGGGAAGTAACACACGGAGTATACAGTGTTTATACCTTGGTGAAGGGAATAATCTAATTTGATTTACATCATCCCAACGCAAAATTCCATCTCATGAATAGTTAATGCTGTACCCTGCTATGTTCCGGTACATCAGATTTGAACCAGCCAACCAATCCCGTTAGCTAACCGATCCTGTTAGCTCGGTGGTCGAGTGGTAAGACATCTGCACTAGAAAGGAGGAGTTAGTGGGTTCGAGTCCCACCCGAGTGATTTTTTCCAACGTTCACTCGGGAGATAACACACTGAGCATACAGTGTTTAAACGTCGGTGAAGGGCAAAACCTAATTTGATCTATGATATGATAATTCTGATGAACTCCTTCATGCAGTCGTCTTCCAAGAGTGATTATGAATAGCAAACTACCTACCCAACAAATAAAACATTGTTTGAAATCATTCTTTATGCTATTTTGAATGGCAGATTACAAAGTTCAAAGGAAACAGGGACAGGAAATATGTCACACTTTGGACCTTAAATTTATAGAAAGACCCATGCAACAACACTGAAAGCTTTGAAACTGTTTCAGTTGTGATCATTTTTTGGCACGTGCGTTTAATTGCCATGTTTCGATTCTGCATTTGGTTGAATTTTTTGTTTTTTTGATTGTCTGCTGATTTTTTTAAAGTCTGCAACTCAGCTGCACGAGAGCGAAAGTACCAACAAACACCTGGAGGAGAAGGTTAGGATGCTGGAGCAGAGACTACAGGATCACAGTCTGACTGATGATGAGCAGATGCAAGCTGTCATGGCTGAGGTATGTATGGAACATTGTAGACTCTTTTACAGCCGCTAATTAAGTATGTTTTGGGAAAGAATCACCAATTTTCTTTTTCAAAATTTACAACTCCACAGAGCAATTTCTATAGGTAAATACATCTCCACAAGGTTATCACGAAATAGATATATATTGATTTTACTCAAAAACTAGAAATTTCCAAGGTGTGTTGATCCGTCGCAAATTGAAGTATTTTATGTAAGGGATATTAAGTCCAAATTTCAGCCCAGGAAATTAATTCTGGTTAAAATAGGAGCATTTTGAAAGTACACTTTCAAACTCGAAAACTTTAGTACACGAGAACAAAGAAATGACTCCACAAGGATACAAAATCGAGAATTCGAGTTTGCAATTAAGTTTAGAGCTGTGAAATTTGACACAGTCCAAAATGTTTGAATTTTGCCCATACTTCAGATTAAGTCAATACTTTATTTAATACCTATGGGCTCCGTGCGCCGACGAAAGAGGGCGCCCTTTTACCCAGCAACGACATCCCATGGGCGGGACATTTAGCTGGTTGACTCCTTGTGTGTGAGGCATGTACACCAGGGGATTTGTGCTATGTACACGCTGTGGCCGCGCTTTGCGGCAAATGAATTGCAGTCAGGCAAGATGGCGTCGGTCGGTCACCCCCAACTGTACTTCCTTTGCCGGTGAGGGGGTACTTGTGAACGGAGTGGATATGATTCTGTGTGCACAAGACAATAAGTTTATCCTGAAGTGAACATCGTCAGTTGTTGACGTGTGCGTCATTGGAATACCAAAGTGGCAGATTATAAGTGATTTTTGTTTTAATTGTCAATTTCAGAGAGATACTCTAGAACAGAAATTAGAAGCTTCCCGAAGAGAACTAATCGATGTGAAAAGTTCCTCAGCTGATGTGATCTCCAGTCTTGAACAACAGGTAAAGATCTGGCTCACATACATGTAGATTTTTCTTTTGCTAAATCAAAGCAAAATTGTGAACGTTTGTTGCAAAACTGTGAACGTTTGTTGCAAAACTGTGAACGTTTGTTTCAAAACTGTGGACATTTGTTGCAAAACTGCAGGATGTTTGTTGCAAAACAGTGGACATTTGTTGCAAAACTGTGGTTGTTCGTTGCTAAACTATGGCCATTTGTTGCAAAACTGTGGCCGTTTTTTACAAAACTGTACACGTTTGTTGTAAAAGTGTAGACATTCATTGCAAAACTGTGTGTGTATGTTGTAAAACTGTGGATGTTTGTTAATACAAAATCAAAGAGAACTGGAAAAAAAATTTCATAAAAAATCAGCCAGCACCAAAACCCCAGTTGTTTCACATTACCTACCTGAAATAAAATATGTTGCATTTTTTTATTAAACTTCAAAAATAGTTAGCTCTGTTTTCAAAATTTGACAAAATTCTTTGAAAAATCACTCGGAAGGAATGTGTACAATTTAGCCCAAGTAAAAAAAAAAACAGTTTCTTGCCAAGCTTTTTGAAAAAAGACAACCTATATTGGCAATATATTTGCAAAATGAATTGCAAATGTATGAATTAAAAAATGATAAAAGGAGACGGGCGGGAAAAAGGCAGCATTCGGGGACGAGAATCTTTTTTTTTTTTACTTGGCCTTAGTATGGAACTATTCCGTTGTTTAGTTTGGCATCTTCAGCGTAGGAGGTTATATAGGGGTAGCACTAACCTGGTACCGTCAACCAATTTGGCAATAAGCCTCTGTACTGATGAAGTCACACTTTGTTTACACGTGTGCTTTCTTGTGGGAGCCTGATGGGGAGGACAGTTGAGTTGCCCCATAGAAAAGTGCATAAGTAAACAAAGTGTGACATCATCAGTACAGAGGCTTATTCGGTTTGCATAAAGTGTGACGTCATTTTAACTTAAACCACACCACTACAGAGAAATGCCGCTACAACGAACACCGCTATAACGAACATTTGGCTATAACGAACATCCACTTTGGCTCCACAAATAGTAAATTCTATTAATGCACAGACACTATAACAAACTACCACTATAAGGAACATTTTTAATGGACCCTATCTTGTTCGTTATAGTGGCGTTCTACTGTATATACGGAGTATAGCATTGAAACCATTGGAACCAGCAATTGTGCAAAGTGGCGTGTTCAACCAATGGGCGCTAGTAATCAGTGGTGCATGCGCGTGTATGACGCAGTCACTTATGAACCGGATAAATAAAAGAAACGTGTTGGTTTCATAACTATGCATGAGGTGTCAGAATAAATGCAAACTTTGTATGCCAAACTCAACAGATTTCTCATCTGAACACCAAGATGGCCGAGGACACGGAAGAAGCAATCAAGGGGCAGCAGACGCTAGACGCCATGAGCAGGAGACACTCTGAGGAGCTGAGTCAATTACAAGCCAAGCTAGATGACGCTGAACAACAAGCTCAAAGTCACCTGGAATTTGTTAAACAGAGAGACACTCAGATTGCCGTACAGGTAAATACATGCTTGACATGTTCAGCACTAAGAAAAACATTTGCAAAATGAAATACTTTCCAACCTACTGACTGTATTTTCGAAAGGCATGTAGTCGGAAGCAGAAACATTTTTTGTTGTCAGAAGTTAATTGGCAAAACCCTTGAAACCACATTATACATCTACAGCTTGTCTAAAAAAAAAATGGTACAATCAGAAAAAAAATTGGTTAAATATAAATTTCAAAATAAGTCATTCTTACTTGGCATAATATTAAAGAACAAAGACTGGGCTTTCCAATAGTGTTTGTTTGATCTTATTTGCTTTTGTCAATTCAGAGATATAATCAATTTAGTGCGATACACCAAAATCGATTCTGTGCCACTTTTATGCATGGGCAGAGTTGTTTTGAGTACTGTGCCATGCTGTCTTGAAGCTCACAAAAGATTGCAACTTGGCAAAAGAAACAAAACACAGATTAAAGTACACAAAGGAAGTCTGGTTTTCTCGATACAAGCTTTAATAGTCAACATAATAAGTTGAATGATAAATAGTTTCTTTATGAAGTTAATCCCTTCTTTGAATTTCAAATCTGTTCAAGTGTGAATAACGTTTTGTTTAACTAATTCTTTCACCGTTCTCACTCAACCAGAAAGTGGCACTAACTCGATTTTTGTGTTCCGCAGTAAACTTGAGTTATCTCTGGATTGACAAAAGCAAATGAGATGAAACAAAAAGTATTGGAAAGCCTGGTCTTTTTTCTTTAATGTGATGCTGAAATCGACTTACTTATGTTGAGATTTAATATTGAAAAAACAAATTGTTTTCGATTGTACCATTTGTTTTGAGACAGGCTGTACAAGTACATTTTGATAGTTGGAATTTGCATGTCACATTCATGTATCAGTGACGTAGCATTTCAATACCACAATTTACAACAGCTGTGGAATTTTGAAGTGTCATACAGTCAAACCTGAGAACACCCTGGGCGGTAAAAGTTAAAAGCACACTTGTGCATCTGTGTGGAGAAGCCAATTGGAGTTAAGAGTCCCACTCAAGAACGCAGAATCATGAAGATTTTGTGGCTTTTATCATTAAAATATTTGTTGGTGTATAAATCAAACAAAAAATGAGTCTTAAGAATTTTTTTTTTTTTTTTTTTCCATTGGCAAAAAGCAAGCTCTGCTCTCCATCTTTCCATAGATGTACATGTGTGTACCACCCAATTTTGACAGCATTCAGACATTTGACATTCAATTCATCATTGAAAATCAAATTTCAGAAATCGCTGAGCGAGACGGAGTTGAGAGCAACGCAAGAGCAGCTTGCCGAGACCAAGAAGCAGTCCCTGGAAATGAAGAAACAACTTCAGGACAAGATAGCGACGTTAGAATCCAAGATTACTGGGCTCAGTACAGCAACAGACTTTGAGAAAAGTGCAGCAGAACACAAAATTGTAAGTAATTTTCATTTGTTTTAAAGCCCGAGTCCATCATTTGCAGCTATCCAAAAAAGTAACTGGCGTAATTATTGTTGAAAAGCATACTGGTTGAAAGATAGTAAGTGGACTAAACTCCCTGTGAAATTATCCTTTCTGGCAAGCTCTTATTTTGAAGAAATCAACGAAAGAAGGCATTTCCAACGGTGCGTCTTAAGAAGCACCGTAGGAAAATTTAAATTAGTAGTTCGTTTTGTTATTCGGCGCAGCGCGCACAAGCATTGGAACGACGCACAGGCGCGCGCGGTTGCTGTAATTCGTCGGATCATTGCGCGACATCACGTATAGCTACAATTCAAAACAATTCGAAACATGATTTAGCAACTTTTGATTTGAAATTGAGATCCTAGAATGCTGTTTTTCTCGGAATATAAAGCTGAAGCTAAGCTGAAACTTCATCAAGTAAGTTGTTCAGTATCCTTCATTAGATTTTGAACACTTTTGTTGATTCAAACGAACAAAATGCACTAATTACAAATGATGGACTATAGCTTTAAGTACCTCTTTTTCTAAAAGGTGCATTGTTTATGCTCTTCAATGGATTTTTTTCTTAAAATTATACACTTTCATGTTATATTTTGACAAGAAAAAAATTAAACTACATCTGTATTTTTCTCCACTTTGGGCATCCGCAATCCTAGTCCAGGTGTCCTTTTCCCTACCTGTATTAATCATGTAATACATTGATGTCCAGGTAGTACATTCCCTGTACAATCAGAAAAGAAAAATTGTTGGGGAGAAATTTCTCAAAACGTATCCATGCGAAACAGCTGAAACATGGCATGTATATATGGTTAAATCATCACTTGTTTTTCTATGGGCTCCATGCGTGAACTTGAGAGCGTGCTTTTTGACCACTTTGGAGAGCTCAGAGGACGGGACACACCACGTGCGTGTACTGGGCCCAATTTCATAGAGCTGCTTAAGCAGAAAATTTGCTTAAGCACGAAAAAACATTGCTTAGTAAAATTAAGTTACCGGCCAAAACTCCATGTGATGTACATTGCTTGTGACTGGTATTTAGCTGTTGTTTACTTAGCATAACAATCGCATGGAGTTTTGGCCAGTAACCTGATTTTATTAAGCAAGACGTTTTTGTGCTTAAGCAAATTTTGTGCTTAAGCAGCATTGGCCCCTGGGCCCAATTTCATAGAGCTGCTTAAGCAGAAAATTTGCTTAAGCACGAAAAAACATTGCTTAGTAAAATTAGGTTACCGGCCAAAACTCCATGTGATGTACATTGCTTGTTACTGGTATTTAGCTGTTGTTTACTTAGCATAACAATTGCATGGAGTTTTGGCCGGTAACTTGATTTTATTAAGCAAGACGTTTTTGTGCTTAAGCAAATTTTGTGCTTAAGCAGCTCTATGAAATTGGCCCCTGGTTCTTGCGCGTATAGCATGATGTACATGTACGCATGACTCATTTATTCTGAATGTGCGTGAAGCCATAGCGTCTTCGCATGAGCGTCAGGCGTCATCGGCAATGCATTCAACTGTCTCGCCCAGTGGTCTCCCCAACTCTCCCTTTCTTACCCTTGAGGGGTGCTTCTGCACGGAGCCCATTAGTTGGTTTTCGGCAACATTATCCGTATAAATGTATCTGAGGATAATGATCAACTTGAAACTTACATATCGTCGGTTGCACCACGAACCAACGTATCGCATTTTTTTGTGTTTCGAGAAAAACTGATTTAAAGTTGGTCATATTTTGTAGGCTCATTCCATATATTCCCTGTGTAAGAATTCAAGCTGTTTCGTTTTTGCTATTAAATTATAGATTAAACTTTCTTGTATGCAATCCGTGTGCATCTGAGTTGCTTAGTTGTTGAGAAATTCAGTTCCAAAGTTATTCGTCACTTCGTGAAACAGATTTTTATCATGTTTATCGTATGTCATGCAACGCGCGTAATAGTGGCCGTGTGCCAGATACGGAGATACGTCGGTTCGTGAAATGCTAAATTCCAATTTTTCATGTCGACGCTCCTTTGTGACGTCACAGCACTATGGGAATAAGCGCGTAAAGTGGCGTATCGGGATACGCCACTTCGTGGTGCAGCATTTTTCATTTTTTAGAGATACGCCACACAGTCTAATTAACGTTCTTAGTTACGTAGAACTCAGATCGGAATAAAACGTTCTGAGAATGAGCACTGTGATGAAATAATAACGTTAATGACAAAAACTCAATTTGGCAAAAAATCGAGATACGCCGGTTTGTGGTGCGACCGATGATATACGTCCCCCAAGTTCATTCATCACGTTCACCGCGTTTACATGGCAAGACATGTGAGAAGTTTTAGACATGTGAGAAGTTTTAGTTCGATGCCATGCATCCCTTGGGTGTTCAAAAACACCATGGCCCACCCCACAGCAGCCATAATTGTGGAATGATGGCATTGTGATGAAGCTATATCACTTCTTTGTCCAATGAATAGACTCGTCTTGAGAGTCAAAACGAGGAGTATTTAGAGCGAGAGATCGAGCATGAGAAGCACATCACTCAGCTGGAAGATGAGAAAGAAAATGTCTCGGTGAGTTCTTTTTTCAAATTTTCAGTTTGGAAAGCATTTTGAAGTGTGGGTATTTATCACTGGTGTCTAGTTTGGGAACTATTATCCTGGGGTGCACCCAGAAGAATGAATCTACCATCTTGGAATATCCACCGGGGGGGGGGGGGGGGGGGGGGGGGGGGGGGGGGGGGGGGGGGGGGGGGACCCCGAAACAGCCTCCTTCATTTAAAAGAAAAATCATATGAGAAACTGTTTTTTTAGTTGGTTTAGGAGCCAAACAGTGCCCTCAAGCATGCCTGCATGAACCCTACAGTGCAGAGAGAGAACAAGATTTATTTCTGTGGTTATTTGTTGTGTGACATTGCAGGCATCTCTCAACCTGAAGACCAAGGAATGCGAGCAACTCACAAGGGAAGTTGAGGAGATTCGAGAGAGGACAGAGGATTTGTCCAGACAGGTACAAACTGGTTCTGCCTAACCTGGTCCAAATTGTTTAAATGATTACCCATTTACATGCCCTCTTGGTCAAAATCCAAATTTGGATTTTGTTATCCTGAAGTGGCCCTCAGGTCGTCTTGTGATTTGCTTGCGCCGCGATTGAACCGTCGGCATCAAGCACAAAAGTCATGCCCAGGTCACAAAACTGAGAAATCGTGTGATTCGCGTGGAACAAGCAGTATCTCAACACACAATAGTAGCAACCATGTTCATGTCACCCACGACACGACGACGATTTCACAGCATAGATGTGATCACGTGACTTGTTCAAAATGGCGGCACACAGCTGTTTCAAACTGTGTATTTTAACAGAGATTTGTCTGTCCAAAGGATTTATATTGCAACATTTGCTGTCGCAAACATATACTGGATAGTACAGGCCCGGATTACTGTGCCTAAGGCCTACGAAAAATTTGGGGGCCTACGAAAATACCGCAGTGTGCCATAAAACACATAAAATGCAAAAGCTGAAATTTCTCTCTTTTTTATTACTGTCGATTTTTTGACTGCACTTGCCAGGGACCAGTTGCAGAAACAAGATGATCAAACTCAAAATTCAGTCTTCAAAAATTGGAAATTCCTTCAATTAATCGTTCTTTTTTGGGTTACAGTTTCGATTAATCAACTGGCTGATTCATTTTTGGGTCAATTGAAAAAGGATGCCAACAATGGGAATTTCAAAAAGTTTCTGGAGGTTTCATTCACTCATCTTTGCAGAACCTCGGTCATTACATTATTTTCATTAAGTTCAATTGTTTTTACTTTTTTTTCCCTGATTTTTTGCCGCTTGCTCTTTGTACCCTTATGTTTTTGCCAGTTTCTGACTTATTATTATTATTTATTTCTGGTAATGAAACCAATAATTCCTCAAAAGTGTCCTAGGCACTGTAGCTCACAAGCCTGAAGAAACTTGTGGAGAGAATTGGACAATGAAAAAAAAATTACAGTTTTAGAGGTGGGAGGAAAACCCCAGAAGAATATTCTGAGGAAAAACCCACGGAATCAGGTAGGGACTGAAAACCCAATCCACATATTGGCCCAGGCGGGATTCGAACCCGGGTCACAGCGATGGAAGGCGAGGAAAGTACCGCTACGCCAACCTGACTCCCTGTATGCATTCTTCACCCAGGCTCTGTCTGCAGGCACTGCCGTCATGGACGCCCATAAAGAAGTAGACAGGCTTCGGAAGCTTGTAGAAGCTCGAGACACGCAAATCAACAAGGCAGATCAAGGTAACGTGTGTGGTTACATGTGAGGCAGATTTTAAAATGGGACAGCGTTGGCTTCTGCAAATCTCTTTACAATGTTCTTGGTTCTTGGTTTGTTCTTCTCCTAAATACTCCACGTGGAAGTTTATACAGGAGGCCAGAAACACCGGGGCAAACCCCTTCTCTTGGCGATAAGTGTTTACTGGGTTATTTTACGTGCATTTATACAACACACGGGACCTACGTCTTAACGTTCCATCCGAAGGACGAAGCAATAATGGAAGTGCCTTGCTTAAGAGCACAAGTGTCCGTCGGCGAACCCACGTCACTGTTGCCTCTGAAACACCAGAACATGACTCCGGTGTTCTTAACCGCTAGGCCATGATACTCCACTTTACATTGTATTTCCTTTCCAATTTTTTTTGTGAAAGGGATTAACCGTCCCAGTCTTCAGCACTTAATTACAACCTTTCAGGTTTTGCAAAACCACTTTTGCCCAAATTCCTTTGAGGTGATATTCCATGAAGTGTGGATAACACTTCAAATCCCTGCACAATTCTTTTGTGTGGTTAAGCTCAGGGCAAGCGGACAGCATCAGTCAAGCTTCACTGCTCTCCACAGTGCGTCATTGTTCACGTTTCAGATGTTTTGTCCGGTTCAAAAGTGTTTCAGATATTTCTGGTTCATAGTGTATTTAAAGGGAATGTACATCATTGGTTTTTGCTGTAATTTTCAGAAATGAACTATTTTGAGGGGTTAGTATAACAGATCGAATATTGTTACACTGACATGTTGGAAGTTTTGTGTTCGAAAAAGCTGGAAAATCAAGAAAAACAAAAATGTTCAAGTAGTCTGGTTCCCTGACTCCACTAAAGATAAAATGGATCAATTTATAGATGCCGGAAAATTGTAAGGTAAGGGAACCAGTCTAGCTGGCCTGCACCTGTTCGTGAACATGTAACCAATAGCAAACAAAATTTGGACTGAAAAAAAAAATGGTAAATTTGGAGCAGTAGTGGAAAAATAGTCAGTTTTTTCCAACGGTGGTCGGCCGACCACCGTTGAAAATGTATACAAAAATATCATTTTCTTGAAAATGACTTCACACTAGGTGCCATAATTTTACAGGATGCTTTAGACTGTCATTTACCAACATCCTAGTAAGGTATTTCGTAAAATCTTGGTAGTTTTATTTTTCGATGTTTGCAAATGTTGTATATTCCCTTTAATAAGAAAAGAAAATTGAGGCCATCAGCACAAATTTTTGTATGAAATTCCGAACATGCTCTGTTTTAAAACCTAACAGAGAATGAGGAGTTGAAACGCCAGAACTTGGAGCTGGCCAACAGTCTCGCTCAGCAGGACGTGGAGACGCAGACTAACCACGACCAGGCACAGAGGGCGCTGTTTGAGAAGAACGAGAGCATCAGCGTCTTGAAGCAAACCGTCGCCGAGAAGGAGGAAGCGATTGAGGTGCACCAATCCAAGGTTTGTTCCGATTTCTCTCAGCAGATTTTATCTTGTTAACAAAAATCAGCCAAGGACCGGTCACAGCCACTGTGTTATCATATGCTTTATTGGGGGCGGATAACCGGCTTTACATAGCAACACTAATTCTGTGCTTCGCAAAGTTAAAGGGTCCATGAAATGAATTTTTCTGAGGAACACATTTTGTGCAACTTTCTACAGGGGTTTAAAAAAAACGAAACCCAAATGTCGGGACCATTGTTTTAGTGAAGTTTAATGTAGCACTTTCAAAATCTAGGATATGAAAGCCCAATTCATAAGCTTTCTTTTAGTACAAGAATCATTCAAATCACTCATGTACTTTACAAGTTACAGAATTTTAAACACAAGCACCGTTTTAAAGTTCTGTCCACGGATTACAGAAAAAGGTGTGCATTCTTTCAGCAAAATGAAATAAATTCACACACATCCCTATGTGATTTGTTTTCGTTTTGCTGAAAGAACACTTACCTGTTTGTGATCCGTGGACAGAACTTTAAAACAGTGGTTGTGTTTAAAATTCCGTAACTTGAAAATGACGTGAGTGATTTGGATGATTTCAATTAAATTCTTTGGACAATATTTCACAAGCATGCGTTGACGCAATTCTACCGCGATAGGTTAATTGAATTAAGGAGGTGAACGATATGCAGGATAGAGGATTGCTTGTAACGCTGTGTCCGAGTTCTGAATGGCAAGCTGTTGGGCATTTCTAAGCAGAGTTGTAACGAGTCACTGATTTTTGTGACTCGAGTCGAGTCATTTTAAAATGACTCGAGTCGAGTCGAGTCATTTTAAAGAAGTGACTCGAGTCGAGTCGAGTCATTTTCAAGAAGTGACTCGAGTCGAGTCGAGTCATTAGGTCAAAAGGTCGAGTCGAGTCAAGTCGAGTCAAATATTTAGCTCGAGTCAATTCGAGTCTCGAATATTTGAACACTATATACCAAAATTGATAAAAGGAGGCCATAAGTTAAGCCAGCGTTCGAATCCAAGAGCTTTATAAGAAATCGCCCAAAGCCAATGATGAAACAGCGAATTAGAAAATGTGTTTAAAAATCTGGTTCCTGGATAGTATTTTGTGCGTTCTAGAACCATGAGGTGGGAGTCTGTGACATGTTGTATATTTATACATGACTGCTATTCGCAAAGCGAAGTGAGCATAACTTTGCACCGTAAGTCATTGCAAATACTTTTCGCAAAGTTGTGCTTTTATTTTTTGGGACTCGAGTCTTATTAGCCTTCGCTCGAGTCGAGTCGAGTCTTCTGATGAGGGACTCGAGTCGAGTCGAGTCATTTGCTCGCAGTGACTCGAGTCATTGGCTTGCAGTGACTCGAGTCTAGTCGAGTCATTTACCCTTAGGGACTCGAGTCGAGTCGAGTCACCAAAAATTGTGACTCGAGTCGGACTCGAGTCGAGTCATTGACTTGAGTCATTACAACTCTGTTTCTAAGACAACATCAGGGTGCACCATGTTATTGGACTCCGCAATAATGAGTCAGTAATTAATGTTGGTTTATTTGCAGATAAAGGAATTGGAGGCAGCAGCCCAAGCTGACACCAACGGGGTCAATGAAGCTGAGGTCAGAGTTCATGACATTTCATTGTTGTAGTCAAGTCCAGGCACAAGTCCCTTCCAACAAGCTGGTCACAAATAACAAGGGATGAACAATAACAAATGATTGTCTTCGTTAGCATTCATTGAATAGCTTGTGACATGACTCGGGACTGAGTGACTTCATCTGGTGGACTTGTGAAGACTTTTTGATAAACTTGTGATAGTATACAAATATTGAGTGGCTCAGCGTGGAATGGGAGGAATATTATCGCAAGGTAAAATCTGGACTTTTCCATTTCACGAGGCGAAGCCGAGTGAAATGGAAAAGTCCAGATTTTACCGAGCGATAATATTCCTCCCATTTCACAATTTAAAGCCACTCAATATTTGTTTTATTTAACTGACATATAGATCCTTGTCATTTGATATATTTGAACTTTTATTTCAATACAAACCTGGAGGAAAGTGTATTTGTCTCTTCCAAACCACCCCTTCACGAAAATGTTTGAACCCAACGCTGTAGCGCTGGCTCTTTGGAACAATACGCGCTACGCGCAACGCTGAACGCGCACACCAGCATGCATTTGCACACAAATACCGCGTCATGATCCTAACTGTTGAATAGTATTTCCCATTCCCCATGGGCGGATAGTACTTTTTGAGCCGTGGCATGAATGGGAGCAATAACGAATGCCACGTGATGTGAGTTCCACCAATCAAATGACTAGGATCTGTATGTCAGTTATATAAACTCGACTGACTATACTAATGAGAGGCCCTTTTTTTAGGTCAGTTTATTTTAAAGACTAAGCAGTGCCACTATTATCCATTCCGTTTCCTAAAATAACAGAGATATCTGATAACCTTGAAAACTAGCCCGTAGGCCTTATACTTTGATTACAGAGTGATATGACCTAGATGCACTTTCAATGCTCTTTGAAGTTTTCAATGCTCTTTGAGAAATCAATGTTTTAATCCGAATTTTCAAGTTGTATGTTATATTTTAACTATAAAACTACTTTTTTTTCCAATTGTGGGTGTCTCTCTGCTAAAAGCTTTTATTTCAACAGCTGCCCCGTGCATGTTGACTGGTTCCGGTCCCTACATTATCGAATTGGATAGGGTGGCGGGAACCAGTCTACCTCGAGAGAATTGCATTATTATCAGACTGCAAATAATTTGATAATTTTGAAGTAATTATTCCATAACTGAATTTGTGTGCTTTAATTTTCCGTTCATTGTTCCAAAAAACGAAAATGGATAACGTTTAGTATTTCTAGAAAAAAATTGCAATTAAAAAAATGTATCTAGTTTTCAGGGTGAAACTCAAAAATAGCAAGGGCAGTACATCTTGAAGGTTTGCGTTCTTGTGTTCTTGTAGGATATCGAGAAGTTGAAGCAAACTCTTGAAGAGCAGGAACAACAGCTTAGCGAGAAGAACAAAACGATTAAGATGCAGCAACAGAGGTTAGCTGACCTGAAGAAAACACTACAGAGAGAACTGGTAAGATTTCAGAAAATAGACGGGCATTGGGTATTTGGTTGTGTTCACATTCGGCTGGAATATTTTTCAGGAGCAATGTGTGCTTTCATGTGTGCTCTATAAAATTTTAATAATGTGTGCGTGATGTACATGTACTCACACAAATTTCTCGGGTCCAAGCGCCATCATTCCCAAGATAGGATCTGATTTATCATGCTAATAGCGCCCTCTGCTGCCACAGTAGCTTGACTTTACGCCTGCCATAAATTGAGACCAAATGCATTAAGAGTACAATTGCCAGATCCACTCTAGGACCAAGACTGCCACTCGGCTACGTGTTTACATTAGGATGGGAAGTGATCGGATACATGTAGGGTGTGTGCCGTTTGCACATCAGTGCTGACTTTAGCCAGAGTTAGCTGTAGAGTAAAAGCGTACTTAGAAACAGTGTCTGAAACCCTTAGTGTATTTTATGGCAAATTAGACATACCATTCTTTGCGCCTGCAGATTACTATTGTGTGTATGATGTCAGTAATGCCATTCCAGTTTCCATCACATGGGTCTGTTTGTTACCAGTGTTGTACTCAAGTTATCACAAGTTCTTACAAGTCCCGGCAAGTCCTCACAATTCCTCACTGGTCCTTACAAGGCCTTACAAGTCCTCACATGTCACCACAAGTCCTCACATGTTATCACAAGTCCTCACAACTCCTCACATGTTCATACAAGTCCTTACAAGTCCATACAAGTCCTCACAAGTCATCACAAGTCCATACAAGTCCTTACAAGTCATCACAAGTCCTTACAAGTATTCACAGGAACTGACAAGTCCTTACAAGTCCATACAAGTCCTCACAAGTCCTCACAAGTCCATACAAGTCCTCATAAGTCTGCCACAAGTCAAGTCTCAAGCTATTCCATTGAGCTGTAACAAAGGCTATTTTGTTATTGTTTAACCCCCATTACTTTGGACTGCACTAATGAAAGATTAGTCCTCACAAGTCCTCACAAGTCCTTACAAGTCCTTACAAGTCCTCACAAGTCCTTACAAGTCTTCGCAGGAACTGACAAGTGCTTACAAGTCCTCAGACGTCCGCCACAGTCAGTCAAGTCTCAAGCTATTCAATTGAGCTGTAACAAAGGCTATTTTGTTATTGTTTAACTCCCATTACTTTTAACTGCACTAATGAAAGGACTTGTGATTCCCTTTTGACCAGACCTTGGACTTGACTTCAGCACTGTTGGTTCCCATTGAGAGGATACCTGTGTACGAAGTCCCAAGCGCCTTTTGTAAAAACCTCCTACCAATCCTTTTTTTCACGTCCACAGAAAATCCAGAATTCCACCGGCTACGACTCGCCAGAGGAAGTTACCAGAGACAAGGGTCAAAGTTCAATCTCTGCAGGGTTGAATAAAAGCTGCAGCTCGCCAGCATTTAGTAACAGTAGTGTAGGCCAATCACCAGGGTACAGTCATAACTCAGGGCCCACAGAGTCTCCTAACACTCAGGCCAGTTCCTCGTTGAGTCCACACTGCGCGGGCCTGGATCGGCAGGATGTCAGAGAAGTCAACTTCCAGTATCTCCGACACGTCGTGTTCAAGTTCATGAGTAGCACTGATAGTGAGGTGGGTCCTGTTAAAAGAAAGCATAACAGAAGAAAGCATAACAGTGCTTAAAGAAAGCATAACAGTGAACACATATTTTATGAATACTATTTACTCAGTGTTGTCCAAGGGTTTGGAGGAAAAATTCACAAGCTTACTCTGGTGGGACTCGAGCCAATGACCTCCTGCTTAGGAGTACAGACATCTCACCACACGACCACCAAGCTTGCCGGGGTCAGCTGGCCAGTTTGAATCTGATGCAGCAGCAGATGTCGTAACGAAACTTTTAAAATAGTGTACACATGTTGAAAAATGGCAAGAGTTCAAGCCAGAGAGTCATGGAAGAGTGATGTGGCCATGAATAGCTTCTGAAGATGGTGGTTGTGATTCTCTTGACAGGCCAAGCAGTTACTGAAGGCAGTATCGACATTGCTGGAGTTTACACCACACGAAGAGAAACTGATTAACAAGACTTTGGAATGGAAGGTAAGTCTGACAAGTATTCTTAATCAGCATGGAGTCCATCTATGGGAAGTTGCCTCTTCGTCTTGTGTACTTGAGTCATCCTCCAAAAAATACATGTTCCCGAAAACAGACACCTTAACAAGTCCATTTACCGTAAAATTTCTCTTGTTTCTTCCGCAGACGTCTTGGTTTGGGATCCGACCGTCTCCCAAGAAAACCATCCAGGTCTCTTCTCTTGCCTACAGGTGATGAACACAATGCCTCCATGTTTAATGGCCAGTTTATAGTTGGTCACGTGATGGTCACATGACAAAACACTGACAAAGGATTATCTTTAACACAGATCTACCACGACATACACATTTATACTTTCACCAAAGACACTGACAAGAAACAAGGTCAAAACAATTGAACTTTGACATGGTTGCTGACCTCAATTCCATTATGTCAAGATCCCACAAAGGCTGGGCATGTGGTGACAGTGCGAGTGACAAAGGCCACCATTCAGGCGTCCGGAAATTGGACACAGAATTGGCTGGGTGATACCTAACGTGGCGCACTTGAACGAATATCCCAAGTTAGCATTTAAGAATTTCTTAAAAGTTGATAAATTCTGAGAAATCATCATTGCTTCCACTCCCGTACCCAACTAAAAGTTTGTCAGCAAATGATTTTCTTACTGTGGGGCGCATTTTAAAAGGGTTCATCGTGCACTTCCAAAAAAAACCCACAATTCTGATCCGGACAAAAGTCCCCACAAAAGACATTCAAAATCTTGCTTTTCCATTGTTTGAGAAGTTACTAGGTAATTTGTAAATTTGGTTACGGGTACTCGATCCCAGAATCTGGAACCGGTTCCTGACATCAACAGTTGGGTACTCGGGTACCCGGTTCCGATGCACACCCCTAAAAGTATAAACACAAATATCACATGACAACTATAAATTTGTATTGTGTGACTACTGACTATCTGTGCATGTCTTACTATAAACTGGCCACCTCAAACTCATCCACAGCTCGGTATGAAACTATATGCCTTACGTAATTCTCCATGTAAAATATTGTATTCAGAAGTCATTGTATAAATTTGTACAGTTTTATTCACACCGTGGTAAAAGTAACCTTGGTAAAAGTTACCTTGGTATTAGTTACCTTGGTAAAAGTCTCCAAATGGAAAGGTAGCATGCTTATTTTCAGAACAGATACATAATTCTTACGTTGTACTGTCCATGCTCTTCAGCAAGTCAATTTTATCAATTTCAGAACTACTTGTGACCTTTGAATGTTACTTTTTAATGAAAAAAATTATTTGGGTTGATTTTGTGCATAAACAGATCTGCCCTGCCAATACCAGTTAGACTGGGTTCAAGTCTTTAAATCCTTTTTAGGCCAAATAAAAAAATATAGCGTCCCAACCCGCTTCCTTTTTTCAATTGGAGGCCTCTTTTCTTTTTTTTTCTTCTTTTTTTTACGAAAAAAAATGATAAATTTTAAACAGTGACATCATTTTGACCTCTTTGTCTGTTGCATCTAGCCCATATACAGCTGGTATATCATTCCCTGAGTCCAAGTGGTGGCCATTTAAAAAAACAAGCTGGCGGCCATCTTGAAAAATAGCCCGGTTGGGCGGCCATTTTGGAGGGGAAAAAAGGGCCGCCTCCTTCCTTTTTTTCCAAAAAGGCAGGACGCTAAACATGTTTGGTTTTTTTATTTTTTATGTTTGGTTTTTTATTTTTATTATGTCTTTTTCAAAAGTGAATACATTTTGGTGTTGCCTGAAAAAAATAGCAATTTAAAATCAAAATCTATTCTTAGAGGTGAAACTCAAAAATGGCATGTTCATACAGTACATCTTTGAATTTGTGGTCTTAAATACATACACAGTTAGAGCAGCCGTTAAGGGGCAATATGCAGTAATTGGTACATGAAATAATTCAATAACTGTGCTCAGGTTTACCTTAACATATATTACCATTAAAAAAAGGGTTTTGAGTTCGAAATGTGAGTAACTGCCATGACTGCATAGTGAAATGCAATGCATATGGGAAGTACGTTTCCTACAAAATAAGTTAATCAACTTATTGCCTAGTTTTTTTTTAAATTGCTTTTGAAATGGTTTTGAAATTTGAAGGTTTATTTACATTCAAGAGTTGACAGATTATATGCAGGTACAGCGTGTTATCATAAATGATGGAAAAGGTTCAGAAATTAACGACTTTAAATTTATTTTGCCCATGCTCTTCAACAAATTCCATTTTTTTTCCTATCAATAAATGTCCAACTTGCAGTAGTAGGCCCGCCCGTTCTGCCGCTGACTGATGTTATGAAACTAGTAAAACGGGGCCAAAAGTAATGAGTGGAATGCTTAAGTTCTGAACTTTATTCTGAAATTGCCTTAGCATGTAGGAGAAATCATCGTAGATTAATTTTCCGGGGGGGGGGCATGCCAATCAGCAGAGCGAGCTCGGAATGCCTTCATCATTGAAAGCTAGATCCGCCCTGGATTTGTAAGTTATATTACAACCAAAAAAAAAATTCCCCCATTTTGGGTTGTCTGCAACACAATTAGAACTTTTTTTAAAACATGGTTTCGTCGTTAAAGTCTAAAAATTCCCCACAATGGGCACTAAGTCTATTGTTAACTTAAGTGAAAAGATAACTACCAAAGGTGAACAATTAATAATAAATACCTAACTTTAAAAGTTGCAAAAACATTTCCTAAAGTTGACTGTCTTCACACGGTTTCTGTGAATATTTGAAACTTCATTTTAGCGTAAAGGGTTAAAACAGTAGGCCTATTGTACATAGAAGGTTATTTTAGCTACCTGTATATATGACCATGGATTGCACGTGGGCCTGCATTGTTATTGTATGTGCATGTATTGAAATTATTGTCAACACAGCCAAATATAAAATCTTACAACCGCGACTTCCAAATGCATTATCTACTCCAGAAATGAAAATGCACAAATACGATTTTTAATTGTATTTACCAGCGAAATATTAGCACTAGATACGCGCAAAAGAAAGTAATATATATGCATAAATAAACCGACATGGAATTAATTTAACGTGTACGTTTTTTTTTCGCTGCATGTGTTTGATATGGAGGGTTCTGTAAAGGTATCACATGAAAGTTGGGTACAGAAATTACATGTATAGGGGTTTATAGCCAAACTGCCTCTGTCGTCAATAGTTTCCTTTTGAACGACTAGTCTTGTATACAGGGTGAGTTAAAAAACAAAACAACGAAACCCAAATGTCGGAACTATTGTTTTAGTGAAATTCTGTACTTTCAAAATCAAGGATATGAAAGTCCAATTCATAAGCTTTCGTTTAGTACAAGAATCATTCAAATCACCCATGTACTTTTCAAGTTGCGGAATTTTAGGCCAAAAAAAAAGTCTCCGGTTTCTGGTATGCGCGCGCGTCGCCGTAGCCATGCGCGTCGGCAAAATGATTTGAAAAGGTTTTTTTTTCAATGAAAGAAGATGTCTCAAAACCGCCAAACTCACTGGTTTGACGAATCCTGCTGCTGCACAATTTTAACGTGTTTTTGGATGGGGTTATGATCGAGAATAAGCTTTATGTGGCCTCTCTGGACTCCCATATATTTGCACTAAGTTTAGTCGGGTACCATTTGCAGTCATCAGCCGACATTTGAGGCAAAAAAAATCAGGTAAAAAAAAACAAAAAAAGCCGCTTCGCCGCACCACTTTTTGGGCAAGCTCCATACCAGAAACCGTAGACTTTTTTTTTTTGGCCTTAAAGACGACCTCCGTTTTAAAGTTCTGTACACGGATCACACAAATAGTGCGCGTTCTTTCAGCGAAACGAAAACAATTCACACACATCCAGATTGGTTTTTTTTTTCGTTTTGCGGAAAGAACACACCTTTTTGTGATCCGCGGACAGAACTTTAAATCCGTGGACAGAGCTATAAAACGGTGGTTGTTTTTCAACACTACAAAACTACATGAGTGATTTGAATGATTCGTGTACTGAAAGAAAGCTTATGAATTGGGCTTACAAATCCTAGATTTTGAAAGTGCTACATGAAGAACTTCCCTTTTACTCACCCTGTGCTGTCGCTGTTAACGTCAGACATAAAGACACCGTCCTCAAACACTAAATATGTTTATAGCGAATTTAAAAACGTATGATCTTTCACTTCCTGAAAATCGTATACTGCTTTTAAAGAACTACATGAAGTTCTGAAAGCAGAACAATTTCAGGAGGTGACAAATCAGACATTTTCCAGTGAGCAAATTTGCTAATATGATAATTTGCTAAATTATGCTAATATGGGGACGGTGTCCAAGACGAGTCACTCGTTCAAGATGAGTCTATAACGACAGATAGCGGCGGCTGAACGCTTTTTAAACTAGGGGGCATCACCAAAATGGGGCACTTGCTTAGAAAAAAAGCACATTCCCTCGGTGTGAAAGAGGAGAAAATTGTGAAACTATGTGAAACTATTGAAAGGAATACCCGGAACAAAATTACTAACAACATTGATATACACTGTTAATAATATTTGCGTTAAAAAAAATTAAAATCTTAATTCCTTACTCAAAAAATACAGTATAGGCCTATTCCTAAAATAGTCTCAATATAGCCGTATTGTTCTCAAATAAGGTAAATTGTTCACTTGAGAGAGCCCTTCGGCCTCCGGCAACCCCCGGCAGGAACCTATTTGGGTCCGCCCTTGAGTTTGACTATGGGCTTATGCAAATGGACCATTTTTATGTCGTCAGAGGGGCACTGTTGCTTTTGAATTTTATTCGCGTGAGGAGCACTAGTAATTTTTTACAGGCCAACTTTCCATCTAGAGAGGAGCACAGTTTTAATGTTGCGAGCGGTGCACTAATTGTGCTTTCGAGGGGCAGTTTTCCATCTCGATAAGTTATCGCGAGAGGAGCACTATTGTTTTTGATGGCCAATTTCCCATCTCGAGCGGGGAGCAATTTTATTATTGCGAGAGAGTTGTTCGTGTTTTCGAGGGATAGTTTTCCATCTCGAGAAGGTTCACAATCTTGTTAATAAGCGAGGGGTATTTGTGTTTTTGAGGGGCCGCACTTTTGCATTACTAGAGAGGAGACAATTTTTAAGCGCGATCATAATGCTTTCTTCATGAGTGCATTTGATGGGCAGTTTTGTTTTCGTCTCGAGGGGGCACATGATGACCGCGAGAGGGGCATATTTTGTTGGCCTGGGGAAATGGGGGTGGGGGTGGGTAGGGCTTGCAGTCGTGTACCGAAACAACAACGAAAATTTACAACGGCAAAATATCAACAATTCTGCCAAATTTTTGGTACTAAAATATCTGCCTGATATGAGATCCCACTTTTGCTCATGAATATGGAAATTTCATTAGCATAAAAACCAAAAAGGCACCAAAATGCCTATAAAAATGGCAAAATGAAAATTGAAAAATAAGGTTAAATGGGACACAAAGATGCATTTTCAAGGATTGCATTAAAAAATTACATTACATGAACCCCTTAAAAACAATTAAATAGTAATATAGGTTTTCCCGGCCAAGTTAGCAGATTTGGCGGCCAAATTGGCGACCAATCACCCATTTTCGCACGAATTTGAATGCACGTTGAGATCAACATTCAATTACCTAAAACCACCACTCAATTTCACATTAGAAACATGCGTTTTCACATTTTAATCATGCCATTTAAAAAAAAAGGCATTCAAATTATAAATGCACAAACAGCATCCAAATTCGCCGGAGCTTCGTGCTGTGTAAGTGTGGTCATTCGAATTCACCATTAAGCAAGCATATGTGGAAAGTAGACAAAGTAATTCGAAATAGGTCCATGTCGTTCCGTCGTTTGTTAGAATGAGTTGAAGAGCAGTTGTTCCAATTTGGAAATATAGATATAAAAAAGCAAGACTCTGTCACTACTCTGATCACCATGCAAACTGTTAGATTGAATCGCTAGAAATATCAATGTGCCAGCTCATGGGCGTTATATGAGAATTTCAATTGTAGACCGTGCTCGTTTGATGCCCAATTATCTTGAACTTGCAGACAATCTTGGTATAAACAGATATCTACTGCCAGGTCAATTGTAGAAACGTGAGATCTGGCAGACGGGAAAACCTGCCAAGAAGAGGGGCAAGAAACACAAAAATGGACCACGACATGAAGCAGAAATACAGAAAAGGTGAAAGAAATGAAAAGCCTCGCATCGTATACCTTCGTTGACTTTTATTTTGAATGAAAAAAGTGCTGAATAGAATGCACGGAAATGAAAACGAAAACAAGAATCTGATGCAAATAACCCTAAACCAAACCGACTGCTCAATTAAATGATCACTTAAACCGAATGACAAAACTTCAATTTAGGATGTGCTAAACATGAAAATGTCAGGCCTTAAAACGAATTTGAACGCCTGAAATCTAATACGAACCACGGGAATGACAGCAGGGCGCTACTTCGCTTCAAATTGGCCACTATCAAGATGAATTCGAATGCTATTTTTGCGCAATTGGCCGGGAAAACCTATATTATGCAGTTTTGCCGCGAGGTACGCGACGCGTATAAGGGCTATAGGCGCGCGTACGGACGTGCCCGGTGCACTGATCTCTATATAAAGACTGGATAGCGGATATGCATACAACATTCACACAGTAGACTTTGCATATTGACCAATTCGCCCCCGGTCTCACGAAGATGGCCGCGTATAATCATAAATATAGAACTTAAAAAACTAGATCGGACGCGCGTATGATACGCGCGTTTTGACAGGACGCTGCCATTGGTCACGTGAATAGGGTCAACAATTTAAACGCGCATTTCTTCGGCATGACGATCACTTGTACTCCATCACTGCTTGAAAATGGTGGCAATCTGTGCGGCAGCAAAGTTCAACTAAGACGGAGAAAGGGACCCGGAGGACAGTCTCTCAAGAAGTTAACATCATGTGCGAGTAACTTTATACACAGAATTTATCTCTTGAGAGTACATTTCGAACAAGACAGCTTTTATAAAAATTAACTCAATATAGGCTACGTTACGCAATGCCGAATGGGCATAAATCACAGGAATGGGTGTGGAGAAAAATCCCCCATGTGTGATCCAAAGGATCCTCCGAATTTTGTAATAACCGCGCAGGGCCTACTTAAAATATTTTCAGTGTTTTGTTTTAAAAGTTAAGATGGTACTTCTGATCCTGAACATCGAATAACAATATTAGGGCCTATTTCTGGCCTAACATCACCCTCCCCTCTCCTGCTTTTCAATAATAGTCCGAACGAGGATTGCGGGGGAACGAGGATTGGGAGTCACTTTTTGTTGTGGGATGTGGGTGATTAAAGAAAATGCACCATTCTCCTAGAAATATTCCAAATGGCAGCAAATGGAATCCAACAAAGCACGATCGTCTTTGCAGCGACCATTTCCCTGCAGAGTGCTTCAAGGTGGAATGGGGGGAAAACACGTCTGCGTGTCGATGCCATACCGTCAATCTTTGAAGACTACCCGACTCATTTGAAGCCTGTAAGTATTACAATGAGCCTTGCGGCCAGGATAGGCTATCGATAATTACTGTCATGTATTTAAAGGCCTATCATGTGCTTTATTTGTTTTATTTCGTAGAAAGACTACAGTCTCGTGTATGGACTTCAGCACGAGAGAGAAAAGCTGCCGACGGCAAGGAAAGAACCGACCCAAGCCCCCGTCGAAGATATTGCTTCAGTGCATGGCTGTACCGGCGAAACAAACATCAGCGATAGAGCATGCATACAGTCTACCACCAGAAATGGATCTACCCTCGGAAGTACAGTAGCAGAAAGGCTATATAATCCAAGCTTGAACAGGAAAACAGACAACTCCGGCAGGAAAATCGACGATCATGTCAAAAAAGATCTTATCCGTCAGAGAGGTGGTAAAAGGCCTGTAAGAGGAGCAACTTGTTACTCCAGAGACGGCCGACCAGATGGAAACACAGTTTCCTATTCTGCAATTGAAAGTCACTTTGCTGGAGCTGGGAAAACTGCGCCTTGCTCAACGAATCACAATCATAGTGAACAGATGAAGAAGTTTGCACTGCTCGACAAAAGCGTACATCTTCGTCAGAAAGAAGATTGCACTGCCGACTGTGCGTACAGTGAGGAGATAGCTGGCCACGCATGCATAACTGGGCCTCGTGCGTGGACCATAGCTAAAATGTAACAAGTTTCGCTTAGTATTTCGTTATCGTCTTATTGTTGCCCCTCAGAAATTGAAAGATTGAATAGCCCTCAGTTAGCGTTCATGCATATGAGGAAGATATATTGGATTACTTATTCTGGTTCATAAATTTATGGGAAGCAATACTCACCTGCTGGTAGTTGCATAGGCTAGACCTTCACATAAATATTCGAATGGTGACAACCAAATGTATTTTTTCATGAGCAATGATATTCTTGACATCTTGATTAATGGAGGATATGGATATGGAACTGCCATTTCATCAGATTATTTATTAGCTAAGTAAGTTTTCATTGTATATAAATTGTTTATTACCTAAAAGTTATTTAAGTATTAGTTTGTTCAGTACTCACAACAGATGGCCAGAGACTTGTTTTTGTAGTCATCCATTCATTTCAAATGTAATGTTCCTATTGAGGTTAGCAGTATTAATTGATGGCCCATTGAAAATCATCTGTCAGGTGACATGGCTACCATCTGTAAATAAAGCTATTATTATTATTAAAGCAACGCAATATTTCGAGTGCCCGTTTTTATCGTTGCTCATTTACAAAGTGATTTTCTGTTATTTCATTTTGATGTTGGTAAAATTAAAAGTTTATGTTTTGTCTGATAGGCAAGTAACGGTTGATTTTTATTGCACATTTTAAAAAGAGGGGAAAATCTCATGAAACAGGTTGACATTTAACTACGCTTTTGACATTTGCCTTTGTTAAAGATATAAGAACACAATGTGGCTACTTTTCGGTACAAATTAGTATTCTTGGCTGAAAATCAATTACCTTCAACACAGTCGCCAATTTGGCCCCAAATAAGACACAGAGGCAAACTCATGTGTAACTTTTCAAAGGAATATGAAATTTCACATTGTCAAAAATCGTAGTTAAAAATGTCAACCTGTTGTTAAGAACTTTAACGCATAGCTGAATTCAGGTGGGGGTGTTGGCGATATTTTTCCGTCCAGCATTCACCAGCTGCCCTTTGCGCGTGGCCCTATTCACGTGACTTTGCAGCGCGTCCATGAAGAACCCAGAAGTTTTGTGCACAGTGAATGGCGCGTTCGAACGCGCGTCCGATCTAGTTATTTTAAGTTCTATAGACCGCTTGCAGACGCGTTCGATAATTGACGCGCGAAGGTGGGCGACGCCATGTTGTGGGACAAAATGTGCATGGATAGATATGCGCTTGTCCCACAACATGGCGTCGCGCGCCTTCGCGCGTCGATTATCGAACGCGTCTGCAAGCGGTCTATATCTATGCGTATAATACGAACGTTCTACGCGTAAATACGCGCGCGTTGTATCGACAGTTGACGCGCATTTTGGGCACGTACACATATTATATGATGTTCTAAAAGGGACACATTTCCGTAGTGATTATTATTTCAAAACGCCGAAAAAGTGATATTTGCGGCATTTTAGTAACCACGACGTTAGAAAAACTGTAGTTAACCTTGGTCAGTGGTGGTGGTCAAAATATAAGTCAAGTGAACCGCGACGTTACAAAAGAAATCATGCTGTCTATAAAAACGGCAACTTGTCCCTTGTAGATCACCAGCCGGTCTCACCAATATGGCGTCAAATTCATTCATTGTGCGGCTCTTTATTAGCTATCCAGTCTTTATATAGAGATCAGTGGCCCGGTGGTGTATTTGTTGATGGGCATGCGCAGATTAAATGTGTCGATATATACAAAATGTAACCATCCATATTGTAATAACGCCGCCCTGTGGTGACAATGGAAACAAGAGAACGGCAATCTAAATATAAAACACTCCGCTCAGCTCCATGCACCAAACACAGACCCTGTGTGACTTTCATCGGAAACACGTGTAAGTTATTTTCTATTATTCTTTAAAGTCACAAAATTATTTTCCTTACAATGCATTTTAAAGCGATTGAGGGCAATGGTTTACTACCACTGTACGTTCATTCATTTGTAAAAAATTAAAAATAACAATACCTACAACGCATGAGGTATATGTGGCTTCAACTGTTCTTCACTGTTTTTGTTGGTAGGACCTCTGTATACAATTTAACATTGGTAATTAAGGTTCGAAATGGGTTATAACAGCTATTTAACCGAACGATTTCATTGTTTAAACGTCGGTAAATGTGGCTACATTAAGGGACCCCAGGTCCAATTTTGTCGCCAGTTGTGTAGAATTAAAATGATTTTGCTTGAGTTTCAAGATCTATATTTGTCGGGGTTTTTTTCCAGATATAATTGTTTGACTGCATCAAGCTTCTATATTACTGCTCATTTCTTTTTTTTATGGCAATATCAGAAGAAAAAATCACCCAACATTGTGCGCCTATATTCTTATACCTGTTGTATTCGGGTATAGCAAGCACACCAAACGAAGAAAAGCATTGTTCTTTATGATGAATATATCTTCCAAGTGCAGCAGTCATAATGGAGCCATGATGGATTTTATTAACAGGTGGCGATATGGCTGGCTTGGTTCCCATGGCAACCGTCATGGCAACGCGGAAGGTCAATGCTTGGTGCTTTGTTTGCTCCTTGCTGCTGCTTATTCTTGCGGGTAAATAATGTGGTATTCATGCCTGACATTTATAATGAGATACCATCTTTAATGAAAGGGCTGCTTGATCAGGCGCGGTTCTAGAACCAATATTTTGGGGGGGCTAGAAAGGTGGATCCAGATTTTTTTCAGGGAGGCGTGCTGAAATGTTGACCGGTTATTTTTTCCAGACACTTAGGCCTCCGAAAATACACTATATTAACTAATGCACCCTTGTCACGGCTATTTCTTCTTTAGGGGGAGACCGTTCGCATGTACATCACAATCCTTCTTTTTGCTAATGCATTTTTTTTTTTTAAGGAATTTATTTGAGGGGGGCCTAACCAAAATGTTTTGGGGCTACAGCCCCCCCCCTAGCCCCCCCCCCCCCCCGTAGAACCGCGCCTGTGCTTGATATTCATAAATATAGGTTTTCCCGGCCAATTTCCCGGTCAAGTTCAATCGTTTTCATTGTCCGTGCATTCGGTTTTGAGAAACAGACGGCCAATTACGTTAACTGTGCATTCACATTTTCACTAAATGTATGTGCCGATTGCATTAAACTTAAAGTGAAATAGAATGGTGAATGTTTGAAATCGCCTTCTAAAAGCGAAAAAGAAGTCTTGAATGGACAAACGAAAGGTGCTGCTCAATCACTTAATTGATTGAACTGAAATGGAATCGAATGCTCTGGTAGCGAAAATGAAACGCGTGTTCAGAGCGGTTTTCAAATTCAGGCGAAAATGGATGACCGATTTTTAGTGAATGAACATTTTAGGAAATTGAACGAGAAAACCTATAGGCCTATTAAAATAAAATGCAGGGGTATAATAACAATTAAACAAAGAACGATGAAAGGTCTATTTTACTTTGTCAAAAATGAAAATAGAACTTTAAAGTCAAAGTTGCTTTCTGGAAAATGTTGATTAGCCTATGATGTATTTTGCGGTGCACTGCACCAATTCAAGCCTCATTGAAAACAGTGTAAAATCAACAAAGTTCAGGGCCAAATAACATGCAAGCCAACATCACTGGGGTTTCTCAGACAAAATTAAATGATTGTCTTGTCCATCGTTTTTCTATTTCTTTTCAATTCTTGGTGGGTTAGCCAATTACATTTTTAAATATTCACACTAAAACAAACTCACCTCCCGCAAAGTGATAGTCCGCAAGCCTGCATGTAGCCAATTTATAAATGGCATCCCTCCACTTTCGCAGGCAAATAGGACCCATTTTTTTCAACCGTGATTTTACCAATTTTTAGATGGAAACCCAAAACCATAGGGAGTTGATCCTCGGCTATATTAACATAATCCTTCCCTTTTTTTTAAGCTCAACGGTCTCCTTAAAAAAACAAAAGTTGTGGGGGCACTTTTCATGCTTATGAGCTCACGTAGAAATTCTCATTTCAATAGTAATGCGCACCCTTTGGTTGGTTTTCGTTATTGACACCTCAAGTCTCATTCAAGAAATTGTTTGGAAAAAAACAACATATCTCCCTCCCTTGTTTTTCTTAAATATTCTTATGTGATTTACCCTTAATTCTTTGTGTCTTTTACGTACAGCAAGCCTATTGATGAAATGTTCACAAACAAATAAGAATATTTATCCCAACGCGAATTCTAAGGAGCAGACGCGTGTAACAAACGCCGTCAAGTCAAGCAACCGTGTTGATGATGCATCTGCGAAAATTCCTGCGCGGCTCTGCACCCAGGTCGACATCGACCGACACGCGGGTACCGTCTTGCTGACCACGACGAACGCTGGGTTCTTGGACATGACGGAGAACATGCTGCACAGCATCAAGAGACTTAGAATCTGTCCCAACATCACCGTTATCGCCGAGGACGAAAGGTCTTACAGGCGACTGTCTGCTTTGAAAACGCTCCACCCAGGGCTCCACGTCCAAAGAACGAATCTAGGGGCGACAACTTCAGATCGACTCCGAGTTTACGGGAGAACGTACGTCCAGTTTGTGAAGAGACGCACGCATTACATACTGCGCTTTCTTGAAGATGGTTACAATGTACTCTTTGCCGATGCCGACACTTTCTGGTTTCAAGATCCGTTCCCCGATTTCCGAGGCAACTTCGACATTGCCATGCGACAGGAGGTCAACCCAGCAAGCCTCAGCCCTGTGTTCTGTAACGGGTTGGCCCTCTATCGACCAACGGAAAACACGCTGGCCGTGGTGCGGGAGTGGGTGCGCCTGCTAAACACCACGCACAAGAAGACGATGGATAAAGATGTGCTGAATCGCGTGATCCAGAAGAGAAAACCAAACCTAAGAATGAAGTCACTGGACCCCGGTAGGTACCCGGACGGCCGCGTGCTCCGGGATAAAGGTTGGGTCAAGAAACAAGCTGGCAGGTCGGCTGTGCTGCATTTCAGTCACATTTTCGGTTACGAGGGCAAATTGAAGAAGTTCAAGGAAAATGGATTATGGTTGTTATGAAATCTAGGCCTCCGTTACAAAGATAGTGACGTCACACACAAAAATGAGGTACGGCAATTTAAATCTCAAAATGTCTGATTCTTAAAATTTTATTTATATTACATGAATAATACAACTTTTAGGCTGAAATGTTCGAGAAAAAACGCTAGCAAATGGTTTCTTGGATGTTTGGGAAGTATTGGCCGTATTGCAAGGTTAATCCCTTACTCTTGTATTTATTTATATATTTACTTAATTTGTTTCGCTGTACAAATCTGAATAATGATTCTTTGAATCTATTGGTCATAACAAAAAATCAGAAAACGCCCATCTTGCCTTAAAAGTCCGTGATTCATAGAAAAGTCGAATTTCGAGCTATTTCAATTTAGAATGCAACGTTAAAAATGTTGTGGAATGCTCGCAGACATTTCCGTCATTTTTCGGGTATATGTAGCCTAAGGTGTGATGAAATAAAAACGACTTTTGTGTCTGTCATTAAATGGGTACAAAAGGTACTTTTAAGAGCTGTTTTTCAGGTCCTGTTTCGACTACGCTGCATCGGGAGTCCTGTTTATTACGTCACGATTTACTATGTTTTGTTTGCTGTCCCCAACGACGACTTTTACACAAATTGCACGTTCGGGTCGAAACGGGACCTGAAAAACAGCTCTCAAAAGTACCCTTTGTACTCATTTCAAAACAGACACAATAGTCGTTTTTATTTCATCACACCTTAGGCTACATACACCCGAAAAATGACGGAAATGTCTTCGAGCATTCCACAACCTCTTTAACCCCTAGCCCTTACAATAGTATTGTTATTATTTGTTTCATTCATTTTGATCGTTTCCAATAATAAAACCACAACATTCAAAGAATTTTAAAAAATCTAATACACGTATTAACCTGTTGCGGTTTCGGCAACTCGGTGGATATATTACACTTTTCGTGAAAACAGCGCAGAGGCACGCACAACCTTTTGATCGCGAAACACGATTTCGTTTAAGAACTCTTTATTTCCAACGATCAGTAAATCGACTGGTTGTTGGAAATCACCAACATTTCTTGATTTCTTCTAAATGACAGCAAGCCAGAAAAAAATTCACGGGGTGTTTAGTATTAGTAGGATCTTAAATCCACTTATTGATAATAATTCTCTAGGTTACTTTTGGGTAAAATACAAATGATCCTCTATAAAAGTCTTTAATACTCGCCAAAAACTAAAATGACCAGAAAATATTCAAAACTTGCTTTTCTTTCTTCACAGGGAAATTCATGACAGTTTCAAAGGAAAGACATCAGCCCATATCAGTCAAAATTCAAGGTTACCTCCCTCAGCATTACTTTAAATTTGCCCGGGAAAAACATTGGAACTAACATTGGCCGGACTGAAAAGCCCAAATAATGGTGACCAACTTTATACAAGACATTAAAAGTCAAAGGCATAACAGTGGGCAAAGATAAGAACAAGTAAGGCAGTATCATCATTCGTCTTCTTTTTCCTTTTAATTCAGATCCATACAAATAAAAGACAGGCACCATTTCAGTGAGGTATTCTAACTAGGAACGACCCATTAATTGACGTCAGGGTATAATATTCTTGATATTATCAAATAATATCCAGTGGGGCTCAAAATGATGTCAAAATTACAAGAAACCTGCTAGTTTGCAGAACAGTTTAATTGTTCTTAGAGGTCAGTTTTCAGATCCAACTAAAGTCTACCGCGCCAAATACACATTGGTAATTCTTTTTCATCGTTCGTCTATTTTTGAACGTTTGTGCATAGCCCTTGGAAGTCGAAGCTTTTACGTTTTCTCGAGTCTTAATTGTCTCAATTCGCAAATGCTCCTCTTCAAGTTTCAACTTTTCAAAAACTTCATCAGACAAGTCCATTTCTTGTTTACTGAGCGCAAAAGAGGTAGTATACATAATCCGTGTTCTAACAAAAATATAGAAACACTACACATTTGCATGGCTGTCACAAAATTGTTACAAATGTAGATAAGTGTGAAATGCTAGAACTATTGGAGTAGATAAGAATGTTATAATTAAATACAATGTGTGTGTAGAAAAACATCCCGATTATTCATTTTATTTCATGACAACATATTTCAACCTTGTAAATCAAGGGCATATATCTGTGTGGAGAAAATAGTTTTTCACAAGTTACAAACTGACATGGGATATCAAATTTGCATAAGTATAATATACAATTCGAAATATCTTGTGTATTACAAAAGGCTACGAGTATACAAGTAATACTACAAACTTTATACATGCTCATAAATGTGTCTCATTTAAACTCTGTGTATGTGTACTGCAGCATGAAACACTACTGGTTATAAGTAACCTACAGCCTCTAAAACACTATTTCATAAGGCTTTGACATACCTGTAGTCATCAACAGAAAATGAGCACGAAACTTAGCAGATATCTCGCGCTTTTCTTTTTAATGTCCTATTGGATTTGCACAATTGACTTAATTTACATCAGAGTGACAAGGTCCATGACAATCTGATGCACTGATATCACTAACTGTGTATTAAATCCCATTGGAATGGCTGAAAAACCCATAGCCTTTTACAATGTGTTAAATCTCTGGTTTGCATGAACGGATTTCCATGGCATTTTTACTGAATATACACAAGAGTATAATCAATATGCTCCATCAAGATGAAATACTCATGTCATGTAGTTTTTGAGAAATTAAAGGATATCTGCTTGCACAACTCTTCGGGACACCCTGTACAAAGACAGAGGCTGTTTTTGGAGGCTGTGACTTCAGATGAAATTGTTTTGCGTCTGGAAGATGTAAATATTCAGGAATTGCGGACTAGACAGAAACATAAGTTGATGTTGTGACCTACACATTTAAGTGATTGTGCCCAAACATATGACATTTTAGTCAGACAAAAATGACACTTTATTTTACATGTTTAGTGTTTCACATTAGGTTTTGCCCTTCACCGATGTATAAACACTGTATACTCAGTGTGTTACCTCCCGAGTGAAAGTTGGACAAAAATCACACAGGTGGGACTCGAACCCACGACCTCCTGCTTTCTAGTGCAGATGAAATTAAAAACAAAACCACCGAGTATACAGTGTTTATACGTCGGTGAAGGGCAAAACCTAATTTGATTTACATCACCCCGACGCAAAATTCTATATTATGAATGTTTAGTGCTTATCATTAAACATTAATTTCACCGCAGCAAAGTTGTTCAGAAGGTCCATGCCATTTGTGGCCATCAATAATGTGACAATGACACACTCTGTTACAATACATGGATAATAAGCTATCTCTAGGAATGTTCAAGTAACGCTTTTTAAGCAAATCTATACAGACTGTATTTAGAAAAGAAAAAAAGCAATTTCAGTATTATATAAAGTTCCTGGAAAATTGGAATGTGTACATAAAGTGGATGAGGCTACCAAAAATATAAAGAGGAAGAGATTTTCTTTTGATCCGTTTCCTTGCTTTTTGTGTAATTCCCTGGATGGTTTTGTTTTCAGATCCCAAGAATTTATAATTTATAGGAAAAAGCTGTAAAATTGTGTATAAAGTGGATCATAATACCATCAATCTGAAAGAACTGGATGACTGAGGAAATCAACCAGTATGAAATATGAAATAAAAAAGCAGTATTTAAAAATTATACAAATCACAACCTTTTGTACATACATATTAACAATTCCGAATAAAATTGGGAATTAAATTTGTTCATAGAAAACCTACTTTATTCACAAAAATGTGCAAAATTTCTTAATAGTTTAAATGTTCTGGTTTGTGCAGACCTCTCACATATCGATATACATGTACATGTAGATAAATTGAGTGTTTACAAAATGCCTCAAGAGTAGATTTATATTAAAAAAAGAATCACGGAATTTACAAAGCACAGATCATTTATTAGGCTAACTAATATAGGTTTTCCTGGCCAATTTCCTAAAATGTTCAATCACTTCTGAAAATCGGTCATTCATGTTTGTCTGAATTTGAGAATTGCTCTGAGCACACGTTTCATCTTCACTACCAGAGCATTCGATTCCATTTCAGTTCAATCAATTAAGTGATTGAGCAGCACCTTTCGTTTATGTCCATTCAGATTCGTTTACACGACTTCTTTTTCGCTTTAAGAGGGTGATTTCAAACATTCACCATTCTATTTCACTTTTAGTTTAATGCCATCGGCACCAGATACAATTAGGGGTTTCTTGTTTATTAACCGTCAGTCAAATTAGCTGTACCTGAATTCAATTTGGAAAAGGTATGCTTGCGTAAATGAATGCACAGGTTACGTAACTGGCCGTCTGTTTCCCAAAACCGAATGCACAGACAATGAAAACGATTGAACTTTTGTTGAATTGAAATGGGATTAAAGATGTGCATTCAAATTCAGACGAAAACGAATGACCGGTTTTCAGAAGTGAATGAACATTTCAGGAAATCGGCCGGGAAAACCTATACTAACTCCTAGACCCCTATTTATCACATATATGGCAAGATACAATGAAAAATCCAACTGAAGGTGTGATCCTTAACTTTTGAAACACATGTTTGTTCTTTTCAGTTGTGGCATACTGTGGTTTCAAGGGGTGTAGTTTACTAATATACCATGGTTTGAGGGTAGATAGTATACAAATATAACATGGTTTGAGGGGGATAGTCAGTAATGAACTCCCTGATGTAATGAAAATTGACAAACTACAAAACAAATGTAGTTCCCAAGGAAAAGTCAGGGAACCAGTCTATCAAGTTCCAAAACCGAGGGGAGCTAATATCGACAATCCACCCGAAATAAGCCATGTTATATTTGTTTTACTATACATGTTGTACCTAATACATCTACATAATCACTAAAACTTCATTGATACGCATCATTATCTTGACAAAATGTTGATGTATGTGCTGTCATCTTTTCATGTACATGCAACTAGGGCAATGTTTGTGCATGTGCACTACCCCCGTAGATTCAAGCCCCGTGGGTTCAAGCCCAGCTCCAGTCAATTTCTTTGTTCAACTTTTACAAATTGTTATAATGCACCGAGTCAATTTCCCTTTGTGTTTCATTGAATGATTAATGAAAGGCTAGATTTGGGAGGTATGAGTGGTTATCATCAAGTGATTCCGATAGGCACATGGGTCATTTTACTATTTCAATTGGGTATTACAAGAACTTACACAAATTTGTGCTGCATGCACAAGTAATTCTTGAGGATATTCTCACAACTGAGCCCACTTTAATGGCGCTGCTTAACAGTTAGCAGAAAACTGTGCATACTATAGCAGAAACTCATGCTGAGCCTAAGTATTATTTCATGGCGTGGATGTGTTAACGGTTGCGCGTGCATGGAGATTTCTATTATGCCACTGATTTAAGCAAGTTCTTGCTCCGGGGTTGAGCGTGCTTTTGCTGTGCTTACTGCTTACAGTCCTATGAAAAAGACGGAGGCTCTGTTAGCACAAAATCGGCTGTTAAGCAGCGCTTTGAAATTGGGCCCTGATTTTTAAACTAAAAACTTACTCTTTATTACAAAAATCTGGCTGGATGGAATCAGACAGAAAATAAACGGAAAATTCTGGAATCAGAATTTCATATTTTTTTTAGTAAGGAAATACTAAAGTCAACCCCCCCCCCCCCCATGCCCACCTGCCTACAGTAAAAAATCCTAATCATTCCTTCAAACTGTGAGAGGGATCGCATGTACGCAAATCAATACTGATTTCAAGGCCACTTACGACGCGTAGTTCATGTCTGTCTGGTGTGTTCCATTTGGAGTTTCTGCACCAGTGCATCAATCGTTTCCTGGATGTCGTCATAGAGTGCCAGCCCCCGACGCTCTGTCAGATCAGCGAGGTAGCTACGGGCCCGGTTGTAATCTGTGATAGCTCTTTCCGTCAGCTGTAAGCGAAAACAAAAATGCAAAATAACTAATCACTAATCACTATAATAACTTTCACTATTGTTTTTTTTCCTTCTACATATGGTACTGATGCACCAGAATGACCAGCCTATTGTCCTCAGATTGACCGAGTCACTGACTGACTGACTGACTCCCCCGAGACACTGACTGAGTCTTTGAGTGAGTCAATGACAGACTGACTGACTCCCCGAGTCACTGACTGATTGAGTCACTGACTGATTGAGTCACTGACTGAGTCACTGACTGATTGAGTCACTGACTGATTGAGTCACTGACTAAATGAGTCACTGACTGACTGAGTCACTCCCCGAGTGACTCCCCGTCACTCAGTCACTGACTGACTCCCCGAGGCACTGACTGAGTCTTTGAGTGAGTCAATGACAGACCGACTGACTGATTGAGTCACTGACTGATTGAGTCACTGACTGACTGACAAACTGCCCCACTCCCCGAGTAACTGGCAGTCACTAACTGGGTCACTAACTGACTGAGTCCCTGACCAACTGACCGAGTCACTGACTAACTCCCCGAGTCACTGGCAGTCACTAACTGAGTCACTCCCCGACCGAGTCACTGACTGACTGACTCCCCCCCCCCCCCCGAGCCACTGACTAATCACTGAATGAGTCACTGACTAAATGACTGACTGACTGACTCCACCGAAAACTTCTGTATACTACGCCGTCAATTCAAAACATGTTATATTTTCTAATTTTATTACTATACTGCTGAGTTTAGCATTCTAATGTGAGTCTTTTGAAAAAAAGAGAGAAACGCACACTGATCAAGAGAAAGATATCCCCAGACTAATAACGGATGCTTCCTCAGTGGTACAGTTGAGCGGTCACTGGCCTTCTCTATGGAAATGTAATGCGCGTGCATTTTGCTAGTCGCATATAAATATCCATCCAAAACAATGTTAGTCAAGTCATTAAAACATGTCAAAGCCAGCAAATGATAAACACGATACACTGCACCGTGCTAGTAAATATTTGGGGTGCCGAAAATCGAAACACGACTGTCTAGTGACTTGTCTTCGAGTCTACGGCATTACAGGCACTAACATCTGATAAATAATACTTCTGTCAGTAACAAGTGAGAGCTGAGCAGTTGGCAACAGTGCAAAATGAAGTATTCTTTGCCCTTCTCAGTGCTGGAATTGATAGGCGGAGAGAGTTGAAAACTGATGAAGTTGTCCTGGTCAAAATCTTTGACTGTGGGGCTGCCATGTCTATTAACCCTAAACCACCCAGGCCCTTTTGGCTAGGAACTACCCTCAATCATGCAAAATCCTCCAATTGCTACCATGTACAAATTGGATCCAGCTAATTCGTTATTTCTTGAATATGTTCAATGGGGGTTCGCTCATAAGTCCGACGCCTCATAAGTCCGAAATTTCAGATTTATGAGGCAACAGACTTTTGAAGCATGGGACTTATGAGGCTTAAAATTTATTTATTCCGCCTAATAGGTCCAATGCCGGATAAGTCCGACGCTGCATAAGTCCGATGCCTCATAAGTCCGAAACAGCATTTATCCATTGTTGTCAGATGCCACTTATCCAGGCGTCAGACTTACGAGGCGTCGGACCTATGAGGCGGAATTAATGTCTCATAAGTCCGAAATTTCGGAGGGTTAGGGATACAATAAAAGGGTTAATAATAAAAGGGTCATCCGACAGCTATTGACCAATCAACAGCTTGGACAATTTTCTGTCCATGACTGACTGGCACGCTGGGTTGCATAATATTTTGCATTCAAATACATCAAGGGGGTCAAGGTTGGTGTAGTGGTACTTTCCTCGCCTTCCACCGCTGTGACCCGGGTTCGCATCCCGCCTGGGCCAACAAATGGATTGGGTTTTCAGTCCCTACCTGATTCCGTGGGTTTTCCCCAGAATATTCTTCTGGGTTTTCCTCCCACCTCTAAAACTGTAATTTTCTTCTCATTGTCTTCTCTCCACTGGGCCAACATGTGGATTGGGTTTTCAGTCCCTACTCAATTCCGTGGGTTTTCCCCAGAATATTCTTCTGGGCTTTTCCTCCCACCTCTAAAACTGTAATTTCTTCTCATTGTCTCCTCTCTACAGGTTTCTTAAAGCTTGTGAGCTACATTGCCAAGGTCGCTTTTGAGAAATCCTTGGTTTCACCAGAAATAGATATGAATAAATAATGATAATAAGATGATCGTCATCGATCTCCATATGTGTAAAATGCGGCGACTCATACTCCCCCCCCCCCCCCCCCCCCGGCCCCAGAATGAAAACCTGGATTCTTCTTCAGATGACTAACCTTTTCACCATAGACACAAAGTCCATGCTTCATGTGCTGTATGCATAAGACAACCTTCCTCCCTTGACCAACATAGTGGGCAACCTAAACAGTCAAATTGGCAAAAATTCAGGGTTAATAAAACAATGCTACATTAAGTCTTCATTGTACTCCCCCCACCCCGGCCCCCGAAAGACAGTAACAGACATTATACAACAAGTGAATAAATCCCTGTCATCTAATTGGTGGATCGTTGATCACATGTCATTGAATTATTCGTCCCAACGCACAGTGCAATGGAAGTTCTATTGCACGATGAATAGAACTTCCATTACACGGTTTCACTGCTGCCGGTGGTGGCGCTGTGACATGACTCTATTTCACAAAATGCGGATGTTACCCGAGACTGAAACACCCTTTGTTCTCCTATTCACAGAAGATGAAATATCAGAACTTGTAGGCGATACTGACGCTGCTGACACAAGGAAGCAAATAAAATATGCTGCCAAACGACTAGACAAATTTGCAAAACATACAGGAACATCTGTTGAAGCATTATACTGATTCACAGCTGAACAACTTCTTGTCGCGATTTTACTCAGGACTGAGAAGAGAAAACGCGGCACACTATATCAGATGACAAGGATTTATTCAGGTGTTGTATAAAACAAATATTGAATGTTTCACATTTGTGCGATGGTAAGAATAATTTCATTCGGTGACAGATGAAATGTTCCGTTCCACTCGGCTTCGCCTCGTAAAATGGAACATTTCATCTGTCACCTCATGAAATTATTCTCACCACTGCACTCACAAACCTTCATTATTTGTATACTAATACAAGATGTAACCCTACCAAATCACACTACAGGGTGAATTTAAGCAAATGTCTCTTTGGATGCGTTTTTGTCTCCCACAAAAACAGGAAGGGTTACCAGTTTTCTCTTCAGCCAACATTTGGTCACAGTCAGTACAAGTTTCACTGATATTCAGCCATGAATGCAAAGGATACAGGCCTTTCTTTGTGACTACTCCACAACACTACCAACACAATGTTCAGAACAGGCTGACAAAAGTTATTACCGTAAGTGTCAAAGGCACAACTTCACAGAGGGCCAAAACTGTTGGTTGAGACCTTTATCTATGTTCAGATATATTCATCGGAGGAGTGGTTCCAAGGGGAAGAGGGGGGGTGGCAACTTGGGCCATGCTCCCCTCCCCCCACCCTCCATCATGCCATTTCCCTCCAACGATTTGTGAAAAGTTACAGAAAGAAAAAAGAAAAAGAGGAAAAGAGTAGCCCCAGTGTTGAATAAGGTCAAGCCCCTCCCCCATTGTTTATGGATCATCTTTGTTAAGTACCTCAATCATGGATGCAATGCCGCGGGACGTAGCACTGATGACAAATAGAAGGTACAGCGATGTATCCTTAGCGATGGCCTCCAGGGCGATGTTGGACATGCTCCAGTCTGCTACCTTAGGGTTGAAGTAGGACAGGCCGTGCCTCCTGATGATGATGAATAAAAGGAGGTATCAAACTTGGATTCCTGTGGATCTGATTTTGCGATGTTGACTCAGAGTAGACGCATGCCACAAAACGTACCGTGTGTGTATTTTAAGCACATATTTTAGCAAGGCCTCTAATGTGATACACTTGGATTGTTTTTCTCTAGCAACTTGAATAAGTAATATGTGCTACTTTAAACCAGTAACGTAATTGCTGTGTTCTTAAATCCGGAGTTTAAAGATGCCTTCCTGTGCTATTTTTCAAGTTGCACCTCGAAAAAGAGGTTGGTTATTCCCTTGTAACTTGTGCATATTCCATACCATGCATGGATGAATCGGTACATGCATGCAGCATACACTGTACACTGGACATCTTGTGAAAAGTCACATAGTGCCATTTGTAACCCCTCACCCACAGATTCTGTATCTTGATTGGCCGAGAACGAATCACATGGTATTAGCTATTTTTGCTATCTTGCCGTGCACGGTCTAAAGTACTATTCCCGTAGCAACCAAAGCAATATATCCGTAGCAACCAAAGTACTATACGCACAAGAACCGGTATAGAGTACCGAAGTGTGACGTCAGCTGTTCACTCTGGTTCGCGCGCTGATGTCCCACACTAAAGCTGTGCGGAACATAATTTGCAGCATGGAACATAATTTGCAGCGCACTTTGGCACTCTATTGTGTGCAAATGCATGTACGGGTGTGCGTGATGTGCGTATTGTTCCCAAGTGCTAGCGCGCGCTACAAATCCTCGTTCAAATATTTCGTGAAGGGGTAGTTTGGAAAAGTGCAGTTAAATTTTTAACCAATTTCGTATTCAAATTGAAGTACATTTTAAACGTATTTAGATTACATTAAGGGAATAAATGTGTGTTCCAGAGGTATTATAACACTCTGTTTAAAACCGGTGTGAGTCTGGATGGGTGATAATTACCCAAGGCGAAGCCGAGGGTATTATCACCCATCCAGACTCACACCGGTTTTAAACAGAGTGTTTAATACCAACGGAACACTTATTTATTCCCATTCATAAATACCTTTTTGGTCAAAAAACAAATCTTTTCTGTCCAAAAATCAAAACAAGTCAAAAACTAGACGTTGTTAACCATTTTGTTCAACAATTTTACTTCATGTTTTACGAAACACCCCTCTGACTTTAATATGGAATGCTCCTCCACAATCGCGTGCGCGTCATGCATTTCACCTCCATGGTAGCGCGTACTGCGCGATGTCACACAAAACGCAGCTGGGCTGGTGTAGTGAGAATTTCAAACCATGAAATACTGATTCACTGGTAGTACATTGCACATGCATACATTGTACGCGAGGAATGTGAACGTTCAACCAATGAAACGTTAAAGGCACCGGATTTCATGGGAGTCCAAATTTCATGTGACACTGGAAAAGTGTTTAAGACCAGCCAGCCACGTCTTTATCATCTGTTTAAGACCGGCCACGTGACGGGCTCTCGACCAATAGGAATGCGTAAACTGTCTTAGGTGTTATGAATACACAGTTATCACTTAAAATCAAGCAGGATCTGTGGGAGAGGTGTTATAAAACAAATATTGACTGCTTTGTCTCGTGGTGTAGTAAAACTAGCCTCCCTCGGTGATCCATGGAACATTCTAATAATATTATCTTTGGGAAAAATAGAATGCTTAATGGATCACCTCGGGAGGCTGGTTTTACTACACCACTCGAATCAGTCTATATTTGTATACTATTGACCATGCAAGGAGTCCCAAATGCAGTGCGAATTCTTACTCGAGACAAGGGATGGCTATCTCCTCTCTCCATGTTGTGTCCAGGCAGGTGCCACCAAGGAAGACATCCGTCTTGAGTTGGACGACTTCTCTAGGAACGGACTGTATCGTGAACGTGCTCAGCCAACCTGGCCAATGAAGAATAAGACCACATGAGTTAAAGGGAATATACATCATTTGCTTTTTGCTGTCATTTTCAGAAATGGATGGAATTGGGGGGTTGGAAATATATAGCAAATATAGTTACACTGACTTTTTTGAGGTTTTGGGTTCGAAAATGCTATAAAAACCAAGAAAAACAATCATTTTCCTGTAGTCTGGTTCCCTGACTCCATTTGAGAAGAAACAGAGCAGTTTACATACATTTGGGAATTGTAAGGTCAAGGAACCAGTTTAGCTGGCTTGTACCCGTTCATAGGTGTGTAATCGATTGCAAACAAGTGCGATGGCCAATGGGGGCCAGTATTTGAAAAAAAGCCAGTTTTTTCCAATGCTGGTCGGCCGACCAGCATTGGAAATTGATACAAAAATACCACTTTTCTTGAAAATGACAGTATACCAGGTGCCATGATTTTACAGGATGCTTTACACTGTCATTCACTAACAGTCCAGCAAGGTATTTCAAAATGATTTGGTAGTTTTATTTTTTGATGTTTGCAAATGTTGTATTTTCCCTTTAAGTTGGTGTAAGCAAGCAATGGTTTTCTATTGCTCGGACAGGCATGAGAAAACCTTTCGTGCATTTGTTAATTAGTTAAAAAAACAAAGATTATCCCCTATGAAAAATGCAACATATTGACCAATCACAACTGTGATTAACCCTAGCCTTCCCAAATCCTCCAAAATCCTCTTTGCAAAGTGGAGGATTTTGCAGGATTTAAGGCTATATGGCAAAAATGTGTGGCTGATTTTGGAGGATCCACTGTCTCAATGTCTTGGGCTGGAATTTGTGTTATCTGTGCTCAGCCATGCATTAGTTTAGGCCTTAATCATACTTGAAATCCTCCGCACTTCTCCAGGATGTCACTGGCTCTGCCTCAAATATTGACAGTGATTGCTGGAGGATTTTGCAGGATTGAGGCAGTGGTCACCCCTCCAAGGACCACTTTTGAGAAATAATGAAGGATTTTGCAGGATTGAGGCTGCCTATGCTATTTTTACATGGAGGCAGTTGGAGGATTTTGCAGGATTGAGGTTGCATCCTAGCAAAAATGCCTAGGGAGCTAGGGTTAATGCCCAGTACGCGTGCACAAATATCCAACATGCATGCACTCGTATGTGACATATGCATCTGGAACATGCACTGTAGCATTAGAAACCCATCTCTTTGTTTTCATCACGCAATTTGGCACTGATGAATATGGATGTTAAGGGAAATATACAACATTTGCAAACATCAAAAAACAAAACTTCCAAATCATTATGAAATACCTTACTGGACTGTATTGAATAATAATCTCAACCATCCTGTGAAATCTTGGCAAATGGTGTGCTGTCATTTTCAAGAAGAGTGGAGTTATATTTGTATAAATTTCAATGGTTGGCCGACCATCGTTGGAAAGAATTGACTTTTATTTTTAAAGTTCTGCCCCCAATTTACCAAATTTAGTTAGTCCACATTTTGTTTGCAATCGGTTACACATCCGTGACAGGTGCAAGCCAGCTAGTCTGGTTCCCTGACCTGCAATTACCCGACGTTTGTAAATTGCTCCGTTTCATCTGAAGTAGGGTCAGGGAACCAGACTACAAGAGCATTTTTTTTCCTTGCTTTTTCCAGCATCTACAAACACAAAACTTTAAACAGGTCAGTAAAACAATCTTTGCTTTAAAATACCAACCCCCAAATCCATCCATTTCTAAAAATTACAGCAAAAGCAAATGTTGTATATTTTTTTTCAAAGAAATGAAATTTCATGTTGTTTTTATTGTGCAAGATTTGTCTAGGGGCCTGTATTAACAGTAAAGTTTGTCTGATGTGTTTCACATGGTTGGATCGCAAACTGAATTTCGCTGAAGAGCTGGAATAGCCCTTTTATTTGTTTTTGGTTTTGCCTCAAATCAACAACAATGCAAGAACTGTTCACCATGGAATCTTTCAGGATCCAGAAGAGTACATGTGAACTTTTCAGGACAGAAAAACTTCCAAAGATAAAGAAATGAAGGGAACTAATTTCGGGGCACAACCTATGTAACCTCGGATGTCAGGAAGCAGGAAACGTCTTATATTTTTATCGGTGCAATTGGGTAGTTACGGGCCCCGTTCCTAGAAGAGATGGAAACTACACTTTAAGGTTATTGAACTCACCCAACTTGTCAGGGCAACCCTTTTTATTTCCGTGGTTCTCATATTTTTTGCCTCTATAGTAGGGTCGGGCAGTCAAAAAAATAAATTAAAGAAAACGAATTGCACTTGCACCCGTATATTACTGTAGCTGGATAATTTAAATGATCTCAAGTGCATATTGTTTCTAGTAAATTGAAGTGGGTTTATCCTGAGTTGATATCACAAAATAAAATAATGAAACCACATTTGGCGAGATGTAGTTGACTTACATTACATCTGAACCACTGCTATAGATGCAGCCATGATAAACCAGTAAAGGTAAACTATAGACTATAGTGGGGGGGGGGGCAATGTACTTCCGTTGGCATGAAATATTAATTTTGGCAATTGGTTGGACCATCTTTTGGGAGGTTTTAACTTACAAAAAAAATTGATGTTGCCATATTTTCTGACCATTTTCTGACACCTTAATTAGACTATGAGAGGCAACATCCTCTCATCTTCTGGCATTGCACTGGTTGCTACATGCCGTACTTCACGTAAAAAATCTGGTATTCATTTTCAATTTTCAACACTAGAGCCTTATTGCCTGTATTTTGGATTCATTGTTTATTTATTTATATCTTTTTTGTTAACCACTTTGTTAGCCGGGATTATTTTGAAATAGACCAGATCCAGGCGCAGGATTGTTTTTCACGAACCTCGATTTATGACGGGTTCAGGCCATCATCTGCGGGTAGCACACCCTGATATTTCCGGCCTTGCTCTGTGCGAGCGGGTAACACACAAATATTTCCGGCCTCGCTCATTGTGTGTTTATCCATCATCTGTTCCAAATACCGCAAAACCTTTGCGTGTACATGTACATATACGTCATCTGAAGTGAACTGGTTTAATAATGGGGTTCCAGACAGGGTCGGCGGTAATACTTTTCTGTTTCTTGGGTTGGGAGCCCAAAATTGGATCAGTCGGAAATGAGAACCAAAGAAACAAAAAGGGATGCCCTTAATAACGATGTTTGAAACCAACAAGAGTGTCGTGGATAGAGGGCAGGGTTTAGATTCAGAGATGAAACTGGCCTTGGCAAAAACAATCTGAAATTGGACCTTCCGAGCTGCCACAGCATTGCGCAGTGCAGTGCAGCACATCAACGTGGGACCCAGGGAATTTTCCATGTCATAGATCAGTATTTAACCTTTTCTCCAGCCAGAAAAGGATCTGATCAGCGTTGGCCTAGGTGTTTCTACCTTAGAATCACTCCATTCATGACTGGTAAAAGAGATTAAAACTACTACACTTGTGAAAATTTTTACGTGCCGTTTTCATCGACTTTTCATCGACTTTTTATGGAAATTATAATAAAAAAAAAAAAAGAACTGGAAAAATAGTTAAATAATCATTTTTGTGAGATCGTTAAAAAATCTGAAATTTCATTGGAAAAGTAAAAAAAATCTGATTTCAGATTAAAATCTGAAAAGTTTCAGCTCTGTAGATTTTTTTAAAGGGGAAATTTTGGGGTAAACTATGATGTTGACAAAATGCAGCACAAAATTGTGTAAAACACTTCAATTTGTATGGAATGAACTGAAAAATGCATATATGAAAATATTCTAGGAAAAGACGCTGGTCAACATTACAAGCTATAGTGTTATTAGAATTTATCGAGGTCATTTTGGAATGTCAAAATACTCTAAGGATCTAAATGATAGAGGGGCCCATAACTACATAATCACCTTTATCAGTACTGGTAATTACAAAAGACTTACGATATATGGAAGACACAAGTCGGGAGAAAGCTCCCTTACTGGTGGGCGGTGGTTCGTAGTGTTTATACTCGGTAACCAGGCAACAAAACTCATTAAAATCCAAGTCGGTCTTGTCCCCTGACTCGGCACAGCTGGCTACTATTTGGTCGTACGCTGGGAAGGCTAGATCTTTACCGGTAACAGCCCGGATGGCAAGGAATGCCTAAAATCAATAGAAAAGTTTTTGTGTTTGGTATCAGACTAAATGAAGAAAAAAACAAGTATGAAATTCCTGATTGGTGGATCCTAATTGGTCGATCCATGGCAACAACCGTGTGATATTATACCTAATATTTAATGGTCCATATTGCACTCTATCATGTCTATCGTGCTATTCCAAGATGCGTGCACCATTCCTGCTGCACGCACATGTAATATACATGTATGTAGGATAACTGCTGCAAAGTTTGCGTACAGCATGCGTGTTCTATCTTTTCTGTGCGCCAAGTTTGCTTGAAGATAAATTTGTTATCCCACTTGCACTCGTGGAACACGGAAAATGCAGTGCGTCTGCATCCCACATACCACGAGGCTGAAGTGGGACACAGACGCACTACATTATTCTGTGTTCCTCTTGGCTCGTGGGATAACTAAAAATATACAACATTCAACAGCTACTTGTGAGTAATGATATAATACAAGAAATGGAGTATTACCCGGGAATTGTGGGTAATATTACCCACAATTCCTGGGTCTGTCCCAACTCCTTTGGAAGTATAGTTTTTCCTTTACATTTGGATACCAAAGAAAAATGGAACCACTTTCATACAAAAAGAAAACATGTCGGCATGATAATGTACAAACAAGCCTGAAGATTTGAGAAATTTAGCAGTGCTTTGAATATTTGTCAAGTAACAGAACTTACATTAGACAGTGATATTCTGCTGCGACTATCTCGATCAAACTCATCGAAGACCTCTCTGATTTGCCTGAAATGCAAACAAAATAGAAAAGAAACCGTTTTGCTCAATTAAAACAAGTTCAGCCAACTTTCCCTCTAGTTTGCCAAGAATATGATTTTTAAGCTTAGCAAATGCAAAGTCTAGGGCTGTTCAGAATATATCGAATATTCAAATATTCGATCATCAACCGAAAATTTGAATAGTTTTTTTGCTGTTTTGAATACTCGTAAAGAAAAAACAAAAATAATAATAATAATCTGGTGCTTACAATACATAGCGCTTAACACCAAAGGTCTCCAAGCGCTTCACAATTATTACCCCTGTTCACCAGGCCATGAGAACCATGCAAGTGCACACACGGCTGTGATGTTATTTTGCTCGTAAAGTTGCGTTGTTGACTGTCAGATGCCACTTTTTTGTAAAAGGTAACTTTTTTGTCGATGCCTATTTATTGGGTCCCACTCTTTTTGGTAGGTAAAATCCCTTGACAGTTGTACAGTCTACAAATATAACATGGTTTGAGGGTGGATAGTCGATATTCGCTCCCCGAGGTATTGGAAGTTGACAAACTAGTTTCCGAGACGAAGCTGTGGGAACTAGTTTGTCAACTTCCAATACCGAGGGGAGCTAATATCGGCCGTCCACCCGAAATAAACCATGTTATATTTGTTTTACTATACTTCATACATATTCAGTTGCCAATTTTTTTTATATATTATATGCACCTACATTTGTAAAACAAAATTCGGGGAAACTTGTACAGCTCACCAAAAGAATATTGTTGCTCAACTTCAATTACTAGTTTGTTTGCAATATAATACAGTTACTACAGTTGTAAATACAGTTGTTTGTGTTCAACTTTCTTTTGTACAGGAGACATCTTTACACGGTCCATAAATTTTCTCCAGTATGGCATCATTGAGCTCTGGAAATCCACATTTACGCAAACCGTGCAACCATGCATCTCTCCTGGGCGATGTTCGCGCGTGCATACTGCACCCGTGCGACAGTTCCTCGATTGCTCTGTAATGCGCATGCGTAGTAGACTGTCTACTACGCATGCGTATTTACCCTGTGCGTGAATCATGGCACGTGAATAACATCTGGCACGTGATGGTGAATTTACCAGTGAGAGTTCGGCTCTCGATCATGAATATGTATGAGGTATAGTAATACTTAATGCAAAACACACCAGCGGCCCATAATATCTGTCGCCGCATGCAATTTTAACTGGCGCGCTTTGTATGCAACTTTTGACCAGTGAGGAAGGCAGCTGCAGTTGGCGTGTGGAAAACTTGACTGGCACGTTTCGAATATTTGAATATTCAGTCAAGTGCAGTTTTGAATAATCAAGTACTAACTTATTAAGAAATGGACAGCCCTATCATATTCAATTCTTTGCAGTGCCATGAAATTTGCATAATTAGTTTCCCAGCTTGAAATTTGCAGATGAAGTACATTTAACAAACATTTCTGGTTTGAATCACGCCTGAGCATTTACATCAAATTCTTTTTGCAGTGACAGCACTAAGTGTATTGCTTATAAAGTTATTCTGGTGAGAAATAAAAAGCTCAATGTTAAAAATTAACACACAAAAAATTCCCACCAAGGCTATGGACCTTATTCATGATGAAGCCATTTTGGTCGTGTTCCCTGAATGTACTTAATAAATTGTGAACTGTTGAATGGGATGGTACCGGTACCACACGCGTGCACGCGCATCACAGAGAAGTCCCGAACATGAAATAAAATGGTAGAACAAAAATCGTGGGAGGTTTAATTGTCACCTTTTAAACTTATCATGGTTTTGAACCAAAAAGGTACATGAAGGGGGGTAATAGTGGGATGCCGGAGTTAATACAGTTATAAACGTGATGTTTGAAACCGGTTAGGGCATGGCTGCAGATAATAGCCCTTGCCTTCCTCTGCCTAGTAGTACCAGTAGAAGTTCCCTAAAGGGGCCATTCAAAATGTTTGATGTTTTTAAATTTCAAAAAGTTTTCGAAAATGTGGGTGGGTGGGTCATGATAAATTACTGGAAAGCAAAATTCCCTTTTTTTTAATTAATAAGATAGAAAAAAAGAAAATGAAAGCTCGTTTGACTTGCCAATTCAACTCCTGTGTTCTGATTCGTTTGCTTTTACCCTTTGCCTGTTTATTACGGGGTACATGTACCGCATATGTACAATGCAAAGTGTATTGTGTATACGTCTATCGGAGCACCATATGCATGTGGACCAGTGAGGTACATGTATAGACTTAAAGCATGCGTAAAATCAGTGCGCCATGCAAATGGGCGGGATACCAGGTTCATTTGTCTTAATACACGCCACAAGCGTCGGTTACCAATCGCGACAACGCAATAAACCTACTTGTGTTCAAGACTACTTGGGCAACCTGCATGGTACATGTATCTGCATGCAATGTATGTGTGTACATGTACATGCACACGTTGGGTACATATGGAATCAACTTCGTCCCCAGTGCTTACTTTTTCCATCTCGTTTCCAATAGTAAGTGAGAGAGCAGGAAGTAATGGGCGCGTACTACTCGACACCCTGGGAACGAGGTTAGTATTAGATTGGGTCTATCCCAAAAATATTTGCAGCTTATTTTGGACCCTATTCAAATGTGTACCGCTGTTTAGATAATAGTCATAACTTATGACTCATTATCATCGGTATACAAAAAATGATAGCGAGGCGCAGGGGAGGCAAAGAGTTTCGTTGTAGTTGAATGTTCAGTTTTGCAGTGTTCATCTGTACTGTATAAACCCACTAGCGCCTGTAGAACGCTTACTATTGGGTTTTGCTCTTCACCAACATATTTTTTAACTACTGTATACTCAGTGTTGCCCCAGATTGATTGTGAGAAAAAACAATGTAGCACTTTGCATTACATCATTTTTTTTTATATTTACTGAAGAATCAATAAAACCATAGACTGCTCGGGCAGTACAGTGTGTAATAAGCAGGGCTGTTTGGGGCGCTACAGTGCCTAAAGGATTAACTATTGGTGCAATAACCCTTGTATCGTGTAACTGACCTTAGTTTGTCTCCAACTTTCAAGGTGGGATGTTTCACAGGTTGTGCTCTGTCTTCTGATGTAAGTTGACTCATGTGCAGTCCCTGGTGCAGAACCTTGGCCGCACAGTGTAAGGCGATTTTCAGATCCTCAAAGATGGGACACCACTGTCTCTCCACCATATCGCACAGAAAGGCATGGCTGTGCTTGAGATCCTTCAACTCACTGCTCAAGGTAATGCACAACATTTGCAAACATTTAAAAACCGTGACTATCAAATTGCTGTTAAAATATAACATGGTTTGAGGTGGATAGTCGATACAAGCTCCCCAAGGTATTGGAAGTTGATTCTTAAAAATTAATGTTAGGAATGTTCGTTTTTTCTTTTAGCAACCCCTAATCAACATGTGAATTCATACAAAATGAATACCCTTGTAAACAAATGTCTAAAATATCTTCTCTGTGACCTTGTGACATGAGATTTTATCTCATTTTATTACGGAGCCGGGCATTTCCTGAATGACTTCCTTTCCAATGGCAACCTTAAAGCCCAAGTCCATCATTTGCAGCTATCCGAAAAAGTAACTGGCCTAATTATTGTTGAAAAACATACTGGTTGAAAGATAGTAAGGGGACTAAACTCCCTGTGAAATTATCCTTTCTGGCAAGCTGTCATTTTGAAGAAATCAATGAAAGAAGGCTTAAGAAGCACCGTAAAAAAATATAAAAATTAGTTGCTCGTTTTGTTATTCGGCGCAGCGCGCACAAGCATTGGAACGGCGCACAGGCACGCGCGGTTGGTATAATTCCTCGGATCAGTGCGCGACATCGCGTAAAGCTGCAATTCAAAACAATTCGAAACATAATTTAGCAACTTTTGATTTTCAATTGAGATCCTAGAATGCTGTTTTTAAGGGAATATGAAGCTGAAGCTGAGCTGAAACTTCATCAAGTAAGTTGTTCAGTGTCCTTCATTAGATTTTGAACACTTTTGTTGCTTCAAACGAACAAAATGCACTAATTACAAATGATGGACTATAGCTTTAAAACATTCAGTTCTTGTGTATGTGCATAACATGTGTACATGTACACAGTCATGAGATAACCCTTCAGAACTTGTATTACATTGTACTACACTGTATTTCCTTCCTGATTGCATGAATCGATTAACCCAAGCAGGGATTGGGTGGTTTTAGGTGTTTTAGGTAGTACATTTTGTACATGTACGTAAGTAACAGTCAGGGCAGTTTGGGAAGCAAAAGAATTACAGCACATCCAAAAATACCCGCAACTTTTTTTTGCAAGGCTCTAGTGTCAGTGCGGACACACGTGCCGCTTTTATTTTTAAACATTATACCATTTTAAAGCTTGGAGTATTGGTTTGATATTTAAAAGAATTTTTTAATTATTCGTGTTCAAATAAAGGCATGTCGAAAACAAACTCAACCGATTTCAAGGAAAATCGATGATGCGGTACATCAGATGCAAACTCAAGTCATCAAGTTGAAATAACAAAACAAAAACAGTTGATTTATATATAAAACACATTGAACTTGAAATGAAGAACAATATTGTGAATTCATTTAAGGTGTAGTCTAAGTGGATCGAAAAGAAAAGGAAACACAGAAGGGAAAAGGCAACAAGATTTTTACATCATGAACAAGATGAAGCATTTTGAAATTAGAAAAAATGCGCATGATTGATTTTCCTTGAAATCGGTTGAGTTTGTGTTTGACATGCCTTTATTTGAACACGAACAATTTCAAAAACCTTTTCAAAACCAAACCAATAAATACCAGAAATAAAGTTCGGGTAACCCGTGCGATAGTCTATTACGCATACGTATCTACACTGTGCGTGAATACTCACATGCACGCTTGGTTACACAGCACAAATAGCGGCTGGCACATGATGGTGAGAATTCGGCTCTCGATCATGAATAAGTATAGTAAAGCAAAATAATAGTCAGGTTCCAATTGCATCATGAAAGGCTGTATCAATGATGTTCTGTAGATACAGGGGACAAGACCATAATGGCCACATGCCACAGCATCGTCATGTCTTACTTTTCTGAGATTCTCTCATTGTCTACTTCTGTGGGCAATCCCTTCATGACAAGCACCAACGGTCTCCCTCCACCTATGAAGAAAATTATCGGGAGAAAAAATGTGACAAGAATCATCTCATTAAAATATCTGGGATTATGATCAGGCTTCCAGTGGTAAAAATATATCAGGGTATTGTATGCTTTCGTAAAAAGTACCCGGATGACTGCGATATTACTTTTGATATTGCAGTCTTCCGGATATATTCAATGGTTCCCTCACAATCATGAGCATAAAACTCACAGTTGTCAACCAGTTAAGAATAGCTCGTTGTACAATCGCGACTGCACGCGGACGCAGCGCACAGCACAAGCAGGTTACACACGCACTGTTGTCAACAACCACAATAGCAGCTTTGAGCGGCGAAAATTGCTTCGGAGAATGTTTCAAACGAAATTTGAGAAATACAGACAGTGTCCTGAAATTAATTTTTTGCATATCAAGTCAGCCTGAAAGCAATACTAATAATAATATTGGATGGCTTTTTTTCCGGGGAATACAAGAGTATATTGAACTCCCTATAACATTTCAACTTGAGCAATATTATTATAGCTCGTGCAATTATATTCTTGTATCCCCCTCAAAGCTTTTCAGTATTATATTATAATTTGCGGAAATCTTTATCGGCAACAGGCCCATTGCCTTGGGTATTAGCTGCAAGATCCACAACAGCTTCCCCAAATATTCTTGAAATGAAGTTTTAACTGAAAATGAAAATAGGACAATTCCATGTTACATTCAGAGCCTACATGTACAACTGACCAATCTTTCACAATTCAAAAGAAACGTGAACAGATATTTGTTTGGTCATTTGGACTTTCTTTTTGCTCTGTTCTGTTTCTTCTAGTTTGTAGACCGTAACTTGAGTAGCTCTTGGCCTTGTGTTTTGGGGGCCATATCCATAAAATAAACATAGTAGCTATCGTTATAGCAGCGGTAACGCGATTTTCAACTGCTATTGTTACGGCATTGCAAAAACACTGTTGTGAATCTATATCACACTTAGTACTGCCCTGCTGATCAGAGCACTTTGGTATCTCGATCGGTTATAAAGGATGGACTATCATGCCAATGGTTCGGGGATCAAATTCGGGATGTGAGAAATTTGTCTTTTTCTTTTAATACTTCTCTTAATAATTTGATGTTTTTAATCAAATCCTACTTTTCATTGAAGTACATTTCATTTTTTTTTCTTAAATGAAATATTGTCCAGGAACCATATGGTTGAACCAGTCTGGTTCCAAGAGCCAAAGATCCTGATGTTGAATGTCGTCAGGTCAGGGAGCCAGACGGTTGACTGCCCTATGTAAAATAAAATACCTGATAGATATGCTGCTTCGACTAGCGATGCTACACTGCGCGTTGAGCTGTCGATGACAAACAGGAGCAGCTCAGCTCTTTCCTTGGCATCGTCCTCAATAGCTATCAGCTCATGGCTCCAACTCTCAACCTGCTGCTTGTGACAAGAAGTAGGCCGAAGTCAATTCCAGTATTTCCAATAAATTTACTGCATGCAGTAGCCATCTCTGAGGTGTGTTTTGTTACATTCGGTGCGTTCGATTAGCTCACCTGAGTCGACTCGGGTTAGCCCTGTGCCGTTGGATTAGCTCTGACTTCATTCTCGGGGCTCACCCGGGCCAGCCACCACAAACCCTGCTCTTGGAGCAGAGTCAGTGGTGGAAGTACGTCACCCATGCATTCATTTTTAGAAACGGACAAATATGGCAGCCGGACAGTGGAAATCTCAAGGACCAAAAAATCAAGTTCCTTTGAAGTCTAAAGGTAATTATTTGTTGAGTTCATTGCGACTTTAAAGGCTATAATTCCAGCCCAACTATTATTAGTTTTGCAACTGACTGAAAAACAATAAATAGGCCTATCAAACTAAGACCCAGTCTGAAAAGAGCGTTTTGTCAGTGGCTATGGGTGTTGCTACAGACATCACGTGAGATTAGTGATGGCCCGCGGTTGAACATTCGATTAGCCCGGCTGTTGTGGCTAACCTGTCTGCCTTTACTCGAGTCGATCCGGGTGAGCTACTCAAACATCCCAAAAAATTCATTAATAATGAACATATACATGTACAAGAGATCTACTCAAGGCCATACAAGCTCACACATCAAAGATGTCTGCAATGCAAAAGATCAATATGGGAAGCTCCACTGGGCATGTGATAGACTCATGACTGACTTGAGACTGAATTTTGATGGACTTGTGATCAACTTGGTCATCCAGTGTGGGATGTTTTAAGAAACCATGTTTCTACAAAACCATCTTGTCTCCAATTATCTAAAGTAGCTCCTTCTCTTTATCATTCTATTTTTTTCATCCTCTTGAACTCTTCTGAGAGGATTCCAGTTTCTACTTTTCAATACACGTACATCCCAGTTGGTTGGTTCTTGTTTGTTTTGTCTGTCCTGTTCCGTTCTCTGTCTTTCCTGTCTGATTTGTTGTAAGTTCTGCTTGTCCCGTTTCTTGTCTTAAAATGGCATTTCTATAACACGTTGTCTTTTGAATATGCCTCCACAATGCCTCTCTTTCATGTTTGTCTCACATAATTATTCATGTATTTCATCAAACATCTTTCTTTATAATATTGACCTTCTGTATATTACAATGTAAATTTTGCAATATGGAAATAAATGTTGTTGAGATGAGATGACAGAAGATTGACTTGTGATTGAATTTTAACTGACTTGTGATTTGACATTTGATTGACTTGTGATTGAAATTTGATTGACTTGTTATTGACATTTGATTGACGACTCGTGACTGACTTGTGATTGACTTGTGATTGACTTGTGATTGACTTGTGATTTACTTGTGATTGACATTTGATTGACTTGTGATTGACTTGTTATTGACATCTGATTGACATGACTAGTGATTGACTTATGATTGACTTGTGATTGACTTGTGATTGACTTATGATTGACTTGTGATTGACTTGTGATTGACATTTGATTGACTTGTGATTGACTTGTGATTGACTTGTGATTGACATTTGATTGACTTGTGATTGACTTGTGATTGACTTGTGATTGACTTGTGATTTACTTGTGATTGACATTTGATTGACTTGTGATTGACTTGTTATTGACATCTGATTGACATGACTTGTGATTGACTCATGATTGACTTGTGATTGACTTATGATTGACTTGTGATTGACTTGTGATTGACATTTGATTGACTTGTGATTGACTTGTGATTGACTTGTGATTGACATTTGATTGACTTGTGATTGACTTGTGATTGACTTGTGATTGACTTGTGATTGACATTTGATTGACTTGTGATTGACTTGTGATTGACTTGTGATTGACTTGTGATTGACTTGTGATTGACTTGTGATTGACATTTGATTGACTTGTAATTGACTTGTGATTGACTTGTTATTGACATTTGATTGATATGACTTGTGATTGACTTATGATTGACTTGTGATTGACTTGTGATTGACTTGTGCTTGACTTGTGATTGACTTGTGATTGACTTGTGATTGACTTGTGATTGACTTGTGATTGACTTGTGATTGACTTGTGACTGACCTTCAAGGCTTGTGATGGACTTGCAAACAGACATGTAATGGACTTATGATTGACTGGTGACTAGACTACAACTGACTAACGATATACACGTCTATACTGACTGGGTTGTAGTAGGATAGGTTGTACTCTTCCAACATTGGGATAGCTATGTCTTTCCTCCATGTTGTTGGGTTGCACGAACCGCCTAGGAACACTGAACAGTAAATAGAGAAGAGAGGGAAATAACTACATATTTGTTCATTTAGATGGTAAAATACAACATGTACATGTACAATGTATACCTGTATCATGTACATATGGCACAAATCTGAGGCCATCTGGCCAAAAAGAGGCGGAACTGGGCTCAGGTGAAAAATGCAAAACCCAATGGGGTGATTTTTTTTTTGATTTTTCGATTTATAAATTTGTAATCTCTGATACGCCTACTACACATATTTAAAAAAAATATTTTAAAAAAATCGTGGAATACATTTTTTTTTAAGGAAAAACAATTGACATCTTTCCTTTTCATGAATACAAAACTTGATACTTTAAAGGCCTTTTTCTCAGTATTTTTTTTTGTCTTGTCGATTAATGTGAAATATAAACAGCCATAACTTGTCAATGGAATATCCGATTGAAGTGCAACAAACAGTATTGTAAGGAGCATTTTAGGCTTTTTCATGAAAATCACTTGAAAAGCCTTATTTCTATCCCCGCCCAGTTCTGTCTCATTTTGCCAGAATGCCTGACAGATGTGGAAAATGTTACAGGTTGTAAGTACATGTAGTGCTGCAGCCAAACCGCCAAACCAGTGTTTCCCCTTGGGTGGTGATAGGTGTGAGGTGGCAAAAACATTGACAAAACCAATAAACCTACATCCCACATAATGTGTATGTATGTATGCACTACAATGTACATGTTCAAGAACTTTTACAGGATGTGAATCATCTGTTAAAAATAACAATCCCTTTCACTGTGTTAAAGAGGTTGTGGAATGCTCGAAGACATTTCCGTCATTTTTTGGGTATATGCAGCCTAAGGTGTGATGAAATAAAAACGACTATTGTTTCTGTCATGAAATGAGTACAAAGGTTACTTTTGAGAGTTATTTTTCAGGTCCTGTTTCGACCCGAACGTGCAATTTTTCGGGTATACATGTATGTAGCCTAAGGCATGTAAGGTGTGATGAAATAAAAACGACTATTGTTTCTGTCATAAAATGAGTACAGAAGATACTTTTGAGAGCTGTTTTTCAAGTCCTGTCATGCCTGTTTCGACCCGAACGTGCAATTTGTGTAAAAGTCGTCGTTGCGGGCAGCAAACAAAACACAGTAAATCGTGACGTAATAAAACGGACTCGTTTATGCTACTCTGCATCGGGAGTCCTGTTTATTACGTCACGATTTGCTGTGTTTTGTTTGCTGCCCGCAACGGCGACTTTTACACAAATTGCACGTTCGGGTCGAAACAGGCATGACAGGACTTGAAAAACAGCTCTCAAAAATATCTTCTGTACTCATTTTATGACAGAAACAATAGTCGTTTTTATTTCATCACACCTTACATGCCTTAGGCTACATACATGTATACCCGAAAAATAACAGCGTTGCTGTTGAAACCCCTCAGCCAGAGTCAAGTTATCATCCGGAAACCATTAACCTTTAACTCAACGTGGTGACCTTGACCTTTGGCCTTTGACCCCAGAACCAGTCCCAACATGCCTGTACCAATGGGAAACCCCCTACCGAAGTTAGACACCAACATTTCATTTCTAACTCAAGTTATCATTCGGAACCATTTACATTGAACTCACCACGGTGACCTTGACCTTTGACCTTTTGACCCCAAAACCAATCCCAACTTGCCTGTACCCAAGGGCAAACCCCTACCTCAGTCAGACACCAATATCTCATTTCTAACTCAAGTTATCATCCGGAAACCATTTACCTTTAACTCACCATGCTGACCTTGACCTTTGACCTTTTGACCCCAGAACCAATCCCAACTTGCCTTCTCCCAAGGGGAACCCTCTTCCAAAGTTAGACACCAAAATCGCATTTCTAACTCAAGTTATCATCCGGAAACCATTTACCTTTAACTCACAATGGTGACCTTGACCTTTGACCTTTTGACCCCAAAACCAATCCCAACTTGCCTACTCCCAAGGGCAACCCTCTACCAAAGTTAGACACCAAAATCTCATTTCTAACTCAAGTTATCATCCTGAAACCATTTACATTTAACTCACCACGGTGACCTTGACCTTTGACCTTTTGACCCCAAAACCAATCCCAACTTGCCTACTCCCAAGGGCAACCCCCTATCAAAGTTAGACACCAAAATCTCATTTCTAACTCAAGTTATCATCCGGAAACCATTTACATTTATCTCACCATGCTGACCTTGACCTTTGACCTTTTGACCCCAAAACCAATCCCAACTTGCCTACTCCCAAGGGCAACCCTCTACCAAAGTTAGACACCAAAATCTCATTTCTAACTCAAGTTATCATCCGGAAACCATTTACATTTAACTCACCACGGTGACCTTGACCTTTGACCTTTTGACCTCAAAACCAATCCCAACTTGTCTACTCCCAAGGGCAACCCCCTACCGAAGTTACAACCCCAAACAACATTTCTAACTCAAGTTATCATCCGGAAACTAAGCTGCCCGGACGGACGGACGGACGGACAGACACACATACATCCGGACGGACGGACGCCCTAGGCGATGACAATACCCCTCGAGCCTCTCGGCTGAGGGGTAAAAATGACGGAAATGTCTTCGAGCATTCCACAACCTCTTTAAAGAGAATGTACATCATTGGTTTGCTGTAATTTTCAGAAATGAACTAGTTGAGGGGTTACTATGATATATCAAATATTGTTTCACTGACATGTTTGAAGTTTTGTGTTCGAAAATGCTGGAAAAACCAAGAAAAACACAAATGGTGGAGTAGTCTGGTTCCCGGACTCCACTAAAGATAAAATGGATCAATTTATAGATGCCGGAAATTTGTAAGGTAAGGGAAGCAGTCTAGCTGGCCTGCACCCGTTCATGAACATGTACCCAATAGCAAACAAACTTTTGGACTGAAAAAATGGTGAATTTAGAGCAGTAGTTGAAAAATAGTTAGGTTTTTCCAACGGTGGTCGGCCGACCACTGTTGGAAATTTATACAAAAACACAATTTTCTTGAAAATGACTTCACACCAGGTGCCTTAATTTTACAGGATGCTTTACACTGTCATTTACCAACATCCTAGTAAGGTATTTCATAAAAACTGGGTAGTTTTATTTTTCGATGTTTGCAAATGTTGTATATTCCTTTTAAGTAACAAGTACATGTAGGGCCTAAAATAATCAGGATATACTCTCATGGTACATGCAATCCATTTCCTTTAATAAACAAATCTTGCTTTCTGTGAGCTTCTTTGCTTTCCGCCATTCTCAGGAATTGATCAAATATTATTAGGCCAAAAAAAAGGTCTCCTTCTGATTACATGATCTGTTTCAAAATAGGGTCAGTGTTTCAGGGAATTATTTTTAAACCTTTTGGATTAGCAGATTAGGCCAAGTTCGGGCAAGGACCATTAGTCGACTAGTGGTTGATTTGTGACGTACCTTACGCCTGCGCACTGATAGCAACGTGCGAACGTCTCTAGTCAAACGCTGGTCAAAATGTCATCGCAAAACTTCTGGATCCTGGCTCTCTGCTTGCGTTATGAATGCGCGCGGCTATTGGTTACCAGCGAAGCAACCAACCCCAGTAGGATGGTTCCAAATAGTCGACTAGCGTAGTCAACCACCGTCGACTAGACAGAGTTCGGGCAAACGTTAGTTAACCATTGGTCAACTATAGTCCTTGCGCGAACTTGGCCTTAGCTTTAGTCAAGGTTTATTTCACATGCAGTAATGATACCACAAAATATCTGTTTCACAAAAGTCATCCAAGCATGCCCCATAAAAAAATGAACAAATTTGCTTTAATTAAAAGAAGTATATTTAGGAATGATGATACTGACAAAAAATGAAAGAAAATGTTAAGTCTCTTTCTTTGAACTTGCAGGCGCGAGTCGCATTCCAACTTGATGTTACGTACATGTAGTAACCAGATAGTCATTGTATATTGTGCCGCAAAGCCTTCGACTAATGTTGAGTCACTTGTTCACAGTGACTCTAGTCGAGCCCAGTCATTTGCTTTTGCAATTGGTGGGAGTGACAGAGACTGAAAATACCTGTTTACACAATTAGATGTTGTGGGCGTGTGATGCCGACTGCATGTCTGCAAACCGTTCCATTCTGCATCGCATGTTCACAAGTATGTTGAAATATGGGTTATTTCAAGTTATTTCAAGTATTAGGCCTAGGCAGAGTTGTAACGAGTCACTGATTTTTGTGACTCGAGTCGAGTCGAGTCATTTTAAAGAAGTGACTCGAGTCGAGTCGAGTCATTAGGTCAAAAGGTCGAGTCGAGTCGAGTCAAATATTTAACTCGAGTCAATTCGAGTAACGATTATTTGAACACTATAAACCAACATTTATAAAAGGAGGCCATAACTTTAGCCAGCGTTCGAATCCAAGAGCTTTATAAGAAATCGCCCAAAACCAATGATGAAACAGCGAATTAGAAAATGTGTTTAAAAAAATGTGACCCGAGTCAGACTCGAGTCGAGTCATTGATTGAGTCATTACAACTCTGGGCCTAGGTAAAGTTGGTTACGGGCACTCGATTCCATAATTCAGACCTGCTTCCTGACATAACCGGTAACTGGTTCCGATACACAGCCCTATACATGTAATGAGCCACTTTCTCAACTCACAGTATGAAAAGAGTTTAAAAGACTGTTTACCTTTGAATTTGGGTATGGACGATGAAGATCGCGGTCGCTGAGTTGTGCTGTGGTGAAATCGCGGATCAGCTGCATTAGGAATCTCACAGGAATGATTTAAGGCACTGTGGATCAATGGGGCAAAATAAATGAATTGTACATTATCAGGGGAATCCATGCATGTAGGTGCAGGGGTGCACCTCAGCAAACGAGTGTAAGGGCCTCAGTACTCCAGCATTGTGTTCTTACAGGAAGGTAGTCTTGTTCCAAGACTGGATTTGGATAGCAAGTACGGTCCAGTCATAGGAGCTACATGTACAGAGGGTGCATGAACAAGATAAATCAAATCCAGTCTTTGGAATCTTGAGGTGAGACTAAGCTTGGAATTCTCAGGTCTGACTGCAACAGTTCCAGAGCTGGATTTGGTTCATATTGTTGATACACCCTTTATAAAGCGTGAAAGTTGACCTAAAAAAACCTGCAAAGCTGCAAGAATAGTGCCACCCGTTACCCAACATTGGTCCGTCCGATCTGTTTGAAGCATCCCCATAAGTCAAATGTTGCAGCTTGGTGATGTGGACAAAATACCTGGCTATACCTTTTAGCCCCGAGTGGTATGTTGGCAATTAAGTTGTCAACCCCCCCCCCCGTTCTGGCAACGCCCATGAATGTACAAACAACCTTGTTCCATAACAAGGGCGGATCCAGAGCACAATTTTTTGGGGGGGGGGCCAAAATTTTTTTTCTGATTCTAGAAGCTTTGTTGTGCGATCTGAGGCAATTTCTGACCACTTTAACCAATGTTTGTTGAGGAGAAGATGGAAGTGTACTCATTGCCTGCCTTTGTTACAAAGTCATCTAAAAAAAAATTGGGTTCTTTTTGGGGGGGGGGGGGGGCATGGCCCCCTTAGGCCCCCCTGGATCCGCCCTTGTTCCATAATTGTGCATATAGAGACTACAAATCTGTTGAGTGATAGTTATTGTGGGGACCAAAGACACTATGGGGACAGCAGAAAGTCCCCACAAATTGGTCAAACTTCCCCATAATGCAGTGTCAGCTGGGTTTAATTACTGGAAGGACATTTTTTACTGAAAATGCAATATAACTTAAATAGTAACAGTCAAGTACCTGGATTTTTCATAATGTTCCTCTAGGTCTGAGGCAAAGACGCAGAACTCCCCAAAAGTAATGAAATCGTCGGTATCTCTCTCCGAGCACTCACTCCCACATTTCAGCATGGAATAAACTGTCAACAATAAAAAAAAAAGAGAACAAAAGATGTTAACAATTCTCATGAAGTCTTAAATACTCAGGCATGTTTAGTAACGTGCAATGACGAATATACAACCCATGACATGTTTACTAATTGTTGACTGCTGTGATGTGGGACATGCCATTTTTAACACCCGAGGCGAAACCAAGGGTGCTATGCACCCGAGGGGGTCAAAAACGGCATATCTCACATCACAGCAGTCAAGAATTGTTTTGTTATACAGGGTGTTCAAAAAAAGTGGAACCCAAACCCCCTAAATTATATTTCATATTTGACAAAATATGTAGTACCAAAAATAATAATGACTGGAAAGCCAATTTCATAAGCTACTTTTAGATGAAGAAATTACCAAAATTGCTAAATCCGTTCAAAGAATATCACCATTAAACACAATGACCCTAAAACCTCTTTGGTCCAAAAATGCGTTGTCACAATTGTCTTCAAACATCAGCAGCGATAAAACCTCAGTTTAAAAGTTAAAAATATTCAATAAAGTCTTTTGAAGGCCCGTCTTTCCAAAAAGTGGATTTTTATGAATCCTTTTGTTTGCCTAACCAGGGTTGTTAATAAAGATATCGTGCACTACAGTTGTTAAGTATTCTATGTTATTTTCTTAGTTGTTCCACAAACAGTAAGAATACTCAATAAATTTTTGTTGTTGTTGTTGTTGACAAAACAGGTTTTAGGGTCGTTGCATTTAATATTTAATGTGATATTCTTCGAACGGATTGAGGAGTTTCAGTAATTTTTTCATCGAAAAGTTTTCATCCAAAATGTCTTCATGCAGCTATGATTCACTTTATGGACACCACAACTCCTTGACTATGGAAAAATAAACTTCCTTATTTAAACGAAATGTCATTTCCAGCAAATTTAGTCGGCTTGTATACAAAGACAAAGTGTATAAAACACTGAAAACAAAGTTTTTGAATAAGTGTGTTATATGTAGATTTGAGGCTTACTAGTCAATGCTAGTGGACAAATCATCAATTTTTTTGAAGAATATAAATGATTTATCATGTGACATATGATCTTTAGGGAACCTTAAGAAAAATTCAATTGACATAAACAATAAAATGGCTGGTGCAAATTTCACACAAAAAATATTGTCTACCTGAAATATCATAAAATTCTACAAACTTTGGGATCTGGTTGGAAATATCTTCATGTGATTCAGGGCCTGTCGTAGATTCTGTCTGTCCAGTTTGTTGTTTCCACGATCAAATTCCTCAAAAACTTCCAAGTAGCGTCTGTGGATGATTGTGAAACAAGAACAATCAGGACACGTACATCAATCAGTAATCGTAGCGTAATTTTGCCCCAACTATATACAGTTGGTCCCAACTATAGTTAGAGGGCGTCCTTAGAACCATGCCTTAGGCCCCCCCAAAAAAGTCTCCGGTTTCTGGTATGGAGCTTGCCCAAAAAGTGGTGCGGCAACGCGGCTTTTTTTTTTTTTTACCTGATTTTTTTGCTTCAAATTTCGGCTGATGACTGCAAATGGTGCCCGACTAAACTTAGTGCAAATATATGGGAGTCCAGAGAGGCCACATAAAGCTTATTCTCGACCATAACCCAATCTAAAAACACGTTAAAATTGTGCAGCAGCAGGATTCCAGTCAAACCAGTGAGTTTGGCGGTTTTGAGACATCATCTTTCATTGAAAAAAAAACTTTTTCACTTTGCCGACGCGCATGGCTACGGAGACTTTTTTTTGGCCTTATGTACACATTGGTCAAACATGCTGAAAAGTACCAGTGAAACTAACTTGTATTTAGTTACATAATTATTTTGGTTTTGTTCCACACGTCCCGCCCATACCAACTATGGTTTGGCCTGCTCAAGTGCAATACTGAAGTTGGAACTGATTGTATACTATAAATTGGGAACCTTTAAGACTAAAGTCGGCAAAAAATGAAGTATCCGTGTTGGGTGCAATCGGTCGATCTGCGCGATCGATCAATTCTGTAGGATATCTCGGGCTTTACTAACATTTAAAAAAAAAAAATCCAGAGTTGTGAATTAGAAAGAAAAGGTGTTCGACTAGTGTCATGATAGTGTCATGATCGACTGATTGTCCACATCACCCGAACGCGACCGACATTTAGATGGCTCTTCAGCAGTTGTGTACAAGTCGAATGGAGAGTCAAGACAATTTTCGGAAAAAATGTTGCAACCTGACGACACCTCTTTCTTCATATATCATCTCAATAAAGGTCATTCATTGCAACAATGATGATAAGACATGAATCTGGGACTGAGAAACATTTCCAAGGAAATACTTCTTGACTCTCCGTAGACTTTGTACACTATCGCAGAAGTGGCGTAAGGTTGCAACATTTTTTCCCAATTTTCTAAATATTTGCCAACAAAATTGGAAATGTTTCTCAGTCCCAGATTAATCTGGGACTGATGAGAAACAAACGTCTTTTCAACATTTCCACAATGACTGACCTTTATTTATGTTATTGAGATGATAATTGATATGATTTATTTCAGAAAAAAAAAGTAGCGTCAGGTTTCAACATTCTTTCCCAACTTTAACTCTGCACACGGGTGCCTTCTAAATGATAAACAGTTACTACTATTAAAATAGCACTGTTTATTAATACGAAGTGGCTATCGTTATGGCAGCCATTGTTTAGCGCCCTCTACGATACTTTTTTGATATGCACGCAGGTATATAATTATTTGTTTCCCCACGTTTTAGCGAGCAGTGCGACAGCTCAGTCGATAGAGGGTAGGATTTTGCACCGCGAGGTTGCAGGTTCGCATCTCAGTTTTGCACTCGAATTTTTTTCCTTTTCTAACCCGAGGCTTTGGAGGATGTTTTTCAAAAGGGAAATAAAGTCCGAATTTCATAACGTTCAAATTCACGGGAAAAGTTCCATACTCGGACGTCAATTTATCTGCTGCCAAACATATTAATTGTCACCTCACCTTGTCATTTGAACCAAGAGAAATCCAGGAAGCTGTGTTAAGGTGAAAAAAATTTACTCAAAATGTGTTTTTAGAGCACATTTTGGATGCATACGTCGTGCAGAACTAACTTGAAGCAGCCGGTCAAAACTGATTGTAGTGGCTAAAAGACAGCGGTACGTTATACACTTGACATCAACAACCATGACGTCGCATGAGCCTGCCAATGATAGTGCAATACGTCATTATGAATATTTATTTTCTCATGAATATTTAGTTTATTTCAATGGATACTTCAAATACGTCCAAAGATTGATTATTGCAACAGCGATCGTGCACGGCCTAGCGGTTAAGAGTCTCGTGTATATCAAGCAAGCGTCAGAGGTTCGAATCCCGATGAAGTAACTGACTGATTAATAAATAGAAATTAAGGAGGGAAATTGGAGGAATAACCATAAAAAAGATGTAACTTTTGGCGCTAGAAAAATAATTGAAAAAAGTGACGTCCGAGTACGGAATTTTTTCCGAAATACGTTACGGCTGCCGTAACGATAGCCACTGCGTTATTAATATTATATTATTACAAAACCAATGGCCTACACAAACCGTGTTGTGGCACCGAAGACTTGCATTGCTCCATTTCGCCAATCGTCAACAATCGCATTCACATTATCTGCCTCCGTATTGTGGTTGGTATCGCGCTCACACAGCATGGACATTACTTACAGACCAAAAACACTGAACCAAAAGAAACTGAGGAATAAAAAACCAATAGTTACGGGCTTAGAACAAGCTTGATTCACCCCATCATTCCGCCAAGTTACACCCCCAATGCTGTCTTTGTTTAGAAAAAAGAAATGACGTAATGCTTAGTGGATTATACCTTCCGGGATTTCAGAATGGAGGGCGCCCTTGTTCAGCGTAGAGGCCGAAGATCAAGAAACGAAAAATATTGTCATTGCACTTGACGTAGGCCCTACCGACCAAAACCGTTCTGGGCAAAGGCAATAGTGGAGAACAATGGTGGGAAAAATAACTAGAGACGATTTTTTTTCTTCTGATTTTCAATTTTTCTGTTATGTTTTTAATCTTTGATATGTCTACTACGCATGTTTTGAAGATTAGCAAAAATTCGAGCTGTACCGACGCCCATGCTCCCATTATAGACCGGCAGCCCAGAGCATTTTGATCAAACGAACGAGGTACCAATATCCGAGCACATAAACATTTATTGTGTAACCTAACATATTCAGATATGGATGTCTGCCGGGAACCCCCTGCTGCATGTGGCCCCTGGGGCCCAAAAGAAGGGGGCAAATAATGGGCTGGATCAAACATTCGAGGTTCCACATAAAACCAAGTTTAAATGAACAATTACACCCTACTAGGTATAAAATATCCATTGCCAGACAAATTGTCTGCTGCATAGGGCCCGCCAGACACATCCAAAGTGGATGGAGGAGGGGCGTGGCCGTCACCCCTCCTTTTCATTTTCGCTGATACGGTTACAACGTGATGATTACAAAAAAATTGAAACTAGTTTATATTGATGCCTTAGCACTTGTAGAAAATGCAAATGTAACTGAAGAGTGATTTCAGGTCAGGCTAATTAGTTTAAGAGTGGGGCAGAAAGCGCGAAGGGGGGCGTGGCCGCCACCCCCTCCGTGTACATTTCGGCTTACATCTTTGCAATGCAATTTTTAAATAATGCCAAATTTCTCTGACAGGTGTGCTAATGTCTTGCAGTTATTTTGACACCAGTTGTATGCCATTAGGGCATACCTTCTTTAACAAATGTTCATTTTCCAGAACAGGTAGGCCTAATGTAACATTTCCCATTGATAATGTACACGTGTGCACATATGCACGGAAGTGCACATGAGAGTGGCTACTAACAGATCAAATTGAAACTTCCCAGATGCATTAAAAATTTAAGAGTATGAAAATAAACCCATGTTTTATTGGTGCCTTGGTAGTTTTAGAAAATTCCTTCTTAATAATGATTTTTAGACAAATTAACTTAAGAAAAGAATGGAGGGGGCGTGGCCGCCACCCCCTCCATGTGTATTTTCGTCTATATCGTCACAATGTGTTTGTTTTTAATGGCGCCGAGTTCCTCTGACATGTTTACTGATGTATTTTAGTTGTTTTGAAAGCATGAAAACAGAGCTCCCATTCATAATTGAACAACTGTTCCCATTGATAATGTACACACATGCACATGTGCATGGTACCGGTAGTGCGCATGAGAGTGGCAGATCGAATTCATTTGAAACTTCCCAGATGCATAAAAGTTATGAGTACGAAAATATAACCAGTTTTTGTTAATTAATTGGTAGTTTTAGAAAATTACAATGTGCCGGTTTTAGAGTAGACAAATTAACTTAAAGAGTGGTGCAAAAAGAGTTGGTCGCCACCCCCTCCAGTGCATTTGTGCCTACATTTGTATATTGTCACAATGCATGTTTTGATCGTACCAAGTTTCTCTGACATGTTTGCTATGCAGTACAAAAGGTTGAGTTAAAACTTACACTACAGATGTCAAGTGGTCCTCTTATAAGTAATTACAACACACAGGTAGCAGATGACTAGTCAAAGTGGTTTTGGGACTTGAGTCTGAAGATGGAATTGAATCTTATTGAGCAGTATCGACTGTTAAAGTCAAACATCTTAAATAGTTGTTTACTTTGAGATCAAACAATTTGTATATACAATATATATACAATTTAAGTTCTATATAAGTAATGATCCGATATGGAAAAATTCATAATTGGCAGAGGTCATGGCTTTTGTGTACATTTATAGGCTATTTATTCGACAACTACAAGTAATTAACTTAGGCCATTTTTTCAGAACCCAATTCTAATTGCAGGTGTTTATGCTATGAAAAGAATTTTCGTGCAGGGCATTCCATCTCTGACCTCTGGTGTGCTTCAAGAGATCAATGTTCAAATGCCCAAGGTTTTTGGTGATATCATGAGGGTAGAGAAACCTCAATGGTGATATTAACCATGGAGCAGGTGCATACTTCTGTTCCCCAATACCGATGTTCCCCAATACCAATGTTCCCCGAAATCCTTACCCCATAACCCTAACCCTTATCCTAACCCTAACCTTAACCCTACGCCTAACCTTAACCCTCCATCCTAAGGATCTCGGGAAACATCGGTATTGGGGAACATCAGGTAGACTATGTATTAACTAAGTAAACCCTACTTTTTCACGACCCACATCTAAACTTCTAGTCTTCTTGCCATGATATGAATTTCCACATAGGCTATATGGACAGTTCATGTCTGACCTCTGGTGACCTTTAATATGTCACCGAGTGAACTTTGTATACCCACTTTACTTCAAAATGCGACCTTTTTCTTGTTAAGAATTTAGACCCCAGAGATAATTTTCTCACATCCTCTGGTCTCCATCCCCCCCCCTTTTTTTTTAATGCCGAAGCAGGTGCAAATGAATATTTACAACAGGCACATCGGACAAACGTCGCACTCTGACGGTGACCAGTTGGATTGATAAAGAGTTACAACGTGGTTTACCCAAGTCGATATGGATACAACTGGTGTAATAGTGAATACTGCTATATATTCCATTGAAAAATGTGTTAACATGTGCTCAATTTTGTACAAAATATTTGACCTTAACCGCCCTGCACTGCTGCCCATTAAGATTCAATTCCATCTTCAGCCCAATCCACAAAGCCGTTACTGTTCTATGACTAGTCATCTCCTGCTAGTCCTGTGTGTTTCAATGTAATTACCGGTACTTAGATAAAAAAAAAACACCACCGGACATCTGAAGTACATATGTGAACTTTCAATTGAACCTCTAAAAATATTTAGTTGCCATGGTCATCTAACGTCGGCACTCTCATGCGCACTGTCATAGACATTAAACATGATCATGGAGAAGTTAACATTAGGCTTCCCTGTTTTAGAAAACGGATGTTTGGCGACGAAGGTGTGCTCTATTTTCATAATATTGGTTTCAAAGCAACTGAAATACATCAGTAAATATGTCAGAGAAACTTGGCAGGATTAAAAACAAGCACATTGTGACGATATGGACGAAAATGCACATGGAGGGGGTGGCGGCCACGCCCCCTCCACTCTTTTCTTAAGTTAATTTTGTCTAACCTGAAATCATTCTTACGATGTAATTTTCTAAAACTACCAAGGCACCAATAAAACATGGTTTTACTTTCATACTCTTAAATTTGTAATGCATCTGGGAAGTTTTAATTCGATCTGTTAGCCTGAGCCACTCTCAAGTGCACTTCCATGCATATGTGCATACGTGTACATTTTCAATGGGAAAAGTTAACTTACGCCTACCTGTTCTGGAAAATGAACACTTGTTGACGAAGACATGCCCTAATTTCATACAACTGGTGTCAAAATAACTGCAAGACATCAGCACACCTGTCAGAGAAATTTGGCATTATTTAAAAATTGCATTGCGAAGATGTAAGCCGAAATGTACACGGAGGGGGTGGCGGCCACGCCCCCCTTCGCGCTTTCTGCCCCACTCTTAAACTAATTAGCCTGACCTGAAATCACTCTTCAGTTACATTTGCATTTTCTACAAGTGCTAAGGCATCAATATAAACTAGTTTCATTTTTTTTGTAATCATCACGTTGTAACCGTATCAGCGAAAATGAAGAGGAAGGGGGTGACGGCCACGCCCCTCCTCCATCCACTTTGGATGTGTCTGGCGGGCCCTATGCAGCAGACAATTTGTCTGGCAATGGATATTTTATACGTAGTAGGGTGTAATTGTTCATTTAAACTTGGTTTTATGTGGTACCTCGAATGTTTGATCCAGCCCATTATTTGCCCCCTTCTTTTGGGCCCCATGGGCCACATGCAGCAGGGGGTTCCCGGCAGACACCCATATCTGAATATGTTAGGTTACACAATAAATGTTTCTGTGCTCGGATATTGGTACCTCGTTCGTTTGATCAAAATGCTCTGGGCTGCCGGTCTATTATGATACTAAAAATATAGCATATTATGTACTTACGCATGCGCAGTACTACCAATGAGTCCATATTTCATGGAGTCGGATATTCACGCTACACCGGTACCGTAAGAAGAAACTGCGCATTGGCATCTTACTTCCATGCGAAGTAAAAGTGGTGTACGTGCATTTGGGGTGTGGCACCTTCAAGTTGAAAAATCGATTTTCAAATCGAATTGATAATTTTCTAGCATTATCTAATGGTTATGACCTTTCAAAGGAGAGACATCGCACAGTGTAATCGGCCCACGACAAGTAATCAATTTACTAATTTCAACTTTCGAATTATGAGCCGGGTGCTCCTAATTTTCTTTCTGAATAGTGTGCGCAATTTCTGACCCGAAACGGCCATTCAAAACCACGTCACTTTTTTAAAACTATGTAAAGGCCTGCAATAACAAACAAGCACTTTCTTTAAATTCGTTAAGGCCAAACAAAAAAGTATCCGGTTTCTGGTATGCGCGCGCGTAGCCGTAGCCATGCGCGTCGGCAAAATGAAAAGGTTTTTTTTTCAATACAAGATGATGTCTCAAAACCGCCAAACTCACTGGTTTGACTGGAATCCTGCTGCTTCACAATTTTAACGTGTTTTTAGATGGGGTTATGATCGAGAATAAGCTTTATGTGGCCTCTCTGGACTCCCATATATTTGCACTAAGTTTAGTCGGGCACCATTTGCAGTCATCAGCCGACATTTGAAGCCTAAAAAAAAAAAAAACAGGTAAAAAAAAAAAAGCCGCGTCGCCGCACCACTTTTGGGGCAAGCTCCATACCAGAAACCGGAGACTTTTTTTTTTTGACTAACGGACTTATAATTCCTTTAAAATCTTCATGTGACGTCACACTATTGTGTTTTTTTCCATTATTTTGCACGAATGGAGCATGGCGCGCCATTCAGCTTCTGACGAAGGGCGAATTGCGCACATATTTTTTTTCCCGTAGGTGGTTGAAGCCACTTATTATGTGTTATTCAGTAATTTAACAGAATCGCAGCAAGGCGCTTGGGTTTTCGTTTTATCTTTTCCCCTCCAATTAAAATAATGGTCGTTGGAAAAAGGGACACAGCAAGATTCGAACCGGGGACCTTTCAATCCATAGCTCATGTCAACAACTTCACTAGGAAGTCTGCCTGCACATACAAGGGCGGATCCAGGGGGGGGGGGCCAAAGGGGGCCATGCCCCCCCACAAAAAAAAAACGAAACCAATTGTTTGTTTATGTGACATCGCAATAAAGGCAGGCAATGAGCACACCACTATCTTTTCCTCAAAAAAACATTGGTTAAAGTGGTCAGAAATTGCCTCAGATCGCCCCACAGAGCATCTAGAATCCAAAAAAATTTCGGAGCCCTTAAGCGGGCCCAAATTTTTTTTTTGGCCCCCCCAAAAAAATTGTGTTCTGGATCCGCCCTTGTGCACATAACGGTTAGTATTTTCTCAGCAACTTTTGGGGCTACACTGTGAATGTAAATGTTACAAAGTGGCACGGGATGGGCGGGGACAACGTTAAAAGAGAAAGCTTCCGGCTAGTTACAGCAGCAGCACTGGTCTACTGCGATTATACAAAGTCTTAAGAGGTGTGACAAGGGCGGATCGGGGGGGGGGGGGGACGGGGGCCACGCGAACCCAACTTTTTTTCTTTCTTTTTTTAAGTGACGTCGCAATAAAGGCAGACACTGCGCACACCTCCATCTTTTCCTGAAAATAAATTGGTTAAAGTGGTCACGTCAGAAATTGCCTCAGATCGCACCACAGAGCATCTAGAATCCAAACATTTTAAGAGCCCCGAACCCCACGCCGTAATTTTTTGGACCCACTTTTTGGTGGATCGACATTTCTTACCCCCCCCCCCCAAAGATGTGTTCTGGTTTTTTGTTTAACCCCCCCCCCCCAATATTTTGTAAAGACTGTCTTTTTCCATTTAAATGCCCCTTTTTCAACTAACCCCCCCCCCCCCAATAATTTGTAAAGAGTGCCCTTTTTTTACGAAGTGCATGCCCTTTTTTTCTGAACAAGTGCCCTTTTTCAAAAAAAAAATGGTGGTGCCCTTTTTTGTGGCATCTGCCGTTTTGGATACCCCCCCCCCCCCCCCCGCTTTTTGGATTTTACGGAGGCCAAGTGTCTGGAGACAAAAACCTGTCTACATTTCACAACAGATGTGCAAGTGCCCTTTTCCCGAAATTTTTTACCCCCCAATAAAAATGACCGTGCTACGCCCCTGCTGGTAGGAGATGTATTTAGTTTGTTTGGAAGCACTTTATTATGACGGTACTGTGGCCACATTTCCAATGCTTTTTACAGTGCATTAAAACCTGCCAATTTAATGGCGTTGTTTACACAGTCAGCAGAAAAGAGCTCCCTGGCACAGAGTCAAAAGAATTCCTTTTTAGGATATGCTGAGTGTTTTGCTGTTGACATATCGATAATCCTTATTGCTTGCTACAAAGCATTATTTTTTTTATCGACATAAGTGTCTGTGGTGCACGGTGTTGTATGAGAGGAGTTCACTTCAGCAACTGATATATGGTCACTGCAACATTGCCTTTCCCTCCTTATCAACCCTTGCAACTTCCACGACAGACATGAGACGGACAGACAGACACCTTTTAACATAGGATTGTAGGCCTATATATGTCGACTATAAAATTATGTAAACAGTTCTTGGCAGACAAAGTTCAAGCAACTTTGGAATTTTTTAAACTCGAGAATTTGCCGGGTTTCGAATAGATTAAGCAAGTCACAGGCGGCACAGTGTGGTGTTTGGCTTGCGATTGGAATCTGTAAAATAATCACACAAACCGCTTCTTTGTTTGTATACAAATCGGTCACACAACAGTGGAATAATTTTTCCTGATTGCGCATTGAAAGCGAGTGGTTCGCCCATAAAAGGTATTTTGTATTTTGTATTTTTGCCGTATTGAAAAGCCCACATAGATTTGTATAAGCGCAAAGTGCTTAGCCCCCGCCGTTGGGTACAATTATTTAAAGTAAAACAAAAAAACAACTTGAAAGATATTCGGATGCCGGGTGGAGTCGGTAGGCAAGAAACGTAATACGTATCGACAGCCTTAGCTGGACGAAAACAAGGTACGAGGGATGATTGCTGGATTTTTATTCGACATGCAGGCTTACCAAGTTGCACACATTGTGTCTGGAGCTGTGAAAATAACAACACGTGTATTAATTTTCTTAATCCTTTTTAAATAATGGTAAGTACCATACTATAATTTGAAGTCAACAATAAGACGGAGACACCACCGTCATATTCCTGCATGTTTTTAAGACCTTTTGTTAACTTTCCTTCCCATGGGCGACTTTTGTCGACAAGAAGTACCCCCCTGCTGGTTCCCATGGGCGACTTTAGTCGACCAGGAAACCACACACAAAACATCCTCAGCACAGATATATTCACTACTTTTCAGAAAGGCAGCATGTTGATATGTTTGGCCGCCCATACATCGACTATATACCAGCTAAAAGAGTGTTTTCGGATCTTTCTAATGGTGTGGTTTATTCATAGTGTTACTATTACAAAAACATGAGAAAAGTGCTTCAGAATGTATCCATGCACAATTTGAGGTATGGAGTGCCATTAGGTCATGTGGTGAAATGGCTTGCAGTTTGATAATTGGGACCAGATGAACAAAAAGGCATAACTTTCTTATATTTGCACGTATGGACTTCATTTTTACATCACATAAAAGAGTAAGGTTCAAGGAACAAACTTTACACACAACACTTATGATTTTAATCACTCCTTGGCAGTGACAATCTGGGTTGAAAAAAGTGAGTTTTCGACTCGTGCTCATTTTTTCACGCTCTAGTGATTTCCGCATGACTGAGCAAACAATTTGGTCCTGGGGAGAGCCAAGTCAATAAACAATGTGGGCATGAAAGGATAATTATTAATAGAAATTCTGCACACGGGCAACGGGGCAATTAAATATCACTTTTGTCACTGAACCGAAATTATAATTCATTCCGTCAGTATACGAAATTGAGCAGTTGATTAACACTGACACCCTCATTTCGTCCGATTTTTTTTAAATAACAAGTTGTACTCTGCTCCAAAATAAACACGGCGAAAAAAACAGACACAAATAGACACTGCAAAGTTTAGTGAACAGTTTTACGGATGATAGCAAATCCGATGCACAAAAAGTACGATAGAAAACAAATAAGCACCTGTGAAATGTTTCCGTGCATTTGGGTCATCATGAAAGAAAACGAATAACCACAAAAGGGTATTAATATATGCATATTCCAACGACTATAATAGTGTACCGGAGATGTAGGTTGGAGCATAGGAAACACTAGAAACGAATCACAGTGACTGTGACGTTGGCCTTGTTGATTTGCATGCACCGGGAACGGTCCCCTCATTTCGGCCTAAACAACAACAGTTTCAAACTATTTCTCTGAAATAATTGAGTTTCGGGTTAATGGTTTATCGGAGAAGTTCAACGCTGATAGATTGTAAGGGTGGTATTATTTCGAAGGAGAATTAGTTGGAACACTTCAAGTTGTGTTTCACATTACATTACATTGGAAAATGTACTATTCGACCCCATTGTGTTATATTTTAACCTCACAGATCCGGGGTTACCTACGTTTGGGCGTTGTATGATACATGTCAATCATTGTTTTTCAAATGCAAAGTTAGGTACGTCACCAGGTTAAGTACCTGCCACAGGGGTAAATTGGAAATGAATAAAAGTTGGTAGACGCCCTGTGAAACTTTCCAACAGCTCGATAGTGAACACATTTAATGATTTGGTGAGGGTGGCATGCGACGTTGGGTGAGTGCAGTGGATCAGACTGACTGCTGGACCTTGTTAGTAAAAATGCCTCGTCGACAGAACACTCGGAAACTCTTACGAGCTTCATCGTTTTTGTTTACTCTTCTTGTTTCTTTCACGGCTGCTCAAGGTAAACCCTTTTCGTTATTTACAGTTACTTTTTTGAAACTGTTTAATACCATGTCTGAAATTATATTGATTGGCATTAGTGTGAATCTTGAGTAATTCAGTTTTCAATCGCAGAGTCTTCAAGACCGAATGCTCTAAATGAGACCGAGTGAAAACCATTCTTTTAAAAAGCCATGGGGGACAACTATTTTCGAGTGGTTTTTCTTCGTTTCACAGAGAAGTTTGCATCTTTTTGAGTACACTAAAAGTGAATTGACTTTTGTTTAAAGAGGATACGGGTGACAACTCTTTTCCAGTGTTTTTCCCCCACTGTTTCAGAGAGACGTTTGCTTCTTTTTGAGTGAACTAAGAATACAAAAACGTCCACTCCTTTTAAAGAGCGATATAGGGAACAACTTTCAATAGTTTTTCACTCTTTTACATTTAGAGAAGGTTACAGTGCAGTCGGGAAATGTTAGTTACAATACGCAATTCTAATTAATTATGTCTGAAATATACTGGAAAATTAGATTGTAATTCACATTAGTAGAGGTGTAGAAATCTGAAAAAAAAATGAAATTTCAATACGGCAACAATACATAATACCTTTTATGGGCCAACCGCTCACCTTCAATGCGCAATCAGGTATAATTATTCCACAGTTGTGTGACCGATTTGTATACAAACAAAGAAGCGGTTTGTGTGATTATTTTACAGATTCCAATCGCAAGCCATACACCACACTGTGTCGCCTGTGCCTTGCTTGGTCTATACCAAACCCCAGCAAATACTCGAGTTAAAAAAAATTCCAAAGTTGCTTGAACTTTGTCTGCAAAGAAATGTACTATTCGACCCCGTTGTGTTACATTTTAACCTCACAGATCCGGGGTTACCTACGTTTGGGCGTTGTACGATACATGTCAATCATTGTTTTTCAAATGCAAAGTTAGGTACGTCACCAGGTTAAGTACCTGCCACAGGGGTAAATTGGAAATGAATAAAAGTTGGTAGACGCCCTGTGAAACTTTCCAACAGCTCGATTGTGAACACATTTAATGATTTGGTGAGGTTGGCATATGATGCGACGTTGGGTGAGTGCAGTAGATTAGGTAGCATAAAATGGCACGACAGTAGAGCGCGTAATGAATATGCATGACTATGACGTCACTAGAAACTCATGAGTAATATATCACGCACGGTACTGATAGATATACATGTACATGTACATGTACATGTACATGTAGATGCACACTGTATGTGCTGCATCCCACTTACCGATGATATCACATTTAACAAGTCCTCTTTCTACTGTCTTGCATCTACCGACCCAACTACTGAAGGTTACAAAGATTGCATTTGTTTTTAACCGTTGATATTGAAATGTTTTATTCATGAGAACTGTAATGCAACTGATTAGTTAATAACATGTCCAATTGTATCAAATTGCCGTTTAATGTTATTTTTTTTCGATGAAGCATTTTCAACCGAACAAGCCACATCCACAGCAGTTACTAGCGATGCTTCTACTGAGGCTACCCCAGGTAGGCCCCCTAATTCACTTTTTAAATTTCTTGAAGTTGAATTATAATTTTTAGTTTTTACCGATATTTGGATGTGGTTCAAATAATATATGAAATTTAAGGAAGTTTTCTACGACTGAACAAGCGGCAACCCTAGAAGTTCCTGGCAATGTATCTATACCGAGAAAACAACTGAAGTATTCCAGTATTCAATAAAATTAATAAGATCCGTGGTGTTCATAATACACCGTGATGTAGCTATCTGTATTTATCCACACTGATATTTTTTATTATTATATTGTTAACAGTGTATAAATAAATAATTTGTTTTTACTGTCATACTCGCCAGCTCCCACGACTGAGAATGCAACAACAGAGGTAGCTTTGGACGACATATCTACCGAGTCCGGCACTGAAGGTAAACTTCATTTAGTATGTTTTCTAAGACCTCAATGATTTTGAAAATCTTTGTAAAGTTTGATCAAAATTGCATAATATTTATGAACGAGATTATTTTCGTTTCTTTCTGCACTCATCAGCACCGACTGTCAATCACACAACGGATCAAGTGTCAACCGAAGCAGTTTCCAGCATTGCACCTACCGACCCAACCACTGAAGGTGAAAAAAAAACAACATATTTTTGCTTTAAAAAGACATTTGAATGATAAACAACGCTTATTGTAACACGACATATATTTGTTTATAACAATCTGTCCAATTGTATAAAAATGACTGTTCAAATGTTTTGTTCCGATTAAGTATTTTCAACCGGACATGCCACATCTACAGCAGTTACCGGCGATACATCTATTGAGGCTACCACAGGTAATTCGCTTTTTATTTCTTGAGTTTTCTTGAGTTTTAGTTTTCATTGACACGTAATTTTAGCTCAACTAATTAAAGAAATCTAATGCATGCTTCTTTCGTTTATGTAATCAGTATTTGCAACGGGACAAGCGGCCACCATAGAAGTTACTGGCGATGTATCTACCGAGTCTACAACTGAAGGTATTGCAATATTCCATACACTGTAAGATCCGCGGTGTTAAAATTACACCCTTTCAGCAAAACGAAAACAAATCAAATTGGGGTGTGTGAGAATTGTTTTCGTTTCGCTGAAAGAACGCACACCTTTTTTTGTAATCCGTGGACAGAGCTTTAAAACGGTTGTTGTGTTTAAAATTCCGTAACTTGAAAAGTACATAAGTAATTTAAACGATTCTTGTACTAATAAAAAAGCTTATGAATTAGGCTTTCATATCCTAGATTTTAAAAGTGCTGCATGCAGAACTTCACAAAAACAATAGTCCCGACATTTGGGTTTCGGTTATTTTTTTTACTCACCCTGTATACTGACTAATCATTTTTTTTCTTCCGTCATACTCACCAGCTTTCACGACTAGTGCAACAACCGTGGTAGCTTTGGACGACATATCTACCGAGTCCGGCAATGAAGGTAAACTTCATTTTGTTTGTTTCTAAGACCTCAATGATTTTGAAAATCTTTGTAAATTTGATCAAAATTGCATAATATTTATGAACGAGATTACTTTCGTTTCTTTCTACACTCATCAGCACTGACTGTCAATCAAACAACGGATCAAGTGTCAACCGAAGCAGTTTCCAGCATTGCACCTACCGACCCAACCACTGAAGGTGAACAAAACACAAACATATTTTTGCTTCAAAAAGACATTCGATTCAATGATAAATAACAGTTACTGTAATACGACATATTTGCTCAAAACAATCTGTCTAATTGTATAAAAATGACTGTTCAAATGTTATGTTCCGATTAAGTATTTTCAACCGGACATGCCACATCTACAGCAGTTACCGGCGATGCATCTATTGAGGCTACCACAGGTAATTCGCTTTTTTATTTCTTGAGTTTTCTTGAGTTTTAGTTTTCATTGACACGTTTAGGTATAGTCCATCATTTGTAATTTGTGCATTTTGTTCGTTTGAAGCAACAAAAGTGCGCAAAAACAGAAGAAGGGAGCTGAACAACTAACCTGATGAAGTTTCAGCTCAGCTTCAGATATATATTTCGAGAAAAACAACATTCTAGGATCTCGATTTCAAATCAAAATTTGCTGAATCATGTTTTGAATTGGGCCTGAATTCAGCGTTCGAGACACGTTCTCACTGAGCCGATTGCAGCTACGCGATGTCGCGCACCGATCCGACGAATAATAGCAACTGCGCGCGCGTGTGCATCGTGTCACGCTTGCGCGTGCTTCGCCGAATAAAAAAACGAACTACTGACGGAAATTTCCAACGGTGCTTCTGAAGACACACCGTTGGAAAGTCCTTCTATCGTTGATTTCTTCAAAATGAGAGCTTGCCAGAAAGAATAATTTCACAGGGAGTTTAGTCCCCTTACTATCTTTCAACCAAGTATGTTTTTCAACAATAATTACGCCAGTTACTTTTCGGATTGCTGCAAATGATGGACTATAGCTTTAAACAAATCTAATGCATGCTTCTTTCGTTTATGTAATCAGTATTTGCAACGGGACAAGCGGCCACCATAGAAGTTACTGGCGACGTATCTACCGAGTCTACAACTGAAGGTATTGCAATATTATTCCATACACTATAAGATCCAAGGTGTTAAAATTACACCGTGCAGTATCTATCTGCATTGATCCACACGGAATTAATATCAATGGTAACATTTTCCATGTTAATGTCAGTGCTATTTTCAATTTTCACCTACAAAAATAGATTTTGCTTTTATTTTTTTAACAGTATAAAAGCTATGCATGTTTGAATGAAACATTGGCCGAAAAATTCGACAAATTTTTTTTGTCAGCTTTCACGACTGAGAATGCAATAAGTACTGCAGCTATAGGCGATGTATCTACCGAGTCCGGCACTGAAGGTACTCCATTTTCCATATATTTTCTTTCGAAGACGTCAACGATTTCGACAATCTCTGTAAATTTTGATCGAAATTAAGTTATTTTTGCTTTTGTTTCTTCGTTTATTTCTACATTTATCAGAATTTACTACCAATCAGACTACGGATCAAGTGACAACCGAGACAGTTTCCAGCATTGCATCTACCGACCCAACTACTGAAGGTTACACAGATTGCATTTGTTTTTAACCGTTGATATTGAAATGTTTTTTCCTTCAACTATAAGTTTTGATTATATTCATGAGAACTGTAATGCAACTGATTAGTTTATAACAATCTGTCCAATTGTATCAAATTGCCGTTTAATGTTATTTTTTTCGATGAAGCATTTTCAACCGAACAAGCCACATCCACAGCAGTTACTAGCGATGCTTCTACTGAGGCTAGAAACACAGGTAGGCCCCCTAATTCACTTTTTCAATTTTTTGAAGTTGAATTATAATTTTTAGTTTTTACCGATATTTGAATGTGGCTCAAATAATGAATGAAATTTAAGGAAGTTTTTTTTGCGTCTGATCAGTATCTTCGACTGAACAAGCGGCAACCCTAGAAGTTACTGGCAATGTGTCTACTTAGAAAACAACTGAAGTTTTCCAATATACAATAAATAAGATCCGTGGTGTTCAAATTACACCGTGATGTAGCTATCTGTATTTATCCACACTGATATTTTTATTATTATATTGTTAACAGTATATAAGTAAAAATTACGATTTTTTTTACTGTCATACTCGCCAGCTCCCACGACTGAGAATGCAACAACAGTAATAGCTTTGGACGACATATCCACCGAGTCCGCCAATGAAGGTAAACTTCATTTTGTTTGTTTCTAAGACCTCAATGATTTTGAAAATCTTTGTACAGTTTGATCAAAATTGCATAACATTTCTGAACGAGATTACTTTCGATTCTTTCTACACTCATCAGCACTGACTGTCAATCACACAACGGATCAAGTGTCCACCGAAGCAGTTTCCAGCATTGCACCTACCGACCCAACCACTGAAGGTGAAAAACAAACAAACATATTTTTTGCTTCAAAAAGACATTTGAATGATAAACAACACTTACTGTAACACGACATATATTTGTTGATAACAATCTGTCCAATTGTATAAAAATGACTGTTCAAATGTTATGTTCCGATTAAGTATTTTCAACCGGACATGCCACATCTACAGCAGTTACCGGCGATGCATCTATTGAGGCTACCACAGGTAATTCGCTTTTTTATTTCTTGAGTTCTCTTGAGTTTTAGTTTTCATTGACACGTAATTTTGGCTCAACTTATTAAAGAAATCTAATGCATGCTTCTTTCGTTTATGTAATCAGTATTTGCAACGGGACAAGCGGCCACCATAGAAGTTACTGGCGATGTATCTACCGAGTCTACAACTGAAGGTATTGCAATATTCCATACACTGTAAGATCCGCGGTGTTAAAATTACACCCTTTCAGCAAAACGAAAACAAATCACATTGGGATGTGTGAGAATTGTTTTCGTTTCGCTGAAAGAACGCACACCTTTTTTTGTAATCCGTGGACAGAGCTTTAAAACGGTGGTTGTGTTTAAAATTCCGTAACTTGAAAAGTACATAAGTAATTTGAACGATTCTTGTACTAATAAAAAGCTTATGAATTGGGCTTTCATATCCTAGATTTTAAAAGTGCTGCATGCAGAACTTCACAAAAACAATAGTCCCGACATTTGGTTTTCGGTTTTTTGTTTACTCACCCTGTATACTGACTAATCATTTTTTTTCTTCCGTCATACTCACCAGCTTTCACGACTAGTGCGACAACCGTGGTAGCTTTGGACGACATATCTACCGAGTCCGCCAATGAAGGTAAACTTCATTTTGTTTGTTTCTAAGACCTCAATGATTTTGAAAATCTTTGTAAAGTTTGATCAAAATTGCATAATATTTCTGAACGAGATTACTTTCGATTCTTTCTACACTCATCAGCACTGACTGTCAATCAAACAACGGATCAAGTGTCAACCGAAGCAGTTTCCAGCATTGCACCTACCGACCCAACCACTGAAGGTGAAAAACAAACAATCATATTTTTTGCTTCAAAAAGACATTTGAATGATAAACAACACTTACTGTAACACGACATATATTTGTTGATAACAATCTGTCCAATTGTATAAAAATGACTGTTCAAATGTTATATTCCAATTAAGTATTTTCAACCGGACATGCCACATCTACAGCAGTTACCGGCGATGCATCTACTGAGGCTACCACAGGTAATTCACGTTTTTTTTATTTCTTAAGTTTTCTTGAGTTTTAGTTTTCATTGACACTGAAGTTTAGCTCAACGAATTAAACAAGTCAAATGCATGCTTCTTTCGTTTATGTAATCAGTATTTGCAACGGGACAAGCGGCCACCATAAACGTTACTGGCGATGTATCTACCGAGTCTACAACTGAAGGTATTGCAATATTCCATACACTGTAAGATCCGCGGTGTTAAAATTACACCCTTTCAGCAAAACGAAAACAAATCACATTGGAGTGTGTGAGAATTGTTTTCGTTTCGCTGAAAGAACGCACACCCTTTTTTTTAAATACCGTGGACAGAGCTTTAAAACGGTGGTTGTGTTTAAAATTCCGTAAAATGAACAATACATAAGTAATTTAACCGATACTTGTACTAAAAAAAAGCTTATGAATTGGGCTTTTATATCCTAGATTTAAAAAGTGCCGCATGCAGAACTTCACAAAAACAATAGTCCCGACATTTGGGTTTCGGGTTTTTTTTTACTCACCCTGTATACTGACGAATCATTTTTTTTCTTCCGTCATACTCACCAGCTTTCACGACTAGTGCGACAACCGTGGTAGCTTTGGACGACATATCTACCGAGTCCGCCAATGAAGGTAAACTTCATTTTGTTTGTTTCGAAGACCTCAATGATTTTGTAAATCTTTGTACAGTTTGATCAAAATTGCATAATATTTCTGAACGAGATTACTTTCGATTCTTTCTACACTCATCAGCACTGACTGTCAATTACACAACGGATCAAGTGTCAACCGAAGCAGTTTACAGCATTGCATCTACCGACCCAACCACTGAAGGTGAAATAAAACAAACATATTTTTGCTTTAAAAAGACATTTGATTCAATGATAAATAACAGTTACTGTAATACGACATAATGTTTATAACAACCTGTCAAATTGTATAGAATGACTGTTCAAATGTCATGTTCCGATTAAGTATTCTCAACCGGACATTACACATCTACATCAGTTACCGGCGATGCATCTACTGAGGCTACCACAGGTAATTCGCTTTTTTATTTCTTGAGTTTTCTTAAGTTTTAGTTTTCATTGACACGTAATTTTAGCTCAACAAATTAAAGAAATCTAATGCATGCTTCTTTCGTTTATGTAATCAGTATTTGCAACGGGACAAGCGGCCACCATAGAAGTTACTGGCGATGTATCTACCAGGTCTACAACTGAAGGTATTGCAATATTCCGTACACTGTAAGATCCGCGGTGTTAAAATTACCCGTGCATTATCTATCCATATTGATCCACACGAAATTAATATCAATTATTTGCGGCCCATAGTATATCTCAAAGGATAGACTGGAACCCGCCTCCATTTTATAATCAATACTGCGGGGACAGATACCGGTCTACTGTCGGGTTGGATCTATTTGTGCGCGAAAAAAACCTCCATATATTTCACTTACATGAGAAACACACAAATCATTTTTTTGGGAGAAAAAAACAGTTGTTGAAGTGAATTGACAGAATATATATATATAAATGATGATTTAAAAACATTTGTCTCATATTTGTCAGCTTTGACGACTGAGAATGCAATGAGTACTGCAGCTATAGGCGATGTATCTACCGAGTCCGGCACTGAAGGTACTCCGTTTTCCATACAATTTTTCGAAGACGTCAACGATTTCGACAATCTCTGTAAATTTTGATGGAAATTATATCATATTTTTGCTTGTGTTTCTTTGTTTATTTCTACATTCATCAGAATTTTCTACCAATCAGACTACGGATCAAGTGACAACCGAGGCAGTTTCCAGCATTGCATCTACCGACCCAACTACTGAAGGTTACACAGATTTCATTTGTTTTTAACCGTTGATATTGAAATGTTTTTTTCCCTTCAAATATAAGTTTTGATTATATTCATGAGAACTGTAATGCAACTGATTAGTTTATAACAATCTGTCCAATTGTATGAAATTGTCGTTTAATGTGTTTTTTTCCGATGAAGCATTTTTAACCGAACAAGCCACATCCACAGCAGTTACCAGCGATGCTTCTACTGAGGCTACCACAGGTAGGCCCCCTAATTCACTTTTCAATTTCTTGAAGTTGAATTATATTTATTTGTTTTCACCGATATTTGAATGTGGTTCAAATAATTTATGAAATTTAAGGAATTTTGTTTTGGTCTGATCGGTATCTACGACTGAACAAGCGGCAACCCTAGAAGTTACTGGCAATGTATCTACCGAGAAAAAAACTGAAGTATTCCAATATACAATAAATAAGATCCGTGGTGTTCAAATTACACCGTGATGTAGCTATCTGTATTTATCCACACTGATATTTTTATTATTATATTGTTAACAGTATATAAATTTAAAATTACGATTTTTTTCACTGTCATACTCGCCAGCTCCCACGACTGAGAATGCAACAACAGTGGTAGCCTTGGACGACATATCTACCGAGTCCGCCAATGAAGGTAAACTTCATTTTGTTTGTTTCTAAGACCTCAATGATTTTGAAAATCTTTGTAATTTTGATCAAAATTGCATAATATTTCTGAACGAGATTACTTTCGTTTCTTTCTGCACTCATCAGCACTGACTGTCAATCACACAACGGATCGAGTGTCAACCGAAGCAGTTTCCAGCATTGCACCTACCGACCCAACCACTGAAGGTGAAAAAAAAAAAAAAACATATTTTTTGCTTCAAAAAGACATTTGAATGATAAACAACAATTACTGTAACACGACACGGTTGATAACAATCTGTCCAATTGTATAAAAATGACTGTTCAAATGTTTTGTTCCGATTAAGTATTTTCAACCGGATATGCCACATCTACAGCAGTTACCGGCGATGCATCTACTGAGGCTACCACAGGTAATTCGCTTTTTTATTTCTTGAGTTTTCTTGAGTTTTAGTTTTCATTGACACGTAATTTTAGCTCAACTAATTAAAGAAATCTAATGCATGCTTCTTTCGTTTATGTAATCAGTATTTGCAACGGGACAAGCTGCCACCAAAGAAGTTACTGGCGATGTATCTACCGAGTCTACAACTGAAGGTACTGCAATATTCCATACACTGTAAGATCCGTGGTGTTGAAATTACCCGTGCATTATCTATCCATATTGATCCACACGAAATTAATATCAATTATTTGCGGCCTTTCATATAAGTATATCTCAAAGGATAGACTGGAACCCGCCTCCATTTTATAATCAATACTGCGGGGACGGATACCGGTCTACTGTCGGGTTGGATCTATTTGTGCGCGAAAAAAACCTCCATATATTTCACTTACATGAGAAACACACAAATCATTTTTTGGGGAGAAAAAAACAGTTGTTGAAGTGAATTGACAGAATATATATATATATATAAATGATGATTTAAAAACATTTGTCTCCTATTCGTCAGCTTTGACGACTGAGAATGCAATGAGTACTGCAGCTATAGGCGATGTATCTACCGAGTCCGGCACTGAAGGTACTCCGTTTTCCATATATTTTTTTCGAAGACGTCAACGATTTCGACAATCTCTGTAAATTTTGATGGAAATTATATCATATTTTTGCTTTTGTTTCTTTGTTTATTTCTACATTCATCAGAATTTTCTACCAATCAGACTACGGATCAAGTGACAACCGAGGCAGTTTCCAGCATTGCATCTACCGACCCAACTACTGAAGGTTACAAAGATTTCCTTTGTTTTTAACCGTTGATATTAAAAAAAAATTCCCTTCAAATATAAGTTTTGATTATATTCATGAGAACTGTAATGCAACTGATTAGTTAATAAGAATCTGTCTAATTGTATAAAATTGCCGTTTAATGTTTTTCAATTAAGCATTTTTAACCGAACAAGCCACATCCACAGCAGTGGATCAGTAAATCCACAGAGTGTAGGCTTTAAGTGATTAACCATTTTTTTTTGTCGGATTGCCTTCAGCATCACCAACCGAGCAAGTGACAACTGAAGTAGTTTCTGGCATCGCATTTACAGACTCCTCCTCTGAAGGTAACAAACAGTGGTTTTGCTTTCCCTTTCTGAAAATCAGTGAGACCGATTTTTTTTTTATCGCAACCTGCGTCATTGTAAAAATGGCCTATTTCGGATCTCAATTTTGTGTGTGTTTTGATGCAGCACCTCAAACCGAACAAACCACATCCAGGCAATTTACCGACGATGTATCTACCGAGACCAGCTCTGACGGTGATTGACGAGTTTACCCTTATTCCCTGTCTTATTTCGTGAAATGGATAAGTGTAATTTCAACGACTTGCTATTTTGTTTTCAAAAGTTGAAGGAAACTTTGTTATTCCGAACCTAACACCATTCAAGACTGCAAGCAAACGGCAACCCTAGCAGTCACTGACGACATATCGACCGATTTTGTCTCTGAAAGTATTCTAGTATTCTTTAATACATGCAGTTTTGCTACATGTAGTTAGAGTATATTATTTGAACCACTCTTTTGAAGTGAAACACACCGTGTTATTTCAGTTTTATCTTTGTTTCTGTGTTTATTAAAAACAAACTACTTTGATTACGTTTACCAGCACTTACGACGGAGAATGCTACAACTGTAGTGATTCTGGGCGGTGGCGATGTATCTACCAATTCCGGCTCTGAAGGTAATCCTTTTGAATTTGCACAAAAACTTCAAAGTTTCAACGATCTTTTGAAACCTAGTACCAATTGAATGCATTTGCGTTTTTCTATAAATAAAAAAGTATAAATAAAACGTTCTTATTTAACAGCGTTCACACCCGAACATCCTACCACTCCATCAGATTTGAGCGGTGTGTCAACCGATGCTACCCCTTCAGGTGATTGTCTTTGTTTTCTTTTTCTTCTGTCTTTAGTCGGACTTTATGTTTTGGTTCCACAAAAAGGCCTTACAATTATATTTCGCATTTATCGTTTTATGCAATCAGCCTCCGTTAAGAAAACATTTGGCAACAACTTTAATTAGACTTACCGGGGTCGTGTCTATCTGATATGTTAAAGAACCGATTTTTTTTTAAATTCGTCTATTCTTTTAGTGCAAAAAATACTTACAGCAACCGAAATATTTTCAACTCAAGCAGTGTCTGACAAATCTACCCTTTCTTTCTTTGAAGGTGACACACTTTAGATTTTTATTCCGGAATAGATATGTTCATTTTTCCGTTTCAGTGGTATTGTTACCGCTATGCTTATGTAAGCATTGGTGCGTTTATCGTAGACTGCCTCTTTACACAAAATGACCTATTAATATTGATGTGTTCTGATGCAGCATTCACTATTGGAAAAGCTTCATCCACAGCATCCACCAGCGATGTATCAAGCGAGTCAGCCACAACAGGTAACAAACCCATTTACATGTAGTTCCTATACATTGTATTGCTTTGTGTTTATTCCCCTACGAATCAATGAAACCGTACATATACAAGTGCTGGGGTAATTTCTTTGAATGGGTGACACTGTGTATAGTCAAGTGACTTTCTAGTTGGTTTCAAGAATAATTGAAGATAATCTCCAGCTGCTTATTTGGTTTTTAAGCTCTGACAGGAGCTTCCAAATGTCACTTGGTAGTCGGTCGGGCGGTGTGTTTGTCTGTCTGTCTGTCTATCTGTCCCCGAAAATTGACCACAAGTATGGTGCTCCATACAGTGTGCCGTCGGCGTCGCATTTTTCGGCGTTGCATTTTCAAGCTCTGGCAAGGATCATTTTGATCGATTTCATGCAAGACTTTCATGCATGACTTCTTGCAACACGGCAACAACTTATTTTGCACTCGCACTTTACATTTTTTTATGAGAATTTGATAAACTACTCGCGAGTATTTCTACTACTCGCGAATAATTTCTCTGCTCATACTGGAGGAGCAAAATCCGCTACTCGCCCAGTCCTAATTAATTTTCAACCGAACAAGCCACATCCACAGCAGTGGATCAGTAAATCCACAGACTAGTGTAGGGCTGTAGGTGATTATAACCATTATTTTTGTCGGATTGCCTTCAGCATCACCAACCGAGCAAGTGACAACTGAAGTAGTTTCTGGCGTCGCATTTACAGACTCCTCCTCTGAAGGTAACGAACAGTGGTTTTGCTTTCTCTTTCTGAAAATCAGTGAGACCGATTTTTTTTATCGCAACCTGCGTCATTGTAAAAATGGCCTATTTCGGATCTCAGTTTTGTGTGTGTTTCGATGCAGCACCTCAAACTGAACAAACCACATCCAGGCAATTTACCGACGATGTATCTACCGAGACCAGCTCTGACGGCGATTGACCAGTTAACCCATATATCCTGTCTTATATCATGAAATGGATTAGTGTAATTTCAACGACTTGCTATTTTGTTTTCAAAAGTTGAAGGAAACTTTGTTATTCCGAACCTAACACCATTCAAGACTGCAGGCAAACGGCATCCCTAGCAGTCACTGACGACATATCGATCGATTTTGTCTCTGAAAGTATTCTAGTATTCTTTAATACATGTATGCAGTTTTGCTTAGTGAAAACACATTAGTTAGAGTATATTATTTGAACCATTCTTTTGAAGTGAAACACACCGTGTTAATTCAGTTTTATCTTTGTTTCTGTGTTTATTAAAAACAAACTACTTTGATTATGTTTACCAGCACTTACGACGGAGAATGCTACAACTGTAGTGATTCTGGGCGGTGGTGATGTATCTACCAATTCCGGCTCTGAAGGTAATCCTTTTGAATTTGCACAAAAACTTCAAAGTTTCAACGATCTTTTGAAACCTTATGTCAAAATTTAGTACCAATTGAATGCATTTGCGTTTTTCTATAAATAAAAAAACTATAAATAAAACGTTCTTATTTAACAGCTTTCACACCCGAACATCCTACCACTCCATCAGATTTGAGCGGTGTGTCAACCGATGCTACCCCTTCAGGTGATTGTCTTTGTTTTCTTTTTCTTCTGTCTTTAGTCGGACTTTATGTTTTGGTTCCACAAAAAGGCCTTACAATTATATTTCGCATTTATCGTTTTATGCAATCAGCCTCCGTTAAGAAAACATTTGGCAACAACTTTAATTAGACTTACCGGGGTCGTGTCTATCTGATATGTTAAATAACCGATTTTTTTTTTAATTCGTCTATTCTTTTAGTGCAAAAAATACTTACAGCAACCGAAATATTTTCAACTCAAGCAGTGTCTGACAAATCTACCCTTTCTATCTTTGAAGGTGACACACTTTAGATTTTTATTCCGGAATAGATATGAATATTTTTCCGTTTCAGTGACATTGTTACCGCTATGCTTATGTAAGCACTGGTGGGTTTATCGTAGACTGCCTCTTTACACAAAATGACCTATTAATATTGATGTGTTCTGATGCAGCATTCACTATTGGAAAAGCTTCATCCACAGCATCCACCAGCGATGTATCAAGCGAGTCAGCCACAACAGGTAACAAACCCATTTACATTATTTGTATTGCTTTGTGTTTATTCCCTTACGAATCAATGAAACCATACATATACAAGTGCTGGGGTAATTTCTTTGAATGGGTGACATTGTGTATAGTCAAGTGACTTTCTAGTTGGTTTCAAGAATCATTGAAGATAATCTCCAGCTGCTTATTTGGTTTTTAAGCTCTGACAGGAGCTTCCAAATGTCACTTGGTAGTCGGTCGGGCGGTGTGTTTGTCTGTCTGTCTGTCTATCTGTCCCCGAAAATTGACCACAGGTATGGTGCTCCATACAGTGTGCCGTCGGCGTCGCATTTTTCGGCGTTGCATTTTCAAGCTCTGGCAAGGATCATTTTGATCGATTTCATGCAAGACTTTCATGCATGACTTCTTGCAACACGGCAACAACTTATTTTGCACTCGCACTTTACATTTTTTTTATGAGAATTTGATAAACTACTCGCGAGTATTTCTACTACTCGCGAATAATTTCTCTGCTCATACTGGAGGAGCAATTCATGTCTCCATTCGTAGTGTTACGTTCCCAATGGTATTGTTATTCCGAAGACTCCTTAGCGGGTTGAATTAGGTATTTGAAATATTATCTAAAATACTACAATGACTTTTAATATATGATGGAGTCAACGGGTTTGAGAAATACCACATACGCCTCATAAGATTAAGCCCTCAAATCCTAATAAGGAGCAATTCTCAAGAAACACACCTGAGCAGGTTGGACATTTCCCCCCCCCATATTTTCTGTTACAACGCCGGGATTCAGATTCTGTGAATGTAAGGGTTATTATGATTTCGAGGCAGGCATGGCAGAATGATGCGCCTTAAGATATGGCCATTAGGCGTAACAAATTATGTTTACGGTTAAAACCGACCTATCTGGATTTTTTTTGGCCAATTTGCCGACCTTTTGGCCAACAATTTGAAAGGACGTATATTTTGAAAAAAACAAATTGCCCCTATGCGCGTGGTAAGCGTGTGTTATTCGTAAATTAAACAAAGAAACAGGTTAATTAAACATAATTTTGTTAAAGGTATCCTAAAACGAACAGAGTAAGTATAAAAGACGATCAGACATGCATAACATATTTAAACAATAACATTACTTTCATACCTACCAATCTGAATATTGTTTAAGGGTGTTTACGTTAACACAATTTATTTATCGGCCTCATGAAAACAATAGCTTACGTCCCAATTCAGTTTTATTCATTTTATATAGGTAGGCACCAGAACATAAAACGAATGCAGTGATAACCTCGGTTTCAAATATATTTGGGCCAAACATGATTACCGTTTCCATGATTATAACATTGTTTATCGAACACAGGTGGGTTTCTACATCTCGGCATACTGCGTCCTGCTCATTTCTACACTTCTTAGAGATCTTCTAAAAAGCGGCCTCGTTTTTGCTTGTATTGACCTCGCTTTCAATTCTGGATGACGGACTCGTCCAAACTCGCCTTTGATCTTTTTTTATTTGTCAGAATGTCAGACGTCTGCGGTGAGATGTTTGAATGGCAGGAATTTCGATGCCGTTTCATGCGCGTCCGTTTAAAAAACGAGTAAAAAAACAAATTACATTACAAACACGAGTGTCTTAAGGATATTTTTATAAGGAGAATATTTTTCCATGGATCCATCAACCACCTTTGGAATATCAAATGGTGGGGTTGGACATTATTTGACGCTCGAGGGCGCTGTTCAGAACTTTTACACGTAGATTAATAACTTTATATACTAACATAAAAGGCTCCTCTTACGTAAATTTTATTAATAAAGAAAAGAAATGAAAATAAAAATACAGGATTGAAATAAGACTTTTCATAATTAGCCAAATTATGAAAAGCAAAGAACAGGAGTTATTGCTTTGTTATGTTGGTTGCAGATGGATTGTCCAGCCCGGCGATAGTTGCCATCATCCTAGGCTGCATCGCATTCATTCTGCTGCTAGTTGCAATTCTTGGTTGCATTTGTCTCCTGATGCGACCGTGGTTCCTGGCAAGCATGTCCCCGAGCCATCGTCACCGCCGGCGGCCATCGGCACCTGATGATGGACACCTCAAACTGGCAGGTACCAACGAGGAGGCAACCATGATGAATCGCCTACAGCAGGCTGTCAACAGGTCTGCCTACCAACAGGTAGGTTGTTCGTCTACTCATGCCATTGCTTTAGTCCACATTGGCAGCGGTCCCGGGGATGACCTTCCAATATATTTGCCGGGGGATGCCCTATTTGCCGGGGGATGGCTACGTTCCCCATATTACTTACTCCTACCTAATGTACATAATTTCACAGATGTACATAAATTCACAGATTGCGATCATTGCAGGAGATCGTTTGTACTCCAGCTATCTTTGAGTGCTTTTGTTCTACATGGATACGTATTTGTAGACCTCTTGCTGTGCGTTCATTGTTGTTGAATTAACATAACAAAACACATCAAAGATAATTACAATAATAATAACAAAGCATTTGTAAGGCGCACAGTATCTGCTGCTGCTGGATATATCGTGTCTGTGCCTGGATGTATGTGTATAGCATCTAGCACTCCGCACACAACTGAAAACTTTCTAGCAGCCTATCCCCAAAGATGACAAAACATCACAGCTGGTGGTAGTCGCGACCTTCAACAAAATGTTTATAGTTCTGTTTCAGTTGGATTGAGAGGAAATTTTGTTATGGGATCAATGGATCTCATAACGGTCTTGAAAGAAATTTGGTCGACCCTGAATCCTATTTTTTCTTCTTCTGAAGTTCTTAAAATGATTGTCATCCAACATTATGGCGCTTTTTTGCTCATTGATAGACCTAGTTTGTCTTTGAGGTTAACCAACAAATTGAAAGGTCTTGACATATCGCGTAAAGGTCTCGACTACAAAGTAAAAGTTGTCAGTGAATTGAAAAGTTAATAATTTAATTTCCCTTGACAAAAATCGTTTAAAGTCCTAATTTTACATTATGTGGCATTGCAGGCTTTGTTTAGCCGGGAGCAATTCATCCAGCCGTACTTAGCTACAGGCATCGAAGAACTTGACCAATTTTATACCCGTGTAAGTATAAAAAAAACACAAAAGTTCCACCTCATGGCCAAACTTTGAACCGATCAACCCCATTCTAACCCTGTCCCACCAAACTCACCTTACCCACAAGCCAACCGACAAATACCCCCAGGTCACGTGCCCTAAAAACCCCCACTGTTGTGGCATATAAAGCGCATGTGCGCCGCCATTTTGGCAAGGAACCGTAAAGGTTGCAGACCAGTAAATAAACTGCCATAGACCCCAATGATAAGTGCCCCCACTTCAGAAATTCAGGAAAAATACTCGCAATTCTCCAAGGTGTTTGCAACACACATCAAATTAAAGCTTATTTATTTCATCATCTTTCATTTTCTTTTCAATTTTTTTGGGGGGTAAACTGATGACTTTTAGGAGAAATTTCCAGTCGAAGATGATCACCCCTTAAAATAGCCATTTTGAAAAACGATGCCTACACTCCCTTGCAAAATAGAGCGCTTTTAGTGCCCTAATTTCATCCAAATTGCACAGACTTGCAAGCTCACAGTCCTGTGCACGGCTTCAACCCAATAATTTTTTTTTACAAACCCTCAAGTTCATGGCCCACAAAATGCTGAAATACCGAAGAATTTGAGGGCACGCAAATCGTGATTTGGCCGGCGTAGGAAATTTTGGACCGATTTATTGGCCTGCAACCCTAGGGAATCTCCTGAAATTCCCCCCCCCCCAAAAAAATGGGGGAAATTAGTGCGCATGCGCGACTTCTGCAGGCAATTATGGTCCAGTTTCAGTCTCACACATACTACACACAACAAAAGAGCTAACCAGTGAAGTTGCACAAAGGTCTTGCAGCAACTTTTATTGCACCATCCTGGAAGATATTTGAGAGTTTGCTTCGGAACTACTATAATTTTTTTTGAATTGCACGCTGCATATATTAGGCCGTTTTTTAAAGGTCAAATTTTTCATCCTATTCATTTCATTTTTCGACCCGAACTATGAATAACTAACTTTTATAAATATTATTCTACTAGTATTTCATAGTTTTTTTTGTACATTAATTACCCCAGACCGTCAGGTTTATTAAGTTTGGTTGTATTATGCAGTATAATAAATATTCATCCTTTTTTTAGCCATTATCCAATGAGAGAAGACTATTTACCATAGCGCGTACTAATTATCATATTGAGCGTATTACCGTTGCGTCAAGGCTGTCATCCGCCTCGACTTACTGCATGTATACGGCTGTTCATGGACGTGTTTGTGGGGCGTACGCACATACGTACAGACAAAGCACATGCAAGGGTCGTTGAGGCTAAGGGCAATACAACTAGCTGGCGTGGCGCGCAGTGTATGTAGCGGGAACAAGCTCGTTTGGGGAACAAGCTGACAGCCTTGGTCAAGGCTACCACACGACACAACAGCGACTGACCTTTCGACCGACTGACCAAAACAAAAGAAAGCAAAAATGAAAGCTTTCTGTCGGTTTATCGACAGAAAGCGATTGAACCGACAAATAGCCTTTGTCTGGCAGAATTCACTAAAATCAAATTTTATTATTATCTAACACTAGTTTAAACTTCATTTTATCTTACCAGGGTAGTATTGGTCAGCGCATCGTACGGAACCCACTGGTCTAGTTGACTGATCTAGATACAGGCGGACATCATCCAACCAAACATTTGATTCTGTTAAACAATGCTTTTGTCTGGTTCAGTTTCTTTTGTCATTAGCAATGTCAGCTACTTTTTTTCTACGTTAGTGCCAATTTTATCGTTAATCGTGACATACAGTACTTGTCGCGCATAAATACATAGGCGAGTTGGATTGAACACGAATGACCTTTCCAACGAGCCTCCTTTCAAAATTCAAACCGATCCATTTTTTTTAAAAACATGTAGGCTACTCAGATGACTGTTATACAAATTATTGTATAATGTATTCAGTATCTAACAAACTGATGTAAATCGTTTGAACAACAGTAATATGATACTCAGACAGACATTATATTTTCGTTATGAAGTAATTAATTGTTATTTTACAATTTCACAAAACGTCCTCTCTGAGTGATCCCGTTTGCTATTTCCCAGGTCTGTAAAGCGACTTTTGGCGTGATCCGTGGCTGCATGGCATATACGGGTTTATGATTTCTGACTAGCGCCCCTTGAACAAAGGTTTTGAAGAATTTGAGGGCTGAATAGCTCAGTTGGTAGAGCACCAGAACGGTTGTCCGGAGGTCGTAGGTTCAAGCCCCGCTGCAGTCATTTTTTTCGCTCAACTTTTCAATAAAACATAGGCCTGATTGGTCAATCCGCATCGATATTTGAAGACAGTAGACAACAGAAAAGCCAGGCTGCGAATTATTATTTTTTTTTCCAAACGGCATCCGACAAGAGGGCGCTCTATCTCTGCGTTATGCATATTCATGATGTCCAGGGCTTCAGAAGACAATGAATAACGGTGTTTAAACAACGGACGATTGGCAGCTGATTCGTACGGACTGACTGGTTGGAATTAGCCTATACTTCTAATCAGGTGATTCGAGTTCGAACCACTGTGAGCGTTTTTCATTTCTTCTCATTTTGAGAAAGGAACATTTCTCACAAGACGTAAAGCCTATCTTGGGTTTCTGTTGTAGAGAACAAGGCATAAGATATGCATGTAATGGACCAATCAAAAGATGGGAAACGGATGTCGTTTGGGGAAAAAAATTCGATGCCGTAGACGTCAGCTCTAGAGTAGGTTGGGGATTTCTACCACTGTTTCTATGTAAGACCTGGTTTGAAATCTGTGAACACTAGTCCACCAGAGTGTTTTCATTTGAGACAACAGCTGTTGCACAAGGGCAGTTTTAAAAATCCAGAGTTGTTGCAGAACGCTTACGCGCAGTTCCCCATCGCTACTCAGAATTCGGGGAAAATTTATGCTATAGATAATACCGCCGCATCTTGACTTAGCCTTATAGTATGGTGTACCATAAAGGTCACTAATGCGGCGTGATGTATTAGTATTAATTAGTATTAGTATTAACATTTATTTCAATGATGTCATTCATTACAATTATGTACAAACATGTATACATTAGAAAAAAGTCACTAGTATAATATTTGATAGATATGTACACAGTGATTAATTATAAAGTGTGAAATTAAATGACAACATTTAGGTATAAGGTTAAGCAGAACGCTTTTGTGCCCTTACCTATGGACAAACATACGACCAAAGGACAAACAAAACAATACGTGAGACAGACAGGACAAGCGTGAGACAAGGCCTAAATATTAATACACAAAATAATGGAATTTCAATTTATGAATATGATTCGAGAAAATGAGTTTTTAAATTTTTGACAAAGACAGATAGTGAAGGTAACAATTTCAGAGAATCATCTAAACTATTCCAGTACAAAGTGCCTCGGTGAATAACACTATTTTTTGACATTGACGTTCTGTTAAATTGGACAAACAAATTTCCCCTAGCACTACTTCGAGTATTATATACATGAACGTTAGATGCTAAGGTAAAACAAGAATTTAAACATGACGGAAGTAAATTATGCATACATTTATACATTAGTTTTCCTAAATTAAGGTAATATAAGTCATTACATTGTAATATATTTAATTTAGCAAATAATGGAGCAGAATGATCACGATAGCCAGCATTCGAAATTATACGAACTGCTCGTTTCTGTAAAGTAAGTAATTTGTTACACTTAGATGTCTGTCCTTAACCGGCGCGATGTGTGTGTCTGGCGGCGTGATGTCCGTCCTTAATGAGCGTGCGTCTACTGCGTTGAATTCGGTTTGACATATTATGAACATTGCAACCACCCTGTGAACGGCTTTGATCGGAAGCAATCGTGGCGTCATATTGAATTTGCGTGCTCACATACAGAAGTTCCATTCCGAGCGCGTTCCGACCATCGGATTATGGAAAGGTTTGCATAACGCAGCTGTACATCCCTACACTTCAACAAAATGGGGGTCAGTTTTTAAGAACGGTTGCATGTATAGGACTATTGATGACAGACACTGAGGGTTCCTGTATGGAAACCACCGGTGTTAAATTTACACCGCAGTTTTGTGCAGTGTAGGCCTACCGGTTGCCAGTGGGTTAAGATTTGGGCTTGGGTAGACTCCGGGTTTAAAGAAGAAAAAAAAGATCTCATGGTTTAATATTCAGTGGAAGTCATTATGATGTTTTAAAGTTTTAACAGGAAAAGCAGCAGTAGGCCTATGTAAGTTATTATTCAGAGATTGTTTCCTTATACCGTACTCTACCATTGAATGATTGTACACAATGTATGGAGTTACATTAAAAGCATGTGTCCAGCTCGTACAATACCATCACATTAAGAATGTTAAATGCTAGCAGGGGCAGATACAGTAATTTTTTTTTTGGGGGGGGAGGTGTCAGGCCCGTCAGATTTTTTATGTCCGATTGTTGCAGACAGGCGGACATATAGTTATTATTACATGAACTATAATTGTTATATATTTTTGTGTAAGGGGGCCGGGGGCGGGGGCCGGGGGGGGGGGGGGGGGGTGGAGCCCCTAAAGCCCCTCTGGATCCGCGCCTGGCTGGTATTCGTCCGTTGCGCTATTAAATAATGTTTATTCAGCTTGTTCTGTTGTTTTTGTTTTAATTTTACTTAAAAAAATACACAGGATAATAAATACGTCTTAAGAAAAAGAAATTGGTGTCTTCCTCAATGCTAATGATGTATTACCAATGCAGAAACAGTGACAGATGAATGTTCATTTGTGAAATATATGATGACGAATTCCCATGTCGCTGATACGTCGAATGACGAAGTTAAGTACATGTATAAAACTTTATGTACTTCCGTGTTGGATCCTTTAAAACTTGGCTCTCACAACACTCTACCAGAGCTACAAGCCTCTGTCAAAACAAACCAACCCCTTGTCTTAGTATTGAAATCTTAAAAGCTATCGCAACTTTTTAGTTCAAACTTATTCTTCTAGATGTTAAACACCCTCCAAATATGCACGAGAAACGAGCAGAAGGCTGCATTGCAATTGTAGTCTTTTGCGTTATTGTGTACTGTGCGGGTTTGGGCTCGGAAGGCATGGAAGCGTGCGAGGTGTGTGAATGCATTCACAGTCTTCGCATAGTCAACTGCATGGGTAGAGGCCTGACGGTGTTACCTACGGGGATCCCCAACGACACCAAAGTACTGTGAGTATTGAGAGACAAGCATTATGTGTGGACTTCCGAACAAAAATGGCCACATGAACCAGGTGGCAGCGACGTTGTGTGGACTTGCCCACGTCCACAAAATATTTACCCTCTCTGGAAAACAGGTTAAGAGTCATTTTTTGGGGTTAGGTTTATCTGTGGCAAAATGAAGAGAAACAATAAAGGGAATCGTAGAAAAAAAATGGGTTAAAAGAGTTTCCACAGTTTGACTAAAATGAGTTTTTTCCCCTGGTTTTTTTTAACTACATGAAAACAAAGGAATGTCCACACTATAGTATGTAAAAACAAACATGTTGGTTTGCGTGTGTTCTTGAATTAAGTGATAATGCTGCTGGTTTTCCATTCACTTTATATATGGCTTGCTCCGCTATAAAACACCCGCTGGTTAACTCGACAATAGCTCAAGGCGATTGGGCTATTTTAATGCTTATCTACTCTTTGTACCTGCCCCACCGTCTCACATTTATTCGAGGTATCAGTTCAGTTTTCCACGCAGGTCTGTACCTTTGAAATAATCCCCCAACCGGTGTTATTTCTTCAGCATCTGATCGCAAAGGTGCTCTCAAGGCTCACTTGTTTCAGTGTTACTGCAGTCTGCGTTTGGATCGTTAAAGATGTACTGTCCGTATTGTTTAGCATATTTGATTTTTCAACATGAAATCAGTGTTGTAGTACTCGTACTTTTTTTTTTTTTTTTTTTTTTAGAGTACTCGTACTCGTACTCGTACTCGAATTTCAAAGTACTCGTACTCGACATGTCGAAATTGTACTCGATCATCAAAGTACTCGTACTCGATCGAAAAGCAGTACTAAAAAAAAGGGTGCAACTTGACTTACCACGGCCTTATTTTATTGTAGATACTTTCAGTTGGAAATGGTTGATTAGCTGGCAAAGAAATCAAAGATTTTTTATTTTTCTCTGTGCACATCCGGACACACACATTTAACAGCTAGCTGTTAGTGGGTCTGTAGGCCTATATCGGTCTGACTGGGCCTGGTCCAATTACGCACAATGAACCATTTGCCGTATTGGCGTATTCAGAAGTACTAGTATACTCGTACTCGTACTCGGAAGTACAAGTACTCGTACTCGGAGACCTGAACTTGTACTTGGAAGTACTCGTACTCGTACTTGGTAACCTAAGTAGGCCTACTCAGCAGTACTCTGTTCTCGGAAAAAGTACTCTACTACAACATGAAATTTTTATCTGTGAAGTTACAGGCTGTTTTTTCTCTCTTGGGAACCTGCAACCCTCTGACAGAAAGGCTTTCACTTAGGGCTGCTTCAGTTACGCACAAACACACACATAGGTAACCATAAGTAATAAAAATGTGTAATATTTCCACAAAGTTAAACATAGCCTTCGTACCATACTTTCAATGGGGCGCTGTCCAAATACGACGATTAATAAAGCTATATTAAAGAATACCCCCTAATCAAGCTGGCTCTGTTCGTATTTTGTGCACAGGCGGAAATAATTACCTGTATAATTTTTTGGCGTATCAGAGCAGGAGGCGGGGGTCGAATTATTTGTAAGGAATTTCTATTAATTTTTTTTTGACAGAGCTGGTTTGGGGTTTGACCCCCCCCCCCCCATCCGCGCCTGTAGTAACAAATAACGAATGGGCATAAGGGTTTGCCAGTTATTCACATTTTGTTAAAGGATTGTCAACAAATATTTGGCATATTTATGATTTATCTCATATTGGCGGCTTTTTAACTCCATTTCAGCGGTATGTGCCGCATGCTGATTGCTTTCACCAAATGGCAATAATTAATAAGGTAATCCAATATTTTAGTTTAAACAGAGAGGTGCAGGGAAGCACGGTGGGCCTTTAAGTGAAACCAAAACAATCTTGAACTGCACTATATTTGCACACACGATCGCACATCATGCATAATGGTTTCCGTTTTAATCTTTTATTTCTACATCCATATGCCTTTTGATTTCCTTTTTGAGTTTACTTTTCCGGTTACATAGGCCTATGTAGGTGTTTTGTTCAGATTTTTTATAGGTTACTATAGGAAACAACTTTCCCTCTCACTTTCGCTTTGTGGTTCACTCAACACATATCACGCGACAATGTATTCAATTTTCCTTGTACTGTGCATTCTGGATATCAAGCCAAATACGAAAGGACAACTGCATAAATAATTATTGCATCAGTCCACACCGTTATAGTTCTCAACGGTTTACACGAACAACATCAAGGAAAACGTGATTGGCCACCCCACCCTCCAAAAAAGAAAGAAGGCACATTAGAAATCAGGTTTTCCTCGTAGTCCCCCCTTCCCCCCGGAAAGTCAGCGCTAGCCAGTGGCAGGATTTGCCGGAGGCAAAGGGATGCTCCAAGTTGCATCAATTTGATTAAGTTGTATTTTGTTAAAAAAAAAAATTATCAGAAGTGGAATGAAGAATACTTGTTAAGTGCTAATTAAAGTGGGTAGAAGGAAAGAAAAACAAGGGAAGCGCATCCCTGGTTTCAAAATAGATAAAGTCCCCCCATAAGCTGACTTAGCTTTCAGGAAGGGGGAGGGGGTATGAAGTGGGGTGGGGAGAGGTTGAACGAAAGCTTGGAGGTCCTGGCATGCCCCTGGAAAATTTTGAAATCTAACTATGCTTTCTCATACCTGCATTTCTAACGCAATTTGAAAATATATTTGGGACCTTTATTGCATTCCATATAATTATTTGGGGATCCACATCTGGATCCGCTCTTATGTAGACAATGTTCCTCAAGTATATTCGGACGAGAATTTGGGTAATCTGCGTCGTGCTGCATTTTTAAATTGACGCCTACCTGCAAAGAGACGCGAGGTGACAAACAGGTTCGGGAACCCGACTGAGTTACTCAAAAGCAACCAATGTCCGAACCTCATATCTCCATAATCATCCCTGTGGTGACCCATTCCTCCAAAACGAATTCAAGAAAAAGAGAGGAGAACGGAGGGGTAGGGTAGCTAGGGGTAGGGGATGGAAAAGAGTTTATTTGTGCAGAATGGTGTCAAAAATGTGAAGGATATGAGAAACCCATACCTGCATCCCGGTTATGACAACGAGGAAGCTCTTGCATTATTGCGCAAATTGGAAGAAGGAAATCACTGCGTATCCCATTGCAAGTCACTGCCCATGCATTCAAGGCCAATGTTGAGGAAATTCATATAAAAAAACAAAAGTACTAAGTTACAAAAAATGCTCAGGAATATAGTTTTAGTTTTAAAGGGAAAATACAACATTTGCAAACATCAAAAAATAAAACTACCAAATCATTTCGAAATACCTTGCTGGACTGTTAGTGAATGACAGTGTAAAGCATCCTGTAAAATCATGGCACCTGGTATACTGTCATTTTCAAGAAAAGTGGTATTTTTGTATCAATTTCCAACGCTGATCGGCCGATCAGCTTTGGAAAAAAACTGAGTTTTTTTTCAAATACTGGCCCCAGTTGACCATCACTTGTTTGCAATCGATTACACACCTATGAACGGGTACAAGCCAGCTAGACTGGTTCCCTGACCTTACAATCCCCCAATATATGTAAACTGCTCTGTTTCTTCTTAAATGGAGTCACGGAACCAGACTACAGGAAAATGATTGTTTTTCTTGGTTTTTATAGCATTTTCGAACCCAAAACCTCACAAAAGTCAGTGTAACTATATTTGCTATATATTTCCAACCCCCCAATTCCATCCAATGACCATTTTTGAAAATGACAGCAAAAGCAAATGATGTATATTCCCTTTAACGTCTCTCTTTTGTTGAGTCGTTATCAAATAAAAAAGACATCTGGACGATAAGAAACAGTATCTTACAATTGAGTGGTTTATTGCAGACTAAAATTTTATTATTTACATATTAAACCATAGAGGAAACACTATAGAAAACAATTTTAAGATCTCTGTAAAGTTTCGGCTTAGCACCAGGCTAATGTCTATCCAGCCGAATCCTGAGAAATAATTAGCGATTCCGGTCTGGCTGAACTAACAGCACGAATGAATTCTGGGAGCACTTCGACTGTGGTCTATGATATTATTACCAAACTGCCCTTTACGCGCCCTTTGTTATACTTTTTTGTATAGCTAGCGGGGGGTGGGGGGGGCGGGGGTGGGGGAAGGGGTTATTTACACCCAAATAGTTTGTAAAGACTGCCCTTTTCCATTGAAATGCCTTTTTTCACCAGCTTTTATCCCCAATATTTATAAAGAGTGCCCTTCCTTTGTTCACAAATGCCTTTTTTTCTGAACAAGTGCCCTTTTGAAAACAAAATTAGAGCCCTTTTTATATCAGCGGCCTTAACGAGCGCCTTTTCATTTAATTGTGAGCATGTATCGCCCTGAAAAGCGCCATATATTGTCTGCCAGTGTGCATACTGGTCGGTTTTGAACAGCGCCCCCATCGACGGATGGTACCAGCCCCGCCCCCCGGCCCCACCACCACTATTTGATTTTAACAACATGTCTACATTTCAGCACGGATGTGCAAGTGCCATTTTCAAGAAATGTTTACCTCTCCAATCAAAATGACCTTGCTACGCCCCTGTGGTGAGCATTTTTTGGTTGGATTCTGGTAGTTATGAATAATTCATACTAATACAGACTTGTATTAGAGTCACCAAAAAGCGAAAGCGAGTCTGAGTCCCGAGTCATTCAGGTCTTGTCCGTGTCCGAGTCCCGAGTCATGCAGGTCGAGTCCGAGTCCGAATCACGAGTCATCAAATATATACTGCGAAAACATTTTGAGGTTCATGTGTACTGCTAAAACCTCACAGAGTCCAAGTCCAAGTCCGCAGGAGCAAGTCCGAGTCCGCAGGAGCGAGTTCGAGACATTTCGAGTAATTTGTCATCGTGACGCGAGTCCGAGTCCGAGTCATGGAAATGGGACTCGAGTCGGACCCCAGTCCGAGTCCGAGACAAGAGTCATCAAGTCGGGGTATATAACGTGTGTGGGAAAATCTTATAAAGTTCCAGTTTATTTCAAAAACTTACACTTGAATACTTGTTAAGTGCTAATTAAAGTGGGTAGAAGGAAAGAAAAACAAGGGAAGCGCATCCCTGGTTTCAAAATAGATAAAGTCCCCCCATAAGCTGACTTAGCTTTCAGGAAGGGGGAGGGGGTATGAAGTGGGGTGGGGAGAGGTTGAACGAAAGCTTGGAGGTCCTGGCATGCCCCTGGAAAATTTTGAAATCTAACTATGCTTTCTCATACCTGCATTTCTAACGCAATTTGAAAATATATTTGGGACCTTTATTGCATTCCATATAATTATTTGGGGATCCACATCTGGATCCGCTCTTATGTAGACAATGTTCCTCAAGTATATTCGGACGAGAATTTGGGTAATCTGCGTCGTGCTGCATTTTTAAATTGACGCCTACCTGCAAAGAGACGCGAGGTGACAAACAGGTTCGGGAACCCGACTGAGTTACTCAAAAGCAACCAATGTCCGAACCTCATATCTCCATAATCATCCCTGTGGTGACCCATTCCTCCAAAACGAATTCAAGAAAAAGAGAGGAGAACGGAGGGGTAGGGTAGCTAGGGGTAGGGGATGGAAAAGAGTTTATTTGTGCAGAATGGTGTCAAAAATGTGAAGGATATGAGAAACCCATACCTGCAACCCGGTTATGACAACGAGGAAGCTCTTGCATTATTGCGCAAATTGGAAGAAGGAAATCACTGCGTATCCCATTGCAAGTCACTGCCCATGCATTCAAGGCCAATGTTGAGGAAATTCATATAAAAAAACAAAAGTACTAAGTTACAAAAAATGCTCAGGAATATAGTTTTAGTTTTAAAGGGAAAATACAACATTTGCAAACATCAAAAAATAAAACTACCAAATCATTTCGAAATACCTTGCTGGACTGTTAGTGAATGACAGTGTAAAGCATCCTGTAAAATCATGGCACCTGGTATACTGTCATTTTCAAGAAAAGTGGTATTTTTGTATCAATTTCCAACGCTGATCGGCCGATCAGCTTTGGAAAAAAACTGAGTTTTTTTTCAAATACTGGCACCAGTTGACCATCACTTGTTTGCAATCGATTACACACCTATGAACGGGTACAAGCCAGCTAGACTGGTTCCCTGACCTTACAATCCCCCAATATATGTAAACTGCTCTGTTTCTTCTTAAATGGAGTCACGGAACCAGACTACAGGAAAATGATTGTTTTTCTTGGTTTTTATAGCATTTTCGAACCCAAAACCTCACAAAAGTCAGTGTAACTATATTTGCTATATATTTCCAACCCCCCAATTCCATCCAATGACCATTTTTGAAAATGACAGCAAAAGCAAATGATGTATATTCCCTTTAACGTCTCTCTTTTGTTGAGTCGTTATCAAATAAAAAAGACATCTGGACGATAAGAAACAGTATCTTACAATTGAGTGGTTTATTGCAGACTAAAATTTTATTATTTACATATTAAACCATAGAGGAAACACTATAGAAAACAATTTTAAGATCTCTGTAAAGTTTCGGCTTAGCACCAGGCTAATGTCTATCCAGCCGAATCCAGAGAAATAATTAGCGATTCCGGTCTGGCTGAACTAACAGCACGAATGAATTCTGGGAGCACTTCGACTGTGGTCTATGATATTATTACCAAACTGCCCTTTACGCGCCCTTTGTTATACTTTTTTGTATAGCTAGCGGGGGGTGGGGGGGGCGGGGTTGGGGGAAGGGGTTATTTACACCCAAATAGTTTGTAAAGACTGCCCTTTTCCATTGAAATGCCTTTTTTCACCAGCTTTTATCCCCAATATTTATAAAGAGTGCCCTTCCTTTGTTCACAAATGCCTTTTTTTCTGAACAAGTGCCCTTTTGAAAACAAAATTAGAGCCCTTTTTATATCAGCGGCCTTAACGAGCGCCTTTTCATTTAATTGTGAGCATGTATCGCCCTGAAAAGCGCCATATATTGTCTGCCAGTGTGCATACTGGTCGGTTTTGAACAGCGCCCCCATCGACGGATGGTACCAGCCCCGCCCCCCGGCCCCACCACCACTATTTGATTTTAACAACATGTCTACATTTCAGCACGGATGTGCAAGTGCCATTTTCAAGAAATGTTTACCTCTCCAATCAAAATGACCTTGCTACGCCCCTGTGGTGAGCATTTTTTGGTTGGATTCTGGTAGTTATGAATAATTCATACTAATACAGACTTGTATTAGAGTCACCAAAAAGCGAAAGCGAGTCTGAGTCCCGAGTCATTCAGGTCTTGTCCGTGTCCGAGTCCCGAGTCATGCAGGTCGAGTCCGAGTCCGAATCACGAGTCATCAAATATATACTGCGAAAACATTTTGAGGTACATGTGTACTGCTAAAACCTCACAGAGTCCAAGTCCAAGTCCGCAGGAGCAAGTCCGAGTCCGCAGGAGCGAGTTCGAGACATTTCGAGTAATTTGTCATCGTGACGCGAGTCCGAGTCCGAGTCATGGAAATGGGACTCGAGTCGGACCCCAGTCCGAGTCCGAGACAAGAGTCATCAAGTCGGGGTATATAACGTGTGTGGGAAAATCTTATAAAGTTCCAGTTTATTTCAAAAACTTACACTTTTTGACCTGTCCATAATGTTCAATAATGTCTGCTTTTCTCTTGTTTTCCTGCTTGTTTCAATCACCGATGACTTTTGGTAATATTTTCGTTCTTACAGAAATCTGGGGGAAAATGACCTACAGATGATACCATACGATGCACTGCTAGATTTGAAATCGCTTATCGTGCTGTGAGTATTGTAACAAGACAGGTAGACTAAAGATGTATACCCGCATAACAATGTCTGTACATTTTATCACAATATACTCGTGTGTTCAGTTGTTTTCATTTCACTGCTTTGGGATATTTTTGTATCATTGTAGCAAGTATCAACAAATAAAATTACAATTGAAATTTGGAAATCACATGGTCTTAAATTGATTGAAACAAAAAAAATCATATCACACTCGTATAGGCACCACCATCTTTACATTAGGGCCTATTGGTGCCACTATTGTCCATCTATTCTATCCTATACTATTGTTCTTCTTTTGATTACGAAAACACACACACACACTTTTAGTCAGAGGGATGGGTCATCGGTCCCTCTGATGGGTCATTGATCCCACCTTGGCCCAAAACGTCTAATAGGATTACCACACATGCATGAAAAGACTTCCCATTGATCTAGATCGCTCCAGGACAAACTGTGTACTATATATTTTGGAAATACATAGCGTAATGCTAGATTCACGCATTCCCGATTTTTAAAACTAATCGTCAGGAATAGCAATTCTTGAGTAAATTGGGATGGTTCTTGGCTGCCTCGGAATGATTATGTTTGTTCGGTGAAAGATCGTTAAAGATCGGGAAGTGCCCTGACAAATTTGAACATGTTCAAAATTGTCGGGGTGATTTGGGAACAAATTTGAATTCTTGGTTTATTCTTGTTGTATTCAAAACTAATTCGAGTATGTGTGAACCTATAGCATAACAGACATGCAGCTCGCTGTTAGCTGCAGTTGGTGGTTTCAGAGGTAACTGTTTCCAATCAATTATAAGACCAATCATTATCTTTGTTTTTGAAAAGTGATTTTAAGATTTGAGTGGATTTCTTAACTCTCCCTCTCGCACATCATGCCTCCCAGTGTTGTACAATTTTAATTCTTCTGAGTACCTACAATAACTGTTATGTTCTTTACACAGCAATGTGACAAGCAATCGTATTTCTTCGCCCTTTGAGGTACCCGAATCTCTCAGACTCCTGTAAGTACCACTGACAATATATTTCACAAATACTTAAACCGTTGAAGGCGGTGTATCGAAATAATGTCTGGACGCGGTCTGGTAAATAGGACGGAAATTGTCCACGTCGCGGTGCAAATCTCGGTTTGTAATTTTCTTTCTTCACAGGGAGTTCTGTTGCCCTTTCATTTTATATTTTTATAGCAGGGTAATGAAATTTTATTGCGAACATTCAGGTAAATTTTGAAAAAAAATTATTGAGCACCTAGGAGACTTGCGGAAGGGTTTTTCCCCCCGATTTTGGAAGTGACTTAACTCAGCATTGTTGTCATGGAAATTTACTGGTTTTGTTCCAATCCAATCGGAGCTTAAAAAATATGTTGTTTAAACCAGCGCACTTCGATTAATTAAGAAGCTGGGTATAAGATAAGTTTTGTGACACACGATATTCACAATTGCTACCTTAAACGCAATTAAAAAAACACAATAAAAATTATTAAGTTTAGATCGAAAGTAAATGGTATGAACTGTCAATATTGCTAAAGTTTTAAATAAAAAACCCTGCTCTTTTGGTTTCATGACTCAAATATACTGGGAGCTACCTGGGGGAAAAATGACCTTAAAACGGGCCGCATTTCAGGTTATAACTTAATAACTGCATGAACAAATGTTTTGGTCGCAGCTTTGCCAATGGGAATAAGCTGGAAGACATAAAGCCCATGGTGAAAAATGGAATCAACCTGGAGGCAGTGTGAGTCAAAATGCACCACTAGTTTGTGTGTTGTGTTGTGTTGTGTTTTGCCATTCTGTTCTGTTGTGTTCTGTTCCGTTCTGTTCTGGTCGGTTCTTTCCGTTCCGTTCCGTTCCGTTCCGTTCCGATCCGATCTGTTCTGTCCTGTCTTGTCCTGTCCTGTCCTGTTCTGTTCTGTTCTGTTCTGTTCTGTTCTGTTCTGTTCTGTTCTGTTCTGTTCTGTTCTGTTCTGTTCTGTTCTGTTGTGTTGTGTTGTGTTGTGTTGTGTTGTGTTGTGTTGTGTTGTGTTGTGTTCTGTTCTGTTCTGTTCTGTTCTGTTCTGTTCTGTTCTGTTCTGTTCTGTTCTGTTCTGTTCTGTTCCGTTCCTTTCCGTTCGTTCTGTTCCGCTCTATTCTGTTATGTTCAGTTCTGTTCCTTTCCTTTCCTTTCTGTTAACGTTCTTGCCTGTTCTTTTCTGTTCTGTTCGGTTGTGTTGTGTTGTGTTGTGTGTTCTTATCTGTTCTGTTCTTTTTTAGTCTGTTTGATTGTTTGGGATGTTTGCTATCAAGCTGTCGTAAATGAATATTCTTTATGTTTTAAAGAAACAACGTAGTGATAATAATTTATGTAGGTTAAAAATATATAATAGTAAATATTTGTTTCATTTAAAAGTATTTATCAGTAATTCATTAAATATCTCCTTATATTAAACATAAGAATTGTTTTAGTATGGCGAAAGTGCTCACAATTTTACTTTTGGAAGAATCATTTTTCTTTTATTTTAAAGCACTTTTCATAAGGGAATAAATAATGGCTGGTTTTAAACAAGTACCTTTAAAGGCGCGAGGCAAAGGCGAGGCCACTAGGCGATTTCAAACATATTTGTTTAAAACCGGCCATAAGAAAACCGACCAAGCACATATTTATTCCTATTCATCAATACTTTTTGGTCAAAAACTAAACCAACTCAAAAATCCACAAATTTCTCACGATTTTCTTCAACAATTTTACTTCATGTTTTGTGAAACACCCCTCTGGTCTATGGTATCTGCCTTGCCCGCGTAGTGCCTTTGTATGGAAATAGGCACGCCCCAACATGATTTTATGATTTGCTTTTTCGATAAAAAAAGGAGAATTAATAGTTGTGAAGCAAAGATAAAAGTTTTGTTTAAGATGGTGGACAACCCAATAGACCATGTAAGGTTTTTTCTTCTTCATATTTCAGTAATTTAAAAATATGTACCTTGACCAAAAGCCATGGTGATATTTTTCTTCCCTCAGGAATTTTCCTAACAATAATCTGAGAGTCATCGAGACCGATACCTTCAAAAGATGCCAAAAATTAACGAGTTTGTAAGTACTCTACCATTTGTTTCGATTTGAGAGGCAAAGCATCACTGTACAGTGTGAGTCAAAAAAACTATACACTTTAAAATTGGCCATAGTTTTTTCTTTAGTAATATAGATAATATATTTTGATATGTTCTTTTAGAGTAACTCTTCCTGCTTCTTTTGGTGAAATTTTCACTGGATTAGTTTTCATGCATGACTGTACAGGAGACAATTAAAGGGGTCGTGTGAAATCTGACTTGCGCCAACTGGTCAGGGCTGGATAAGAATGAGACAATTTTAAAGAAAACAACCATTGTCTTGGTTCTGGTCATGGAATGCATAATCAGTTCAGATTTGTGGATCTTGCTTGCAAGAGTTTCAGTAGGCAAATCTGGATGACCTCCAGGAAAGGATAACTCGTGAAATTGACATTCTCAGACAATTAAGACAGGGAGGTGATTCGCCGTGCTGTTGCAGGAATAATGCAGGGAGCTCAGCTTTGTGTATTGAACGAGATGGTAGCCATGTTGTGGACTAATACACCGTGGAATTTAATTGCCTTTTTAATTTAATTTAAATGTTTTAAATAAACACGAAGTTTAAAAGCTAATACAATCCTGTTTTGTCTCTTTGTTAGACAATGGTTGTGTTCTTTTAAATTGTTTCTTTCTTATCCAGCCCTGACCAGTTGGCGCAAGTCAGATTTCAGCCGACCCCTTTAATTGTCTCCTGTGCAGTCATAAATGGAAACTAAACCAGTGAAAATGTCAACAAAAGAAGCAAGAAGAGTTACTTTAAAAGTACATATGAAAATATCTTATCGTTATTGCTACAGAATAAAACTATGGCCAATTTTAAAAGTGTATAGTTTTTTTTGACTCGCACTGTATAGAGGTTAGATGCATTTGGAATCAGCCATAGAGTCGAACAAAAATCTTCGTGTTTTTGGCGTCAGCACACTGTTCATTTTGTGAGGAAGTTTTAATGGAACGGTCTAGTCTATTTTACTGCTCCCAGAGGGATAGATCAATTAAAGTAAAAGTAACATATATAAACACGATCAATTTAACAAAACTCGGCGTAGATGCGCAACGGGTTAAACAATTCAAACATCGTGGACGAGGATAATATAACAGCTTTTACCATGTCTGTTTGTGTGTGATTTCTGTTAATTCGATTACAAAACAGTCGTGCTCTACCAGCCTGCCATTTTGGAAAGTTGTCCGACCTTGGGAATCGTGCGGCATCTCAATAAGTTTAGTTACAGATAAAATAGCCAATCAGCTCGTCTCTACCTCGGAACCAAAGCTGGGAGTTTTCTGAATTGCCCCACCTTGAAAAACAATCACGATTAGTCAGTAACACTGTCAATTTTCAGTTGCTATGCCATAACTTACGCAACCTATTATGATGGTGAAAGAGGCGTAAACCAGCCTTTCCTACGTTTTGATCCGCTACGCGTACGTTTGCCTGTGAGTCGAAATCGCTCCAAATAGCGGTCACTGACGAAACGGACACGTAACGTTTACGCTCAAAAGGAAAGGAGCATGTGCTGCATGACGAAATCGATGTTTTGTGTGTTTCCTTCGCGGTCAAAGAATTGACTCTGTGAAACCGTTCGTAAAATGGTGTCAAATGAAATGTTGCTCAATGTGAAATGTTGCGCAACTTGCGCAATAAAATGTTGCGCCATTGCGCAGAGTCTCGCGAAATCGCCTGCAGCATTACATCTCGGCTTAAAGTTGCGAAGCAACGGGCGACTGGAGCGAAGAATAATTCAGCGCGCACGAGTGGCGAAGCCTCGAGGCCTTTTCTAACTTGATTTTATTGAGTTATTCATATTTTTTATGCAAATAAGTAGAGTGCTGAAAGGTTAATCAATCACAACGCGGATTTTGCCTAGTTGCGTCCATTTGTGAAAGACGGGTGAGTAATGGAAAACGTAAGAGAAAATAACTATAAGTTCAGATAAAAAAATAAGTTCATACACTGAAATTATTTCTTGAAATACTTTTATTAGTAAAATTAAAATAAGAAAATGAAAGAACAATTACGCCGTCACGATCTCGTGGAAAATTAGGACTACACTCGCATATTTTTTGTTTTTAAATTTTGTGCCAGCATCCGGCGCGCGCATACGGCGTGCGCGTCCGGGTAGAAGCCACGCGCGCCCTAGAAGGCTAATGATTGGTAGGAATTTTGCTACCTAAAAAAAAAAAAAAATAATAATAATAATAATAATAAAAAAAAAATAAAACAAATAAAAATAAAAATGATAAAGAAAAACATAAGAAATTCTTGACAAGTTGTAAAAGGCCTCGATGGACTTGGCGAAAGGCTACATTACTCTGGGCTCCGTGCGCAAACAAGAAAGGGCGCTTTTCGAACATAATTGAGAGCTCCAGTGGGGGACACACCGCGTTCGCGTACTGGCTCGCGCGCATATGGCGCGAAGTAGCCTACGCACGACCAATTCATTGGGAGACGTTTGAGACTTTGGTGGCAGAAAACACACCGGTCATTATTACAAGGCGGCCAATATGGCCGCCTTATTGGTAAAACTTTTTTTTTTTAAAGTCATATATCAGCCGAATAATGTGAAACAAGCATCAATACAATTGTTAGTTATATGTTTTTTTTACCCTCGCAAATTCATTTTTGGTATCTCTGTTTTGCTATCATGCTTCAAATTCATGATGATGGCCAGGATGGTGGCCAATATGGCCGCCAAAATGGTAAACAAAATCGCAAAAAGGCATATATCAGCCATTAAATGTGATAAAAACATCAATAAAATTGTTAGTTATATGTTTTACCCTCGCAAATTCATTTTTAGCATCTGGTTTTTGCTATCATGCTTCAAATTCAAAATGGCGGCCAATATAGCGGCCAATATGGCGGCCCATATGGCCGCCTCATTGGTAAAAAAAAAAATAGAAAAACGTCATACACAGCCAAATAATGTAGCCATGTGCTCTCTAGGAGGTAGAATTTCCTGGATGGGTACATCTAATTCTACCTTTATGATCTGACCTCTTCCACTGCGCTGCCCTGTACCGGCCCTTTGAGGCCGGTATGATCCTCAGCCGGTTTTTTTGCCACTCAGCCGCTCAACAAACAACCTACTAGTATGTAGCCTGTCTGCCTCCAAAGTTGAACAAATAGTTCTAAGCGGATTAGTGTCTATTGTGTCTTCATGGCGTAAACAAGTCTCCAGACTCTATCTTTCCATAGATGGAGGGCTGGCATTTATTTATTCATTACATTTTGTCTTCATGGCGTAAACAAGTCTCCAGACTCTATCTTTCCATAGATGGAGGGCTGGCATTTATTTATTCATTACATTTTGTTTTAGCACACTACCTAACAGTTAGGTTTCTATGAAAGGAAAATTTATCAAAAGAAGTAGCAGGAAGCCCTCCCCACGAAGAAAGTGGCCAGTTCATTTCTATAGCAGTCACGCGCTTAGGCCTTTTGTTGACGTGGAGGATTAAGCGGATTACATACCCCTCACTGTTGGGTCTCAGATGCTGGACCTGCAATTTTCAGGCGTGAACACAATAGATCACCTACTATAGTGGGTGGATGCCTCAGCTAGTGTCTGGCCGGTTGCTCGGTCGGTTTGAAGAGGATTAAACTAACCGGCCGAGCTACCGGATGGCCTGTACTTAAACCGGCCGATGATGGAAGCCCGGCCTTACTACGGTCACTTAGACCACCATCTTGAATTTGGAACATGTTTGTAAGTAAGACAAATCCAGATATGCAATGAAGTCTCAAGTACATAATCTCAACTTTCACTCATACATTTCATTTATATCTATGGCCAATATAAGGCTATTCTTAAATATCACCATTTTTGGCAGCCATATTGGCAGCCATCTTGAATTTGGTTCATGGTAGCAAAAGGCAAGAATGCTTGAAATGAATTTGTAAGGGTTAAGAGCATGTATCTAATAATTAAATGTATGCATTTATCATAATTAATTGGCTAATATATATCATTTTTCTCACATTTGACCGATTTTGGAGGCTATTTTTGCGGCCATCCTAGCCACCATCTTGAATTTGAAGCATGATAGCAAAAATCGGATACCAGAAATGAAATTGCGAGGATAAAAAACATAAGTAACAGTTTTATTGATGCTTTTATCACACTATTTGGCTAAAATATGATTTTCCCCCCATTTTTTCCCCATTTTGGCGGCCACATTGGCCGCCATCTTAACCGCCATCATGCATTTGAAGCATGATAGAAAAAAAGAGATACCAGAAATTAATTTGTGAGGGTAAAAACATATAACTAACAATTTCACTTAGGATTTTATCATAATATTAGGCTGATATGTGACTTTTTCCATTTTTAACCAATATGGCGGCCATATTAGCCAGCAAATTGGCCGCCATCTTGAATTTGAAGCATAATAGCAAAAAAGGATACCAGAAATGAGTTTTTGAGGGTCTAAAACATATAACTAACCATTTTATTTATGCTTTTATCACATAATTTGGCTGAGTTATGCCTTTTTTCCAGTTTTTACCATTTTTAGCAGCCATTTTGGCCGCCATCTTGGATTTCTCCTTCGCATCGGATTTTTCCCTGTTAACATCCAAAATGTGTTTAAGGACCCTAAAAGGCACCTAAAATAATTGGTGAAAGTTAGTTCGGGGGGGGGGGGGTGCACGGGGGGGGGGGGGGGGGGTCCCCCATACATACTCCCCTACTGTGGTTTCTTGCAGTGTGTACACAACTGTTATATAACAAATTGCTACTGCATGAGTGCAGTTGTATAACCACCAAGTGCTCTGGGATTATGGAATATATACTGGTGGAATTAATAATTAATTATGCATGTAAAACTGTTTTTATTTGACGACTGTATAGCCATTCGAGCACCACTGACATTACCATTGGTACCATTTAGCACCAATGGTTGCCATACAAAAACCATACGAGTACCATTTGATATTGATTTCAACCATTGACCACTGAGTTACCATTGGTACCATTCAGCACCAATTGGTTTTCATACAATACCATTGAGCACCACTGATTTACCATTCGTACCATTCAGCACCAATTGGTTTTCATACAATACCATTTGAGCACCACTGATTTACCATTGGTACCATTCAGCACCAATTGGTTTTTATACAATACCATACGAGTACCATTTGCTACTGTTTCAACCATTGAGCATAATATGTGGATTTTACCATTGGATACCATTGGTTATGTTTGGTTACCATATATAACCAATGGTTTACCATATGAAACCATACAGGTACCATTTGTTAACCATTAGTACCAATGATTTTACCGTTCAAAACCATTCAGTTACAATAATTACCATTGGTTACCATTGGTTACCATTGTAATACCATTGGATTTTTATTGTAAGGGTTTGAACACAATTTCGTGTTCTTTTTAGTAATTCTTCCGCTCAAGGGATTTATACCTATTTCACTTCGTTTGTCTTAATCGGAATTCATCCTTTTCATTGTAATGTCAGCAATGATGTTCACTCTGTGTTTCAAATTGGGAGGAAGTCCCCTGATGCTTGGAGTGTTTGCTAGTTGTCGCTAGTCTGGGCTTTCTAATGCTTTAATATAAGCTTCTACCTCTCTACAATGGCTACTATAGTCTGCAGTGTCATGTGACTTCCATTTTATATTAAAACATTCTTTGACAGAAACTTGTTTACCCTACGAACCTCGCAGTATATTTTCTCTATGAAAACAAATCTAATTACCTGTACACGAATATGAAAGCACATGTTAATGCACAATGTTGCAACTGTTTGACAATTGATGAAATTAATTTCTTAATAATCCTCTTGCTTCTGACTCATCGAAAATTTAGGAACAGCCATTTTGAATTTGAATGAATTTATTTATTGACATTACTGATGTACGGAAGCATTCAATTTTTTTACGTGAAATTGATTGGGCCGGGAGTGTAGCTGATCGACTTTTATCCTAATTGGCCGGAAAACCTAATACATATATATGTTTTTCACTGAAAACTGCTGCTCAATCCACAGGCATTTATCGAGCAATCACATCATGGAATTACAACCAAGAAGCTTAGCAGGACCACCCAACATTGATTCAATGTAAGTTTCTAGAATTACTATCATTATTGGGTCTATTTCGTTCACCGAGAACTGGTTACAAGTATAATTGCGATGAGTTGCTCTATTGAGAGGTTGGTTTTTCAATCATGATGAACGTTTTCGCTTACTATTAAATCACCATAGTGTACAGATTTCAAGCTCGCTCGGATATGGTGTGACACGAATGCGAACATTGTGTTCAACTAAATACAACTATTTCAATATTTGCACATTAAAACATGCGAAGCCTTAGCAGTTTTATAATTAATCTATCGTCTTTATTTTAATTACCGTATCCAAGTCGTTTAAACGATAATAAACTGACAGAGCTGAGGCCGGACTCCATAGAAGGTTTGCATTGCAACAAAATGTAAGTCACTGGGAAACATGATTTTTTTGTTTTACGGGGTTTTGATTTCTGTTCTAAACACTATAGTCGACATAGTGATTAAGAGATCACACTGAAGACGGTGGCATTTTCGTTTTATTGCCTGTTAAGATATACAGATACACCAAATTGGAGTCGCTGTCTTAGAAAGTGGAAACAGTTGCCAGACAAATTTAACGTGTTACAATATAGGTTTTCCTTGTCAGTTTCCTTGTCAGATTCCTTTGACGAATCACCCATTTTTGCGCGAATTTGGATGCAAATTTAGATCAACATTCAAATAAATAAATAAATCGTTCAATTTAAATCCAAAAGCATGCGATTGCACTTTTCAAGGAATCAGTTTCAAAAAAGGAAATAAAAATAAAACTTGGGTCACACTGGGTCATTCAAATTCGTTCGAGCTTCCAGTCGCGACAGTTTTGGCGTTCGAATTCACCAAGAAGCAAGCATTGTCAAATGTAAGCAAAGGGATTCGAAAACGGTAGATAACATTCATTTGTTCGTTAGAATTCAACAGAGTTGCTTTGTTCCAATTGGAATGTACATGAGAACTTTTCTCACAGGATTCTTCCACAAAGCAGCAGCAAGAAAATAACCAAACTGATCAGCCCCCTCTTTTTTGCACATCAAATGCTTTTGTTTTAACCAGAATTACTTTCCTTGGCTGAAATTTGGACTTAATATCCCTTTTCTCAAACTCTTCCATTTGCGACAGATCAATTAACCCACCTTGGAAATTCCTAGTTTTCCTGTAAACCTTGTGGAGACGTTTTCATCTATAGAAATTGCCCCGTGGAGACGTATACAATCTTTTGTTCCCTATTGTACACATGTCTCCGGAGGGTTTGGTATATCAGATCACAAACTCGCATCTTGCCTTTGTTTCCCATTATTTTGAATGCAGAAAGTACTAAGTATAGAATGCGTGGAGATGAAAACGAAAATAAGATTCTTATGCAAATAACCCTAAACCAAACAGACTGCTAATTTTTTGAATGATCATTTAAACCGAACGACATAACTTCAACTTAGGATGTGTTAAACATGAAATTGTCAGGTCTAACAACCAATTTGAACGTCTGAAAACTAATACGAAACATGGAAATGACAGCAGGGAGCTAATTTGCTTCAAATTGGCCACTAAAGATGAATTTGAATGCCATTTTTGCGAAACTGGCCTGGAAAACCTATACATAACCTCCGTTTTCAGAGGTTTTCTTATCAATGACCATTCCTCGTTTTAAGCTTATTTACAGAGGTCCTTCAAAAGCAATATGTTTATGGCAAGTTTTTATGTCAAATTCTTTGTCACATTCCCGAGTCGGATTGACCCACAATTAACCCGGGTCCAAATTGGCTTTACGTTTGTCAGGGTCAAAACTGACCTTTTTGGGTCAATTTTTGTTCGGTGCTTTTGTCAGTGTAATTTTTTCGTCCCGGAAAACGGTTGAACAAATAGACCCGGGTCTCGGTTCAATCCGACCCGGGAATTTTAAGACAATCAAATTGCATGTTTTTGTGTATTCGGTGGGAAACGCAATCGAAAGAGAGACACAATAATGTTACTAAAATGACCAGTTCTTTTTCTTTCAGGGAAATTTCCGAAAACCGTTTGCAAACTTTGAAACCGCATACCTTTGCAAATGTCTTTGGCCAGGGATACATGTGAGTATAACCAATGATCTTATATAGGGGAAGATGGGACATTCCGCTGAAAAAACAGTGACACAGGAAGTACTTTCTCAGAGGTCGTGGTGGGGAAGGGCGCCCCTGGCGGTAGGTAGGTAAAAAGCGTGATAACTTAGTTGTGCAAAGTTGCTAAACTATTTTTTCTTTGGTGAAAAAGGGCAGATAATGTAATTTTAGAGCAGTTGATTCTCTGATTAATATCTCAACTCTTGTGCTTCATGGAAAATGCCTGAGTACATTAACATTCTGCTAATGAGCTTTACAGGAACATGTATGCATTCAGAGAAAGGGGTGGTGGGAACCTTTTTTTCCCCATTCTTCCCACTTTGCATCATTTGCATTATTGTTTATGGCTTACTCTCAACAGGTTTTTTTTAAAGTAAGCAATATATTTTTGTATTAATCGCTAAACAAATATATTAAAGTATTAATGGTTATTTTTCAGTTTTAACAATTGATGTTTTGGTTTAAATGTAAAGCGTTTTTAATGTAATGTAAATCGTTTTAAAAATAATATGAATTATTGTACCGTCAAAAAATGAAGGGGATCACAATTCTCTTCATGTTTTGATAGTAAACTATTTATTCATAATTAATAATACAAATAAAATGCGCAGCCTCTTTTCAAGGCACAACACTTGAAGCTGGTTTCCATATTTGAGCAAATTCAGGAAAGTTGTAGACTATTGAACAATCGCTGCTAACTTACATAATTATTGTATTCTCTGATAATTATAAATAAGCACTGCTAAATCTCAAATTACTATTTATATTACTGACAGGTCTACTTTAATCCCCTTTTATTTATTTATTCGTTCACTTTTAAATTCCTTTCTCGGTGTATTCGTCTTTTTTATTAGCTGCGGGTATCAGCTCAACAAATCATCATGGCTCTCCGTTCGTTATAGTTGGCTAGTTCGTTAGTTAGTTGATATTGTCTATTGCTCCTACATAATTATGTTGACCGATTTCAACCAAACTTTGTCGAAAGTATCAGTAGCCCAGCCCCAACATGTCACATGACCAAACTAGGGTCAAAGGTGATCATGGGGTCAAGGTCAAAATTACATCAAATTTTTAAATAAGCTCAAATGACAAAACTAGTGCTGTCAGCATGTTGGCCTTGGTCAACCATCAACAAAAGTCCATGGTGACCTCTTCATCTGACCTACAGCTTTAGGGTCAAAGGTCAAATAAGGTGAACATGAATTCGTTGGCCCTCAGCTTAATTCCGAGATTCGATCGAACTTGTTTTCTTAATCAATGCAAATCCCGCTCGCATTTTACACTCGATGTCCTAAAATTCACTTGTTAATTCACCTTAGCCGCACGCGCGTTTACTTACCTACCGCACGGGGCGTCATTCCCCGTGGCCCAATTTGATGACGTCATCGTGATCCACAGGTCACCGTACCAAAATATACGTATCCAGTGCCGTATCTTCCCCTATATAGGATCTTTGGTATAACGCAGAGTACATCACCGAGATATACTCACTTCGTTTTGTAAAAAAAAAGTCATGTTTTAGTGAGATTCCATTACAAATTACAAGCTGCGTCCGTTTCCATTTTGGGTTGATCATACAACTCTATATATGGGCTCCGTGCGCCAACGAAAGAGGGCGCCCTTTTACCTAGCAACGACGTCCCATGGGCGGGACACGATTTTTTCCCCCATACCACACGCTCTCTAGTATATATACATTTGTAGAACTATGCTGGAGGGCGCTATATATGCAATACTATAATGTTCAAAACAACCAACCGATTGAGGTACTGCTGTAGTGCAGTGGATACTACGTTGAATTACGAACCTTGTGGTGCGAGTTCGATTTCCAATGGATGCTTTTTTTTTTAATTTCTTCTTCTTTACTTTTTTTTTCTCTTAAAAAGGTTTGTTATTCATTTGGAACTTTATTTTTTACCGATATGTGGTTTGGAGGATTTTTTTTTCAAGGGAAATTAAAGTCCGAGAACCTGACTTGCAACACAACGTACTTCGAACTAACAGCGTGTGGTACGGACAAAATAAGCGCGGGCGGGACATTCCGCTGGTTGACGCGCAACGTTCCTTGTGTGTGAAACACGTACACCTGGGGATTCAGTCGTACCCATTGGTCTTACTAATGGAGATCAATGGTTAGACCAGTATGTACGCGTAGTGCTAGTGGTGGCCGCGCGTCGCGGAAAAATTGCAGTCAGGCAAGATGGCGTCGGTCGGTCACCCCCAACTGTACTTTCTTTGCCGGTGAGAGGGTACTTTTGAACGGAGCGGATACCCCTGTTCTAGTCCTTATTTTCATGCATCGACCGTTGTAAACGATTTCCGAAGCGTGTGTGAATAACTAATTCCGAATAGCGCAAAACGAAATATCGACTCTTCCAAAACTAATTATTCTCGCATTATGCACGAAGCACAGCACATTTTTTAACTAACCCGGCTTTTTTTCCCCTTTTGTATTTCAACTAGACGGCTTGGCGGCAACGAGCTGGAAGAGATACCGACCGGACTGTTCACTGACCCTTCGTTACAGCGTTCTGACTTGGAAATTGATATTCTGTATGTGTCATTGTGTGAATCTCATGCCAGAATTTATAAAAGCAATAATGATGTAGTCGATTAAAGAGTCATAAAAAAATTCAAGCTCTCAAATACGGACGGTCAGTCAGTTTCAAATTTGAGTTATTCTTAAAAAAACAAATATCCTTACCTTTTTTTTGCAATGTCAAACCTTTTCCCCCTTAGCGATCTGGCAAGCAATAGGATAAGGTTCGTCGCTTCTGGGGCATTTCAAGGCGTGAAAACATTCCGTTCAGTGTAAGTAGGCCTAATGATTTGATTTTAAGAGATTCCGTCCAGTATTCTTTGTTACATAACTTGCAAACTACAAATAAGGTTGTTGGCACATGAGGCTGCCCAGAACCATGTATTCATTGACATTGCTTTGATAATGATGAACATGTAAACCGAGGATAGCCCCATATCCTATTGTACGAACTATTTTTGCAACTCTACTTAATATTGGTTTGTACACGGTTTCCAACTTCGAAGATGTCCTTGACACATGACCTCGATAAAAAAGGAGTTTATCTCATGCTTTTCCTGAATTTGCACCGCAGTGGCGTAGCATCCGACGGCAGTGGTGCACCCAAGGAGGGGGGGGGGGTCCCCTCGGGGGGCTTGAGCCCCCCCCCCCCAGGTTGTAAATTTTTTTTTTTTTTTTTTTTGGTTCCACGATTTGACCTTGGTGATATCTATGTGGCCTATTTTTGAGTAGTATAAAAGCGGTTTAAGTGGCGCAATATGGGTGTAAGTGGCGCCACCAACGTCAAAAATAGTCCCCCCCCCCGACCAAAAGAAAAACACGATTTGTTAAAAAAAAATTGTGAGGCCCCCAACCAAATCGTGGGTGCGCCCCTGTCCGTAGACCGGTTGAGTGGGTATTATGAGCTAGTGCCTTTTTTCACAAGCGCCTTTTTCAAGAGTGCCATTTTTAACGTCGCGCAATTGCACCGATAAAAGCGCCAGCTTTTGCTCGTACCCACCGCCATTAAATTTAAACGGGGCACTGGGAAGGGCTGATCTCTTGCACACAATCTTTCGAAGGAAGCTCAGGTGCGCAAAAGCATTGTGGACACCTTATTACTGCGTCAACCAATGCACGTGCAATATGTTTGCACGTTCCATGCGCCGGCGGAAGAGTTGACCCGTGTTATTGGTCAAACAAAGTCCATTCAATGGGGTCGCGCGAAGAAATAAACTGGTCCCCCTATAAAATACGGAGACGGGTAGCTAGTTCGCATTTAAGGTCATTGATTGGCCTACGTCTTCGCGTGAGCAATTTGATATGTTTATTTTTGAATAAGATGATTACAGCTTCGCTCATGAATGACATTGAACACACGGCAAAAAACTGACTCTTTCCATACAGCATTAATCAGACAAAATCGCCAGTGTTTTCACATTTCAACTGCATAGGTTTCAAAATAATGAAAATAGTTTCCCTCTCTTTGCTGATAGATGCCCGAGACACTTTCTAATTCTGCGAAAATCGAAGCTGATCACCACAACATTGCGGGAATCAGACCTAGTCTAGTCAGCATAATAATTTGCACACATTTAGAAGGAACCTCCAAATGCATTCGGGATTCATTGCTAGCATAGCTACTGTCCCTACAAGGACCGAAGAACAATGGAGTAACCGGGAACCAGTCTAGAAAAAGCCTGAAAGTCCACCCCTGGAGTTGCGCTTCCCGACCCCTCGGGTAGGAGAATATTATAACCGGCACAAATTATAGCAGCTGAAAGGGCAACCCGGACGGTCAAACGCCCATAGGCGTGGCGCGCGAAGGGTCCCAAAGCTCGCCGCTTGACCTTTTACTTATGGATAATGATTACATCATCATGGCATTATAATGAAATTATAGCCCTTCCTGGCCCCCTGTAAGGACCGTGGGTACGAGCGAATCGTCCAATATGAACAGCGCTAATATGTACTGGCAGCTCCCGCCTTTCACCAAGGATGAGCTTTTGTTCACATTTAACGCCACCCCCTTGATCACCTGCCGAAATATAATACGAACTCGAGATTTTCCTAGTTGCATGCAAAATACATTGAATGTGCCTTTTTGACGCCGTGCTGTATCCTGTTTGGTGTAGGCAATTGTTTTCCAACAACCTTGTAGGCCTTCCGGGAGATATGTTTGCAGCCTCGACACGGATCGATCAATTGTAAGCTTATATATCATCGACACTTTAATGTATCTTATAATGGTAACAATAACGGGTTATTATTGCGCGGTTAACTAAGATCAAATCGCTTAACATCATTATTACTCCTGCTCATTGAGCCATTTAAGCATTCCAAATACAATGTCAGCTCCCTGAGAAGTATACAGCTCGATGGGGCCATTCGGCCCAAAGCAGCTACAATCAATCAAATAATCATTTCTGCCCTCACAGGTACCCATTTACTCTTAAAAGAAAACCTAGGGACCCGGATGAAGCGTTCAAGTACAGCAACACAAAGCATGCTAGGGCTTTATGGCGTCATTTTTTAGCAAAATAATTACTTTGGATTTTTGATGATTTGCATTATGGCAGAAAAAAATCTTACTTTTAAACTCCAAGACTGATGTTTTGTTTTCAGACAATTGTCCAGCAACCGGCTCGTTTCTGGCGGTCTACCGGAGGAACTGTTCGTCAACACGTCCATATATGGATTACTGTAAGGTCGTCAGTTTCAGATTTTCTTCCTGGTTCGATGCACGTGTAGTCGTATCATGAAACACGCGCAGCCTTTCCATGAAATCGTGCAGAAACATTAACGCGACACTGCACGCCAGGGTGCCCTATGTGCTGTCTGATGCCGCGCTTAAATTGTCGTTGTGACTTCGATCATTTTAATTTAAAGAGGACGTGAATCAGATTCAGTGTAATTTCAAATTTTATTTATACCTTTAATAAGTCAGGGCCGCGAATTAGCAGCAAAGGATGAAGTATTCTGCAGTTTAATGTAGGATTCGATTTTTTTAAAAATAGTAAATTCGAAACTGTAGGAAACAAAATTCTCAAAGTTGAGCAAATACACTGACTGAATCTGTGACCTACGGTAACCGTTCAATTGTTCTACAAACTGAGCTATCCAGCCCACTGTTGGCGTTTTAATTTTTTTTTATTTTATTTATCACAACACATAATATAAGAAGTTCAAAACAGTTTATTTCAGATCTTAAGTTTTCTTTTCGAGTCACCAATTTAATCGGCTCGAACACTGAGTTTATTGTGTTATTAAGATGTAATGTGTATGCAATTATAACACTTCACTCGCAGATTCTGTGTCTTGATAGGTCAAGAGTGAGTCACGTGGTACTATCTATATTTGCTATATTTCTGTGCACGGCCATAGACCCGTAGCTACCAAAGTACTACACCATTAGCAACCCTATTCCGTGACGCGGTATTTGTGCGCAAATGAATGCTGGTGTGCTAGCCTTGAGCGTGGCGCTATAGACTTGGGCTCAAACATTTCGTACAAGGGGTACTGGTTTGGAAGAGAGAAACACATTTTTCACCAATTTTGTATTAAAATAGAAGTTCACTGTAACTGCATTTAGATTTAAATAATGTTAAAATATTAAAACCAAGCACAATCTGTGGGACAGGTGTTATAAAACATATACTGACTGTTTTATCTCGTGAGTAAAACTAGCCTCCTTCGGACGGTGATCCATGGAGCATTTTATTTTCCCTCGGCTTCGCCTCGGGAAAAATAGAATGTCCATGGATCACCTCGGGAAGCTAGTTTTACTACAACAGTTGAAGCATTCAATATTTGTATACTTTGATCTGCCATTACAATTCACTATTGTTGTCAACGGCGGCCATATTGGATTCCCAGAATGCCGTTGGAATTGATTTCGTTACCAAGTATAGGAAATTGCTTTAACGGCAATGTGCAAGACAAGCATACCATAAGAATAGCTTTTTTACCATAATGACACCGCGACAAAACTGAGAAAAAGGCATCTAGTTTCATGCGGATTCATGGTTTATGGAGAAACGCCATAAGTGTTGCATAGTATTAACAAAACTATACTATTTAAAAGCTATAAAAGTCTCTATTTATAATCGTCTTTGCCATTGTCCACGAAAGACATGTGTTTTTTTTTAAACGTGATGTCCATGCATTCCGAGATTTGTTTTCATTTCATCAAAAATAATCATCCTTTTATGTTGATTCCTGTGGTTATCCAAAGGGATCTTTCATCTAATCAGCTGACAACTATCCCAAGCAGACTGTTTCGGTCGCAGTCCGAGCTCAAACACCTCTACTTATATCGCAACCAGATCAGTACTCTCAACAGGGAAGCTTTCCAGGGGATGACAGCACTCGTAGAACTGTAAGAGATTCGGTTATAATATCATGCTTCTGAACAACTTGACGTTTCTCTTTTGGCCAATGGTTTGATTGATAATAAGCCAAATGTCTCAATGTTTTGCAAAAATACATCCAGACGGTAATTTATAGGATGAAGACTTGACTAACTACGGTCAAAATGACAAAACTAGTTTGGCGTTAATTGCTGTCCATTTTAACCATTTTCATTTAAACCCTTTCCCTGCATTCGTCCCTACGCTTTTTCAAAAGTTCAGGTAAAAAACTTACAACAAAATTAGCATTAAGGTAATTAATATTATCGATTTGATATCTGCTAAATACATTTTATCTGCTTTAGCTAAAATACACCTTAGGCCAAAAAAAAAAGTCTCCGGTTTCTGGTATGCGCGCGCGTCGCCGTAGCCATGCGCGTCGGCAAAATGAAAAAGTTTTTTTTTCAATACAAGATGATGTTTCAAACCGCCAAACTCACTGGTTTGACTGGAATTCTGCTGCTGCACAATTTTAACGTGTTTTTAGAAGGGGTTATGATCGAGAATAAGATTTATGTGGCCTCTCTGGACTCCCATATATTTGCACTAAGTGTAGTCGGGCACCATTTGCAGTCATCAGCCGACATTTGAAGCAAAAAAAAAAAAAAACCAGATAAAAAAAAAAAAAAAAAGCCGCGTCGCCGCACCACTTTTGGGGCAAGCTCCATACCAGAAACCGGAGACTTTTTTTTTTTGGCCTTATGTGCTGTTTCTTTTAGAATGATGTTTGACAATCCAGTAACCTATTTGCCGAACTGGGTCTTCTATGAAACAAATCTGATGAACCTGTGAGTACATAATAAGTTCAAAGTCGAAAATAATTCACACAAAGGCATGCAGAATATTAAAGCATTTAATCTCAAAATGGAGATATAACTGCTAGACATTATTGTTTGTTATTTTCAGAACATATACACATGTTTAAGGAGACATTCTGCAGTTATAAAGTGTACCTTAGGGAGACACCGGACATTGGGAGACATTTCACAGCACCTATCTAAAGGCAAACTGCTACCGTCGCAAATAGGCTTGCTCGTGGTCCAAAAAAATAAACGTGCTACAGTTCGTGGATAGGATAGAGTGAAATTCGGGTTAGGCGACCTTAAAGTGGGAAAACAAATTGTTCACAAGTCTGATGGAATATCTCCCAAGTGACACATCATCGGTAATTAATTTCTCTATATATGTACTAGCTTTCTATTTTTGAATAACTATATCTGCACACTTTAGAATCTTCTTTTAGATATAGTGATAAAACGTCTTAATGTTTCCTTTCTTTGTCTCCACCAGATATATGTTTCAGACGAATCTGTCATCGGTCGGATCTAGATCTTTTGCAACCGCAGGTAACACCCTGACACAAATGTAAGCCCATGTTCTTTGTATGCACGTTTTCTGCAAACTAACCTGTCAGGATGCAATGACCAAAAGTACGTTAATTTTCCGAGAGAAAATATAAATGTTTGTTCCAATGTTTCCATAATAAAAACATAATGTTGTCCCTGACCAATATTTGTTGTTACGTATAGCACCTGGGCACGTGTGGTCTAGCGGTAGAGCACGGGATTCGTGATCGTAAGCCCCGCCGTGGCCATGTTGTGCCCTTGAGTAAGGCGCTTTACCTCAATTACTCCTCTCAACCCAGGTGCTAAATGGGTACCATCATTATTCAATGCTGGGAAGGTATCAGACTCGCTGTGGAGGAGGTGTGGCGATCCCCCACAGCAGCATATGAGTCTGTCCCAATCGCTAATGAAAGAGAGATGGGCACTCCGTTCCTGTGAACACAGGTTCGTCCTCCTTTACCCTTTACCTTTTATAGCACCTTGCTCGACATTTAAACGTAATAAGTGAATAAACCTTATTGTTATTTTTTCTTAGATCGTTGTATGACAGTAAACTGGAGGAGATTTCAGATTCAGTGTGGCAAGACCTGGGTACCGACTGTTACACGTGAGAATGCGAAAAAAAAGATAAATGAATTGGAACCTCAAGAGAGGGGAACAGTGTTCTCCCAAGAAACTTCCTCGTCATAACTACGAACAATTCTTCCGAATGGCATAAACATTAAGTGACTTTTCCATAAAATCTTGATAAATCCTGTAAATTGTCGATGGTTGCTACGGCTACCGATTTTGAAATGTTTATCATAAATCTTGGCCATTTTAATGAAAAGCATGGAAACACTTTCAGTTCAAAAAAACATGTCTTTACCCAAAGCATCCAAGAATTCGCTTAAGACCAATTCACGGTCACCTGACTAACAGCATTGCACGCTGAGAATCCAATATGGCCGCTATTGGTGCGAAAGTCCGGTTTGTTATTTTCACCTATCACACACAATTTTTCAACGATTTAACTATCAGTAGAATTTTGGATTCTCTATGAGAACAGAATACAGGGTGAGTAAAAAAACGAAACCCAAATGTCGGGACCATTTTTTATGTTATGTTTATTGCATGTAGCACTTTCAAAATCGAGGATACAAAGGCCCAGTCCGTAAGCTTTTTTTAGTACAGGAATCATTCAAATCACTCATGTAATTTTCAAGTTACTAAATTTTAAACACAATTTAAGGTTCTGTCCACGGATCACAAAAAGGTAAGTGTTCTTTCAGCAAAAATGTTCTTTCAGGGATGTGTGTGAATTGAGTGATGTGAATAATTCTTGTACTAAAAGAAAGCTTATGAATTGGGCTTTCATATACTAGATTTTGAAATTGCTAAATGGAGAACTCCCCTAAAACAATAGTCCCGACATTTGGGTTTCGTTTTTTTTACTCGCCCTGTAGATGAGGTGAGTGTTTTGGTGTAGGCCAATCAGGCATTTCTCCAACGGTAAACATAATCGATGACATAACCTGTGACGAGAATGCTCAAGGATGCAAAGCCTTCAAAACAAAACAAACACAAACTATTTCTCTGTAATAATGCACATTTGTACATGAACATATGCTTGACAGAGCCATCGACAACAGTTTGAAGTTTGCACCAAGAATAAATCGCACCGACCTAAACATGTGAGTATGGTATTTTTTTTGTTAAATTTTTATCGTCGCCCCCAGAGACATTTTAATTCACCTCGATTGACATCAATGACATGGTGGTATCATGTCAGTTACGTTCTTATTATGTATAATCTCATATATTTCCCTTCTGGATAAATAAGGATAAGTGGGGGCAGTTGGCTGATTGTTTTCCTTTTACGTCCACATTTAAACTTTTGAAGCAAAGCGGGGCGCCATAGCGCTATAAAAAAAACGATTATGGGGGGGGGGGGGGGGGGGGGGGGGGGGGGGGGGTTAACGTCTGCTTGTCCCCATTGCTCTATCCAAGGATGCTTAGGCTGGTAGGGGCTAATCGCATTGAACTGTCATTGAACTCTCAGCTAAATAATGAAAGGTTTACGGAAACACCATGTGCGAATAATTTTTCAACTAAGAGAATGGTTCTGAAAAGAACCAGAGGTATAAACTCGACGTTCCGGTCAGTATGCTCTGACCATCTTCATGACGGTTATAGCATTCTGACCGGAACGTCGAGTTTATACCTCTGTTTTTTTTTCAGAACCATTCTCTTACTTGAGAAATTGTTCGCACATGGTGTTTCTGCAAACCTTTCATTATTTAATATCTTCACCATGCAAAGCCTCAAATCTTATTGAACTCTCAGCTGTTTTCCCGCTGACGCGGGTCAGATTTCCAGTATGTGCATGACCCTTTCACACAGGATGTATAGCTTTTCGCCCTTGTCCAGGCAGCATGCACTCTCCCATAGTATACATTGGGTTTCTCAGAATACATTTGGTTTCCGTACATATTTATATACTTGCGATTAGCCACAACGAACGCACCAATGAGATGGCGGGGAGGGGGGGGGGAGAACGAATTGTTCAAACTGGTAAACAAATCATGTTTTTGAAATCAATTCTCCTATGGTAACTTCAATATAAGTTGTCCCAGCTGTTTCCAAACGTTTTTCACTCCAATTTACCATTTTTTGTATTCATTTTCGTCCAGCAACATCGAGTTAGTGCACTTCCAATGTTTAGTTTCGTCCTTTGTCGGACAATTTAACATTCAGCTCTAGCAAATTCAAACAATTAGCAAACGGTTTCGTCCCGGAATATTCGATTTTGTCTCGTCCATGGCAAACCCTGTTATTCACAAATATAATTCGTCTAATTGATTTATATAATACGAGTTCGATCTCTAAATGCTGCCATTCAGCAACAACGGAGACACTTTGATCTGTAATGACGAATATTCTCGACCTGGTGACTAAAGAGGGCGACCAAACTTTGAAATTGAGTACTAAATGACTAAATTGGTTTTGTTAACCCTAAAAGGGCCGGGGGGGGGGGGGTTGGCGGAATCCGCCCCTCTCAGTTTTTTTCCGCGATAGCCTTGATTTTTTTTTTCGCGACCCGAGCTGTTATGACTTTTTAGCCTCGAGCTTTGTGCATCTTTTGATACCAAAAACATAAACATTTTCCGGCACGATGCGCCGTGAAAACTAATTTTTCCCATATACGTCCTGTACACAGAGCAGAATTACCATTGGTACATATGAATAATTAATTAGCAATAATTCCAAAACCCTTTGACCTATAGTCATGACATTTCTTGGGTATGTTCATGAGGAGTTGAGCTATGCATGTACCGAGTTTCAAATTTGTCGTCACTCGATGGCTGAGATCTTAGGGGGCCTCCCGGCTGAGAGGTGGTCAAAATAACCCGGCCCTTTGAGGGTTAAAGCGTGTGAAGTTTTTCTCGGACGAAAAAGAATGTTATAGTTCGTGAATTTGAATGAAAAATGTTTTAAAAACGTGGGGAAAACTTATAAATTTAACAACTGTATAATAATATAGGTTTTCCCGGCTATTTAAAAGCATTTATCATTCGACTTCACCGTTTGTAATATTCAAATTCGTCCATCAACATCGATTTAGTGCACTACCAACGTATAATACAGTTTCTACCACGTTGGTTGTTGACAACTCTCCTGACAGGTTGTCCTCTAGCGGCTCTTACATAAGACCTCCTCAGTGTCCAAATGTTGAAGCCACATTCGTCGATGTAAATGCCATGATGCACCACACAAAGTCTGAAAAACAATTGTGCATAATCCAAGCGTTGTTGAAGGATGATATCTTCGATGCGGCCTTCCGGAACATCTCAGCTTGCTTAAGGGTCATGAACATCCCATCAAGTGTTCTGGCTAAGTGTTGGAGTTTGTTTGGAAGCTGTCTTCTGAGACTCTTGATCTTTTGATCAAGTGTCAGTAAAGGGTTTTCATCCAGAATCTGTTGAATAGCATCACACATCTCTCGATCTACCTTTGAATGATGAGGGCCTCCGCGTGGAAGTTACTCACGTCTATGTAGACCGAAACGATTGAGTGAGCTGCTTGGCGTTTAATGCCCAAAGTTGCAGCCTCTTGGATGTAGTCCGTGGCATCATGTTCAAAGGATTAGATAATTCTTATTCCTGTCATGGTTAGAAACTTTGTTGTATGGTCCTCGGGCCCAGCATTACCTCTAGCAGCCATTTTCTCTCATGCAGTTCTCTGAGCTCATAGCACGCGAACGAATGTGTCGAATTGTGCTTAAGGACACAAGGGAAAATGGTTGATAGCACACGCCAGACTAATTTACTTAACAACAGTTTTAAATTGATTGGCATAAGACGAATACAATCTCTGAATGCTGCCATTCGGCAACAGCTTAGACGAATTTGATCTGCAATGACGAATATTCTCGACACTGTGTTTACTAAATGTGGTGAACAAACTTTGAAATTGAATGGTAAATGACTAAATCGCTTTGGTAAATGGGCGCCAAGTTTTTTTCTCAGACTAAATTAAATGTTCGATTTGGTAAATTTGAATGGAAAATGTTTAAAAATAGTCGGGGAAACCTATATTATTAGTTTTGATTGTTTTCTCTCAGAGAATTGGTTGGTGAAGGTTTCGCCCAGCCTATCGATGTGCCGAAAGATGTAGCGAAACAACTAGCCAAGTCGGGATTCAATTGCCAGCTCAAGGGCCACACGTGGCAATGCACACCATGCCCACGAGGTCACTACGGGACTAAATGGTTCACAGATCCCGATGGCAACAGATGCATTGCCTGCCCTGCAGGTAAAATAGCGATTGATGAATGTAAAAAGACAATAATAATAGTCTGATAAAAATGACGAGGAATTATGGGGATCAACCGTAACAAAACTTGTCATGCGAATTTAACTTTAACCTCATCAGGGCAGGGTAGGTGAAAAAAACACCAACACGTTGGTAATATATAGACCTGTGCGTTTCTACCATAAATAAGACCAATAATTTCAGATGGTGTCCATCAAACCAACATGTCCTTTTGTATTTCACTCGATTGGAACACGTAACGATTTTCTAACACTTAATTTGTTTACCACACCCTTCACGCAACTTTCAGAAAAAGCCCAAAACTTACCAAAACGATGAAAAGTATTTTGCTTTCAGTATCTTGAGATGTGCTGATTAATGGCATACAAACCGATATGACATATCAAATGAGTTTGTCAAGGTTTGTCAGGATAAAACAAATATTCTTTTTCAATACTTAGGTGGATTTTACCAAAACAAGACCGGGCAGGTTGTTGTCGGTACTCAGTCGATGAATTGTCAAACGTGCAACAATGGAACCTTCGTCACCCCGGCTGCTCACCCAGGTATCAGTCCTGCAGATTGCACGGTGTGTCCTACAGGCACTAATAAAAGTCTCCATGCAGGTTTCCGCGCCTGTCCGTGTGTGGATAACTACTACCGTAGAGATCGGTTTGGTGAGTGTTACCAGTGTCCAGTGGCGGGAATCAACTGCTCAGGAGAGTATCAACACCTCCTGCCTGGCTTCTGGTGGACCTGGGACTGGGGATCGTCCGACACCTTCCAGTCTTACAAGGACTTTGTCCGCAACGTGCGCACGCACTCGGACTCATATCACCACGGGACAGAGTCGTTTCTGGAGAGTTTTCCGAGAGCGCACTCTTGCCCTAGAAAGGAGTCGTGCTTGAATGCTGGAGACGGCATCAATGCCACTTGTGACAATGGCTATGAGGGCTGGCTGTGCTCCGAATGCAGTAAGGCGTACTACTCCTGGTTCGATCGGTGCTTTCAGTGCCCGACGTTGTGGTTTTTCCTGCTTGAAGTGGTAGGAGTCATCTTGCTCATCGTTCTAGTCATAGCTCTGATCGCTTGGGACTTACACAGAAACCGAGAGAGCGGACGCTCTGCCACCAGTCTCTTTCTTGCCAGAGGTAAAATTATGTTGGGTTTCTATCAGGTCATGGGCGAGATATTTTCTGACCTGGACGAAATTCCTTGGCCGGATTCCTTGAAGGATGTCGGTTCTTTTGTGAAACTCCTGGAGGTTAACATCATGCAGTTGATCATCAGTCCACGCTGCTACTTTCCTGATTTCACTTACCCTAACATATACATTGAGTTTATAGCTGGACTTGGCTTCGTGATGGGGGTCGTGTTGTTGGCATGGTGCTTCTACATCGTCGCCGCCTGCTATTTGCTGGTGAAGAAAACACCCGTTGTAAGGCGCAGGGAGGTTCTGTCGAGTACAAGGCAGAATTGCTACCTATTTGTTGTCATTCTGCTATTTGTTTCTTATCCTGGGTTGTCTAGTGTTGTGTTCACGCTCCTTCCCTCAGGTTGCAACCTTTTCTACCTGGATGAGAACGACGCATTTAACGTCACCAGACTTCGATCCGATTACTCTATCAACTGTGAGACGCAGCAGCATGTTCACTTTATCCATGCAGCCGAAGCTAGCCTTTGCTATGTTGTTGGCTTTCCACTCGTGTTATTGCTTCTGCTATTGTGGGGCAAACGACGAAAACAGAACACGGAGGCATGGCACCTGGGCTGTGGAAGTCGGTGGGATGCATCGTTTGAAAGTGGATTTGAACGCGGTGATGAGCACAGCCCGCTACATTTGTCCGGGCAGGTTCCGAGGTATCGCAGCATCAATGCGACAAATGGGCAGTCCGTAGATGATAACAGTTCAGTTGTTTGGGAACCAGACGACCCACCACTTACCGCTACCGGAGAACAAGGCCGCAACAAGATCAGCTGGAAGAGCTTCCTATGCGAAAACTACAAGCCGCAGTTCTGGTACTGGGAAATCGTCGAGCTCGCCCGCAAGATCGTCCAAACGCTCTTTGTGTTGCTGTATGGTCCTGACGACCACTTCACCATGTTTGCAACCATCGCCATCTCTGTTGGTTTCCTGCTCATCCATGCCTACGTCAAGCCCATGAAAAACGCAGCAGAGCACCGGCTACAGATGTTTTCTCTGGGGGCCATCTTCTTGAACCTGTTGACGGCTTCAATGCTTCTGCTACCTAGCGACGAGCACAGCCAATCAAGAGAAAAGAGGATAAGTGCTCTCGCCGTCTTCCTTGTACTGTTGAACCTCAGCATCGTTGTTTTTGTAGCAGGTAAGATCTCATGCATGTAAGACAGTCGCATCTTTATTACAATGCATCATATTACGTTAATTCCCTGATGAGGTGTGAGATCTCAGTCAGTAATAGACTGAACTTGTTGATCTTGAAAATCTAATAATTCATATGTTTACTAACTCCCCAGGTTCATTGTTTTACATTAACGTTCCGTTTGTAATAATTTGATAAATCGCCATGGAATTCTTTACGTTAAGTTTTGTTTGTCTCAGATTTTGCGCGTTCCGCGTTTTGTATCATGTAATTGGACAATATATCGCAAGCTGCGACTGACGCGACTGGTCAATTCAAAACAGTATTACATTAAAACCTCTGTTATAATTCTTTTCCACGTATTAAAAACGTTAAAATTAACCAGATTTGAAGAAGGTCACATTTAATCCACTTGCAAACACACCAATGAAATCAAAATACATAAATAAATACACCAAATTATATTAACCGATACATTCGCATCAGAAAGCAATCAAAGCTCATTGGGTTTAATTTCCTCGTAGATTAGCAGGATACCTAGGCTAAAATTAATGTAGCTCTATGTTAAGAATCCAGCTGCTTGACATGTGTTTTGTCCGCGGGCAAGCCACTTCTCTTGTATCTCCTTAGAAAGCAGGTACCGAGGTTGGCTGCAGGGTATTAGCCTACGACAGACAATGTGACATTCCGTAAAGGAAAACAGATATGATGGTAGTTGATGTTTTGCTAAGAAACCGGAGAGAGATATGCTAGGGCGTGCACATGTTACATTTAATCCTGAAATAAAGGTATAGGTATTATTAATTTAAAGAGATATCTGTACCTTGTATTGCCAGACGTGGCAAGTTACCGTTCAATCCAGAATAACATCTCAGTTTCAGAAAGGAATATCTCTATTAAAAATAAAGCCCCTAGTGTTGAAGGAGGTCACCACCACCCGGTTAAGCCTCTTCTCTTTTTAACACCCCACCTGCATCCCCTCTTGAAAATAATGTTTGGATTCGAAAGTGCCCAGAGGTAATAGTTACTGAATTGCATGAACAGAAACGTTTTGCATCTTCACAGCGAGCCTTGTCTGGAGCGGAGTAAAGACTTTGTGGCAGCTGGGATGTTGCGGTCGCGTGCTAGCAGGGCTTCGCAGGTTCCATCAACGACCGCGCGGGGCAACCGTACACAGCGAGCAATACAGCACCCAAGAGAACGCGTCCTTGCTACCTGCCATACAGACACCTTACGCTGAACTCATTGGAGAGCGCGGGAGAGGGCTGGATACCCAGTAGTTAATCCTCAGCAACAGTGTTTGCGGTAGCCTTTTGAGATACTTACGGAACATCCGCCGGATGGCTGCAGTCGTTTTAATATTATTGAATATCGTAGCAATAATATACTCACTATTCAAGAAATGAATTACATCACTACTGTATAACCCATTATTATACTGTCAGCTTTCTTACCACACCTGAGACTGACAAGTTGAGAGGCGCGCGGCCCAACACACTCACCTCCACGCAAGCGCAATAAGCAACGCGGTGTACATGATAACATTTATATGCAGCGCGGTGTATATAAGGTAATTAAGATGGAACGTAGTGTAAGGTATGTTAAGAGTCATTTTGTGTAAATACTTCATATAAATGTCTAAGGTTAGAAAAAAATCTTTTCTATTCTTTGTGGGACGAAAGTACTTGGGGAGTAAGAAACCATAATATCCTTTTTAAATTAATATTTTGCATTATGTGTCTTTGGCTAGTTTTGGGCCATTTTGGGGGCTGCAAAAAACTGACTTTTGGTGATTTTGTAAAAGGCTATCCAGCCAAAATGGAAAATAATTTCACTTAACTACTTAAATCACTGCACGGCACTGTCCTTTACCTTTTGGAACACCTCCTTGTATTGATTTTAAACACTTCCATACAGCTGGAAATTGGAACTTTTAATTTTTTTTAACCTCAAACAGAATAAACTTTTCAGGCCACTCAGAATAATTTCTCTTGGGGTACAAGTAGAATGAACATTGGTCTTCTCATATCCGGTGAGAAACCTTTGGAGTATTGTATACTTTTGGCGTAGAATTGTTCCAAATATGGTCATTTTTGTAAAAGAAAAAGGGGACAAAAGTCTTAGCGTTTTTCCTTTATTTTGAGTCAAATTCACAAACAATGATGCTCTGACTGTTTCTAAAGCCCTTCTCAAAGACAAAAAGGTGCAAGTTGTATCACTGAAAAAGTCCAGTGGTGAACGGACATTATTTTCCCCTTCCCCCATGCCCCGCCCCTTCATCTCTTTATAAAATTGACATTTTCTTGTAAAGTATTGCTGCTTTGTGTAATAAAATATTATAGTCGGGTTGTTAGGTGACAGATTTGTGCACATGTGGAACTAAAGCATAAAACTTCGCATGTTATTTGTTCACGACTTCAAGACAGTTTTCAGATGTGGAGGCATTTCAAATTTGACCTCTGATGACCTTTGTCATACGTCTTCAAGTCATGATTATAATGAAGGTGTGAAACAAAAATCATATTTGAACTCTGATGAGCTTCTTAACCCTAAAGGGGCGGGGGGCGGAATCCGCCCTCCCCCCTCAACATTTTCCGTGATAGCCTCTAAAAAAAAAAAATTCGCGACCCGAGCTGTTATGACTTTTTAGCCGCGAGCTTTGCGCATCTTTTGATACCAAAAACATAAAAATCGGACTACGGGTTGCCGCGTAGCGAAAGATTTTCCGGCGCTACGCGCCGTGAAAACTGAATTTTCGCATATACGTCATGTACACAGAGCAGAATTGCCATTCGTACATATGAATAATTAATTAGCCATAATTCATAAACCCTTTGACCTATAGTAATGAAATTTCTTGGGTATGTTTAGGAAGAGTTGCTCTATGCATGTGCCGAGTTTCAAAATTTTTCGTCACTCGATGGCCGAGATCCCTCCCCCCCCCGGCTGAGAGATCGTCAAAATAACCCGGCCCCTTTATGGTTAAGGTCAATGACCTTTGTATACCGTATTTATCATTATTTACAAGATTTTCTCCTCAGACCAAATTTCTTTTATACAAATGGAAAGACTCTTATACGTGTATCAAGCCTGTAATATTTTTGAAGGATTGTGCTAATGTCGAATCCGCTTACAACAAGCTGTTTGATGTGCTTGATTACATTCATGTGTATTTGTGTTTGAAAGAAACACTTACTACTGCAAGACCTCCACCAATGCTGTAATATATAAATAATCCAATTAACTCTTGTGTATATTTGAATCATTGTCTGGTTACTCAAGAGTCAAACTGCGTTTCATGCGTATGATTGAAGTGAAGTACACTCAACCGAAAAAGAAGGTCCCCCTTAATACTTTTTTAGTCTAACTCAAGAACTACTGGGCACATCTTGGTTAAATAACAACTAATCAGCACAGAAATTCCTTAGCAATCCAGCCATACTCTTTGTGTAGCCTAAAACAGTGATAATGTGTACACAATTATGCAATTCATGACTAATGGTACCGAAAAGAAAGTTGCACTTTTGCATACGTGCAAGGTGAGGGCGAACCACAACTTGCACGTCTACAAAAGTGCAACTGTTTTTGGTATCATTTGTCATGAATGGAATAAATTCGTACTCATTATCACTGTTTTGGGCCGAAAAAGACTATGGCTGGGTTGCTAAGGAGTGTCTGTTCTGAGTGGTTGTTATTTGAGCAAGATGTGCACAGTAGTTTTTGAGTTAGACAAAAAAAAGTATTGGAAGGGGGGACTTTCTTTTTTGGTTGAGTGTAGCGTGACACTCTGGTGAAGTCGATTCCGCAGAAAATTCAAGTTATAACTTTTTTTTCAAGACGTGATTTGTCAGTGCACTGAATTGAAGCAGTAAATTTTACAGAGTCCCCGTGGGCGTCAATCGATGGGGCACAGCGGGGACATGCCCTCCACTTTTGAGATGCTACATCGACGCCTGTGCTAGTTTCCCTTTGAAAATATCAGAGTAAGGCCTACTCCCTAAACATCGGGGTAGCCTGGGGTTTGATGTCAGATACAAACCCTCAATTATACAAAACTTTACGGCTTTTGTTCGTCATGTATGCTTTCAAACGATCAAGGACCCCTTAAATAAGAGTGGACCGGATAATGCAAGTTTCCAGCCAACGCGTCTTACGTAAGCAAGGACGCGTTTTATACTGAGCGAACAGTCGGATTTGGGTATAATCGCCTATTCAACAAAAGCTAGAATAAACTCAGACAATGACTGGTGGCGGCCTTTAACGGTTCACAGAGTACCAGGACACGTTACATAGTATGATGAAAACAGGGTCGCACTAAAAAGCGTCAACACAGCGTCAACACAACGTCAACACATGACAGAAGCGTCAACACACCGTCAACACATCCAAAACACATTCTGAATTAACAGAAAAGGTATATAATTGTAAAGCATAGAATAAAAGCTTGGACTACACCATTTCAAGTAGGGGTGTGCAAGTAATCTTGTCATAAACAACAGAGGGTGTCTTGCTGCAGAGAGGGACACCAGTGCACTCTGATCTGTGAGGGACTGAGGTTTATTGTACAACGCTATCACCCTTTAGCATAATGGTATGGTCCGCGCTGCCACTGAGGCAACATGGCAGCCGATCTCGGAGCGGCACGGAGAGCCAATTTTCTTGAACTGAAAATCGCAATTTTCAGACGTTTAACCTATTGATTTTAAGCCAAAATCTTGTTTCTGTCCATACCATATGGGCTACATACTGCTTTTGTCACTTTTAATGCATTTTGGATGTGTTGACGCTGTGTTGACGCCGTGTTGACGCTTTGGAGTGTGTTGAAACTGTTTGACGCTTTTTAGTATGACCGCGAAAACATCACGGCAAGAAAGTATCACGCATCTACACTGTCTGGTGAAAGACGAAGCTAAGGAAAGTTTGATTTGCGACGTGCCTGCCAAATTTCTTTAGACAATCGCTTTCGAATCGTCTTGAGAGTGGCATCGCTAAACACGCAGGAATAAACAGCCAGCATGTTGCTGTTATCTTTGCTGATGGTCAGCGCAGCCGCCGCAGTGACCGAAACTGCTATTGTGGATTCCTCAGACGATGCAGTGGTAAGTCTTAATTCGTTCTGTTGGCAGCTGTGCCATTAATAAGCCCCCACTAAAAAGGAATGAGCTGATGATTATAAAAACGCGAAAAGCCTGGTTCATACTCGACGCGAAAGCGAACGCGAATTTGTGACGTCGTGGTAAGTATTCGCGCCGCGAATTCGTAAAAGTTGAACATATTTCAACTCGGGCGAATTTCATAGTGAATGCTTCGTGACGTCAAATTCGCTTCGCATTAGCATTCGCGTGAAGTATGAACCAGGCTAAAGGGTGTTTGAGCTGTTCACCTGGCAGCCAGTGAATCTTTTTTTCCAAAACGACATCCGTTTCCTATCTTCTGATTGGTCCAATACATGTTTATCTAATGCCTTGTTCTCCACAACACTAACCCAAGATAGGCATTACGTCTTATGAGTAATGTTCCTTTTTCATTTAGTTATTTAAAAGGTAAAATGAGAAGAAGTGAAACTGAAATTCGAACTCGGATTACCTGATTAGAATCACCGACTACTTCCAGCCAGTCCACGAATCAGCTGCCAATCGTCGGTGATTGAAACACCATTATTCCTGGTTAAATAACGTGTTCCCTAAAGCCCTGGACATCATGAATATGCACAACGCAGTGATCTCGTTTGGGAAAAATAATCGCTGGCGGCCAACCTAGAAATCACTTTTTTGAAACCTATTATCAGGAAAGCTTGGCATTTGCACTGGATTTTAAACAACAATTGGACGATTAAAATTAAGTCATCATTTGCAACATTTTGAGTGTTCAGGGTGGTGTAGTGGTTAGACATTAAGCCTTATTAAGATAGCAATTAGACCTCGTGATCATACCCGCGCCTAGGATACTGTCCCTGGGGAAGGAAAGCTGCTCACCAAAGCGATGTGAAAATTTACCGACGAATTTAAAAGAAAAGAGCGGGAGGTTGCTTGACATTCGATGCTTGGGTATGTAGCTTCGTACTGTAAGTAGAGCTACCTGCTAGGCTTCTTTCCGACAAATTCAAGAGTTAAACATAAATTAACAGTATACATGTAGGCCTAAAATCGACTTGGATCTATTTATCTTCGCAAGGTAAGATTTTCGCCTCGCGAGGCAGGATAGAAATTAGCCTCGAGACAGAAAACGCACCAAAAATTCACCGCAACGGGGATATTTTGTGACCTATATTATGTGCTGAACAAACGGCATCGAATGACTTTTAGCTCAGCACGTAGATTTCGTGAGCGGCGCGCGGGCTTCAGTGGCGCACCCAGGATTTTTTTTTTTTGGGGGGGGGACAGATTTTTTTCACGTTGGTGGAGCCACTTACATCCCTAATATAGCCTACTACTCGAAAATAGGCCACATACATACTTCACCAAGGTCCAATAAGAAAAATTAAGAAAAATTAAAAATTAACAACCTCTTGGGGCTCAAGCCCCCCGAGCACCTCCGCCCCCCCCCCCTTGGGTGCGCCACTGGCGAGCTTTACCTTCTTTTCATTACCAAGCTCTGCCTTGGCCGCTTTACGGCGGATGCGCCATCCATGTTACGGAGTAGAAAAGTAACTTAGCGACGAATTTAGGGCATTCCAAATTGTTTTCCCCAGATAGTGTGTCCCTCCTCATTAAACAACTAATTACTGGAGGCAGAGAAGCGGCTCCCTGCTCTTAAAAACAAAGCCATGAAAAGGGACAGAAGTGACGAGGGTCCATTGATTTTCCTTTTCTTGTTCTTGCAGAGTTACCTGACTAAATACGGCTATTTGCAACCAGGGAAACCCGTAGGGAGCGGAGATTTGAACAGGGGCATTTGCCATTTCCAGTATATGGCTGGTCTCAACCAAACATGTAAGTACTCTATGCAATGTTATCAAACCAGCCTCTTCACAGGGTCTACTATTAACGTCAAAACGACAAAAGTCCTATGAGAGAGACTTGCTTCCTGTATTATGATTCGATCCCGCAATAGACTTTATCGCGGCAATCTTAGATGACATCTTTTATATTAATTCAGTAGCAATAAGTGCACAAGGGTGTCACTCATACCTATCCCAGCAAACCAAAGGCTGCCACGCCAAAGGTCTGTAGCGAGTTATGTTATTATGTCGTCTTCGTGATTTTATTTCCAACGAAGATTACGTGTTTTACGTCATTGTGACCTGCGCGTAATCATCCTATAATAACATGAATTTTTACTGCTGAACAAAGGAAAACATTTCATGTGGGTCTCATGATGAATAAATAATTTGAATTGAATTTAATTGAATTGAATTATGATCGTGAAATTATTTTAAAAGTGTAACTCTACGTGTTTGATTACAAAAGTGAAAAACAAAAACATCGGGGGTGCCTTTCATGAACATTTATAGAATACCTTGTGTGCAAGGAAGCGTTTGCCAAGCATGTATCTCATATGCCGATTATTTGAACTATTTTTCTTTGGCGAAAATGAATGATGGCCTACAGCTTGGTTTTGTTCACTGAAGAAATGTTATGCACAAAATTCCATTAAAGAAATGAGGAAATTCATGTACCAATGAAAAAGATACTGGCCAAATTTCTGTATGTCGGGGTTTGTTACCAGTAAATGTGTTGATTTTGATGAGAGTATTGTTGAAGGTTTCTTTTGTCATTAATATTTAAATTCTCACAACCAGCAAAAGTGACAAAACTAAGAAGGCTGCAGGTAGTATTGAGGCTACACTTATAGTTCCCAGCTCAAGGACCTAGCTTCAAGAAGTTGTTGTTTATTGGGTACGCGATCACCCACGGAAAGTGTGCATCATCTCAACCAGCTCCTCCAGCGCTGTCAACCACGAACCGCTATGAGCTATACGAAACAGTAACATCTTCGGGATCTTGTGGCGGTCGTGTCATGCTCGAACTCCTATTCAGAAACTTCGAACCACACTTCGAAATTCGAGCCAGTATCGCATACAAGATGTTACCAGATTCGTGTATAACTGCATGTCAGCACTTTTATTGTATTTAGTACTCGTGCAACCGAAAACGGACCCTATATGCCTGCAGATGTGGCGCATCCGCTCTAGTTTCCCCCATTTTTCAGCAGCGGGTTTTACACGATTCCGAAGGGTTGCAGGCCAGTAAATCGGTCCGAAATCGCCTACGCCGGCCAACTCACGATTTGCATGCCCTCAAATTCTTTGCTATTTGAGCATATTGTGGGCCGTGAACTTGAGGATTTGTAAAAATATATGGGTGGAAGCCGTGCACAGGACCGTGAGCTTGTAGTTCTGTGCAATTTGGAAGAAATTGGAGCCCTAATAGCACTCTATTTTGCAATGGACTGTAGGCGTCGTTTTAAAAAATGGCGATGGGTTTCAGGACTATTTTAAGGGAGGATCATCTTCGGCTGGAAATTTCTCCTAAAAGTCACCAGTTAACCCCCAAAAATTGAAAAGAAAAATGAAAGATGATGAAATTAGCTTTAATTTGACGTGTGTCTGGAATACCTTGGAGAGTTGTGAGTATTTTTCCTGAATTTTTATCATTGGGGTCCATGGCAGTTTATTTACTGGTCTACAACCTAAGACGTTGTTGTGATAGTGGTTTGTGGGTGATAACGAATCATTGTGATAACGCCCTCTGGCGGCAGTTGTTTGCATATCCAATTTATTCGCTCGTACCCCCCCCCCCCCCCCCCCCCCCCGCCCCCTGCAAACAGGACGTTGGGAAGGGCTGAAGAATTCATGCTCTGATCGGATAGATTTTGCGTGACATGTGACCGGCAAGTCATCACGGCCACGACCCTCATGATCCAGCGAGGTTTTAAACGGCCGTTTAAGACTGAGTCATTCGTCACTCTTTAATTCCCATTCATATATGCCCTTTTATTTCGTTGAAAAGAGTAATAATGTAAGAAAATCTACAAAACTTATCTGTTTTGTAAATTTTCAACTCCCGTCAGTTGCTCAGGCTCCGTTACGAATTCACGAAGGGTCGAAATGCATATTATTCGTTAAGACTAATTCATTACTTTTTTATTCCAATTCATAAATGCTTTTGTTTTCGTTGAAAAGCGCTGTAATGTATGAAAATCTGGACAACTTATCTGTGTTGTAAATTTGTGATTCCCGTCACTTAAGCAATTGTTCAGGCTCCGTTTCTAAAGCAAGAAGGGTCAATGATTGCATTGTGCGACGCTCAAACTTTGTTCACATGGTCCGCAATGAAAAATAAATCACATCCGGTATGGAATGTGTGCATTTATATGAGAAGTTTTCGGATAGCATTTGTGCGCATTGTCGAACGCGGTCTTGAACAATTGCAGCCAGATGGAAATTCTGTGAAGATTCTGTGAAGCTAATCAGCTCTTCCCAGGCCCAGCGCCAAGTTTGCAGGGCGATTTGCCCAGCACCCAGTTTGCAGTGCGGTGGGTATATCGTAATTTACTGTTAACGACGTCTAGACCCAAGACAAGGACTTTGCTTTGCTTGTCTTTGCTTCTGTGTTGTGAAGCTCCCTACACGTACCTATTGCAAAATGAACCTGAGTTACGATTCTTAGCACGGACGGAAATTTTAACTAACCTCTCTATCTCTCCATCCAAAGGCGAACTGGACGAGTCAACCATCGCTATGATGAACAAACCCCGATGTGGTATGCCAGACATCATTGAAAACGGTCCGGATCCTAGACGTGCGAAGCGCTATTCATATGTGAGGGCATGGCCCACTAGTGCCGTGACCTTCCGCATCGACTCCGTGACATCTGACATCCCCCGCAGAGAGGACGTAGAAGAAACATTCGTCCGTGCCCTTCAGGTTGGAAAACAAATCTTTTCTGGCCTCCACTCACCCCTACAATAAAAACTGGAAAGCACTCAGAGAGCGCAAACCTCCGCCTAGGGCTAATTTCCCGACATATTGTCAGTATATCCAAACGATATACTCGCGTAAATGTGAAGAATAATGAACACAAATCCTGGACCCAGATCCAAATCCGGATTAGACTACTTCCAAAATGTAATCGATTAGTACTTGTACCGATTATGACCCCCCCCCCAACATTTTTCGTGCAAATTCGTCCAAAACTTTTTTGACAATGAGTTATTTTGTTAACAGACGAACAACTATACACAATCCAACGAAAACATAACTTCCTTGGCGGAGGTAATAATTATGAGGCTAATTTGGTCAACCAAAATCCAGCACTGAAGTAACACATTGCAGTGTTGGAGTGCTCGTGCTCGAGTACATTACTCGAGTACGCACAAGTACTCGGCCCGTACTCAACTTTCATTACTCGACAATTATTTGGACTTGGCCCGTACTCGATTCTTTGTAGACTTGCCACATTTGTACTTGTCGGATTATGTAAAGTACGGTACACAAAGTGAAAACAGTCATGTGCTTGCGAAGGGCGATTTCTAAAGGTTTATACGTAACAGTTTATTTTGAATGAAACTACATGTACACAGACATGTTCACGTTGGCGGGTGAAATCTTTGAAAATTAATTTCTCCAGTTTGGACGACCTTATCTTCATGCCACTCTTAGGATTTTTTCCCCTTAAGATGATCCCAAGTATGTGCCCAATATCGTTGTGACATGTTCATTACTTTTCATTGAAATTGGAAAAAAATAGGCCTGGCTACATGCATTTTTGAAAGTTGTAACACTGGCCTTTGCAATATCTGTCAATCTTTTAAGAGTCTCACGAATAATAATAAGGTTCCTATCCATTATGGTGTGCAGTAAAAAATTGAGGAAAAAAACCTCATTCGCAAATTATTAATTGATAAATATCACCCTTTTTGCCGGCTTCCATTGGTCGACACCGAGACCCACGCCGAAACACGCCGAGTGACGCTAATGAATATTATGCTTATCAACCATACGTTATTGTGTTGCTTGGCCGAAATCGGTCAACCGTGACGCCCAAGGCGCTTTGCTGAACAATGCAGTGGGTTGTGTAAGCAGAAAATCCTCGTCGAATTTTCCATTTTTTTCTGGGCTCGTGAAGCATCATGAGCTCACTGGAGCGGAGTCCGGTGCGTGCTGTTGAGTACGGGTGGATGAGGTCGATGAGATACTCCGGCGCATTGTTGTGGAGGATTTTGAACACGAATAGGCCAAGTTTGTATTTAATTCTGTATGATACTGGAAGCCAGTGGAGATCTGCTAGTACAGGAGTGATGTGAGAATGTTTACTAGTGAGAGAGATTAGTCTGGCACTGATGTTTTGTAGTCGCTGCAAACGGTTTAGTTGATTTAGGTTAATGCCATACAATAGTGAATTGCCCATGTCAATTTTGGATGTGATGAAAGCGTGAACAAGTATTTCAGTTGTGTGTTTGTCAAGATATTTTCGTATGTGTCCGTTGTTACGGATCGACATGCAGACTGATCTAGAAATTGATGTAAGGTGGGGTTCCATGGATAGAGATGAATCAAAGATAATACCAAGATTTCTGACTTGATTTGATGGCATGATGGTTGAATCACCACCCCTTATGGATGAAACATGAACTTTGCACGATTGCTGCTTTGAACCTATGATGATAAATTCGGTCTTTTCATCGTTGAATTTGAGCCAGTTGTGAGTCATCCAAGAACGTACGTCATCAATGCATGCTTCCATCTGCTGGATTGCTGAATCAACCTTGTGTTGTTGAGGGTCTACTGACATATATAATTGGGTATCATCTGCAAAACAATGATAGGATATACCATGCTTTCGAATGATTTCACCAAGTGGCATTGTATACAGAGAGAACAAGACGGGCCCTAGGACTGATCCTTGAGGTAGCCCAAAATCAAGAGAGACAGTTGATGAACTTGAATCATTGACCCGGACAAATTGAGATCGGTCATTAAGGTATGATTTAAACCAGTCTAATGCAACTCCATCTATCCTAATACGAGTGTTGAGGCGGCTGAATAATGTGGGATGGTCAACTGTATCAAAAGCTGCTGATAGGTCGAGCAACACGAGCAATGATATCTTGCGCTTGTCAATAGCCTGCAACAGGTCATTTTGGATTTTGAGGGTGGCAGACTCGACGCTGTGATTAGCACGGAAGGCAGATTGTTGCGGGTCATGTAGATTGTTCTCAATTAAGAAAGATGAGAGTTGCATTAAGACTACCCTCTCAAGGGTTTTACTCAAAAAGGGAAAGATTCGAGACTGGTCTGTAATTCTTCATTTCCTCTTTGTTTAGATGTGGCTTCTTTAAAAGAGGTCGTATCTGAGCAACTTTCATATCATCCGGTACATCACCAAACAGTAAACTGTCATTAATGATGCCAGTGAAAACCGGCACAAGGGAAGCTGAGCATTTCTTAAACAGGGATGATGGAATTGGATCTAATTCGCAGGATTTAGATGATGATTTACTGAGAATGTTAGACACATCATTTTCTGTAACTGGCTGAAATGATGTGAGGTGATGTGAGGCACAGAGCTCTTCCTCATGCGGCAAATCAGTAGTAACACGCTTGAAACCTTGGCGAATCTTCTGGATCTTCTCAGTGAAGGAAGAGTGAAGATGAAAAGACTTGCGCATCTCGTGTCGAGTCGTGGCCATTAGGGTATTTACAAGGAAGTTTTTTTCCGAGGCTTTTATGCGTAATCAAGTATTATGGTGTGTTTAGCATGTGTATATCGCCACACACCAACAACCATTTGTGTGTGTAGGCTCCTTCCGTCAACATGGATAGTCCAGACGACATTTCGTTCGGACTCAAAGTAGATTTACAGTGTCGGCGGAGAATCCGACAGTGAAAATGCATTGGTAAATTTCAGAAGGAATGTTTTCACGCAGACGGTCCTATTAATGCTCATTATGGAGAACAATTGCCCGCCTTTTTAAAGTGTGGACTGAAATTCCGAACCCACACTTTACTAAAGATTCGTCGTTCCGAATCCACACTTTTAACAATAGTGTGACGTCATAGCAATGGTTTAACAGCCACGAACGGCGCGCTTCTCGTGTATAATCCGTAACGTAATCGTTCCTGTCTTATTTTGCTTAACAGTTTTGGTCGAATGCCTCCTCACTCACATTCACGCGTGTGTTTGGCGACACGCCGGCCAACATCGTCATCAACTTTTTTAAGAGGGCGCACGGGGACGGTGCCCGTTTCGATGGACGGGGAGGTGTTCTAGCGCACGCCTATTTCCCCTTGGACGGTCGAGTGCATTTAGACGAGGACGAATATTGGACCATCGACGGCGACCCGGGTGAGTTTTCATTCGTTTTTGAGGAATACCGAGGGAAGGGAGGTGAAGTTTTGCGAGGGTAAAGTGATGTGGGATGAGGTTATTTCAAGTCCATAAGGTTTTGTGAAGTGATGTGCGATGCAGTGCAGTGCAGTCAGGTGATGGAAAAGTGATGTGGGATGAGGTCATTTTATGTCTGTGAGGTTTTGTGAAGTGATGTGCGATGCAGTACAGTGCAGTGAGGTGAGGGTAAGGTGATGTGGGATGAGGTCATTTTATGTCTGTGAGGTTTTGTAAAGTGATGTGCAATGCAGTGCAGTGAGGTGATGGTAAAGTGATGTGGGATGAGATCATTTTATGTCTGTGAGGTTTTGTGAAGTGATGTGCAATGCAGTGCAGTGAGGTGATGGTAAAGTGATGTGGGATGAGGTCATTTTATGTCTGTGAGGTTTTGTGAAGTGATGTGCAATGCAGTGCAGTGAGGTGATGGTAAAGTGATGTGGGATGAGATCATTTTATGTCTGTGAGGTTTTGTGAAGTGATGTGCAATGCAGTGCAGTGAGGTGATGGTAAAGTGATGTGGGATGAGGTCATTTTATGTCTGTGAGGTTTTGTGAAGTGATGTGCGATGCAGTACAGTGCAGTGAGGTGAGAGTAAGGTGATGTGGGATGAGGTCATTTTATGTCTGTGAGGTTTTGTGAAGTGATGTGCGATGCAGTGTAGTGCAGTGAGGTGATGGTGAAGTGATGTGGGATGAGGTCATTTCATGTCTGTGAGGTTTTGTGCGGTAATATGTAGTTGAAATGCTTTAAAGTTGCCATAATGGAGACACTGCTGATATTGTGTACTTTTTTGGGTAAGACAATCGTGAGTCTCTTGATGATCGTGAGTTCAATAACCGGCGTACATGCACAAAGGTTTAACTGCGATTCAAAAATAAACAATCGCGATGCACGTGCGCATAGGCTATCCAATCAGATACCTTTAAATGGGTGCTAATTACCAGTCCCCATACATTTAAGGGGCCGGGAAACAGTGTTAAGAATGAATATGTATCGTACGTGATGCGATCACGGCGTTAAAGAGGGTCGGCAAGCTCAAAATGCAGGCCCCTATCACGTATCCGTACGGATTGTGTGCATGACGTCATCACTTTTTGGGCTCTTTCATACGTGATGCGGGAAATGTGATACGAAAAGCACGTGTGAAAGCTAGCTGATACGGGAGCGGCTCGTATGAAAGTTTCTCGAATTTACACCAAACTTGTACCAAAAATGATGTCACCAATTACCTCTAACTTTAAAAATACATAACGCATAATTAATCTCGCATTGCTTTTGGAGTGATTTTGAGGGTAAACGTTGCGGGAAATGTAGGGATTTTTGTAGATTTTTGAGGCATGAAAGTAGTCTGGTTTATGCAAACCGTTTGTGCGTAAATAAAATGGAAGCTTGAGGCCAGCGAAGCGTGATGTACAACGTACTGTACTACTATAGGCCTATATTCGATACAGACACTAGACGGTGATCAGGATTTTTGTTTGTAGACATGTTTTGGGTCCTCAGAAGTTCTCTTAAATTTAAATGTAGGTCATTAAATTTTGTTTCAGAAACACATCTATAGGCCCATTATGATAAATTAGTGTAAGTCCTAATAGAAAGTGGCAAGCTCTTTATACGTACTTTATACGTGAAAGTAGAGAAGGTAAGTAATAAAACAAAAATGTATTGATAAGATACGATAGGCCCTAAATAATACGTGTACGTGGCTGTGCGATGCCGAAACTGAATTTTGCATTCCCGAAACGTATGCGTTTACGTGTGACGTCATACGGATACGTATACGGATGCGGGCAATTTTTCCCGTTTGCCGAACCTCTCTAGTTATTTCGTAGTGTGCAGGTACAACATTTTTAACTTGTTCGATTTCTAACTGGATGACATTTAATAGATAATTCATAAGCAAGTATCCCTTCGGGGCACTGCTTCAAACAAAATTCTACCACTCCAAGCTGAATGCATTACGTCGCGCTTTAAACGGATGACTGTAGTCCTCATGTAAAGTATCCAACTGTAACGTTTAAGTGGATATTTCAGTGTCAAAAAGGTGTATCGATCGCATTAAGCATGGTTGAAAAAACACGATGAACAAGATCGTATCCATGTGAACGAGCTTTGTGTAGAGATGATGGTCGAGGTTGGTGAAGTGCAGTTAGTTAAAATGCGGCGTGTGGCAGTGAGGGTGGTGTGGTGCTTTACATTGACAAGAGGCGCAAGGAGGTTGTGATGTTGTGCAGCGCAACTTGAGGTGAGGTGATTTGTACCGAGTTACGGTGTAGCGTGGAGCGAGGTCTCGAAGGCAAAGCGCGACGTACAATGAAGGAGGTTTGCTTTTAGATGTGGCTCTGTGAGGTTTTGATGAGCTGATTTGACTGAGATGAGGCGAGGAGAGGTGAGGTGCATAAGGTTAGGAAACATTTCAGGGTGACATTTTGGGGCCACAAAAAGTTCTTGATTACCACTTTTAGATAATGTTCATAGGAACAATTTATCAATCTCCATGATTTCCACGTTGGATGAATTTGCTTCCTCTCGGATTTACTGAATGGTTGTTTATCTGTTGCAGGAACTGACCTCCTGTGGGTTGCGGTGCATGAGTTTGGCCACGCCCTTGGCCTTGGCCACACCCATGTCGATGAAGCAGTAATGGCACCAGTCTACAGTGGATATGTCTCCAACCTGCAGCTGAACGACGATGACATTGCCGGCATTCAGGCACTATATGGTAAACCCTTGGACAGAAGAGTACAGATCCGTTAAAACAGTTTTGCGAACGCAGCCTCAACACCAGAAGCTAGGTTGGGATCCCATTTACCGGGAGTCATGCGGTCCTCTTTTTGTGAGGAGGTTGGGGGAGGTTGGAGGCTCATTATTTGGAGGTTGCAAAACAAAAATAGGTTAGGTCATTTTACACGATACAAGCCTATTTTGGCCTTCTTTAAATTCTGAGCGTGCCAAAATGGGGGAGGATCACTCAAGCGCAAGTAGAGCCTCCCCCTATAGTACGCCATACACTGACTGACATACTAACTAATATACCACTGCTCGATATACATGTACATGTACCTCTTTTATATTGGGCCCGGAAAAGGTCAGCCTGTTCAATTCGGATGACCTCTGGTGAAGGTTTAACTCATTCTGAAGATTAAAAAAAAGTCCAATAACAGGCGTATACACGTGCTATGGCATATGCCGATCATTTTTACGGGAAAAAGGGAAAGCTTATGTGTTCATAAGTTTCCGTGGATTTATTTATTTAATTAAGAGTTTACTTTTGGATCGCTCTATGTATTATCCGGTCATTCAGGCGACTTCTTGAACTTTTTATGGAGGTTTTAGATGTCAACTACTTTTGACAATTATCGTCGCCTTTGGTATCATCTGACGATTCAAACTTTCGCTCTTTTGTCTTTTACCTCCAACTTCATTCAGTAATCCATTATTCCTGTTGGACGCTTCTGTGTTTTTAAGAGTACAGTGTAGTAGGTTTTACTTGTCCCCCTTGATTGATACAATGGTTCAACAGCCGTTGTTGTATCAGATATGATGAGCCAATGATTGCTCAGCTTCGAAATGATTCTATTTTTACTTGCTGTAAACATGTATCTTATCCATAGAAAGCAATTTCCAACAGATGAAATCGCTTACGAGCGATGCCATGCAATCAAGGAATATGCAGTGTATTAAAGACTTGGGAATAAAAATCACCGTTGTTTGTATTATAAAAAATGAGTCATAAATCAATTCAAACAGTTCAGTTTTTGTAGCCTAGTAAAGTATATGTGATTTGAAACGGATATTAACGTTCCCAATATACCATGCAGTAAAGTATTGCATTTGCGCATCCAACGGCAGTTTCTGCTTTGCAAAACTCCGGTATTAAAATATCAGCATCGCTATAATCTCGTCAATTAACCAAACTGTACTTTTCCATGTTCCAAATCAGGCGACGGATCTGCAACCTCGGGTCCTCCCGACGAAGACATGTCACCAATTCCAGGAAGCTGTACTGGCATCGTGGACGCGGTCACCACCACACGAGATCGAAGCACCTACACATTTGAAGGTAGGTAACTACCTGTTACCTTGTTAATATCTGATCGAGAACGTGTCACGATACTTTTACAGCATTCATAAATACCTAATACAGTTTACCCATTCCTACTGGTCGAGAGCCCGTTACGTGACCGGTCTTAAACGGATGTTAAAGACATGGCTGGCTGGTCTTAAACACTTTTTCAGTGTCACATGAAATTTGGACTCCTATGAAATCCGGTCCCCTTTGAATACCCTGTTATCGGTAGAACGTTCACCATCATCGGTTAGGCATGCGTAATACTATGAGTCAGTATTTCCAACCCCTAAATTCACACTACACCAGCACAACTTTACGATCGACCACTTTTCATGAATGATAGGCAGGAACCTATAAAGGACTATTAACCCTAAAGGGGCCGGGTTATTTTGACCATCTCTCAGCCGGGGGGGGGGGGGGTGCGGATTCCGCCCCCCCCCCCTAAGATCTCGGCCATCGAGTGACGAAAAATTTTGAAACTCAGCATATGCATAGAGCAACTCTTCCTAAACATGCCCAAGAAATTTCATGACTATAGGTCAAAGGGTTTTGGAATTATGGCTAATTAATTATTCATATATATGAATGGCATTTCTGCTCGGTGTACACGACGTATATGCGAAAATTCAGTTTTCACGGCGCGAAGCGCCGGAAAATTTTTCGCTACGGGCCAACCCGTGGTCCGATTTTTATGTTTTTGGTATCAAAAGATGCGCAAAGCTCGAGGCTAAAAAGTGATAACAGCTCGGGTCGCGAAATTTTTTTTTTTAGAAGCTATCGCGGAAAATGTTAAGGGGGGGGGCGGATTCCTCCCCCCGGCCCCTTTAGGGTTAAAGTGTAGAATCTGCGCGTGCAATGAATCCAACTAGGCAAAAACGTATATTGATGGGGAAATACTTTATTGCATTGTCGCTAAAGTGGGGATTGCGTATCCCTAGCCTAAAGTAAAGCATGATATAAATGAATTCGTTTACTTCACCACAGGAAATCTAGTGTGGAAATTTGAGAGAAGGACTAGCCAAATAGCTACGGGATTTCCAAAACCCATCAACCAGGTATTCCCAGGACTACCTGACAACATAGACGCAGCACTGTACTACCCACCTTATGGAAAGACTTATATCTTCAAGGTATGAACTGCATGTGTAGTACATACGACATGTAAATGACGTTGTGCATTGTCAGCGATGAAAGTTCATAGAAGACATAGTACTAACGGGTTTAGGATTGCCCATAGCCCCGTGCTGTACACTTCTGCAACAACGCTATAGGTCACTAACAATTTTGTCAACGGAATTTTCCTTGGACAATGTGGCTTTAAAAAATCGCATCCAGAACGAGAATTCAAAAGCAATGATAGTATAAATATAGGGTAAGACGCAGGTTAGACCTAATATTTAGGCTAGAACACTGGATGTTTAATGCAAGTATGAACCCATATTCACACTGTCTCCAAAATGTGGCGTTTGGTACCAAAATGAACTTCATATGACCTGTATATATACCAAATGCTGCACGATAAAACTGTAGCATTGCTCAATGGGACTGGCTCTCATGGTCTCGGAATTGGGCGTTAATTCACTAGTGTGTGTGGCTCAGGCTAGACGTAATATTAATTAACATCACCCCGATAATGTTAATATAAATCAGTTAAAATTAAACTGAATTACACACAATGAAGGATGAAGAAAATGGCAAAACAAAATAGACCAAAACACCTTAATAAATAACGGGTTAATTCAGTAAGATGATTTGTCCCAATTATCAATTGGTAGAACGTAATGAATAGTGTGTTATTTAGATTTCACTGTATCAAAAATGTAAGGTTTTGTTACCAAAACGAACTTCATATGACCTTTATATCCTAAGTGTTATTGAGGAAAATATATCTAAAATGGTGGCCATGTTAAAATATCATAAATGGCCGCCCTCCGGTGGTAGTACGTCATTAACAGTTTGATATTCAGATATATACAAAACACGGTGTTTGTCGCAAAAATGAACTTCATACGACCTTCATAGCTCAAGTTATTGAGATAAATAGGTCTAAAATGGCGGCCATTTCGAAATCGGGAAAAATGGACGTCTTGTTTAAAAAGGTGCATCTATCTGAACCTTCTTTCGTAAAATACCAAAAAGATTTAATGTCTTGTACTATGTATTCTTGGTAATTTTTTTAGGGGAGTCAGTATTGGCGAACTGACAATGAAGTTGTTGATACCGGGTACCCACGTGATATATCGTCCGACTGGAGTGGTTTGCCAAATGACCTCGATGCTGCCTTCATCTGGCGCAGAAATGGCCGCATCTATTTCTTCAAAGGTGAGTACTGATTTAGTGAGGACTTTCGCGGGGCCACTTCATTTCTAACTTTTAAGAGAATGCAGTGCTCGGGAAGGTGTCGACCTAAGAACGAACCATGGTGTTTTCTTGGAGCGTTTAGGCTAGAACATTGGATATGTTGGGTGCAAGTATAGACTTTATACATTATCCAGCAATCGTTGCCGGGGACTTTAATTCAGTAATATAGAATGCACAAAAAGACTGGTCTAGTCACGCTTATCTTTTGGAACAAACGAACGCACAACAAAGATGGCTACAATGCAAAGGATCTATATAGTTGTTTTCTTCTACTGATTTTTGGAGGTTGAGGGAGGTGGTAGGAGAAGGGTGGAGGCACTGGAGGGGGCCTGGGCCGGGCCAAGCATCGGTTCAGACCAGGGATTGTGTTTCAGGTGAATGGGGTAGGACACCACCTGGCACTAGGTGACTCTATTCAACAGAAATGGATCACAATGTGACATCTGAGGACTGCTTAGGCCTATAGTAGACGGAAATTGGCGTTAATAGCACTCTCTGCTAGCTCCAAAACACCGATTGATTTTTTAATTGCGGAAAGCAGCTCAAAAAATCGTCTCCGTTAGTTAGTTAGTAAGAAATGTTCCAGTGCAGGCTTGCATGGCTATATATCAACTTGTCCCACAGGCCCTGGCAAAGGGTATGTATCAACCCTTTCCTGAGGCCTGGCCCTCTTTGGTGTCACTTTAATACTGGGTCTCCACTGACCGTCACACGTCATCAGGCGGTCGCTTGGGTTAAAAACCTGATTGTTGCATTCAAAACACTACTCCTTCCAGAAATTATATGGCATGATCACGTCACTCTGTTATACATTGGCCCGCAGCTTCCGAAATCATTTCGAGCTTGTTCTTAAAGGACCCAAGATGAAGTTAATCATTCTTACGAAAGAGACCATTTGCACAGATTACATTTTTACAATCCACACTTGGTATCAACAGTAACACATTTTAATGTTTGAAAAAGCTACTGCAATATTGCCCCAAAGAGTTTTCTTTTCAACGATTCTGAGCTACGTCCTAACGCTAATGAATTTTACATGCAAAATGATCCAACCTTGAGCAGTCTTATTGCAATTTGAGTGTTGTTTTTGCTGAAACCGAAGCATCAGCGCATTGTCCTCTGATATACCGAATAATTAACTAATAATTGAGTGACTGACGGACTGACTGATGACAGACTAGCTAGGTTACTCAGTATGTTTCATGTCTTCAACTGAAATTTTGTTGCTACAGCTGGAGAAAGCAAACCTTGTATTCGTTTTAAAGGCTTTAATTTCGATTACAAGTGCTTAACATATTCTGTTTGGTCATAAAGGGGATCAGTACTATCGCTACAATGGTCGTGTGGAAGGTGGCTACCCTCGCCCATCCAGCGTCTGGCGCATACCGGGGAATCGAATCGGGGCGGCCGTGCAGTGGCTCAATCGGCGCACTTATTTCTTCCACCCGAGCGGAGAGTACTACAGGTTCAACGACTGGCGGTTCCGGGTGGACCGCGGGTACCCGAAATCCGTGGCCCCGATCTGGCAAGGGTGTCCCGGCAATCTGATGGACCTGATGGAATTAAACGCTGAGGAGAGCGGTGTGAGCGGTCTAGCACCCAGTCTCCTTGCCTTGATCATGTCTACTGTGCTAGCGGTAAATTTCGTGAAGTACTGATAGACCCGTGAGATCGAGTACCAGACCACTAGGTCACTCACTCCTTACTTACCGTCTGCGTCTTTTTTTTAACAGTAATAACCGAAGATATGCAAATGGCATATAAGACCAAGGACGTGCACATGCATTATATAACGTAAACTAATTATTCATGGATTTTATCAGCACGTAAAGTGTTCATAAAAAATATTAATTGAAGTGTATAATCATTGCAGTACCTGTGTGATTTTGTATCCTAATTGTCATAATACATGTTTAAATAGACGGGGGAAAGATATTTTTAACCATACGTTTTACTTAATTAATGGAATGTTTGTGTGTGGTGATAACTGATTTGAACTCATCACGTCTGTGGTAATATTTTTAATAACACGTATTATGAGCTAACATTCAGTTAAATCTTTTACAATTATCTTATGTATAACTGATTTTATACAACTGTTTTGACATGTTTATAATACCCATACCCCCCCCCGAAAAAGCATGTTTATCTCGAAATTTAAAGCAGACTTTTCATAGGTAACATAGTTATCAGGTGACCACACACAAGGATTTTAATTATTTCCAGTGACATGGATTCTTTTTATTGAATATTTTTGCATGTTTTACGGATCAGTAAACTATATGTTCGATTTCCATAATAAACAAGGAAAGATACAGCACTCATCCCGTGAAAACCAATATTGTTATTATTATGGGAATTGGTGCCCATAGACTTGTGCAAAACAAAATCCTAACTGTAGTGACCCCTAACAAGTGCAGCAGTCGCGGTGTGCGTGCGTGGGTGGGTGTGTGTGGGTGTGTGGGTGGGGGGGGGGGGGGCGCATGCCTCCATAACAAATTTGTCCCCCCAGTCGCCCCAATGCAATTCCTTAGTTCTATCAATGACTATGGTTAACGCGTTAAACAGAAATTGCCCCCCCCCCCCCCCCCCCACTTATCCATCCCCACCCCACGACCCCTATATGGTCAGTACCGTATAACCTTATCCTACCCTCAGCAATTCGGTGAACATTTGGGTTTCCCATAATATTACTTAGTCTTTTGATGACGTCTCCCTACGGGTCGCCTACATACATGAATTCATTAACGTTTATTGACGTTAACAAATTGATGCCGAAAACCAACGAAAATATTGACATTCAAAACAATTACATGTACATGTATTTGAATTAAGTAGTGTCCGTGTTTGGCTACTTGTTGGAAAAGATGCTATCTGACGATTGTATTAATGTTATACCTAATAGATAATATGGTCATAAAATGGAATCGTTAACATTTGCCAAACATTCTCTTATGCAAAGTGTAGTACGGGATTACGGTGTGATGTAGCACGGTCGTAAACGTGTACATGTAGTTCCAAACCAGTTAGAAATAGGCAGTGGCGCAGCCAGGATTTTTTCCAGTGTGTGTGTGTGTGTGTGGGGGGGGGGGGGGGGGGGGGGGTGGGGGCAGGAGGGCACCAGCATATAATGAGAGGGCACCAAGGGCGGACCCAACAACAATATCTTCCCTAATTAACCGAGCAACCGCAAGTGCTGCAAATTCGAAAAGAGGCGGGGGTGGGCTTTTTTTGAAGCTAGAGGGCGCTGTTGTTGCTTATCAATTTATGCACATTTTGAACCTGTCCGGCCGCCATATTTGTCGGTTTCTAGGAATGAAGTTGAACAACGCATGCGTGTGACATATTTCCAACAGTGACTGTGCATGCTCACGAGATGTGGTCGCTGACCCGGTCGAGCCCCGAGAATGACGTCAGAGCATATCGAACGGCACGGGCCGGGCTGACCCATGTCGACCCGGTGAGCTAAACGAACGCACCCAGAATCGTCCGCGTTGAACAGCGCCCCCAGTCAGACGGTATCCATAGCACCCCCCCCCCCTTATTTTCTGAGCCGGGTGACCTGGAGGCGATAGGTGGGGACGTTCTGGGCTACCTTCCAGCACGGAGTAGTCTGTCGGTAAATTCCAGTTGGTCTGGCGACGCCCGTACCTCCAGATAATTTTGTTTTCTTTCAGTATCGTCAATTCAGTGGAATGCATTCATAAGTACCCGTTTTCATTTCTCAAGTACATTGTAGTGTACTAAAATTAAGGTCTCTTCCTTTTGTTTTTTGTCAATAGCCAGTTTTTAGAATGTTAAGTATTTTTTTGTTGATATTTTGGAATGCGTTTCATTATTTAACTTTTTATGGGTTTAGCAATGGGTTTAGTATGGGTTTTGCTCCCCACCCAGGTTTCGGTATGCCTTTAGTTTTGTATCTAAATTCCTGGGCATTCTTAATAAAGTTTTAGCAAAGAATCTGTGGCCTGCAGTACAGTCAATACTCAATGCTTGAACGAACACTTCATGCCAACATGGCGGCCAGTCAACATGCCTTGTGCTGTGCTCTCCTTTTTATAGTCATTCTGGTTGTTTCCAGCTCACAAGATTGTTCATTCTCTATACCACCTGATGGAGTTCTGGTTGCTGATCACTTTGATCTCAGTTCTCATGGATCTACTGATAGAAAGTGTCAGTTTTGCAGGGTTTTTCATGCCGATCTTCAAGAATCTCAACCAGGATTTGATGCCATGTACACCATGCTGTCTTCCACACTTGAACAACCCCATTGTCCACCATGGTCTTTGAGTCAAACAAAGCCAGTGTGGCTGTGGCCTGTGTTTCTGGCTGAGTGCAACACAATGAAATGAAGTGTTGTAGTTAGTAAACTCAAGCATTCTAGGAACAGCACTCCTTATTATGCCCGGTCATACTAAACAGCGTCAACACAGCGTCAACACACTCCAAAGCGTCAACACAGCGTCAACACAGCGTCAACACATCCAAAATGCATTAAAATTGACAAAAGCAGTATGTAACCCATACAGTATGGACAGAAACAAGATTTGTGCTTAAAATCAATAGGTTAAACGTCTGAAAATCGCGATTTTTAGTTCAAGAAAATTGGCTCTCCGTGCCGCTCCGAAATCGGCTACCGAACACCCGCCATGTTGCCTCAATGGCAGCGCGGACCATACCATTATTCTAAAGGGTGATAGCGTTGTACAATAAACCAACAGAGAGGGACGCGGCCGGGGTCGCCAGTGTTAAAAATATCTGCAAAGACTAACAATTTAATGCTGTGTTTACGCTGCAATTGCCTTTGTTGTTTAATTTTCTTTACTTGTTCGTTGGTATTTACATTATTGTATAATATTGCAAGGCGCCCTCTGTTGTTTATGACAAGATAATGTCATTACCTACACACCCCTACTTGAAATGGTGTAGTCCAAGCTTTGTGCAAAGTCAAGATGGCGGACAACGGCCGTGCAAGTTAAGGTCATTTTTTTCGCGTGAAAATACGATATTTTTAACAACGAAATGGAAACTCAATCCAATGGAAATTCTCCTTTATTGTATGTTTCACAATTATATGCCCTTTTTGTCAATTCAGAATGTGTTTTGGATGTGTTGACGGTGTGTTGACGCTTCTGTCATGTGTTGACGCTGTGTTGACGCTGTGTTGACGCTGTTTAGTGCGACCCATTATGCCAACACCACAGCATGCTTCAACATCATACTAGCCGGTGACATTGAAGTCAACCCAGGGCCAGAATCTTCAGGGCCATCAATTCCTACAGAGAAACCCACTGGTGATACCTGCCTTCAAGTTTATCTACAGAATGTGAGAAGTTTGAAGAATAAACTCGATGTCCTGCACAGCTCACTGGTTGCTCACCTTCAGCCAGGCGGTATGTTCAATTTCTTCGCTCTAACTGAAACTTGGCTTACCGATGCTGTGTTAGATGCTGAGATTAACATCCCAAACTACACCGTGTTCCGGAATGACAGAAGTAACCGACGTGGTGGTGGTGTACTCCTAGGTTGCCACAATGCCTTTGAATGCCGTAGAAGATCAGACCTTGAACATGACGATCTTGAACTGTTATGGGTAGAGGTTCGGCTTTCCAATCGTAGCAAGATGTTATTTGGTGTGTTCTATAGACCTCCTGACAGTGGTGTTCAACCACTAGAGAATCTTGCTGACACATTGACCAATGCTTCACGTCACTTCAACACCATCTATATTGCTGGTGACTTCAACTTACCCTCACTACAGTGGGACTCGGACAGTGGACTTGCAGTATCAAGTGGTTCCATCATCGATGACGTGTTCGTTGATGCAGTCATGGCTGCTCACAGCCTGCAGCAAGTGAATTTTTCCACAACGAGAGGTGACAACATCCTCGACCTTGTCCTCTGCTCTGCCCAGCAGCAAGTCTCCTGTGAAACTGGTGACGACATATTTGCTTCTGACCATAATTCTGTGAGAATTAGCATTCAAGTAACTGCTAAAACCAAGCCATATGATGCAAGTCGTCCAATCTTCAACTATCGCAAAGCTGACTTATGCGACCTCCAGAGAACAATTGAATGCATCCCCTGGTGTCTTTTAGAAGCCACCGACGATTGTGATGAAGCTACCTCACTTTTCTATGACTTCATCGAAGCGGCTGTGATTGATGTTGTACCAGTTGTCCGTCCACGGCGTCCATCTCCTCCATGGTTTGATGGTGAAGTTCGCCATGCCCTGAAAGCCAAGGAGCGTACATTTCGCAGGAAGAAGAAGAGTCCAACTCCTGCCAATTTAGAACTCTTTAAAGAAGCTCGATCTAACTTCAAGCAAATTGTGAGGGGCAAATATGCCAATTATTTATCCTCTGTAGCTGCAGACATTGGTAAAAATCCAAAGCGTTTTTGGAGTTTTATCAAGACTCGATCTTGCTCCCGTCAACACGCCTTGCCTTCAGTTCTCCGCAATGAAACGTCAGGATTTGAAGCAGCAGATTCAGCTGGTAAGGCAGCTCTCCTGATGGATTGTTTCCAGTCTGTCTATGTGCCAGCATCCTCTGATGAATCCGACGCCACCATGCCTGTGCTTCAATCTTCGAACTTGGATGCTATGCCAGCCATTAGCATCACCAAATCTGATGTCATCTCCAAGTTGTCTGATATTGATGTCTCCAAAGCCATTGGACCAGACAATTTATCAGGCTTTGTGCTTAAATCTTGTGCCAATGTACTTGGTGGTCCCTTAACATATTTGTTTAATAGGGCTACCCTGGAGGGTTGCTTTCCCTCTCGTTGGAAAGCTGCTAATATTGTTCCTATCCATAAATCTGGCAAAAAACACAATGTTGCTAACTACAGACCCATTTCCTTGCTCCCTCAGGTATCCAAGGTTTTTGAAAAGATCTTAAGTGAGCATATCATGTGTCACGTCCAACCAGCCATCTCCGAGCAGCAGCATGGTTTCATCTCTGGCAGAGATTGCTCCACCAATCTAACATCATTATTGCAGGAGGCTTACCATGCTGTTGAACGGAGGGAGCAGTTGGATGTTATCTACACTGATTTCTCTAAGGCCTTTGATCGTGTCAACCATGATTTTCTCTTGTATAAACTCTCATCCTACAATGTTCATCCAGGTATTCTTCTATTGCTACGTAGCTACCTTTCTGGAAGAAAACATAGAGTTATTGTTGACGGGCATTGTTCTAACTGGAATACCGTGCCCTCTGGTGTTCCCCAAGGCTCTATTTTAGGGCCTATTCTATTCACGTTATTCGTTAATGATATCACTCAGTGCTTAAGCAATAAGTGTTTACTTTTTGCTGATGACTTGAAGGTTTTCCGCAGGATTGGTTGTCCTGAGGATGCATTCTCATTACAGGGTGACTTAGACAGAATCATGTCTTGGTCTTCAACTTGGAAGCTATCCCTCAACATCAATAAATGTTGTGTTTTATCCCTGTCACTTAAGAAGAAACCCATCATTGTCACTTACACTCTAGGGGATAACATGCTTAATAGAGTCCCTGTGCAGAAGGATCTTGGAATTGTTATTGACAACAGGCTGACCTTTGTTCCCCACATTGATTCAGTTATCAAAAAGGCTAATCGCATGTGTGGTTTAGTTTGGCGTAACTTCCGCTCACTGAAGAATGAGCATGTTTTGCGTACCATGTATTGTTCACTTATCAGGCCCCATCTAGAGTATTGTACAGTAGTGTTTAACTCCATATCTGCTTATCAGGCTCACAGGATTGAAAGAGTCCAACAACGCTTTCTTAAGTTCATGTACAAGAATCTCAACAATAACAATGATGTTAATAACCTGGATTATCCTGATTTATGCGACCTGTATAGACTCCCTACCCTGAAGCACAGAAGAGATGTCAATGATTGTATGTTTCTATATAAACATTTCCATAACTGTTATAATATTACAGATGCCAACCCATACAAGTTACATGCTCCAGCACGACGGACAAGGCATGCACATGAACACCTCTTCCATGTCCCATGGAGTCGCGTTGAAGTGACAAAGCGTGGATTTGTTTCTAGGATCTCTACCACCTACAATGGGCTCCATGGGAAATGCGATGTGTTCGGTGCGCCGTCCCTTCATTCTTTCCGTAGACAGGTGTCCCGTGCTCTTTCAAATACAAGTGGTTAATGTATGAATGTTTTACTTTTTTAATGCATTGTTGCTTTCATTTTTAACTCACTTGAATGAATTGTCATCGATTACTTCAAATATATGTATTACCATCCGGTTTTTTGCAACTCCTTTTAATATTTTTACTGTCATCACTTCTCTCCAAATTTATTTTCTTTCATGTGATTTGTTTTTATTATTTTTATTTCTGTAACAAAATTTTTGCTATCTTGTTTTTTCTTAGATAGTGTATTTTTTTCTTACTTTTTTGTTCTGCTTTCTTTTGTTCAGTTTTGTTCTGTTCGGCTTGGTTTGGATTTTTGTTTTTTGTTTTGTTTTGTTCTGTCTTGCTCTGTTTGTTTTTTTTGTTTTACTTTGTTTTCCTTGTCTTGTCTTTTTTTTTTTTTTTTTTTTTAGTTACGTTTGTTGTTTTGTTTTACTCTCCTTTTTTCTCTTCTTTTTGTCATTTTGTTTTGTTAGTTTTGTTGTTGTGTTTGTGTTTGTCTCAAGTATATGTGCGTTGTGTCTTCTGTTTTTTTGTTTTTGGTTTTTTTTATCCATTACTTTTTAGCATTTTATATATATATGCATATCCAATGAAATCGTCTCCTATCACAATTCACAATGCTCTTTTCATCCCTATATACATATAATTTGTTTTTAGTTTGTTTTTATAACATAAATATATATTTTTTATAATGATTCTTTTTGATCATATTTGTGTATATATATATATATACATGTACATGTATATATTTTTTTATTTTTTTTTTTTTATTTTTTTATTTAATAATTGTATAATATTTTTTAACCAGTCCTGTAATTGGCGGTTTGTTCTGCTGTTGGATATGGATAATAAATAAATAAATAAATAAACATGCTATAAATATATTGGCCAAGCCTGATCCCCGGGCACTGGTTTGGGTGTGGCATTCCTTACATCAGAGTGGCTGGGGACACTTGCTTATAGCTTGGCGGGCGGCATATGTATTTAGTTTTGCTACCCAAGCCGGATTGTACTTAGCTAGTTCTTTTTTTTGAGTAATTTGTACCCGCCGTCCGTCGATCACCTCGACATGTTATGCAAGTGTATCATTTGGTCCTGGGCTCATGTCCTAGCATTCATGGGCGTCGCCAGGATTTTTTCTAGAGGGGAGCAAAAACAGATTTTTCCTCAAAAATTCCTGTATTTCCCAACATATTCTCGATTTTAAGTTTTAGAGGGGGGCATGGACATTTTGCCCCCCCCCCATCCATTAAATTTACATCAATATGACTTCGCGCCTCTTTTTCTTTCCTTTTTTTAAATTTCTTTTCCGCCCCCCCCCTCTCGCGAAGCCATGCTAGCTTTCCATTTTTACTATGGGCGTGGCACTATAAATTGGTTTTATAATGCAACTATATTTTTGCGGCTGAATATATCTGGGGCTTGCGCAACCAAATTGTGTTTGCCAACAGAATTAATTATATCATTTATTTTCCTGAGACAAAAAGTCCTTGTCTCGTGTTTGTTTATTTCGGTTTGTGTTAATTCAGTGGCGGGCGTGGCCTCGGGGGGGGGGGGGGGGCTTACGAATTCTTATATCTTTTGAAATTATGGTATCAATTTAATTAATAGTACGCCCATATTTATAGCTCCGCGCCCTTCCATCGGAAAATCTGTAATTTCACAGGCAAAGGTGACAATACTCAGCTTGTTTGCAGTTTGCAGTATTTTTTTAATAAAAAAAAGCTTTGGATTAAAATCATTGCATATCAATAAGAGCATAATAAAAGTACATTACAAATCACAGTCTTTGCATGAGAATTAGCCTCCCTTACGGAAAGATTCCCATATCTGGACATCACTTTTCACCCTGAGCACAAACCCTATGAGACTGGTCTAAATATTTCTAAGTGTTTTCTCAGTAAATACTTCAATATTTTCCCTGATAATTTTGACTTTTTAGGACATATTATCACTCTCTGATAGCTGATAGGTCATTGAAGGGAAAAATCAGTGATGGCCAGATAATTATGGGAATCTTTCCATGCCGACTTCTACCCCGTATGATATCTATTACTTTGCTATATTGTCCTTGACCTTGCGAGTATAATATCGTGTCTAAGATAGTGAATATAACTAGTCTAAACAGATATAAGGATGTTAGGTGTCTGTGAAATATAACTAGTCTAAACAGATACAAGGATGTTAGGTGCCTGTGAAATATAACTAGTCTAAACAGATATAAGGATGTTAGGTGTCTGTGAAATATAACTAGTCTAAACAGATACAAGGATGTTAGGTGTCATTGAAATATAACTAGTCTAAACAGATATAAGGATGAAAGGTGCCTGTGAAATATAACTAGTCTAAACAGATATAAGGATTTTAGGTGTCTGTGAAATTTAACTAGTCTAAACAGATATAAGGATGTTAGGTGTCTGTGAAATATAACTAGTCTAAACAGATATAAGGATGTTAGGTGTCTGTGAAATATAACTAGTCTAAACAGATATAAGGATGTTAGGTGTCTGTGAAATATAACTAGTCTAAACAGATATAAGGATGCTGTGAGATTTAACTAAACAGACTGGATGTTACCTGGATGTCTCGCCATACGCCTAACTAATTACATGTAACCACTAATCAAACGAATTCAGGTGGTGCTACTGTTTACAAAATAGTAACGCTGTTGGTTAGTGGTTGGCCTCATGTTTGGCGCAAACGTGGTGAAAATAAACTGCCCAGTTAAAATTGCCATTTTTTTTCCTGCAATTGTAGAAAAAAAACGACGACGTAAATTTAAGCAAAATTAAAATAAGCCAATCTCTATATGTAATAGGAGTCAAACACGATCATTTTTGCCAATACAATGTACGAACAATAACAGATACAACGTATATAAAGCAAGAAAGGTCGGTCATATTTGGAAATGAATATAAAATTAACTATACCTTGGAGATACGTATGTTTCTGTAAAAAAAATGAAATGGAAAAAATGAAGAGAAAAAAATAGTCGAGATTTCAAAGGTAACAGTCGAGATTTCACAGTAACGAACAAGCAACTGCTCTGATAGTTCCTGATTAAAACACATACAAAAGCTGGGATCTTCTGCCCTCTTTGTACTTACTCTACAGCATATTAGTTTTTAAATCACTTCCGTTTTATTTAGCATATACATGCTGTATCTTTTTTCATGTGGTAAAAGCTACATGTGACCATTGAACGAAATGGCGTTTAGAGTGCGCACCCTTCTCCGTTGACCAATTCCTGCTTCAGCTCCGTAAGTTTTGCATGAATCCTTTGCCATTTTTTACTCTTGTTCACTTGCAGAATGGTGGGGTACTCATAGAAGAATGTCCTGTCGTCGATAACGTACTTGTAACTATAAGACGTAAAAAATATGGAAAACACATACTGTAATACGAATAGACTTGCAACGGCATATTTTTGGTATTGTGTGAGTCGTAGCTTGAAGCGCAGAAAAAAACAATAGGACTAGGTCTGCTGGAAACCATTCCCTTATCCTATTTGCACAAGTGCCATCGAGTCGGCTATGTCTTAAACTGTGCGCGCAGTGGACTTTTGGGGGTTAAACTAAAGGAGACTGTTGTCAGCTTAAAATGTTAAAAGATCAATAGCAGGGCGCCGCCATTAAATTCGGAGAGAGCACGGTGCTGTAAAGATTTATTATGCAAGGAAAGACTTTCCGCAGACCGATATTATGTTCCAAGTGCAGAAGCACGGTAGAATAACCACAATTGAATGCTAATAGTTATTCGAGGTAACTTTTTACATTATTAAGTTCAATGCGAACGTGGCTTAAGATTGCATTTAAAAAAAACTATATTTACAATGTTGCTGAAATTTAGGGAGTCCGGTATAAATAACTCAATGTACTTTTTTGTGCGAGAGAGAGGAGGGGAAAGATGATGCCTTATGAAATAAATTATTTGTTTAGGCCAATCACATTGAGGTTGTAAGGCCAACAGGTGGTAGGACTACTTACATATCCTGTCCCACGTCATCCTTCGTTGGTAAACCACCGCTGCCGATTACAAGGTACTTCGTCATCTGAAGGTCTGGAGTGTCGCAGCTTTTGCTCTTAGCGAAAACCCGTGTCGCATCTTTTACCACATGATCCAGCCCTGATAATGTGACATAGATTGAAAGCATTGTTATCAAAGGGATATAGGATTATTTGCACACCCCCCCCCCTCAAAAAAGTAACCGTTACATTATTATTATATATAAAAAGCCAATAAAACACCAAATCTTACCAACCAAAGTGAACTGATGTGAACTCAGTTTTTTGCATAATTTTATATTCATGTTATTTGCGTTTTCATATTTTAAGTCTTATTTTGATGAAAGATTGTACACTGGTACTGAACACCCTGTGAAATTATTTAGTCTGGCTTGCTGTCATTTTGATGAAATCAAGAAATGTATGGGTGATTTCCAAGGATCTGTCAATTGACTTATTTTTTGAATAAATAGTGGGTTTTTTTTTATTGAGAAAACGTGTTTCGTGATCAAAAGGTGGTGCCTGGTTTTCTGTTTTTCACGGTTCCATGGTTTGCCAAATGATTTAACGAGATCGCGTACTGATACGCGATTTCAAAAAACTTGTTGAACATATTTCATTTGAACTTAGTGTTGATAATTGCTATATGTTTTTAACATTTTCTTTAATTTGGGCCATGATCATTCGGATTCACCCTGCATAAGTGCATGGTAAAGCGCCAGCCGTGTGCGCTTGTCAATAAATCGACTATATTTTTCAGTACAGAAACCTATAATTTTGGCACAAATCTAGTTCTGTACGCACAATCACACCTCTTTTACTTTTTAAGTGCATTTTAACCAAATCAGGACCGGGCGGAGGGAGGGGGGGGGGGGCAGGCAGGCAATGTGGCTCCCCATCAACATCTTAGCTCTGGACCGCTTTGACCGATTGACATGAAATTTTGTGACTTTTCCTAACTGTTATCGGGGGTTAATAATTTTGGTACCGGCATACCGAAATAAATTCTGTAGAATTTCCAAGGTTGCCATGGCAACCGTTTTAAAACCGCTAGTCATCGTAACTTTAAAAAAATGTGTATATAGAATTGACATATATGGATCTTGTGAGTCAAATCCATAGTGTCTTTGCCTGAACCTATCACCCCACTTAAGACAGAAAACTATAATGCTCACTTGACCAACCACAATGAATGCTGGCAGTCAATGCAAGTCCACGTTCACGTTTTCTGTAAACGTCTTGGTGCCAAACAACGACTAGTCTAATCACATACTCCCGTATTTGGATTAACCCAATTGTTATCAGTGTGATCGATTGAACGGAAGTTCAATTATAACATTTTTAACTTCATAATAGTCATCAATTTGTAACATTTTAGTATGCTGTAATGATTGTGATGCTTTTGAAATACCCACTTATTGCCCTTAGTTGGATGGGCCCAGTCAAGGCACAAATTAACTGAATAAAAGTAGGATGTACGTTACATACGTGGGAGACGGTGCCCGGATGTGCTGTATTCTCGTAAAATCTCGCAGCTGTTTGAGGCCAACTTGTTAATAATGACCACCATTAGCTCGAGTCATTATCAGGGTCCATGCAGACTTCAACCGGTCTTAAATATGGTGTTTAAAACCGGCCAAGCACACATTTATTCCCTTATTATTGCATATGTGACTGGTTCTCTGCCGGGTTGTTTCATTCAGCACGTGAACTCGTGTCAATTAGAAACTAGTTTCTACCTACATGTTTATAAAATTTCACGCTTTGCAAAGGGCCTCTCAATTGAGTTAGTTATAGATAATTTATAGCCAATTAATACTATAATAATACTGCAAGTGACACTTGCGCAATCCCCCTAGCACTTTATAAAGCTAGTGTTCCTAACCAAGACGGACAATTTCTATTGTTATAGCAATAGTGACCTTGACCTTTGACCTGTCAGCCCCAAAATCAATAGGTTTGATAAGACTACCAAGAGCAACCCACGAACCAAATTTGTAAGTTCCTACGTAAAGTATTTCTCTAGCATTCCTGCTGACAATATTTCTATTGTTTTAGCAAAAGTGACCCTGACCATGACCTGTCGGCCCCAAAAGCGATAGGCTTAAGGCTAATCACCCCAATACTGGAATTTGTATCCTTGTGGAGACATTCCTTTGTTCTCGTGTACTAAAGTTTTCGAGTTTGAAAGTGTAGTTTAAAAATGCTCTTATTTTAACCGGAATTAATTTCCTTGGCTGAAGTTTGGACTTAATATCCCTTTTCTAAAACTCTTCCATTCGCAAAAACATGGCCTGGAAATTCCTAGTTTTGAGTAAAATCCATATATCTATTTCGTGAAAACCTTGTAGAGACGTATTCATCTATAGAAATTGCCCTGTAGAGACGCATACAATTTTTTGTTCCCTTTTGTACACACGTCTCCAGAGGGTACAGTGTATCAGGTCCGGCTTGCAGCTAGGGGGATAAAAAAGCAGATAAGGCATCGTCTGGCACTTGGTGACCCTGTATATTAATCCAATGTAAACATTACATATGCCTATGCATGACTCCTACAACTCTGTAATCCTACCTTGCTTGAGAGGGGCGTCGATTGTCATAGTGTAGAACTGGAAATTGCCTTTGTCCTCCACATCGGTAACGGTCACCTCGTAAGCTGAGTGATGGATTGAAATCATATAACATTTAAAGGCGATACAAAAGTAGTAATGAGGCTATGCTCCGTGTCATTGAGTGCTGCCTAGTAATATCCATGTTTACCTAACCATAAGATAACTGTATACTGAAATAAACAGGACTACTACCACTTCTTTCTCTTTTCCTCCAATCACGTTTTCAACACTGCACTGTGGCGTCAGTAAATGGCAAAACTTACCAAAGTGCGCTTTCGATGCACAGGCCATTTGAGTCATGTCGTAAACTTTATAATCGCGCCCTTTTTTGATCGGATCCACGGCACATTTTCCTAATGAGAAACAAAAGTTTAAAGGTGAAGATGAAATTTCAGTGTCACATGCCAAGCTTGACAATATTGTATTCGGAGTCTGGAGGTAAAGCCCCGAAAGGTCTAAGCCAAGTGCAACCAAAAATGTACTGCATGTGGAACGATTAGAAAATGCTGAACTATCAAAACTTCTAACTAAATTGGGTCTGTAAGAAAACAATTGAGACACGCAATATCATATCTGGCAGTACGAAACTGAGGTGTGTAAACCATAAACTAAGCTAAAATTAACGCCAATTGGGGAGAGAGAAAGTAATACTTGCCTGCAGCACATACGCAGGTGTCTTCCACACACAGCTTCCCAAGCAAGTTGGAGCCCTCCTTGGGACTGATGAACTTCACACACTCCTCCGCTATGAAGTACGGAAACAAAATAAAAATATGTAAACTGAACAATTACTCCAAATATGCACAAACGCATGATCTGGGACGACTGAATTGTTCAGTGCAGAACTAAAGACATAATCTGCAATTGATGATTGTTCCCCTTTTTGTTCTTTATCAAAAGGTTTGTTGAAGTAAACTAATGACAAGTTCTAGCACGGCCACAGTATCGTAAGTTCTAGCAATAGAGAGACTTAGATACGATACACATAGGCATGCCTGCACTGTCCTACCAACCCGTTTTTAATCGATCATAATGGTGGGTGAAATAAAGGAATATATTAAATGTACATTCCTAACTGACACAAATACCAGGATTTGTCCTCACATGGTCCATAGGAGCTAGTACTAATACAGGGTGAGTAAAAAAAAGCGGAATGCAAACGCAAAAAATTAATTTTCATATTTAAACAAATACGTAGCACCAACAATAATAATGACTGGAAAGCTAGTTTCATAAGCTACTTTTAGATGAAAAAAATGAAATTTGTCAATCCACTCATAAGAATATCACCATTTAAACACAACAACGCTAAAACCTGTCTCATCCAAACATGCGATTTCAAGAATCATCGTCACAATTGTCTTCAAGCATCACTAGTGATAACATCTTAGTTTTGCAACAAAGTCCTTTTGAAGACCCGTCTTTAAAAAAAAGTCAATTTTATAAATCATACTGTTTAAACCTAACCTAACCAGGGTTGTTAATTCAGATATTGTCTACTACAGTTGGTGATAGTTGTTGAAACAAGTGTTCTGTGTCATTTTCTGTGTTGTTTCAAACAGTCAAAACACACACTAAAATGTTTCTTTTGGACGAGACAGGTTTTAGGGTCATTGCATTTAAATGGTGATATTCTTTGACGAATTGACCAATTTCAGTAATTTTTTCATCTAAGTGTAGGTTATGAAATTGGCTTTCCAGTCATTATTATTTTTAGTGTTACATATTTTATAAAAATATGAAATATATTTTTGGGGGTTTGGGTTCTGCTTTTTTTGACTCACCCTGTATTCAAAATTAAATATGCAAAGCCCATAGGAATTTGTAAGTATTCATCACTCCACCGAGAGCTTCGAGGCTGAGGAAGGAGTCGGCAACTGACAAAAGCCGATGCGCTTTATTTATCGTCAAATTTCGGTTGAACGACAAAAAAGCTAACAAATAAAAAAATAAATAATTATAGCTACACGCGAACAGCAGACCGCAAGCCTACCTTACTGGATCATTAATGAGAAGAGAATATCTACTGAGACGTCAATTTTCTTTGTTCAACCGAAAAATTTACACTAATTACATGAATAAAATTTGAGGCTTTGCATGGTGAAGATACTAAATAATGGAAGGTTTGCGGAAACACCATGTGCGAATAATTTCTCAACTAAGAGAATGGTTCTGAAAAGAACCAGAGGTATAAACTCGACGTTCCGGTCAGTATGCTCTGACCGTCTTCAGGAGAGTGCCTTAAAAAAAAAATCCCCTCGCCGTCTCAATGTGACGGCGAGGGGATTTTGACAAATCGACCATTGTCAAACATTCCCACATCAACGACCACCAAGTTGATTGGGATGCGGCCGAACTCATCGAACCGATCCAGTTCTGGCATCCAAGACGCATACGGGAAGCCATCGAGATCCGCGAGCACAACACAGTTCCGCAAGACATCAGGTTTCACCTCAACGACATCTGGCTCCCACCTCTCCAGACTGATGGGTCTCCTATATCCTAGGTCCTCAGCTACCACCTTAGACTGATGGGTCTCCTATACCCTAGGTCCTCCCTCTACTGACACTGCAACCCTACTGTTCCACTTCAGTGGGCAACAAGCTTGCTCTAGGATCCTGTCTACTTGGCATCCTCACAGGATGCAACTTGGCACTTCATTGATTTCTCCTTTTGATACTTAAGCATCCACTTTCTTAGAGTTTAGGCACTCTCCTGAAGACGGTCAGAGCATACTGACCGGAACGTTGAGTTTATACCTCTGGTTCTTTTCAGAACCATTCTCTTAGTTGAGAAATTATTCGTGCATGGTGTTTCCGCAAACCTTCCATTATTTATTACATGAAAAAATATAGTTGTATAATAGAAGGTATTGTAGACTCGCACTTACTAGGGTTGTAGTAGTCATATACATGGACTGCCACCGGTTGGACCTTCCCGACGTTAAACTCACGTTCGGCGCGGAATTGAATGCGTATTGCTTCCAATCCAGGAATCTGATCAATACAAAAAAGTAATTAATCAAGACACAGTTGAAATGTTTTCCAATATAAACCTAGACTGCATTGAATAAACCTGCAGTGTTCAATCATCCAATAAAGCATCATCCAATAAAGAATCTACACGATGTTGTTTGGCACCAACTAGTTTCTTTTGGTGGCCTACCCCACCTGTTTATGACCAGGGGAGGGTGGGATGCACCTCGAAATTCATCTTGAATATGTCTGGCAGGGAACATATTAAGAGGCCGGCATAAGCACTTGTATTTTCACTTCGCATATTATTTGTACGTAAGAATGGCTTTTTTCCCACATTTCACCCATTTGCCTTGTGATCATAATTGTTTTCAAACTATGAGATTAACGATTTCAAATTGTTTTCAAAACAACTAATCTAAAATAAATTTTACATCATTCCTTGAGCTCTACATTGAATGTGGAAAGGGGGACAAAGAGGCGTCGGTAGAGGGCCAGGGACGTATCCGATGACAGAAAGGGACATCAGGAACAACGCCACCTCGAGTCAGCTGGTGTTTAGTCCAAAAGGTTGCAGACTACTATATAAACTGCCATAGACCCCAGTGTTAAATACACCCACTTCTGAAATACTAACAACTGTCCAAAGTGTTTAAGACACACAGCAAATTATAGCTTACTTCATCATCTTTGATTTTCTGTTCAATCCTTTTGAAGTTAACATATGACTGGAGAAAATTCCATCCAAAGATGATCACCCCTAAAAGTAGGCCCCAAGCCCATCGCCATTTTGAAAAATGCTCTAATAGCAAAATTATTGAGGGCATTTCAATTGTGATTAGGCCGAAGTAGGCAATTTCGGGCCTATTTACTGGCCTGCAACCTTAAATTATAAAGCGCGGCTTGGTGTATTAAAAATAATGTCGAGCCTACGGCCCACTGTTTTGCATCAGGTGGGCTGAAAGTTTCAGGGTGAGAAACCTTGTTATAGTTTATTCCACCGTATTGTATCAGAGTTTGGTGTGGTTATAACAACCGCGCCAATTGTTGTGATGATGCATCTGCGAATAAGGTTCCCGATCTTTGACTTACGTCTTCGAAGTAGAACACCACCGAGTGATCCGTCTCTTCATACCGCTCCACCCGCCCACCACTGTTATCCATTACCTGTTGGTACAGAATCAGAACCAAATCGAGTTTAGACATTCCCAGAAGTGAGATTGGAGGAAATGAAAAACAAACATCCACAAAATAATTGCCACAGGATTTGGGGATCGCAGAGGGCCCAGAATAACGCAGAATCAATGGTATACATATTTGCCTAAAGGCACCCCTTAAAATATATTTTGTTTTATAACACCTCACCCACAGATTCTGTGTCTTGATTGGCCGAGAGCGAGTCACATGTTACTTTCTAATTTTGCTATCTTTCTGTGCACGGCCAAAAGTACTATACCCGTAGCAACCAAAGTACTATGCCATGAGCAACCACAGTACTATTTCCACGGCGCGGTATTTGTGTGCAAATGGATGCTGGTGTGCGCGTTGCGCGTATTGTTCCAAAGAGAGCGCGCCGCAGACTTGGGTTCAAACATTTCGTGAAGGGGTAGTTGGGAAGAGAGAAATACATTTTCCACCAATTTTGTATTAGAATTAAAGTTTATTTCAACTGTGTTCAGATTTAAATAATTTTAAATATTAAAATCAAGCAGAATCTGTGGGTTAAGTGTTATAAAACAAATATTGAATGCTTTATCTCGTGGTGAAGTAAAACTAGCCTCCCTCGGTGATCCATGGACCATTCTATTTTCTATTTTCTAAGCCTATTCACTTCTGAAAATATCTGAACTCTGCAATCCTGTTTGGAGGAGAGAAAATGCATGACACTGACATGTACAATTTCTGTCCCAAACAATTTGCTAACCACTATCACTGAGACAAAAAAAACCTAAAACTAATTTTGATCATAAGACCAGGAGTGCTTATCGTGTGAAGACTTAAAAACCAAAAATAAATTGCTTACGGTTTGCAGATCCTCCTGAACAGCTTTGTAGCCGGTGTACAGTCCCACATCCAATATAGCCATGCCGGTTTTCTCACCCCGCAAGTACCTGTTTAGAAGCAAATTTAATACTCGGATTTGTTCCCCACCAACATGATTTGAGGAAAACTTTATACTTGTTACTAGTGTAGGAGAGTTAATGAGAAAATACACAGGATCTTTCTCAGATTGTTGTAAATTTACCACTTCTGTTTATATGAAGTCAAAATTGTGTATAGGATTTCTGAATCAATAATGTAACCAACAGAGTGCAAAATCTTAATTTAATTTCACGAAAAAAACCCCTTTTTTCCCCTCTATTAGTCGGATTTGGGATTTTAAGGACCGAAAGTCATGCACTTTCTGTCAAAATTAGAAATACTAATTAAGGCTCGGCACGAAAACACGTATCAGAGTTAATCAGTGTTTCATTAAATTTTGGACCAAAAAACTGGCATTTATACATGAATTTAAACGTGAAGTTCACTTATCCACGGAAACCCCCAAATATTCTGAGAACGCCTAAAATGATATTAAATAGCAACTTTTGAATATCTTTCTCGTTTTGTTTTGCATTTAATATTGCCGATACCACGCACGAAACATTGCCATTAATTTTAGTACAATTTTGAAAGACTTTACAATATCCACACCTGACTTGGATGTCATAAGATAAATACTCCTTGTTGTCGTCCTCAGGCCGATCCAACTGAAGATTCTCGTCCTCATTTATTAAGAGGTCGAAGTCACACTCAGTTACGTCGGGCTCAGGGATGTAGTACGTAGCCTCGAACTGTAAAATGGAATTAACATATGCAAGGAAGTAACTTTAGCATTGTATTATAGCTTCCTCGCCTTCCTACAATCAGCGGCTGAGGTTCGGGTATCCTTAAGTCAACACGTGGGTCGGTCTTTCAGTCCTTCTATATACATTCCTTCTTTTTGGGGTTTCATTGGCCAAGGAGCTATTGCCTGTGCAATGTTTGAGGAAACGTTACTTAAGTCAAAAGTTTTATATCTATTTCACCAGTACCCCAAACCATTATGAACTATTCAATAGTCAAACATTGTTTACATATAGGGGCCTACGTTTACAGTTAGAACACACATTTCAAGTTCAAAACAATTTGATAGGCCTATTATACAATTTTCCTTACAAAAGATGCTTCAAGCAACTCTTAAAAAAGAAGGAATGTTCCATCGACGTTGACCTGCACCAGTGCACACTACAAACTGGATTGTTGATACAGTTTACTGTTTGCACTCTACAAACTCTTGGGTCCGATTGACACAGAGACAGGGTTCTATTTAGTTGGCCTAACCCTTTAGCGCGTCAAAATGGACACTTTTCTGTGTCAAATTTAATGACACTTTTCCACGTCAAAAATGGCAGAGGGTCAAGCCATAGCTCCCAGATTACAGGTATTCTGACCCGAAGCTTTTAGAGCGTAAAGGAAGATAGCATCCCCCCCCCCCACCTCCTCCCTTTTTGATTATGTGGAGGCGGGCTCCCTTTTTGATTATGTGGAGGCGGGTTGCCGGAAACAAATCCGGTCTACCTTTTAGCACGAATGATCTGTCAACAAAATTGTTGTCACAACCCCCTGAATTCAAAGTTGTCTTGCGAAGTTCATGCACTTGCATCTTTCCCTCAGAGTTTAAAGAAAGTATAATTTAACGGTTTTACTGCGGAATTACAAACAGTCACAGAGATGTAGTCTCGAAAAGAAACTTACCTTGAACTGACCCATGCCCGCCCCTTCTGTACTGATGAACACATTCATCTCTTGGCTCATATCTGGAACCTAAAAGAAAATGAAGATCATGGACGCAAACGTAGATTACCGATACTGGGTCACTTGGGAGAGGTCAGACAAGAAGCCGAACCTTGTACTAGGTCGGCCCCTTTCACAAAGAATATGTGTAATGGTTAAAGGAGACACGTTATCGTAATTTCTTTGCACGATAGGAGATATCGGTCATTAGGGAGACATTTTCATGTCTCCCTAATGTCACAGCCCCCCCTTTCTAGGCACAATTTCAGTGTCGCATTTACATGTAGATCATATTTGTTGCTCAGGGTCTAATCAGTAAACATACCGAAATTCGTGGAAAAAGAACAAGGGAATATTGGGTTAGGGCACATTGAAGTTTGAAAAATTTTGTGCACACGTCTATGGGATGTCTCCCAAATGTCCAATCAAGGGTAATTTTATTATACATGTAGTTATAATAAGTTCTAGTTCCTTGCTTCATTGACATTAAGACTTTTTTTTATTCATCTTTCATGTTCATGATGTTCTAAGTTCTCCATGTCTTTTTGTTGTTGTTGTTGATTTATGATTTATGAATAAAAGACATGAACAAAAATAATACATACATTAAATCAAAATATAAATTATTAATAAATATAAATTAGTAAGAATAATAAAAAAAAAAAATATACAAATGCAAAAGAAAGAAAGAGAGACCGGGAACAAAACTCACGTCAATGTTCCTTTGTTCACGCACGAGCGCATTTGCAGGGTTGAGTGAGAAGTCTTCATCGAACTCACTCTCATCACACTTGACCTCACAGTTAATATCAATGTCGTATTGCTGCACTTTATATGCGTATTCAGACAAGGCCTGTAGCGCCATAACTGTGTCCTGAAATCACAAAACAAAATACACAATGATCCCCTTTTCGCGTAAAAAATATCACAAGATGTTCTTGTCCGGTCCGTTTGCTATAGCAACAGCTTTCCCATTTTAATTAAGTGCAAGTAGCAATATTTTATATTTTCCCTATTACAGACAATAACTTAAAGCTATAGTCCATCATTTGCAGCCATCCAAAAAGTAACTGGCGTAATTATTGTTGAAAAACAAACTTGGTTGAAAGATAGTAAGGGAACTAAAATCCCTGTGAAATTATTCTTTCTGGGAAGCTGTCATTTTGAAGTAATCAACGAAAGAAGGCATTTCCAATGGTGATTCTTAAGAAGCACCGTAGGAAAATTTAAATTAGTAGTTCGTTTTGTTATTCAGCGCAGCGCGCACAAGTATTGGAACGACGCACATCCGTGCGCGGTTGTTATAATTCGTCGGATCAGTGCGCTACGTTGCGTATAGCTGCAATTCAAAACATGATTCAGTAACTTTTGATTTGAAATTGAGATCTTAGAATGCTGTTTTTCTCGGAATGTACAGCTGAAGCTTAGCTGAAACTTCATCAGGTTAGTTGCTCAGTATCCTTCATTAGATTTTGAACTCTTTTGTTGCTTCAAACGAACAAAATGCACAAATTACAAATGATGGACTGTAGCTTTAAGGGCATGACGGACAATAGACATGTTTGACGGTGACTAAATTTTAACCATTATAAATCTTAGAGAACTCGGCTGCCTCAAACTTAATCAACGGAGACTGCTTAAAAACAGCCAAACAGATTGGAAAAATATTTCACTATTAGCCAGAAAGTAAGTTCCATTCAAGAAAAATAATTAAATTCAGACTTTTTGCATGAATGATTGAAGTGTTTTACTTGGTTTATATCTTGGGAGTGCTAGGGGTTTAAGTGGTTATTGCACGTTTTCTGATCGCAAAATTGTACACGAATTATCTCAACCATAGGAAACTGGTCATACAGTGAAAACTGAGATGTAACACAACCTCTTTTTGGAGTAATTAAGACATGTACATCAAGTAAATTATGGCATTCACTGTGAGACGCTTACATACAGGGTGAGTAAAAAAAAGCGGAACCCAAACCCCAAACAATATATTTCATATTTAAAAAAATATGTTGCACCAAAAATAATAATGACTGGAAAGCCAATTTCAAAAGCTACTTTTAGATGAAAAATTACTGAAATTGCTTAATCCGTTCAAAGAATATCACCATTTAAACGCAACAACCCTAAAACCTGTCTCGTCCAAAATAAGCAATTCATTGTGTGTTTTGACTGTTTGGATCAACAAAGAAAATGACACAGAATACTTGTTTCAACAACTGTCACAAACTGTAGTACATAATATTTTGATTAACAAACCCTGGTTAGGCAAACAATATGATGTATAAAATCTACTTTTTGAAAAGACGGGCCTTCAAAAGGACTTTGTTGCATATTCTTGACGTTTAAACTAAGATTTCACCACTGGTGATGTTTGAAGACAATTGTGACGACGATTGTTGAAATCACATTTTTTGGACGAGACAGGTTTTGGGGTCATTGGGTTTAAATGGTGATATTCTTTGAACGGATTGAGCGATTTCATTAATTTTTCCATCTAAAAGTAGCTTATGAAATTGGTTTTCCAGTCATTATTATTTTTGGTGCTACATACTTATTTAAAGATGAAATATATTGTTTGGGGTTTGGGTTCCGCTTTTTTTGACTCACCCTGTATGTAAGCGTCTCTCAGTGAATGCCGTAATTTACTTGATGTACATGTCTTAATTACTCCAAAAAGAGGTTGTGTTACATCTCAGTTTTCACTGAGTTATGACATTGCTGGTAAAACTGTCAAAATGGCTTAACCCTACCGTGAATTTAAAACCAAGGGCCCTAAAACTACAAAAACTTCGATGTTGGAATACCTTTTGTGCTGAATGGAAAGTCAGAAGACACGTTGAAGGTGTTTAAGCATAAATGGAATATGATATTCATGATTAAAATTAACATTTCAATGGGGTGTTGTTATTTCATTAAAACAATAACTACCCTATATGCAAAACAAAACAAAATGACTCAAAACGTAGCTTGGGCATCAATTGAAAGCATTTTGACACAGGATAGCTAATTATTTTGAGATGCTTAACAAAATGCTTGGAATGATTATTTATGCCTTATCATGGACATCCGCAGCATTATTATGTATCACTAATGCAATATCTGCAACACACCTGATGAAACCTGATGAAACGACCTTCATTTATGGTGAAACCACTTTGACAGTACAGCGTTTTCCATTCACAACTTCTAACCTGTTACGTTCAATTTACCTTTTTTATAGACACTTTATATAGACCTTATGCGTGGCTGCCATATTAGAGGGAAAAATCTTTGTTTAACTGGAATATGAACGAATGAATTTTTTGCGTAACTTCATTGTAAAAGTAACAAAGATGGCCCCTAAGATGGCCGCTGCGCATAATTACTGATATCAATACCTGTGTGGACACAAAGCCTCCATTGTAGTTCTCCTGATTTGTCAGCCAGTTCACAATGGCGTGCGTGTACTGGATTTCCTCCATCTGCAGCAGTGCGAGCAAAGCGTAGCTGGTCGTCTCAACCTCAATGGCTTTGGGTCGGGCGCTGTACCAGTATGGTTTCTGACCTCCACCAAAAGAAGAGTCATCTGCTGCCCAGTATCGAGAATCTGAAACTGTACAAAAAGCATAGGATTATGCTGAATGTGGTATAAACCAAAAAGCTGGGTGTTGAAACAATCCACGATTGTCTATTTCTTATACTAGTCAGAATATGTTTGTCCAGGCAAGTTTTGGCGCTGCGAATCTGCTATTAAGCTGAACGTTTCAACTCTAGCGAAATAAGCAGCGAATATTTCGGGTCGTACAATTCTCGTCAAAAGTACAGGGTGAGTAAAAAACGAAACCCAAATGTCGGGACCATTTTTAGTGAAGTTCTACATGTAGCACTTTCAATATTTAGGATATGCAAGACCATTTCATAAGTTTTTTTAGTAAAATAATCATGCAAATCACTCATTTACTTTTCATGTTAAATTTTAAACACAAACACTGTTTTAAACTTCTGTCCACTGATCACAAAAAAGGTAAGTGTTCTTTCAACAAAACGAAAACAATTGACACAGTCACATCCCTATGTGAATTGTTGAAAGTGCTATATGCAGAACTTCACTAACAAAATGGTCCCCATTAATATATATTTTTACTCACCCTGTATACAGACCTGTCGTAAGGCTGTTTATAAAACATTCATACTTAGAAAGTACTATACAGCTTTTATATTTATATGTAATGTCCTATTACCTGCATTGTATGCGGCAATATCTTTGAGCATTTGTATGGCTTCCTGTGCTCTGATGCTGTTGGCGAGGGCCAAGGCATATGCTGTGATGGCAATGGCATAGGGTCGGGTCAAATCGGGCAACTCATCCTCAAGGAGAGCAGTTGCAGCGGCCACAGAATCATCTTTATTCTAATCATATTAAAGAAAAAAATCAGGTGTTGTCAGTCATTTATTAAAGTGGAGAAGTTTCAGATGTTAGGAAATGCCTTCAAAGCTTGAACTGACAAGGAAAAAACACAATCCACAGTCTTCCAGTCTCAGAAACAAGTATCTGATGTAGAAACCATCAAACTTATCACTAAATAGAAAGGTTTAAATGGTTTGATACCATTTATTACTATTATTATTAGTTAGTTGTAGGATTGTCACTCTGTAACAGTGACTATTTGGTGTCAGCGTTACAGGTGAAATGTTGGTTAACACCAGGCTTTACTTACAATAACATGCTTTCTAGTAGTGTTTGTAAATCTTCATTGTTCTTCATAGTTGCAGTTTTGGCTGTCAAACTTGCTTTTAGAGAACAAGTGAGTGTTTGTCTTAAAATAATATAATTTCATGTCAAGTGAGAGCTACATTTTTGTAATCATCATAATAGGCCTATGTCAAATTTCCTAAAACTTGATATTTGATTTTCAACAAATGTTGAACAAGGATAGTGTTAAAGTTTTTTTTTAACTTATATAGTGTTGCAAATAATTGCTTAAAAAGCAACATGTCTTTACCATACCTGACCATTACCTCACCTGGTGAAAGCTCTAAAAGAAATTAACAATTTGGTGTCACTGTTACAGGTGAAATTTGTGTCCCATATGCCAGTTCATCATGTTGCTACTCTAAAAAGGGTCATGTTACAGAAAAATGGTTTTGTTTTTGACAAAATATAGACCCTAGACTGCAAAACCATGTGAAGCTGAATTTAATTTGGTTATTTTGAAAATTTGACCCTAATGTCACACACTTGCCTCCACATTTATGTTAACACCCACGAAATGCTTCACAGGGGCTGGGATTTACCAGATCTTTCCATGGATGTTTCAATATACACGACGGCCATGTTGTTTCTTGTATACCACGTCCACACAAGCTATGTGCAAAGATCGCATTCAGCGTGGTGATCAAATGCGTGGCTGTTCCCCTCTCCTTTGCTCCAGCTTCCCCCTACTTTTTGACCCAACCACTGTCCTGTTTAGAATTGTTCTGATCAATCTTCTTTGTTGAGTGGTCAGGTTATTTTTTGAGTGGTCAGCCACAACCCGACCACTGTTTAGAATTGTTCCGATTTAGTCATTGTGTTTTTTTTCTTTTCTTTTTTTCGGATTATACTTCTCCGCTGGTTTTCCCCTAAACGGTTAATGGTAACTTTCAGCATATATCGACACTCATCCCGAGTGGTGCACATTACTCTGACGTCATGATGACATCATCGGGTATCAAATTACAAGTTATTACAAGGGCAAATTTAACAAAATAGTTTGAACTTTATCTTTTGAACACAATGGAGTATCGTGTTTGTTTTTTTCATTGAAAAATTGTTAGAGCACCCTCTAGCGGCAGGTCGAAACATGTTAAAAGTGAATAATCAGTTGATGCGTGTGGCAAACTTTGCTGAAATCACTTTACAATGGATGTACATCATCAGCTTCATGCTAAGAACAAGTTGAGGGGGAGAAAGATTAGTGACGTCACCTGACCGGAAGTTACAATGAAAAGTCCGTTAAACTCTAAAAAAAATTGCTGAGTTTTTTATTCAAATAGCACACTTAACATAGCACTCGAGCTTTCTGGTAATTACGTCACGATGACGTCATCAAGTATCAGATTGAGCGCCCTCTAGTGGCAGGGTGAAAAATGTTTAAAATGAATTTTCAGTTGATTATTGTGGCAAAGTTTATGACATATAAAATAGATGGGAGCCCGACCACTCTGCGTTTGTAACTCAACAAACGCGAATCTCTAGTTTGTCATTGTGATTGTTTCAGCCCCACCCCCTACACTACTGCTACTACGTGAAATGAGAAAAGACTTTGCTACTTACAATGGCATCGCATTCGCATTCTAAGAGGGAAATCAGGACAAACGCAGTCATCGAAGCTTTGCCTTGGACTCCCCCCTGTAGACAAGATGACAAAAAGGGGATCAAAGTTAATGAAAAGAAAATACATTTCATTATGCTTTGCTTATGAACAACCGAATGATCTATTGATGAATTTTTAACTTCGAAACGGATAACATCAGTGTTTTGTTTTGTAACAAAGATTGAATCAACATTTTCCTCAATGCCCACAAAGTATCAGAATTAGTAACAGCCTTCTTCTGATGCTCTGGTTATTTATACTAAAGTGCAACAAATTATATACACTTTGGGAGTACAACTTTGGGAGTGCATTGCCCCCCCCCCAAAAATATATAGTCAACTCGCTCGCTCGTGTGCCAGACGACGTTCTACCATCGCTTTGCCACAGCTATTGCCACATCACTGCCCTCGCAGAGGTCGTCAACGATGCATGTATCTCCACCACATGTCAGCAGGTGGGCCATTGTCTGGACTTCTCCACAGCTGCATTTGTCAGAATCTGAGAAGCCCCGCTTCTTGAGGTTGGATTTGCAACGTCCTAGACCAGTGTGAAGGCGGTTTAGGGCTCTCCAGGTGATGGTAGACGGTGTCTTTGTGCCATCTGTTGTTTGGCTTTCATGACTGGCACAGTTGGCTCTAGTTCCATGAAGCTATGCTGTTTGGCATGCTGATGATTGTGCAAGGGGTGTCAGAGGTCTGTATCATCCTTGAAACGTTCTACTGCAGCTGCCTGGTCACATTTTTGAGTTGGTGCATGGATGCCTGCCAGCTCATAGAGATGTTCAACCTTTGTTGGTTTAAGGCATCCTGTGATTTTCCGGCAGGCAGTGTTCAACGCAGTATCCACCTTGCAGGCATGTGTAGAGCGGTTCCAGACAGGGCTTGCATATTCCGCCGCTGAGAAACAGAGTGCCAGGGCTGCAGTGTGGATTGTCGCTGGGTCACTTCCAAATGAGCTGTATGCCAATTTGTCAATGACATTGTTCCAAGTGTTGACCTTTGCCTTGGTTTTCTCAGCATGTCGGCGATATGATAATGTGCGATCGAGGACCACACCTAGGTATTTCGGGGCTTCGCAGTGTTCCAACAGGACATCATTCCACCGCACCTGCAGTTGGCGTTTTGCATCCCGATTCCGGAGGTGGAAAGCTGCACTCTGCGTTTTTGTTGGGTTTTGACGCAGGGAGTTCTGTTGATAATATGCCGTCATATTCTGCAGAGCAGCCTCTAGTACAGTCTCAATTTGCCTTAAGTCTGAGGATTGTGTTGTAATGCACAAGTCATCGGCGTACAGGAATGACCTAGTTTGCGGGGTAATGGGTTGGTCATTGGTGTATATGTTGAACAACGTATGGGACAAGGACACTGCCCAGTGGTAAACCATTCTTGTGGCGTCTCCATTGGCTGTTCTGACCATTCAAGTTGACGAAAAAAAACAGCGATTTTCCATCATTGTCATGATGAACTGGACAAGATGAGAGTCCTGTAGCGTTTGTTGCAGTTTGACTTTCATGGTACGATATGGTGAACAGTGTCATACGCTGCAGACAAGTCTACAAAGACTGCGCCTGTGATCAGGTTTTGCTCAAAACCATCTTCAATATGCTGTGTCAGGTTCATCAGTTGGCCTGTTGTTGACTTTCTGCAATGGAACCCAGCCTGTTCAGGTACATCAGTACATCGTCTACATCCAGCATGATGCGATTCAGTATGGCATAGCAAGGATATAGGTCGGTAGCTGCTGGGAAGATTTGCATCTTTGCCTGGTTTCGGTACAGCAATAACCTTTGATTTCCGCCATTCTCGTGGGATGGTGTTGGTTGTCATGCAGATGTTCAACATCTCTCTAGTAGCCATTCTCTTACTCTGAGGTGTTGCAGCATCTCAGTTCTGCTGTTATCCAGGCCCGCTGCTTTGTTAGGTTTCATCACCTCCATGGAGAATGGTTGATTTTAACATCTGTTGTTTCGGTTGTCGCCAGCAGCCTTTGAGGGTGAGCGTCTCTTACCACTGCTCTTGCCGTTTAGCAACAGTTGGTGAGCAGCCTGGTTAGCAGTGACGTAACCTCGTGGTTTACTTTAGGTAGGGTCATTACCGAGGCGTCGCAGCGTGGCCCATGCCTTCCTACTGCTGTGTCTGTTGTTTCTATCAGCTCCTGCCATTGTCTGCGTTTTGCCACATTGAGCGCGTCTGTGAGCTGTTTCCCAATCTCAACTGTATTGTCAGCGAAATGGACTTTATCTTACAGTTCTTCATAGGTAGAGCAGCCCCGCAGAATGGTCTTGCGTGCTGCTGTGTGGATCGATTGCATCAACAAATTTGTCGTTGTGTGGAGAGCTTTCTATTTCCTGCACAAGTTCATCAGTAGACCTGGCAAAAGTTTCCCAGTCTGCCTTTCTGAAATTATATCGCCGTTGAAATACGGGAGGGCGTTTTGGAGTAACTGCGGCTGTGACGTGGATTCCGATTGGTCGATGCTGAGAGCTTGGGATTGGTTGTTCAATCATTTTGTGGAAGTTGGTGACATTTCTTGTAAAGATCAGGTCAGGGTTGTAGCTTTTCTTCCATCTGCAGCTGTTGCAGGATTTTGGAAGTTTTGCATCATGAAGCAGCTTCAGTTCGCAGGTTTCCGCCCACATGCGGCCTCACCATCATCGTTGCTTTCATTGTAGCCCCATTGGGTGTGATGTCAGTTGAAATCACCAATCCAGATGTGGGATGCAGCAGATGTGACTTGCATTGGGGATGGCAAATGCAGTGGCGTTTGTGGTGACTTATATACTCATGTAATGGCCACTGGTGTAAAGCTGACAGTGATGGTCTCAATACCTTCATCGTCAGAGACAGAGGGACCGGTGCTTACTTTTTAGCTCAGGATTAAAGGGAATATACATCATTTGCTTTTGCTGTAATTTTCAGAAATAGATGGAATTGGGGGGTTGGAAATATATAGCAAATATAGTTACACTGACTTTTTTGAGGTTTTGGGTTCGAAAATGCTATAAAAACCAAGAAAAACAATCATTTTCCTGTAGTCTGGTTCCCTGACTCCATTTAAGAAGAAACAGAGCAGTTTACATACATTGGGGAATTGTAAGGTCAGGGAACCAGTCTAGCTGGCTTGTACCCGTTCATAGGTGTGTAATCGATTGCAAACAAGTGCGATGGTCAACTGGGGCCAGTATTTGAAAAAAAACCCAGTTTTTTCCAACGCTGGTCGGCCGATCAGTCTTGGAAATTGATACAAAAATACCACTTTTCTTGAAAATGACAGTATACCAGGTGCCATGATTTTACAGGATGCTTTACACTGTCATTCACTAACAGTCCAGCAAGGTATTTCAAAATGATTTGGTAGTTTTATTTTTTGATGTTTGCAAATGTTGTATTTTCCCTTTAAGGTCTGGGCTGATGTAGACAGCACTTCCATGTTTCTCATGTTTGCGTTCTGCTACAAGTAGCATGCCTGGTATGGTGGGTTTCCTGTAGACACAGAACATCCCACTTTCCTTCAGAAACTATCGCTCCAATTAACGTTGCCTTGGCACCGGATATGCCTTCACTGTTCCATGACAAGACGGAGAGGGCGGTCTTGACAAAGGTCAATCTGCGATTGTGGTCAATATAGGATATGGGGTCTCCTCCGCCGTCTGTCTTCCTTTGTCTAAGCTGTAGCTCGCTGTTGACAATTATCGTCGTCTAACATGTTGACAGAATCAGTCGCCCGACGCGTTACAAAAAGCACCGTGCCGTCGTTTCCAGGGATTGTAACGAGGAGGCTTCTGTCATTACCCTAGTATAGTTAACTGATTCAGAGTGACTTAAATATTTGAGAATAAGCGTTGGTGGTAACATGGTGGAAATGAGAAATCCATTTTCGCAAATGAGATTCAGTCAATGAGAAAGGTCATCAGTCTAATCCAAAACAGAGACTTTTTGAGAGTAATTTTCTACTCACCGACATTTCTTTGTGGATTACCGCATTACGTTCTGTGAACGAACCATCGTCTTGGCTCTGTCTCTGAGTTATAAGCCATTCCATTGCCTTGCATATATTGGAGTCATCAACAAAGGCAAAGTCCTTAGCCTTACAGAATATCTTCGCGACAAAAGCCGTCAACCTTCCTCCCAAAAAAACAGAAACGAAAAGAAAAAGCATATTAGTAAACCGGACAGTGAGAGTGAACGAAATAAAAACACAAATCTGACTTTGACTGAAGATAACACCCGTTTAAGACAGGCATTTTGGAGTGATGCTGAACAAAACCGTACTAGGAACGAATCATGCTGGTTCAATTGAAGTTGGTTTTGGACAGGATTTCGCTGTTTTTATGTAGTTAATTCAAATCTTCAGAATAGTTTTGATCGGCCCAATCTCGTCCCCAGGGTTTCGAGCAGTATCACCTGCTCTCTCAACCTGGTATTCCATCATTTGCATACGTGCACAATTTTTAAACACGAATGCAAATGAGAAAAAGTCTGGTGCCTGCATGTGCGTTACATTAGCATTTGTTTTTGTATACGGTGCCTGGGGTAAACACAGAATCAATGCATTGCACCCAGAGTAATACGAACAAATTGAAATGTTACAATCTTATCCCGACAATATGCAGTATCACATTTCATATTAATATGAACGAATTGAAACGGATTGGAGTATTTTTTTAGAATGCTTGGACGTATAATTACAATGATCGTAAAAACACGTAATGCACGTTTGAAATAACAACACCAAGGAAACAAGGTTGGAAATAAAGTAAGCACTGGGGACGAGGTTGGGTTCAGCCCTACTCACGCGCTTGTTGACAGGGATATTATATTAGCTGACACAGGTTTATCAGGATTGGGTAAACCACACTTAAGATCTAATATCACAGCAGTGTGGTGTCTCCTGAAATATTCGCGAATTCATGCTATATCACGACAGCAGCCAGGCAGAACACCGACAGAAATTAACTAAAAACTGCTAAGCTAAACAACCGGCACATCACTGACACGCAAATGAGGAGTTTCCAAGAGGAAAACTGAACTCATGCTTACCCACATAATGTAAAAAAAAAGATGTTTTAACTTACAATAGCTTTAAAACTGGACTCACCATGTGCTGCTTGGCCGGCTCGTAAATGCAGCATACGATCCATCATTCTTACGGAACGTCAGCTCATGTTTGACGCCTGAAACGAAGAACAATACAGCCTTACCGCCTAAAAAAACTGTCTCATCATATAATGCAACATGTTCATATAAACATATTGCATTTTGCCAGTTAGGAACGAATGGAGCATACTCACCATTAAAGACGTACCGCTCTGAAGAGGTCTCCAAGGCAGCCGTGAACTGATCAGTGTGCTTGAGATATGTGTAGACGTAGACATTCGGTGCCAAACCCAGCATGGTTTGCTCCCCGCAACCTCCAGGGATTCTCAACAGCTTATCAAGGCCTCCAAGTACTGTGTCGATGACGCTTCCCAGCACATTGCCTACAAAGTAATACATGTATAGTAGCTGGCGCGGATCCGGAGGGGGGGGGGGGGGCTTTGGGGGTACAAAACCCAGCAGCTCTGTAATTTTTTTTCCATAGGAATTCCTAAAAAATAATACTGGAAAAAAAACTTGTCTACATTTTCAGAATTTTTAGCTGATGAAACCCCACCCCCTGCAAAAATTTCTGGATCCGCCCCCGAGTAGACATTTGATTAACTGGGCCTATGGGCTGCTGAGCAGAATTGTTTGCTTATCAAATATATAAATCAAAATATAAATTGTCAGACGCAATGACAATTGCATGAATTCCTAGCCTTTTAAACATAACTAGTTTTGGACAAAATAAGTATTCTTTTGCATAGCAGTTCCTTGAAAATAACCCAACTTCCTATGGGAAAGATGGTTGCAAATTCCCATTCCAGCCATGTAACTTTGAAGCTAGCAGCAATTGAAAGCTTGAAATGCAAAGATTGCATGGCCTATATCAAAAATTCCGTGTTCAAGTAACGAAGCACGTTTTACTCACATCACTTGGATTTCTTTTTGATTATGTGGTGTTACATACCGTGTCTTTGGGGGAAATGCAGAGAAAGAATGTTGTGGGTGCAGGTGATGAGAGTTGGTTGGGTGCAATTACAAGAACGATTTACTTACCCACGAGACTCATTCGAGCTTTGTGGCTGCCTGGAATTGCATTTCTGTTGACTGAGTATCGGATGAAATCTATTTGCTTCTCCTCGCCTTGGTCGCCCCAATTTTCTTTAAAAAATAGAGACCATGAATGAAATTTAATTCAGGCAATTCACAGTGCAGTGCGCCACTAAGAGTTTGCCATGGAGAGTCCATTTTTCAAGTTTACGGTCGACAAAGCATGGTCCATTTGAATTGGTGTTACTAGACAACTTGAGCTAATATGTTATAGATTAGGACATAGCATTCTGCCGCCTAACAAAAAACCTCCATTTTGATAAAAAGAAAAGTTCAAACATATACTCGAATCATATGCTTACAAACTTTCTGACCAGAAAAACTAACAATTTCAAATGCCCCGCGCTGTGAATTTGTCGACCATCTCCAAAAATGCACTGGGGAAAATGAACTCTCCGTGGCAAACTCTTGGTGGCGCACTGCATTGTGAATCACCCGAATTGACCAAACCGACCATCCACTCTTCAAATTGATCTTTCTGAAGCTCAATATCTTCTTGATGACATTTTCACTGAAATGTTTGTGATACACTGGAGTTGGTTTCAATTGTGGATATGGTACCGAATCTGGTTTCACTTCTATGCACGTGTCCGCGATTAGGTATGTTCAGCATGCAAGCAGTAGATGACGCCACTCTCAAGAGCTCCATGCTGCACAAACCGCGAGGCACTATAGCTCACACGTGTATGAAACAAAGAATGTAAGACCATCCGAATGCGCAACAACCAACAGTGTCTTTGGTGCGAGTTCAGCAATTTCTTCGACCGACCGCTTTCGGCTCGTCGCGCGTCCGGGAGTTAGAGAGTTTTCATAAATAGACAATTTAAGTTCTATACACACGGACTGTTCTGGAACATGTTGTAAAACTAAGATCGACAACTGTAACACTTTATATCATTGTTAGCCTCGTAAATGTTTGTAAAGTGTAGCGATATATCTTACGGCTATGAAAATAGAACTGATCCGCGCCTCCATCCTGTTTTGCTGGCGAGCCCCGGTAGTTTGCAGGATCCAGCGTTACCGGCACAGAAATCTTTTTCTCGTATCCTTCTGGCTGTGACATGAATCAAATAAAATGAATTTTAGATATCATTTGAAGCTCTGCAAAAGGAGTGTGTTGATCACACAACCGAGCCAAATGGAATAAGCAGTTAAATTCCGAATTGTCTTGACAAAATATTATTTGGGACACGTTTTCAAAAGGCTTCAATGTAGATCCCAAGCATGGGGATGCACACAAAGGGCCAATTTTGGTTACATCATTTTTAATATAAATCAACCTTTACAAAGGATTTTCTCCTGGATTATTTCTCCTCTCTATGTATTCCTGTTGCAAGTGTCCTATTTTTCTTCAGATTTCGTCACTTTCAATACTAAAATAATATTGCAATTATTCAAAACTTGCCGCACTGTCCTACAAGCATTCTAAAGAGGTAACACAAGCGAACAAAAAGTACTGACAAATTCAACTCACGCGAACAGTCAAGTCCTTTTCGATTGCATCCCTGTGCTGTCCCGACGCATCCATGGCAACAATCTCTATCGGTATGTTCTTAACTTCAAGAGGAACAATGACAAACTTGACGGAGGCAGGCTTCTTGGCTTCAACCTGGATGGTTATTCCTTCCGAGTATTCCCCGGGTTGTGCAATTGAGCAGAGCCCCTCCTTTCCCCTCAAGTAGACAGTCACCTACATGTACATCGTCAACAATAGGTAAAGTTACATCATTTTGTTTCAAAGTGGTGTTTAGAATCACTCTAACACACACACAGGCCTATACCTTACATACCTAAATTGGACATTTCTTTGTTTTTGCGTAGTTAAGAGAACCGTGGGGGGAAAACTAATTTTACCCGTGCTGTGAACACTCTTTCAACCCAAATTATTTATCATGATCTCCTTGAGTGTTCCTCTCCATTTCGACAAATACCCCTAGCCCCGCAAATGCCTATGAAACCTTGAGTGGACCTGGCTTCTGCAGCATAGCCAGGGTTCTCATCCTAGGGAGTGGTGGTGGGGGGGGGGGGGGGAGGCTGGATGATACAGTGGATGGGCGCCCAATTTCTCCGTGCTCTACGGTTGATTTATTTTTATGGGACAAGCAGCCGGCATAAGGTCAAATAGTGGTGGGGGGGGGGGGGCGACTGGACACCATCTTTTAATGGGGGCGCTGTTCAAAACTGAATTCATGGTAATTGTCAGACAATAGGTATTGCTATACGCGTTCCACGGGACGATCAAATAAACAGCAGTTGCGAAAAACAGGGTTTTCGCAAAAAATAAATGTAAAATGTGCAAAAAAGGAACTTGATGTTAAACCCGCTAATCATGATTTCGTTATTTTTTTTCAGACTGCCAAATTTCTAGTTTGTTTTGGCGCAACTCTGAAACGTAGTCTGAATCGGTCTGCGTTTTCTGATTCTGTGGAATCGAGCTTATGCTTTCTTTCTATCTCTCTCAAAAGGTTCTTGTTTGTTTTGGCGCAACTCTGAAGTGTAGTCTGGATCTATCCGAGTTTTCTTATGCTGTGGACAACAACACTGTGAGCTCCTGCTTTCTTTCTATCTCTCTCAAAAGGTTATCAAAGAAGATTTGCTTGCCTCTAACTCATCGTCGCCATAGTTGAACACGGAGGCGACGATTTCGATCTGCTCGAATCGTTGCACCGAATACGGCATACCAATATCCAGGAAGAATGGCGGGCGGACTTCCAGCTTGATGGGCTCAGCCACGCACATCTCGTGGACTTCCCTCATATGCACGCCTACGGCCTCAATAACCCATGTAGTGACACTATCGGGAAGGGTAGTTGGGTACAGCACTCTACCATCATCGTCATCACTACGGAGTGATCTATGGATTGACAAAATGCAAAGTAGAGTTCAAAAGGAGATGTTGCATTTGTGTTGCATTTGGAGATGGTACCAACTAAAAGTATAAGCTTCATTTCAACATTGAATGAGACAGATCCAGCTCTGGCAGGATACAGAACAGAATCCATAGATGGGATTTGTTCTAATGCATGTGATTTGCAAGTGAATTTGGTAAATTTTGGAGTTATTGGATGTTTTGAGAACACCTGATTTTGGAGATTGTGAATTTATTGAAGGTTTGAGAAATTTCCAAATTTTGACAATTTTAGAAATAGAGAATTAGTTGAGCATTGACTGAAATTGGAAATTCTCATAGCTGAAGTTGGAAGTGATTTTGTTCTGGAGATTGATAATTTATTGAAGCTTTGAGAAATACCCGTTTTTTGAAGAATTTGGCAGACTGGGAATTGATTGGAATTGGAGGACATTTGTAAGTGAAATTGTATAAGTGATTCCGTAGAAATTGTGTGGATTTATACATTTGTAATTTTACGACATTTCGGATTGTTTTGGGATTTTGTGTAAATAAATTTGCTTGTATATATATATATATTGTATATAGAATAGTGAGAAGTGGGAGTGTATGGCATGTTTTACAATTCTATTTTGTCCGATGGAGTCACCAACAGTGACGGTGTGACAGTAAGTGGCAATTGATTGCAAGAATGATGCACAGAAATTAAAGAAGTAAGTCTGCCTTCTCGATGTATCTATCCTTCAAACGAAACAAGCGATTTGCTGTGCAATCTGTTTCCTACTTTCCTAGATTTTAGATGGGCCTTTAGGTTGCCACGGATACATTTACTAAAAAAGAAGTATGCATTCATTATTCTTGTTTCAGATATAAATAAAGACGGCTGTAACAACATCAAATTGCAAAACGCTAGAAGCCTTTGAGTGGTTAATATATTAGATGGTACCAAAGTTTTCTCAAACTTTACTGAGCCCTTTTTTGGTGACTTGTTTGGCTGTTAGGTTAGACTTGATTTAGGTTACAGCTTACTGAGTTATGACATTGTCGAACAGCCAGCTCTCCGGGAAGTTAGATCGCACCAAGATGTCCTCAAGGTTGACGCCCCCGGCGCCGGCGTCGACCCGTCCCCGGTCGGAAGAACTCTCTAGCACACTGCAGCAGTCGAAAAATGCCCTGATCTCCGGCGAGTCTACCTGCAGGCCCTTCCTTCCAGCCATGAGCTTGGCCCGCTGGGCGCAGGTCAGCTGCACCGACCCGGACAATTCCCTCATGCCCTTCTCACAGTACTCTCGGTTAACGCCCTCGTAATTACTCACTGAAACATACAAACACCAAGATAAGATAAGACGAGGCTTGCCTAATCGAGCTGAACCCAGAAGTCTCAGTTAATAGATGAATTTCAAATGAGCATTGAAACCGAGGGTCTGAGTGTTAAGTCACTGAAGACGGTCAGAGCATACCGACCGGAACGTCCAGTTTATACCTCTGGTTCTATTCAGAACCATTCTCTTAGTTGAGAAATTATTCCTACATGGTGTCTCCGCAAACCTTTCATTATTTAGTATCTCCACCATGCAAAGCCTCAAATTTTACTTGTATGAGTTTAGGACCTTGGTTATCCTCTCAACACAGGAGAGTGTTGGGCTCTCGGTTTCAGTTCCAATTCGAAATGCGTGTATAGGAACGGCTTTGTATATAGACAGTTACGGATACAACTTGGTGATCATGCGGTAATCTTTAGTGTTTATTTCATTGAAAATACCGGGGCCGCCCGATAGTCCAAAGGTCCGATAGTCCGAAGGTTCTTTAGTCCGAAGGTTCGATAGTCCGAATGCACAAAATTTCCATAAGAGGGGGTTCGTTAGTCCGAAAATGAAATAAGGTTTGTTAATCCGAACATTTGATGTAATAGTCTGAAGGTTCATTAATCCGAAGGTTCATTAGTCCAAAGCTTCATTTATCCGAAGGTTCGATAGTCGGAATTTAGAATAAGGTTAATCAGTCTGAAGGTTCAATAGTGTGAAGGTTCATTATTCCGAATTGACAATAAGGTTCGATAGTCCGAAAAGACTATAAGTTCCGATAGTCCGAAAAGACTATAAGTTCCGATAGTCCGAATCGACAATAGTCCGAATCGACAATAAGGCCCAAAAGTCCGAATCAACAGTAAGGTCCGATGGTCCAAGGTATCATACTGACGAACCGTATTGCCCATTCTGACTATCGAACCTTATTCTCAATTCTGACTACTGAACCTTATTGTCAATTAGGACTATCAAACCCTACCGTACATTAGGACTATCGAACCTTATCATCTATTCGGACAATCGAACCTTATTGACAAATCGGACTATCGAACCCTATCGTCTATTCGGACTATCGAACCTTCGGATTAATTAACCTAAATCTATTTTCGGACTAATGGGCCCTTCGGACTATCGAACCTTCGGATTATCGAACCTTCGGACTATTGAACCTTTGGACTAAAGAACCTTCGGACTATCGGGCTGTAACCGAAAATACGTCCCATCACGGCATTGTATCTTATCTTCAAGCAAACTTGAATCCTCGATCCTGATTGGTCGATCCATGGCAACAAGCCGTGCTACATATAACCATACCGCACGGCCACGGTCCATACCGCACTCTGCGTATTGCGCTATTCCAAGATGCGAGCGACATTCCAGCTGCATACGCTAAGCTGCTGAATGTCCGTGTAAAGCGTGCTAGTTCCAAACTGTACTGCGCGTCAAGTTTGCTTGAAGATAAATTCGTTATCGCGCTTGCGCTCGTGGAACACGGAAAATGTAGTGCGTCTGTGTCCCACATACCACTCGGCCTTCGGCCTCGTGGTATGTGGGACACAGACGCACTACATTATTCCGTGTTCCGCTCGCAAGATAACTAATATTGTACATGATGGGACATATTTTCAATCAATTGCCCCCAAAGATGACCACGTGACCACAAAGATATGGCGCTATCTGTGAATGGTCTTTGGCCATGGTGTCCGTTATTTATACTCGGTTGAAAAATATTTTATACTCAGTGACACTGTCAGTCACAGGAATATAGGCTAGCCACTCCAATCCATCAAATATTGAGCAGTGCTGACACCAATACAAATGATTCGCAATTATATAACAATTAGAAAGTTGATAAATACAGAATTTCAAAATTGGGTTTTGCCCTTCACTGACGAGTTTGTATAAACACTGTATACTCAGTGTTGTCCCGAGTGTTTGGCTGGGTCGGCTGGCTGGTTCCAATCTGATATAGCAGCGGGTACCGCAATCAAACTATTCATAAGATGGAATTTGCGTCGGGGTGATGTAAATTCAATATTTGGTTTTGCCCTTCACCGAAGTTTACAGTGTATATTAAAATATTTCGGTGGAGGGCGATATTGAATGAGCACCACCTTGATGCAAATTCCATCTTAGGAATTAATCATTAACATACACTGTACTCATTACACTCTTACAGGAACCGGAAATGTGTTGGAATCCCGGTGTCACATGGAAATCCGACTCCTATGAAAATCGGACCCCTATTTCCCTATTATTGGTTGATCCCTCACACGTGACAGGTCACTCTCCCCAAACGATCCTAAAAATAGCATAGTATCGTACTCACGCGTGCGCAGTACTACCAATGAGTCCACATTTCATGGAGTCGGATATTCACGCTACACCGGCGTTATCTGCGGTTCTGCTGTTTTGGGATATAGTGGACATTTATTTCTTGTTTTGGGGGGTGTAGTTATAGTAAGGAGACACAATGGATACGAAAATGTAATAATAACAAACATGGGTTACGCCAGGATTTTTTTAGAGGGGGCCGGGGCAAAGCACATTCCCCCCAAATCATTATATTTTCCAGCATTTTCCCGATTGATCATTTTTTCCGAGGGTGGCAGGGACATTTCCCCCTTCCAACCCATTAAATTAACAACAATATGATTTCGCGCCTTTGGGTTTTTTTTGGGGGGGGGAGGGGGCAAGCACCCCTCTTGCCAACCCCACCCTCCCCCCCTCGTGATGCCCATGATAACAAATTCTTACGGATTTGTTCTCTTTCGGTGTCGTTTGCTGATCTTCGGGCTCTCCTCACAGGCTCGGGACATCCAAGAGCTTCATCGAAAAAGAAAAGCAGAAGAGACAGTGCAAAGATTATCTCAGGTTTTCCCTCATGATGTGTTAAATGACAATTCGTATAGACTCATGAAATACTCTGTACTCTATTCAATCTCTTATTTCGAACTAGGAACCATCGGAATACGATTACGTTAAATAAACTGTCGTTATCAATTGAAATATTAAAGTGTCAGTCCAGTCAAAAACTGGATATGTTCCATTGACAGCATTTCACTCATCTTGTCTCTTGTTTCAGTCGGTTGGAGTGAATGTTTACTCGCGTAGAGAGAATTTTCATTCAATAGAAATACAACAGTACTAAGTCTACATGCATGGGTATCTGAAGTCAGTTATTGCGAAAAAGTATACGGCAAAAGCTTGATCAACTTGCAGAATATGAATTGGCCTGCTACATTTAACAGTTTGAAAAAGTTTAGAAAATAAGTTGATTGCGCCAATAAAGCAAGCACAATATTACACCTTCTCTATGCGGAACATCAAGTTGGGCGTTTGTCATCACAGTAACTCCTGCGTTCTGAGGGGAGTAAGAAAATATATACAAAAATCTCAAGTGGACACAAAGTTTTTTATTTTGTTTATTTATTATTTGGTCAAAAGGTTGCTATTTGATTGTAACGGCTAACGTAGTAGACTTTAGAATGAACCCTGAGACTTCAAAATTTGACAATCATTCAGCCCATGCATCAACATCAATGTATATAAATACAAATGTATACCCCAAAAGAAAGGTCCACACTCATTGCATTGGAGGGGCCACAATTTTGAATCTGATCGTCTTTTGATAATATCATTTATATACACCTTTGGGGAATGTTGTTAGCTATATTTTGATACCCTGTTTGCTACCAAAGACTGTAAATTGTCCAACACTGACAACGGTTTATGAAAAATGATGCAAGTCGAGTGGAAATTGCTGCGTGACAATGTGACACTGCCCGAAACAAACAGCAGGGAATGTCGATCGCACCGTGCTTGCATGTGTAACCTGGAAAAATGACACACTTGGGGAACTCGCAAAAACTTAAGACTCAATGGGGATTGACTAACAAACAAACTAAACTCAGGATCTTTGAAGGGAAAAGGCGCGAGGAGATTGAATAAATAGAGACAAGGGACACAAATTCTAGATTTGGAACAAAAAACAAACAAAAAGAATTTATTTACAAGAACTTTCAAAATGACCAGATAATTATAAAACCAAGACCACGAAAATCAAGTAAGAGCAAAGACTAAAAACCAAAACTTAAACCTAAAAAAACCAAAGACTTGAAGAAACTTAAAAACCAACTTAAACCAAAGACCTAAACCGAGCTAAAAACCAAAGACTCAAACCAACACAGTGTTGTATATAAAGTGGACCTTAAAGACACTTCTGGCAGAAATCAATAACTCGAGCAGATAAACTCTCACACAGGGCAAATCGCACCCAAGAAAATCAAGGGGGAAAGAGAGGAAATATAATGCACCTCTCTCTACTGCCGCTGGTCTGCTACTGATCATGGGGGGTCTGTGGTCTTACAGGGTGGCAGGGCACATGGTCTTGAGACAGGGGGAACCAATGGCATGGGAACAATTTACATACAATGTGGACTGTTACTGGGGAAAGCTAATCAGGGGGAAACACTACTATGAAAGGGTTGGGGACATCTAATAAAAACACTGGATCTTCTCAGGGGGTCTACTCCTATCCTAAAACACTACAAAATACATTGGAAAAATACAAGTTAAATTTGGCCCTGCCACACATGCATGGGAGCACATGAAATTAAATATGCTGCACTTTGTACGGGCACTGTGCAGTCGATAGGGCATGTGCATGGGTTTGCGCTTAGCAAATTCTCCTGGCGTATCTTTAAATTTGCAACTTTTCAAACTGCATCATTTTTCATAAACCCTTTTCAATCTCAGCTGACTTACAGTATTTGGTAGCAAACAGGGTATCAAAATGTAGCTAACAAAATTTCCCATGAGTTTATATACATGACGTCGCCATAAGATGATCCGATTCAAATTAAGACCCCTCCAATGAGTGTGGACTCATTGTATGTATATATTACTTATCGCTGAAAGCCCCACCATTCATTTTGACGTAATAATTAAGACGATTTCATTTGGACGGCATCAAACTCAGTACATAGTCGATAGACTTTACATACAGGGAAGCAGTTTACATCAATTCATAACATAACGTTCTACAGAAACTGCTTACACCAAGCAAGCCTATTCCCATTCCTGTTGAGTTGTTTTATTACACAAACATTTTTGCTGTTTAGCCATGAATTCCCAGGAACGTATTTTTCACTGTGATAATTATTAGGCCCGAATTGTGACAAGAAACGAGTGGACATTTCAGGGATTAACAAGCCGTACCTTGAAGATGGTTGCAGACGTCTGTCCACCACCGGGTCCACAGCCCAAATCATACCCGGCCATTCTTTTAAACACCTGCGCAAAAAAAATGAAATTAAAAGTAACTTGAGGAGTAGAAACCGCCATTGGCAATTTTGATCTAATTTTCATCACACCATACAAACACAAAACAAAACAAAAACAAAACAATCGGGTAAATTTCTCTTTGCCAAGGTCAGCCATTGTTTTCTTGTGTTTAACTCGTAAGTTACCCCTTCGGAAAAATACCAGCATTGGCGACACTTTCATGGACAGTATATCGGTTCTTAAACATCAGGGCATTGTTTACCTCGAGAAAATTTCAGATAATGGCCAAATTATTTCCTTCACCAGATTAGCGAGTCTTTGTAACATTTTGCGCATTAACGCTGGTCGTATCACAGCGAGTCTTAGAAGAAATATCAAAGATGATTATATCAGTGAAGCACGTGAAGGGTCGAAGGGCGGATTCAGAACACATTCTTTTGGGTGGCCCAAAATAATTTGGTTCCCCAAAAAGTGGATCAAAAAATAACGTAGTGGGGTTCGGGGCCCGCTCAAGGGTTTCTAGATGCTCTGTGGTGCGATCTGAGGCAATTTTGACCACTTTAACCAGAATTTTTTGAGAAAAAGATGGTGGTGTACACAGTGCCTGCCTTTACTGCGATGTCGCTTAAAATAAAAAATATTTTAAAAAATGGGTTCATTTTTTTTATTGGGGGAGGGGAGGAACCATGGCCCTTGTTCTTCCCCCGGATCAACCCTTTGAAGGGCCTCTGAACCATTTTTTTTTTTATAATGTCACCCTCAAAGACAAGAACAATCATGTGTTACTGTTAAACTTATTCATGGTAGCATGGTTTTAGATAATTCCAGCCCCCCCCCTCCCCCCAGCGCTCAGAATCATTGGGAAAAATTGTTTTAAACAAACAACTTGGATTGAGGTTACATTTGGCCCCACGGAAAATGTAATATTCTCGATGCTGATGATACAAATATCTTGTGTTTATTGAAGCACAGAATCCTTCCTACCAAAAGTAGATTAAAACGGTACAGCTCATTAGACGCCGACACCTGTTCATTATGTAACACTCACAGTGAAAATTTAGAGCATCTCTTTATTAATTGTATATTAGTCATATTTGACACCTAATTGTTTGTCGAGAATATTATTCGCAAATACACGAATGATTGCAATTGTTGTCTATCTGACAAGACGGAATCAAGAATTTCTTGTGTTTATTTCTTACTGGGCGCCTTCACAGAGTGATGTGTCAGACCACATGTAAATACGTTACCCTTTGCAATTGTATAGATTACTGTAACACCCTGCACGTGTTCAAAGCGAATTTGAAAAATGTCATCCGTCTTGAAAGAATTAAATTAGACAACAGCATATTTTGTTTAATTTATACTAAAAACTCAGCCTTATGTGTCCTCGAAGAAAATGCACTGAGATTTGTCTTCTAATATTCGTTGATCCATCAGTCTTTTAAGACTCTTGTTTATTTGCTTCGTGTTAATTAAGAGTTGGTAAAGTTGTGTATGTCTATTTACTTGCAATCGTTTATTTGTCTAAGAGATTATAAACTTTGTAAGTTTTTTGTCTAGTGATGTGTCTCTTTTAACTGTAAAATAGTGTTTGTCTGTCGTAAAGTAAATGTATCAGTACAATAATTGTGAATTTGTCATGAAATAGAAATAAAAGGGGCCATATAGCTCCAATTTCATGTAAAGAGCAAATCATAATTGTGCAGAGAGACCTTTGCAGTGCATTCTGGGAAAGGTCGACCAACATGTTTCTCGCTGTTACCAAACAGCTTCTACTTTACTGTAAGAAGCAAGGAACATGCAGGTTCACTGTTGGGTAGTCAAAAAATACATTTTCTTGGCAATGCCAATTTGCAATAGCTACGTCGACCGTAAAGTCAAAAAAGGCAAACGCTTGCCTCCTTTTGCAGACACATCAATCAAGAATATGAAGGACTCAACAATGTATATGTGCTAAAAATGTACATATCACTAGTATTCCGATCTCAGTCCAATAAACAACTTGGAATTTCCTTCAATCATAGAGTACATCATAAAACTGAAGAACTTTCCTTTTCTGTACCTTCTTCTGTGTGAGTCGATGATAGTTACGAAGCTTGAAGACGGCTTCGTCCACAGCCACGAGGCCGACGTTTGTGTCCTCTTTAGCAAGGATCTCCAACTGAACGTTCTGGCCGCTGCGTTCGGACTTGTACGTGCTGCCCTCGCTTGGCAGGCCCAGGAAACTTAGTCCGATCTTGGCAAACACATTGGCAAATTCATATGAGGAATTAATTAACATAATGTTAAAGATAATGCAATGTACTTCCTATATCTGTCACGTCTGTTGTGTAGCTATTTAGACTTACGTTTTGGGTAGCAAACTGCATTGTTAATTGATTATGATGAAATACTTTCAATTTCAATTACGATCCTCTAAACAAAGATAAAGCAGGATTTGGCAACGTCATTATGGTGGTTTGCTTATTCATACAATGCCTTCTTTATCTGTAGTCGGTTTAGATGAAAAAATAAAAGATGGTAATACCATTTACACTATATTGGTAATCTAGCTAAAAAGACGAAAACAATACGCTCGAAACACGTGTAATTAACACAATTTCACAGTTGAGCAAATCGATGTGCTTAGAAAAAAAAATCAACAGAATAACAAGTCACGGGCAACGTACAGTGCATGGACTTTTCACTGGGTTTTGGATTCATGCTGTTTCCCGTGTTTGGCACATGTCCATGCCTATCCGCACAATGAAGTTGGTCCCAATACAGTGTTTAATATGCAACTCTGTTGAAATCACATCAAAGCCTGTGTATTCTGGAAATTAACGAGGTGTGTAGTCCTACGGGTTAACGTGCTTACAGGATTCTTGCATTTCTCCTCTACATCGATCAGGAGTGCATCAGCAACGACGTTGCCGTTTGCATCAGTGTAGTAGGCAACGACTCGCGAAGAGGGCGCCATCTCGTGGGTGACTTCGAAACCGAGGGCGGTGTTCAAGTTGACCTGGTTTTTCGCCCCTTTGTGCACTATTCGTCCCCCAGCAATGACCTTTGGAAAATAAAAGTTTTCCAAATAAATATAAGTAAGGAGTGTGCTTTTTTTGGTGCAATGTACACCATGGACCACGTGAGAATTTCGAGTGTATTAATTCACGCTTATTAAAGAAGTAATTTACGCAGAGTTTGTTTTGATATCGGTTTGCTCTTCACATAAGTGAATCATAAGTTACTACTTACGCAGGGCCGTCAAACAGCATGTGAGAAAAAAGTCAAAGTCATTTTAATATGAGTTTGCTCAATGTGAAACGTTCAAATCATTAGGTGTACGGTTAAATGACATAACAGATAATAAGAGGTATATGGTGACCCAAAAAACTTACGAAGTAGTTAAGTACGCCGACATTATCGGGGTGCGTTAGTTGCACTTCCACCGTACTCTGCCTTCCGATCTAGAAATGCAAAGATTGAAACAAATAAAGTAGTATCCATGCGTTTACGAAGTTTGTGTTAAAAATAAAAACGCTTTAAACGATGATGAACACAAGCGGTCCCAGGCTTCATATTCTTACTCTTATTGAATGACTACTGATTATTCCAAACCTTCTTAATGAAGAAATAACTTGATCACGCAACACTACTTACCGCTTAACGCTTTTTGTGTGTATGGTAAATAAAACATATGTTCAAACTACTTACTTACATACTTTCTTTACCTTTCATATACAGTAAATTATTCACTGATATGTGTATCATGGTCTCATTCACATAGTAGAATACGCAGTGTTTACTAAACACTGTATTGTCTACATTGAGCCACTGGTTCCATACATGCAGCTTCTATAGCGTCATCTTGTGAACCTACCCTTTGGACTCGTCTGATATCTCCAGAAGGAACGCGTACCACCAGGTACTCGTTATTGCTGGAAGCCTGAGCCAGTACTGTGATGGTGCCTTCTGTGTTTGCATTTACCAAATCCGGGTTATTCGTCCGCAGCTGAAACAGAAAAAGGTATCGTAGGTTTCACTTCAGTCATTTTTTTATGTCAGCGATGAAGGGGCATTCAGTCACCCATTCATTCCTTGCATACAGTAAAAAAATGTGATGTCAGAATAACACGATGCTGTACCTATTGCACTGGTGCTTCAATAAGGCCTTGATGCGCCAATGGGTGCTTAAACTTTGCAGGTCTCTGCATAGTTAACAAACTTATAGCTTTCAATTCACATGATTCAATTTGGAACCCATATATCTAAATGAAACCAATCATGGCTACTTATAAGTCCAAGGCGAGTTAGACTAACTATGCACTGACAGCGGTGATATATTTAACACCAGTGGTATCTAGGTCTACATAAGTCTTCACACTGTCGAAGTGTGACGTCATCTCCTCCCCAGGTCAGACTCACTTCCTTGACAACAGTTCAGATGTATTCCTTGACGACGCATTTCACGTTTACCACGATCACAGACAGCACTTTTGCATTCTACTTTTATTGAACATTTTCATAAACTAGTACCGGAAAATGGTCAAGTGCATTGCACCGGTCAGTTGACCTAGCTCTCAGTGACGTCACGACTTCGAAATTGCGTTTTGGTGTTTTCTTTTTACAGGTGGTACATTAATTCAGCAGTCGTGAAGTGTAAAGCCACTTTCACTGATGTTAAATACTCCAATAAAATTCACAGAAAAATGACTGGGTTTCAAGAAAACAGAGTCCGATTATTGGAGTTTACAATTCTTGCATGGGAATCCCAGCTTTTAGCCCAATATTTTATGATGCAACTTTAGCGATTGAACCCAAACACCTACCGTTATGGTGATTTCAGTGGCTGCGGCAGGCACATCAAGCCTAAAGTCAACCTCCCCCTGGGGACCCGATATCTTCTCTAAATGCTCCCGGCCACCACCCGCCTGAGCACCCGCCTGAGCACCCTCCAGGTCAACGCGCCTACCACCCTGCAGGGCCGTGGCTGAGGCGATCACAGGGACATCTTCAGCTGGAAGACCACTCATGAATTGAACATTGGCCTTTAAAGAAAATACAAAAGAGGTAACATATACTGATACAGAGGTCACCTCACCTAGATCATTATCATTCCAAAATCAATTTTATAGCTCATGAAAATAAAGAAGTTAAATTGACGTTAAGTGTTGTACCCATGATCAAAACGAAGACACATTGATGGCTTTTCTTTTTCAATTTTTATCTTGATTCTGATTCATTAATTTGGTAAAAACCTTAGGTCAATGCAAAATAGATTCCCAAAAACATTCCAGGACTTACTGACATACAAAACAAAGAAAATCGTTTCAGACTTTTAACTATTGTGCTGGTATAGTCCCTTTATGCTAATTGTGGTCATTTATACCCTTACCTGATGAATTACCCATTTCAAAGCTGGCCTAAATTGCTCCCAGTATAAAAAAAAAACAGGTTTGTTAAGGGCTCAGACAAATAGTCTGCTTCAGTCACAAGGTGGCGCTCTTTGCCCAACTCCAATGCATGAACACAACATTGTGTTTTTAATTTGCATACAATGTATACAATGCCATTATATAAATAATGTATAACAATGTGTTTATTGTTGGTGATAGTGATTTGGGGGGCTTTTGAGAAAAGGCTGTTGAAAAAAGTTTACTGTAACTTATTAACTAAAGAGGCGTATGTTGTTGGGAAAATCACATTGGGTCCAGCTATAGGCCACTCATCTAGAACCACCAATGCGACAACGTCAAGTAGACCAATGCATCATGAATATTTAACTTGCTTTCAATCATGCTTATACCCTTGAAGAAGGGCCTGTTTGAGAACTAAGAACAACATCAGTAATACATCATTTGAATATGCAAAAGCTGTAAAAATTGCTTTGGGTTGTTCTCTTTAAGCGCTTATCCAATCACGCTTCAGTACCTTTACTGAGAAAGACAAGCCTTTCTTAAAGTATCGCTGTGTGAGGTCCCAGTTGAACTTGTAGGGTGTCCTGCTGAAGGTGACCTGGGTGTTGTTGGTGTTGATGGTCTCGCCTGTGGCTGTGTCTGTCACGAAGGCCTGGATGACCAGCCGCTTGCCCATCAGTGTCTCAGCCCAATTCTCCACTTTCACGTCGTTCATGTCCAAGTCTTGGAAAGCCTCACCTACTTCGTTTAACTATTAACAAAAAATTAAAATAACTGCTCATTTGGTTGTGTTTTTAAGTTGGTGCCCCTCAAAAAAGTTTCAAAATCACAGCCCAATAAATAATTTGTCACCATAAAATCTGGAGGCGGAACTACTCACTTTTCAATGCAAAAATAACTCCAAGTGCACAGGCCTTTTCAGAATCATGAAGCCTTTGAAAAGATCGAGATTTAATTTGGTTCGGGGGTGGGGTTATATATCCCGGAGTTATGATATCATCTCTGCTACGCGGTTCGAGTTTCGTCGGCTTATGATGCGAATTGGGCACTGTACCCGTGTTTAAATCAGGACCGAAGTCACCGTAAATACTGTATTTATATATTTCAGATATGAAATATGGCATATGGCAAAAAAATCAGAAAAAAGGCCGAACAAAAATACGTGTCCGAAATCCGGGCCGCACTGCAGTTACACACATGTCATGCATGTACAATACACTTCATGCCCAATTTCCGGACACCAACTCCTGCTTTATTTTCAATTCAAACAAAATTTTACGATGAAAAAAAAATGGTCAGTGTTTTCATTGCATAAAATGCATGAATTACGGTTAGAGTAATGGAGTCATCAATAAAGAAGTTCACTTCTTACTTGAGAAAGTCGAGGGAAAAGTCCGAAAGACAAGTGCACCGTTCATGGTGCTTCAATCATGTCCATGATTCAACCACACAACTCCACTACTCCACTTGCATTCATACGTGGGAAAAAATCAGGCATTATAGTCTTTCTCTTCCAACAAATGTCAGTGAAATGTTTCGCTAATGCTCTCTTCGCTATTCTCGAGATAATCATCACGAGTTTTAAAACATTGCATTTGTACAAATTGTAAATTTGAAACCTCCGAAAATCGCACAACATAACGATTTTATCCACTGGATCGTTCACAAGGCTACCCGTTCCCAACCGGCCATGTGCTAGCGGACAGTACGGTGCGGTACGTACACTGGTACCATTGCATATCATCTTCACACGCACGTGCGACACAGTGATTTTCCCATGTCACCTGTCAATGTTTAACCTTATGTCCAGCCGGAAAAGGCTCCGATCAGTGTTATTGCCCGTGTTTCTACCATTGAAACACTCCAATAACGACTGGTGAAAGAGATTAAAACTACGTTCGCGATGATTTTAACGTGCCATTTCCATCGACATTTCTTCGAAATTATGATTGAAATAAAATGACATTTTGTGAAAAAATCGTTACAAAATCAAATTTTGTGGGACACACTGTAAAAAAATCGGAAATTTCGTTGGAAAATCCAAAAAGTCGGATTTCCGATTAAAATCGGAAAAGTTTCATCTCTGATATTTACATACCCGTCCTTCTTTCGACTGCAGGTCCATCAGACTTCCATCATCTTCTAACACTCCGTACTTCACGTAAAAGTTACCAACAACTGGCTCGCCAAATATGTACCTGGGAAGGGAAAGATTGAGCAGGGGAGAATGACGTGATATTAATGTAGGCGTATGTATATTCATGCAGTCGCACCACATACACACACCTTACAATACGGCCGTGTCACACTGCCACATTACACCCATCCCCAACACGGCTATACAGGGTGACCCCCCCCCCCAAAAAAAATGCAGCCCTTAAACATTTGCCTTTAAAAAACAAAGTGATCGGTGGATTTTTGTTTTGTTTTGGGTATCAGATTAAAGCTGAGAGCTTTAATCTTTCAGATACTGAAAAAGAAAATCATGAAAATAGCACTTTGGGTTGCTGAGAAAATGCCAATTATGTAAAAGTATATAGTCATTTTTCATCCTGTACACAAGTACTTCAAACAGTGAAACATTTTACTGTAAGCCTACTGTGCAATTATCATATATTTGTTCAATTTCTTTAGTATTTTGACATATTTATCATGCTGAAAGGGTTTAAAATAGGACTAAAAACGATGAGATACCTGTTCAGGTGCAAAATAAAAGGTTTTTCCATTAAATTCATTTGTACTCTTGTCATATTTTGTGCCATGTTATTTTGTTAGGATTAGGACATGCACAAATAGGTACAGTGAAAATCCCTTACTGTGGTAGTTTTTTTTTTGTACAGGATGAAAAAATGACTACTTTTACATAATTGGCATTTTCTCAGCAACCTAAAGTTTTTTTTTTTTTCATGATTTTTTAAGTATTTGAAAGAAGAAGCTCTCAGCTTTAATCTGATATCAAAAACATAAGATCCAAGATCCTTTTTTTTTAAAGGCAAATGTTTTAGTTCTTTTGGGGGGTCAACCCGTTTATACAGGCACATTTAACGGCTTTGCATGCTGGAATCAAAAGGCTTTACACTTTTAATACAGGACAATACTAGAGTTTGCAGACACGGCATGCGAGGTGATTTTACATTAAGCAGTATTCATGAGCGAATGGGGGTGTCATGACGACGCCATTTTGGGGTACAAAACACATGTGGATCCCAGGTAATGACATGATAATATATGATGGAATGATTCAAACATTACATTTCTACGATTAATACATTTTTAGATTGAAGTAAAAAGCTGCTAAATTGCTGATGGTACGTACCCAGAAAATCTCCACCGTGCCCCCTTTTGCTAAAAATATGGAGTATAAAGGATGGATGTTGGAGTCTTCTGAGAAACATTCACCTAGCTCTCTTGTGAGTACGAATAGTGAATCCGAGATTTTTTCACAAGTACAAATTAATCAAATCTCGTTTCGATCAGTTACACTGCAATGGCCAAAAAACAACATTGGGGGATTCAGGGGAATGATTCATTCCGCTACGAATATGGAGATTTTTTTCAGACAAACACTTGAGAGGTTGTCTGATCTTACCTTGCTGTTACTTTTGAGATGAGGTTCTGTGTTTCTGGTACAATATACAACGACTGCGGAGCTACTTCCACATAGAACTTCGGTAGTACTAAGGAGGCAAGGCACACATCAAGATAACCTTATGTTTTTACATGAAATGCTTGAAATGCGAACATTTATCTGACAATTCGCGTACTTATTTAACCCTTTATACCAGGACACGTTTTAAAGGGGGAGGGGTCTTCTAAGGACTGGGGAGGGGGAAAAATTCTGCCCTCATCTTAATGTTCATTTAAATTTGGCAGGGATTTTGGTATGCCAAAAATAAACATACTATAAAGTCAATCGGCTGCGCTACCGTGAGCACAAAAATGCATGAAACATTATTTTTTTTTAACAAAATGACAAAGTTTAATGATAATTTTGTGTTTAAATGGAGGCCATGGAAACCATGGACTTCCTACAAAATTTGCGTTGGTACCATATTATATTGAACCTTGATAAAAGTAAGAAAAAGTCCCCATTATTTCATGTAGATTGGCAGATGCGTTGCAGAGTTTATAGAATAATTCAGTTTGGGGAGTGGGGAAGGGGATTGTGACTATAACACGGTCCTGGTAGAGTATATAATAAGAATTTTGCGAAAGTCTTCTACCTCTAATCGTATCATTTGGAATAACCACCTTCAACAGTAATTGAAGGTGGTTTATAAAGATGTGCCCGCGGGCATACTGTTTTCCAATTAGGCGTTAATCGTTATACTATACGAGGAGTGCACCTCCACTAGGTCTTCAACGTCACAAACACATACAGACTGATATGAAAATCATGTCCCCAGTACTGATTTAGTAATTACAAAAGAGAGGGCGCGTTCCAAAATGTTAAACAGCATCTTTTCAATATGAAGAACCAGTAATGCCCTCCCTTACAATACCGAAAATTGTGCAGATTTTCCCCATGTTTTCTCAAGTAATATAGTATTCATTGGGCTCAAACATTTCCCTCTGTTTTCTCAAGAAGTATAGCATCCATTGAGCTCAAACACTATGCTTTAATGTATGGGATGTGGAGCTGCCAGACGGGGTAAGTTGTGTGAAAAGAAATGTGTAAATTATCTTGACCGTTTGATACACGACCTTTTTCTCTATAAAGCACTTCATTTCATCAATTTTGGCTTACCGTACTCCTTTGCCTCAAACTGAACAGTTGAGCTTGCCTTGAACTGAGCAGGGAAAGAGAGAGAAAACAAGCTGGGAGAGTGATACATCACTTCATACTCATAGGCAATAACAACAATGAGGACAACGCCAATGACAACACAACGGCATCATCAAACTAAACCTTATTAGATAGCACATATTTCAGCATTCCATCAATCACAAAAATACTCACCTGATGACCGTAGTAAGCACTCACTGACCAGTTCCCAAACACCGGGTTGGAAGGAAAGACAAATGAGAGAGTCAGGAATCCGTCTACAGGCCGTTGCTTGTATCGCTCCACGATTATATCGTCTGGACTGATAATGTCCACCTGCATCTATTTATAATAAAACAATGCCACAAACCACAGTGTGTTAATTAAAAAAGCCTATTATTATGAATCAATTGTGCAGTGAGCCGCATCAAACCCACCTTTTTGCATTGCTAGTTTCTGAGCAATACAATGTACCTTCAGGTATACGAAACTAACTTTTTAACAACAAATCGAATAAAAAAAGTGAGTTAAAGGGAAAATACAACATTTGCAAACATCAAAAAATAAAACTACCAAATCATTTTGAAATACCTTGCTAGACTGTTAGTGAATGACAGTGTAAAGCATCCTGTAAAATCATGGCACCCGGTATACTGTCATTTACAAGAAAAGTGGTATTTTTGTATCTATTTCCAATGCTGATCGGCCGATCAGCGTTGGAAAAAACTGTCTTTTTTTCAAATACTGGCCCCAATTGACCATCGCACTTGTTTGCAATGGATTACAAACCTATGAACGGGTCCGAGCCAGCTAGACTGGTTCCCTGACCTTACAATTCCCCAATGTATGTAAACTGCTCTGTTTCTTCTTATATGGAGTCAGGGAACCAGACTACAGGAACATGGTTGTTTTTCTTGGTTTTTATAGCATTTTCAAACCCCAAACCTCAAAAAAGTCAGTGTAACTATATTTGCTATATATTTCCAACCCCCCAATTCCATCCATTTCTGAAAATTACAGTAAAAGCAAATGATGTATATTCCCTTTAATATTGGGCTAATAATTTTTTTTTTGGTGGCGGATCATTTTGTGCGCAAAAGCATGCAAAACGGGAACTGCAGATGCACAAAAGAGACATTTTGTGCAAAGAAAACATTAAAACAACAATTTGTTGTAATAGGCCTATAAAAACGACAACACACAACCATAATATCCATGACAAACACAACCATCACTTCAACACCCACAACAACCACACCCATAGCATTCAAAGCCTATCCTATGGTAAGATGGGTAGATGGTAAGGTGGATGGTAAGGTTTTGTTTCAACGGGAGTCAAACATGGGCAGTTCATCGCATAAAGTGAAAAGTTGTCAAAGCCACGCTAAGTATTTAATTGCATGTAATTGAAAGCGTCTTGGAATTGAGAACTTACCTCATTATTGACGGGCACCATATCCTGATCAAGAGCCACCACACGAATATCCACTACCGACAAAGGAAATGTAAAATAATACGGTATGAGACTGTCAAGAAATACTATGGTTGACTTAAAAGTCTTTTAGAATGTTTGATTGCAGCAAGTATCGGTGTTGGGGGGGGGGGGGGTCTAAAGGAACGGTCGTCCACCTAAAATAACTTGGTATAATTTTCCCATCTACCCTACAAAAATGGTACTGGGTTGAGTTGCTGGATGGCGTTGAATCTTCGGATTCCCCTTCCAGAAGAACTTATGAATAAGAACTACCGCAGTTTCAAATTTTCTTTCCATCATATGTATTAATGGACATCAAGAAGAAATCACACTTATCAAATATTCTGGCAAAACATTTCACTCACTATAGGTCTCCCAAGAATTCCTTCAGCCTATGTTCTCGGTACATGTACTGTATATAGAAATCAGTGCTCTTACCTCGTTGTTTGGGCGTGTACAATGGTTTGTCAGTCTGGATGAAGACAAAGCCAGCCTGGTAGCTGAGAAGTATAACGCGACGGTCATCGATTGACAGTTGGGCTGTGTTGGCGCTGGCTACCAGTGTGACAAACTGCTGCCCGCTTGTCTGCAGCTGCGGCAACTGGTCTCGCCTGATGCGCAGGCGAGCCTCCTGTGACTCATCTGCTTAAGACGATGTGAAGATGGGATTCAAAAAGATGACGTTAAATCAGTTTGTAGTTTTGCTTATTTTTTTTGTCTGACCAATGGACGGGCAAACACACCGTACAACCGACGCATACCGACCGACCGATTAACGGACCAAAATATCTAGTAACTTACCAATGAACACACCAACTGACTAACCAACCGATTAGACCTACCCATCGATAACCGAGCAACAGAAAGACCAACCAACCAACAGATTGGGGAAAAAAATCGACCGACTGACCAACACACCATCTTACTGACCAACAGACTGATCGTCCGACAAACCGAAGAACCGACTGACTAAGTAAAGAAAGGCGACAGTCTGACCACGACACTAACGAAAATTGACAAAACCAACCAAATGACTGGCCAATCACCAACAGCTGACCAAAAGACTGAAGGACCGACCGACCGAAAAGCAACCGACAGACCGACCAACAGTTCAAACAGGCTGACAGACTGACTTGTAACAACCGGACCTCTGCAATTAAAATCTACAGGTAAGCGAACTTTTGACTGGCTGAATCTAGCAAATATATTTACCTACCTTAACACCAACAGACTGACCGACCGACCAACAGATTGGCCGACCGACTGGCCACCTAATTACCAGTAATAAATGTTACCATAAAATCATCATATAAAACTAGAGTTAATGAACCATGTTCCTCTTCCATATGCAAATATGAAAAGGAAAAATATTCAAAAAGAAAAGGGAAACGGTAACCATTAGGCCAAATAAAAAAGCAATGTTTATCATCCCCACCCGCTCTCTTTTTGGAGGCCGCCTCTTTTTTGTTTTCTTGTTTTTTAATTGAAAAAACAAAACGAAAAAAAAAAATGATAAATTTTAAACAGTGACATCATTTTGGCCTCTGTGTCTGTTGTATCTAGCCCATATAACTCTGGTATGCCATTTCCTGAGTCCAAGTGGCGGGCATTTAAAAAAAAAAGCGCGCGGCCATCTTGAAAAATAACCTGGCCGGTCGTTTTGGAAAATGGGTAGGGCGGCCATTTGGGGGAAAAAAAGGGCCTCCTTCTTCCTTGTTTTTTTTTTTATTTGGCCTTATACCGTTTGTACTCCCATCCAAGAACTCATCATATAATTAATGGAAAGTCATTCTTGTGCCTGATTTTTCCCACTAGTTATTGTACTTTAGTCATTTACTTTAGTCTGGCCCATACCTTGTCTCACAAAAACAGTCGTCTCCGAGATTCGATCATTGCTTCCAGTCAGTTGGAAGTACAGTGTCACTGGTATCTGGTTTTCCCCGGTCCCAAGGACACTGACTAGAATAGTTTCCTGTACATCCACACGGACCAGGTTGGGCGCTACTATGAAATACTGGGCCCTGTATCACAATCACAAAGATGAAAATAAAGTTACTTTAATCTTTACAATCGATATTTACATACATGTAATACTGGGAAACATTCAGCAACTATGTCAATGTCTATTGGGGTTCACGTGGCGCGTTTCGTAATAAGTTGACGTTTTGGTAGACAATTAGTTCCACATCACTGTAGATTTTAGGATCCTTGCACACACATGTCTATTATCAGGTCTTCAACAAACAATGTCCTCAGTTCTTTTCTTTTTCAAAGAACTCAAATCCACAGCGTTTCTTTCTTGCATTTGCTCAAACAATGAATAAAAAGAAGCACTTTGTTCAGCCATTTGCACAATATTGAAAGCAATTTGCATGATATTCTGGCACAATTGCAGTACCCCGCCACTCGATGTATGTGCACCTCGTACTCGTAGTCGTAGCCAGCTACGGAGTCACGGTTGATTGCCCTCAATAAACCTTCTCACTAGAGCTACATGTATTATGTGTCATGCTCCACTGCAGCACTCCCACTCCGTATAACCGGCAACTTACATGTAGCTTGATCCCCTCTAGTATCTTTGGCCAGCTCTAATGCATTTATATAGTGGATGTGCAATGCAAAGCACGTGAGCGCATCATTATGAGCGCGCCCGGCGTGCAATCTTCGAAATGCCCGCGCACTGAGTAGCCAGTCAGCATCGTTTACGTGTACACAACGGCCAGGGGTTAGTGAAGGAACGCGCACGCGCCCATGGAGTCGAGGCTGCCCAGCGTCCGGTGTCACGGTCTCACTTCTCCGGCGTGCTAGCTTCTCCAAGTTGGGAATTTCGCTTCAACACGCATGCACAAAATTGCGCAGCAGTGTTCACTTTCGCCAACTTTATGTGTGTGCTGAGTTCTTTGGGGTTGTACTGGTTCACGTAAGAAGTTAGGATGTTTGTATGTATACGTCAAAGGGTACCATCGAATCCAGACCTAGGCATGGTGGGGCGCGCAATTAACTCCCAACATCCTAATAACCAAAAAGACTTGAATGATGCACATTTATTTTAAACCGTGGTTGAACGTGGTTGCAAATTGGACATGCATGTGATGGACCACGACCGAGCAAGGAACACGCTTCTTAATTTTTCCTCAACGCAAACGCAATGACGATGGGAACACAAATTCAGAACGCTTGCAATATGACTTGACCCACAGGAAGTGTTACATAACGCATTCTTGGGTGTCCCTCACTGTCTGTTTGGACCGGTAGACTTTACAACAACAACAACACAGCCCGAGGAAAAGTTAGCACAGCGGACACATGAGCATGAATAGTGCTCATGTAACGCGCACTGTAACGTGCTCAATTATCCGCCAAATACACCCGGAGAAGCTGGCACGCCGGAGAAGTGAGACCGTGACACCGGTGTCGCGGTCTCACTCAGTTCTCCGGCGTGCTAGCTTCTCCGAGAGGGAAATTTCGCTTCAACACGGATGTGCAAAATTGCGCAGTGGTGTACATTTTCGCCAACTTTACTTGTGTGCTAAGTTTGGTGTTGTACTGGTGCATGTAAGATCTTATTTTGTATGCGTTATTTGCAGGGTACCAGTCGAATCCATGAATTTTCGTGGCGCGCGCAACTCCCAATAACCAAAAAGACCACGAGTGAGCAAGGAGTTCGTTCTTTGTATTTATTTCCTCATGAAAACACACACATGACACTGGGAACACAAATCAGAATGCTTGCAATGATGGAATGGCTTGACCCACAGGAAGTGTTACATAACACATTCTAATAGAGATCAATGGGTGTCCCTCCCTAGTATTGATGGACTGTGTAGACTTCAGAACACAGCCCGAGGAAAAGTAAGCACAGTGGACACATGAGCATGTAGCGTGCTCATGTAACGTGCACTGTAACGTGCTCAATTATCCGCCGAATCCACAGGTCACTCTCCCGAAATGATCCTAAAAATAGCACAGTGTCGTACTCACGCGTGCGCAATACTACCAATGAGTCCACATTTCATGGTATACAAATATTGAGTGGCTCAGCGTGGAATGGGAGGAATATTATCGCAAGGTAAAATCTGGACTTTTCCATTTCACGAGGCGAAGCCGAGTGAACTGGAAAAGTCCAGATTTTACCGAGCGATAATATTCCTCCCTTCCACAATTTAAAGCCACTTTATTTGTTTTATATAACTGACATATAGATCCTTGTCATTTTATATATTTGTTTTTTTAATACAAAACTGGAGGAAAATGTATTTCTCTCTTCCAAACGACCCCTTCACGAAAATGTTTGAACCCAACGCTGTAGCGCGGCTCTTTGGAACAGTACGCGCTACGCGCAACGCTAAACGCGCACACCAGCATGCATTTTGCACACAAATACCGCGTCATGATTCTAACTGTTGAATAGCATTTCCCATATTTGGGGTACGGGCTAGAGGTGTGTCATATGTCAAACAGCGCCCTATTGTGTCCGCCATATCTCAAAAGTGGAAACTGCATGACTAGAAGAAGGATAATTAGGAAAATTACATATCTACGCCATAATTCGGATCTTTTTCAAGTTTGCAATCTTGACAAGCCCAGGCAAAGTCGACCGTAATGATTGAAGTCACGTAGCTAGAACAGCGGTAACTATCACAGAGCGGCTTCGGGGAGGCAATTCGGTCCCTAGTAATTGTTTATCATTTGGTGCATTATAGGTCTGTACTTCATACTGTATTAGTATAATACTTCAATATTGAATACATTATAGACATTTTCGTATCTGAAAAAAAAATATGCCAGTTTTACTATTGTGAGTTTCCTAGCGTTATGCATAAACATAACGCTTAGGCCAAAAAAAAAAAGTCTCCGGTTTCTGGTATGCCATGCGCGTCGGCAAAGTGAAAAAGTTATTTTTTTCAATGAAAGATGATGTCTCAAAACCGCCAAACTCACTGGTTTGACGTGTTTGGGTTAGATTGGGTTATGGTCGAGAATAAGCTTTATGTGGCCTCTCTGGACTCCCATATATTTGCACTAAGTTTAGTCGGGCACCATTTGCAGTCATCAGCCGACATTTGAAGCAAAAAAAAATCAGGTTAAAAAAAAAAAAGCCGCGTCGCCGCACCACTTTTTGGGCAAGCTCCATACCAGAAACCGGAGACTTTTTTTTTTGGCCTTAGGTTCATCCTAGCTACATCTTTTTTTGCCTCGATCTGCACCAGTCTGTTTCGTTTTCCTTCATTTTTGTCACTTCGGTTCCCCCCGGAACCCAACAGGGGGATTTGAGTTGGGAACATTCTCTGGCAGGGTTGTTTATAGTGGTGATGGTTTCTCGCGGGGACAGATCATAGGTCAATCATTCAGGCGAAATCTCGCAATGGTCGTACCAGCATTGTTTATACTGTCTAGACATGACAGATCTAATCATTTCCCCCATGGGATGCCATTCTCGGAGGTACTCATGTTGCAGAGAATGATTCATCACGGCATGACAATGAAAACACTTGTCACTTTTGTTGGCATGTATTTTGGTCTCATTCGTTTCTTGCTGAGGCTTGGTAAAAAAAATGCATCGTAAAGGGTTGAATAGAATGCGGTAAGGTTGGAAGATTTGGCAGGATGAGGGGGTCGAACAATAATCTCCGTCACATTTTATATAGACTTTCCCACTGTTTATATTTGTCTTAAGACCGAGACAAACACAGTTTACTCAGAATTTGACCGAACTGAAGACATTTAAATGACAGTCAATTTCTTTGTTCAACTGTCAAAGAAATTATTATAATACACCTAGGCAGCTCCCTTTCTTGTTTATTTAAAAAAAAATCTCACCGTCTGATATGCTGAACAATAATCAGTATGTTAAAAACAAAAACCGGAAACATTTAAAAGCTTGCCCCTTTTTAAAAGTAACAAATTAAGCTGTACAGGCGATAATAAAATAATTAAAACGAACTGTTCATAACGGTTAAGCTATTCCTATTGGTCGAGAGCCCGTCACGTGGCTGGTCTTAAGCGGAAAAGACATGGCTAGCTGAGCCCAATTTCATAGAGCTGCTTAAGCAGAAAATTTGCTTAAGCACGAAGAAACATTGCTTAGTAAAATTAGGTTACCGGCCAAAACTCCATGTGATGTAAATTGCTTGTGACTGGTATTTAGCTGTTGTTTACTTAGCATAACAATTGCATGATGTTTTGGCCGGTAACCTGATTTTATTAAGCAAGACGTTTTTGTGCTTAAGCAAATTTTGTGCTTAAGCAGCTCTATGAAATTGGCCCCGAGTCGGTCTTAAACACTTTTCCAGTGTCACATAAAATGTGGACTCCTAAAAATCCAGTGCCTCTTACCATTTCATTGGATGAACGTTCACAATCATCACGTAGGCGTGCGCAACACTACCAGCGAGTCAGAATTTTATAGTTCTAAATTCAAAACGCAACGCCCCAGGTGCGTTCTGCGCGACATCGCGCAGAACATGCTACGCGCGCGTCAATCTCCATAAAAGGGTTGTTTACATCTTACTCGCCAGCTGAACACTCCATTATTTTGCTAGAAGGATGTTTCAAAAAGCATGAAGTGAACTTGTTGAACAAAACCGGGATTTTTTGAACGAATTATTTGATTTTTTTTTTACCGAAAAGGTATTTATGAATGGGAATAAATGTGTGCTCGGTCGGTATTTATCACTCTGTTTAAGACCGCTTAGAGTCTGGGTACTGATAATTATCCTCGCCTCCGGCTCGGGTAATTATCAGCACCAAGACTCTAAGCGGTCTTAAACAGAGTGATAAAAACATCTGGAGCACACATTTATTCCCTTATTTAATAATATATCTTGAATCATTTGAAAATATTTATTTACTTACTCTTCTTTGTTTACTTTCTTTATTCGGTACTTGAAACAGTTTATTTAATCAAAAACACTTCTTCAAAGGGCATTTTTTCGACGATCAGTTCCGACTGAAAATAATGTAGCATTCCATTTCTGCCTTAAGTAAGCGTTTTCGCATACCTTTTGTGTTCGAATGTGTGTAGACAAATTGTCTTTCCCCTGATGCACTGCATTTTAAAGTTGCAATTATAACCGTGCTCTTCAGCATATTCGAAATATATTCACGTAACAGATTTTTAATTTCAATTTGTACATGTATAGTTTATTACTGAGGAAAACTAAACTTGTTTTTTTTAGTTTGAACGTCTTCAATTCTCTGAAATGATGTTTTTAGTCTGGATTGCTTTGCGCCTATGACACACAAAAAGACACGCCTGAATTATTGTGATCCTCAAATAATTTTTTTTTTTTTTAAAGTAAAACATTCAACAACTTATCGAAAGCGGATTCTTTGTTTGACATCTTGTTCAAAATTGTATTGAAAATTGTTTGAAATACAATTCATAAACAGTTTACCAATTTCTGTTGGCCGAGATTCACACGGTGTAATACTGAAGAGTTACTATTCCCGGTACCACGGAAATACTATGGTTTAAAGTCTATCATGCACGGGCTATAACATGTAGGCCCACCAGTACTGCAGTAGGTCCCTTTGTGAGTACCGTACGGTATGTGATTCAGTAACTGAGAGACCACGATTTTCACACGACGCCGTTAACTTCAGGCACAAAAAGCGGACACAATTTACCAAGTAAGATATTCGGGTTTTTTGGGGTGGGGGGGGGGGGGCGGTTCGGTTTCAGATCGGTGTTCCTTGATTTGTTGTCGGGTCGGGTCAGGTCGGTTTAGGGAGTTCAGATCGGTTTCGGTTCGGATTCGGTATATATCTATATTGTTTAGGGTCGGTTTGGCCTGGTAGACCCGACTCGATGCACAACACGACTGTGAATATTCCAAGAAAACAATAATCTAGGATCTCGATTTCAATTCAAAAGTTGCCGAGTCATATTTTGAATTGCGCCTGAACACGTTCTCATTCAACCACATACACGATGTCACGCACTGAACCCGTTAATTTCATAGAGGCGGATCCAGAATTTTTTGCGGGGGGGGGGGGTGGTTCATGCCCGTCAGATTGTTTTTATGTCCGATTGTTGTAGTTGAGGACATGCGGACACATAGGTAATTATTATTGATATTATTTAAGTTGTGTGTGTCAGACTCAGAGCAGCGGGGTGGGGGGGGGGGGGGGCGGGTGTAAGACCCCCAACCCCTACCCCTCTGGATCCGCACCTCAATATTCCGCGCGTGTGTGCGCGTCGTGCCAACGCTTACGCGCACCCATTCACGGATTCGCCCAATAACAAACCAACTGCTATTGGAAATTTCCAAAACAAACTGACTCAACTTTGGACCTTCTATTGTTGTTTGCTTCAAAATAACAGCATGCCAGAATAAACATGTCCACATGGAGCTGAGTGCCATGACTAAGAAAGATTTTTAGCAATAATTTGGTCACTTACTCTTGGGATAGCTGCATATGATCTACTGCAACTTTAAACTGTTGATATAAACCTAAACGGTTGTGAACACTTAATTCCTGCACCACTGCGTTCTGCGCAACATCCATCGCGCAATACGCGCCGCGCACGTGCCAATCTCACTCACTCACTCACCCGCCGCCGCCGCCCGCCCGCTGGAATTTGTTACCCCCACTTTTGTTCACTTAATTTTACAGTTTAAATCTGGCGCGCAGAGTACCACACAGAGGTCCAGGGCTACATAATCAGATTAACGCTGGCCCTGTGTGGCTGTGCGTTCGACCCTAAAATGTGGCCCGGCACATTCCATTCATAAAATGGTTAAAACAAACCTATACATGACAATGTACATATAGGTTTCTGCACATATCCATGTAAAGGTATGGCTTATTATAGTACAACTTCTCGTCCGATTTTGTCAAACTTGATATAAACATCTTATTTCATTTTTGCATTCTTCAAGAAATGTGACGTATACACTAACGTGTACATGCATATACATATATGCATATATGTAGATATCCTCGCCACAAACAAAATGGTAAAGCCCAATAAACAAGTGCACGTTCTTTCCATCACAAATTCCTATAACTGCCTTGAAGTGAACAGTATTCAGATCCAAAATTACATTATTTAAAATGAAATTAACTCCTAAAAAGACCACAGTTTTAATGCCAGATAACTGATTTACAAATGGATAGTTTTTAAATGTCTTATCTAAAGTAGAATTGGAGAAAACGTGTCCTGAAAAACGGGTGATGAACAGAGTCCAAAACCACGAAACGCGTGGTTTGACACCCCTGTTGGTCATCACTTCAACCTGCCTAACCACTCCATTTCTGATATGATTTTGCAGGGCATTGAATCTCTTGGCCATCGCAAGGACTCAGTTCGCCTCAGCAGAGAGAAAGTGTGGATGAATAGTCTTCGAACTATTCAACCACATGGTCTCAACATCCAACTTGGAAATGACTAATCCTTTTCTTCCTCCATTGTCTTCTGTTACAGATAATCCATCTGGTCTTCCTTGTTTGTGTTTACCCATCTACCCCCATCTTTCATCCCTTTCCACCTCAATACTGTTCCCCCCCCACATCATCCCTTCACTCTCACACTCTTTGTCCGTTCCCACTCCCTGTGACCTTTGATCCTTCCCCTTTCTGGTCCCTCCCCTGTTAAACAAGACCCCTTGTGGTTTGCCATCTCCCTTTGTTTCTTTGTTCTCTCATCCACCCTCCCCTGCATCTTTCCACACCTTTCACACCTAATCCTCCTTTTGTGTTTCTTCTTTCAGCCCTGCATGTTTGTGTGCACCCCCATGTTAATGTATGTACCTCTGTCATTTCTGTTTTAGCCTCTGAAGAAGAACTTGTTAAGTTCGCAACGTCAGGCCACATTAATTTTAAGATTAAGAATCATAACAAGTGTTACATGTAAGGAAAGAGGACGAGCTAAGCTATTCGATTCCGTTTAACCCCGCACAATTCGATACTCTACTCAGGAGTTACAGTAAAAAGAGTCGACGCGAGGGCGCTCAATCGGTGCGTTTACACAGGAAAATGCTGAAAAGTTCACATTTTCAAAGCCGAAAGTACGTGGATTTTTTTCAAGATAACAAAAAATAACATATACAGTCGAGTCTCGTTATAACAAACTCGATCGGACCTAGCCAAATTGTTTGTTATATCAGAATTTTGTATTAAGAGGAACATCAGTCCCATTCATTGTGCACATAAATGCACAATCGGGACCAAGGCTTTATGTTTGTTATAACCAGAATTTTGTATTAACAGAGTTTGTACTAACGAGAGTCGACTGTACCATGAGAAAGAGAAAGAGTTAAATTGTACAGAACCGTTTAACCCCATTGAAAAAGACCGCATGGTTATCAAACTATGACTCGAAACGTCGAAAAAAGGAGCCTTTTTACGGGGATTCTTGCCCGGAAACGAGCCCGCACAGAGGTTAACAAATTCATATACGAGGGTGGATTTTTAGCACGTACTATCAGCGGATGCACATAGGCAGGGTAAATACAACTTGTGCTTTTTTGTTGTAATTTTCAGAAATGGATGTATTTGGGGGCTAGTATTGTATAGCAAATATTGTTACACTGGCGTGTTTGAAGTTTTGTATTCGTAGATGCGGCAGAAACCAAGCAAAACAATCATGTTCCCTGTATTCTGGTTCTGAAGATGAAATGGAGCAGTTAATAGTCGTCTGGGAATGTGTAAGGTCAGGGAACTAGTCTAGCTGGCTTGTACCCGTTCATAGGCGTGTAAGAGATTGCAAACAAAATGCAGACCAATTAAAATGGTAAATTGGGGGTAGTTTGTAAAAAAAAGAAAGAAAAAAGTTTTGTTTCTGGTCAGCCGACCAGCGATGGAAATTGATGCCAAAATACCACTTTTTTTTGAAAAAGACAGTGCACCAAGTACCATGATTTTAATTAGACTGTCATTCACTATTATAACAGTCCAAGCAGAAAGTGAAAGCGAGTAATTTTTATGCAAATAGCGCTTCACCCACTGGCTTTGGAATGCTGCAGAAAGCGCACGAAGGGCAGAGGACTTTGCGATCGCGGTCGCGCCAGAACCGTTGAGTTTGGAACCAGAAATTTCCACTTTTGAGGTGGTACATCTGCTCGATCTACCGTGAGTAGTTTTATTCGTTACTATAGATACCAAATTCTTGATTTCAGCGAATTTTGTTAATATTTTGTTGAGAAAATTGACGTTTGATTAATGATCTACTAGCGTTCTTTCATTTTAGACAACCCACAAATTGTCGGTGATTCGGATTAAGAGGGCTCATAACAAAGACGGGCCAATGAAATGCTGCATTTGTAACCCAACTTTCCGTGACTCGAAGTTTCGACCGAACGAATTAAAAGTCGTCAGACGGGCAACAAAGGCCCTCGTTAAGCTTCCCAACACGGGCTCAATGTAAAGCCGTGTGGATCAAACCACTTTCTTGTAGGGAACAACACAATTTCATTGGTTTAAGTTGCAATTATTGCAAACACGTTTTTTTTTAACACGGTTATGAATTTTTGTTTTATATAAATATAGGGAGAAAATAAAATAACGCTGTACAATATAGTGACCATATTCCCAAAAACCTAATGCAATATCTTACTTTCCATTCCTTCCATTCGTCTTTTGCCTGCCCTCCCCTTATATAGAAAGACCAAAGTTCTCCATGAAGGCATGTGCTATAGAAAACAATTACACAGATGACAGGTCAGGACGATTGACGAGTCAGAAAAACTCAATCGGTTACCATGGGCGTCGCCAGGATTTATATTTCTATAGAGGGGAAAAGCGCTCGGTTGGGGGAACAAGATTTGACGCTTGGAGACGCTGTTCATAAACGTTTACATGTATATACAAATAAAAAAAAAACATTTTATGATCCTTTCGGCAGTTCCTACAACTAAACATTAGACAGAGGAGTCGGAGCAGCAGCAGCGTGACTAAGCTGCCAGGGCAATTTAGTCTAGTGGGATTTCTGAAAAAAGGCTCTATTTAAGAATCAAGGTGCATTTTGGGGTAAAAGTTGGGAACTAGGCTTTTCGGCTTTCACCAAAAAATGTTACCTCGTCCCCAAGGCATCGAGCAGTGCGCGCCCACCACTACCTGCTCTTTCACCCTGGTATTGAATCATTCGCATGTGAACGATTTTTGGACACGTTTACAAATGAGGAATACAGTCTGGTGCCTGCCCGTGCGTTACATTAGCGTTTGTTTTGTATGCGGTTTCTGGGGTAAAAACACAATCAATTCGTCGCGCCGTGAGTTACGAAAACAAGATTGTTTTCGAAGTTAAAATGTTACAATCTTTTCCCGCCAATATGCAGTATCACATTTCATATTAATATGAGCAATTTGGAAAGGAAGGTGTATTTTTGAGAAGGCGTGGACGTTATTATTACAATGATCGTAAAAACACGTAATGCAAGTTGTAAATAACAACACTAAGAACACGATATAAATTCATTACTATCCAAATGCGGTATCGAGTCTGGATACAGGAAAAAAGTTTCCTTTCCAGGGCTTACTATTGGAAACGAGGTTGGAAATAAAGTAAGCACTGGGGACGAAGTTGCCAAAAAATGCCCCTTGATTCTTATACAGAGCCATTTTTCACAAAAGTGCCCTAGCAGCTTAACCGTAGTCACGCCGCTACAACCCCGACTGCTCTGCCTCATTATTTGTGTTTATCATAGTAATAGTATACTGAAAACCATAACTAAAATATTTCACATACCAATATTTCCAGTGATTAACATACAATTCAAATTGATCGGTTTGCATTTGTCAGGAACACGTTGGCGTCACGTGACCACAACATGCGAGTACATACAAAGGCATTTCATATAATCGATATGTAGACTTTTAAAACATTATTGCAAATTTTTTTTTCAACCGTTTAAAACTGGCCACGTGACGGGCTCTCGACCAATAGGAATCGGTAAACTGTCTTAGGTTTTTATGAATGTTAATTTCATGTATGTTTAGCAGTTGGAACTGCCGAGCGGATCATAAAATGTTTTTTGTACATAAATTCGTATATAAACGTTTATGAACAGCGTGCGTCAAAGCTCCCCCCCCCCCCCCCAACATTTCCAGTGCTTTTCTAGCCTTGACCAAGGCGTTGGGCTTATCGATTCGCCGATAAAAAAAATTCGCCGATAAGAAAATCCCTAATCAACTTGGCAAGGCATATTTGCGTGCACATATCGATGCCCGTACGCTGCTAGTGAGAAAGTAACTTGTACCATACAGCGAGGCTATGCTTGCACGTACGCACGTACAATGTACATGTACACACACGTACGTGTACTCGTACAACAGCCATGCATACGTATACACCCACACGCAGAACACAGTAGGCCTACATGTACATGTACATTTACTGCCTTATTACACCATGCGTACAGTCCGTACTCACGTGTGTGTGCTTGCTGGTTGTGTTAGCCGTTCGTACGGACAAGGGTCGTACACGCACGTAACCGCGTTGATTGTGGGTGCAGGGCCCGATTATCTCCCTCCGACAAAAAGCCGAGAGACCGCATTGAACAAGGCTAGTGCTTTTCCCATCTAAAAAGTCCTGGCGACGCCCGTGGTAACCGGTTGAGTTTTTCTGACTCGTCAATCATCCTGACCTGTCATCTGTTCAATTGTTTTCTATAACACGTGCCTTCATTGCAAACTTTGGTCTTTCTATATAAGGGGAGGGCAGGCAAAAGACGAATGGAAGGAATTGAAAATATGATATATTGAATTATGTTTTGGGAATGTGGTCACTAAATTGTACAGCATTATTTTATCTTCTCCCTATACAAAACAAACCTACATAAACCGTGTAAAAAAAATTGTCTGCAATAATTGGGACTTAAACCAATGAAATTGTGTTGTTCCCTACAAGAAAGTGGTTTGATCCACAGTGGTTTTGCCGCAAGCCCGTTAAGTGCTTTACATTGAGTCCGTGTTGGGAAGCTGAGCGAGGGCCTTTGTTGCCAGTAAGAAGGAGTACGTGATTGAATGGCATTTCCGTCTGACGTAACCATAATTCGTTGGGTTACAAACCAGCATTTCATTGTCTCGTCTTTGTTATGAGCCCTCTTAATCCGAATCACCGACAATTTGTGGGTTGTCTAAAACGAAAGAACGCTACTGAGACTAGTTTCAATTAGCACCGATGTGCGTACATGTAGTTATTCTTATGACGTCATATATGACTTTCTGAGTTTTTCATTAGAATTCAATTCTAATGAAAAACTCAGATAAGTAATTCAAGTTGAATTACTTATCAGTCGATTTAAATGTAGATTATGTCACTGAATCATGGTTTGAGAATTGATAATTTTATATTAAGTCAGTGGAATTTTATGAAGGATGAGGTCAGAAATTGTTATGTCTGTGCATATGACGGTTATTTTTATGATTTGGTTGACCAATATGCTGTTTATAGTTACAGTGATTATTGTTGCAGAATGTAGAAGTTTTAGGTTTTGAAATTATAAATTTCAGATAGCTCAGGGTCAGTGCGCCAGAGTAAGGCGTTATCTGGCATAGCCTGATCGGCCGATGTTGATGCTCGCGATCCCAAGAAAGACCCTACCCCAAGCCACACGGCGCGCCTGCTTGTTGCATCTGAGTAGGAGAGCTGCCCGCTCTCTGGAGGGTTTTAATAAAGACATCCAAGTCCAAGGGACAGCCGGAAACCAACCGGAGGAGCCAGCAACGCGTGATTCGCGAATATATTGGTGGGCCCACCCATGGATGGCCCACCATACTTTGTTAAGTATTGAATTGAATATTTGAGTTGAAGTGTCAAGATCTTATTTGAAGTGTTGATTGAAGATTTGATTTAAAGTATTGATTGAAGATTTGACCTGAAGTATTATTTGGAGATTTGATTTGGAAAGTTTGATTTGAGGAATTAAATTGAAGAGTTGAAGACCAGTGAAAATCACATGATTTATTCAGAGGAGATTGTATAACATTATTTGTTTGGTATTTCTTGGTGTTTTCTTTTGGGTTTAATTTTGTTCCTCGTTATTCCGTTTACTTGATTCATACCCAGTTAAGTGTTTATTTGTTTACTTTTCATTTAACATTTTGATTTGTTTATTTTCTAGCTTATTTGGTTTAATTGTTTATTTGATTAAATTCTTTTTTTGAACTCTATTACTACGTTTTACAGTGTTTTCTTCATAGTATTGTTGTTTGTTGGAGACAAATGTCCCGAAATTTTAAGTTTCGCCGCAGCCTTTAATTGCGCGCGTGACACTTGTTTTTGACTTTTTGACCAAAAGAGCTAAATGCACCGCTATCAGCGTCCAAGCCACTTATAACCTACCAGGCACATATTTATTTCCTTATAAAAAAATTGTTTGCCAAATTTGATTTCTTTTCTTTTAATGATATTATGGGGGTTAGATTAATTTGTTCGTAATATTATTTGTGACCTTGCTCAGTAGTGTAAAACAGCCTGCAAAACATGCATACAAAAAAGTTAAACGTTGCCACCATATCAGATATTGAACACATATTCTACTTACGCTTGTGCAGTAACCAGCATCTGCAAGGCTGCAAAGAAAATCAGGAAGGCTTGCATGATGATACGTGTCCTTCCTGTCTTGGTTCAGGTCCACGTAGGGTCCGAACGATTTTTATTCGAAGCTTTTCAATGTGACTTTTAATCTTCAGCAGACCCTATGATCAAAGCAAGAAGAGCTGAGACTTGGCGTCGTTGCGTGCCTCGATCACTGTAAGCACGAATTATCCCCTCAACAGCTCAGCGTAACAAAGTGTTCACCGGCCTACTGCGCTGTGGTAACAACACTGGTAAACGCAAAGCAGCTGCGGTCTATGCCATCGAAGTGCAGGCACATCGCCTATGGGTCGTGATCTTTCCCGGATCTTCCGGGAAAATCTTGGGCTGTACCAAGTTAATGAAAGGGGCTGTAAATGCTCTCGGAGGGGAATATAATGAGACCCATGGCAAAATACGTCGCCTTGAAACAGCAACACAAATACCGTGGGGAAAAATATGTAATACAGAAAAACCGTAACTTGTTGAACTGTACAATGCTGCAGATATTATGATTTGATGTTTCATAAAGCCCCTTGGGCAGGCGCGGTTCTAGGGGGGGGGGGGGGGGGGGGGGGGGGGGCTGGGGGGGGGCTTTAGCCCCCCAAAAATTTTGTCTAGCCCCCCCAAAATAAATAAATTCCGTAAAAAACGAATTGCATTAGCAAAAAGAATGATTGTGATGTACATGCGAACGGTCTCCCCTAAAGAAGAAATAGCCGTGACAAGGGTGTTTTAGTTAATATATTGTGAATGATTTTAGGATTTTATTGGCGCTCCCCATTGAAAATATGGCATGAGCCCCCCCCCCCCCCCACCACCTATTGATTTTCGGAGGCCTAAGTGTCTGGAAAAAATAACCGGTCAACATTTCAGCACGCCTCCCTGAAAAATATTCTTGATCCACCGTGCTATAGCCCCCCCCCCCCCCAAATATTGGTTCTAGAACCGCGCCTGCCCTTGGGTTATAGTTACAGAGTAATGATTTGCATCATTTCAATTTAACCGACTCAAACACTAACACACATTAAAGGTATATGTTGGGGTCCACTTTTCCTTCCTCCATCGTTGCATTATAGTCTTCACAAAAACCTCAACAAATCATGTTTCATACTTCACAGAAAAACAGTTTGCGGTATATTTTTTTTTCTAAAAAGTATTTTGTATATAGTGGCTCTCGCATCCCTGGGCGTGTATGAGTTCAGCATCATCTCTAAAGAAGCCATTTTGATCCATTCTTGATTTGGTGAACCTGCTTTATTTAATCCAATATTAAACAAAGCGTATTGACATTTTCATCATTTTAAAAAGCATGCTACTTTCTACGAGTGATCTATAGAGTATATTCCCTTTGAACTACTTAAAAAAAGTTCGTTTTAAACATGGCGTCAAATGCCGAATTTCGTGGAAATCAAGGTTTTCCTCGTGTCAAGACCCCGGACCCTACCTTATGTTAGGGGAAATCCCATGCAGCAACATTTAACGATAAACCCATGCAGAGCCTTGAAATGACATCCGGGAGAGTTGGAATCGGCGCATATTCCTCCATGGTACGGCCAAGTACCCCCTAGTTGAATAAACATCTGTACAGGCAACTATTGGGGAGGCCAGTTACCTTGGGAAATAAGTTGGTCCAAGGTTATTGGGGCTGCTTGCCGCACGTGCTGCTCGTAAACCCATCGTGTCATTGGTCACGAAGTGAACATCAACATTAGTTTGAGCGAGTTCAAAACCAAAACCACATGTTAAAGTGGGTGTATGATAACATTTCGGGGCTACATTTTTATCAGAATGAACAGAAGTGGAAAAAGTAACATTCTATGATGAGCTATCCACATGAATTGACAGGCAATATTTTCATACAATTGGCTTTACGTCCGAAATTTCGCTGCTTTTCAATGAAATTTAATTGCTACACAGGATAGGTTGAGGGTAAATAGAGTCGTGGTTTCAGTTATATCAGAATGGTTACATATATAAGATAATAATATTCTATCACAGACCCCGTGCAACCCTCTAAACTAGCTGGTGGAGATGCATGGATGACATCTTTCTTATTTGGACACAGGATAAAGACACATTTAACACATTCATAGAGTTTTGTAATTTCTTTTCATCCCACAATCAAATTCACGCACCCGATGATCGTTCCTTCCTTGATGTTCTCGTCCACTTAAATCAAGGTTTCCTATCAACGGACAATATATTCTCCAAACCCACAGACAGTCATCAATATCTCTTCTTATATTCATGCAACCATTAAACCAACATACAAAAACGAGCCTACCCCTAAAGCTAAGCTTGCTCACCGACTTAATAGAATATGCTCAGATCCTGTTTTTCCAAACCCCAATGGTCACTTTGAAACAGGCCCGTCACTCAAAAACATGCTCGTCTCCACCTCTCTCAAACCCTACTCCACACCCGAAAGGCTTTTTGAAATGTTCAGCCAATTAAATGATGCATAACCTGCTAACCGTGATGCAAAAAATGACAACCACATCAGCAGTACTTGAACGGGAGAAACATTTCCCATTAATAATTATGCCAAAGTGCCGAAAACATAATAATTTACCATCATCACTTCTCCCCCACCGAAAATTCGATCCGCCCTGGCTTCCACATAGTTTCTTTTGAATATTTTACACCTCACTTGATTTTCACAAAGACAATGTTTTTCTGTACACCGTAATTCAATTGTTGCTTCTCGGAGGCGGGCCAGGTGTGGGGTGGAAAATGATAAGTTATTAAAAAGAAGAAGAAAAAAGGACAGTTAAAGCTATAGTCCATCACTTGCAGCCATCCGAAAAAGTAACTGGCGTATTATTGTTGAAAAACATACTTGGTTAAAAGATAGTAAGTGCACTAAACTCCCTGTGAAATTAATCTTTCTGGCAAGCTACCATTTTGAAGTAATCAACGAAAGAAAGCCTTTCCTACGGTGCGTCTTAAGACGCACCGTGGGAAAATTTGAATTAGTAGTTCGTTTTGTTATTCGGCGCACTGAGCGCGCGCAAGCATTGGCACGACACACAGGCGCGTGCGGTTGCTATTGTTGCGTTCCCTAATAGCAGTTCATGAAACATTTATTAGAGTCAACAATAATTCAATAAGTTGGAGGGAAACAGAGCTTTGGGGTGACAGTCACACATGTCAATACACTGATTTATTCATCTCATCACTTTACATAACTTTGTTAGATTTCATCAACCTATAAGGTTTCTCCTTTTGATAGTCTTTGGTAGCGTTATAGAGATAACAGGTTGGTGTCTACAAAGTCTATACATGTACTATGTACAATGGCAAAACCATGTCAACCAATACGAACTGAGTGGGCACCGGCACGGTACGGGTTATCGACGGTCAGACCGAAGCGGGAGCGGTCCGCTACGATGACCGGGGAGGCAACGACAACTGGACGGGGCCAGCAAGTGTACCAGGCCGCACTACAGTTCGAACCAAAGTGTGCATGTGGCGTATCGGGTATCCAAGGTCAATCGAGGCACTCTGCACCAAGGATAGTGTTTATGACAAGACCGGGCTAGCATAGCTGAACTACGGGGGAAATGGCTACGGGGAGCCGGCTGGCCACAGCGGGAGCGGTCCGCTGTGGTGACGGGGATGAACTAGCTCTGGCTGGGCTTGAACATCAGACAACCGCACAACATGTTCAAGCTAAGACTAGCAGTCCAATGGCCATTCGAAACCGCACAGCACCATTGGGACTAGTGTATTACTATTTCACCAGCTTCTACACACTCCTCAAGGGATCTAGGAGAAGGATGCTTCATAATAACACTAGTACTAGTGATTGCACTATTACTTCACCGCGCCTCAACCACCGAGGGAGGCCGATGCTTCGTAGTGACAAGAGTCGCACAACAATCGGTCTGTCAGAGTCGAGTTCGTCGCACATCATACGATTTACCGCACAACATATAAGTTCGCCGCACAACTTTGGGTTTAGGGTTCGTTCGCACTACATTGGTTTCGTGGTTCGCCGCACTGCCGAAAGTGAGGAAAACCTCCGGTATTTATAGGCAGTAGAAGTCTCGGGATTAAATAATGCATGAGCACTGATTTAGGAATTAACCAATAGTAATCTTCCATGTCTTAGGGTCACATGACTAGTCACATGATTTACTAAGAGTGCCTAGTGCAAGAGACTAGAAACGTGTGCATTTACATAAGGGAAAACATGGAGAGAGGCGTGTGCAAATACAGAGAGGGATGTGTGCAAATAGTTAGATCAGAGTGCAAAAGTGTTTACACAACATCTCGAGCAACCTTGATGGAGTGAGTGACAAGCTAAAAGGTTACTGTGTCACAGGTTATTGACACCGCAGGATGTCTTACCACGCCCAGCTACGCGACCACGCAAGGGTAACATTCCATTCCCTCGAGCTAAGTACGGGACTGGAAAACTGGACCGAGAACTCCAGTTAGTGTTCATGGGTAACGCACGGGGGAGAGAAATGCTGCGTGCCGCTGAGCAGTCTCTCGGAGATCGCCAAAGCACGCATGCTATGGGGAAAGGAACTTAGCTCGCTGGGGCGAAGGGAGGTGTGGTCAGTCGCGCACATGTACATCGCTACATGAATAATGCATACAGTAGCGCGCGTGGTATTGCATCATGCGCTGTGCTTGGTAAGAGACCCTGGGAATAAAAGTGCAAGTTGGCAATTTACGATAAATGGGTAAAATATAGGAACTATAAAAGACAACAAGAAGATTGTGTACTTCATGGACAGAGTGAATCTTGAGGGCGCTAGATTTCCATAATCAAGCATTCTGGTTCGTAACACTATTCCCCCTCAAGTTTTTACAACGTCCTCGTTGTAACCAAGAGGAAAACATTAGAGTCAATACAGTTATTTGAAGTTGGCTCATAGAAACTCCAGTTCATGAGTTCAGATCGAGGTAGAATAGTGAACATAAAAAACACGAATTACGCAGGGCACAGCATAATTCGTTGAGCAAAGTCTAGACTTCTTCTAGAGTTCGTGGTGACTGTCACTTTTTGATGTTGTATCTAAACTACTTGTAATAGAACTAAATTCTACGGAGACTAAAACCTACTAATTCGGAAAATACAAGAAGGAAAATAACATAAACAAAACAAGAGTACACTGTTCGAGTTCTTCAAGTGTCAGCGACAATGTCCTTGGTTAGACACACTGTGATCGCAAACACAGCTGTTGCGTCCGGATTTATGAATGGACGGTCACTGCATTGTTTACTTCCGCATTCCTGACCTTAGCGGGGTCAACAGAAAACGGACATGCAGGGGGCTAGTCGATATCTACGAATCTCGCTGGTGTACGCCTAGTGCGAGAACTTCGGCGGATAGTGGGAGTGTTCGTTGCAGGTTTTGTGGGGGAAGCGTTGACTGCAACAGGTAGTTCTGGGATACTGTTCTGGGCTGTCGAAGGAATGGACGGCGTCTCAGGCGGAGGACAGTTTAGGCGCAAAGTCTTCTGCAAGTCTGTCATCCATTTAGGGACATCATCGCTGTGGTACTGTTTCAGTCGGTCATGGTGAAGGATTTTGGTTTTCCCCCGTTGCTTTGACCGGATCTCAAACAGCAAGTCACTGAGTTTCTTCTGAACGATGCATGGTCCTTTCCACTTTGCTTGTTTCAGTTTTGGGGACAACCCAACAGTTTTAGTGCTGTCTCTCATGTACACCAAATCACCAACCGTGTAGTTATTTTGGGATACACGAGCGTCATGGTCCCTTTTCTGACGAGTGGCTGACTGCCCAAGGTGTTCACGTACAAGGTGATGAATTGTCTCCACCCGCTTCCTTAGTGAACTGACATAGTCACATTCATCATGTGGCTCTTCGTCCGTAGCTGGGCCGCCAAGCACAAGTTCGATAGGGGTATGGGTTTCACGACCGAACATGAGCATGTTTGGTGTGTACCCTGTGGTTTCATGCTGGCAACTTCTGTAGGCTGAAGTGAGCAGCGGGAGGTGAACGTCCCAATTTCGTTGGTTCTCGTCAATGTAGGCTGAAATCATGTTAACCAGTACATGGTTAAACCGCTCAGCCTGACCGTTCGCTGAAGGATGGTAGGGAGACGTTCTTGTTTTGTGAATCTCCAAAAGTTTGCAGACTTGCTGAAACAATTTCGATTCATAGGTTCGACCCTGATCGGAGTGAATGTCAAGTGGAGCACCATATCGGGAAATGAACTCGTAGACTACCTTGTGGGCTACTGTCTCTGCTGTTTGGTCGGGGATCGGGTAGGCTTCCATCCATCGGGTGAACTGGTCGCCAACAAGTAGGATGTACTTGTTTCCTCGCTCTGATACGGGAAGGGGTCCCAAGATATCAGTGACGAGCCTGTCCATAGGCGCGCCTACTCGGTAGTCCTCTAGAGGAGCTCGGGGAGTTTGGTGTGGCCTTTTGCGGGCACCACACTTGTTACACTTTCTGATCCACTCACGGACGGACTCCTTTAACTTATACCAATAGAACTGACGTTTGGTCTTTGTGATTGTCTTCTTGACACCAAGATGAGCAGATGTTACGGCATCATGGGTAGCGCGTAACACAGTACTTTTTAGCTGGTCGGGGACTACGAGCTGAAGATATGACTTCGTTCTGTCAGAAGTCACCCACCGTTTGTACAGTACACCGTTCTGCAAGACAAGTTGTTGCCATAGCAACCACAAATTTCTCGTTGCGGGGCTTTGGCGAACCACTATGTCTCTACTGGGTCGCTGGGGTGATTGGTCCAACTAATCAAGTACAACTTTCAGTTCGGGGTCTGCTCGTTGCATTGCAGCAATCTCCTCTGATGTGTAACCGTTAACCCAAGATGAGTGATGTCCAGCACTGGAACCGGTGTTAGCGACCATGGGGGCATGATCACTTGAACCATCACTTTCTTGGTCGTTTGGCTCGTCAGTAAGATTAGATAGTTCTGCACTTTGCGATCCGGCACTTGAACCGGATTCTGCATCTTTATCGGGGACACAGGGCGAGTCGCAGTTCTTTTCTTTCTCACTGAGTCAGGGGAATTTTTAGCACGTTTTGGTCGTGTTGCCCGAATGGCGGCGGACGTGGGGTGTCCGGGAGTTTCTCCAATAGGGATGGCTTTGTGCGCAAAACGACTATTGAACTGTCCATCGTCAAAGTCGCCGGTAAACTCACTGCACGAGCGCCAAATGAGTTTACCTAAGCTGCACACAGGAACCAGTAGGAGGGTTACCATCGTTGCCATCAGTACGAGGACTGTCGCAAAGGATAAGGGCTTGACCGTGTCGGAGATGACGTCACTGCACGGGGGCGGGACGGCAGTCGGCTTGGTCGGAGGGGGTTGAACTTCAGCAGAGTCAGTTTTGATGGTTCGGGTTGATAAGGGGATTACGTTGTCGACTTTATTGAAATCAGACCATAGTTCACTTTTAGCGACGCACTTGTCACAACCGCCACACGGTAGTTCAGTGAGAATGGTTCTGCCGTCGTAGCACGGGCAATCGTCAGGGTCACACGGCACCCTGGAGAGGGCATCTGCGTTGCCATGTTTCTTCCCTGCACGATGTTCAATCTTAAAGTCAAACTGGGCCATAATCTGCAACCATCGAGCCATCTGGTCAACTGGATCTCGGAAGGACATGATCCACCGAAGAGCACTATGGTCGGTGCGTATTAGGAACTGCTTTCCTAGTAAGTAGTGCCTGAAGTATTGGACAAAAGTCACAATAGCGAGGAGCTCTCGTCTTGTGGTGCAGTATCGCCGTTGTGTCTTGGTCATTGACCGGCTAGCGTAGGCTATCGGTCGTTCTTCTTCTCGTTGGGTACGCTCACACCACTGGAGCTGTGACAGGGTAGCGCCGATACCAGTATCGGAGGCATCGGTGTCGATGATGAAAAGTCCATCATTGTTGGGGTAGGACATGATTTCATCACCGGTTAATGCGGCTTTTAAAGTGTCAAAAGCCTGCTGACAGTCAGGGGTCCACTCAAATGTCTGTCCGGCCTCTAACAGACGATTTAAGGGGCCAGCTATCGTCGAAAAACTTGCGATAAATCGGCGATAATAAGAGCACAGTCCAAGAAACGAGCGCACGTCGGTGATGTTCTTAGGTGTTGGCCAGTCTTGCACAGCGGAAACTTTGCTGGGGTCAGGTTTAACACCATCCTGGGTAATGGTGTGTCCAAGAAAAAGGAATTTCTCGCGGAAAAGTTCACACTTGCTTGGTTTGAGTTTGAGTCCAGCATGACCAAGCCGCTGCAAAACCTCATCGAGTCGCTGTATGTGTTCTTGGAAAGTGGAGGATAGGATGATGACGTCATCAAGATAGATCAGTAGAGTTTTCCATTGCAAACCTTTAAGCACGAGTTCCATACAACGCTCAAAGGTGCTTGGCGCGTTGCAAAGACCGAATGGCATAGTTATGTACTCGTACAGGCCACTTCTGGTCACAAACGCGGTTTTGGGGCGATCTTTCTCCTTCATCTCAATCTGCCAGTAGCCTGACTGCAGATCAAGTGTGCTGAAGATTTTGGTTCCGCTGAGGCAATCTAAACAGTCATCAACGCGGGGTAAGGGATACGCGTCACGGCGCGTTACATTGTTCAACTTTCTGTAGTCGACACATGGGCGAGTTGTGCCATCCTTCTTGCGCACGAAAACCATTGGCGAGGCCCAAGGCGAAGTTGACTCCTGGATCACACCAGCCTTGAGTTGGCTCTCAAGAACTTTCTCCTCCTCACCCTGGAATGCCTTAGGGGGGCGTCTGGGGGGCTGGCGTATAGGACGAGCGTTTCCGGTGTCAATAGTGTGCTGTACTATTGAAGTTCTTCCCAAATCCTCTGCGGACTTGGCAAATGTGTTCTCGTGTTTGGCCAAAAGTTCGCACAATGTTTTCTGCTGCTCGGGAGACAGATCTTCACAACTCCGTTCGTAAAGTTTTTGCAGACCGTCTGACCATTGATCAGAACGTGTAGGGGAACTTGGGGCAAGGGGGGTATGCGTGTCGACAACAGGCGAAGTTTGGTGTGCATGTACTCTACACGCACGCATCACACGGGAAATGTGATCTTCATCGCTGTTTTCATGCTCGGCTATGAGTTCTATCTCATCAACGTCACGCAGGTAACCAAGTGTTACACCTGCATGAAGTTCAATGTTCTCGGGCGACGTGTTCATGAGTCTGACGGGAATGCCGATGTCTTTTCGGCTGGGGTCAATAAGGGAACTGCCGACCACGAGATTGTGAGTTAGACTGTCGCTTGATGCTGGCTCTACAATAGCAAAGTTCGAGCCGAGTTTTTGAATGTCGGCGACACCTTCCGCTATCCATTCACTGAATGCGGGGATGACGGTTTTTTCCTTTAGCGCAATCTTCATGACACATGGAGGGGTGCCCTTGATTGTCCACTTGAACCAGTTGCCGGCAATTTTAATGCCGCTGCGTGCCTCCAGTACACAGTCAAAGAAATACAGGAAGTCATAGCCCAGGATCCCTGAATCTCCAATTGGTGCGACATACGCGTCCCATTGAAATTGTTGCTGGCCAATATCAATACGGATAGGGGCAATGCCTTGGATGGCAATGTGTTCATTGTTCGCTGTCTGGAGTTTCAACTGCTCACATGGGGGCTTAAGTTGAGGGCGCTGTTCAGCGGGGATGCTGTCGAAAAGTTCCGAAGAAATAACGGTAACTGCAGCTCCTGTGTCGACTAAGAGTTCGGTCTCTGTACCATTGATTTGCACCTGCAAAAATGCAGAAATGCCTTGGAATGGCTGTCTGGCCATTCTGATAATGTGTTCGGGGGGTTGGACCGTTGCCAGGCCGGACGGCACGGTCCTAGTTAGTTTCCCGCCGTCGGTGGAATGACGACGGTTTCCTTTGCCGCTGGATTGAGACACTTGTTAGCGAAGTGGCCCAGTTCACCACATTTATAGCAAGTGACATCTGACTTGCCCTTGCTATTGTTGTTGTCGGCGGGTTTGGCAGTTTTTGGTTTGCCGGCTGATCCATTCCCCTTGATGAGCTTGACTATGCCAGTCAAGCGACGATCGAGATTGTCCGAAAACTGCTTCATCTGCGTCTGTGTGACGTATGCCTCCTGCTTCACAGCATTAGGCGTTGGTGCAGTTTCGGCGGGTTGGACAGCATGGACGCGGAGGGGGGGTTTTCCTGGACTCATGTTCTCGCGAAGACTCATGAAATTTTCTACAGCTGTCCGGGCTTCTTCTAGTGTTTTGGGGTTGGTCATGCCGATCGCAACAATGGTCTGCTGATCGGGCAATCCCTTCAGGAAATGTCTCAGGGCTATACTTTCTCTAGTGTTAGTATCGGCTGTGGGGTACCCCCGCATAACTAGGCGGCGAATGTCCGCCACATATTCGGTTAGACTGTCTTTGGGGGCAAGTTTCTTGCTCTCCAGTAGAGCAAGCCAGGTATTTTGAGTGCGCCGCTCAGCAAAACGGCTCTCTAGCGCCGATACAAGTTTGTCAAAGTCTTGGTGGGTTGAGGGATCGAGTTGTTGAAAAACAAACTCGGCAGCCTTGCCCTTTAGACTGCTGATCAGTCGGAATTTCTTTTCCTCGGCTGACCACCCACAGGCCCCTGCTAGACCCATGAATGGACGGATGAACCCCTCCCATGCCCCGGTCCCATTGAATTCTCCCTGCCTAGGAAGAGGCACATTAAACATTTGCGTTGTTTTTACGATTGGGGGCACTTGGGAAGGTGACGGCACAACAAGTTTGTCTGCCAGATTATTTGTACTGGGGGGACTAGAGGACTCTGGGGTAAGATGCACAGGGGAATCATCAGCAATCCCCGGTGACTCGCCGGATGACGACTGAGGTGTTCCTGGCGATGGCATAGAGGGCGTGCTTGTCTTAAGCAGTGACGCTGCCCGTTGCTCTGCCTCAACAGCACGCTTTTGTGCCTTCTTAAGTTCTCGTTTCAGAGTGTCCAGCTGGTCTGCTTCATCAGGCCGCAACGATACGGAGCCGAATGACAGCTCAAGGTCATCTGCTTCTGCAGAGGCATTAAGCCTACGCGACTTACGATATTTTGTTGGCATGGTGTATACAGGGGTATGGCACCACGAAGATAACGTGTATAACCTCGGTCGAGCTGTAATGGCTGGCTATGTTGAAGTTACTAAAGGTGTAACTTAGAGTTCAGTGGTCAAAGGTTTGAAAAAGAATCAGATAGACGATTTTTCATAAATCGGCGGAGTGTATAAGTCTGTATCCCACCGCTAGCCACCAGTGTTGCGTTCCCTAATAGCAGTTCATGAAACATTTATTAGAGTCAACAATAATTCAATAAGTTGGAGGGAAACAGAGCTTTGGGGTGACAGTCACACATGTCAATACACTGATTTATTCATCTCATCACTTTACATAACTTTGTTAGATTTCATCAACCTATAAGGTTTCTCCTTTTGATAGTCTTTGGTAGCGTTATAGAGATAACAGGTTGGTGTCTACAAAGTCTATACATGTACTATGTACAATGGCAAAACCATGTCAACCAATACGAACTGAGTGGGCACCGGCACGGTACGGGTTATCGACGGTCAGACCGAAGCGGGAGCGGTCCGCTACGATGACCGGGGAGGCAACGACAACTGGACGGGGCCAGCAAGTGTACCAGGCCGCACTACAGTTCGAACCAAAGTGTGCATGTGGCGTATCGGGTATCCAAGGTCAATCGAGGCACTCTGCACCAAGGATAGTGTTTATGACAAGACCGGGCTAGCATAGCTGAACTACGGGGGAAATGGCTACGGGGAGCCGGCTGGCCACAGCGGGAGCGGTCCGCTGTGGTGACGGGGATGAACTAGCTCTGGCTGGGCTAGAACACCAGACAACCGCACAACATGTTCAAGCTAAGACTAGCAGTCCAATGGCCATTCGAAACCGCACAACACCATTGGGACTAGTGTATTACTATTTCACCAGCTTCTACACACTCCTCAAGGGATCTAGGAGAAGGATGCTTCATAATAACACTAGTACTAGTGATTGCACTATTACTTCACCGCGCCTCAACCACCGAGGGAGGCCGATGCTTCGTAGTGACAAGAGTCGCACAACAATCGGTCTGTCAGAGTCGAGTTCGTCGCACATCATACGATTTACCGCACAACATATAAGTTCGCCGCACAACTTTGGGTTTAGGGTTCGTTCGCACTACATTGGTTTCGTGGTTCGCCGCACTGCCGAAAGTGAGGAAAACCTCCGGTATTTATAGGCAGTAGAAGTCTCGGGATTAAATAATGCATGAGCACTGATTTAGGAATTAACCAATAGTAATCTTCCATGTCTTAGGGTCACATGACTAGTCACATGATTTACTAAGAGTGCCTAGTGCAAGAGACTAGAAACGTGTGCATTTACATAAGGGAAAACATGGAGAGAGGAGTGTGCAAATACAGAGAGGGATGTGTGCAAATAGTTAGATCAGAGTGCAAAAGTGTTTACACAACATCTCGAGCAACCTTGATGGAGTGAGTGACAAGCTAAAAGGTTACTGTGTCACAGGTTATTGACACCGCAGGATGTCTTACCACGCCCAGCTACGCGACCACGCAAGGGTAACATTCCATTCCCTCGAGCTAAGTACGGGACTGGAAAACTGGACCGAGAACTCCAGTTAGTGTTCATGGGTAACGCACGGGGGAGAGAAATGCTGCGTGCCGCTGAGCAGTCTCTCGGAGATCGCCAAAGCACGCATGCTATGGGGAAAGGAACTTAGCTCGCTGGGGCGAAGGGAGGTGTGGTCAGTCGCGCACATGTACATCGCTACATGAATAATGCATACAGTAGCGCGCGTGGTATTGCATCATGCGCTGTGCTTGGTAAGAGACCCTGGGAATAAAAGTGCAAGTTGGCAATTTACGATAAATGGGTAAAATATAGGAACTATAAAAGACAACAAGAAGATTGTGTACTTCATGGACAGAGTGAATCTTGAGGGCGCTAGATTTCCATAATCAAGCATTCTGGTTCGTAACACTATAATTCGTCGGATCAGTGCGCGACATCGCGTATAGCTGCAATTCAAAACAATTCAAAACATGATTCAGCAACTTTTGATTTGAAATTGAGATCCTTCATTAGATTTTGAACACTTTTGTTGCTTCAAACGAACAAAATGGTTACACCTCTATGTTCCGACACCCCTATGTTCCAACTGCACATATTCCTATTCCTAACCCTAACCCTAACCAGGAGTAACACAATCTAGGTTGTCGGAACATAGGGGTGTCGGAACATAGAGCGGTCACCAAGAAAATCATAACAAATGATGGACTATATCTTTAAAAAATAACTACAAAAAATATGGATAATCGCTACATTCTGCAGGGGCACATTCATCGAGCAGCGTATTAATGTTAGTTTTATGAAATGGGTGAAGGATTTTATCACCAGTGCATCATGTGTACGCATTGTACATGCTGCTTAACCTACAGCTGAAAAAAAATGACAAAGGGACGAATTTCGAATTCCAAGTCTGTGGTTCTGCCAATGATTTCCCTTTAGAAAACACACATATGTCCCTAGCCTGCACATAAAGTAAAAACAAATGACAACACGTTCACATGCCAAAAGAAAATGGAAGGGGGAAAACACAGTCTCTCTTCTAAAATGTACTTTTACTTCGAGAATTGCATGCACCTATATAATTCTCTCTTAGAATTCCAAAATTGTTTTTTTTTTAATAGGGCTCCCGGTTTCGAATAGGCCAATACTCTTCGCTCGGCACATGCATGAACTCAGGCTCATTTCAAGGACCTTCGTGTGATAAGACCGCCAACCTGTTGCTCTTGTTTACACACTCGTGGGACTTGGAAGACATCTGGTTTACCACTTAAATTACACTGCATGGGGTCTATTTAAACAAACATAAAGTGGCACATTGAATGCTATGAATGAACCCACGAGCATAGAACTTCAGTACACGTTTTCTACCGCAACAGCAAAATGTAAGCCTATAGATCTCTGGTAATTACCCAATCCTGATTGTAAAGTTTGTGTGCATTCTCTTCATTCAAGCCCGGATATCTTGTTTCCCTTGTTGACATTAATCCCTTTACGGTTCATTAATTTACTTTACGGTCCATCCTTACAGTTCCCACAGACATTGGGTCGTATGCATAAAAACTAGCATTTGCCTTTACTACCTATTTTTAAGCATTTACTTTCATTCGTATGAATACAAATGATGCAAGTCCTTACTGGAAAGCATTTGCTGAAAGCTAAAAGTATTTGCTTTTTACTTGCTAGCTTAATTTCGCTAGACTAGCAGTGTTTACTTCATTTCGTATGAGTAAAAAGGAATAAATGCTTCAGATTTCAAGCATTTACTGGTCATTTTTCAAGGCTGGGTTGGGGCAACCTTGAAAATATAAAGAAAATGCGCAAAAACTGCTGCATTTATTAATATTAATCGCCCCAAAATTGACAAAAAAAGTTAATAAACTACATATAATACCATATACTGTATTTTGACTAACATTTATGCGCAATTTAAATACTTTTTTATTATGTATTTTATTACTAGAATTAGAAACGATAATTTCGCATTATGTTCACGATATGAGAAGTGTTAGTGTAAAATTCAGTGCGGCAGAAGTCAATTTAAAACGAGGACATGTTTTGGACTCCGTGAAAAAAGTATAATTTGTAATTCAAAGCTCGTGGAACTGCTGGCAAATTGTTCTTACTAAAACACACCCTTAACTAATGGTTTGGTCCAAAGAGCACTGCGCAACGTGTGTTTGTCGCGCACATAAAGCTGCATGTTCGTTGAGAATAAATCGTGTACGTTCGTATGAATCGCATTTAATAACGGTATATGCAGGGTACGTACGATGGGATCGCGGTTTATTTCGAAGCTTCTCGAGTCGAGTACGCAATGTTTGCAGGCTCATGTTTAATATCGGCGCCGGTATTTTTGTAAGGGGGTTACCTCCTCCTTCCCTCACCTCCTCTCCTTTCCCCCCTTCTATTCCTTTTTTTTTTTGGACTCAAATTTGACGGGGGGCACGTGCCCCCGCGGCCCTCCCCTGGATCCGCGCCTACGGTCCAAAAAAGAGAGACTGTCAACGGTTTTGTCCTTTGCGGTAATTATGCTTCAGAGAATGAAATAATAATTGTTGTGGATTCGATTTGATTTCAGTAATTAAATTGTTATGCCATTTGTTCCCAATAATGAACACATGGTACTGTTTGTGGTGGTTAAGGATGGGTCTTGTGAACAGTTGTTCTAGGGGGTGGAGGATTTGGATTTGTAAGGAGGTGAAAAGGGTAAAAGCAATGGGATGCATGATGTCGGGCAAAAATTGTTTACGTGTTTAATAACCCAATAAGGTATGAACTGAAGGACAGCTGACTAATACCCCCACCCTCCTTCCCATTTGCACGATGTTTAGATTTTAGCACAAAATTGGACTTGATTCCAGTATTTAAATTGTAATGTCATTTTTTTCCACTAATGAACACATTGTACCCGGGAGTAACCCGGGTGAAAAAGGTAAACAAACTGGGGATGCGTGATGGCGGGCATAGAGTTTAAATTATTGGGCATTTTTTTTTTACTGAAGGACGGCAAACGAACTGTAAATGTTTTTGTTAAAACCTTGTTTATTGACCGTTTTTTCCGATCCAAGTTTGTTTTAAACTTATTTTATGCATTGTTTTTGACTAGATGAGGTATTCCGATTTTTTTTCATCCCTTGATTCATAAGAAGTCAATAATTTGTTTCCTGAAAATGAAATGCGAGCAAAGTACCCAACATGCACTTAAATGCATGGTTCTCCCCACTTACAATATCTCAGTTTGTTCTTATTTTGCTGTATCATTTGCTGTGTTTCAAACAACCTGTTGGTCTTTTCCCCTAAAAGGCCACATAGATAAGATCGAAATTTGGAATCTCCCTGAGCACCCACACTATTTAAGATTGCAGATCGACCAGTAAATCGGTCCGAAATTGCCTACGCCGGCCAAATCACGATTTGCATGCCTTCAAAATCTTCAGTATTTGAGCATGCTGTGGGCCATGAACTTGAGGGTTTTTTAAAAAATATGGGTGGAAGCTGTGCACAGGACTGGGAGCTTGCAGTTCTGTGTAATTTGGATGTAATTTGGACCCTAAAAGCGCTCTATTTTGCAATGGAGTGTAGGCATCGTTTTTCAAAATGGCGATGGGCTTCAGGACTATTTTCAGGGGTGATCATCTTCAGATGGTAATTTCTCCTAAAAGTCATCAGTTGACCCCCGAAAATTGAAAAGAAAATGAAAGATGATGAAATAAGCTTTAATTTGATGTGTGTCTCAAACACCTTGGAGAGTTGTGAGTTTCTTTCCCGAATTTCTGAAGTGGGAGCATTTACCATTGGGGTCTATGGAAGTTTATTTACTGGTCTGCTACCTTATAACCACTCTAACAACGGGTGCTCCGAGTCAAATGGTGCTTGGAGCTGCCCTTGGGCCTTTGTGGGTGCCCAAAAAACGGAAGAGCTATGGTCTCCGATGGTGCTCGGATGAGCTATTGGTGCTCTGGGCCTTTGTGGTGCCCAAAATTTGAATATTGATAATAATAATAATGTGCTACATGGATGATGGGTCGGCTGCCCAGATATCGGTACCCGAGTTTTTTGACCAACATTTTCTATGAGGCGTCGGACTTATGATCAGCCCCCTTTCAACAATAATTACGCCAGTTACTTTTTTGGATAGCTGCAAATGATGGACTCGGGCTTTAATACACAAACATACCAGATGTTTGTGAACTTGCCTTTGAAACTTTCATAAAATGTAATGACCCTTCAACAAAGGACCAGGCTGTATCTTTGCCCGTAAACTGAATGGTTGTAGCAATTAATTTTTCTCTCATATAACGTACAAAACCTGAGAAAACTAGAAATGTGTTCGTGTACGAACACAAAGCTGCTTTGTCTGCTTTTTTAAATAGCTCTGTGACATGTGATGACGAAATGATTCGTCATGTCACTAAATATCATGTATAACATTATGTGTTACAACTGAATCGGACCCAGTTGTCCCTTTAATGTGAGGTCATGACACGTGATGGCGCCATGAACCAACAAAAGATTGATCTTCGGGTGGTGGTCTCAAGTCAATCAGACATAATGTCCAAGTGTATAATTGGAAGGAAAAATAACGTGTATAACGATCAAATTGATAAGATTTGTATTAATTTGCATAAGATTTGTATAAGATTTGTATTAATTTGCGACACATATCCTGGTACCTACTAACTTAATACTACTTAACCAAATCCGACCTTATTGAAAAACAGGCACAATTTAATTCAAGCAGGCACAAGCCCAGACTGAAACAGGGCTATTCGCTCTGGTTTCGAATTGCCAAATGCTCTTCAATAATCCCAATCGGCCACACCCATGTCGATCAGGGGGTCTCCTGTTTCGGACCGGTTATACGCGTCTGCCTTGGGCTGGGGAACTCTTATCGATGGGCCGTATGTATAAAAACTAGTAAATGCTAGGAAGTTTAAGCAAAAAGTAAAAACATTTACTTTGGAGTACAAGCATTAAGGAAAAGCAAATGCTTGATTTCGTATGAATAAAAGTTTTCCTTTACTGTTCAGCATTTACTAGACAACAAATAGCAAATGCTTCTAATTACTGTTGGATTGTTTTCATGGACGAATGATTGCCAACAATTTCTTTTGTGTGTACGAACACACACAAACACCCACTCTCACACACACACACCCATACTTGTTTCACATGACTAGCGTGGACTTTCCATTGCTTTCGTGTAGTTAAGAAAAACCAGTGAAAAAACTAATTTTTCTCAAACTGTGAAAACTCTTTCAACCCAATTTTTTTTCTATGATTCCCTTTAGTGTTTCTCTTCATTCTGCTACAGATAAACCTAACCCAAAAATGCCTCTAAACCTGTTTTCCAGAAATGGGGAAACACTGTGTGGACGTGGGCAAGTCCACACAACGTCGGTGCTACCTACATTATGTGGACGTCTTTTGTTCGGAAGTCCACACTGCGTATGTAAGACAAGCACACACACACACACATTCACACACACACCCATACTTGTTTCACATGACTAGTGTGGACTTTCCATTGCTTTCGTGTAGTTAAGAAAAACCAGTGAAAAAACTCATTTTTCTCAAACTGTGAAAACTCTTTCAACCCAATTTTTTTTCTATGATTCCCTTTAGTGTTTCTCTTCATTCTGCTACAGATAAACCTAACCCAAAAATGCCTCTAAACCTGTTTTCCAGAAATGGGGAAACACTGTGTGGACGTGGGCAAGTCCACACAACGTCGGTGCTACCTACATTATGTGGACGTCTTTTGTTCGGAAGTCCACACTGCGTATGTAAGACAAGCTCACACACACACACACCCACTGGTTTACACGTGGTGTATTATAAGCAGACAAATTAAAAAAAATCACAAACAACACAGAAAATGTGTGTGTGCACGCCTCAGCCAAAAGGTTTTTATTCAAAAAACTCGGGTACCGATATCTGGGCAGCCGACCCATCATCCATGTAGCACATTATTATTATTATCAATATTCAAATTTTGGGGACCACAAAGGCCCAGAGCACCAATAGCTCATCCGAGCACCATCGGAGACCATAGCTCTTCCGTTTTTTGGGCACCCACAAAGGCCCAAGGGCAGCTCTAAGCACCATTTGACTCGGAGCACCACAGCTCAATCATCAATGCAATAAATGACCTATTTACGATAGGCCGAACTGAAAAACTATTAAGAAAGTGCCAGTAAATTTTATATCACCACAAAGTTTATGATAAATTGTTTCTATGTACATACATTGTATGTCAAGTCCACGAAAGATTTTGATGCACCGTTCTTTCTTCGTTTGAACTTACAGAAGACGGAACGGTTCATCCTCCCCTGTTGTACTGACTCAGGGGAAGACATGTTGACAGCAACAACAAAATACTTACTACTCATTAAATTACTTACATAATGTTGCACGCTGTGCTTTGTTTAACCTAAGTATTATTTACAAAATCGTAATGGCAGGAGTAAAAAATCATTAATGAACCATGGGGTGTTTTATCCGCTTCAAAAAATGCCATGGAGGAGGAGGGGAAGGTGGCGGAGAATTAAAAATTGTAAAGTAAAATTTGCTATCCAAGTTGTTTCTTCAGAGGCTGAGACAAAAGTGACTGGCCAGCAACTTTTCCATCCCGCCTAAACTTTCTACTTCTAGAATGTAAAGAACCAACCCTACGTCTCATTGGCCCATAGCCAGGCCTTGCCAAGTGTCACAGAACAATAATTCTTATTGGTTGGTTGCCCTTCCAAGCCTTCTCAGCGATTGGTTGAAATTCGTGGCTGTTGATTGGCTATTCTCCTGTTTACGGGATCTCACTTTTGTCACAAAATTGTCAATAGGGTTTCATGTACAAAGTTCTTCATACGAAAGTACAGTATGAAATGCATTCACAGTGATAGAGATGCCGTGTGCATGGAGTTAGCCTACATTTAGGTCACCAATCTTTGCAAACTATTATTTTTTAATATTTCAATAAACAAAACTCTTTGTGTATCGAATGTTGGTATGATTTCACCCACTTAAACACGTCTGTGATTTTTATGCAATTTTGACGTCTACAGGACACTCTGGACCTTTACAATTCTCATGAATGATGAAAGTATGCTTTTTGTATTCTGCAACTGCCGAAAAGTGTCATCATTTTTGCTGGATTTGAGGATCAAAATATATGTACATGTACTACTACATGTACTGTATGCATCACCTTGATGTGGACTATTCAATTTTATCACTAAATGATCAAATTATTTATAAGCAGCAAAATTTCCATTGATCTTCTCCTGTTGGTTATATCATGTGTTGTGCAAAATGTAGGCTAACTTCGTATGAAGAACTTTGTACATGAAACCCTATTGACAATTTTGTGACAAAAGTGAGATCCCGTAAACAGGAGAATAGCCAATCAACAGCCACGAATTTCAACCAATTGCTGAGAAGGCTTGGAAGGGCAACCAACCAATAAGATTTCTTGTTCTGTGACACTTGGCAAGGCCTGGCTATGGGCCAATGAGACGTAGGGTTGGTCCTTTACATTCTAGAAGTAGAAAGTTTAGGCGGGATGGAAAAGTTGCTGGCCAGTCACTTTTGTCTCAGCCTCTGAAGAAACAACTTGGATAGCAAATTTTACTTTACAATTTTTAATTCTCCGCCACCTTCCCCTCCTCCTCCATGGCATTTTTTGAAGCGGATAAAACACCCCATGGTTCATTAATGATTTTTTACTCCTGCCATTACGATTTTGTAAATAATACTTAGGTTAAACAAAGCACAGTGTGCAACATTATGTAAGTCAATTTAATGAGTAGTTAGTATTTTATTGTTGCTAGTTAACATGTCTTCCCCTGAGTCAGTACAACAGGGGAGGATGAACCGTTCCGTCTTCTGTAAGTTCAAACGAAGAAAGAACGGTGCATCAAAATCTTTTGTGGACTTGGCATACAATGCATGTACATAGAAACAGTTTTTCTCAATGCTTGTACTCCAAAGTAAATGTTTTTACTTTTTGCTTAAACTTCCTAGCATTTACTAGTTTTTATACATACGGCCCATCGATGAGAGTTCCCCAGCCCAAGGCAGACGCGTATAACCGGTCCGAAACAGGAGACCCCAGTGATCGACATAGGTGTGGCCGATTGGGATTATCCTAAATAACATTAATTGAAGACGTTTGGCAATTCGAAACCAGAGCGAATAGCCCTGTTTCAGTCTTGGCTTTTGCCTCAGTGCTTGAATTAACTTGTGGCTGTTTTTCAATAAGGTCGGATTTGGTTAAGTAGTATAAGTTAGTAGGTACCGGGATATGTGTCGCAAATTAATACAAATATTATCAATTTGATCGTTTAATTAGTCCATATCTCTTCAGCTACAATGCAATGTTAATTATTAAGTTGATCACTGAGGGTCTATGCCAAAAAAAATATACACGTTTCTAGTTTTCTCAGGTTTTGTACGTATATGAGAGAACAATGAATTGCCTACTACAACCATTCAGTTTACGGGCAAATATACAGCCTGGTCCTTTGTTGAGGGGTCATTGCATTTATGAACGTTTCAAAGACATACCCAAGTTCACAAACATCTGGTATGTTTGTGTATTAAGTAGCATGACGCAAACTGCATGCTTCGTGTTTTTTGTGGAAGGGTGAAATGATTCTTCGCATTGTTATGTCAATATCGTAAAGCACATAATGTAACATATAGAATTTGGCTAAAGTCTTTGGGATTTGACTATACTTGTATGTTATAATACGGTAGCTGTGGCTAAGAGCGTGATGAACGATGAACACAAAGAATACAAAGACACACCGGTATGAGCTCAGCTTTATGGAGCAACTATTTTATTCTTAAGAACTCAATTCTACCGGCCCTTTTGTAAATACAGAATTATTTGAGACTGAAGACAAGAAGTCGCAGAAGACGACTGGCCCGAGCATGGGGCTGAATCAGCTTATGGCTATGCCTCTGGTTTCCCAGGGAGAAGGAGACCTCAATGACAGTGGGAAAATGTGGACATTTTATACAATTTCTGAGGGGCAACTTTGAGTGAAAATAGGATATATAATGATGTTATTTAAGGAAAACATAGCTTATATGACATTATTTCTGAGTAAAGGTAGACTGACCATGGACTGACGTAATGGTCAGTCTGGGAGAGTACCCTTATGAGGTAATTTTCCCCTGCACAAGGGTGAAATCACAACCTTGGTATGCTGTGGGTGCTTGCTTGGAAAAGAGTGACCGTCGTGTAAGACCTTGGAGTGTAATGTGGAATACCCTTGTTAGAGTGGTATATAGTGTGGGTGCTCAGGGAGATTCCAAATTTCGGTCTAAACTATGTGGCCTTTCGGGGTAAAAGACCAATGGGTTGTTTGAAACACAGCAAATGATACAGCAAAATAAAAATAAACTGAGATATTGTACGTGGGGAGCCTAGAACCATGCATTTAAGTGCATGTTGGGTACTTTGCTCGCATTTCATTTTCAGGAAACAAATTATTGACTTCTTAAGAATCAAGGGATGACAAAAAAATCGGAATACCTCATCTAGTCAAAAACAATGTATAAAATAAGTTTAAAACAAACTTGGATTGAAAAAAAACCGGTCAATATAAACAAGGTTTTAACAAAAACATTTACAGTTCGTTTGCCGTCCTTCAGTAAAAAAAAAAGCCCGATAATTTAAACTGTACTATATGCCCGCCATCACGCATCCCCAGTTTGTTTACCTTTTTCACCCGGGTTACTCCCGGGTACAATGTGTTCATTATTGGAAAAAAATGGCATTACAATTTAAATACTGGAATCAAGTCCAATTTTGTACTGAAAACTAAACATCGTGCAAATGGGAAGGAGGGTGGGGGTGTTAGTCAGCTGTCCTTCAGTTCATACCTTATTGGGTTATTAAACACGTAAACAATTTTTGCCCGACATCATGCATCCCATTGCTTTGACCTTTTTCACCTCCTTACAAATCCAATTCCTCCACCCCCTAGAACAACTGTTCACAAGACCCATCCTTAACCACCACAAACAGTACCATGTGTTCATTATTGGGAACAAATGGCATAACAATTTAATTACTGAAATCAAATCGAATCCACAACAATTATTATTTCATTCTCTGAAGCATAATTACCGCAAAGGACAAAACCGTTGACAGTCTCTCTTTTTTGGACCGAAAATCTCATTTGAACCCAGTATACAGTATAGCTGTTCTTGTACACGGTCGATTGTGCACACGTGTAAAGTGAGACATTAGCGATCAGGAAAATCGCCCGTCTGGCCATATCCTTCCACTAACTAGCACGTTTGTTTATGGTGTAAATCGAGGATTTTCATTTGTTCCTCTTCCTTTTTCCTTTGTTTGTAGTTCGCAACAGCTCTCATTGGTTTTGTACACGTTTTCTAATAGAGGTCGATCGTCCTCGATTTGGTTCCTGTCCTCGATTCACCGATGATGTTGCACATGTGTGTCCTCGACTTACGCCCTAAACAAACGCCATTTCGCACATACACCACGTTATAGACTTGGTTAAGTAATAAGTCTGGGTTGCGCTCGGTCTTTATCTAAATGTGAGCATATATAGCGTATACGTACGTACGTACACTAGTACAAGCCGTACCATATAACGCACCCTCATGCGTCAAATCCAGACCAACATGTTAAAAACGTACATGTACATGTTATTTTTATTAAATTACTAGAGCGCTAACTTCGTGTACAAAGTAATGCCTGCTGGGTGCATCCATGTTTGTGCACAAACCTATGGAGACCTAGAAATTTTGTACGGCTTTTGTACGGCTATTTGCATATCTGCGTTTGTATTCCAAACCGGTGCGTTATCGAAGCCAACACGCCCAAATCCGAAACGCACGATCAGCAAATGGGCGTGTCATTTTGCTCTACGCAAAACGCGCAACGCGTGCGCGTATTCACTGCAGATGCTTTTTTTCCGTCACGTTTTTTTGAACCGTCAATGACGCGCTTAAGTTGTTTGCGTATGTTCTACTTGCGCGTTGCATGTAGAGTACACTTTCAAAATTCAATCCATTTAATTTCATTATGTTCTACAAACACGCACATAAATTCAAAATGTCTGCGCCCAGGACGGCTTCAATTAAAGCGTCTCCGCGCGCAGAATGAGGAAAGATGCTTGGTTTAGGAAAGGTATGTCGATGGGCGAAGTGTTTAAAGAAAATATATCGTAGATCTACGCTTTCGTCGTAAACATCCTCAGTATACTGCACTGCTGTACTGTTACTGTTATTGTTACAAGCTGCCGTATGACTGTTGTAAATTTGGCCAATCATTGCCTTCCATGGGGCTGGATCAATGCTGGTTCAGGGGCCATTTTTTCGCTTGTTCTTTGACTGAAGCCGATCTTTATATCACCGTTAATACACCCCCACGTGATCGAGTCTCGACCAATCAGGAACCATCAACTCTCCAAGGTATTTATTAGCTGTTTCGGTGTACACGCCGAAACAGCTCTTGTTTTTTGTTATTTTTTTTTTACTATTTTTTTTCTTCACTTTTTTCCCCATAGGATAACACGTAGTGGATCTCTGAAGAACACGGGGAGAAGTGCATCATCCCTTTTTTCCATCCATGTTGATCTGGCGAGCCAAGGTGTGGTTGAGGTATGTGTGAAGACATCCATATCTATGTCTGCCATGACGCCCTTCCGACGTGTTCTACGAAGCTGGCTTCACAGGGTGGAAGTTTGGCAAGAGGCCTGTCCGTCATAGCCAGCTGGAGCCGCAGATGGTTGATGAGGTCTCCTTGTGCCTCCTTGTCTTTCTCGCCCTGGTCGTACAGAATTGCCACAAACTTTCTTGCTGCATCTATTGCTCCCTTTTTCTCAGTTTCTGCCAGTTTGGAAAGATCGGTAAAGCGCTTAGCTCCCTTGGACTTCAGAGGATTGAACACTTTCTTCTTGCCGATCCCAAATAGGGAAGAAACAGAATCACATCCGGTCAGTGAGTGTACTGCAGGAAGAATTCGGCAGAAGTCAGAATCGAGTGATTCGCATATTGCGTGTACGGGACTGAATCGACGCCTGTCTGTTGTGCTTGTTATGATACCTGTTCCATTCTAGGAAAGTAGTGGACTGCAAGAACCAAAACGTCCGTGTCCGGAGACTTGATTATCACCTGTTCTTTCAAACCACTGGAGCCAAAAGTTGCATTCGTTGATGAAACGTGCAAAAACAGTCTTGTATCAGCTTCTTCTTGTGTACTAAACATATCTGTCGCATCTTCAACACCACTGCTGGTGATGAACTTTGTCAGCATTCCATCAGAGAAACCTCCAGCAATGATAATAAGTGTTTGTGATGGATGAGGTCTCAGGGTAGTTGGGGTATTGTGAACCATGTACTCACAGATGAACTGTACAAGTGACTGTTTGTTCACTGTAACATTCAGGAACTTCTTCCAAGGAGGTACTGGACGACCACCGATCACCTGGTATATATCCAACCCTGGATCCTGTGCGATGATGCCTTTCTGCTGCCTTCACGGAACTGCTACAGTCATATCTGTCAAAGACTTCTGTTACCGTGTCTGCTTTGTCAAATTCTTTCAGGACCTGCCTCAAGTATGCCGCAGCTAAGTCATCAAATGTACGGAACTGGTCTCCTGCCATCATCTGAATGACAGCCATGACATCTCTGATGTAAACTGTGCTAGATGTTGCGCTAGCAGGTAACTCTGTCACCTTTTCTGCTTGAGATTCTAGCTGGTGGCCTAATTCGGCCTTGTTTGTTTTCCTCATTATACCATCAGGGTGGAAGATGGACACTGGAACAGCTCCTATTGGGTGACTCAGTACAGTTGTCAGTGAGACATCATCTCTGCATCTCGCCAACGTCAATGCTCTACGGAAGACAATTTTGGACTAATGGTCCCTGCATTTGTTCTACCATCCCCGGACCGGAATGTGGTCTTCTTACACATGTCAGCAAATGTCTTGATGCCAGATTTCGTATATAGGACTGTATAGAACCCCCGTGTCCCACCGGAAGTCAAAGCTCCTGTCACAAACCTCTCCATGTTGTCTTTGCCAACCTTTGCAATATTCAGAAGAGACTCTTGTACTTCTTGTGTTGCATGAAGTCCAGATGTGATTCAGGTTCAATTGGGTTAGTCATGTTGTTGATTACATGGTCGATATAAATGGCTGTAACGTGCTCTTCATCTTTCTTCCGTCTGGAGGGCAGATTCTGTTTATGATCTGTGTCTTCTCTACTGGTTGCCAATCCACTTCTTTCACTCATAGCCTTTGCGTACTCGTTCATCACGTGCCTCGCTAGAGTCCATCGGATAACGGCTTGCTTTTTCCTGGTCAGACCAACAATTCCACCATATTGCTTTTTGAGTCTTTGATGACGGTTTTCTCAACTGCCATGTCACTCCTAACTCCATTAAATGAACCAGGATTCTGATGAATTGCAGACTCTCCAGACTCAAAGGCATTCTGAACATCACTAGGAAGATCTACCATGTCAAGGCTGTCACACTGGGCTCCATCTAGCATAGTTTGGTCTGCTGGCAGCGAAGAAATAAGGAATCATGGCACGCTGTGAATGGAGGTGAAGTTTCCAGTTGTCTCCTCGCTCAGCACGGACATTAAGAAGCAGTATCTGTATGACTTGCAAGAAGTGACCCCAGAACTTAAATGTAACAGACTGAAGACATCCCCAGCTCTGGAATTGTTTTAGCGAGGGAAGAATATGCTTGGCCACATCATCCTCAAGCTCTCTCACAGAACACTTTACAAGCTCACTGTCGTCAGACTCAGAAAATGTCTGTTGAACATCTGACATTTGCTGCCAAACACATTCCGGGATGGGACAGCTATCTTCTCTATTTTCACACCATTTCACCATTGCAGACAGTTGAAGAGCAGTAAGAGCCTCATAGACTAGGGTCAATCCACGTACGGCACGATTGAACTGCTTTCCAGCAAGCATTTGATCTGCAGTACATGCTGCGTAGACGTCTGCCTCAACAAGAAGATCCAATAGTCCCGCATCTCCCCAGAACTTCCTTATGCATGCAATATATAGCAGCAAAGTTGGTGGAAACCACCAAGGCGAAGTATGTGGGTACCAAATTCATTGGAAAGTTCCATTTCACTTGTTGAGCGACAGCATATAATTGCTGGTCCATAGTTTGAATGGCATGTAGTTGTCCTAAAGCTGCTGACATTTCTTTGCATTTCAGCATGGTAGTGTAATCTGTGGCCACATCAGCTGGTTTTGCATCCACAGTAGCGGCATATGCCACTGCTGTGTAAGTGAACTTTCTTGTAGCAAGCTTGTGGTTGAATCCGGACCAAAACGGAATCACCCGAGAATCAACAGTCTTGGTTTTCACTGGTAGGATACTTCTTGGTAGAAGTCGCAGAAGGCACCAGGTGAGATCTCGCACAGGTGTGACTTCCATCTTACAGCAGTTGATTTTCTCTAGTACATTGTCCTGGCGCGGAGGTTCTGGACGGGCTTTTGGTTTTTCACATGCCACACACTGCATAAGAGACTCTGCTTGCCCAGAAATATTCAAAGACTTCTCTTTCCCACGCTTCACAACTGTGTCTGTTGATAGTGCATCGCCCGGAGACTGTTTCTGAAACACTACTCTGGCCATGGAATGTAGGGTATTCTTCCCATCAATGTCTCAGCGTCGATATCAATATTATCATCCCCTTCTTGAATTCGACTTCCACCTCTAGGAAGTGGTATGATTCCATTTGGAATGAACACGCCTTCTTGAAGAGTTTGTACTTTTAGCTGCGCTTGTCAGGAAACGCCTATCAGCTCATCATAGGTGATACATGTATCACCTATGATGAGCCAGAAGCCATTGTTACTAAGGATGTCAATTAGCCTTCGAGATCCAAACTCATGATGTATTTGTGCAGCAAGACCTACTTGGAGTGGAGTGATTACATTGGAGCTGTTGAATACTATGCACTCAGCTATTGATAGAGTGCGTCTTCGGATGTCTTCTGTAGGGAGGTAGTAGCTAGGTGCCAACAGATTCACAGGCTTTTGCATAGGACTTTCTGCACAAAATGAAACTAGGGGGTGAAGTTGAATGTATCTACATAATTCTTCAAATTTGTTGTGTATGAGAAATTGATTGATATTGCATTTTGTTGGCCCACTCATCAGCTTTTAAATCATGTATAGTTTGTTTGGAACTTTACCCACTCCAGCAGAAAGTCCTGGCGCACAATAAACTGACTGACTGGTCGAGGAAAAGCAGCCCCAGGCAAGTGCCCGGTCTCAGCCAACAACATTGCCTCGCAACTCGTGAAGAATGGCCGGCACAACCATCGTGATAGGTCATTCCAGAGGGAACTGAGAAAGAGTCTGTCAGAGCTGTGGAAATCCCCCGGCGTCGACACTAATCTGTCCTCTGACTTCACACCATCTGAAGTCCGAGACATCATCCGCCAGCTAAAATGTGGTAAAGCTCCGGGTCCAGACCTCGTCCATCCTGAATTCATCCTGCACTCTGGGAAAACTGCCCTCACATGGCTCGGAAGATTTTTCTCCTCATGCATGCGGCGACTCAGAATCCCTAAGATCTGGAGAATTAGAGTGACGGTAATTGCCATTCCGAAAGTGAACAAGCCAACTGATGACGTCAAGAGTTACAGACGTCAGACCGATATCCCTGCTGTGCGTACCATATACGATCTTGGACTGCATGATCCACAGCCGCCTGGAGCCTGTTATCGAGCCTCAATTACCACCAGAGCACGCAGGTTTCAGGCGCAGCAGGTCAACAGTGTACCAAGTAACCCTTTTGACGCAGGACATCGAAGATGATTTCCAGACCAACTCGAAGGCGGGTGCAGTTTTCCTTGACCTCACAGCCGCCTATGATACCGTGTGGCACCGAGGTCTGGCATACAAGCTGCTGAGGACTGTTCCTGACAAGCACGTGGTCCGGTTCATCACGGAGCTGATTTCCGACAGGGGCTTCATCTTGCCGCGGACCAGCGATGGTCAATAAAGTCGCCTGCGGCGTTTGAGGAATGGTGTTCCACAGGGCTCGGTGCTAGCGCCAATGCTATTCAACATCTACCTGCATGACATCCCCCTCGAGCAAATACACCTATGCCGATGACCTTGCCATCCGGTCGTCTAGCAAGAGATGGGATCAGAGAGCATGCAATCTCAACCGGGATGTAGCTACATTGTCGTCTTACCTGAATAAGTGGAGACTCCTGCTCAGCGGCACAAAGACTGTCTCGGCAGCATTCCACCTCAACAACCGGGAAACTTCCCGCGAACTGAACATCGAGCTCAATGGAACACGCTGACCCATGCCCCACAAGGGAAACATCTAGAAAAACTGAGGGACAAAGTGTCATCCTGCGCTGCCCTCCTCCGACGGCTAGTTGAAATTTCCTGGGGCGCAAACACAAAAGTGCTGCGGACTACAGCACTGGCACTGGTGTATGCACCAGCAGAATACTGATGTGCTGCCACATGGTGCCGCAGTGCACACACGTACTCGACTTGTTGATGTGCCTTTTAACAACTGCCTCCGCACTATCACTGGATGTGTACGACCATTCCTTGCCGGTATTCTGCTATTATCAGACGCGAGGGAGCAAAGCAGTCGCAAAGCAGTCGCAAAGCAGTCCTCTGTCCGGATCATGCCCTCCATGGTATATTGTTACCAGCAGTGGAAATATTGGACCACAGAGGCTGAAATCACGTCATCTATTCAAGGCGGCAGCGCTTGATGCCCTCCAGCCAATACTAGATGGAGAAACCGGAAGCGAGCAGAGACAGCGGAAGTGGGAGACCGCATGGGCAACCATGCAATCACCGCTCCACAGGTTCATGGACTCGCCGTCGGACAACCCTCCTGGACTCCTCAATAGAACAGAGTCAGTTCGCATGAATCGCCCGATGACGGGAGAACTCGGCCGATTTGCATCCTGTATGCATCAGTGGAAGTTGGCACCTCCCCCATGTGAATGCGGAGAGACACAGACAGCCGACCACATATAGATAGACCACTGCCCCCGTACAAACGGGCGAACTGGACTGGAGTCTCTAGATCCACCTTTAAGAAGATGGCTGTTAAATGGTTGCCCTGATATATGAGCAACAACTCGAAAGAAAAAGAAGACTAGTTGGTAGATAGATCAAAACGTTAGTGATGTAAATTTAAGTGACGTCATGATGACGCCATCTCGTGTCATGTGACCTCACATTAAAGGGGCATTTTGCTGATGACTATATCTAGAGAACTAAAGGTCAAATTCAGATTTACTTGGTGTTATGTATTTTAGATGGTATTTAGTGACATCATGAATTCATGATACAAATTTTGTCATATCACACGTCACAGAGCCATTTAAAAAACTGACGAAACAGCTTGTGTTCGTACACGAACACATTTATAGTTATTTTAACTCCGGTTCATTCTGATAAACTGTAGCCCCCGAAGTGTTATCTACACCCACTTGAACATATGTGGTTTTGTTTTTTAAACTCGCTCAAACCGATGCTGATGTTTACTTCTTAACCGATGCCAAAACTTAACGAGCAGCACGTGCGGCAAGCAGCCTATAACCTCTGACCAATTTTCGAAGGTAACTGGCCTCCCTAGATTGCATGTACAGATGTTTATTCAAAGGGGTCCATGGCCATACACGCGCCAATTCCGACTCCCTCGAGTGTTATTTTCAGGCTAGCTTGCCTGGATTTATTGTTAGAATTTGCTGCTGGGGATTTCCCCTTGAAATTACGTCGGGTCGGGTTCTTGACACGAAAAAACCACCTGCTTATTGAAATTTTCACCTTTTAAGAGTGTCCCAAAATTCAAGTTATGGCGATATGTTTAATCGGATCCATTTGCGATTCGCGATTGTGGCTGTGATATAGGCTAAATGGTACCAATAAACAAAATATAATCCGTCCCTTTACTCCGATACCGACGGAACGCATTTGCATGTCGCCCCGAGCTAGCCTACATGAGTTTTGTATCTGTTTGTGTTTTGCGCACACGTCAATTAGGCCTACGCTTTTTTACATGAAAATTTTCTCGTGAAGTATTGCAAAGGGAAAATAGTATATAGGTCATTTGTTGATATTACGTAGCAAAGTAGGATGAATTTGTAAATTATGAAAATAACAATGCACTTTGTTTAATATTGGATTTAATTAAGCAGGTGCACCATACTAAATCAAGGATGGATCATAAATGGCTTCCTTAGAGTTGATAGGTGCTGAACTCAGTCCAGGGATGCGAGCTCGAGCTACTCAACACAAAAATACATCCCAGAAAAAAAAGGATGGCAGCAAAGTATATACAATAATGAAGGAAGGAGCAGTGGACCTCAACATATATATTTTGGTGTTAGTGTTTAAGTCGGTCAAATTGAAACTTCTGTAACTAACCCTATTATGGGCCTTCATGAATCAATCAAATCACAATGCGTATGTGCAGCATTCTAGAGTTCAAAAAGTTACGGTTTTCTTTATTACATAGGCCTATTTTGTTTGTGGCATTTTGTTTGCTGTTTCAAGTCAACGTATTGTTTTGCCAACGGTCTCATCATATTCCCCTCTGGAAGTATATTCCCTTTCATTTACTTGGTATAGCCCAGGATTTTCCAGAAGATCCGGGAAAGGTCACAACCTAGAGGCGTTGTTACTGCGCACTTGGAGGGCATATAAGACCCCAGCTCCTTTGCATTTGTCAATAGCTACACCCCAGCGCAGCAGGTCGGGTGAACACTGGATGGACTGTTCAGGGGAAAATCGTGCTAAGTGAGGCACTCACCGACGCTAAGTCTTACCCCTTCTTGCTTTGATCGGACCAAGCATATAGGATTTGGTGAAGATTAAGAGTCACACCGTCTTAAAGTTCTTTCAACAAGAATCTTCTGGACCTCACGTGGGCCTGAACTAAGACCTGAAGGACGCGTATCGTCATGCAGGCCTTCCTGATCTTCTGTGCGGCCTTGCAGATGCTGGCTACTGCACAAGCGTAAGTATATATGTTTTTCAATATCTGATAAGTTGGCAACATTAAAAAATGATCTTCATTAAAAAAAAATGATCTTCTGTGCGGCCTTGCAGATGCTACTGCACAAGCGTAAGTTAAAAAAAAAAAATTAGGTTTTGCAAGCTTTCTTAAACCACTGAGCAAGGCAAAATTGATATTACAAATAATTCAGTCCTTCCCATAATTTTATTTTTTAAAAAGAAATCAAATTTAATTACTTAATATCGGTTTTATAAAAAGTGTTTGGGAAAAATATATCCTATATCATAACATCGGCCTTAAATTGTCTGATTCCGTGCTATTCTCTCGAGAGTCGCCTGGGAAAAAAGTATGTGCTTGGCCGGTTTGAAACAAGTGTAGGGCATACTCGTTAAAAAAACGGCTGGGGGACGCTGATAATGGCCCGAAGCCAAGCGCGTACTTAATTCCATTCATCAATACATTTCCGTCAAAAGTCAAAACAAGTCAAAAAGTCAAAAATTTTCAACGATTTTGTACAACAATATGACCTCATGTTTTTTTTAAACACCCCTCTTGTCATGTCTATACTAAGTGCCTCAGCGCGTAAGGAGATTGGTGCGATGTGGCACAGAACGCAGTAGTGCAGGAATTCAGTGTTTAAAACCAATCGTTGTATCAACCGTTTAAAACCACCCACTTTACGAGTTCTCGACCAATGGAAATGGACAAACTGTCTCATGAACTTATATGAATTGTATTTCAGGCAAATGTTTATACAATTTTGAACAAATTTCGAACAAAATGAAATCCGCCCACTAGTTATTGAATGTTAAATTTTTTTTAATTTCGAATTTATTTGCGGACCTACAATAATTCAGGCGTATATTTTTAGGCGCAACAGCAAGCCAAACTAACTGCGTTATTTCAGAGGATTGAAAGCCTCCAAATAGAAAAAAATATATGTTTTTTCCCCGTATAAGTACAGTATACAAAATGAAATTGATAATTCGTTAGTTGAATATAAATCGAATATGCTGAAGAGCACAGGTATATCAACTTTACAATAAAGTGCACGAGGGGAAAGAACAATATTATCTACCAACATTCGAACACATAAGGTACGAGAAAACCTTTCATCATTCAGGAGGAAATGTAATGCTACATGATTTCTTTCAGTGGGAAGTGATCGTCGAAAAAATGTCCTCTCAAAAGGTATTTTCAGAATTTGTTTCAACTACCGAATAAAGAAGAGTAAATAAATACAATTTATTCAAATGATTCAAATGATTAAAGCTACAGTTTTAATATAGTTGTTTTGATTTGATTGTCACCCTTACCGCTTAATTTGTTAGTTTTACAATAGGAAAGGTTTTAACAATTTCAGGTTTTGGTCTTGAGCATACTAATGATACAATCGTTCAGCATATCCGACCCTGAGAGTTTATTTACCCCGCATAAAAATCATTTTTTCCTTTTTTTTAAATTCACAACAAATGGAAGCTGACTGGGTGCATTGTATAATCTAAAAGTTGAACAAAAAAATTAATTGACTGTCGTTTGACTGTCTTCACTTCAGTCATTTTCTGTGTCAACTTGTTTTGAAAATTCGTCATCAAAAATATTAACAGTGGGAAAGTTTACAAAATGTGACGGAGGTTATTGTTCGACTCCCTCACCCTGCCGAATTCACTCTCTTCCAACCTTACCGCATTCCATTCAACCCCTTAATACGATGCCGTCTTTTACCAATTGAGGCAAGAAACGAATGAGACAAAAATATATACCAACAAAATTGACAAGTGTGATGAATCATTCTCTGCCACATTAGTCCTTCCGAGAATTATAGTTTATGCATCCCATGGGGGAAATGGTTAGAGATTTTATTTTATTTTATTATGAAACCAAGGATTCCTCAAAAGTGCCCTATAGCACTGTAGCCCGAAAGCCTGACGAAACCCGTAGAGAGGAGACAATGAGAAGAAATTACAGTTTTTAGAGGTGGAAGGAAAAGCCATGAAGAATATTCTGGGGAAACCCACGGAATCAGGTAGGGACTGAAAACCCAATCCACAATGGCCCAAGCGGGAATCGAACACGGGTCACAGCGGGTGTGTTTGTGTCACCGTGACGTAAATCTAGACAGTATAAACAATGCTGGTGGGACCATTATTATTACAGTTTTTGCCTGAATGTTTAAACTGTCTATTTCTGATCTTTCTCCGCGTGAGAAGCCGTCACCGCGCGCTATAACCATGACAGAGAACGTTCCCAACGCAAATCTACCTGTCGGCTTTCTGGGGGAAAAAAGAAACATATGAGAGAAATATGAAGGGAAAAAACACAAAGGTGCAGAGAAAAAAAAGATGGAAAATTACTCAGGACCATATTGCCACCCCGAAGCCGCTCTGGGATAGTTACCGCAGCTGTTCTAGATACGTGACTTCAGTGAATACGGTCGATTTTGCCTTGGCTCAAGATGGCCTACTTGAAAAAGATCCAAATTCTGATGCATACTTATCTTATGTTTGAAATGGCTTACATAAACATCGCGTGATCACTTGAGACCCACGCGTAGGTCTCCAGAGATTTCTTTGCTATAGCCTATGTCAAAGTGTTTGTTATTATGCATTTTCAAATTTTAAATAGAAAATATTGAACAAAGTCAGACTTGGAGTTGTTTCAAGGTTGGTCTGAGAGACATTTTCAGATGTCCGTGAGCACGTTTCGAATATCAAGACATTATTGACAAAACAACTGAAGGTTAAATCATAAAAAGGTTCGAGGGGATTTAGGGAGATTCGGGGCTACCTCGATAGACGAAGCAGACAACGAACGGTTAGATGATACCTTTCAATATGACTTGCAAGTTTCTTTAAAATGGCTTCTTCATTTTCGAAAATAAATGTTCTGTTTTTCAAAAACACTGTATGCTACATAAAATGATGTATTCAAAAATATTTCAAGATATCTAAAATCGATTTGGGATTTCATCATCATCATCATCATCATCAGACTTGGCCCACGTCTGGGTTTCGCTTGGTCTGTTCAATAAACGTACAACTTCATTTGTACATTACATGCGTACACACTGTCAAGATATGAGCTGTGTATATATACTGGTCACCGCAGCCATAAAAATATGGGGATCGGTAGCTTGTTCCCATTTAAAGCCATTGATTGGATCGCCTCTGCGCGTGCGCCGCGTGATTTGTAATCTTTGAAAACAAAATTTAATGTTTACTTCTTTTTGCATGGATAACACATGAATACATGGCTATCAAAATGTGACTCTTACCATAACCAGTAGGCAAAATCGTCATCTCCACGAGGGCAACTTACAAGCACTTCAACTGCATGGATTTTAAATGCGCTGAAACTCTTTATTGGAATAGGCTGGTTCCGTGCTAACAATATCGATGTGATTTTGTATTCAGGTTGCGAAAATAAGACCTAGGCTAGTCCTGCATATAATTTGCATACAATAGGAGGAAAACCCCCTAATGGATTTGGGATCGATTCATTGCCCGCTACCTGTCCCTACATTCGAAGAGGCGACTGACAAACCTGGTTGCTTCGTACGGATCTTGCTGTTGGATTACTCAATTCGACCGTATTAATCATCATATCCTCATTCAGAAACTCACAAACATCGGCCTGGACCATCACCTAGTACGCTGGATGGCTGCGTTCCTGGTGGACAAGGGCGGATCCAGGGGGGGGGGGCAAAGGGGGCCATGGCCCCCCTCCCCCCAAAACGAAACCATTTTTTTACATCGCAATAAAGGCAGGCAATGAGTACACCACCATCTTTTCCTCAAAAAACATTGGTTAAAGTGGTCAGAAATTGCCTCAGATCGCACCACAGAGCATCTAGAATCCAAATTTTGTTTCGGGGCCCTTAAAGCGGGCCCCGAACCCCACGCCGTAATTTGTGTGACCCACTTTTTTGGGGGACCAACATTTTTTTGGGCCCCCTCCAAAGTTGTGTTCTGGATCCGCCCTTCTCTCGTGCAACTATCAATCAAGCGAGGAGCAACACTTTTCAGTATTTGAAAATTATGCAGTTGAAATGCATAATGGTCAGAAATTGCCTCAGATCGCACCACAGAGCATCTAGAATCCAAAAAAATTTCGGGGCCCTTAAGCGGGCCCCGAACCCCACGCCGTAATTTTTTGACCCACTTTTTGGGCGGACCAAAATTTTTGGGTTGGCCCCCCTCAAAAAAAATTGTGTTCTGGATCCGCCCTTGCTGTTGGAAAGAGCTCAACGCGTCAAAATTGGGCCTGTGCTGTCAGAGTTTGGTCGCAAGGAACATTATCTGGACCAAAAGATTTCCTGGTCCAGATTAACGACCTAAAAACTCCATGCCCCGTGTACAAGTACGTGGATGACAGCACTATATTTGAAATCTGCAAGAAGGGGTCTGCGTCAGCACTTCAAGAATCTGCAGACATTGCTTCCCAGTGGTCTCTGAGGAATGACATGAAAATCAACGCTTCAAAGACCAAATAACTCCTTATTTGTTTTTGTAAGGACTCATCTCATTCAGCCAATTTGCCTAACATTTCAGTTGATGGTAACGGTTGCCAATAAATATATTATCCTATTCTATTCAAGTTCGAAAGACATTGGAAAGACCGGGAACCAGTCTATAAGCTGTGTAAAACATGTGCTCTCACGTACGCGTAAATTTCAGATCAACAGGTTACAAATGCACATTTAGGCTTCATGTTATGTTAATGTGACTACGGAAACAAAAATAATGTCCCTTTGATTTGCAGATTATCATTTATAAGTTATAATATCGATTCGGCAAAATATTACTTAGATCTAGCACATGTACATGTACTAAGAAATGTTGCTTTTAAACTAGCACAAATTAAATCAAGTTTACAGCATCATTAATCCCGTAATCCTGCTGGTAGTAGGAAGTAACATAGGAGCACCCGTCCACCGAGTTTTCTTCATCTCTCCATGCACGAGTTTAATTCATCTCTACCGGTCCTCTGTATGTCTCTCCGGGAGCTTTCAAAGTACAGGGCTGGCCTGCCCTCTCTGTTATGTCCTCCCAGTCCTTCTTCTGTCTGGCTCTTTTTGTTACCCTCGTTGAATTGTGCATTGCTGGAACGTCTTCGCACGTTGCCTTACGATCTTGAAACATGCGCGTACCACTTCAGTTTGCCTCACTTGATATTACAGTGGTCAAAGGTGTTCAAGCCTATGGTAATACATTTTACCGCCAATTCTGAGCGAGCCACTGAGGCCTGACAAGTGACACCCCTCTGCTTGATGTACCGTAGTTCGTATTGGGATCTGATGATATATGTCCTAGCTCGGTCATCTAAAACATATACATGCAAGTAGTATTGATATTTTCTAGGGTAAAAATGATTAAAATACAACAATCACAACTAAATGTCTATTTCCTGGGGATATTTCAGTTACGCCTTTAGAAATATCTTGATCGAAATCGATTATGCAGTAGGCCTATTTATTGATAGATTCAGCAACACTTCCTTATGACTGAATTTTATACAAATATATAAATGCTTTTCATGTAAGATGAGATCTTTCAAAAACGAAGTGTCTAAAAAAGTCGACAATTTAAAGCGACTTTTTGCGCCAATGGCGGCAACATTGCTCTTCTTAGTGTACATTGCGGTTGGTAATGTGACCAAGTTTGTTTGGGACTAAAATAGATATTTGAAAAGTTTAGGCAAAACAAAATACACCTTGTAAAATGCATAATTCCAAGTTCTTATACAAAATGACATTTTATGATCAGTGCTTTTTTTAAACGGTTGCCGTGCTAACCAAGGTTATTCTGCATAAAATATTTACGTACCATGCTGACCTGATTAAACTTCAGACCATTGCATTATAAGCCGTTTTATCAGGTTCCCGGTCCTGATAGGGTGAGAAAAAAATACCCTCTTAACTTCAAGTTTGAAATCAAAATAATCATGCAAATTGCTTTGATAATTGTGAAAAAGGTATCCCATGCTGAAGATAAATTGCTTCTTTTTATTCATATTTAAAAAAATTTGAATTGCATGAAAGAAACGCTGTGAATTTTAATACTTTGAAAAAGAATTGGATATTGCTTCTCGGACACCTGAAATATGCCACTTCTAGTGAACCCATGACATTTTAACATATTTAGTTGCCGAATGTATATTCGCTGTAAAAAAAAAAGGGCATGTACTTGAATATACTTTATTGTCATCTTTTTGATTCTGGTAAAGGGCCCAGTATTTCATAGTGGCGCCCAACCTGGTCCGCGTGGATGTACAGGAAACTATTCTAGTCAGTGTCCTTGGCGCAAACCAGATACCAGTGACACTCTTCTTCCAACTTTCTGGAAGCAATGATCGAATCTCGGAGCAGACTGTTGTTGTGACACAAGGTATGGGCCAAACTAAAGTAAATACTTAGGTACAATAACGAAAACTAGTAGGGAAAATCAGGCACAAAAAAAAGACTTTCGAGATAATTAATTTGATGAGTTCTTGGCTTAAGGGAGCTCAGATCATACAGTATAATTGGTACTTTCTTTTATTTAATATTTTCCCTTTTCATATTTGCATATGTAAAAGCATATGGATCACTTGTACTGTAGTTTCATGAGGTGTTTGGTTTTTATTGTTACATTTATTACTGGCTATAGGTTGTCGGTCGGTCTGTTGGTGTTAATTTAGTTCAATGTATTTGCTCGGCTGGTCAGTCAGTCAATAAGTTTCGTTTGCCTGTAGTTTATTGGAGGTTCGGTTATTATCAGTCAGTCTGTCGGTCAGTTTGAAGTGTTGGTCGGTCTGTCAGTTGCTTTTCGGTTGGTCGGACAGACGTTCAGTCGGTTGGACAGTTGGTCGGTCGGGCTGTAATTGTGCGGTCGGTCGGTCAGTCTGTGTGTTAAGGTAAATATAATTGCTCGGATGGTCATCAGTCATGGGTTCATATGCCTGTAGTTTACGTTTTATCAGTCAGTTTCTCGGTCAGTTTGAACTGTTGGTCGGTCTGTTGGGTGCTTTTCGGTGTTCGGACGGTCGGTCCGTTGGTTGGTTGGTATATAGAAAGTCTGGTTTTTGCTAGTTGGTCATTCAGTTGGTTGGTCAATCTTGGCTGATTTGTTGGTCAGTGAGCCGGTTTTTTGCTCACGGTCGGTTGCTTCTTCGGTTTGTTGGACGATCGGTTGGTTGGTCGCTTGGTTGGTATGTTGGTCAGTCTGTCTTTGTTTTTTGCTCAGTCGGTCGGTTGGTTGGTCAGCTGATTGGTTGGTTGGTTTGTCGATTTGTCAGGCTGTTGCTCGGTTATTGCTGGGTTGGTCTAATCGGTTGGTTGGTCTGTCCATTGTTAAGTCCCTCGATTTTTTGGCCCGTTAATCAGTCGGTCGGTTAATGGTTGGTCAGTCGGTTGTATGGTGTGTTTGCCCGTCCATTGGTCAGTGATCAGAATGTTTTGTTTTGCTGTTGGTCAGTCCCTTGTTCCGTCGATCATTCGGTGGGTCATTTGCTCAGGCGGTCGGATGTTTGTTTGGTTGGTTGATTTATTAAGCGGATTTTGTTTCCGCTTCAAAATGATTTGTAGGCACTGGTTGGGGAATTTGACCCAAAGAAAGCATCAGCGAAATCAAATAAATCATACATTTAAATTTGTAGGCTAATGCACCCTCATTGACAACGCTTTCAAAATTCCTAAAACGAATAACGTCGTCTTTTGAATCTCGTCTTCACATCGTCTTGAGCAGATGAGCCACAGGAGGCTCGCCTGCGCATCAGGCGAGACCAGTTGCCGCAGCTGCAGACAAGCGGGCAGCAGTTTGTCAAACTGGTAGCCAGCGCCAACACAGCCCAACCGTCAATCAATGACCATCGCGTTATACTTCTGAGCTACCAGGCTGGCTTTGTCTTCATCCAGACTGACAAACCATTGTACACGCCAAAACAACGAGGTAAGAGCACTGATTTCTATATACCGAGAACACAGGCTGAAGAAATTCTTGGGAGGCCTATAGTGAGTGAACTGTTTTGCCAGAATACTTGATAAGTGATATTAGTAGTGTAGTCTAAGCATTTGACCCCGTTTTTATGAGGAGGATCATGATCCCCATGGAGGATCATATCGGTAACCCCGACGAGGATCATAAAACGGGGTGTGTCTGAGGTGTAGTGACGTCATGGATCGATGGACAAATTGATCATAAGGTGGGGATTAGCGCCGAATGATTATTATTACTCGAAGATAATACATGTATATAGTACAACAAAAGGGGACAGAAGGCGAACGACAATGCAGTCAGCACACGCATAACTGAATAATTTTATTGTTATATGTATGTTTTTTATGTTTTATTATTTTTTTTAGTAACTTGAAGCGTCAGTATAAACAAAAGAATTAAGTAACCCAATCAGGGATGAAGGCGGTTATCGATGGGCATACTCTCGTGAATAAAACTTTTTCTTCTTTCTCCTTTTTTTATATTGTTATCATTTACCCGACATGTTATCCAGATGTTGATGGTCCCAAATACATAAACATTAAGATTATACCTTTATTATTATAGATAGGTGAATGGTAGTAGTAAAATAAATTAATGTAATATATACATATTGTATTTTATATATATTTTAGTATTAAAAAATACAAAGACATAAAAATAAAATAAAAAATAACCAATGAAGTATCAATCTGATTTTGCATTATCAAGTGTTTTGTTTTAATTCACATCATACAAAATCAATCGTTCATCTTACAATGGATCGTATTATTTCAATTATTTAATTTGTAAATTTTTTTGTACCAGTTATTTCAAAATGTTACAGCTCATTACGGCTGTTACCCACACCATTATGATCTTATGATCCAAAATAGACTTTGTATATACACAAATGGGGGAATCCATTGAAGTCATTGTGCTGAGTCATTGAAGGATGGCAAAAAGAGGCCTGACAAGTCCGGTCTTGTCCTGTCGTCAAGGATCCGAATTTGCGGTGCTTTTAAGCAATCGGCGTTTATTAGAGGAACATTCGATGTGCATCGTTTCTGGGGATATCGGTGCAGAGTAGTTAGATTGAATTTCAGGGAATCTTGACCATAATTGGATCAGAGTTTACAAGGTTTATACCGTACTGTTTTTTTCCTACCAAAGGCGTGTACCATAATATTAACTATGATCTTCACCCATACATCCGTTGACGTACTTTTCATATTTTTCACTCCATGTATCTTCAGTGGTGCTTTGGCGTCTTCCAACCAGTCTTGATAGGCAGCATTGTCTTCCAATTCAGAACTAGACTCATCTTCATCCGATAATTCGTGTTCTTCTACCTCCGTTTCGGTTTCTGAATAATCTTCCTCAAAATCTTCACCTTCGTTTTGCGTAGATTCAGTTTCACATATTTCTATTTCTGAATCTGCAAAAGACTCATCTGTATCCGATAATTTGCCATCTTTTACCTCCGTTTCAGATTTCGAATAATCTTCATCTTGCCCAGATTCAGTTTAACAGTTTTCCGAATCTTCAAATCTACGCTTTTTAAAATCCTGTTCAGAATTATTCCCATCAACTTTATCCACAGTAGATTCTTCTTAAGCATGTACATTTTCTGCATGCCTCCGGTAGTTATATCTCCGCCCAAAGCTCTTGTTACAATGGTGACAAGCATGAGATTTGAATGCAGAAATAACATTCATGTTGAGTCTTTGACGGTTAATCTCCGAATGGCAAGGAACAGATGAAATCGTTTAATATATATATGCTGCCGCTCATGATTTCCTCATTGTTTGCCCTTTCTTGCTCATTTCTTGCTCTTTTCTTGCTCATTTCTTGCTCTTTTGTTGCTCATTTCTTGCTATTTTCTGCTGATTTCTTGCTCATGATTTCCTCATTGCTTTTTCTTGCTAATTTCTTGCTAATTTCTTGCTAATTTCTTGCTAATTTCTTGCTAATTTTGCTCTTTTTTTGCCTTTTCTTGCTTATTTCTTGCTCTTTTCTTGCTCACATTTCTTGCTCTTTTCTTGCTCTTGAAAATATATATAACAATAAAATTATTCAGTTACGCGTGTGTTGTCTGCATTGTCGTTCGCCTTCTGCCCCCTTTTGTTGTACTATATATTATCTTCGAGTAATAATACTAATTCAGCGCTAATCCTCACCTTATGATTCATTTCTCTATCGATCCATGACGTCACTACACCTCAGACTCACCCCGTTTTATGATCCTCATTGGGGTTACCGATATGATCCTCCACGAGGATCATGATCCTCCTCATAAAAACGGGGTCAAATGCTTAGACTACATTACTGATTTTTTCTTCAATGTCTAAAACATCCTGGAAAGACAATTTTGAAAATAGTTCTTCTGGTTCCTAACCCCCCCCATACTTGCTGCAATCCAAATTCTAAACGACTTATGGCGTTGAAGTCAGCCATAATATTACTTGACAGGCTCATACCGTATGATTATTTTTTTTGTCGGTAGTGGATATTCGTGTTGTGGCTCTGATCAGGATATGTTGCCCGTCAATAATGAGGTGAGTTTTTAATAAAAGTATTTCAATTAATTAAATGTTTAGCTTAGTTTTGGCAGCTTTTTAATATTAGTGTGGTCCTTACCTAAAAAGTCACATGCCTATGTTTGACTCCCGAGAAGACTTAACTTTCCTTTCCGATAGGGTTCGAATGAAGTTGGAGAAAAATACAAGAGAACAGTTTTCGAGCGTTTGTTGGGTAGACTAGGGTGTGGTTCTGAATGCTATGGGTGTGGTTGCTGTGAGTGTTGAAGTGATGGTTGTGCTTGTCGTGGATGTTGTTTTGCATTGGCGTTGTTATATTCTAACAAGTTGTTGTTTTAATGTTTAAATTGCACAAAAAAGACTCTTTTTTGCATCTACAGTACCCGTACTAACGATCCGTTAAACAAATTGTCTGGTCGAAATAAACTATACTTTTTTTTCTTTCGATTTGTCGTTAAAAAGTTTGTTTCCTTGGTATGGATCATAAAAATAGCAACGGAAAAAGGAGAAAACGGGGCTCACTGCACTTTTGATACATACTAAAAGACTTTTTAATTAACACACTGCGGTTTGTGGCGTTGTTTTATTATAAATAGGTGCAGGTGGACATTATCAGTCCAGACGATATAATCGTGGAGCGATACAAGAAACGGCCTGAAAACGGATTCCTGACTCTCTCATTTGTCTTTCCTTCAAACCCGGTGTTTGGGAACTGGTCAGTGAGTGCTTACTACGGTCATCTGGTGAGTATTTTTTTGGTGATTGATGGAGAGCGATGTGCTGCATAAGCTTTAGTTTGATGATTTCGTTGCGTTGTCATTGTCGTTGTCGTCGTTGTTGTCGTTGGCTATGAAGTATTTGTGATTTGTCACTCTCCCAGCTTTCTTTCTCTCTCTCTCTCTCTCTCTCTCTGCTCAGTTCAAGGCAAGCTCAACTGTTCAGTTCGAGGCAAAGGAGTACGGTAAGTCAAACAAACTTAGGTGAAGTGTTTAGAGGTCTTGTTTCAAACATTTTACATATACCCCAACTGTCCATGCTCCACTACCCATACGTTAACTTCATAATGTTTGAGCTCAATGGATACTATCATGGGCATCGCCAGGACTTTTTCTAGAGATGGCAAAACATATTTTTCCCACAAAAAATCCTGTATTTCTCAACATATTCTCGATTTATCAGTTTAAGAGGGGGCAGGGACACTCCCCACCCCATTAAATTAACACCACTGTGACTTCGCGCCTGTTTTTCTTTTCTTTTTTTTTCGCTTCTTTTTCTTTCTTTTTTGTGTTTTCGGGGGGGGGGGGCAAGCGCCCCTTGCCTCCACCTTGCGACGCCCATGGATACTTCACATCTTCTTCATTTCGTAAGGGAGTCCTGTAACGTTTCCGATTGAAAAGACGCAGTTTCACATTGCGGAACGCTTTTTCTCGTATACAATTTCTGAAGCAGAATGCCTACTCCGGACATGATTCTCCATCAGCCAGTATGTGTTTGTGACGTTGAAAACCCCGTGGAGGTGTACTACTCGTTTAAAATAACGATTAACGTCAAATTGGAAAACACTTTGCCCGCGGGCACATCTTTATGAACCACCTTCAATGATTGTTTTCTTCCGAACGATACCGTTTGAGGTGAAATAATTCGCAGAGTTCCTACCAGAGTTTAAATTTTATACCCTTTCATTATACTTTCATTATACCCGTATTATATAAACCCGCAACACATCAGCCGATCGACATAAAATAATGGGGAGCTTTTCTTACTTTTATTAAGGTTCATTTGGTACCAATGCAAATGTTTTAGGAAGTCCTGTGTTACCACGGCCGATTTAAAGACAAAATTATCATTAAAGGATCATGCATTTAAATTAAAATGAAAAGTAGGACGAGGGCAGAACCCCCCCCCCCCCCCCCCCACTTCCCAGTCCCTGAGAAGACCCCCCCCCCATTAAAAAAGGGTCCTGGTATTAAGGGATAAATAAATAAGCGAATTTCTGCATAAAATGCCAATGCTCTTATATGCATTTCAAGCATTATATAAAAACAAGTAAACACGTAATTTCCACGGGTTATTTTATCTTGTTTTGTGCCTTGCTCCTTAGTACTACCGAAGTTTTATGTGGAAGTAGCTCCGCTGTCGATGTATATTGTACCAGAAACAGATAACCTCGTCTCAAAAGTAAGAGCAAGGTAAGATTACACAACTGGTTGTCTTTTTGCCATTGCAGTTTAACTAATCGATGAGGTTGGATTAATGTATTAGTGAGAACATGTCGGATTGACTACTCGAAACTATCAAGAGAGGTGCATGGTGATGATGGTTATCAGAAGACCCCCATGTCCATCCTTTCTAGACCATATAACCTGGGATCCACATGTGTTTACTCTTCACAAATGGCGTCGTCACGACACCCCTGCTTATTGCAAACTCACCTCACATGCCGCGTCTCTGTTATTGTGCTGTAAAGTGTAAAGCCTTTAGATTCCAGCAAAACCTTCAATTGTGCATAATGCATATTTGTATCGTAGTTAGCCGTGTTGGAGTTGGGTGTAATGTGGCAGTTCGAAATCGAACAAAAATGTCCCCTCCTGACATGGCCATTATGTGGTGCGACTACTATACAACTATTATATATACGCCTACCTTAATATCACGTCATACTCCCCTGCTCAATCTTTCCCTTCCCAGGTACATATTTGGCGAGCCGGTTGTTGGTAACTTTTACGTGAAGTACGGAGTGTTAGAAGATGATGGAAGTCTGACGGACCTGCAGTCGAAAGAAGGACGGGTATGTAAATATATAAAGAAATACATTAGTTATGGTGACTTGGTGCCCAATTCGCACCCTAAGCCGACAAAACGCGAACCGCGTAGCAGAGACGAGGACAAGTCGGGATCTCGATTTTTTAAAGGCAAATGATTGTGAAAAGGCCGTTGAACTTAAAGTAATTTTTTCATTGACACGTTTTAGCAATGGGTCGTTTTTATTGCGACGAATTATTTAATAGGCTGCGATTTTGAAGCTTGAGGGGCGTAGGCAGTGTTAAAGGCTGCACTACTATACCTATAAAACACAGTGCAATCGCCCAATGTAGGCCTGGGTAGTTTGGTGTTCCCCAAAATGTTTTTTTTTCTTCTTGAAAGAAAGGATTTTTGATGGTATTTGGTGGAAAATGGTATTTGTGTATTTTTCGTTTATAGTTGGACGATGAAGGTCAGGCTTACCAGGACTTAGACATGAACGACGTGATAGTGGAGAATTGGGCTGAGACACTGATGGGCAAGCGGCTGATCATCCAGGCCTTCGTGACAGACACAGCCACAGGCGAGACCATCAACACCAACAACACCCAGGTCACCTTCAGCAGTACACCCTACAAATTCAACTGGGACCTCACACAGCGATACTTCAAGAAAGGCTTGTCTTTCTCTGTTAAGGTACTGAAACGTGATTGGATAAACGCTTTTAAAGGAGCGCAACCCAAATCAATCTTTACAGTTTTTACATATTCAAATGAGTTACTGATGTTGGTAGTTCTCGAACAGTTCCTTCTTCAATGGTTAGCACGTATTGAAAACAAGTTAAATATTTATGACGCGTAGGCCTACTTGACGATCGCGCGTTGGTGGTTCTAGATGAGTGGCCTCCTAGCTGGACCGAAAATGATTTTCGCACGACACACGTTACTTCAGTTATTAGGTTTGAGTAAACCCTTTTTTCAACAGCCTTTTGTCAAACCCCCCAAAACCAATACAAAGGAATGGAATGCCATGCGATTTTCGAAAAGAGGTTTTTTTTGTTCTATTCTCTCTCTACGATGCTTTAATTATTTACCAAGATAACCAACAAAGCCATGCAAATTAAAAAAAAAAAGGCAAATGTTCCTGTTACCTCTTTTGTATTTTCTTTAAAGGCCAATGTTCAATTCATGAGTGGTCTTCCAGCTGAAGATGTCCCTGTGATCGCCTCAGCCTCGGCCCTGCAGGGTGGTAACCGCGTTGACCTGGAGGGTGCTCAGGCGGGTGCTCAGGCGGGTGGTGGCCGGGAGGATTTAGAGAAGATATCGGGTCCCCAGGGGGAGGTTGACTTTAGGCTTGATGTGCCTGCCGCAGCCACTGAAATCACCATAATGGTAGGTGTTTGGGTTCAATCCTTAAAGGTAAATAATAAAACATTTGGCTAAAAGTCAGGAATGTCAGGTAAGAATTATAAACTCCAATATAATCTACGCACCAGAGTAGTTTTAGTCATCTGCAACTCACGTCTCGGTTGTATAAGGATAAATGGGTGACTGAATGACCCTTCATCTCTGACTTAAAAAGAGCGACTAAAGTGAAATCTACGATACCTGTTTTTGTTTCAGCTGCGGACGAATAATCCGGATTTGGTAAATGCAAACACAGAAGGCACCATCACAGTACTGGCTCAGGCTTCCAGCAATAACGAGTACCTGGTGGTACGCGTTCCTTCTGGAGATATCAGACGAGTCCAAGAGGTACGCTTGCAAGATGATATCAACACTATCGAAGCTGCATGTATGGGGCCAGTGGCTCAATGTAGACAATACAGTGTGTATAAGATCATGCAAACATAATTATCAGTCAACAATTTACTGTTTAATTATGAGAGGTATATTATATAGTATGTAAGTCAGCAGTTGAGCATGATCGTTTTATTTACCATACAATGTTAAGCAGTGAGTAGTGTGACAGCGATCACGAAAGTCACTTCTACATTAAGAAGGTTTAGATTAACCTGTAGTCATTAAATAGGGTAAGAGTATAGCACGGGGGCGCTTATGCCCATCATCGTTTAAAGTGCCTTTTTTATATTTCACCCGAATTTCGTAAATGCATGGATACTACTTTTTTTGTTTCCATCTTTGCATTTCTAGATCGGAAGGCAGAGTACGGTGGAAGTGCAACTAACACACCCCGATAATGTCGGCGTTCTTAACTACTTCGTAAGTTGTTTGTCCACCTATATTATGTCATCTTTAATCGAACAAGCCAATGTGACAAAAGACTCTGCATGGAGGAATTTCTTACTTCTTTAAATACGCGTGAATTAATACAATTATGGTCATTCTTACGTGGTCCATGGTGTACATTGCACTAGCAAAGCACACTCTTTGGTGATATTTGTTTGGAAAACCTTATTTTCTAAAGGTCATTGCCGGGGGACGAATAGTGCACAAAGGGGCGAAGAATCAGGTCAACTTGAACACCGCCCTCGGTTTCGAAATCACCCACGAGATGGCGCCCTCTTCGCGAGTCGTTGCCTACTACACTGATGCAAACGGTAACGTCGTTGCTGATGCACTCCTGATCGATGTGGAAGAGAAATGCAAGAATCCTGTAAGCATGTTAACCTGTAGGGCTATTTATTTCCAGATTATACAAGGAAGTGATGTGATTTCAACAGATTCAAATATATAACACTGTATTTGCAGCAACGTCATGTGCGGGTGAGCACAGATATGTGCTTAACACAGGGGTAAAGCTCAGTATGGATCGAAAACCCAGTGAAAAGTCCATGTTGACTTTTTTTCTAAGCAAAAAACTGTTCGTGATATGTAGTATAAAATACCGTTGTGAACCCTGTTTTTATATCTTTGTTTGGATTATTATAATTGATACTTTAGGTAAGGTAATAGGTTTCCCTGTTATTTTAGGCCTAACACTTGTATCACACACATTCCTTATATCGATACTTTGATTTCGTCCCCGAGCATGCGCACAATTCTCTAAATAAGTCCCAAGATTGGGTACATTTTTAAACGTAACGTTTTAAGTCAACAGAAACGAAATGTAACGGCAAGAATATTAAAACGAGTGACAAAAACTAATTTGCTTTTTCAATTCAACGTCGATAGCTACACGAGACGAATTTCACAAATTGAGGACGAATCGGTATGCAAAAAAATGAATTATACTGAACCTTAAATGAAATCTAGTGGTGGATTTCTGAAATTCAAATCGAGAATTGAGCTTGACGATGTTCGGGGACGAAAGCACAGTGTAGATGTCTGGAATTTGTGTGATACAAGTGTTAAAGGAATGTACATCATTGTCTTTTGCTGTAATTTTCGGAAATGAACTATTTTGAGGGGTCAGTATAACAGATCAAATATTGTTACACTGACATGTTTGAAGTTTTGTGTTTAAAAATACTTTAATCCAAAAATGTTCAAGTAGTCTGGTTCCCTGACTTCACTAAAGATGAAATGGATCAATTTATATATGCCGGAAAATTGTAAGGTAATGGAATCAGTCTAAGTGGCCTGCACCCGTTCAAGAACATGTAACCAATAGCAAACAAAATTTGGACTGAAAAAAAGGGAATTTTGGAGCAGTAGTTGAAAATAGTTAGGTCGGCCGACCATTTGGAAATTTATACAAAATACCACTTTTCTTGAAAAGGACTTCACACATAGTGCCATAATTTTACAGGATGCTTTAGACTGTCATTTACCAACAACATCCTAGTAAGGTATTTCGTAAAAAAATGGTAGTTTTGTTTTTCGATATTTCAAATGTTGTATATTCCCTTTAAAATAACCGGGAAAACCCTATATTAACGATACATTTGCTTCACGAACTTATCTCAATAGCTACACGAATTTGTCTAAATACATGTAGCTACACGAACTCATCTAAATAGCTACACACCACATCACTATAGGAAAGTAAATTGCCTTGTACTTAATGTTAAACATTTCTCATATGAATTTGCCGATTTGTTTGCCAAGATTGGACTAAGTTTCCTGGGCCTGCCAAGCGAGGGCAGCACGTACAAGTCCGAACGCAGCGGCCAGAACGTTCAGTTGGAGATCCTTGCTAAAGAGGGAACAAATGTCGGCCTCGTGGCTGTGGACGAAGCTGTCTTCAAGCTTCGTAACTATCATCGACTCACACAGAAGAAGGTACAGAAAAGGAATCTCTTGTGTTCTAAGATGCAAGTTTTTAAAGATTGAAGGAAAGTCATAGTTGTTTATTAGACTTGAACCGATTGGGCCTATGCTAATAATTTAACTTGCGTTTTTTTCGCATGCATGGTTGATTTGAGCCTTTGTTTATGTTTTGTTTGTGTCTGACAATAGAGCGATCCATAATATTGCTTCGGCTAGGACACTTTATTGTTTTACTTAACAGTCGACGTCTTACGTAAAGTAAACTGCAACTAAATAATAGACGTTATGCTTAGCAGTCATCTTATTAAACTTTGCTTTCGTACGTTATTTGCTTTTTCGTGGCGGAAATTGTATTCCTTTTTTCCCCTTCACTTTGGGAGGTACTTTTGGACAGTGACATTAACCTGATTGTTTTAATATTGCTTTGTTGTGTTTTGTTCGCATGCTGTGATTGAAAACCAGATAATGCCAACGACCGTATCTACTCCTCACGATATATTGAATTTCGTGTAAAAATATTTTGGCAGGTGTTTAAAAGAATGGCCGGGTATGATTTGGGCTGTGGACCGGGAGGTGGACAAACGACTGCAAGCATCTTCAAGGTAAGGCTTCTTCATTCCTGAAAAGTCTTTTGGGTCCTGGTTATGAATGGGGCTTTATCGATCACAGTAAAGAACATCAAGAAGTTGGAGCTACTTATGCTACTTATGCTAACCAGCAAGAACGATGGTATAAAAAGATTTCAACTTGTATGGGAATACTTGCTGTAAAAACTTTTTGTAGAACATGTGTCATGGATTAAAGTAAAGTGCTCACCTGTATGTATGGCTTTCTACTATGTACTGAGATTTTATGCCGTTAAATTCACTGTATCATAATTATTATGTTTTATTGATTGGAAGGGCTGTGAGCGACATAAAATAAAATATATATATTGGTGGGCCGGCATGTGCTGAGTGCTATAGCCAAACTGTTATGTCTCAGGATTCCGTTTAAAGTCTACTGGGTCTACTAGCCTTTACAAAGTATTCAAAATACCTGAGTTTATCAATTTCTATTGGTCGAGAGCCCGTCACGTGTGGCTTTAAACCGCCGATAAATCACCGCTACATTCTGCGCTACACCGAGCTGTACGCGCGCGCAAATTTCCACAAAAGGAGATGTTTAGCACCAAGCGCGCGAGGCACATACCATGCATAGACATAAACAGAGTGGTGTTTAAAAAAGCATGAAGTAAACTTGTTGGACAAAATCTTTGGAAACTTGCGAATTTTTACTTGTTTTGACTTTTTGCCGAAAGGTATTGATGAATGGGAATAAATATGTGCTGGCCGGTTTTAAACAAGTACGTTTATCCGCATCCACGCCCGTAGCCGGTTTTAAACGTACTTATTTAATTAAAATCGGCGAAGCATTATTTCTCTTAATAACAAAGGTTTTACGAAATCATAAATAAACACATTAAAAACTTTCAAACCGTGTAAACTATTGTGCTCCCCTCAGAACGCAGGAGTTACTGTCATGACAAGCGCCAATCTTGATGTTCCGCATAGAGAAGGTATTATTGTCCTTCTATCTCAATTAATCGCCACGAGCTTATTTTGTAACAGTTTTCGAATTCAGCAGATGTGGAAGGCCTATTCTTTTGCTCGCTAATCCAGTTTTCAGTTTTTACTGTTTTCGTAATGATTAACTACAGTACATGCATCGGTACTGCTTCATTTCCTTATTACGGTGCTCTGTATTCGAGTAAAACTTCGCTCCATTTGGTAGAGAGTGCAATCCTTTCAATGTAACAGATCGAGGTTTTACTGGACTATCTGAAACATGTCATTCTCAAATGACAGTTGATTATTATACTCTAAATTGCCTGGTTTAAAGATTACTTTATAATAAGAGAGTTAGAATAAAGAAACAGGAGCAGTAAGAATTTTCATTAAAACTATTCACTTAGAAATAAAAGAGAATCTTCACAAAGCATTTAATTTGTTTTCTTGTCATTGAAGATCTTGGATGTCCCGAAGAGGTCAGGAGAGCCCGGAGATCAGCGAACGATACCGAAAGAGAACAAATCCGTGAGAACTGTTTATATATACATGTAGTTTGTTTTATATTGGTGCTAAACCCAGATGGAACCGACAATTTGAATGAAAGAAGTCTGGAATATTATCCAAAAGGTTAATTAAGCAGCTTCAAAAAAATTCCTTTGAAGCCAAAAATAAAGCCGAGTCGCGGACGATGCCGTGATTTCAAAAACACCTCAGGTTAATTGAAGGTCATAAATCACAAGCACTCATCGTTTCCATTCATCGCCTATTATTTCTATGGTGAATCATTTCCATCTGTGTCAGCATCGACTATTTATCATGGAATAGAAGGGCCAGCCTATATTCCGCTGACTGCCGAGTCACCGATTATAAAATATTCCACTGATTATAAATAACGTAAGGCTTTGGGCAATGCTTGGTGTCGATGAGACCCGCTGACTAATAATTATCACATTTTTTCTGTTAACAAATTTTAAACTTGTGTGTTTCAGTCAAACCCAAATTGGCCTATCGCCGTGTGCGAGTTAACCACGCCCCTTAGACAACCCTATTGGAAATGTATCACTAAGTTTGTTTGTCTCAGACTTTTGCGCGTTCCGCGACCATTTCAATATCATGCAATTGAACATGATTTCACATACTGCGTTGACGCGATTCTGCCGCGGTAGGTCAATGATATTTATACCTCCTCCTTTTATTCTTGAGTGTTTGCTACCATCTGAAACAAAGGATTTTTCTTTGAGCGCAAGGAGATCCCCTTTGCAATCAGTTATTTATTGTGAGGGCTTTGATGTATTTTACATAAAGCGATACATAGATGTCTTTTATAATTATCACTGATTCCTGGTCCGTAGATTATCGATACTAATTGTGAGGCGGGAACCAACCTATACCCCGCTATAATATAACTATTGTCTGGCAGCCTGCTGTCCCAATCGTGAATCAAAAATGCCCCCATTCTCTTAGATGCTCAAACTGGATGTCTGATGTCTACGTTCTCTCCTCTAAACACCAAAGTCAAAGTAGCTCTGCGCAGACACATGCGATCCAATACGGAGTGCATTCCGCCACTTGGAACGGTGCCGCGATGTTTCTTTCCAGGATGAAAGAGGAATGCAAAATACTTAAAGGACTCATTCCAGCACATCCTTAAAACGCAGCTTCGAGAGACCTCGTGGACGAGGTCGAAGGGAGTCAGCAAGCTCACCATAGAGTAGATTTTTTGGAATCTTGTGTCATCCTGTCGGCGGCAGACGTGGCCGGTCCAGCGAAGACGACGAAGTCTGAGCAAAGAGTATAGATGTCAGATGTTCTTGACATTTCTGAGAACCTAATATTGGGGACTTTATCTTCCCAGGATACCCCCGAGATGGAGAGGAGGCATCGGGTATGGAAAGCATTAAGACGATGCGCATGTCGACGATAAGTCACCCATGTCTCACCACAGTGGAGGAGGATACTGAGAAACATGCAGTGTTAACACGGATTTTAAAGTTTACACTCAGGTTGCAGTTGTTCCACACTCTAGATCAAAGTCCAAATCAAATACGGGAGCTTATCTCAGCATCCAGTGTGTTGGGGTCTGTAACTATTGAGCCCAAGTGAACTTGTCAACAACTCATAGGAGAGAGCCATTCAGGCGCGGTTCTAGAACCAATAATTTTGGGAGGCTAGCAGGGTGGATCCAGAATTTTTTTCAGGGAGGCGTGCTGAAATGTTGACCGGTTATTTTTTACAGACACATGTATAATTAGGCCTCCGAAAATCAACAGGTGGGGGGGGGGGGGAACTCATGCCATATTTTCAATGGGGAGCGCAGCGCCAATAAAATCCTACAATTATCATTCACACTATATTAACTAATGCACCCTTGTCACGACTATTTCTTTAGGGGGAGACCGTTCGCATGTACATCACAATCCTTCTTTTTGCTAATGCAATTAATTTTTTTACGGAATTTATTTTGGGGGGCTTGACAAAATTTTGGGGGGCTAAAGCCCCCCCCCCCCCCCCCCCCCCCCCCCCCCCCCGTAGAACCGCGCCTGGAGCCATTGATCATTATCCTGTGTAGGGTGGATGTTCCTTGAGAGAGAGAACAACAGTCTTGCCAATGTTGATTTTCATCCCAAGCTCGCTGCATGTTGTGACGAAGGAGTTGCACGATGGTTGGAGGCCAGGTTCAGTGTGGAAATCAATTGAAGCATTATGTGCCTACAAAAGCTCGCTCACATGGATGCAGTTGACTTTAGACTTGGCACGAAGGCGAGAAAGGTTGAATAGCTTGACACTGTTTCGCGTATGCAGAAGTATTCCAGAGGGCTCGGGGTAAGCTCTCATGAGTAGAGCGACAAGAAAATATGCCAAACAGGGTTGGAGCAAGGACACATCCTTGCTTTTCACCTGAAATAATGGGGATCTTATCAGATTGCCTTCATATTGCGATAAAAAGCAGTAAGAATTGCTAACATTTTTTTCTTCTAGGCAGCCAAATCTGTGAAGAGCTGCATGAAGCCCTGTCCGATTTTATTCTGAAAGAGTGTGATGAAGACATTGTTTATGCGCTAGGAATGCATCACTGCATGCTCCGGGAATATATAGAGGTGGCACTGTGAAGCTTTCCCTCTAGCACATTATCACCTGCCTTAAACACCATTGGGGAAGACCATTGGCGCCTGGTGATTTTGTTGCCATGAAGAGTGCCAATTGCTTTTTTCGACTTCATCAGCAGCTATTGCTAGAAAAAAAATAACGATTTCCATTTTCGGGTGGAAATCGTACACCATGCGGCCGTGTAATGTTCTCGTCCTCAACTGAGACATTTGGATACAACTGGACTAGGCTCGCCATGTCTCGTTTTGTTGCTGGTATTTTATTTTATATATTATTATAATTGTTTTTACATTTTAGTCAGTAAATACGAGGACGTTGTGCGGGAGTTCTGCGAGAAGGGCCTAAGGCAATTGTCCGGGTCGGTGCAGCTGACCTGCGCCCAGCGGGCCAAGCTCATGGCTGGAAGGAAGGGCCTGCAGGTAGACTCGCCGGAGATCAGGGCATTTTTCGACTGCTGCAGTGTGCTGGAGAGCTCCTCCGACCGGGGACGGGTCGACGCCGGCGCCGGGGGCGTCAACCTTGAGGAAATCATGGTGCGATCTAACTTCCCGGAGAGCTGGATGTTCGTCAATGTCATAACTGTGTAAGCGGTAACCTAACGGAAGATAGAACGTAAACTAACGCCACACAAGCCGAAAAAAATGGCTCTGTAAGACCCATCTTGGAAGGTAGGTTTGCGGAAACAGCATGTGATTTTTTTTTGCGAGTTTGTGATGGTTCTGAGAAGAACCGATTTGGACTCCGGAGTCCAAACCGGTTCTTTTCAAAACCATCACAAACTCACAAAAGAGATACATTTCACATGGGTGTTTCTGCAAACTTGCTGTTATCTTTACCATGCAAACTGTCCATTTTTTTAAGGCCCATATCTTATAAATTCGCCACTCAATGACTTCTGACGATTTTCAATTTGATGTTGATAACAGTGTGTTAACTTCCTATCTGAAACAAAAAAGGAATACATAATACTATATTAGGAGTCGTTCGAGTAGAGGTATTTGCGGCAAACTGAAGGCGCATCCTAAATCTAGGAAAGTGCGAAAACATACTGCAAGTCCATCTTTGTTTCGGTTGAAGTATGGTTATGTCGAGGAGGCAGATTTAATTTATGTGCATCATTTTTGCAATCAGAAACAAATTCCTACTCTGGGTACCATTAACAGATTGTCTTTCGTTTTAACAATTGTGTATCCTGCTAGAGCAAAATCCGTTTTACTATCTGTTTACTAATAAAGTTTACTAATAAAGTTTACTTTAAGTTTGTACGATCTCTACATGCGACTTGATTGTTCGCCGTTTTTAAAATCCCTTTGCATTTTGTCAATCCATTTAGTCCAGATGATGATGATGAAGGTAGAGCGCTGTACCTAACTACCCTTCCTGATAGCGTCACTACGTGGGTTATTGAGGCCGTAGGTGTGCATATGAGGGAAGTCCACGAGATGTGCGTGGCTGAGCCCATCAAGCTGGAAGTCCGCCCGCCGTTCTTCCTGGATATTGGTATGCCGTATTCGGTGCAACGATTCGAGCAGATCGAAATCGTCGCCTCCGTGTTCAACTATGGCGACGATAAGTTAGAGGCAAGCAAATCTTCTTTGATGACCTTTTGAGAGAGATAGAAAGAAAGCAAAAGCTCGATACCACAGAATCAGAAAATGCAGACCGATTCAGACTACGTTTCAGAGTTGCGCCAAAACAAATGTACTAGGGCCGCCCTATAATCCAATCAACTTGACTTTGGTTTCAGACGGATAATTTTTCAGAACATTATTGACTGACTTTGCAGTCGTTCCAAACGACTACATCTGACAAGACGTTCGATGATTGTCGCATGTAGTTGCTGTTTGTAATGTATTTAACTAAAATCTTACAATTTGTGTGTGCCTGTCTGTGTGCCAACCTTGCCATCTGTGTGTGGACCATGGGAAAAAACAGGTTCACACGATGGAGGTTGTGTGAACCTTCCGTCAACATAAGGTTATCATCTCTAGAAAACAGGTTAAGGCGCATTTTTGGGTTAGGGTTATAGGTCGCAAAATAAAGAGGAACACTCAAGGAAACCACGATAAAATATTTGGGTTGAAAGAGTGTCCACAGTGCGAGTAATTTTTTTCTCCCGTTTTTTTCTTAACTATAATAACAAAGAAATGTCCACAGTAGGTTTGTAAAATAGGCCTGTGGGTGTCCATGTTAATGGTGTAAATCGAGGACACACAAAGTCATGTGAAACGTCATCGAGTAATTGAGGACAGGAGTCAAATCGAGGACGACCTCGATTGGAAAACGTGTACAAAACCAATGGGAGATGTTGCAAAAACGTTTTGATTATAAACAAAAAGTCGATGATGAGGAACAATAGAAAATTCTCGATTAACATTATAAACAACCCTGCTGTATAGAACGTATAAACACTGCCTTATGGGGTACCGGGACAATGGGAGGTACCCCAAAAGGAATGCCCACCGACTTGCGGGGTACCTTTTTGGTACCCCACAAGTTTTTCACGAAATAGATATATGGATTTTACTCAAAAACTAGGAATTTCCAAAGTGGTTTGATTCGTCGCAAATGGAAGAGTTTTAGAAAATTAATTCTGGTTAAAATAAGAGCATTTTGAAATTAGTGTGCGACATTCAATAGGGGACGTTGAACAGTACATAACAATATGGTCCACAATAATATTCCCGAAGGTCCACAACTGACGATCGTGTACCAAACACATGCCTGGTCTTCCTAACAAGTTAGTATAAACACAAGAGGGACAATATGGGGTCAACGATTGAAGGTTTTACAAACTCTTGTGTTTTGGCGCGACTCTACAACACAACTTTGAAACAAATGTAACTCTACCCCTTTTTGACGATGTACATGTAGGTGACTGTCTATTTGAGGGGAAAGGAGGGGCTCTGCTCAATTGCACAACCCGGGGAATACTCGGAAGGAATAACCATCCAGGTTGAAGCCAAGAAGCCTGCCTCCGTCAAGTTTGTCATTGTTCCTCTTGAAGTCAAGGACATACCGATAGAGATTGTTGCCGAGGATGCGTCGAGACGGCACAGGGATGCAATCGAAAAGGACTTGACTGTTCGCGTGAGTTGAAATCGTCAGTTCTTTTCGGTCGCTCGTGTTACCTCTTTAGAATGTTTGTAGGATAGTGCGGCAGGTTTAAAATTATTTCTATATTATTAAAAAAATAACATTATTTATAACAGGAAACCAGCAACTGAAGTACATCTAGAGTCACTATTCCAGGAAAAAACCCTTAAAGATATTTTTATAAGGGGAGGAATAGCTGTAATCGCAATTGGCCCTTCGTGTTCATCCCAATACTTGGGATTATCTTTGAAGCCTTTTCAAATATTTCCCAAATATTATTTTCCCAAGACAATTTGGAATCTTATTGCTAGTTCATTTGGCTCGGTTGTGTGATCAACATACTCTTTTTGCACAGTTTCAAGTAATATTTAAACTGTTTCTTTTCCTATGATTCATATCACAGCCAGAAGGATACGAGAAAAAGATTTCTGTGCCGGTAACGCTGGATCCTGCAAACTACCGGGGCTCGCCAGCGAACCAGGACGGAGGCCCGGATCAGTTCTATTTTCATAGCCGTAAGATATATTGCTACAATTTATAAACATTTACGAGGCTAACAATGTTATAAAGAGTTACATTTGTCGATCTCAGTTTTACAACATGTTCCAGAACTATCCGTATGTGTAGAACTTTGTAGATTTGGTACTTTATACACAATCAAAACCAAATCCAGTGTATCGCAAACATTTCAATGAAAATACATAATAATCTAGCTTCAAAGCGATCAAGGGCCTATTTGAATTTTCGAAGGTTGGTTTGTTAATTTAATTTCATGGTCTTTTTTTTACAGAAAATTGGGGCGACGAAGGCGAGGAGAAGCAAATAGATTTCATCCGATACTCAGTCAACAGAAATGCAATTCCAGGCAGCCACAAAGCTCGAATGAGTCTCGTGGGTAAGTAAATCGTTCTTGTAATTGCACCCAACCAACTCTCATCACCTGCACCCACAACATTCTTTCTCTGCATTTCCCCCAAAGACACGGTATGTAACACCACATAATCAAAAAGAAATACAAGTATATTAGTACAATATGCTTCGTTACTTTACACGGAAAATGCGGCCTTTCAAGCTTACAATTGCTGCTTTAGCTTCAAAGTCACACGGCATGGGAGTTTGTAACCATCTTTCACAGAGAGTTTTCTAAGGAACAATATGGGTTATTTAAAAGGCACTGCTACGCACACAAATATATAATTTGTCTAAAACTGGTTCATGTTTTAGCCTAGGATTTCATGCGATTGTTATCGCGTCTGACATTTTGAATACAGCAGGCATAAATTTGCTAAGCTGATCTGATCAGCACCCCGCTGACATAGGCCCAGTTAATAGAATGACTTCACATTTACACATTACTTTGCAGGGAATGTGTTGGGAAGCGTTATCGACACAGTAATTGGAGGCCTTGATAAGCTGTTGAAAATCCCCTGGGGTTGCGGTGAGCAAACCATGCTGGGTTTGGGACCCAACGTCTACGTCTACACTTATCTCAAACACACTGATCAGTTCACGGCCGCCCTGGAAACCTCCTCAGCAGGGTACATCACTGCCGGTGAGTTACCACTAAAGTTAGGCTTATTCATGGTAAAGTCTTCATTTGGGGTTCCTCCTATGAAAGTGGTATTAGTTTGGAATTCAATATCTCGTCTTTTTAATGTAATCGGCATCAGTTTACACAGCATGGCGAGATGTTTGAAACTAGTGGAACAGACCAACAAAATAGTTACTTCCCCAAGGATTTTTTTATAAACATAATTATGGTATGGTATGTGACCTGTCTGATACACGGCAGATTTAATGGTCCCCTTCGCATTTCACTCCTCATTTTAGGCGTTCAACGTGAACTAACATTCCGGAAAATGGATGGGTCATTTACTGTCTCTCCAAATTACCGTAGCAGCACCTGGTAAGTACAGCGTCTAAGCTAACAAGACATGTTTTGGAATTCTGCTGATTTTCCTGAATCCACATTATGTGTATAAGGTACTGAAAAAAAAACACAAAAGATGATAGTGTTGCCAAAACACCTTAATTGTTATTTATGTCTTGTTCACGAATAATTAATACCAGCAACTCACACTACAACAAGACGCCGATGGAGGCCAAATTTTGTGTTGTGGTACTGCCCTTTCGACGACTGCCATGAGCGGTCAGACTGGAAGGTCAGAAACGGAAGACTGGAAGGCCATTTTGGCGAGAGTCTATCGACAGGCTCGAAGCACACAACCAAATAAAGGTGCTCTGCATATCACCCTCTCTCACTCGCACCTCACACAAGCCGACAGAAAATAGACCGGGGACGGATGGGGACCTAACACCAGATATATGGTTCCGATACCTTTATATTCTCCTAAACAGGTGACAGGTGACTTTATCACCTGTACAGGCTATTTGTTCAGCGCTTGCCATGAGCAATCACAAACTATTGATTAGGGAATTATTCTGGTGATTTAACTAATTAACCTATACCACACAAGGTATGAGGCTCCCCCACAGTGACTATGATTAGCAATGATTGGTTGATGATCAGGTATTCGGCGAAAAAACCGGAACCAACTGCACGTTTGCAATGAGAACTTCCTCTCAATACAGCAGCAATCGCGGAAAGAGCTAGAGTGACGCTTAGTGTTCAGGCAATGCCACACACATTTAAATAATTCTCCGCTTGCTATGTTGCTTTCTTTGCTTGAAAGTACTCGTCAGAAGGAGGCTGCCGCAGTAGTCTTTTTTGTTCGTGCAAAGTATGGTTAAAATACTAAATAAAAAAGCAAAAAGGGCCTAAAATGTGAGGGCTCTTAGCAAAGACTAGACATAATCTGAACATTTTCTAAATGTTCTATCCTTACCAATCCTGTGATTTTGTAGCTGAAGTGAGTCCATGAGCTCTGACATCATTGCGTCCTCTTAATGAACCTGTTTTCTATGACGCAGGTTGACAGCTTTCGTCGTTAAGGTGTTCTGTAGAGCCAAGGATTTTGCCTTTGTCGATGACAAAAACATTTGCAAGGCGATGGAATGGCTGATAACCCAGACTCAAGCGGAAGACGGTTCCTTTGCGGAACTTTTCAAAGTATACCATAGAGAAATGACCGTAAGTAGAACTTAAAAACGCCGTGCATTGAGAGACACAGTCTTTGATCTTGATGGTGTTGGCGAGACGAAAAAAAAAAATCAGAGCATGACTTTAGTGGTTTTTCTCACCTAATAGCTAGGAGCTAGTCGAAAGCAACATCGCATTGTAATTTGGTTCATTCATCTGTTTTTGTTCAGCGTTTATTTTCCTACCTTAGCATACTTTTGTTCAGAGTTGCTCTATGTTTGTTATCTTAAGTACAAACCAGTAGTATTCAATAACGCAACAAACGCTACCGTAAGAATAAAAAGACCAAGGCATTTTACAGTCGACTCCCAGTAATAAAAGAAAAAAAATCAGCCACACAAAAGTGATTGTTATATCAGAAGTTAGTTTGACTTTGCAACTTAATATCTGTACACGGTTAATTTGTTTGAAAAAACACAGCCTCCATAGACATGCAGTAAGGCTTAGTGCTAAATCTTTATTGATTGACTTTTTGGTGTAATCTATTTCAAAACAATAACCCTTAAAATCAAAAACATTTCATATCCTTTGAGTTGTTCATCATACAGTTATTTGCGTAGGTATTTCTAGTATGTGTTTGTTTGTTGGGGTGTTGGGGTGTTTGTTTGTTTGTTTGTTAGTTAAGTTGTTTTTATTTCTACAGGGAGGAGTTCAAGGCAAAGTTTCGCTGACTGCATATGTCCTCATCTCACTCTTGGAATGCGAATGCGATACCATTGTAAGTTGTAACTTTCTTTTGTAATCCTTTTAAGATCTATTAGTTGACTTTACAACTAACGTTATTTTCAACCGTGAAAATTGAACCGCTGTTTTTATATATATTGTTGTTGACCCTAAAGTTCTCCTTTAGTAACCGCGTTTTGTTTTTGTTTTGATTTTTTTTTGGGGGGGGGGGGGTTCGAGTAAAGCATAAATCAATCAAACGGTATTGCATCGCTGTCAAAGCTATGCAGAGAACAAGAGAACAAAGACTGAATGTTCACCTTCCTGTGGCGACGGCAGCCTGTGAGTTGTGCCACAATCGACACTTCTGGATGCGGGTATAGAACTATTGTTATCAGTTATGATGGATAGAGATTCGCGGAATGGCCTTAGTGATTGCAGATTCAAGCTAATTGATTGCCTAGTTTTGTGTTCAAATGAACATCTGGAAAATACGCACACACACACACAATCGTTTCTTTGTGGTGTAAAACGAGGATTTTCTACTGTTCCTCTTCCCTTTTTCTTTGTTTATACCTTTTTAGCAACAGCTCTCATTGGTTTTGTACACGTTTTCTTATCGAGATCGTCCTCGATTCGGTTCTGTCATCGATTCATCGATGGTGTTGCACGTGTGTGTCCTCGATTAACGCGTCCGCTAAAGACGAACGCTTTACGGAAGAAATTACAACTAGCACCCAAACAGCTTGACTTTTTGGGGTCGCAAAAGTGGACCCCGAAATTCGTCCTCGCACGCATAATACAGGAATAACACAGAAAACGCCCAGTTTTTAAAGGATAGTGGTGTGGATGTTTGTATCCTACATTTAAAGGTTCTTTTTGATTAACATAATTTCGTTAAAAGTGCGTTTTGTATCCCAATTAGGCTGTTCCAGGACGCAGCGTCCCTTTAAACGCATTTTTGCACTTCGTTAAAACGAAAAAAAACCCCAAAGAGTTCATGCTTTTTGTCAAATCACAAATTGCAATAATTGAGAAAGTGAACAATATTTGAAACTTGGTCCACTTGTTCTTTGAGATAAATGTAATAAAATTGCGACCAAAACTCAAAATAGAAGAATCATCTATTTTGTGTTTTGCACTTCGTGAGAACAGCGACGATATTAGGGACCTCTTAATCCCCCTATTGTTTTTCCCCAACTTTTTGATAGAACCCCATTGGTTTTGTTCACGATTTCCAAATGTAAACCTTCACCCAATCGCGGACCCTGTTGTCCCCTTTTGTTCAGGATCCCCTATTGAATGCGAAGATATACTCTCAAAAGTCTTACTGGTATATATTTCATTGTATTTTTAACCGTAAAGTAACCATAAACAGGGTTCGCCAATATGGTATGTTGTTTGATAATGTGTGACTGAGGTTAATATGACTCCTACACATTATAACACCTGTGTTGACTGATTTTATCTGATATATATATGTTTATTCTAAGAATAAAGATGAGTCTGTGAATGCTGCAACTGATCTCCTCGAAACCGCGTTGCCAGATTTGACCCGACCCTACGCCATTGCCATCACGGCATATACATTGGCTCTCGCCAACAGCATCAGGGCACAGGAGGCCATACAAATGCTTAAAGACATTGCGGCATACAATGCAGGTAATTCAAGACAACAATAAAAGCTATAGACCTCCTTGTATAATAATGATATAAACAGCCTGGCGAAGTAACTTTGACTTCTTGAAACGTGAGTTGAAATGTCTTTAACTTTAGCGAATACGCAGCGCGTATACCTGCCGTGAACATTACAAATTGTTGTTCGCATTCGCTTCCGTGATGAGAATGAACCGGCCTTCAGCTGGGAGACAAAATTATTATTTGTCTTTAGCTAGCAGTTACACGTTTTTCCCGACAAGAACGACTATTTCATCTACAGGAAAGACGAAAGGTGAACGCATACAGGTACCCCTTTTTATCGCCTTTATGACCAGTTCCTAACATTAATCCATGTTCACTTCATACATTTTTATCACGATCAGTGAGGCATTTTTTTTCATTCTTGAACGGAGAGCATTATGATTTTGTACAGTTTCAGATTCACGATACTGGGCAGCAGATGACTCCTCTTTTGGTGGCGGTCAGAAACCGTATTGGTACAGCCGCCGACCCAAAGCCATTGAGGTTGAGACGACCAGCTACGCTTTGCTCGCACTGCTGCAGATGGAGGAAATCCAGTACACGCACGCCATTGTGAACTGGCTGACAAATCAGGAGAATTACAATGGAGGCTTCGCATCCACACAGGTAATGATATCTCCTATATTCCAGCCATGGCAGTCGATGTCCCGTACACTCACTGAAATGAGTAAGACCTAACACCAGCTCAACACATGTTACCAATAATTTACGACTTCCAACTTTAGGCATTCATAAGACCATATGCAGTTTTTTAGTTCGGGTAATTTTTCGCCATCAATCTGCCTGGTAAAATAATGATTGGTACAAAAAAAATTCAGAAAATTAGCAATAACCAATTAAACTGCAGTTATTCATAAAATATAACCACTATGTTTGGAAAAAAGTCTGAATTGAGAAGTTTTGTAATGGAATTGATCGTGTTTCTCAGTGAAAAATGATTTTGTTGGCTTACTGTGAAGTACACAACTCCCCTCCCATGATTTTTAGGAAGTCTAGCTGAGGCGGTCTTGAGGCAACAGAGTATTCTAAGGCGCTGATGAGTGAAATGCGTTGTTTCGTAGGCAGGTGCATTGCACGAACTGTCGACCCATTACTGTAGTCTGTAGTACCAGGATTGTAGTAGGTACCTCATGAACCATTTGGCTCCTTCAATTCAAATTATGCGATGGTCAAATCAGGTTGCTGATAGTACCTTACTAAATGAATTATATGCATTCCGAGTTATATGCGGAATTATGTCGAATTTTGTTAAACCATTGCTATGACGTCACACCATCGTTGAAAGTGTGAATTCATATTTACGAATCCTTTGTATTGGACAAAAAGTGTGGATTCATATCAACGATTCTTTAGTAAAGTGTGGATTCGGAACTTCAAATCCTTTGCACAATACAAAATTATCACCAGGTGTTTAATTTCATTAGATTTAACACAAAAGCCAAAACACAGTTTAAGACGTTTTTTTCCAGTATTCAATCTTTCCCCCTTTTTGGGGGAAATACACATGACACTCTAGACATCGACCACTGAAAACTGTTTAACCTTGTGAATTTCATTATTCGTTTTATCACAGCATACAAAGCGCATATTTACACATTTGTTCCTGTTTTAAGTTTTTCACCTCCATATTTTCAGGTGACATGTAGAAACAGAACTTTGAAGGGAAGTTTGGATACAGTGGTTAACGCAGACTCAAAAAAGAAAAGTCCAAATAACGTCGATGAAAAACACCGAGAAGAATGCTTGTATCCTACTCTGTAAATTTACGGTGGTTTTTTTTTTATATTTAGAATAACCGACGGGATTACAGCTTTTCAAAAAACAAAATCAAATCAGATCCACATTTGATGTTAAACAAAACTAATATTACACATTGATCGTGATTTTGACGTCACTTCAGAGTCCGTTATAAGTATTTCCGGGTATTCTAAATCACCGGGCTGTTGGCCTATATACTTTCTGCTGGTTGACATTATTTCAATTTGTCTGTATCCGAAACATCGGAAAAGTGTATTCCATAAGGAGCTTTGTAAGAAGGTCTCAAGGCCAGTTTGTCCTCAAAATATTATATACGACGACCTCAAGATTTTAAGATTCTCCCGATGTGAGATTATCACTTCGAAAACTCTGCACTATAAACAACTCATCGTGACGTCTGACCGTTCTATGTTTCTGGTCTAGGTGAGGGGACCACGGTGACACACAAAAACAAACTCATTGAAACACACGTTACTGCACATTTCATGTTCATGGGCGAACTGAAGAATTCATTTTTCCTGAACTTAAACAATTACGTTTTTCATTTTCTTAGCATTACTTATAAGCTTGATTACGTATTGATCATCGCAGACACATTCATGTTAATTTATAACCATACTACGAATGCATGCCTTTTAATCTCATCTCAACTCAACAGTTCGTGACAACACTTCTTTTGACGCAATGGTTAAAGTCAGAGAATACACTCGCCCTGTATTCGGGATTCTGTATTCTCCTCAACATAATGGAGGATAAAGTGAATGAGGTTAAATAAAACAAATAATACATGTTATTTATAAGATGGAATTTGCGTCTGGGAGATGTAAATTCAATATTTGGTTTTGCCGATATCGTCGTGGGGGGTGGGGCTAAATAAAAAAACTATTGGGAAAAATGTTTATGTTGGGCGAGTAATGCGAAATTGCTGTTTTTTCCGTCGCTGTTGATGGATATTGTTTTTGGATGCTATATTTAAATACTTTGTTGATCATTGAGTCAAGTGTAAGGTACTTTCTCATCTCCTCTCGTCCCATACATAGATAAGGTTAATGGTCTGTGTATATACGGGAAAATATATATGCGGGTAATGGGCCTCATTCACGAGTCGGCCATATTGAATTGAAAGTGAGATAAAATCTAAATTTTTGAAACTTGTGATGAAGAGAACTGAAAGTGTGTTAGTTTCTAATTGATTCCAGTTTGCTTCAAGAAATAATTAAACCTTTGTAATTAAACAATGTTTAAAGCCAGATTGAGAAACAAAATGTCAGTAAAATAAAGCTGCATTGTGCCTGCATCAATAGTCTGGTGCCATCCCATTCAACAGTTAACAATTAATGAAATGCATTCAGGGAACTCGACAAACATGGCCGACTCGTGAATAAGGCCCATACGTAAAATATGCGAATGCAGAGGACAAAAATATATGGTAGTTCGCTTTGCAAAAAGGGAATTATTAGCTTGTTTGTTTTTATTTCAGGATACTGTTATTGCGCTACAAGCATTGTCAGAATACGCAAGTAGAGTACAGCAATACGACATTGATATTAACTGTGAGGTCAAGTGTGATGAGAGTGAGTTCGATGAAGACTTCTCGCTCGACCCTGCAAACGCGCTCGTGCGTGAACAAAGGGACATTGACGTGAGTTTTGGTTCAGGTCTCTTTGCAACTTAAATATAATTTTTAATTATTAATATGTTTTTTTTTCCAAATACCATTGAAGTTCCCTTGGCTGACACAATTGTTTTTTTTCAAAGATGTACATTACTTTATGTGGTCTTTGTACAGGAAATCATTTTTAAATCAACTTTGAATTGTTCATTGTCCGCAGTGGATACAATACAACTGGCTTTTCCACGAAGTCGTTTATTGATAGTTGATTTTTGAAGGAAGGCTTTTGAATTTAGATTTATTTCATTTCTTTCGTGTCTAAATTATTCAAAACACTGTAAAGAAATATCAAAAATTGAAAAAGGAAACAAAATAATTAATGCATGACGTCGTTCCGTATTATGCATACTATTCTCATCATCTAAATATCCGCCAAGTTTTAAGACGATCAGATGTTTAGCATCGGGAATTTAGCATCCATCGTTCGTTAGGTATGCTGATAAGATGAAACAAATGAAAAATCACTGAATAAAATCACATGATGACGTAATCATGACGTCATTTTAATTTTCATCAATTAAACATACGTGATTATGTATTAACAAAGTTTCGACCGAATTTGCCTTGTACATGTAGATCGCTAGATATAGAGTCTTTAATTATGCACCTTTAAGATAACGTCAAATTACCAGTGATATGATGTCATCATGATGTCCCTTGTTTTGGGACCAAAGTTCAGCTTTCATGTCATATTTTACAATGAGAAAATATATTAAAAATGTACGTATTAAAACATTAGTTGATGACGGAGGAGGAGTAGGAGGAGAAGGAAATAAATCAGAAGAAAAACAAAGGCTTTTCCGCAAAAGTTACAGAAAAGCCAAGAAGTCTTTTATTAAATAATGTTCACATAAATATAGCGTTATGGTGCAAGACAGAACGAAATCCTGGCCAACCGTTTCACTTATTCATCCTATGAGGAACCTTAGTCCCCCCCCTCCATCTTCGATGCTCATAACCTATTTTTTTGCGCATTCGGCAACGCGCATACTTTACCTTCTATGGGGAGAAAGGATTCACGGTATATAAGGAAGTTTGGCGTATACGTGTACCGCTAACACAAACATTTGAAGGATAATTATGTATTATTATGTATTATTGCGTTCTTGATATTCCTTTTTCTTTTAGGTTCCAGATATGAGCCAAGAGATGAATGTGATCATCAATTCAGAAGGGTCGGGCATGGGTCAGTTCAAGGTAAGTTTCATTTCGAGACCACCTGTGTTTAATTTATCAGAATTTTTAAATTCAGAGGTAAGGGAAATACTCAAATATCTAGCTCAAAAATGTTATATTAAAACAAATCCATGGATTAATCATGATATAGTGACCTGCCATAGCCATGCACAGCTATGTCCGGCTAGCAAACATATAGTAAATTGTATCAGAACAGAAAAATGTTGTAGTGTGTACTGGTAAGGGTCCAATAAGTAAAGTAACGGTTCCTGAAAATTGCACTGCTTATACAGATCGTTAGCCTATGAAACCAACAAAAGAAAGAATAAATGTCTAGAGGTTGGAGGGAATTTAAAAAATATTTTTGAGAAACCCAGTATTTAAAGGTAATGTACAACATTTGCTAACAATATAAAGCAAAACTTTCATATTATTATGAAATACCTTAATACTTGACTGTAAGTGCATTATAGTCTCAGGCATCCTGTTAAATCATGGCACCTGGTATACTGTCATTCTCAAGAAAAGTGCAATGTTGTTATTAATTTCCAACGATGGTTGGCCAACCATCGTTGAATAAAACTTTTTAAATTAAATTTTTGTTTGCAATCTGTTACCCATCCGTGAAGGAGTGCAAACCGGGCTAGTCTGGTTCCCCTACCTGCATCTATATGAACACAAAACTTTAAACAGCTCAGTGTTACTATCAAATACTTACTTCCAAATCCGTCCATTTCTGACAATTACAGCAAAAGCACATGTTGCATATTTCCTTAAAAGGACTGAAAGACCAACCCACAAATCGACTTGGGTTTACCCGCACGTCAATCGCAGAATGTAAGAAGGCGAGTAATAATAATAATAAGCTATACATGTAACACAGTGCTATTAAAAGTGACTCGCTGAATTTTATCCTATAGTTCGAGGCTACATACTACATCCCTGAGCCCGACGTACCTGAGTGTGACTTCGACCTCTTGATAAATGAGGACGAGAATCTTCAGTTGGATCGGCCTGAGGACGACGACAAGGAGTATTTCTCTTACGACATCCAAGTCAGGTATGGATATTTTGAAGTCCTTACTTGTATTCTGTGACAAGGTTTCGTGCGCAGTATCGGCAACATTAACACATAAAACAAGGAAGATATTCAACAGTCGCTATTAAATATTAGTTTAAGCATTCTAGAAATATTCCTTTTTTGTGTAATTGCATTTCATGTATAAATTTAAAAGAAATTACCAAAAGGTATATCGCTTTTTTCGTTTTGTCTAAAATTTAATGAAACACTGATCAACTTCGATACACTACATTTTAATCCCTGTCGTGCCGAGGTTTAATTAATTATTTATTCAATGTTGTGGCTGATTACTTGTTCGATTTGATACAAATTCCATGACATTCGGCCCTCAAAACCCTAAATCCGACTATAAGAGGGCAAAAAGAAATCTTTTTGGGGACATTGAATTTAGATTTTTGACATTGTTGGTAATTGATTCACAAATCCCAATATATTCACTGTTGCCACTGCAAATACTGCAGTGCTAAAAACTCGGGCAAGCTTTTGTTTTCTTCTTATATTTTCTCACAAACTCTCCAACAGTACCTTGAAGTATTACGTTTTCTTAAAATGATGTTGGTGGATTACAAATCCGAGTATTAAATTTGCTTCTAACAGATACTTGCGGGGTGAGAAAACCGGTATGGCTATATTGGATGTGGGACTGTTCACCGGCTACAAAGCTGTTGTAGAAGATCTGCAAACCGTAAGCAAACCCTGTTCTTTTTTGGTAAAGCATTCACTCGGTATAAGAACTGGTTAATGATTGACATTGTTTTTAGTTGTTTGTCTCGGTGATAGTGTTTCTATGCAAATTGCTTTGGACAGAATATTCCGTCCTCATACAACTGGTAATCCCTGTGTTTTCGTGACTTATTGTGACTTGACTTATACATGACAGTTTCATGCAATTTTCTTCAGCAGTTTGCCAGATTTTAGGACTTTGTGATAAAAAGTCTTTTGAAATCCAGAATGTGTGATATTTGCCCTTAAAAGGTCTACGAACCTGTAAAAGGTTTATATAGAAGAAAATAAATATGTATTTTTAGGGGTACCAGGCATACGTATACCTTACATCCTACGTTTTTCTGTGGCCCTCAGCGATCCTCGAACCTTGTGGCAATTATTTCGTAGATGTTTGTTTTTTCATTTCCCCCAATTTCACTCAGGCTAGGAATGTCTTTACTTGAGTTGTTTCTGATTCTGTACCGACAGGTAATGGATAACAGTGGTGGGCGGGTGGAGCGGTATGAAGAGACGGATCACTCGGTGGTGTTCTACTTTGACGATGTAAGTCAAAGATCGGGAACCTTATTTGCAGATGCATTATCACAACAATTCGCGCAGTTGGTATAACTACCGAAATCCCTGACACATGACGGTGTCAGTAAACTAACAAGGTCTCACCTGAAACTTACAGACCCACCTTGGATGCTAAACAGTGAAGTGGGGCCGTAGGCTCGACATTATCTTACACCAAGATAACACCAGTCCTTGAACAGGACTGCAAGCTCGTATTTCTGTGAAATTCGGATATGAAATTGGGCCCTACAAATGCTCTATTTTGCAATGGAGCGTGGGTGCCATTTTTTCAAAATAGCGATGGGACTACATTTAGGGTTGATCATCTTTGGATGAAATTTTCTCCAAAAAAGTCATTGGTTAACCCCACATGGATTGCATTGTAAAATAAAGATGATAAAACAATCTTTAATTTGATGTGTATGTCTTAAACACCTCGGTTGTGAGTATTTTTCCTGAATTTCGGGAGTAGACGTACTTAACTCTGAGGTCAATGGCAGTTTATTTACTAGTCTGCAACCTTAGGTCGTTTGGACTAAACACCAGCTGACTCGAGGTGGCGTTGTTCCTAGTGCCCCTTTCTGTCGTCGGATACGTCCCTGGCCCTCTACCTACGCATCTTTGTTCCCCTTTCCACATTAAAAGTAGAGCTCTAGGAATCATGTGAAATTTAATTTAGATTAGTTAGTTTCCAAACAATTTAAAATCGTTAGGCCTAATCTCATTGTTTGAAAACAAAAATGATCACATGGCAAAATGTGTGAAATGTGGAAAAATCCATTCTCACGTACAAATAATATGCGAAGCAAAAACACAAGTGTCTTATGCCCGCCTCTTTAGATTTTCCCCTGCCAGACATTTTCAAAATATTTTTTTTGAGGTGCACCCACTATAGTCTAGTCGGTGTTAAACACCATCATGTAGAGTCTTTATTCGATGATGCGGAGTTGATTTAACACTGCAGGTTTTTTAAGTGCCGTCTAGCTTTATATTGGAAAATATTTGAACTGTGTTTTGATTACTTGCTTTTTGTTTGTATTGATCAGATTCCTGGATTGGAACCAATACGGATTCAATTCCGCGCCGAACGCAAGTTTGAGGTCGGGAAGGTCCAACCGGTGGCAGTCCATGTATATGACTACTACAACCCTAGTAAGTGCGAGCCTACAACATATATAATATATATATTTTTTTTCGGTTGAACAAAGAAAACCGACGTCCCGGTAAATCTCGATGTTTCTTGATGGTCCAGTACGGTAGTCTGGCGGACCTACGTTCAAGTCTCGCTGTAGTTGTTGTTGAGTGGTCGGGCACAACCTGACCACTCTCTATTATTGTTACTTGTAACTTTCAATATGTATCAACCCTCATCCTAAGTGGTGCGTATTACTCTGACGTCATTATGATGCATCAGGTGTCAAATTACAAGCGATTTTCGTTAAAAAATGACGATCTTCTGGAAGGTCAAATTTAGCCTGAAATCAAAACAAAGCACAATTTATTCCGAACGGTTAACGGTATGATCACAAAACTGTGTGGGAACTTGTACCATGTTACGTACATTCTATACATATTGTTACGTCATCATGACATTATCAGGTATCAATTAAATTACAAGCGATTTAAGGGCAAATTTTGACAAAATATTTGCGTTTTATCTTTTAAACTAAATAGAGTATCGTGTTCGGTTTTTTTCGTGAGGTTGTAGACGCTGTCGTGAGAAACATTTTGTGTTCCCGGACACAAAACCGCTTGACCTTTACTTCCGGTGTTACCGGAAGTGCAATAAAACTATGCTTTGAACCTTGAATATAACTCAAAAGCGGAAGCATTTTACCACAGACATATATATTATAAAAGTGTTTAGTGAGGAATGCCAGACACAAAAAAGTGTAATGACGTCATCATCCGAAAGGGCGCCCACTAGCGGCCCACAGAGTTGTGTTTTTTTTTCTTTAATTTTAAAACAGTAGATTTAAATTTTACCAAATCGCCCCTTGATTTTTTCTGATTAACCACAGATAATTTGGCAAGGTTTCAAATTCATGACGTCATCAAACCGGAAGTTACTTCTATAAAAATTTGCCAACGATCATGTTTTAAAAATTAATTTTATCATTTGATGCATGTCGTAGCCCAAATAACGATACCATTACAATGTTCACCTTTTTCCTCCAAATACTGTGACGTCATCAAACCGGAAGTTTGGTGATATTAATACATACACTTATATTTCCGAAATGTTCATACGTTCAATAGCTTCACAATGAACATCCACTCCGAACTAAATCAGTATTCACTTCTCGTTTTTGACTATGCCCGTTATCAAGCCAGAAATAACTTGTATGTGTACATTGAATGTTTACTGAAATTTATCACAGCGTTAAAGATGCATTTCTTTAAACAAAATAATTGATTGTCCCGAAAAGGATTTAATTTCGTGATCCTTTGTTCTCACATTAAATATTCATTACTTAACTAGAGAGTTTTTATAAAATATTTGTCCACCCGACCACTCTGAGTTTGTAACAACAAACGCGAATCTCTAGTGTTGATTTTTTTCTTTTGTTGTTTTCATTCAGCCGAAAATTGATAATGAATAAAGCATGTGTATAGGCAGTTCTCGATCCCTCCATCAACCTCAAAGTGCTCAGTGTAGTGAAGAGTACTTAAAGGGTTCTGCAGGATTTATATATTTTATTTAGAACAAGAGTAGCAGCTCCTACGGCCCATATGAGGACACAAATCATGACAATCTTGTCAGTTAGAAATGAGCCATGAATAAATATTCGTTATGTCACACACCATTATGAAGCGTACAGGCGGCATGCCTATGTGCATTGTATCTAAGTCTCGCTATTGCTTGAATTTATACCGTGCACGATTTACTAGAATTTGTCATTAGTTACCTTCACCAACCCTTTTGAGAAAGTACAAAAAGGAAAACAACTATTTCAACAATCATCAATTGCTGATATTTCAAACATTTTAGAGTCCCGGTGCATGCGTTTGAGCAAATATGATTGTATTTGGAATAGTTGTTCTTCTGAGGAATCTTATATATTTTTATTTTATTTTTACGTACCTTATAGCGGAGGAGTGTGTGAAGTTCATCAGTCCCAAGGAGGGCTCCAACTTGCTGGGGAAACTGTGTGTGGAAGACATCTGCGTATGTGCTGCAGGTGAGTATTACTTTCTTTTTCCCCAGTTGACATTAATTTGAGTGTAGTTTATGGTTTAGACGCATAATATGCAAACGATGTATTTGCATCGGTATTAACAGCATTGTGTTTGCTGTACCAATTATTGGATTTCTTACTGGTCCCAGCGAGGTCCATATATTCTACTTTGTACCAGTGCTGTAGTCGAGTACCAAAACTCGAGTACCAAGTTTTCCGAGTACACACAGTGCCGAGTACGGGCCGAGTACGAGTACAAAGATATCGAGTACATCCCGAATACATTTTAAACTAAAGCAGTATGAAAATTAGCACCGTTACTTACATGTGATATGTAAAGTAATTACCCAGTATTCCAAGAAATTAACACGTAGGCCTACAAATATTAAAAAGTGTTGTTTTTGCTTGGAATTCTTGATTTATTGCGTCGAACGTGCTTATTGAAGTTGGACGTTGTTCCAGACTTCTCTGAAATCCGCAGCCCACATGACTTGCATGCTGCGCTGTGCTGCTTCTGTCCGTTAGCGAAATATTCCTTGTGATCTCTAAACCCCCAAGGTATAATTTCTGACGAAGAAGACATGTTTACGTCTGGATCGAACTCGCCGCCATGCGCCAGAGAATGTGACGCGTTTCCAACAAAGAGTGATGTGCACAACCTCTTCCCCACGGATACGATCTTTCCGCGCCTTGTTAGTTAGAAAATGCCTCGTGTGATGAACGCACATGCAGCCTATGGAAAGAAGGTTGTGATTTATTTCGCTGGTATTCTTGTAGTATTCAGTAGGAATAGGACAGTAAAAACAATTGAGCACCAGTGACACTGCGAGCGCTGTCAATAACTGACTGTTATTTTGAATTACACTGCATGGTTACCTAATTCACTGACTGATGCGTTACTTGTGAATTGGACTGGCTACGTATCTGACTGACTGTCTCACACTTGTAAATAAGGCAGGTTACCTTTCTCATTGACTGACTGTAACTTGTGAATTAGACTGGATACCTATTTCAGTGACTGACCGTCACTTGTGAATTAGACGGCATACCGAACCCTATTACTTTACCACTACAGCATATTCCGTGAACATTTTTGCCATCCTTTTTTGGGGGTGTCAGAGGGGGAGGGGGTGTTTCACATTTTTTTCAATGTATTTCAATGAAAGCAAAACATTTAGTCAGAGCTGGGGGGGGGGGGCTTCGACCCAGAACCCCAACCCCCCATCTCTCTGGATCCGCGCCTGCCCCGAGGTGGGCTTTACTAGTCTTGTTATTTTTAAAGGTGGTTAATTGATATGTTTAGTTTAGTTAAACCAGTATTTCAACTACGCCATGAGGCCACATTATTAGTGGGCCAAGATTGAAATGTCATTCCATGTGTAGTGCCAGATGTGATATTGCGTGTCTCGAATGGTTTCTTATCGACTTAGACCCCTTGGTTAGACATGTTTTCAGTTAAGCAATATATATAAGCGTTCCACGTGCAATAGATTCTCGGTTGCACTTTTGGCTAAGACCTTACGGGTCTTTCTGTCCTGCGAACACAATTATCTAGAAAACACTGTATGAGCTGTCAGACATGCAAAGATAAAGAATGACGGATGACGCTATTTTTTCATATCCACCCTTATATTTTAAAAAAAAATCTTTTCACAACAGGAAAATGTGCAAGGGATCCGTTCAACAAAGGGCGCGAGTATGACGTTTTTGAGATGACTGGAAGGGCCTGTGCATCAAAAGCGCATTTTGGTGAGATATACCTACACACAGTGTTGAATTAAATGGTGGGGGAAACATTCGAGCATTTTCCTTATGGTTATGTGTATGCATAAAGATTATTTTTGTGAAACTATAGACAACATTGAGGATGACCTCATACACTCCTATTGCATTGAATGTTGTATTATTTCAATCCACCACTCAGCCTACGAGATGCGCGTTACCGATGTGGAGGACAAAGGCAATTTCCAGTTCTACACCATGACAATCGACGCCCCTCTCAAGCAAGGTAAAAACTGAATTGTAGTGAGTCACGCATGCCGAATGATTACATAATAAATAATAAATAACGCTAACAAGTGCCAGATTTTGTTCAACCCATTTCCCTTTTCGCCTTTGTTTGTGTTAATATTCAACTTCATACCGATGATCTTGTTGGTTAAACTGGGTTTGGTGTGTGTGTGTCATTGGGCAAGACACTTTGTCATTTATTGCTTCTAGGAATAATGGGTACCTGCGAGGGTAGAGATGGTCATGTGTTTGATTTAGCCCATTGTGCCGATATGGCAGCCATGAGCTGTATACTCCCCAGAGAGTTGATAATTATTGTCTATGTAATGTTTAACCTGATAATCCGTTTGGTTGATATGTGCGCTATATAAAGCGATATTATTATTGATGTCGTTTTGTGATGGTAGCGGTGATGGTTCTGTTTTAGTTCGGAAACCCGTTATTCACAAGAACAACTTTAAAATGCATGTACAAGAAACAAAATCTGCAGTTTCGGTGTCGCCTTGTGATTTTTGCAATATTTTGCAATGTTGACAAAGACATTTTGACTTCTTCCTATGATATAATGTGCATAGAGAATTATATGTACGCCGACGGCTTTTCTGTTAATAGTATTTGTAAACAGACAATTTGTTTGCAAATAAACACTACCTCACGTTTTTGTGAAATTAATAACAGTGTTCTATAATTAACATTGCCGTTTTCAATCCATGTCATTAATGTAAGGGCTGGATCACGTGTACAAAGATGCAACACGAGTTTTCGCAAAGAGCAAAAGCTGCGAGACACCAAACCTGGAGATTCAGAAGAAGTACCTGGTAATCGGTAGCGGTGGGTTACCAACCAAGGACGACATGGGAGAGGACACGTGAGTACCACTTATTGGCCTTTGATTTGATTATGCATCATCTCTTTTCTCCCTTCCACAAGAGGTACTCAGTGTTGTAATTACATTTAAATTGTAAACGATGCAATTATCACATATTCGAATCGTTTCCACATTTGCGAAGAAATGGGGGGATGTTCTGACCAGCTGAGTCTAATACTTCGCGCTTTGAATTGCGAATTTAATGCCACGACGCATGCAATTCTATAGTATTTTAAGTCTTTCCTTAATATTATGATATATTTTGTATTGTTTCTTAACTTCATAGTTACCAGTACGTCATCGATGACACTACATTCTTCTATACGTATGCTACGGCTCAGCAACTGATAAGGGAAATGCAGTTGGGGAAGAATAAATGGCAACGGATTGACAGGAAACTCAGTGAGCTGAAGCAGGAATTGGTCAACGGAGAAGGGTGCGCACTTTAAACGCAATCTCGTTCATTCGTTACATATAGCTTTTGTAAGTGACATATACCAGATAAAAGGTAAAAAGATAACGCATGAATGCTAAATCAATAAAAAAAAACAAAGCCGCGTCGCCGCACCACTTTTTGGGCAAGCTCCATACCAGAAACCGGAGACTTTTTTTTGGCCTTATATTCAATTCCAAATATAGCCGACCTTTCTTGCTGTATATACTTAGCGTTCGTGATTTTTTAAATTGAATGCGAAAAGGGGACTTTGAAACCGACACAGAAATTCCGTTTGACTCCTTTTCGATTCATCACCGTTTTCGCGAAGAGACACATATTATGTCAAAAATTTCCATTTTTTTCGATTTCGATTTTGTTTCACTATTTTGCTTTAAAACGTTGGACTTAACCATTTTGACATGTTTCTGTAAGCAAAACATCATTAATTTCCAAATTACATTAATGATGCAAGGGGCAGACATCTCGATAATTGCATTTTGCGTTTCACGAAGAGACACAAACATTTTGGCCCCTTGAACCTAAGGCACGGAAAAACGTAAAAGTAAGTCAACTGAGATTTTCACGTTCACGAAGAGCAACATATCTTTGTTAATTTCGCTGCTGCGCACACGTACACACGCGCACTTCTTCCATCAAGGGCGGATCCAGAACACAATTTTTTTGGGGGGGGGCCCAAAAGTTTTGGTCCCCCAAAAAGTGGGTTGAAAAAATTACGGCGTGAGGTTCGGGGCCCTCGTAAGGGCCCTGAAAATTTTTGGATTCTAGATGCTCTGTGGTGCCGCGATCTGAGGCAATTTCTGACCACTTAAACCAATATTTTTTTTTGAGGAAAAGATGGTGGTGTACTCATTGCCTGCCTTTATTGCAATGTCACATAAAAAAAAATCCGCCCTTGTCTGCCATACGGAAAGACACGTTGAACAGAAAGGACCTTAATGTAGGAAACTTGAAATTTTGTTTTCAAGGAGAGACACACATTTTTACTAATTCAGTTTCGCTAATTTACTACTGTGTTAATTCTATTAACTGGGTTTACGTAAAAATTCACCCCTCATAGAATCATCAAATTTTTTTGGCAGTTTTAAAACAAAAGATCTTCTTTTGCGATAACTCGAAAACGCCTTTTCTTCAAATTCCACTGGCCTTTCGTGAAAATGGCGACGAATTTAGAGATTGGCTTATTTTATATATATATTAAAACTATGTCATCGGTTTTCCTTTCAGTTTAATTGAAAAAACAACAACATATTTGACAATTTAGTTTATTTTTACCACGTTTGTGCAAAACATGAGGCCAACCACTAACCGACAACGTCACTATTTTGTGAACAGTAACACCAGCTATACTCGTTTGATTAGTGGTTAAACGCTTCAAGTGTATGGCGAGACGTCTGGGTAACAGATACCCTGATGTAGCATCCTTATTTCTTTACAAACTTGAATGTAATCTGTTTGGACTAGTTATATTTCACTATCCTAGACACAATATTATACTCTCAAAGACAACATATTATAGCAAAGTTAAGAAAACGTCAAGTAGTAGTAGTAGGCCTAAGTATGGCTAATGTTCATGCAAAGTTTGTGATTTATAATTAATTGTTCTTATGCGCACTGTTTTTGCTGGCTCTTATTGATATGCAATGATTGTAATCGGAAAAAAAATGTTTTTAGTAAAAATTAAATAGACTTAAAAATAAATAGACTGCAAACAAATTGATTATTGTATTCTTACCTTTGCTTGTGAAATTACAACTTTTCCTACGTTGGGGCGCGGAGCTATAAATACAGTCGTAACATTTATTAAATAGATTCCATAATTTCGAAAAATATAACAATGTGTAAGCTCGCTACTTGGTTCACGAAAAGGGGGAGTTATGAATGCATGACACAATTGGACCACTCCGTGCTGGAAGTTAGCCCGGAATTCCCCCGTCACCTAGCCCGGAGGGCGCTGTTCAACGCCAACAATATTACACGCTACTGGACAATAAGTGGCGCTGTTCTTTGCGGCATTATTTGCCGATAGACTGGTCTTCGCCTGCCATAAATGTATTGAGACCGGTAGCTAGTTCCCATTCATGGCCATTGATTGGATCACCTCTGCATGTGCGCAGTATGATTTTTTTAATGATGGTTACAGCTTTTAACAAAACAAATACGCAAAATCAACAGTGCTCCCATTTCAACTGCATAATTTTCAAATACTGAAAAGTGTTGCTCCTCGCTTGATTGGTAGTTGCCCGAGACACTTTCTTTTTCAGCAAAAATTGAAGCTCATTAGCACACAAATTGCACAGTAACGGTAGCCTTGTTGAAATTTTGCAATAGGGTGGTTCCTCGCTAACATTATCGTTCTGATGTTGTATTCAGGGGGAAGAGAGAAACCTTATGTATGCAGTATTCATTGCCCGCTACCTGTCCCTACATTCGAAATCCGAAGGAGATTCCATATGTACTTGCGCGTCTTTAGAATGGGGATATGCTGTAATGATTAGCAACACAGTGGCGTTGGGTTTTCTAACGTCGGCATTTGTGCCGCTATTTGTGCCGCTATAAAGAGCATCACCTATAGTCTGATACTGGTCACTGCGCCCCCATTGAAAAAAATGGTGTCAAGCTACCACGACCACCCCCCTTCCAGATTTCGGATTTTTACGGGTGACGGGTGAAAAAGGCTTTGTATCTTTTAGCACGGATGCTCTAGCGATGCGCAATGTGCCCTATTTTACGTCTACCCCAATATGACCTTGCTACGCGCCTGCAACGCTGCATCATGAGAACAAAAAGCGCCCTTTGGCCGGCTGTAATCAATTGATGTTATGTTAGATTTCGTATTTGTCAAATGGTTTCAACGTTGTGGCCCAGAAAGTCGAGTGCTTTCCTATGCGTGCGATAGCGTTAAGATATTTGTTGCCTCGCCTTTTCACAAATATCACGTTAATGCATGCCACAGTATACTTAGGGGAATGGCCGCGAAACAATCACGTACATTCTATACACCTTCTAGATGGTATCCAACCCCTCCCCCTCCCTCATGCTGACAACGGGTTTAAGATTGGACTCAAATCCTGGATTTAAGTTTGGACTCGCTGCACATACCCACGGCCAGCGATGCATAATACACATGAATAAAATGTTATTCTTTTTGTGGCTTGGGAACAGTTGAAATTCCAAAAGTTCACAAATTTGTTTGAACTTTGATTAGCAAAGATAATTCTATCTGTAGTCAGTCTCTGATTGACTTCAACGCGCGTTTAACCGTAAATCTGATGTTACAGGGCAAGGTCGTCAATCGCTTTTCAAAAATGGGGGGGGGGGGGGGGGAGGGCATTCGTTGATAGGAACTTTTGCGAGGGCGAAGCGCGAAGCCCTAACGGCGTGCGTACGTTCGGGGACCGGTTAAGGGCCCCGAAGAATTTTGAGGATCTGAGGCAATTTGTGACAACGTTAACCATTTTTTTTTTCTTCAGCAAAAGATTATAATGTAAACATCAGTTTTGAGTTGGGAGTAATTGAATCAGGTATTCTGCGCTATAGAATCATATGTAGGCAACATTTTTTCTAGAGGGGGACGAAAAAGTGGGGGGGGGCAAACGATATGATATCTCCCCGCCCCCCCCCCCTTCCCCACCTATTGACGCCCATGTTACATGGTGAGTAAAAAAAGAAAAAAAAAGCGGAACCTAAACCCAAAGAAATATACTGCATATTGAAAAAAATGTGTAGCACCAACAATAATTATGACTTGTAAGCCAATTTAATAAACTACCTTTAGATGAAAATATTACTTCAAATGCTCCATCCGTTCAAATTATATCACCATATAAACGAAATGACCATACAATCAGTTTCGTCAAAAAAATGCAATTTATGGCGTGTTCTGACTGTTTTAAACAACAAAGAAAATGACACACAATACTCGTTTCAACAACTGTAGTACACAATATCTTAATTAACAACCCCGCTTTGGCTAACAATAGAATTTACAACAAAATTAAAGACGGGCCTTCAAAAGGCCTTTGTTTAATATTTTTCACTTTTAAACGTAGGTTTTTGGTGGTGATGTTTGAAGACAAATCGCATTTTTGGACTTTAGAGTTATTTCGTTTAAAAGGTGATATAATTTGAACAAATTGAGCAATTGAAGTATTTTTTTTCCATCTAAAAGTACTTTATTAAATTGGCTTACCAGTCATAATTAGTTTTGGTGCTACATATTTTTTAAATATGAAATATATTTCTTTGGCTTTGGGTTCCGCTTTTTTTGTTTGGACTCACCCTGTACCACATAACGAGCTCTCAATGGGGGTTTAGCTTCTAGAGCTTTCAAATATATTCCCCACCAGTGGCGTCGCCAAGGGGGGGGGGGGCAGGGGGGCACGTGCCCCCCTGGAAAACCTAGTGCCCCCCGAGTGCCCCCCCCCCCATCTGAGATTTGGGTTGGTAAAAAAAAATTATGCGCGTTGTTAAAATCATTACCTCGAAAATAGCAATTTCTGGAGATCTCTTCAGATCGAATTTAGCATCAAATGTGGCACCATTTTGCATCTAGCCCATCCTCCGTATGCGAATATTTGCCAAAGGGGAGGGGGGGCACCCCCTCCCCTTAGACCCTTCCCCCAGGACGGCGATCCGTATCCACCTAAGTTCCCCCCCCCCCCATCAAATGCTGGTGCCCCCCTGTGCCCCCAGACTGAAAAGTCTGGTGACGCCACTGTTCCCCACCTGTAATTGTTCATCCAAAAAAAACCTGTTATAAATAAACATCTGCTATTGATTCAGTGATTTTTGTGTCGTTTTGTTTTATATTGATTTGTTTTGTTTGTTTGGTGTCCAACTGTTTCAAAGGGGGCCGTGTACGATCAAAAAAATGTTCACGGTGGATTGGTGAAGTTGGCTTTTTATCAGGAGGGCAGGTCAAAAGGTAATACTTATCTAAATGCCTGTGGAAAGGAAAACAAAAAGAGTTGGACTTCGAAATCTACAATGCACTTGATACTGACAAAAATAATCAGCTTGTCTTTCACGATCATTGTGCATGGTGTATTGTAGGAGAGTTTGATTTACCCCAACATTTTCCGAGTCTGCTCTTTTAGACAAGCTTCCTAGCCTATAGATACGAGGGGAACATGGCACCGAGTGTTGTACTCATAACAGGTTGCTCGACAGGAATGGGGCTTGCAACTGCTGTGCATCTGGCTACAAAATCCAAACATGATTTCAAGGTGAGATTTCCTTAATTCCCATACTCCGTTCTCACAGATATTGCCTACTTTTTGTGAGATACATTTTTTTTTGGACTATCCTTAGAGCAGTACTAGAAATGTGAGGTGAAACAACCGGAAAGAAAATAACCTTAATATAAAGCGCGTAAATTTACCAAAAAAATATTTCATTTTTTTCAAAAAGTATGGTTGTTCTAAGTACATGAATGAATTTAAAACTGCAATCAACCCTGAGATGCATGACTTTTAATTTTCCTCGTGTTAATATATCAACTAGCTAAAAAGCATGGCTGCCGTTAACTTTCATATACTCAGAATATTTTGCACCCTCCAAGTATATGTCGTACAACCAAACGCCTGAGGGGCACGGGTTTGACAGACAGCCAGAGCCTCTACAAAAAAAAATCCCAAGATAACTAAAACGGTAGAACAAATATAATGGAGAGTAAACCATATGAGCATTTGTGGGGTCGTCAATAATTTGTCAGACTTAAAAATAATTCCTAGCCCAGACATATAATAAAAATGGGATACTACGTCCTGGAATACTCACAATTGCGCTACAAAACACCTTTTAAAAACAATTAAGAAGTTGAATATTAAGCTCCACACAACCATTCTTTAAAAACTGGCCGTTTTTGTGTTATTCTTGCGAGTACCACTTTCTGGGCTCAACATTTTGACTCTCTAAAATCTGTTTGGGTGCTAGTCGTGACTCCACTTGCACCAGTGCTCTTTACTCTATAGCTACTAATCGTTTCATTTCGCCGTAGGAAATAAAGCGCCAGCACCGTGATATCAACCGGAATGAAATCACTTCCCTACTCTAACATTTATTACGGGAGGAGATTTGTTCTCAGAAATGTACTTGGCCTGCAACCTTAGACCACAACCTAAATTTCTGGTACGCCTTGAAGTGGTGCTAAACCTCGAAAACGTATATTTGAACAAGGGGTAGTACAGGCCCTATATTTATAGATCAAACGTAAGGTCATGTACACTTGCTCAATGGATGTACACACATTATTATCAGGCTGACTGGAATAGACTAACAGTTAACCTCACCCGTGATTGCACAAAGGCAATCAGAATAACTTTGTGCATTAAGATAGGAGTTGAAAGGGTAATACACAACATTTGCAGGCATGTAATAAAAGGAAACTATCAAATGTTATGAAATAGCTTACTTGATTGTAAGTGAATGATTGTCTCAAGCATCCTGTGAAATCATGGAAACTGGTGTGCTGTCATTTGCAAGAAAAAACCCTGAAAATTTCTGAAAATTACAGCAAAAGCAAATGTTTTACATTATCTCTAATGTAATTGGAAGGCACCCAGACACAAATTTATTATGGACAATATTTCTTGTGGGTGCGCTGATCAAACCGGTCAAGAATGATATCGTATTTCGTTGTGGCAGTGGCGTAGCCACGGGGGGGGGGGGGGGGGGGGGGGGCGTGGGGGGCGACATCCCCCATGAAACCTTGTCGCCCCCAAGTCGCCCCCACTGAGATTTTGAGTTTTAAAAAAAAATTCATTGATCTACATGACGCCCCCCATGAAATGTTCCAGCCCCCCCCAGCGCCCCCCCCCCCTCCCCCACTGAAAAATTCCTGGCTACGCCACTGCGTTGTGGCACATAGCCGCCAAAGGACAAACCATAATTGCCGACAGAGCGACATTTTGTTCGTGGAGAAATGATGGGATGTGGGCAAGTGTCATCCCTCATCCCTAGTCACACCCCTGACTGACTGTAAGGTGAACAGTCCATGCTATTATGGACTGGTTGCGCTACTCAAAGAAAATGTTTTAATAGGAACACTAATCTCTATAGACCGATTGCATTCAACAGCTTGTTTGATGTTTGTCTTGCTATGTTAACCAATCATTAACAACGAATGCACAAGACATTTACTCATTGACCCTGTTGAACAAAAGAACACACCCCAAAGATGGTTGCAAGGCAAATGACTTGTACAGACGATCCGAGCGAATAATCATGTGCTATTAGTAATAAAAGGGGCCTCCAAGGGGCCTAACCAGTTCCTTGTTCTTAGTGAGATTTCAACGACCGTTTTGTAAATATCCGCTATCATGAATGATTCCTTATAATGTATCATCATCATTTTGGTCTTGTACGTGAAACCTGCATTGTCCAATAAATCTTTTTTTGGGGGGGGGGGGGGGGGATGCTCCGCTCAAGAAGTAGCCTTTCGCCCAGGCCTTCGTGGCTTAGAGCGGCGGAGTTGCGAAGACCCGAAGCGACAGGAGCAAAGATTAGGTCAGCACGCACGAGTGGCAAAGCCACGAGGCCTTTTGCAACTTGATTTTGTTGAATTATTCATAGTTTTTATGCAAATAAGAAGCGTGCTGAAGGTTAACCAATCACAACGCGGATTTTGCCTAGTCGCTTCCATTTTTAAAAGAAGGGTGAGTAAGGAAACCGTAAGAGCAAATAACTGTAAGTTCAGATGAAAAATAAGTTCATACCCTCAAATAATTTGTTGAAATACCTTTATAAGTAAAGTTAAAATAAGATAATGTAATAACAATTACGCAGTCACGATCTCGTGGAAAACTAGACTCGCATTTTTTGTTTTTAAATTCTGTGCAAGCATCCGACGTGACGCGTCGACGCGTCCGCGTCCGGGTGGAAGCCACGCACGCACGAAAAGGCTGATGATTGGTTGGAATTTTGCTACCCTGTTGGGGTAGCAAAAATCGAGATTATAAAGAAAAACATAAGAATTTCTCGACAAGTTGCAAAAGGCCCTCGTGGCTTCGCCACTCGCATGTGTGGTCTCCATCTCCAGTCGCTTAGCGTTCGCCGCTTTCAATGCGGGCAAGTTAAGCCACGATGGCGTTGGTGAAAGGCTACTCAAGAAGTGACATTTAATAACTACACTTTCACATTTTTTTAAACACATTTTATCAAAACATGCTCATCTTGGTCGGCTTTGTCTACACCCTTTTGGAAAACAAATTATTGTTGGTGTACCATTATGTTGGAACCACTCTACTTTCAAGGACAGAATTATTATCGAGTGTAAGTATCTAAAAATAAAATGTAGTATTGCTCATTAACTAAACGTGGTCCCATATTGCAACCGACAGAGGGAAAACCAAAATTAAAAACTGATTGAATTATCCTACTAGGTTTATGCAACCATGCGAAATCTGGCGAAGAAGGGACAACTTGAAACAGCCGCCGGGGAAACCCTCGAAAAAACGCTATTTATCCGGGAGCTTGATGTCACAAAAAACGACACCATCACGTCGTTAGTTGACGAGATTGTGCGAGACAACGGCAGAATCGATGTTGTCTGTAAGTGCAATCGTTTAACTCAATTGTTTAACTCAATTAACTCCTGTGATGTTTGCGGACAGAGTGTAAAGTACACAAGACAATGAATGTTCAATAAGATAAATCTGGATAAATATAGATACATCTAGTAACAAATCAAATACAAAAAAATACATATATGTTCCATTGATCAGAATGGGTAAGAAGTTTGTAGAATATAGCAATAACACATTTGAAATGAACATTGCACTGTTGCCACTCGTATGGAGTAAATGAAACAAGCAGCGACAGGCATTCAATGAGTCAGTCAATCAATCAGTGAAGTAAATACGAATAAGACACAAGGCTGGCCCTCTCTAGTTTGAGCAAAAATAATAAATACACGTTTCTCAAGGAGAAACACAAAAATGAATGCCACATCACACCTGTGGATATTCGCACGTCAAATTTCTCACTCGTGGCGTGGAAAAGATATCTACACTTTTGCTCGGGCCTTGAACTAATGTGTATTGAAAATGTTCTGTTGTGTTTAATTTTACACAACTACTTGATAGGCCTACACAGTGCATTGAGTATACCTTTCAAACGTGTCGTTCCACTTTCTCTTGTAAAGGTATCTAGAGTATATTGTTTATTAGGTTTTTTTGCACATAATACGTTTCTTATTTCCCCCGTCTGTATTGAGTCTCGCGGGTGCTGCGGATGATGTAAGCCTACGTTTTATAACGTCCCAAACTCGATTTAACCTGGCAAATTTGAACTTGTATGCATTAATGTAAATGTAAATGAAGCGTATTCTTTCATTATTCTGGGCATCTGGTACCCTGTCATCAAAAGCTGCGACTAAACTGGTTCCTTGTCCTGGGGCGGGAAGAAGTCTAACATTTTAGCCAAGCCGCAGACTATGCGAAACTGAAATTATTATGCCACAACTTGGTTTAATTCTTTTATTTTGTTTCGTTTGAAGTTTCATTTGAAAGTTATTTCGAATGAGGCCTCTTGTGTGGCACACCCAGTTTCATTCAACCTCGTTCCTTTGAACCCTCTTAGTTAACAATGCCGGCTTCTCTGTATTTGACGACTACTTCATGGGAGATGAGCCCCTCGACGCGGCTAAGACTATGATGGATACCAACGTGTGGGGTCCCACACGGGTCATGCAAGCCGTACTGCCCGTCATGAAGAAGCAGAAATCGGGCCGCATCATCAATACTACGAGCGGGGAGGGCATAGAAGGTACAAAGGCCGACTCTGCCTAGTTGATTTGTAAATAATTCATGTTCGGAATTTTCTCTGACGTATTTCGGACAGTACAATAATGTATTCGTCCTCTGGCAAATGCTGCCGGGGTGGTGGTGGTGGTGGTGGTGGTGGGGGGGGGGTGTCTAACTTTTAGGAAGCGCATGGAACAGAAGGGGATGATATTTGAGCGAAGAGGTGCCCCTGCAAAGGGTGTCTAGGGCATGTCCCCTCCTCCATTCCTAGGTAATTTGGGAATAAGGTTAGGAACTTGGAGTCGATTTTTAAAAGTATTTCTGTCGTTGTTTTACTAATATCGCAGTTTTGTTCTCAGCTCCCGACCCCGGGGGGGGGGGGGAGGGGCGATCCGCTACTGATTTGAAAAAAAAGAACGTTGTTTTACATAAAACAAATATTTTCTGAAAGTGTAAACCTCAAGCCTTACTCTTGTATCTTGTCTAACACACAGCGGTCATCTAGGAAGTGATTTATCCGAAACAAACATTCCCTCACATGCCTTTTCCCACCGACCAAATCAATCTACTTCAGTGAAAACTATCATAATACTGTCCTAGTGCGAACAATTGGGACTATTGTGTATGAAAGTCCCAAAACCTATATGGTATTGAAAACAGGAAACTCCAGAAAATAGACTGGCACATGCAACAACCATCCGATACCCATTTAATTAGTACTGCATCAGTCGATTGTGTCAACAGAAACATCTGGTATATAAGTCGCTGTCACAAGAAGAAGTCAGTCTTTCCAAATACATGTAGTTGGACATGCACCAGTCTCGTCCGAGGCTGATTTCCCCCAAAACACATATTTTTTTTCGTTACGGCGTTCTTACGCCGTTATATACGATCTGGGGATGTGGGGGGGGGGGGGGGGGGGGGGGCGAGCGAAAAGTAAAACATGAAAAACTGGTTCCCCCCATTCATCCAGAAGGGGCGTTGAAAACAAATTTAGAAGGTGGGCTCATGCAAAAGTCCAGTAATCAAAGGTATTTATTATTAAAATAACAAAAATCTCAAGGCGTTTTATATACGAGCAATGCAAAAAAAAATAAAACCCTTTTTTTCCCCATGATGCTTAGAACTAATCACAACTTATCTGATTGGTTTCAGGATATCCCTTTCATGGCTTCTACTCTGCCTCGAAGTTTGCTTTGCAGGGTCTTTCCGAAAATCTGTCGCCGATCCTACGGCAAGTCTACAACATCAAGTAAGTGTTGTCATCGGAATGCCAAGTCTATTCCTAAAAGCCGTACTGTTGTATCGTACCCCAGTTAACGTGGACACGGAATATATGTTGTATATGTGATATGCAGGCATATTAATATTCACCCCCAAAATATGCAAGACCCGCCTCTTGAACTCTAGATTGAGACCAATCAACAGGCGTATACAAATAGTCGTGCCTTTAGCACACGACGTGATAAAGAACGAAATGGCTCATTCAACTAGTCAGGTTACGCCTATTCACTTAACCGTAGCCAAAGGGGAGGGGGGGGGAGGGTTGGAACACGGGTACGGGTCTGCGTGTCCTAGACGCATTTATTGGGTTTTTTTCTGCAAACACGTGTAGTCAGTGACCATAATGCGCACGCTTGATCAGTTCGTAACGGAACAGCTCTCGGACTTGAAAGGGAAGTTACAACATTTGCAAACATCTCAAAACGAAATGATCAAATTATCTCAAAATACCTTACTGGATTGTCAGGGAATGACAGTTTAACGCATCCTGTAAAATCGTGGCTCCTGGTGTGCTAACATTTTCAAGAAAAAAATGTATTTTTCCAGCGCTGGTCGGCCGACCAGCGTTGGAGAAAACTGGTTTTTTTTTCTCCAAAAACTGCTTGCAAACTCTTTGCTGCAAAAACCTGCAAAATATATTTGCAATTGATTACACACATGTGAAGGGGTACAAGCCTGTTAGACTGATTCTCTGAACTTACAATTCCCCAAAGTCTATAAATTCTCCGTTTCATCTTCAGTGGGGTCAGGGAAAATGTATGATTTTCTTGGTTTTTCCAGCATCTACAAGCCCAAAACGTGAAACAAGTCATTTAACAATGTTTGCTATAACATACTAATCCTCCAAATGCATTTATTTTTGAAATTGAAGCAAAAGCAAATGTTGTACATTCCCTTTAACTTCCCCTAGACTTGGTGCCAACTTCACTAGACAGTCCTGCTTTGTATGTCGGGTGCCCTGGATATTTTACTAGTACGGATCTGTCTTTCGTGCTTATCATTTGCCTCGACATGTGAGACTTGACTTTTATGATTTCCGACGGATACACATTTAGGCACCCAGCGAAATGCATGTGCATTACGTTTCCATAGAAAGACTCACTCACCTGTACCGCTGAAGAAACATTCATATTAGATTGGGGATATCTTTGTCTTGTTAATTGTATGTTTCTTTCTTGTTCGAAAGATTTTCATTAGAATATCAAAGTCAGGGGGTATAATTATAATACATTAGAAAATACAATATGCCCAATTGTTGTTTTCCAAATACGAATATAATACTAGAGGTTCGCGTTTGTCGAGTTACAAACGCAGAGTGGTCGGGCAGACAACAATTCCATTAAACATTGCCCAGTTATGTTATGAATATTTTTTGTCAGAACAAAGGATCACAACATTTAACCTTTCAAAGTACAATCAATTTTTTTGTTTAAAAAAATGCATCTTTTATGGCATGATAAATTTCAGTATACATTTAATCTACACGTACAAGTTGTTTCTGGTTTGATGACGTCATCAGTCAAAAAAGGGGAAATGCATACTGATGTAGTTCGGAGAGGATACATGTTCATTATGAAGTAAACATATGAAAATATGGAAAATATAAGTGTATGTTTTAATAACACCCAACTTCCAGTTTGATGACGTCACAACAGTATGAATCCAAAGGTCTACATTGTAACGGATATCATTATTCGGGCTACGAACATAGTCATAAGAAAGGGATCAAATGATATCATGAAATAAAATAAAAAAACAGTGATAGTTTTTTTTTTTAATTCTCCCTAAAACAACCCACTTCGTGATTTTTAAACCTTGTAAAGTCATCGGTGGTTAATCAAAGAAAACCAAGCGGCGATTTAGTAAAAGTTAAACGGACGGTTTTGTGATTTAAAAAACGCGAACTTTATTTGATGTACCGCTCGAGGGCGCCCTTTCAGATGATGACGTCATCATGCTGGTTTTTTTTTTTGTGTCTGGCATTCCAAACCTAACACTTCCATAGTTTATTTGTCTATAGTAAAATGCTTCCGCTTTCGAGTTATATTCAATTTTTATTGCACTTCCGGTAACACCGGAAGTTAAGGTCAAGCTATATTGTGCCCCGGATTAAGTAATGCTCAAGGTACCGTCAACAACCTCAAGAAAAACGAACACGATACTCGATTTAGTTCAAAAGTTATAGCTCAAACTATTTTGTCAAATTTTGCCCTTAAATCGCTTGTGGTGTGTATTTTAAATTCACCTAATTTTGACAGTCCTGTAGACCTGGATGTAAAGGTCAAGCAAGCTCACGTTCACGATAAAACAATGTTTATCACTGTCTGATAACAGAGTGTGAATATGATTGAGTTTTGTTCGAGTGATAAGTAAAATAAGTCGGTAAATAGTTTTCACAGACAAGCGCTTGTAATTTGACAACCAATGGCGTCATCATGACGTCAGACTAATATGAACCACTCGGGTGAGGGTCGATATATGTTGAAGATTACAAGTTAATACCATAAACCAGTGAAGAGAAAAACCGCCGAGAATCTAGACTGTACGAAGTTATATATACGTTAAATCACGTGATACGTTTCACGCATGCTTCTTTTAATGTCAATTACCTTACTAGTCTGCAGAAAAAAAAACATGCGTCCTGACCATAGCGCCATCCCGGTGCACTTAGCTCTGCCAAATTAACACAACGCCAATATTTGTTTCGTTCTACCTGCAGACTCAGCGTCCTCGTTCCCGGTCCTGTCTACAACCCGTCTTTCGCTATAATCATGGACCCGGCCTTCAAGCCCGAGTACATTTGCGGCAAGTGGGACAGCCCCTCCCAGGAGGTCTTCTTGGATTACTGGCAGCGGGACATGCAGCCCATCATTCAGGCCTACCAGCAGCCCGAGGAAGTGGCCGAGCTGGTGGAGCGGATCATACTGAGCGAGGACCCATATGTCCGGTACCCCACAGGCTCTTTGATCGCTAAGAGAATGGCCGACCAGCTGATCGATCCCACCGGAAACGTGGCGGGAGGCTTGTATCATTCCTTTAAACAATAAGTTCACATAATGGTGTTTTTGTCTTAGTAAAACGACGGACTTACAGTGAAATTTCGATAAGTCAAAACCGTTTAATTTGAAAATCCTGTTAGCTGGAAGTAAGAACGTATTCCCGTCAGACGAATAGCTAATCATGTATGAACATGCCCACGCTTACTTGAAATTTCGAACTGGAAACTCAGTTAAGTCGAACTCAACATCGCCAGGTGTAGAAATAAACTTGCGTAATTAGGCCACAGAAGAAACTGGAATACTTTTGTTAAGCTAAGAAATCCATCACGACCCTATCAATAAACCCAAAACTCTTGTATAGAAAAGCAACAACGAGGCTATTAGTAGGGGTGGGTATTAGCCCATACTTTTTTTAGCTGCCCCCCTCAAAATATGTAGTGACCCATGGGAATCAAGGGAAAAATACTTAACAAATTATTTGAGACCGTTAACCCCTCTGTACATGGCCCTCAAAGTGTCATTTTGAAAATATTGTATGGCGCCCCGACTCTTTGTGCAAAAAGTGTATGTAACTATTGTTTGGCTCCAGACTATTTTCTCCCACACTGGTCTAGCCTTGAAATAAGTTAGTAAAATAGAGGAAATAAAAAAACTTTCCTTATTTTTTGTTTAATAAATCCTTTTGTTTCACCTCTGAAGTGTATTTTATCATATGTCATTACAACTTTAACCATTGCCAATACAAATTCTTACTTTCAAAAAGAAAAAATCTTTGGTTTAAAACTCATGTCCATACAGCTTTGTATGCGGAATGCAGTTATATATACCAACAGGTCTACTTATTTTTGTTTTTCCTGGGGGAAAATATGTTTTCAGCATACACCAAAACAATAATGAAAAAACAAAACAGTTGAAAAACATGTTCCTGAAATTAAATGGACCGTTGAAAATTGCCAAAAGAGGAGGATGGCACTTTTAATTGTTTGTGATTTGTTGAATTTTTCCCGTTTTCAAAGCTTACACGTAACTTGGCTAGTATTAGTCCAAGTGTTAAACAAGTTATGTCAGATAAATTTACATGTATATGCTGAATTGAAAGGCAAAAGCAGAGAATAGTATATTTCTATTCACTCAAAAGTCATTGCGGGTATGATTCATGCTGAATGCATTGTACTACTTATTTAAGAGATGTCCATGGTCGGCTCTGTTGAAAATCATCCATCCTGGCATCTGCTTTTGTTACCCAAATATAGCTTCAGATTTGCCTAGTCCAGGGCCTAGTCTTCCATACACTTATATACTTATCAACCTGGTCTGATGATACGAATGGTACTCCCATGCCTTATAGTTTATCCTTGAATTCATCCTGTGCAGAATTCCACTGCACATTACTTCTGGTATTGTAAAATTGTTACACCAGAGTATTCTCAGAAGGAACCTGGCTATCTTCGCTCAATAAGATCAACAGTTAGTACATGTAGCTTTGACCAAGTTGACTTGGGCTGATGAAGCACTAAATATAATTAATACCAATATTTTTACCCACCGCATATTAATTACAAAACAAAATATCCATGAAGTTTACTGCAAGGCAGATTTCAACATTGGCAAAGTGGAGGTCACAAACTGTAAACTTAATTAACAATCATGACGTTGGAACTTAATCCCCCTGAACCGAGTGGTGATATTACAATAAAAAGGAGGTGTTCACGTTTCGTTACTATTGATAATAGCTCCAGACAAACAAAGAAAAGGTCCGAGTATACAAGTTTCAAATTAGGAAGGCAGTCACATGCTCAGGGAAAGTGAGTGGAAAAACAATCAACCAACTATGGACCAAAAACAACTTTTTCACAATCATGTTGCAAGAAATGGCCAGTGAAAAGGAACTTAACTTGTTTAAGTAATCATTGAACTGCAAGATATATTGCTTTTAATGACTTAAACCCGCCAACTATGTCCACAAACTATGAACAGCTGATCTCCTGAGTGGCACAAATGTTTTTAGTACCTTACAATTTGCCTTTCTTAAGTACATTGTAAGTCAGGGAACATGTCAGTTCAACTAGCCATAGAGGGCGCTAGCCAAACCTTTTTGGCGGCTTGTACAGGGGGTTAAACTTTTATATTTGTTTTAATGCTCGATTGTCGTTTCTAGTAGGTTACTACATATTTTGAAGGGGGAAGAACATTAAAAAGTTAAAAAAAGTGAAATAATACCCAACCCTTCTATTAGCGTCCGTAGTATCCTTGAAGCAGCCTATTCACTGCGGTATTTCGAAAGTGTCATTCATTCCCTTGAGATTTGACTTGATTCCGATATACCTGGTTGATAACGTACTTTTTTTGTCCAAAACAGAAACATTGGAGTTTAGTCAAGCCAAACATAGTTAATCACAAGTGGAAGCTTGGCTCTCACAATGTAGAATCCTTTTAAATGTTAGATCCCAAAATAACCGTGTCTTCGTCTTTAGATAGAATAAATGGCATGGTTTTCACTTGTTGGTCCGACGGGTCAACATGTATTTGTAGTTAAGTCCCCGTATAAGTTTAATAATCACATGTAAATTACAAGTTCCTCGGTCGATCTCACGGGAATCTCAGCTCTAACAATATGCGATTCCTTTTAAAATAATGACTTCCCAATTTGGTATCCTTCTCTCCAGACCTCTCTGCAAGACTCTAGACGGGATGGGTTTGATGACATGTTTTCCTCAGACTGATGAATATGGGACAAATAGTCAATGCCTTGTCTTCTTCAACATTACTCTATCTTCTTTATTTGTCCAGTTTAATAACCTTAATTAATGTGAATCTAATTATTAATTTGTTACTTCTTTTTTCCCTGTCACTTTAATATTACATTATTGGACTTTATTATGAACTCATTTTGTACGGGTATATTGAAGATTGCAGACAAAATGTCGATTGAATTGAATTGAGCCCCCTGAGCAAATCACAAGTCATTCCACCGCAGGTTCATAAATCTCAAGTCAAATCAATTGGCTATTAAACTGAGGTGTGTCAAAGGCAATTCTGGTACTGGTAATTCTTTTTGTTAACGTTCACTTCTACTTTGCTAAAATGTGATATGACTGGTGATGACCGGCCCAGTCCTGGCTGTAAGACATGTTGGCACCAGGGTATCAATCGCTTCTCAAAAGTGGGGGTGGGGGTTGGGGGAGGGGGTATAAAACATGTACATCCTGATGAGAACTAGGCCTAATTCGAGTGTGAAGCATAAACGGCGTAGGGTTCGGGGCCCACTTATGGTCCCCGACAAAACATGGATTCTAGATGCTCTGTGGTGCGATCTGAGGCAATTTATAACTACTAGCAAGGTTTTAGAAACAAAATCCCCTTTTAAACATTAAAGCGTTTGGAGTCATTGAATCAGCTTTTCTAAGCTACAGCATCAAATGTAGGCTACAATTATTTATTCAAGGACGAGACTAGTTGGGGAAAACGACATGTCCCCCCCCTCTCCTCCCCCCCCCCCCCCCGATCGACGCCTATGGGTGGCACCGTGCCTCAGAACGACAACCTATACATGTACATTGTATACGTAGGGCCTGTATGCATGTCTACATGCTGCACAGCGTCATTTGGTGAGATCGAAAATTCAGAGAGAGAGACCCTATAACCTTTTAAAACTTTTCTGTGCGCGTGGGTGTTGTGTGTGTAGGCCCATGTGTGTTATGGCACACTGAGATAGTTTCGTAGGCCCTCGAATTTTTCGTAGGCCCTAGGCAAAGTGCCTATTGTGCCCATTGGGTAATCGGGCCTGGATGATGAGATCGACTGTAAAGTCTGAACCACAATATTCCGTAAATGTATTTCACTTAGATTTACAATTATTGTAAAATACCCCCTTTGTACCCTACCCTCCACCACACTCCTTTCGTCCTTCCCCTGTTTAATCGCTCCTCTGTGTTTTCCTGCAAAGATTTGCTGCTTGTGTGTCCTTACTTGTTTGTTTCTGTATCAATTTCATTTTGCCTTTGAGAAAGAGCCTACCAGGACCAATCGTTATTCCCGCAACCATTTTTTTATATCTCACGTTAATACAGTCAGTTAGAAGATTGCAGCAGGTTCATTACTTTTCATTGCCATGAAAATGACAATGAAAACGACCAAGGACGAGTCTAGGCTGTAAAGGTTGACAGAACTGAAACACGATCTGACTTTTTTCTTTGTTTGTCACTTTTTGAGTATGAAATGCCAATGATTTTAGACAACTTGAGGTTGTTTTGACGTTCTGGTAACAGATTGATCATGGAGACAAAAACGTAAACTGTTTGGTGCAGCCTTTGCAATTCATTGCTCGAGATACTCAAACAACACTATGAGTCGATGGAAGAAAATAATACAACCCAAAGTTTGATGATTACTACTGTTTAATAGATATGAAATTGTTTACTATATCAGCAAAGAAAAACAAGTTGCTGTCAAAAAAGCCCTTTTCTTTCATATTATTATTCATTCGAAACCATGTAGAGATTCAGGCGCCAATAATGAGGGTTTTAAAATGTATCTGTGATACGTGGCATTTACATGGACAATGCCTATCCATGACGGTTTTCAAAGCACGTCGGCAACGTGATACTATTTGAATCTAGTTACAGACACCTGAGTACACTGCGCTCTCATCAAACATTTAAACGTGAAGTCACTGAATATTTTCGGATGATGACATTTTGCATCGAGGGAATGCAAATAAATATTAGGTGATGTTCTTCACCGACGTAATTTTCTCCCATACGGATAGCTGTGAGTAAACGGTGTTTGTAAAATTAAGTTGGTGAAAGGCAAACCCGATATTAAACTCCTTGAATAGTCCCACGCAAGTCTGATCTAGTCAGCAAATTGGCATGTAAAACAGTCAAAAGATAGTGCCAACACCCACTTTGCTCATTATAGAAGTATCCACATTTCGTATCTTTGAAAAGTGACTGGAGAACAAGGTTTTATTCAACATTACCCCAAGCATTTACACACTTTGCTTTAACAATAAGATTATCAGCAATGTACACATTCAATTATGCGTTGGAAATGTTCTGCCTTGAACTATATACACGTTCAATTATGTGTTGGAAATGTTCTGCCTTGAACTAATAAGCATGCATTTAGTTGTGTTGGCATTTAGGGCAAGGGTGTGTCGTATGCACCGATTGTGAATTCTATCAAGAGGTGTATTCAAATTCCTTTCTATTTCGTTAAAACTGCACAATTGGAGTCATCTGCATTCATAAACAAATTACAGTTTGGGGGATACAAGACGGTTGATCACAGGTGCAGACAAAATGAATAAAAGTGGACCTACGATCGACCCCTGCGGAACACCAACGTTTAGTGGCAGGATCGTTGATATATTGCCCTCAATATTTGCATACTGACTACATCCACTTAGGTATGACGTAAACCAATTGATTAAGGAAGTTGAAATATTAAGCGTTATAAATCTATCATGCAGGATTGCATGATCAACATAATCAAATGCTTCACTGAGATCTATAAACACACTGACTGTAACTTCTCCATGCTCCGTAGCCTGGAAACACTTGTTTGTTAAATCATTTAGGGTCCATTAGTTGAGTGCACAGGTCTATATCCCAACTGGAAACTAGGAATCAGATTGTTTTCTTCAAGGTATGTATATACCGCTGAATGCACCCATCTTTCTAAAATCTTAGAGACAATTGGCAGTGTAGAGATAGGGCGATAATTACTTGTACTGCATTAGTCTCCGCCCTTGTAAAGTGGTGTTACCAAAGCGTTATTCCAGTCGTTGGGGGTATCTCTCGCATCTTATGGAAAGGTTAAAGTAATTAGTTAAACATTTGGTACTATATACAGAGAAGATATTTTAATCAATTTAACACTTATGCAATCCGAACCTGTTGTTTTCCCAACTGACATTGATGACATTTGCTTTTGAGTGAGCTCTTCTGTAATATTAGGTACTATATGCATTCATCATCGAGCGATTCATAGATAAGGGCGTATTATTGTCGTCTTTTTCGGGCTCGCACGGAGGGCCTTTATTTACCAGCCATACGTTTTCCGATTGAAGAAAAAAATGGTTAATTTGAATAATTTCATTAATGTATCAGCAATGTCAGAAGGATCGTCAATATTTTTCCCATATGGGGGAAGGATGGCATTTGGAACACTTTTTGGTTTCTTCGGAAGAACCTGCTTTAGCTTTATTTTCATAGCATAGACAAATTGTTTTTGTTTTCCTCTAATGGCTGATGTGAAATAATCACTTTTCTTGGTGCGGATTTATTTTATATAGTTATTGTGTTCCACATCTTTTTGTAAGAATCCCAAAGGATTTGCGAGCTTGAGCGTTGAACAATTTTGTGTGCACGATCGCGCACTGTAATTTCATTATTTTCAGAAGTTCTTTTCCCCTCATGATGATCATCCACATCTCTGAAGTAAATCAGCATTCAGCTTGCACGTTTATTTTTTACTGCTGACGTCTTTCAAACGGACAAAAAGTGTACGAATGTGCACGTGAAATGTTATGAATTTAATCATGCCCTAAAAGATGCATTTGTTGAAATTATTATTTTTCTGGAAACTAAAGACTGAGTTGCATAATTTTAGTTTTCTGTTCTAACATAAAATATTCACAACTGGGCAACGTCCTCTGAAACAGTTTTTGGCCCGATCACTTAGAGTTTGAAAATAATTTCTAGTTCATTTTTTTCTTTTGTTTTGTGATTTTTGGCCGGAATGGTACCATTTTACCCAGCCGTGTAAAAACAAATGCCAATTGTGTTTGCCACGTGATCAGTGTGTTAAAAACATCTTCCTTTTTCCCGACTGATTTGCCCAATGTAATTAACTGTCTGCCTGTTTTGAATCAATTTAGCTTGAGCAGGTGCCTAATCAGTAAATTGTATAACATCACTCACCCCTCGTCCCATTTACGCATGCGATCGCAACTGGGCTAAGAGCAACGATAGTTAAGCTCGTTTGAATCTTTGGAAGAGACATCCACTCCGACTAATTAGATTTCTCAAACGACACTACCATATTGCTGCAGCCTGCAGACGCCATTGAACTTCAACTCCAAATGGCAAGGCAAACAGACGCCCAAATCGACACAACCCAAGGCTTGTACAACCCAAGTCAAGAACCTTCGGATTATACTTAGTCCCACGGTGCGAAAACGTGATTTGTTATCGTTAACATGAGTCCGGAAATGTCAAGGGAATGACGAATTCTTCTCACAACGCCAAACTACATTCGCTGTTAATTTATTGAATTGAATATGGCACGTTTATTTTCTTGAAATGAATATGGCACATTTCTTTTCTTGAAATGAACATGGCACATTTCTTTTCTTGAAATAAATATGGCATATTTCTTTTCTTGAAATTAATATGACACGTTTATAACAAGTCAAGAAACGATTAGTATCTTTTATCACTAAAAATAATATTCTCTTCGAGTCTCAATTTGGTTTTAGACAAAATCGTTCAACTGAATTAGCGATATCGTATGTAATTAGTAAATTATGTAATGCATTTGATCAAAATAACTTCTCCATAGGTATTTTTTTGGAATTATCTAAAGCTTTTGATACTGTAAATCACGATATTCTTATGAGTAAATTAGAACATTACGGAATGCGGGGAACAGCTTTGGACCTACTGAAAAGTTATTTGTGTAACAGAAAGCAGTATGTGTCATTTCACTCTGTAACTTCAACTAGCCGATTCATTACGTGTGGGGTACCTCAGGGTTCCGTTTTGGGTCCTTTACTATTTCTTCTTTATATTAATGATATATGTAATACTTCAGACACTGTAACATTTTGTTTATTTGCAGATGATACAAGTTTGTTGTATACTTACGATAATGTAGATGAAGCAATTAGTAACCTAAATGTGGAACTTGAAAAATCAGTACATGGCTTCTCGCAAATAAATTATGTATTAATGTCGTCAAGTCAAATTATATGATTTTTTTGTGCCAATCAGTTTAAGTACACACAACCTGTTCCTCTGATTTTGAATAACTCAAAGCTTAATCAGGTTAAGATAACTACATTCCTGGGTGTAACTATTGATGAAAATCTCACTTGGAAAAATCATATTGATGAAGTAGCAACAACAATTTCAAAGAACATTGGAATAATGAACCGTTTGAAATATTACCTTCCGAGTAAGATTTTATAAACATTGTATAAGTCATTTGTTTTACCATACTTAAATTACTCAATCTTGACCTGGGGTAGTTCGCCATCTAAGTGTAACAAATTACTTACTTTACAGAAACGAGCAGTTCGTATAATTTCGAATGCTGGCTATCGTGATCATTCTGCTCCATTATTTGCTAAATTAAATATATTACAATGTAATGACTTATGTTACCTTAATCTAGGAAAACTAATGTATAAATGTATGCATAATTTACTTCCGTCATGTTTTAATTCTTGTTTTACCTTAGCATCTAACGTTCATGTATATAATACTCGAAGTAGTGCTAGGGGAAATTTGTTTTGTCCAATTTAACAGAACGTCAATGTCAAAAAATAGTGTTATTCACCGAGGCACTTTGTACTGGAATAGTTTAGATGATTCTCTTAAATCGTTACTTTCACTATGTGTCTTTGTCAAAAATTTTAAATCTCATTTTCTCGAATCATATTCAAAAATTGTAATTCCATTATTTTGTGTATTAATATTTAGGCCTTGTCTCGCGCTTGTCCTGTCTGTCTCACGTATTGTTTTGTTTGTCCTTTGGTCGTATGTTTGTCCATAGGTAAGGGCACAAAAGCGTTCTGCTTAACCTTATACCTAAATGTTGTCATTTAATTTCACACTTTATAATTAATCACTGTGTACATATCTATCAAATATTATACTAGTGACTTTTTCTAACGTATACATGTTTGTACATAATTGTAATGAATGACATCATTGAAATAAATGTTACTACTACTAAGAGGTAGGATATCGTAATAATTCCCTTTGAAATTCAAGAATACTACACCAAAAAATTGCTTTAAGATGGAATTGAGAGCTGATTTAGAACAGAGACCTAATTCTGTCACAATCAATAACAACGCAGTGAAACCCGATCGGGCACCTTATTGGTATATTATCCGATACCGTTCAAAAGGATTTACAAGCCTCCCGTCGAAACTGAGCCCTCATGTGCTCCTGTTTTGCATTGGTCTCCCATGAATAAGATATTGATTCGCTATCATATATGAAAAGACCGGGATTCAGTCACACCAACTTGCCAAGTAAGCGCATCTATATGTCGTCATTCTTCTCAGTGGTGCGAAGAAAAGCAACATGTTTGTTAGTTTAGTAGAAAGCAATTTTTCTAGGCCTGAACCTCAGGGCCTGTTTTCGTAAGCTAGTATCGCAGCATCGGTCATTTGCATCCATCCGTCTTGAACACCGCATGTATAGCTAAAGGTACAGGCTTGAATATGCAGCACGCGTAAGGTGGCCGACAAATAGATTCCGTTTTGACACATTTCGTTGAGGGACTCGACTGGTTGGAAAACAAGAGGTAAATGACATTGTTTTCTTGGCTGTCAGAGTTTTGTTGAAGACGTGAGATTTTCCAAATTTATACAGGAGGCTTTGGCGCGTGGTATCTAGCGTGGTGATATTTAACCTCTCGATGGCAACATCATAATTAACATATTCATGGCCCAGAATATTGCGGCAAACCCGCTTCTGCACTTCATGGTTATTGAGGTATGCCAGACTTCCCTTGCGTAGTCTAGAAAGGGTCTAACATTTAAAAACCGCCAAAGTGTCAGGTTGAGGAATCTTGGCCTTTTTGAGGATGCACAGGGTATATAACCTACGAGCAGCTCTAGAGACTATATCATTATCATGCATAAACCACTTGAGGTCACTTTGTACCGTGATACCAAGCAATTTCATATGTGAGACATTGTTTAAATTAACAGATTCCAGTGAAAAAACTGGTCGTTTCAGAAAACTTATATTCATATGTTCACATTTGATAGGTTTAGGTAACACATCATTTTGTTGACACCAAACAGAAAGATTATCGAGGTGTGACTGCAGTTTGGATGGTTCCCCATATTTAACTCTATCACCAACAGATCATCAACATTTGCACTGTCAACAGCAATCTACCGAGGCATCATTGACTAGAACAAGAAAAGGATGGGTCCTAAATTTGTATTGAGGTACACCACAATCAATGTGTCGGGTTGAGGAAATATGGCCATTGAGTTTGGTATATTGTGTACGCTCGGTGAGAAGCTGTAGAAAGTGAAAACAATGGACCTTCTGACACCACGGCTTAAAAGCTTTTCAATAACTTTACTGTGATCGACACGATCAAAGGCTTTGGTTAAATCAATTGCACAAAGTTGAGCAGAGTATCCTGGTTGATCAAGTCCCTCTAATAAGAAAATTAACATGTCAATCTTTTTTTTTTTTTTTTAACTTAACTACACGAATACAAAACAGTGTCCAAAGTAGATATGTAAGGTAAGTCTGTGTGTGCATTGTAAATCAAATTTGTTTAAACATGTTTTTAGAGGTTTTTGATAGAACTAGGTGGAGTAAATGATTGAAATTCACTTGTTTGAGTTATGGCTTTGCCCTATACGGTACTTACAATTTGCCAGCTCGGAATCATTTTATGGTGTAATCACCTAATTATACCATTATTCCAACTTGAATACTTCGGACGGGTGTTACCATAGAATTCTCATCAATGGAAATACACTAAGCAAACTGCGCGTGTGCTGAGTTTCACCCAGTGGCGCACAGGGGGGGGGGGGGGCCCTCGGGGTCTTCAGCCCCCCCCCTCCCAGGTTGTCAATGTTTTATTTTTGTTTTGGTAATTTTTTTATTTAAGTCGCACGATTTGACCTAGGTGATATGTATGTGGCCTATTTTCGAGAAGTATAATAGGGGTGTAAGTGGCGCCACCAACGTCAAAATAGTACGCCCCTGCGGCAAAAAGTTTTGGGCAAATTTTTTTTACCCCCCCCCCCCACAAATCCTGGGTGAGCCACATAATCCTGGGTGGGAACATATACAAGGTGAACTTTCCTGTACTGCTTGGGACAGAATGCGACACTGGTCAATGCAATGGTCAGCGTGATTGACACCGTTAGCTGTCAATGCACCTCTGCACGTTTCAACTTATGTCGACAAATACATCTGCCGTTATTTTCCGATATGGTTTGTTTCGTTAACCTGTTCTACCCTTTAACCTGTTTTCTTCCACTTGTTTCTTGTATTATACAACGACAAATCTAACTTCGACCAAATGGCTTAACTTGTGTCTCCGTCGTTCAGTAGCGTCGCTATGGGGGGGGGGGGGGAGGGGGAGGGCATGGGGGCATCCCCCAAGCTTTGTCCTTGCCCCCCCCCCCTTCAAGTTTTCCCCCTTGTCAGTTTTGTCCCAACACTTTTTAAACAAATAGATTAATTATGTTTACTTTCTTTGCTGTTAAGATTCATAAAATGTGGACCCATGTTGGGGGAATGTAAGCATTATTAATAATGGTGCTTGAGACAAAACACGCCACACATGTATTTATACAGCCGTTGATGGTGTGCAGCAAAAGTCTTTGTACATTTGTTATTGCATTGTTATACACCATTCTGCGGTTTGAAACATGTCTTCTAAGTTGCTTTAGTGGCTTATTTCGGGAGCGCGCGCGTACACAAGCTTATTTTTTTTATTTTGACTGCCCCCAAACGCATTTTCCTTGTCTCCCCCAGTTGCCCCCACCCCCAATTTTAGAATCTCGCGCCGCCACTGGATATAGGAAATTCCCGAAACGTATATTCGCCGAAAATAATTTAGATATGACAAAAGGTGGCGCTATTCATATTAGGAGTCGGTGTAAATGCATGAATACACTTCAAATTATGCTCAATCAACGTCCATACTTTGAAGTTTGCATTGTTAATTTTAAATTTAAACTTTTATTTAAGATTGGCTTAGGTTAGGTGATCTTCTAATTCTTAAATGAATACATTTTCCACACAGTTCTATGGCCGATTTCCCCCGTAAACAAGTGAGAAATCTACATGTATTCTATTCATAAGATGGAATTTTAACGTTTTGGTGATGTAAATCAATATAAGGTTTGCCGTGCACCGATGTATAAACACTGTATAATCAGTGTGTTACCTCCGGAGTGAAAGTTGGAAAAAATCACTCGGGTGGGACTCGAACCCACGACCTCCTGCCTATTCCGTAACCCGGGATTTATGGCCTTGTTATGTTCTGTCAATAACATTTATCCCATTTTATCCGGAGCAAAAAGCTAAATTCAGAAGTTAAAATGATATTTAAAGTAACACAGACAGAACAAAACGACACAAAAAGGAAAACACCTAACCTTAATACCCAATATATTCGAGTATAAAGCATGTCCAAACTGGCTTCTGCAGGTGCGGATTTCTTTTCCCATTACGTTGTGCTAGCTTTCGGCTTTACAAAGTAATCTCCGATCAGAGCTTTCCACTAGGTCCTGTTAACGTCTTGCACCTCGGGACAGTCCTAAACACTCGCTCGGATATTTATTCAAGTGACACCCTCCCATTTCCTTTTCACGCGACAAATATCCCGAAGCCCGGCTTGCCACTTAAAAATATAATGGGATATCGCCGACTTTGGCCACTGCAGGTAGCCTCGAGTGTGCTGTTGTTCCGCGGCAAAGCCAGGCTGCCGTTCCCGAGCTCGCGTGCATTTTTATTAAATCTGCCGGAGGGATTCCCGAAATCAACAATTTCTGTAACGCAAATTCTAAAAGAGATAAATTATTTCTCCAATCTTGTTTTCTTCTCACACTTCACGTAATCGTTTTGCCCGCAAACCCCAGCAAAATGAACCAATGAATTTGAAAGATATCTTCGGGGCATAGGCTGCGTTGAGATTCTTCTGGCATAGTTCCAACGCAAGGAATCAAAAGATGTTTTGTCTTTCGCACAGGTGGAGTATGCAGCATGTGTCAGGGACAAAGCTTTTTATACCTACAGTTTTGAACTGAATGAGAGGTACAAACAGAAAGAAGATTTTTGGGGGTAAGATTCCAATCATGTACAGAAATCGGAAGAGGGCGTGCTTCTCTTTGTCTATTTTGCGGTAATTGTTATATGGAATCTTCAACCAAATGTTTTGTAGCTTGTTTCTCGAGATCGTTGGGGCAGACATCATAATTAGATTGCAGAATGTTTCGTTTCAGATATTGAATTGATTTGAATCAATCACGTGAAATCATGTCTAGCTGCATTTAACAAAACAGTGTCCCCAACTGCACACTGTCATAGATATACATATAGTTATATTTCTAGCAATTCGGAAATTATTTCCTTTTGTATGAGATATTGCACGAACATATTATAGGCCTACGTTTAGGTATTTACAAAATACTTCCTGGTGGACCAAAGATAACTCCGTTTCTGTAGGGTGGACCGGTTTCCGCCCCGCCCCCTCCCATTGGAAATATAAAATGCAGGTATCGAGAACAATTCGACTCGCACGGCGAATCTATTTACATCCGAATAAAAAGCTATTTTTTTGAAATGATGCAGACGCCTAAAAAAACAACCGACAACTTCATCGGATCTTCGTCGACCACCATGTGTTTGATCAGCTACTCAACTAAAACATTTAAAAGGAAATCAATACATATAAAGTATACTTAGTCGCATTTGGTTAATCGCTGATCAGTGTAAGAATAAAATAAAGATAATTTGAGCTTTGTCAAGAGATTTGCGGGATAAAATACCTTTAAGAAGCGTTTGTAACAATTCGCGATAAATGAACCGAGCAGCAGGTGATGTGGCCAGTAAAATCTAGCCTTGACCTTATCATTAAATTTCGCACACAACGTGCAAGAGTATTCAGAATACCGCACTTACGAGCTACCAAAGGCCTGTAGATATTAAGCGTAGTGGAAATCATACCCACAGGGCCTATCTATTTGATGTTTGAATCTTTAAACTGGCTTGTTTTATCTATAGACTGCGATGACAAGCCCTCCCCCCCCCAAGGATTTGATTCAATTTGTTTTGCAATTTCAATTTAGCAAACACATCGATTGGTCGATTCCAGCAGTACCTCAGCTGGCGACAGAGTATGACATCGACGAAATTGCTGGTTTGCACCTTCGCACAATGCTTAGCCAGTCGCTGATTGGACACTGGTACTCGAAGATCTGAGTAATCAACCTCTCACTATAGGCTGCCCGTGACGATCTCCAGTCAGACACGGACTAATAGCAGTACTGCACGATCGTACCAAGGCCAGACGGCATTTTGATCCCCCTCCCATGCGCTCATATATATGCGTGTGCTATCGTCCTACGATTACAGTTCTAGTCACGGTTATACTCGCACAAGCAGTGACGTTACCTCTGCCGCTTTTTTTCTTCAGCCCGCATGCAAAGGGTAGTAGGGAGGCATCTTAATCGTTTTGTGATGGTCTCCGCAAGCGTACGTTCTTCCGCACACGTCGCTGTCGTAAACGAAGCGGGCTTGATTGTTATTCTTGCAGAAGGAAATGAAGTTGACTCACGCAGCAGTATTTTTGTTACAGGTTCGCTTTTGATGCAATAGATAGTTTTCTTATCCATCTACAATCTTCTTATTTGTCTTCAAACACAGTGGACAGCATAGGGGTTGGCGCTCTGACTCTTAAACTGGACAGATACATTGTCAGCAGCTTCAGGAGGCCGAGCGTCCTATCGGAAGTAAAAACACTGCTCTGCGGCGGAATGAGATTAAAAACGACTTTGTGACTTGAGCCTAGTGCGACACCTGCAGCTAAATGCACGCTTCACTGCTATTCGACACTCGGCTTGGCGTTTTGCTTTCCATCGACAAAAGATATGTTGCCAGTTACAACAGGTAGACCTGAGGGCCGAAGGACAGAGAGAGTGTTTTCGGCGGAATCGATACACGCTGGATCCTGCGTATAGGCAGTTGTTATGTGCAGTAAACACTTGGCATTTGCGTCTGAAATAGAATGGTGCAAAACTGTGCAGAAATTGCAGGACTGTGGCGAAAATATAGTTTTTCAATGGACTTTGAACAAAACTGCACTCCCAGTTTTATAGGGGAAAACTAGCAATCTACCAAAGCGACGTGAAAAGCCCATTGATAAAGGACAAACTGCCCGTGGAACAAAAAAAAACGCTCCGGCAAACGCCCAATTATGTGATACATTCAATTATCTGATATCTGCAACTGCGTTTTGATCTTCGTCAACGTGAGCCAGACACGCTGAAGAAGCGTCTTAAGGCACTATTTTGGTACATGGCAGTAACGTACTCAGTCGGTGAGTCAGTTTTCAAACGTATATGTTTTACCCTGTGCCGTGTATTAATTCTATTCCCTTGAAATAAACTAAGCAATTATTAAAGTTCCAAAAAAAGTCTTTTAAATTCCCTTCCAAAAAATCTCTCTTAGGATTTAGATTTCAAACTTCTTTGGTTTCCCTTCCTGAAAATCCTCCACGGATCAAATCTACGAATACGTGGTGTTATTAGGTGAAGGTATTTATATGTTTTATTAAGGCCTATTTGCGTTTTTTTTAGGCGAATCCTTATGTACGGATGTGTTCACCGTTTAATACAAAACATCTTCGAGAAAAATTTCCAACGAAGCCGATGGAAACTACATGCCCTCTGAAAACTCCCTGGTCAGATTTGACCCGGAATGCGAGTCGTATATGTAACCTTAGATTTTTTTCGGGTCAAATGACACTTCTCTTGATCATTTGTCCGGGTTTATTACCCCAGACAATTTTTGGGGAAAGTGTTAATTTGAAACAGAAATGTTGTTTTTTCTTTCGCAACCTTTGTTCATTTAGCCTACACTCTAAAACGTCCCTTGCCAGATTGACCCGGACTCCGGGTTATATTTGGCGCCTTTCAGGGTCAAAACGAACACTTTTCCGGGTCAAAATGACAGTTCGTCTGACTCATTTTCCGGGTCAGTTTGACCCAGATTCCTTGGCAAAAGTGTCATTTTAACCCCACAATTTGTTTATTTTGCCCGGGAAAACTGCAAGGCCAAATAGAGCCCGCGCTCCGGGTCAAGTGTTAACATGAGTTTTTTTGAATGCCAAACTGCTCAATTTTTACATTCCTTTACAGTATTCTTTTGGCTTTGCCCAATCCAGCACTGCAACCTTAGACGTGTACTCTCTTCAATTTTGAAACCGACGTGTGATAAATGAGTCTCCATTTCCCCAACTCGAGTCCGCGATTAACGGAGCCCATTAGTTGCAAATAGCAAGACGAACTACACACTATAGACCCTATACGTTAAGGCGGAGTAAGAGGGCAATGATTAAGCATTGCGTGGATAGACATTATTAAACCCTCTGTGTATTCATTGTCACTAGAATAACAAAATACAGAACAATAGCCTCATAGACACCCGTAACGCCTAAGATACTGCTTGCGCGACGTTAGCCAAATAGCTTGAACAAAATAGCCGGTTAAATAACTCACGTACTATTTGCCATATTGCCCAATGACATGTTCTCAGGGTTCGACTTAAGCGGTAGCCCGCTTGCCAAATGCTAGTCAAAACAGCGGATGGCTAGTCAAACCATTCCTTAAGTAGCCCGGCTGGCGAGTCAAAAAATTATTGCGCTACGGCAAAGACGATAAGACAGGAAGATTTAAATCGTTAAATTCAGAAAACAAACCTGTATCAATTTGTGTCTCATTTTATCAATAATAAATGATAATAATAATACAGACAATTTATATAGCGCCAAAGTCTGCCTGAAAGACACTCAAGGCGCTTCACAAAGATAAAATTGAAAAGCAGACAGACACTGTAAAAGTATACATTTAACTACATGTACCTGGAATGTAATCAAGCACTGTGGTGCAAGTTTTGAAACATCGTTTTCACTGTTTAGGGTTAAATTATACGATCTGCTTATAAAAACACAATGACAAAATTGCCTCAGGATACACGTTTTACATGTATGCACAATGTTGTTTATGAGAATAAAACATGCGGGCTAGTGAAAATGCCCGCGGGCTAGTTAAGAGTCTGTTTCAGTAGCCCGACTGGCTATGTTATTCACTTGTGAGTTGCTATTAATACGATGGGACGCATTGATATCGTTATGAATTTTTGCTCCATGTGTGGTCAACAGTTAAGAAAAATACCTATTTTTGTTTTGGTAATTGCTTGGTATTGTTTGCCATATCTTCCGCCTCCCACTCATCTCATTTATTTGGATTTGGGTGATTTTCTTTGCCGTTTTGTATAACTCTTAATCGTGTCGAAAATGTTTAAGCCGTTTTCGTGCCTCCAAAATACTACGGATAAAAACAGCCGACCGAGACCTTCGGTCCATGCTCCCTAATTAATAACATTTATAATTCAACTGAAAATGATGTCAACATAATTTATATCTAGATGTGTTTAGTCTGTTCAATAGCCGTATGATTGGTCCTGACATACTTGAACATGGGAATGAGATGGCAATTTACTTCATTCAATGATGAAGAATCAAATAATTTATGGAAAAATGAGCTGATGGAAAGAGCTGGGATTTATCCGACACTTAACAAACACAAATTCATGTTGTGTTCATAGTTTTATAGTCACACTTATAAAGCGTGCGTATCAATGAATGTGATGAATGTGATGAGAGTTAAATCTAAACAGCTGCTGCGACATTGCAAGTGGTGCCGTCTCTGTTACCACGGGATGTATTAAAATATGCACCGCGTAGAAATATATGGTCTACGGACCTGCAATGATAAATGAGAGCAGGCCCAAGGGAGTCTGCTTGTAGGCTAATTCTCTGGAAAATTGGTTGTGTGCGTGGGTTTACAGGGACAAGTACAAATAAATAGGTTTGTTCCTTAGTGCTTGTGTTTTGTTTGGTATTATGCATGATTGATTGGATGTGGGGCTTACAGTTGGCATGTGTCTTTTCCATGTGCAGGTTGTTAAAGCCCCAATTGCTGCCGGCATCGTCATGGCTTACGAGATTTACGCGTTCCCAAGGATGGATGCCAACCACTCTGTGACTCTGCAGCACCCACTACAGGCTATGTACCCTCAGGACTATGATGGATATGACTACAATTACACCTTTGAGTCCCCCGAGCTGGGGGTCTTCCCTCAGGTCCACATCTCGGCTAAAATTCTGGTAGGCATCACTTACTGCCTCATGATGAGCATCTGCGGTATCGGCAATCTGCTCCTGTGCTACGTCATTTACCGCTTCCGACGCATGCGCACCACCACCAATCTGCTGATCGGAAACCTGGCTCTCTCTGACTTCCTGGTGGCCGTCATTTGCGCGCCTTTCAACTTCTACTTCTACCTGTTTCAAAACTGGCCCTTCGGAAGTGCCATGTGTTTGGCGGTCGGCTATCTCAAGATAACCTCCCTCTACGTCTCGACCAACTCGCTGTTGGCGATTGCCATTGACAGGTAAGTCAAGCAAAGATATCGTTTGATTACCAGACTCATGCATGACTACACTCTCAACGGTAAAAAGCAAAAGTGAATATAAATGAAGGGTGCTTAAGCGCCATTGTCGCACGGTGCACACGCTATTTAAAGGGGCGTTAGCCCCACACAGCCTGGGGCAAAATGCCCTTTTTGTGGTTGTTTAGCTGAACTTGAAGTTCGTCCAGTGCAAAGTGCCCTTTACAGACTATCGTAAATAGACCTACAGTGCAATCTGCTGTTTATGCACGAGGTTCTTTAGAAGACGAAGTTAAGAAGTGAAAACAAAGATACCAATATATTGGTATCTTTGTTTTCAATATTTCAATATGTTGGCCTATGCATGAAGAGAGCACGCTAATTCAATGCAATTCTCACCGGTCAAGATTGGATCGTGCATGCTCAAGCGTAGGCTATTAAAAAATACATGTACAGCGTTTTCTAGGAAGCAGTAATGTGCTATAGGCCCAAATGGAATATTTTTTTCACATTTCCACAGTGTGTATTGGCAAACAGACATTAACAAATTACAGTGTCTTTTTCGCCCTTCATGCATCACGGTGATTTAAACTGACAAGCGAAAATCGATGAATGCACCACAGAATGTCAGATTTATCATTTGTGTGCTGTCCGGCATTTCGATATCAGACTGAAAGGATTTGTTGAGGTTCGCAGCTACTCAAAAATCGATTGATTTTGCCGGGGTAGGAGAAACACACGTTTCGTTACAGTCCTTCATTTAAATAAACCGATACATGAAGCCTAATAAATGTTCGTCTATGGATCGATATAACATAACTCAACAATTCAGCACGACTTGAACTTTACTTGTTCATCTGGCATTGGTAAGAGTCTCCTATCGGTTTAGGCTGTAACTGAAAACCAACGGATGCCTACGTTATCAAATCAAAATGGGACTATTATTGAGTATTCCAATACACAGTTTGTTTCTTTTGCAACGTGAAAACAAAACTCATACAGGGTGAGTAAAAAAAGCGGAACCTAACCCAAACAAATTTATTTGCATTAAACAAACAAATGCAGCACCAAGATATGACTTGTTCGACAATTTAATAAACTAAAGTTAAATGAGAAAAGCATTCTTCAATTGCTCAATCCGTTTAATTTTATCAGCATTTAAACGAAATTACCCTAAAATCTGTTTCGTCCAAGAATTGTCGTTACAATTGTCTTCAAACAACACAAGCGATAACACCTCAGTGAAATAAAGTCCCTCGAGTCTTTAAAAAAAGGGGATTTTATAGGTTCCACTGTTGGCCAAAACAGGGTTGTTAATAAAGATATTGTGTTTTACAGTTGTTTAAAACAAGTATTTGGGTAATTTTCTTTGTTGATCCAAACAGTAAGAACACACAATAAATTGTTGTTTTGATGAAACTTAGTTTAGGGTTACTTCGTATGGTCCCCCCTAAATAGTGATACAATGTTAACGTGTAGAGCAATTGAAATAATGTTCTCGGTGAAAAGTAGTTTAAAAAATGGGCTTCCAAGTCATATTTAATGTTGGTACTACATTTTTTTTGGATGAAATATATGTCTTTGTTTTGGGCTCCACTTTTTTTTTTGACTCGCCCTGTGTAACATTATTTATGCCTGATTTTTGTTCCGTTTTGGAGCATCTAGGTTGATAATAAACCTTCGGTCCTTAGTCTCCATGCAATTACCATAGGAATCTGTCGGGGTGAAAGATTGCTCAGCTCAATCATAGCTCTCGCTTAAGTTCATCTCGGTCTGCGAACAACTCGTCGGGTTTTCATCTTCAACGAAATAAAAAAAAAGGACCGAAAAACCGAAACGTAGTAGGTCCTTGAAGAAAAATGAACTTCGAGACCAATAATCCATCATGGCAATCGCTCGAGCGAAGAGAGTCGAATGATGCGCCCAACCTTCGATTTGTGTGTGTGACCATGCTTGAGAAAAGTCAAACTTAATAGATCCATGTAAGTTGACGTCACGGCTGGAGCTGTGACGTCATTTAATTTTAGCCGTGATGTGTTAATTACAAACAGGAATCAATCTTTTTAGATCAAACTAGGTCACTAGTTTGTTTTACATTTGCTCTTTTTTTGGGGGGGGGGGGCGGGGGGGGGCCTTCGTCAACGTAATTTTGTAAGCGCACTACGTCGATAATTTTGGGTTTTTTTTGGTTTCGTGTTGAACATCCCTTAACTGAAGTTATGTCATTCGGTTTAAATGATCATTCGATTTAGAAGTCTGTTTGCTTTATGGTAATTTGCATAATAAACTTATTTTCGTTGTCATCACTGCGCATTCTATTTTAAACTTTCTGCATTGAAAATAATGGGAAATGAAGTCAAGAGGCGTGGTGATTAGTATTTTTTTTTAATTTTCACGTGTTCTTTTTTACTTTTCATTTTAGTTTTATTCATGTTCAAAGTATATGTTATCTGGCTTTAATCTAAAGACGTAAACACGAAACCTTATTGATGCGATAAATAGAAAGTGATACATACCAGTCGACATATAAACAATAAGCTTCGGCAACATTGGGATTATAAGAGATCCTTTGCCCTCTTGTTATTGTGTTAACATACATATATTTATGTTTTATTTCTGTATTTTTTCCTTAGTTGTAACCTTTTGCTCTTTTATCTTCTAGTATTAAATTCCGATCTGGGTTTTCTCATATCTCTCTTTTCTCAATTTGCTTTATCTTACACATGCTTCATTTCAGTATCATCTGCTCTCTTTTCATGCAAACAATTGATCAATAGGATTATGTTGTGGCTGCTGTTGTGACGGATGTGGGAAACAGTTGTTTTTAATGTATTTTCAATTTTTAACAATGACACTTTGAATAACATTCCTTTGCCGACATTTCACAAATTCTTGCTGAATGGCGAATTCGAATTCCAAAACTGACACACCGTGAAGCTCCTGCGTATTTGAATTGACCCATTACTTATCACATTTTTGATGGGGTCCGCTCATATGTCCGACGCCTCATAGGTCAGACGCCTCATAAGTCCGACAAATTAAACGCTTCGTTTTTCGAAGTCGGACTTATGAGGCGTCGGACTTATGAGGCGTCGGACCTATGATGCGGAATAAATAAATTGTATGCCTCATAAGTCCGAAATTTCGGACTTATGAGGCGTCGGACCTATATGAGGCGTCGGACTTATTATACGGCCCCTTTTTAATTTCATGCATTGTAAATGAAATTGAATCGTTGAAAAGTGCAATCGCAGGCCTTAAGATTTTAATTAAAGATCTAAATTGAACGATCTATTTAGTTAATAATATTGAATGTTGATGTAAACGTGCATCCAAATTCGTAATCATTTGGGATGCCAAACCTATTAAAGGGAAAATACAACATTTGCAAACATTAAAAAATAAAACTACCAAATCATTTTTAAATACCTTGCTGGACTGTTAGTGAATGACAGTGTAAAGCATCCTGTAAAATCATGGCACCTGGTATACTGTCATTTTCAAGAAAAGTGGTATTTTTGTATCAATTCCTAAACGCTGATCGGCCGATCAGCATTGGAAACAACTGGCGTTTTTTTCAAATACTGGCCCCAATTGACCATCGCACTTGTTTGCAATCGATTACAGACCTATGAACGGGTACGAGCCAGCAAGACTGGTTCCCTGACCTTACAATTCCCCAATGTATGTAAACTGCTCTGTTTCTTCTTATATGGAGTCAGGGAACCAGATTACAGGAAAATGATCGTTTTTCTTAGTTTTTGTAGCATTTTCGAACCCAAAACCTCAAAAAAGTCAGTGTAACTATATTTTTGCTATATATTTCCAACCCCCCAATTCCATCCATTTCTGAAAATTACAGCAAAAGCAAATGATGTATATTCCCTTTTAAACCGACTGGGAAACATATACTTCAAAATGATATCTTAAATACTCAAATGATCACATAAAAAAAACAAAAAAAAATGAAAAATGAAAATAAAAAAGGAACAGGAACGTTATGGCTGTTGTACGATAAGTAGGAGTCGCAGTTTGTTATCCCGGTTGGGTATGGTGTTTGCACTATTTGTTTTGCAAAAGGAAAAACATTTACAAACTGTGTGCTAATCTGCACCTACACTGCTCATCGGATAAATCAATGAACCAGATGTTGTATTTATCGCTTTGGTTGATTTTGAATCATTAGGTCTTATGCCACTCTGAAATGTTACTGTATAAAACAGTGCTGACCTACAAGTAAAGCCAAGCACCACATGCTGGCATCATAATTATGCCAAACTCCAAACCGAAGCAAGTTTCAAAACTTAAAAGAACTGAACAAACCTTAAAATCGATTTGCGAAATACCCAAGAGCAGACGGTGGGATTAGAAACTGAGTTACATGAGTATACAAGACATCCAATTCTGATGACTTCAATTACTGAGGTGCAATACCTTCAGGCTACAAGCATTCAATACTGAAAACGTAGTTTTACTTTTTTTATTTCGCTCTACAAGTATTTTGAAAGCCTTAAAGACACCGGCAAGGTCGTTTTTATTATTACACACAGCATGCGCTTCGCTGCCAATTTCTGTTTTTATTGGAGAGCTCATTGTGTTGATCCATTCCTTCGCAGAGCAGAATATTTTTACCAACCCTCAGGAGAGAAGTTAATCAAACGAGACACGCTTCGGGCTATAATTAGAGTACAAGTGACCTCCAGGTCCGGTCGTTCCGCCGGCCGTGCGTGTGCAATTTGGTCTTCATTACTATTCAATGAAAGCAAAGTCAAAAACATGTTTGTCTTCGCCTCGAGCGTGTGAACAAGACCTTTCCCCCTTAAATTTGTATTATTATTTTCTGACGAAAGCAACGAGTTTCAAAACTGATCAATATTGGGAGATAAAAAAACACAATGGAAACGCTTTGGACTACTTAGCTACAGGATTATTAAAAGATATTAACACCGAAAAGTGGGATCATAATCTTTGATCCAACTTAAAGAAACATTGTTGCAAAATAAAATTGTCCGGTTGCATTGCATATTAAGTCCATGCATCTTTCAATTCGAGTTTTTTTTCCCCTGTGGAAGTCGGAGATCAGTCAGCTGAGATCTCAAAGTTCTTTCAACTCTGACCCTTTCCTACGTCATGCATGTTAAGCTCTTGAAGGAGATCGATCATACAAAGTGATAAAAATGGATGGCGCCGTTAAGCAACTAAAGAGCACTCACGATACTAGGGTTTTTCTTCTAAGATTTACTTCTATATAAGCGAGTCTACCCAACAATTGTGCCATAACTCGCCCACTCTTGATTATTGCTTCCTCCATGTCCAAAACGGCGAATAGTCCATGGGAACACAAACAGGACGTAGCTCTTCCGTCATGAAAGATCAATTTCTTTATACCTCTTCTACGTCACGAGCATGATAAATATAGAACTAATGATGAGCAGAGAATTCTGGGGAAAGGGGAAGAATCTGATTCTGTCGTTAGGATTTTAATTCTGACTTTAAGGGACCGCAAAGACGACTTATAATTGCACGACAAGGTAACATCAGTGGAAAACACCAAGTCCGACTTTATGTAACGCACTTTTTTTTGGCGAACTAGGTCAACTTGGATTGGCAACCTCTTGTACACAGCTTTTGATATAGATGTTCGTTGCCGTTATTTCAAGATTCCGAGACTTGTTTTATATAGTGAGTCTGAGATATCCCTTGGGCAGAAACAAAATGCCTCATTCTTAAAGCAATCCGTCGTGTGCCCGCCGCAGTTCAAATGATTGTTCCCTTGTGAAGGATTGTTCTAATGGATTGCCAGTCCTAAATAAGTGTGAAAAAGAACACCACTGTCATTTTGTGCTATTTTAAATGATATCACTCCATGCTCAAGTTTCTTAAGCACGCAGGAAACGAAGTGCACTGTGCAGGAAACAGCTTCCGCGCATATGTTGCGCATATGCGCATATGGGCTCCGCGCATATGGGTGGCATGGGTAGCTTGTGCGTAAAGCGCTCGCCTCTCACCAAGGTGACCACGGTTCGAATCCTGGCCGCGGTTCGCATGTGAGTAGAGTTGTGGGTTGGTTCTCTCCTGTGCCACGACGGTTTTTCTCCGCGCCCTCCGGTTTTCCTCCCTCCGGAAAAATCAAACACTTTCGATCTCAGGCTGTGCTCCGTAGTCATATATGGGTCGATGTGGCCGGCAGCCTTAGGCGCCTTTACGTGCCAGCGGCCCGACCACGTTGTAGCTGCGTCCTTCGCAATTCAGCATACCAGCTGCTAGTAAGGATGATTAGCCTCCCAAGTTATTATTATTATTATTATATGTTTATGGTGTTCGACCAATGTGATTCTGTTACTTTAGGGAAGTCTAGCCGGTTTCTTAAGACAGAAACAGGGAAATATGAGTCAGCGTGCCTGAACATCAGCGGACTTTTCAAGCCCAAAGTGGAAGTAGTGATCCTGTCGGCTACAAACGACAGCTGGTTTTTTTTGTCGTTTGCCTTTTTTCCCCCTCACATATCCTTCCGCCCGCCTTTATTGATTCGGAAACTCATTGAGGGCGGATGACGGGCTTACATGTCCCTAGGATCCAAGCCTGTTATCACCTGTTGGTTATTTCGAAGGCCGAGCTGAAATACTGACTCTGGTCTCTCGCTTCATTTAAACCGGTTCAGTTTACATCAGGCTTTGATCGATTTCATAACGATGTAAACCACACAATAGTTATATAAGCGCACGTGTGTATACTTCTTCACAAATTTACGCAGTAATGTCACTTGATACAGACTTCCAGAATCCTGTATACTATTATATGCTGCACTGCATGTGTATCGCAGGTTTGGAAAATGTGGGGAACACGAGAAAGATGCTTGGGTTTTGGCTTTTAGGCCAAAACACAAAGTCTCCGGTTTCTGGTGTGGAGCTTGCCCAAAAAGTGGTGCGGCGACGCGGCTTTTTTCTTTTTTTACCGGTTTCTTTTTTTTGCTTCAAATGTCGGCTGATGACTGCAAATGGTGCCCGACTAAACTTAGTGCAAATATTATGGGAGACCAGAGAGGCCACATAAAGCTTATTCTCGATCATAACCCCATCTGAAAACACTTTAAAATTGTGCAGCAGCAGGATTCAAGTCAAACCAGTGAGTTTGGCGGTTTTAAGACATCATCTTTCATTGAAAAAAAAAAAAACTTTTTCATTTTGCCGACGCGCATGGCTACGGCGACGCGCGCGCAAACCAGAAACCGGAGACTTTTTTTTTTTTGCCTTACCTATAATTACGATATTTATGAACTCTTCCTAATTTTTCGATAGCTTACAAAATCCCCTTTAGGTGGATACATTTTTTTTTACTTTGACTGCGACAGTATGTCAAGGGAATTGTTTATTGAGGCTTTTAACAAAACAATTTGGCTGGTTTACCGCAACCCCTTTCTATTTGTCAAAGGTGCCGCCTTTGGATGACGTTTCAAAAATTAAAGGGTGATTTCAGCTCAGATTAAAACCAAATTGCAACATGCAATTCATTTAAGTTCATGACAATATTATTGCCGAAAAGGGTTAACATTGCGATATTGCTTTTTGTATGCATTGATATAAGTCTAACATTTGTTTTAGAGTCTCTAATGGTGATAAAGGAATGTGCCCAGATGGGGTAGGCAGTATACCGTATAGCTTTTGTTATATAGAGGCAATACTGTTACTGGTTGTCCAAAAAATGTCTGGGGCGCTGTGGTCCAATGGTTACGATGTTCGGCTCGTGGTGTTCGACTCAAATGGTGTTGATTGACGTTCGTCGTGTCGCCAACCACGACGAGGAACATGGTGCTTTGCTCTTGGGCAAGGCACTTTACTGCCATTGCCTCTCTCCACCCAGGAGTATAAATGGATACCATTGTCTCATTCGTGTTGAACAGGAATAACAATTGTGATGAGCTAAAAGAGATTTTATTCACATGGTGCTACCGCAAACTTATCTTGTTAGAATAATTGTGATGCAATTTGCGCATTATAATTGTATAAACTATTATTATTTTTATCCTAATCCGCCTACAACAGTTGAGGTCGTAACATCTTAAACCTCCTGGGATGTGAGGTCAGGTAAGCCGGGCATATGAAAAATAAGTCAAAGAATTAGGGATTAGTCGCAACAACATTTCGTTTTTGTTTTTGTATGTTTGGTTTAAGTTTGTTTATAGCGTTTTTATCGCGAACGTTCCCTACATACTGGTGATTTTTTAAAGGATATTAAAAATGAGAAGAAAACAAACTGACCTTTCAAAGCGTATGGAACTATAAAGGCTTTCCAGTGGCAATAATGGAAACCAATTGCCTATTCAGAGCAGGTTCGTGTGTTAAGTCTGCTGAGCTACCGTCCCGCATGCTCCAGGCCGGAATCTCGTTGCTTGATAGTTGTCACTAGGAAATTGAGACCACTTGAAGAATCTGACGCAGGTCGACCTGAGGCTCATTGGCTGGCTGCAGAATCGATGTACGTGCCGTGAACGGTCAAATACACGTCTTTGTCACGAAGAACTCGACGCACGTCATTCAGAGTCAGAGATCTTCAGTGTTAAACGATTCTGGTTCTCTGTACGCGACAGGTATGTACTTGTGTGCAGTTCATCGCTTATGAATATGTACATCCAATAAAGAGGAATCGCAAATGCTTGTTAGGTACAAACTGGTAGACATTTATTAATATAAAACACCTCTTTTAGGCCAAAACAAAAAGTCTCCGGTTTCTGGTATGCGCGCGCGTCGCCGTAGCCATGCGCGTCGGCAAAATGAAAAAAAAAATCAATGAAAGATGATGTCTCAAAACCGCCATACTCACTGGTTATTTGACTGGAATCCTGCTGCTGCACAATTTTAACGTGTTTTTAGATTGGGTTATAGTCGAGAATAAGCTTTATGTGGCCTCTCTGGACTCCCATATATTTGCACTGAGTTAAGTCGGGCACCATTTGCAGTCATCAGCACACATTTGAAGCAAAAATATCAGTTAAAAAAAAAAGCCGCGTCGCCGCACCACTTTTTGGGCAAGCTCCATACCAGAAACCGGAGACTTTTTTGTTGGCCTTATGTCACGTTTTTGAAAAGTAAAACCAGTTTTAAAGATCCGCGATTCTTACTTCAGTCGTATTACATTATTATTATTATTATTATATTTTTTTTTTTTACAGAATATCACATATTTATATCAAGTACTAACTGAAGACATGTATTTAACCTTTAAGATCTTACAAAACAAAACATATGCGTGATTAAAAAAAAAATCCCCAACGATAAAGTTAAGACATTAAAGTGTCACTTTTCAGTTTAATATACTTCTCAATTGAAATCACAAGCTACACTGAATCAATCAAATTTCTATATATTTCTTGAGTAGTTTGTTTTCCCAATTTCCATAAATGTCTTGAGTAGTTTGTTTTCCCAATCTAAATTGTCAAATGGTACCGGGAATATCGTATTTGTTTCCCGTGGAATTTTTTGCCTTTTTTGCACCGTATTTAATATGCCCTTGACGCTAAGTTAAAGGAAAGTTGATTTATACTCTTCCACTGGCTTATGTGTTATTTCCGGTTGTAGTAAAGTAATCCTTGAGGAACCGGCAATAAAAGAGAAAGTAAGGTGTTAACTATTTATTTTGTTGACAAAGGCAAGATTGATCTAACAGGTTTGTGCGCCACCTCACCCCATAATCAAGTCCCAACAAATTCTGAGAATTGAGCAGAGGTATTTCTTAATTAATTTCGTCCTAGTCAGTAAGACCGATTGAACTATATTAATGCTCTCATCATATTTGCGGTTGTTAGAGGCATACATGTTTCCCTTGATTGGATTTGCACCATGCGTAGGTATACCGCGGTGCAGCCTGATAAATTGCTCATGCATGGTTATTGTTTTTTTTTCTTTTTTAATTAAGAAATCGGAAACAGTGGTGTTTTTCTCGCCTGGTCATTTTTTTTTTTTTGGGGGGGGGGAGGGTTTGGTCGGAATGCAATGATTTGTAATGACGGACTCTGTTATTTTTTACTTATTTTGTATTCGGTATTTACGATACATATAAAGCAACTAGATGACATGCACAAATTGAATTATTCAAGTATTGTTGACAGTAAGTGAGTAAATAACCATGAAAACCTATATCAGTATTGTACAACACTAAAATGTATACCACTAGCATGTGTCGTAATGATAGGTTTAAAGATAGTATAGGGACTAAACTCCCTGTGAAACAATTCTTTCTGGCATGCTGTCATTTAAAAGAAAACAATGAAAGAAGGCCATTTCCAAATATGCGTCTAAAGACGCATTTTTGGAGAGTTCCGTTAGGTATAGTGCGTTTTCAATTTGGCGAAGCCATAGGGCGAAGCCATGAATGAGTATACGCGCAAGCGTTGACACGCACGCGGTTGTTATATTCGTCAGTTCAGTGCGCAACATCGCTTAGCTGCAATCGGCTGAATGAGAACGTGTTTCGGACGCTGAATTCAAGCGCAATTCAAAACATTACTCGGCAACTTTTGATTTGAATTCAAGATCCTAAAATTTTGTTTTCTCGGAATATACAGCATTCACTGAGCTAAAACTTCATCAGGTTAGTTGTCAGGCACCATCCTTGAGATTTTGAGCACTTTTGTTGCATGATGCACAACGACAAATGATGTACTCTACCTTTAAGCCTGCATTAAGCTGCAAATTCGCTTAGTGGTTGTCTGTATAACCCTTGTAAGTCCATCAGAAATGCGTTATCCAATACGTTCACTCATATGCTTCTGTGGAATTATTGATATGACAATATCGATGTAGGCCAATTTAGGGTAGATGTCACCCGGGTTAAAGAAATTGCATAACGACAAGTTAAAAAAAAAAGTCGCAGGTCACGTACTCTGCCCTATATGAAAAAAAAAAATCGTAATTTCCTTAATGGATTTTAACACACGACTTCCCTCTTCTAATAGTGCAAACGTATATTGAAATTGAAATTGAAAAGGACAAGGAAATCTTGACTAAAGACGGGGGTAATAAGCCAACAGTGCTGTGTTGAGATCAGTATTATTAAAATGGAAATAAACTAAAAGCCCGCAGATGAGAGGGACAATACACCACTGGAATGAACGCAGTGTATCAGTGGCGGGGCGGTCGGAAGTATCTGTGGTACGGTTTACGGGAATACGGGTGGGAAAACGTGACAACCGCCGTTTAAGATGAAGTGACATCTCCCCGGCACCACGCACCGCCCGGTCAACAAACTCCACGTTATTCCGGGCTCCGCTCTCGGGGGAAAACGAAAACGAGCGATAAGAGGGACGTCATCCATAGGCCTACTCGTTACTAAGATGAGAAGAGTGTATCGACTGATTGATATCGGCTTTGTTTCTACGCTGCCTTCCATTCACAATTAAGAATCAAGGACAAAGATCATGGATGGCTAAATTAAAGCAGGCACATCCCAAAATAGCGATTAGACTGTTATTAACTGGAAAACATAAAGGGTGAAGCTTGCACTGCCTGAGCTCGTATAGGGAATGTATTATGTATCACTCCATTACCACATGTCTCTCTCTCCGAAAATCTGACATGATCTCCAGGATTCGAAAATAAGCCATGCCTGAAACTCACGGAAGCAAGGATTTATAAAGATGAGTGATGTCTTAGTAATCCGGGTGGACTGGACGCATTAAATGTGCTGTCATCAAAGACTTTAATACTCTATCGTAGTGCAGGGGACTGTTTGAATTTCACGAACATATTTTCAATGGAAAACAAACTTTATGTGAAGCTTACATTCTTGTGAGAGATTTCGTTTTGTCTGAGTGTTTTTTGTTTTGTTTTGTTATGGGGTTTTCATTTTTTTGCGTAAGACTGAAATAATGTATCTAATCCTGTTTTTCGATGACATAGGTAATTTCAAACTCGCAAAAAATTAACATAAGAATCGAAAATGCGACTCTTACTCTTATCTGGAATAACCATACAGACAGCGACGGGGGAGGGGGGGCACTAGCAGCTTGAAAGTTCGAATAGAGGGCGTTGTTCAAAAATGTATGTATGCAAACACAGCCTTACATTTTGGTTGAAGACCTTTCATTCCCTTCTTTAGAAAAGTTCCGGATTAAGTGTTTGAAGGCCCTATAGGCACCCGTGTTCCGTAGGCCCTTCTACGCCCTAGGCACTGGCACCACAAAGTACAAGCACTTTACAAATCAAACCAGGCCAAACTGGTAAAGGTCCTAGCTCTTAAACGGTTGGCAAGGGCGTCAATCGCTTCTAATAGTTGCGAGTGCGAAGCCTAAACGGTGTGGGGTTCGAATTATGTGGCGCGATTTGAGGAAAATTCCGACCAATTTTTTTTTAGGTAAAGATCATCAGTTAAACGCCATGCTAGAGTTTGTAGTCATTGACCGCTAATATAATTAATTGTAGGCTGCAATTTGTTATTCGGGGACGAAATAGTTGATGGACACGACATGTCCCCCGTCCCCCACCGATCGACGCCCATGGTTGGCATCCGTGCTTTAGAACGACAGAGTTTACACGTACATTGTATACGTATTCTGAGAGAGACCCTAAAACTGTTAAAAGTCTTTCTAAAAACGTTTCTCAACGTGCAGGCTCTGGGCACAGTGCCTGTATACTGTGCCTATGGGCTCCGTGCGCGAACAAAGAGGGCGCCCTTTTACCTAGCAACAACGTCCTATGGGCGGGACATTTAGCTGGTTGACGCGCACCGTTCCTTGTGTATGACGCACGTACACCAGGGGACTTGTACTATGTACACGCAGTGGTACGGCCGCGCGTCGCGGCAAAGCAGGCAAGATGGCGTCGGTCGGTCACCTCCAACTGTACTGAGTTTGCCAGTGAGGGGGTACTTTGAACTTGTGATTGGATAATCCGGGCTTGCACGCGTTTTTGTTTACTCCGAGTTGGGAAGAAGTTTACGCTGTGTGAGGTACATGACATTGTATGCGCGCGCACGTTTGTGCGGATTGTTATAGATGGAGGAGGTACGCGAGACTTTGACGTCGTGGCGTTTGGCAGTACTCATCCCCATTTTTAAAGGAAAGTTTGAACTTCGAGAGTTTTCCCTCACGACATGAAACCTTCTGTCGTATCGTAGACTATTTTGGTGTGGTGAACACGCGATCATCATGATTTTTTTTTTAATGCTAATTACCATGTTTTCATTGTCATTGTTCTTGAGCCCATGGTCTCACATTGTTAGTTACTGTATGCAGATGTAGCAGCGGTAATGAGCTTTCGTCAACATGGTATTTAGACGGTACCAGCAGCTTTAGAAATTCTGAAAGGGGGGAGGGTGCTGTGGGACGCTCGTCAAACCTATATTGCGCATATCCATGAAGTAACGTCCATTCCCCATAGCATGCAGTATGCATTTACGTGAACATGAAATAGGTGAAGAAGTGGAAAATACAGTGCAGATTATATACGATAAATATGATGACATCGCCGGCGTCTTCTTGTACAAATATATTGGGAATTTCCCCTTTCCCCCACACCCAAGGCTTCACCACCGATGACTATTTAGCTGAAACGAATAGCAAAAAAAATCATTCCGTTTCAAAATTAACTAAAGCAGTTTGAACCGGCGTGCGGTGCCTCAAGATTGACAAATAATGTGGCGTCTTGTGCAATAGGGCTATCGATCTTTGATTGTGTAAACAGACCGTTCCTTCTCCATGTTCGCCAATGTTTGTAGGCAAGATGAAAACAATCCCCACAAAAGAAATGTCTGCCGGCAAGGTTAATGCCGTACTTGCCCCGCACCACTACGGGCTGGAAGCTGTTGATCGCTGCTACTCGCACCGCGTAGTGTTTTTCCTCCCCCTCTTTTTACTAACGCCAACAAGCCAAGAAGGCAATTAGTTATGACATTTGTCATGCCGTTGGCCCGAGGAGTAGGATATTAATCTTTGTCCACCACGTGTCTTTGACAACCTGCGCTCTCACGCGTAAGGACACTTCTCCATTCCCCTAGGTTGGTTATTTTATACCCCTTGAGCTGAGTGCGCTAGCTTTTATGTTTGTTCTAATCATATTTTTTTATGGCAAAGCGAATTCGGCGTTGTAAGTCTTAATTTAAACTTGAATGTACGGATATATGGTCATGGCTTTTATAATTTTTAAACTGAGTAACAAAAAGGGGATTTTTCTTTTGGTGGAACTGTGATCGAATGAACGTATCTGGGTAAACACGCTTCCATAAAAGCTTTTTCCGTCTAGCAGTGTCTTGAGTAAACCTTTTCCATTATCGAATTGTCATGAATAGCGCCACCTAGTGTCAGATTTGTGTTCAATCTACGTAAACGACATGTGTAGCGATCTTTCTATGGGCTCCTGTCAACTTTTTAATGAGAAGTGTCAAATTTAATTCAAATATATGATTACTATACCTCATACATATTCATGATCGAGAGCCGAACGTTCACTGGTCAATTCACCATCACGTGCCAGATGTTATTCTTGCTGTTTACCAAACGCGCGCGCGAGGATTCACGCACATTGTAAATACGCATGCGTAGTAGACTGTCGCATGGGTTACCCGTGCGATAGTCTACTTACAGAGCAATCGAGCAACTGTCGCACGGGTGCAGTACGCACGCGCGAACACCGCACAGGAGAGATGCATGGTTGCACTGTTCGCGTAAATGTTAATTTCCAGAGCTCAATGATGCCGTTGTGGCAGGTAATTCTGTCCCCCGGTAAAAGTGTCCGGGGAGACAGAATTACCTAGGTAAAAGTGTCCTCCCTGGCCCGTTAATTCTGTCCCCCTCCAGGTAATTCTGTCCCCCTCCCCAGGTAATTCTGTCCCCCTCTTTTAAAACCCGGAAGGTTGTTGTTTTTATGAATTAACTCTACAAGGTATACATTTTGGACTTTTAGTCTGCCCTTCATGAATATAAACATATTTAATTTAGTCTATTAGATCATACGTGAACACAATGTTTCGATTCGGAATACGGTTAAGAGTCTATCGCGATTCTACCGCGATAGTTCAACACAGCGGCAATGCATATGGCGATGGCCCTCGTCTCATTGATAGTATGATACAACGTCTACTTGGATTGGTCTGTGTTCCTATCATAGCGCGTAACGAAATTTCCTATTGGACGAATTTCCATTGTAGAGGGAGACGCATATGTACACATGTGATAATCACTGCCTCAAATCTTGCAGCATGTAGGCCTACTGGCGCGTGCGACACGCTGCTGCTCTCATTACATACTGTATGGGGACACATTTACCAGGGGGACACTTTCACCGTTGGGCAGGGGGACATTTTTACCTGGAGGGGGACAAATTTACCTAGGTAAAAGTGTCCCCCCGGACACATTTACCGGGCCACGATACGGTAAACGTGTCCGGGGGGGGGGACACATTTACCAGGGGGACAGAATTACCTGTCACACCGTACTGGAGAAAATGTATAGACCGTGTAAAGATGTCTCCTGTACAAAAGAAAGTTGTACACATTGCAAACAACTGTATTTACAACTGTAGTAACTGTATTATATTGCAAACGAACCGAACTAGTAATTGAAGTTGAATCTTTTTGTGAGCTGTACAAGTTTCCCCGAATTTTATTTTAGGTGCATAATAATAAAACAAAATTCGGCAACTGAATATGTATGAGGTATAGTAAAACAAATATAACAAGGTATATTTCGGGTGGACAGTCAATATTAGCTCCCCTCGGTATTGGAAGTTGACAAACTAGTTCCCTCGGCTTCGCCTCGGAAACTAGTTTGTCAACTTCCAATACCTCGGGGAGCGAATATCGACTGTCCACCCTCAAACCATGTTATATTTGTATACTGCCTTTCGTTCACGTAGCTAAATCTCTATCTTGAGCTCTGGCTTCGGCTGCAGTGGCATTAGCATTTTTGACCGGATCCCACAAACTGAGTCGGAAAGGCATACTTCATTTCACAATTTATTTATTCTCATTCGTATGAGAATGAGCAAACCAATCTCACGTTTTCATCTCTCATTTTGACACCGCAATGATTTTGGACATAATGATGTTAACAATACTTACAAGACAAGCCTATTAATGCTGGTCTACGGGCGCACACAATTCTATTCAATTGATCTAAAATGGCTACAAATTTCGTAGAGTAAGCTGTAGTGGTAGCATAATGGAAATTGGTTACCAGTCTAATTCACAAGTGACAGTGAGTCAGTGCTGTAGATAACCAGCCCAATTTACAACTGACAATCAGTCAGTGTTGGTGATAACCAGTCTAATTCACAATAAACGGTAAGTCAGCGAGAAATCAATCTAATTCAATTTGACAGTGATAGTTATTCAGTGAGAGACTTAAACAAGTCAATTGTACAAGCGACAGACATTATGTCAGTCAGTCAGTCAGTCCGGTACAAAGAGGACTACAGCCTTACCCCTCTTGGACCAACCAAAGCAACGGCAGATCCCCTGGATAATTATTTGTAAATATGACCAAACGACAGCTCTACATTAAAAAGTTGCATTGCGGTTCTAACTCTGAGCGACTTACCTATTAATGACAAAACAGGTCCGTGGCCAGCAGGGGCTTATCCATGTTTTTTTGCGGGAGGTGGGGGGAGGGGGGTTATCACAAGAAAACTCTCAATGGGGCGCTGTACCAATCCGACGATTATTAACACTATATTAGAGAATATTATACAAATACCCCCTAACATAGCTGGCTCTAATCGTATTTTGTGCACAGGCGGATAGATTTAGCGGAATAACTTGTTTGGGTGTCAGAGCGGGGGGAGGGGGGGGGGGGGCTTCGCATTAATTTTAATGAATTTATTTAAAAAAAAAATCACATCGAAAGTACATTCTACTTCACAGAGTTGGGGCCAGCAGTTTTGACCCCCCCCCCCCCCGGATTTTACCTTCCCGATTAGTCTGGGTTGTCCGCTGTGGTGTGAAATTTCAGACTCTTATTAAATACGGACCCATTGACCGTATTGCGCATGCCTCGGTGCACAAGACAACGAGAGCTCAGAGACATGTACGAAGCTAGCTCTGTGTCCACTTTTGGTCAAGTTAACCTGATTTTAAGGGGCCAAGTGCCGTTTTTGTTTCATTGTGGTCATCAAGGGGCTTGCCATTCAGCATACACCAGCACAACCTTTCACTTGGAGAAGTCTGCAATACAAATTCAAAAGATTGTAGATAGAACGAGTAATATATTGTCAGTTGTTTTGGCGGAGGATTTGATACGGATCAGTGATACAAACACACTCCTTTTGAGAAATGTTTTAGTTGAATATGCACTGGAGATGTAGACTTCAGTATTGGGCATTGTTTTTAATTGATACCATGCAGTTTCATAATAATTGTCTGTAAATGTTTGAACATGAGAAAAAAAATTAATACAAACAAGTTTCACATGAAATTCGGGTATAGCCTATCGCGTATGATTCCCTTGTTTTCTTTCATTGAATGTACTTTTAATCATGTTGTACGTAACACTGCTGGACCACGTCAGCTCGTCTGTATGGGCATAATAATAATTGATACATTTATATTGCGCAAAATTCATAAGAACATGATCAAATGCGCATCACAATTATTATCCCTGTTCATCAGAAATGAGACCCTAAAGCAGCTCGAGATCCGCGCTATATGGTTTCTACCTTCACAGGTACCCATGCTTATGGGTAAAGAGAGGCAATCGTAGTAAAGTGCCTTGCCCAAGAACACATGCACCATGTTCCCTGTCAGGGTTGGACCCATGTATACCACGGCACACGAGTCGAACACCGCATGGGCGTCGCGAAGGGGTGGAGCGAGGGGGGCATAGGTGAGCTACCGCCCCCCCCCCCCCTCCCCTCATCTGGGAAGAGGGGGGGGGGGTTGAAGGGGGAAAAAGGGAAAAAGGTAAAAGAGATGTTCCCCTGCCCACGCTCGGAAAATCATCAATTGAGAATATGTTGAAAAAGTTAGATTTTTTTTTTGGGGGGGGGGAAATGTGCTTTGCCTCCCCTCCCCCTCCCCGCTGGAAAAATCCTGGCAACCATTGGATCACAGTACCCAACAGCATACGTACGCTGTATGCCCTTGTCTACATAAGACAAAGGCAGAGATAAATTGATATTGCTGTGACCAAGATTCGGTGCATGTCTAAGCCAATACTGGGCTGTGTTGTTTACACCTAGCGGCTGGTCCCGCCAGCAATACACTTGGCCCCAGTCGAGATTGCTGATCAATACCCGACCTTGGCTCCCTCTCTCAAAATCAATACGGCCGGCTGTTCAACCGAATGTACTGGGATGGCAGTGATCCACCCACATTCGGACACATCAGCGGCTTGTTGAATTATGTGACTTTTTTTTTTATAAAAGCTGATCTTGACAAGTGATTAAGTAGTTGGATGTAACTGCATATAGGCCAAAACAAAATGGTTCTGACGCTCTAATTAATCTCCCGTCAGATCGGACCCGAATTGCGCGTTTTAGTTGGCCTTATTTTTCAGGGTCGAAAAGACACTTGTCTGGGTCAAACGATATGTTTTTGTCCATGAAGTCCGATCCAGAGAACAGGTGCCATTTTCAACCTAAAGGGAATTAGGCAAAATAGAATCCGGATTCTTGTTCAATTTGACTGGGGACTTTTTAAAAAGCAGGTACGAGGAGGACAGGGGAAGAAGACCGGCTACATGGGAAGGTGAGATCGAAGCATGAGGGACACAAAACCATACCGGCTTCCTTTTCAAACTGTTTTTTTTATTCCAAATCGAAGAGAGTAGCTACTCAAAACCACCTGATCATGTCGTTACTAAAAGTGATTAAGTGGAATGTCCGTCTATTTAAATAAGGGTAACGTAAAGCTCGAGGATTGAACCATTTCAACACGCAATATGTTTGAATTCAGTAATTCACTAAAATCCAAAATGAAATGTTCAGGGTAACTTTTGAATGAAAGCTTGATAACTGTACAGGTTATAGAAAGAAAAGGACAAGTCTCTCAAAAAAGTGAATTTTCAGGCTTCGATATTCAGGTTTCATTCAATACTGGATTGCTAAATTTAATCGAGTATAACTTTGGGATCCAAAATCAAAAGGTGACTGAATTGTGCCTCACGTCATCCCAGACAGACAAACGGGTATGCTATAGGAGTGGGAAGGTCCATGTTCACATGTAAAAGCATGCCTGCGCCAAGATAGCGAGTATAACCAAACTAAGAATATTCATCCGCACTACCTTAACGATAAATTGATACGTGCATATCAATTGCTACAACTCTACACTCAGTTGTCATTATCACCGTTGTGCGATGAGATATATTTACTTCAGAACAATATGCCTTTTCCTATTGGATGACAAATTAGAATTAAGACCATTTTGGATGACATTATCATATGCAATATATTTTACAACCTGTTTTTCTCCAAGGAAAATAAGTTGCTGCAAACATAAAAAACCTTTCAGTATAAATTAAGCGTAATATGCATCTGCCTTGGCTGAAAATCGAAGACAAATTAAGGTCAATTCTGAGTGGAAAATATATTAAAATTCATGACAGGCGCGCGTTTGTTCCCCCCCCCCAAAAAGGGAATGTTTCAACCTAACAAAACCTGGAAAGACACAGAACGGAAACGTTTCTCTGCTTTTCCTCTCCACGATGACACAGTTCAAACTGTTTTAATCTGATTTGAAACTCTGAATCTTAACCGATTAATATTTGAGGAACTAGCGAAGCCCGGAGAGGATTATGTATTCAGCAGAGCTACAGAAACTGCCGACGCGCCGACAGGAGCTGCGATGCACGGTTGCAAGCTTTGCCCGCGGACGGTAAAAATCAATCGGTTCACTCGAGATAAATGGACACTACATCTGCAACTACATATTATGCATCAATCAATCACAGGGATTGCCGTGTATTTAGCGGATGAATCATTGACTTGCAACTCGTTCCGGGGCAATGATTAACTTCTGTCTGCAGTTTTCTTTCCCTTCTGTTTTTAAGTCAATTCTTAATATCCTCACATTTTCAATCGCCAGAAATATTTCTTTAATAAAGGAAACAAAGAGAGAGAAATGAATGACCAACCCAACAGAATGAGTCACAAGTAGTGGTAATAAGCCTCATTTTGCAAAATCCTGCACAGTAGAAACTGTCGACATTTTCACTCAGATTAAACGCCTGTCTATCTAAACCATGTATTTTAACATGCATTTTTTGTGTGTGTTGTAAGGGGTCAAGCGCAAGACTTTAGGCGAAAACATGTGTAGTCATTAAAACTGTCTGTCAACATTACAAACATTTATTTTCCTTTTATGTTTTATGTCATACAGTTTGTGGGGCAGAAATCGTTAAATTCCTTGAAAAGATATTTTTATTTCGTTCCAGAACTTCGTTGGGCTCTATTGTTAATTCCGATTTTGAATTACACCAATAGATTTCATATTTGGTCCAGACCTTATGCGTTTTGGGTTTCTCAGATAATCCTTGTAAGCCTGTCCAAATGTGTCGTAGTCGAGTCCATCACAAGTCCCCATCACAAGACAATCACAAGACCATCGCAAGACAATCACCATCACAAGTCCGTTAGTCTCAAGTCAAGTCACCAGCTATTCAAAGAACTATAACAAAATCATTCCTTTGTCATTGTTCATCCCGTTACTTGTGATTGGACTTATGAATAATTGTATGGGAGGCTTGTGTACGGACTCGACTCCACACTGCTATCCAAGCAAAACAAAACCAATGCATTCTGACTTTCCCCTAACGCAGTCGTTGACAAAAACATTTGTAAAGTCACAGCCATTCAAGTGTAATTGTCGGTCATTTATGTCAAAAGCGGTATTTTGAAACGTAATCAAACGGTAGTCAAATCTGCCCAAGGGGCGTCAAATCTGGAAAACCCAGGTAAGAGAACTGTTCACCAATGTTTAACAAATGATCACTCTCATCAGCGCTTTTTTTTTTTTTTTTTTTGTACAGATGATTAACCCGGCCTTTTTGAGTTTTGACACCCGTTGACGTTTTGTCAAACAGAGACACTACAAATATATTGACGCAATTTAGTGCCGTATGTTGTCAACCTTACAGGCATGGGTTTTCATGGCTTTACGATAAAAATAGAAACTCGAATATCGAACCCAAAAGGACTTGTTTGACCCGATCGCCTTCAGCCTGAGGACCAAAACAACAAATACGCTTCATTTATCACAGTGCCCTCCTTATATACCATGGCCCAACGGGAAAACTCCCACAGAAAAAAAATAGGAATAGGAAGTAGAATCAATTTGACGTAAGGCCGGACGCATTCGTTAGGATTTTTTGCCGCGTTGGCGTGGCGTATGATTGCCCGTAGGCCTTGTGGGACCCAGTTTGCATGATTGCAGGCTAATGTAATGAACAGTCAAACAGTGGCTATATCGGAGTGTGTATAGTGGCCCGAGCGAGTGAACTTGCAGATGCTATAGTGAGTAGGAAAAAAGACCTTGTTGATATCTGATTAGTCTTTTAAAGGGTATTCGTCTCTAGATTGGTATCTAAACGACCCCTGCTAAATATTTTTTCCTCAAACTGAGGCCTCGATTGGATCATTTGTGCTCCACTAACTCTAAATTTTAGTAATGCTTCAAGACTCTCCGGGACATTTAGTTTAATTCGAATTGTAATGTAGGTTTTCCCAGTTATTTTAACACACATTCCATAGAACGATACAAAAAATAATAATTTGTCCCTGAACATCGTCGAGCTCAATATTTAATTCAATTTCAACAAGCCTCCAATAGTTTTATTTAAGGTGCAGTATTTAAGTGTTCTAATTCGTCCTGATTGCAGTGATGGGCGTTGTATTTAAATAGTAAATTCGTTTGTCATTCATTTTTGATGCTGCTTTCATAACATTTCGTTTGCACTAATCTGAAATGATATGGTAAGAAACAAGTGTTTCCGATCTGTTGGACTTATTTTGAAGTGTTCAGCGTATATAGTTGTGAAATGTATAATGTCTACATTCCGCTGACGTTACGGGCTTGAGGTATATACCTACATCCAGTGATGAACAAGATTCAATCATATCAGCGTGTCGTCTATACTCCGAAAAAAAACTTTTGGCAAAGTGTGTCTTGTCAAGGAATTGCTGTTATATACTGTAGTTGGCCCAAGCGCAGGATTCGACTTTGGCGGTAGCCCGCTAGCCCAAATGCTAGCCAAAACAGCTAGCGGCGGGCTTTTCAATCTATTCCTTAAGTAGCTCGTTTGGCTAGTCAAAAATAATTGGGCTACGGTAAAGATGAAAGGACCGAAAGAAAAATATTATTTAAATTCAGAAAGCAAACCTGTATCAATGTGTGTCTAATTTTTTAAACTGTTAAGGGTTAAATAAGATCTGAAAAACACTGGATGTATGTACATTGTTGTTTATGAGACACTCTATAAATGAAAAACATGCGAGCTAGTAAAAGTGCTGCGGGCTAGTTAAGAGTATGTTTTAATAGTCCGGCTGGCTAGTGGAAAAATAAGTTAAGGTCGTACCCTGGTGAACGTTTTCATCTATAGTTTCTTTACATATTTTAGGGACGTATGCCTATTCTCCCTCCTCTTGGTAATGCATTTCTACATTTCCCATGAAGGTAAGTTTGATGATGCTGCGAGAATGGCGCTTCACCCCGAGAGTGTCACCAACAGCCAGATATATGTGTAATCGAAATGTGCCCCTTCGAAGGCATCAATGATACCGTAGCTGTCCGCGTTTGATAATTTATTGTATCAGCCTCAATGAATTCCAACAATTTTCAGCTATCTGTTCATCGATTGAGTGAAAGAAAACGCAAACATAAAGCTTTATAGGCCTTGTTATAAGTTAGGTATTGCAAACAATGCACTGTCTCAATTGAAATGACCACAGCGCTAAAATGAATGACTAAAAACGAATTTGCTTTCTCAATACAAAGCCGATTGTCACGTGAGATAAATTTACCGAAATTAGGATGAATAAGGATGCTACAAATTTTAATTATACTGCACCAAATATGAAATTCATTATTGCGTGGTTTTTTTTTTCATTTTAATTGAGAATTGAGCTCCTCGATGTTCGGGGACAAATTTAAAGTGTCGTTACAGGGAATGTATGATACGGCTGGGAAAAGCTATATTTATGAGCAAACAGAAAACAAATAGGTTTATCATGTTAGGGCAAAAAAAAAAAGTCTCCGGTTTCTGGTATGCGCGCGCGTCGCCGTAGCCATGCGCGTCGGCAAAATGAAAAAGTTTGTTTTTCAATGAAAGATGATATCTCAAAACCGCCAAACTCACTGGTTTGACTGGAATCCTGCTGCTGCACAATTTTAACGTGTTTTTAGATGGGGTTATGGTCGAGAATAAGCTTTATGTGGCCTCTCTGGACTCCAATATATTTGCACTAAGTTTAGTCGGGCACTATTTGCAGTCATCAGCCGACATTTGAAGCAAAAAAATCAGGTAAAAAAAAAAAAGCCGCGTCGCCGCACCACTTTTTGGGCAAGCTCCATACCAGAAACCGGAGACATTTTTTTTTTGGCCTTAGGCAGAAGCTTTTATGAATACGCTGTTGATAAAGAACAAAATAAACCAACTGTAGGGGGCAGTTCTCGTAAATCTGCGATTCTTTGTTGATTCAGTCAATGACAACTTTATAAACACATACATGATGGAACCTGTGAAATGTGTGCACTTGGGATTCCTGACAAGTCGTGAAGCAGGTGCCTTTAGCGTCAAGGTTAACCCCAGGTGACACAAAACATAATTACTACTAACAATGGAATGAAGTAAAAACAAATGCCATATACATAACATCAAAGTAAATTGACAAAATTTTCTTTTAATGATTCTGATGCTGGAGATAGACGAGAAACCGAACGTTTGGCCGAAGCTGAAACGTAATGGAGATCCACAAAGTGGCAATGGATTATGTCAAAACAGAAAGCTACACGCTCATATTCGCAAACCAATATTTCCACCAACTGAGATAGTATTGCATGCCAATCCCAGGTGTGAACATTTGCATGAAGTCTATTAAATGTAGACATTCAACAAAATTAGACATTTGGAAAATTGGCATTAACCTTAAAACAAATCCCCGCAACCTCATTAGAATTGTAACGACGCAGATCTGACATTTGAAAAATAAGGCTATGCTCAACCATGGAGGAATAAGACCACCATGGTTCAACATTTTCTTAACTGATCCCTTTAAGGAAAACGGACATAAACATGTTTAGAAACGGTATGATTCGTAGGCTTATGCGACTTGACCTTGAGGGCACCGTCTCGGCGTGTTGTAGATGGCATTTCCCCTTGCCGGAGAGCTTAAGAAAACAACGATAACAATGTTATAATTGTCTCATTAAAGTAACAAACTACGGCTATATTCCTCTCGACTAGCTCACCCGGCCAGAGACACCAGAAGCCGGCATTATGACGTTAACGCAGTCCTCCCATTCAATTCTTCAAAGCACCACTCGAAGCCAAATGAAGCAATTTCCTATACGATTGAACGAATCCATCTGCCTGAAGGTATATTAGTCCTCAATAAGAAACCACTTACATGTTTATCGTTTAAATGTTTTAGTCGCCATGCCTGGTAACAATAATTAGGGGTAGTTTGAAAGCCACCTCTGGGGGCTGCTTTTTTGAAGTGTTTGGTTTCGATTGCTAAAATGGTGGTGTTTTCTCGTCCAGTTTGAAAATAAGAAATTGTATCTAGGTATTCTTTGCGTTCGGACTCACATAACACACAAGTCTAAGGAGTACATATGCAACTTAGCCATGTATACTGTCTTTTCTCGTATTCCAAACAACAGATTTGAATGAGGATGTTTGTTTTATTAATAACATTGTTGTTAGTTCACGCATTTCTCTTCAGTACGCAACATATTGTGTGTTGAATTGGTTACACCTCTATGTTCCGTTGAATTGATGTGAACCGATTTTGAAAACAACATGTCAGTAGGAATTTTTCACCAGCCCTGCAGATACGACACAACTCCTCGTGCAGTGAACTATGAAGGAGGCGGCCTCAATTACACTTTTCTGCCCGCAGGCGAGCAATTCATGTTTCGCGTTAATTGGACTTAGAATCCGGCTTTACTCTCTGCAAGGGAATAACCCAAGGCGGCGTTTTCATAAGCCCAAGAGATAGACTGTGTCCTATTTATGAATTGTAAACACCAACCCGCTCGGTCGGCTCAATAACATAATACTCTAAAATTGTAGAATTGTGGCAAGATTCGACTACAAACAAATCAAACTTGATGGGCATTAAGTGTCAGTCAGTCAGTTAAATATTTGTGTCTCTTAAAGTACTTTTCATAGATACACACATGGTATCATTGGTAATTTTTCGCGTTAAACTAGAATGTAATTCCATTCCAATAGCACTTTTAAAATATATGTCTTTCCAGTTACTTTAACATAATACAGTTATCATTTAACTACCATGGGCAGATACTTTAGTGTCGTTCCAGAACGTCATTGGGCTACACTGTTAGCTCCAATATTGTATTTACACCAATAGATTTCATATTTGGTGCATTGTGATTCGCGAATGTAGCATTCTAATTCATCCACATTCGGAAAAATTCATCTCATCTGGAGATTGGCGTTGAATTGAAAACAGCTCATTCGTTTTGCATCATTCATTTTCAGGCTTTGGCTATAAAATGTTATAGTCAGTCCGTGCATTCTTCGGTTGGCAAGGGATGAGACTGAATGATTAAATAATAACACTTTTAAGTTGTGTAATGTTCATGCGTGATTTCGGTTCTCCTTGCAATGTGATTAATCAATAAACGAAGGCATTTGTATCCTTTTGTCCTTTAATTAAAGAACCTAGATTCAAAGCAAAACGAGTCATGTTATGTCTGATTTCCTTGGTCAGCTCAACATACACTTAGAAATGCAACAAAAAGAATATTCATAATGCTTGGGTTTTTTAAACTGAATTACGAAAGGAATACCGACATGTTTCATAAATCATTTTAAGAACCTAACAGAGTTTGGAGACATTTAAGAACTTTCAGCTTGCCAACAACGAAAATTATTGATCGAACATGTAAATGAATGATAGAAAACGGATTTGCTTTTCCACCTCCTCGCCCATGAGACAAATTTCCCAAAACAAGGACGAATTAGAATGCTGCATTCGTAAATAACAGTTCACCAAAAACGATTGGTGACAATTTGAAATTGAAATAAGCAGTGGAGCCCAACGACATACTTTAACAAAATTGGGAAATATTTTCAGGAGCGGATGTGGGGCGGGGGTGCAACCCTAACCCCCTTCAGCTTCTGACTAATGTTATGAAACCAGTTACATGTGGCCCCCAAAATATTGTTCTTGAATTACCTTGGACTGCAGAATAAATCTTCGTAGATTTCAACATTTCCAGGGGGGGGGGGGGGCTTACCTGCGGACCCGCCTAGCACACCTTAGCCTCAAACAGCCCCCCCCCCATATTAACCCTGCCCCCTTACCCATTTCCTATTCCTACTTTCTATGGCATTTGAACGGTACAAGTGTTAAAATATTAACTTGGGAAACGTATAGCATCGTTATCCTCATTACTGGGACGCATAGGAGATCTGATAAAGGACCACCATTGGGCCACCCAATACAAAGAGGAAATATATAAATAAATAAATAAATCTTAAAATTAATGTGGCCTGACGTTGCGAACTTAGCAAGTTCTTCTTCAGAGGCTAAAACAGAAATGACAGAGATACATACATTAACATGGGGGTGCACACAAACATGCAGGGCTGAAAGAAGAAACACAAAAGGAGGATTAGGAGGGAAAGGTGTGGAAAGATGCAGGGGAGGGTGGATGAGAGAACAAAGAAACAAAGGGAGATGGCAAACCACAAGGGGTCTGGTGTAAACAGGGGAGGGACCAGAAAGGGGAAGGATCAAAGGTCACAGGGAGTGGGAACGGACAAAAGAGTGTGAGAGTGAAGGGATGATGCGGGGGGGGGGGCAGTATAGAGGTGGAAAGGGATGAAAGATGGCGGGAGATGTGTTAACACAAACAAGGAAGACCAGATGGATTATCTGTAACAGAGGACAATGGAGGAAGAAAAGGATTAATCATTTCCAAGTTGGATGTTGAGACCATGTGGTTGAATAGTTCGAAGACGATTCATCCACACCTTCTCTCTGCTGAGGCGAACTGACTCTTTGCGATGGCCAAGAGATTCAATGCCCTGCAAAATCATATCAGAAATGGAGTGGTTAGGCAGGTTGAAGTGATGACCAACAGGGGTGTCTAGTTTCTTGGTGTTGACCGTTGACCGATGGGCATAGAAACGCTTCTTGAGCGTATTCTTAGTCTCACCTACATACTGCACTCCACAGACCCTGCAAGAAATGAGATATATGACATTAGAGGTGTTACAAGTGATGTTACCAATGGTTCTGTGGGTAGTGACAGAAGAGTGGCCAGAAAAGGAGTCAGACTCCTGGATATGAATCTGGCAGACAACACATCTGGAACTGCACTTGAAAGTACCATGCTGGGTGGGAGGGGATGCATCTAAGGATGGGACTTCAGCTCGAACAATCAAGTCCCGTAGATTTCGAGGACGCCTGTAAGCCAATGTGGGGCCGTTGGGGATGGCGCGGGCAAGGCGATCTGAAGTATGGAGGATATGATGATTGTCATTAGTGATTTTGCGGAGGGGAGGGAGATTGGGGTGAAACGTGGTAACCAAGGGAATCATGGGTTTGGCCATGGCATCAGGGGCCTTTCCCGTGAGAGCTTGATTTCTGGGGATAGATTTAGCTCTGGCAATGGCACGATGAACTTGGCGAGAGCTGTGACCCCTGGCCACCAAGTTGTTCTTCAGTATCTGTGTATGGCGGGAGAAATCGGAATCATTAGAACAAATTCTTCTGAGTCTGAGTGCCTGGCTAAACGCTATGCCAGTTTTGCAGTGCCTGGGGTGACAGCTGGAGGAGTGGAGGTACTGGTGGGTGTCTGTGGGTTTGGAATACAGGTCAGTGGTTAGTGAGTTGCCTTGCTTGCGGACGGTGACATCCAGAAAGTGGGTTTGGTGAGCCGAGAACTCCGATGTGAATTTGATGGTTCTGTGGAAGGAATTGATGTGGTTAGTGAAGGTCAAGAGACTGTCCTCATCACTGGTCCAGATGAAGAAAACATCATCAATATATCTCCACCAGATCCAAGGGCGACATGGGGCCGAGGCAAGAATGCGTTCTTCGAGGTCACCCATGAAGAGGCAAGCCATCGACGGGGCCATGCGAGTGCCCATTGCAGTGCCGTGTACCTGTAGATAGTGTTCACCAAGGAAGGAAAAATTGTTCTTCGTTAGTATAAGTCTCATGAGGGTGCCAACATCACTGATGGGAGGAGTCGTGTGTCCTGCCTTGGCCAGAGCCAAGGAGCAAGCACGAACTCCCTCCTCATGTGGGATGTTGGTGTACAGAGATGAGACGTCGAAAGTCCCAATGATGGCTGTGCTGGGAATCTGGTCCTTGATTCCTTCAAGCTTGCGTAGGAAGTCTGGGGTGTCGTGAATGTATGACGAAATCTGTGGGACAAGGGGTTTGAGAAAACTGTCAATGAACAGGGAGATGCGTTCCGTGGGTGAGCCATTACCGGAGATGATGGGTCTACCGGGGTTGCCAGCCTTGTGAATCTTGGGTAGCAGGTAAAATCTGGCAGTCCTACAATCACAGGGAGAAAGAAATTTGTGAGCTTTCTTCGACAACTGGTCACGTGATCGCATATCGTCAAGTACCTGTTGTATATCTTGACAGAAAGTGCCTGTGGGGTCAGAGTCAAGGCGGGTATAGTTAGTGCGATTATCCAACTGGCGGTGGGCCTCATCAATGTACTGCTGACGATCCATGATGACCACAGCTGAACCTTTATCTGCTGGCTTGATGATGATGTCGGTGCGAGAGCGCAAGGAGTTGAGAGCCAGGCGCTCCTCTCTGGGGAGATTATCATGAGTCCTGTGGGGGAAGTTGTCCGGGTTAGTGACTTGGGAATTGATAACTTGAACGTATGTCTCTATGGCTGGCACACGATTCTTGGGGGGTACCCATGAACTCTTGACTCGAAAAGGCTCTGGCTCACACGGTTCACTGTCCAGGAAAAACTCACGCAGGCGGATTCTACGGTAGTATTCCGTGAGATCTTGGCTGAGCTGAACCTGGTTCACAGAACGGGGAGCGGGACAAAAATTGAGACCCTTGGAGAGAAGTTTGTGCTCTGAGTCAGATATAGATGAGGAAGAAAGATTAACTACAGTGTTGACAGGGGGTTCTGGCGGTGGCGTGGTAGATGGGGACCTAGGACGTCTGAAACGTCTGTGTCTGCGTTGCTGTTGCTTGGCAAGCAAGCCACCAATCTTCTTGTTTCTCCTGTTGAGTAGGACAGAGTCAAGGTTAGACAAACCCCTTTCAATCTCATCATGGAAATTCCTGTACGTGGAGTCAGAACAACTGGATTTGAGTTGGGAGTCAAGGTGGGAAATATTCTGATGGAGGTCCTCACGTGTAAATTGACACTGCTGAGAGAGAATATTGATGAGTTTAATAGAGGCACCATGTAGAACTTGATTCCATCTCCTTTGAAGGTGTGGTGGGAGGTTTCCTAAGCAGGGAGTGTGAGACAGTTGCAAACCTTTGGGAATAAATCGAGAGAGGGAGTAAAAACTGTAGTTATCCTGATGGTAGGAAAAGCGTAAGGCCTTTTCCTTTGCCTTTCTGAGCTGTTGGAAAGTGCAAATGGTGTCACTCATATCTGTAGAAAGGGAGAGAATAAATGGTTAATACAATAAATCAGTGGAGGAACACGAAGACAAAAAGTACAAGTCAAATGGAGTTGCTCATGCCTTTTGAAGGGACAGAGCAAAACAAAATTGTAGGTACCTGTAGTGTGGAGAGAACAGTTTGATTAGTACATGGTATAAAACGATCAAAAGAAGGAACAAAACAAAACACAATGAAACTTACATGAAAGCAAGGAGGATCACCACGAAGGGATACTGCAACAGAGAAGTTGAAACATGAAAAAAAGTAAGACTGCTGCAAACTGCTTACTGACTGGATGGACCTGAAATATATAAATCTTAAAATTAATGTGGCCTGACGTTGCGAACTTAGCAAGTTCTTCTTCAGAGGCTAAAACAGAAATGACAGAGATACATACATTAACATGGGGGTGCACACAAACATGCAGGGCTGAAAGAAGAAACACAAAAGGAGGATAAGGATAAATAAATAAAATAAAATAAATAAATAAATAAATAAATCTCAAAATTCTGGACTTTTACATTTACTGTTATGTTTTGCCTTTCTTAACCACATGGGGAATTAGATCATAGGATCCCGATGGAAATCCCTATAAGTCATTGGCTTTTGTGACCATCCCGCACAAAAAGAACTGCAGTTTTTCCTTTGTATTGTTATGTGAGTGCATATGGTTGCTGATTTCAATATCGAAGAAAATTGCCGGAGAGAAAATCCAACAACATTGAGAATTAGACGTCCCCTGTTGATTTGCCAATTCAAATATTTTATTTTTATTTTTATATATTCAGTCTCCACCCATCTACCATTCCAACTTGTAAAAAATCAACGAGGATCTCATTCAAGTAAAACCACGTTCAAGGGAAGTGCAGCGCTTAATGCTAAATCGCAGAACAAACGCCGAAGAAATTAATCACAATGCCGTGGCAGATTTCTTCGTCCAACATGCATTCTGGCGGAAGGCCTGTACTTCTTTGATTTGTGAAGCTGGAAATCGCTTTACTTTACTCAACGAATTGCCAAACAGCATTTCGCAGTGGTACTCTACAAAAAAGTTCGAAGAGTGGAAGGGTTATCTATGATGGATGATTAATTTGCAGTTGCGCCGACCCATTTCAACTTTAATAATTTACTTGCATATATATATATGATTGCACTGAGATTTTAAAACCTAATTCGGCCCAGCAGAACAACACAGCCCAGCTCACCCAAACCAAACGCATCCACACAAACCGAAGCCATTCTCTAAAGCCATGACACCCGTTGTATATATCCATCACACGATCCATATATGCATATAATATACATGTAGTATTTCCAAGGCAAGTTTCCTACCCTTTTCGCCTATTAGCCACGTGGGTTTTTCTTCTTTTACGTTTTGCACTGGAAAGTGGTTTAAAGTAAAATTAAATCAATAACAGTAAACACAAATTATCCAGGTAAATCCCAACACCTAAATAGGCTATGGCCTGATATCATAATCAAAGAAAGCGGTTTTTCTGTTTACTCGTTTTCCTATCTCTTTTTGTAATTTGATTTTGTGGGTGTTGATGAATGATCGGATTTTAACAGTAAGTGGATTAACTCTCTAAATCTCAATCGCCGGAGGGCGTCTTTAATTAAACAAAGTCAACACCAAAGTGACAGCAAAGGCGATTAGGGTTACCACAGAATCTGATTAGTTGGCTGGAAATAAACTTCTTCTGGACAGTTTCGCTCAATTTACCGTCAAGAGATATTATAGCGAAGACGATATTGGTCCGCCATTTGCGTTCACCAACGGTTATCAAGCCACTTGTTTCTTTGGACAGCCTTGAGGGCGAATTCGTCATTAAAGCAGTGCCGGGCTCTCTCCCTCTCTCGGGGCTTTGCGTATGACTGCCCTGTAAGTATTTATACCGCTGGGAAGATATCCTAATGCCACTCGACAATATTCACTTTTGTTTGCAACTGAGGATCCTAAGTTAGGGCCTAGAGCGGGGTTGGGCCTTGACTGTTTTTTTTCTTCCACTAGCCAGCCGGGCTACTGAAACAATACTATTAACTTACCCGCGGGCATGTTCACTAGCCTGCATGTTTTCCTTTTATAGAGTGTCTCATAAACAACAATGTCCATACGTGTAACAGGTGTATCATGAGGCAATCTTGTCAGTGTTTTTGAATAAACAGATATAATATTCTAACCCTAAACAGTTAATGAAATAAGATACAAACTGATACAGATTTGCTTTCTGTATTTAATGAATTATTTTTCTTGTCTTTTCATCTTTGCCTTAGCCTTTGAATTGTTGACTCGCCAGCCGGGCTACCTTCGCTGTTTTGACCAACTTCGGCTTGCGGGCTACTATTTAAGCCGAACCCTAGACTAGAAGCACATAATTTCAGTCGAATTTGCAATGCCGAATCAGTGATGTCAAATTGAGATCACTGGATCTCAAAATGAAGATAAAGGGACTAGAATCTATAGTACATTAATTCGTTATATTTTAATTTCGTATGTCGTTACTCAGCTGAACTGTTCCTTTCGATGGAATTACCCCTCTAAGGAATCGCTATAGAAAACTGATTTGGAATAGCAGGGAACAAATAATACACTTCCCCCCATTTAGTCTGCAAAAAATATTGCTTTCGTTATGAGCAAAACATGAAGATTGATTAAAATGTCGCATTGTAAAGCAATGGTTACAATCATCAATGGCATAAAAATTGACACTTCCCCGACATTTCAAATACGGGTGAGGGTGGGGGCGATTGATGGGGATGGGGGTGGGGTGGGGTGGGGTGAAATCAATTAATACTCGGTGGTGCTGCTCATACTATTGCTCAGAGTCGTAAATGCGAGTGATATTCAATCACTGAATATCGTTAACGGGATCATAGTTACGATACACCCCCCAACAACAAAAAAAACACACAAAAACCACAAGAAAACCACCCAAATATTATACCTGCCTACGTTTTTGGGACAACCTTCAGCATATCAGTGAGGGGTTCTTAAGTCTTGTGTAGACGAATATTTCATTTTCAAAAATCTCATTGTGGTTCCTTTTTTGCCATATGCTGGTTTAAATAATATAACCAAAAAACCAACTAGATGGCTGTCTTGAAGAAGTTTTAAATCAGAAGGACTATATCAAGTAAATTACTGGAAATGGGCCGGCAATAAATATTATTTGTTATTTTGTTTTAACATTTTTGATGATCCGAGTTTAATGAGTTTGTTTTAAAAACTCTAAATGACAAGGATGCATTGGAAAATGTCCCTACAAAATGCCGATATAGTCGACAAGGTGAACATCCTTCTTGTTTGAGCGAAGAATGCTGCAAATCAAACCGCAATGTGGTTGTGAAATAGACATGTTTTTACGTAGAAATACGAAAGCCTCAATCGCGTAGTATCGTCTATGTCCACAAAGCCAATGGAAAGCTTTAACACTCAATTTGCGTGTTGCACTATTTGTTTCAATACTACTCTGAAAAAAAAAAGCCGCGAGGAGAAAACGAGCTAGCTTCAGGGACAAAATAAGATGAACACCATGACGCCAGACAATCAAATTCTTGCAATGGAAATGGCAAAAGTCCCCGCCGAATAGATAGAGGAGATTACAATGTCACAAACCCTCAAAAATCCGTTGGGAAATTATCGCTAAGCGCCCGGCTTGTGTTTAAGTTCCGAGAGAGCTAAATCATTACAGAACATGATGATGTCCAGTCTATCGGAATATCTCCGATTAAAGGAGGTCCGTAGAGGATATATAGTTGCAACAATTATTTACCAAAGACAAGTTTAGGATTGTATTCAAGATCCGCTCGGCCAAAATGTGATTTTTCCAATTATATCAGGCTTTGAAGGCGATCGATGACGCGTTTTTCTTGTTGGAAGGAAAATGACCGAAGAATAATTACTTTTAAACAGTAGCCTATAAACATTCACCATACCAAATAACATGTTGTGGTCACATCGGGTTCATACCTATGCTCCCCAATACCTATGTTCCCCATCCCTAACCCTTACCTCAACCCTAACCCTAAGGATTTAGGGCCGGTATTGGAGAACATAGGTATTGGGGAACATCGGGCCCGGTAGACCCCGTCACATACCGCCGACCCTCAGGGGGTCTACCCGATGTTTCTCAATACCTATGTTCCTCAATATCTATGTTCCCCAATACCTATGTTCCTCAATACCTATGTTTCCCAATACCTACGTTTCCCAATACCTATGTTCCCCAATACCTATGTTTCCCAATACCTATGTTCCCCAATATCGTAAGGGTTAGGGTTGGGGTTATTGGGGAACATAGGTATGCACCCACCATCAGTCCGGGTAGGGAAACCGCACCACACTACAAGTACATGAACATTGTAATATGTGGGTTGTATTTTATGAATAAAGAAGGGCCCTTATTTGTGCATTTTGTAAGGCTCAACTGATTACGTTAGGCCAAAAAAAAGTCTCCGGTTTCTGGTATGGAGCTTGCCCAAAATGTGGTGCGGCGACGCGGCTTTTTTTTTTTACCTGTTTTTTTTGCTTCAAATGTCGGCTGATGACTGCAAATGGTGCCCGACTAAACTTAGTGCAAATATATGTGAGTCCAGAGAGGCCACATGAAGCTTATTCCCGATCATAACCCCATCTAAAAACACGTTAAAACTGTGCAGCAGCAGGATTCCAGTCAAACCAGTGAGTTTGGCGGTTTTGAGACATCCTCTTTTATTGAAAAAAAAACTTTTTCATTTTGCCGACGCGCATGGCTACGGCGACGCGCGCGCATACCAGAAACCGGAGCCTTTTTTTTTAGCCTTATAGGTGACATATTCTATGTGTGATCCCCCAGGTACATTTGATGCGTGTAAACGGAAATATATAGTTAACCAGGCTTTATCACGATATTTAAACACAACCTTAGGTACTGTAGACCTTGTCTTGATGAATACTGCATGCACCCAACACCCCTTCTCAGGGGTCACACGGGCAGGGTTGGTTGTGCGCATGGATTTGTTGTTTTGCTGTTTACTTGGTTGACTTGATTGCTTCTTTCTCACAGATGATATTGAAGTGAGTGGTGATGGCAGATTTGAAACTCCCTTTATCCTGAATTGCTGTAATCTCTTTAGGCAGTGAGTTCCAGTCCACTAATGTGCGTGGGAGAAATAATTGCTTGTATCAGTTTTTGTTTGCTTGGATTTGGTATGAAGTTGCTGGTGGTACGTTTGTCTGGTGGACCGTTAGACCGGGCGCAGGATGTTTCTTGCGGGAATGGCGAGGCGACTCCCTAGTGCTTGATTGAAGTTCTTGAGTCGGGCAACTTTCCGCCTAGTAGCTAAATTCTCCCAGTGTGGATCCTTTTTTTATGGCAGTGACGCTGCTACCTCTGCTGTTAAGTTGATTGAACGGTAGTTTGATAGGGAGGTACGGTCGCCTTTTTTTAATATAGGTGTTATGTTTGCACAGAGGCAGTCTTTTGGGACGATGCCCGAGTCCAGTGACAGTTGAAATATGATGGTAAGGGCTGGAGCAATTTCTTTTGCCGTTTGTTTCAGGAAACGTGGGGAAATTAATGTCATCAGGGCCTGACGACTTGTTTGGATTCAGCTCAGTTAACAGCTTGATTACTCCCTCAACAATGATTTCTATATCTGGCATGGACGGGATGTCCATGCCAGATATGTGTTATGGCTTATGTGTTATGGCGGAGTTAGAGGTCGTGTGGTATTTTTGTCGGTTGGAAAAGGCATTGAGTAAAGCTTTTGTGCGTTCATTGTTACCGAACTAAAGATAACAAAGAACACCCTCGATCTGAGATACCTGCAGTGCAGATAGTTTATTCGTTCACAATTCATTCGCTTGAGTAGTTAAGAAACCCCGAAGAGCCGTCGATGTTCTCCGCTACTTTGATAAATACTTTGAATACGCCTGGGATTTTATTGTAAAAATAATATGGACTATACAATGCCAATTTTAAAATACTGCTCTGATTAATTTATATAGCAAATTTGAGGGTCAGACATCATAAGTAGGATATGACTGTTGGCTCGTAAATAAATTTAAATGTTCGTTGCTCGGAACTGACTTCAAATTGTCTTTTTTGTAGCTACACTAATTGAACGACAAATGACTGTAGTTGTGACGTGAATGGACTTCAACGCCGAGATTTTCTCTTTTGTGTTGCAAAGAATCTTGTGGACTAAAAAAAACCTTTCATTATGAAGAGTTCATCGAGTAAAGCATCTATTGGTATTCACCACATCACGCAAGGACCTTGCATTAATCTGCAATTTGATGCCGCGCCAAACGGACGATTTTATGAAACACGATATGAGATAAACATGTTGACATCACGTGCACGACGAAGAATAAATATTTAAGATTGACGCCAAAGTATACTGGGTCATTTTGCAAAATAAAATAGGCACCGGGGGAAAACATTGGAGTTTTCATCACTATCACTAGACTGCGAAATACCCTGGTGTGGGATCCGTTCCACCAAATTATACATGATAACGCACATGCAAACAAAACGACCTGAGCTGGTTCTCTTTCATTCAATATAATTAGCAACTTATTAGAACGCTGCTGGTTGATTTAAGCCTAAAGGGAATTGGGTCATTCCGCATTTGGAACTCCGAAAAGCACCTGAGCAATATGAACGACAATTCAGAGACGTTCAAACAGCAGATGGAGATGAGACGCAGAAATGTTTTTTTTTTAGTTTAAAATTTGGATTAGAGAAAAATGTTTTATGATTTTTTTTTGTCGGCCTTCTGAGCATTCATTGATTGAGTGAAGTAGCCATGTACGAATACCTAAATGCTACGTTTTGTGATCTTTCTCAATAAAACGTGGACAATAAATGAAGCTATTTTATTTTAAGTTTTATGGTGTTTTTAAGGCTATTTCTATTCGATTTACGAGCATAAACCTTTCACTAGAGTAAACAGTAAAATAAGCTTTCTAATATTGATATGTCTGTAGGACCGTTGCTTGTCCTGGCAAAATGGTTACTTCTAGCTGTGCGTGAACCCCCCCCCTCCCCTTTTTCCTAGCCTCACCTTCAAGGTATCAAATCAGCTAGATTTATTTTCTGCGGGATTTTTTGTTGAATGGCGCTACGACATTATTTGCGGCTACCAGGGGCCCATATAGTACAAGCAATATAAGGTTTGACCTCTAACAAATTGCAACATAATTTTTTTTTTCACCATAGTGCATTTCAATAAGGTCCCTAAAATGACATACTAAAAGTCCCAAGAAATCCAGGTGGCGGAAATATGCCTAATTTGCATAAATCCAAAATGGCCGCATATGTTAGGACTTTTGCATTGATTTGGTCATATTTCTCATACTAGGTAGATTTTGGAGGCACTTTAAGCGACAGCTTTAGTCCATTTACATTGATTTACTCATTATTCTAGTCCTAGTTACATTTCAAGATCCCTATGTTTCCGACATTTTCCAAATGCCGTATAATTTGCATAAATGCCGTATATCAATTTGCCTAAATTAAAGTTAAAATAATGAATGCCATTTGTGGACATGTACCAATTGAATTTTTCCTGATAATACAAGTCAATTTTCACAACACAGTGCATTGCTATAAGGTCCCTAAAAAAAGTTGTTAAAAATCCAAATGGTGGAAATATGCCTAATTTGCATAAATTCAAAAGGCCGGTAATTACATGATTTTCATATGATTTGGCCATATAGTATAGGCTGTTATGTACTTTTGCATTTTTTGTTTGTTTAAGAAGGAATTTGTGCCATATTTGGAAAGAGTTTACCACCCAAAGTCGGTCAAATATGCATTGGAGACAATTTTTCCCAGCGGCCATCTTGGATTTAAAAATGGCCGCCATTTCGAGCCTAATTTGTATTATGTAACTTCGGACCTGATTGTCACATAAAGTTCAAAACCCCATGTTTTTGATACAAAGGAACCCGAGTACATTTTTGTTTACGATATACTCTAAATGAATGGCAGCCATCTTGGATATTTAAAAATGGCCTCTTTGCATAATAAATTCGGACTCGAATGTCGTAGGAAGTCAATTTCGGTGGCAAACCCCATACATTTGATACCAAGTAGTCTTAATGACCCATTGCTGATGATGTATCCCAGATGACTCCCAGATGGATGGCAGCCATCTTGGATTTTTCAAAATAGCCGCCATCTTGGATTTCATTTATAATAAATTGCACCTGAATGTCCTATGAAGTCCATGTTTTTGAATGAACTCAAGTAAATCACTGTGGACGGGGTACTCACAATTGATGGCAGCCGTCTTGGATATTTCATAATTACCGCCATTTTTGAACTAATTTGAATATCAAATTTGGACTTGAATGTCGTATGAATCACTATTGATGGCAAACCCCATAAATTTGATACCAAAGATTCCAATTAACACATTTGGGCATCCCAAATGGATGGCAGCCATATTGGATATTCAAAAATAGCGGCCATCTTGGATTTCATTTAAATAACAAGGTGGCACCTGAATGTCGTATGAAGTCCATTCTGGTGGCAAACTGCATGTTCTTGATACCAAGGAACCCAAGTTATAATCATTGTTGATGGGGTACTCCACTGGGAGTATACCCCATCAACAATGATTTTCTCAGGTTCCTTTGTATCAAAAACATGGGGTTTGCCATCAAAATGAACTTCATATGACAATCAGGTCCGAAGTTAGATACAAATTAGGCCCGAAATGGTGGCCATTTTTAATTCCAAGAATTAAAAATGGCTGTCACATGGTAGATGGAAAAGTGTTACCAATGGATTTCCAGCTTAGGAAGGTAAACTCTATTCAAATATGAGAAAAATTCCTTCTTTAGCAAAGAAAAATGCACTGGCCACAATTACGACATAAAATACTATCTAATAACTCTAATCCTAAGTTGCTTTTCGGGGTACTTTAAATAACATCTTGTCATTTGACATTGGGGTCATTCAGTGTCAAATCATCCCCCAAAACTTTTATATTTTAAACCCCAACCTCTTGAGATTGGTTCATATTTATTTAATGGGGAAATTTTGGCTAAAAAGCCGAAATTTTAAGTTTTAGCGCCATCGGACAAACGGTTTTCGCGCTTCCGCCCAGGGAATTTTGGTCAAAATAGACATTGCTGCCATTTTTAAATGACCATATCTCTATATTCTGTGAGCCAAATTTGGTAATCTTAATTTCTTTTGAAAGGTTACATCATGAGAAATCCAAATTTATCATTGTTTTTCATGTCGGGGTTATTTGAAGTATTTTGACATTTTGACCTTTACTTTGACCTTGAATTTGAACTAGTGGATCACCCGACATTGAGACAAACTTGGATGAAAATTAAACCCCAACATGTTTTCTACAGAATATCAAAAAATAGGATACAATTTTTTTTGTTTGGTTTTTGGCTCATCTCAAAGTTGGCATACAAAATGTGATATGCAAAACGTGATATCCCTATGCAGTGTACTAGTGGATTCAAAGTAGGGATTTTGTTTGTCCCTGAAATGAGTTCATGCACAGGATGTTACAAGACTGTTGAAATTATTCCTTTTATTTTCTGAGTTGATTTATTAATCACTAAATTTGTACGGCCGTAAAGTGTTATGTAACTTCGGAGTTGGATGCTAGGTGAATTATGCAAATCGTGATTCCTTCCCTTTACATACCAATTCCGGGCTTGCACCCATGTGGGAGGGGTATAAAACCCTCGCCCACGTATTTTTGGATTGCGTTTTGCGGTTTTTGGTTATTTCTTTCCCGTAATATGTAATTTGATTTTTGTGATTGATAAATCCTGTGTTGAATCCTCTGTTCTCTTGAGTTATTCCTTGATTTTTGGTCTGAGTAGAGCGGCGCAAGGGTTCGCTCTGCGACACAGGGATATCACATTTTCAAACACTTATACCAGCTTTGACAAAAACTAGAAACCTAACACAAAATATTATATATTATGACCATAGGAAACATAGGATCTCAAAAGGTACCCAGGACTGGATTGATGATGAAATAAATGTCAAATGACACATGGTTGTTCAAAGTACCCCAAAAAGCAATTCAGGACGAGAGTTATGGCCAAATCAGAAATCATTTACTTAGACGCCATTTTGAATTTATGCAAATTAGGGTTACTTCCACCACTTGGATTTCTTCCCTTTTAAAGGAACCTTATAGCAATGCACCATGGTGTGAAATGTATCTATGTACATGACTAAACTTAGAATATCAGGGAAATTTAATTGTGACATGTCCACACATGACAGCCATAATTTTAACTTTAATCTATGCAAATTAATAAATGGCATTTACGCAAATTATTATCGGCAAATCGCAAATTTGGAAAACATACGGATATTGAAAGTTACCAAGGTCTAGAATAATGAGTAAATCAATGTTAAATGACTAAAATTGTTGTTTAAAATACCTCAAAAAGCTATGAAATATGACCAAATCAGTGCGAAAGTCCTAAAATATGCGGCCATTTTGGATTTATGCAAATTAGGCATATTTCCACCACCTGGATTTCTTAAGACTTTTAGTATGTCATTTTAGGGACCTTATAGAATACAATATGTCCTAATTGTTGACCGCATGTGATCCATTATTTTATGTTTTGATATACAAGAAATCAAATCATGCATAAAACAATCTACATTATTTGTCTTGTAATAAGCTTGAAACCTGGCTTCTTGCTACGATATGCAAACAAAATCATTAGATAGATACACTTGGTGTGTATAGCCAGAGGGATGATAGTTCGGTTCATATGATGTAATTTTGTTATAGGTTTTCCTGGCAAATTTCCAAAAATGTTCATTCACTTCTGAAAATCGGTCATCCATTTTCGTCTGAATTTGAATGCACGTCTCTAATTCCATTTCAATTCAACGAAAGTTCAATCGTTTTCATTGTCCGTGCATTCGGTTTTTAGAAACAGACGGCCAATGACGTTACCTGTGCATTCATTTACGCAAGCATACCTTTTAGCGCAGAGTTTTTGCGTACAATTTCGTGAATGTGCAATCAAAAGTACGTTTTTCTCATTCAAAGTAGCAGATTTCATCACATAACATTAAACTAAAAGTGAAATAGAATGACCGATGTTTGAAATCGCCCTCTAAAAGCGAAACTGAAGTCTTGTAAACGAATCTGAATGGACATAAACGAAATGCGCTGCTCAATCACTTAATTAATTGAACTGAAATGGAATCGAATGCCCTGGCAGCAAAAATAAAACGCGTGTTCAGAGCAATTCTCAAATTCAGACGAAAAGGAAATTAATGACCGATTTTCAGAAGTGAATGAATATTTTAGGAAACTGGCCGGGAAAACCTATAAGTTAAGTTTAATGTGTTTTACGGGTTGAAATAAGTCCCAGGGCCTGCATTTTCTTATACGAGCAAATGCAAATAACATGATACGGAACCAGCCGCGGGTATGAGGGGAATTATGAAATTGATGTGACATTTTATCTTTCGCCACTGGCGTCCTCTCGACGCTACTCATGTGGGTTTCTTCTGTCGCGTTCTTCGGCAAATACACGGACTTCATCCCCCGATCAAGGGGGTGATGCACTCACAAGATTTGCATACGTCAAATGTAATCGCCAGGTATTTGCCATGAACTGTGTAATCACTGCGGCGGACGGGCCCAATCCATGTATAGCATTAACTGTAGCGAGACAGAAACAAAATGAAAGAAAATAATTCGGAGAAGCGAAAATTCTTGATATTGAGCGATAACCAAAGCCGAACCCGCATTGGAGTTTCTGCTTGGCAGATTGCATCGTTCCTGATAGATTTTGGTCTCATTTTGCGGAGGTTTTTCTTGGCGGATGCCGGTTTTTTTTTCAAAGACAAGGACTAAGAAGCCGTGCCGATTCGAACTCTTCCGCAAAAGCCGCATGATCAGATAACCGCTGGATAGGTCAGGCCCGAAGGCTAAACCACTCACCGTTACATTTATCAACTCGGTGCCATGCAAATGTTTTATTTTCACTTCTTTTGTGTTCGTGTCCCGACAAGAACTTTTTGTTTGATACTAATATTTGACCGGCCTTTCGAAAATCAACGGTGGGTTTTTAGGGACCTGCGTTAGTGATAAATCTGTTTCAAATCACGTGAGCGCAGATCATAATATTGAGAACCCACGCATGGTTCAGACTGTATTAGAAGCGCAAAACACTAGTCTAACCATACAAAACAAACTTTGGCTTCAGAAAGGTAAAATTACCGTTTGTTGTATACCGGCGTCATTTACCTTTTACCTTTATGTACAATTTATGTGTATTTTCATGTTTTCGTGATGCCATTTTCAAGGGTGTTTTATTGCCTCTTTTGTTTTGCTTCTCAATTTCCATATTCCTGATCAAAACGGTGATGCCATTCTAGGCAGAAATTTCAGTGTTACAGTTGCTCCAGCATGAAAAGTTTGCAGAATATTGCGGTGTTTGCAATGGTAATGGGCTTTTCCGATTCGTGGACTTTTTACACGTTTTATTTCACCCCCACTTTTGACATAAAACAAAGTCATATCCCAGCGAAACTTAATATAGGCAAAGATTTTATAGGTGAGACCCATCTAGAAGAGTGACGTCATCATGACATCACCATGGGTCAGGTGATGTCATCTTAAAGGTGCATATTTAAAAGTCCTACTTTTCCATCTAGAGAACTGTAATTCCGATTGGTTTACAATTCGATATGTAGGTAAACCTGGACGTGTTGTATGTGAACATTGAGATGACATCATCATGACGTCATCACGTGTAACGTGACATCACATTAAATTTTAATAGATTTAATCTTTGCAAATCAATACAAAATCAACCGTGAGAGACCTGAACTTGCATTTTGCGGGAATCGATAGAATAATCCAGGATCTTCAATGTTCATATTACGTGCAAAATCTTGTGACCCTTCCTTCCGTTTGAAACAGGAAGTGCCTTGTAATTTGACAATGGTAAAAGATGTGAATTTGCTTTCAACAATGTTAGTCTGCGGCAAGGGTGAGCGTTTCAAAAATCTGACCAGTGACGTCACGCATTATTCGAGCGCACTACGGCAGGTGATCAAGGGTCTTGTGAAGTAGTCTTAATAGTGCATATTTTAAAAACGTACATACAGAACCATAGGTCCGATCGGGTTGAAACGTTGTACATGCATGACCAGGGACGTGTTACTGATAAAAAAAAAACATATGGCGGAAAAACCCTATGTCCTGTTCATCGAACAGACATAGACCTCTAGTTTTGTTTGGCTTTTTTGTATCAGTACATGAAAGTAAATCTGAGGAAATTATTCGCACAATTATTTTCAACTTTAAAATTGTTTGAGACAGTGTGTTTAATTCAAAAGATCTGCAAATGTCTGTAAGAACTGACTGAAAGTCTGCCTCACAATCTACAACTTGCCAAAAGTGAGGGATTATTATTATTTATTTATTGAGTGCAAACACGCTTATACAGATTGTCTCAAATTAGTGTATACCCATTTTAATGTAAATTATAAGAAATGTACTGAATATTTCAGAAAGAAGCAACTACGAGGCAATATGCCAAGGTGTCCTCTATCCAATGATATTAAGTTAATTATAATAAAAATAATAATTTGAGAGGCTAATCATCCTTACTCGCAGCTGGTATGCTACAACGTGGTCGGGCCGCTGGCACGTAAAGGCGCCTATCATATTGCTGCCGGCCACATCGACCCATATATGACCAAGGAGCACAGCCTGATATCGAAAGTGTTTGATTTTTCTGGAGGGAGGAAAACCGGAGGGCCCGGAGAAAAACCCTCGTGGCACAGGAGAGAACCAACGCACAACTCTACTCACATGTGATCCGCGGCCAGGATTCGAACCGTGGTCACCTTGGTGAGAGGCGAGCGCTTTACGCACTAGCCACCCATGCCACCCATGCCACCCCCAAAGTATTGTGCAAAGTATTGTGCAAGTATTTCAAGTTCCGAATCCACACTTTACTAAAGATTCGTTTATACGAATCACACCTTTTGTCCAATACAAAGGATTCGTATATACGAATCAACACTTTCAACGATGGTGTGACGTCATGAGAGGCGATCGCGCTTTACGCACAAGCCACCCATGCCACCCAAAATTGCGTCATTGTCATGGATGAATGGGCAAATATGGACGCTAGGAAAGAGGTCAAAATCAGCACTGTGACAAGTAAATAGTACACGATGGAAAAGTGGTGATAGAAACAGTCATGACTGCTTCATTTCTGATCACTCAATCTTTTATTTTATTTTTGTGGTGGTTACATGATAAATGCATGGTCTTGTGGCCTCATCATGACCGTCTGGTAATATACAGTTAACATTGACATCGTTGCCTCATGTCTCTGACAGCACGTCTTACCATTCCTCGATCTTGACGCTAATTCACCTCATCCATTATTCCGTTTCTTGTCTCCTAAACGTTAGATGGGGGAGCGTTGAAAAACATTGTCTTACAAGTGACCCCACAGGATAAAAATCACAAAGGGTGAGATTGGTTGATCTTGGGAGCATTTAACTCGGTGGAGTGCATCAATCACCCTGTCACCAAAATCTCTGTCAAATGATGCCCCACAACAAGAAGTCTGTGTTTCAGTGCTCGTGCCCACCACACACGCCTGGAATCATCCGCGTCGCTGTCTTGGGAAGATCAGCTTCATTTGTGGTACCATGAAGTCATTGATCATATCCTCAATTATGTCTACATAATGCGGGCCTGTCTTACCATAAATACTATGAATAGTATAAATAGTGACAGTAAAAGGAAAGCATCTGTCTGCCCTTTGCCACCTAAGTAAAAACATGTCACAGTGTTGATTTTGACCTAATTCGTAGATGCCTTTTCTTCTCAGTCATTCATGGCAATGACGTAAAGAAATTAATACTATTGGATAGAGGACAACCTGGCCTTGTAGTTGCATATTTTTTGGAAAGTTTCGGTACATTTCTGATACCTTACATTTAACAAGCTCGATCGAATCTCGGAAGCTGCGGACCAACGAATTTGTGTTCACCTTATTTTGACCTTTGACCATAAGCTGTAGGACAGCCGAAGAGGTCACCATGGGACATTTTTTAATGTTTGACCAAGGCTTACATGTTGAAAGCGATTCTTTTGTCATTTAAGCTTCTTTTAAATTTGACGTTATTTTGACCTTGACCACATGATGACCTTTGACTCCATATTTGTCATGTGACATGTTGGGGCTGGCTACCGATTCTTTTTGACAAAGTTTGGTTGAAATCTGTCAAAAATATGAAGGAGCAATATGTCAACGTTTGTTACTAACTAACGAAGTAACTAACTATAACGCGTGGACTAACGGAGAGACATGATGATTTGTTGAGCTGCCACCCGCAGCTAAAATTGGTATACTTTATTTTGAAAAACCATATAGTTTGGCAAAATCTTTTGTCTACGATTCCGTTCACTCTCATATTCCGATGCACCTGCGTCGTGCGAAAAGTTCAGAAGTCAGAGCAAATGTCACTGTTTATAGGTAGTCGCCTATTTTTTTAGGTTGTCCCCTCTAGCTGGAAGCACTTTAACACTTACATAATGCATGACATTGTAAGCAATCCAAAAGTTATTCACTTTGAGTGAGGCATCGACCAAAGAAATGGCAAACGTTTAATAATCATGGGCGTCGCGAGGGGGGGGGGCAAGGGGGGCACTTGCCCCCCCCCCCCCCTGGAAAGGCCCCCCCCCCCAAAAAAAAGGAAGAAAAAAAAAAAAAAAAAAAAAAAAAGAAAAAGAGGCGCGAAGACAAAGTGGTGTTAATTTAATGAGTTGGGGGGGGAATGTCCCTGCCCCCCTCTAAAACTGATAAATCGAGAATGTGTTGAGAAATACAAGCATTGTTTGGCCAAAAAAAAAAATTGCCCCCTCTCGAAAAAATCCTGGCGACGCCCATGTTAATAATGGAATTAGGCCTTACTTCAGAACTGTTTAAAACATGCGAACCGACAGTAATTCAGTTCGCAGACTGCAGACTGGTTCGACGTTTTCGCTCCAACATAATAATCGATAATGTATAAGGAACCTGGAAACAGTCCACTCACAGGAAAAGCTTTTGCGCAAAAGCAACATCCCCCATACACTAAATTGCAATAGCCTTCTACTTACACATGATGTATAAATTGGCCTCCAAACTGTCCAACGATTTACTCTCTCCTACAGATTGGCTACCGTCAACGTAACGTAGAAGTCATACGGGGGCCTTTGCCTGTCGGTCGTTTTCATTGACATGCATCAACTGAATTTCAGTCATTTTTTTATTTCTTGAGATGATGCGCAGTTTTTAGAAGTGAGATTTCCTTACGATAGATTTAAAATCCGAATATTTCTTGAAGAAAAGGACATGTATCTGAATGAACAATGTGTTTTTTGGGTTGTTTTTTTACAAGACACTCAAATGATCGTCACGATGATGTGAACTTTCAACTTTTTAACCCCGTTAAAGTAACCAATGGCTTGGCCCAGGCAAAACGCGTGTGTTTTATACGCAATTCCGATCTAGTTATTTATCCTCTGATATCTATGGCTGGCACGTGTGCAGACCCTTCATAAAAGCGTGTAAACCATGAAGCTATATTAAATTCATATATCTCTATGGTGTAAACCAATTTGTTATAGCGTGTGTTTTGATAGTGTCATTTCATTGGTCTAGGACGGCCACGTGTCGGGGCAATAAAAATGCATGTCACACAAGTCATGTCACAGTTTTATGTCCGGCAGGACATCAAAACCTTCAGTTATCAAAGGTTACATTGATAACTTTTGACACAGTAAGTTACAACCATTTATATTGAGTTATTGCCATTTTAATTGGGGCGCATAACACCCCTTGGGTGTTAAAAAAGTCATATCCCACATATCATCGGTCAACAATGATCCCACTGGCCCTGCTAACATGGTGACTTTTGTCATGTGTTTATTTGCGATAATTAAGGAAGTAACCAAATTGCTTTGAAGCTTTGTCAAGCTTTGTCAACAAGTTATCGAGTTTTCAGGTATATCTTTGCACTTCATCAGCACATTGACGAATTGTTTGGCTACGGGTGGAAATTAATGTGGGCTGTGTCAAGGATATCTTCCCCTCTTCCGAGATACTACCAACGTGACAAAGGCTTGAAGCGGGGCTGTCACTGCTCCTCGAGAAATGTAACGGCATGTTCTGCAAGCCAAAGCTGCATGTCACTTCAAGGAAACAACAAACGGACTCAACCGGGCAGATTTTAAAGAGCCTACCTGTACGGTCAATACGCTAAGCAAAATAATGTTCCCATTTGACTATAGGAGGAAATGTTAGGTGATACTTTGCACTCTAACACAATCGAAATGGATCGTTGCGCAGAATGCCGTCGGGCAACGGGCTGGAATGGTGACAGTTACAAAAATAAAACCGAACGGACTATCCTTCTTAAGTCAAATGCGTGGACAGAAATCGATTAGAGCTAAACCGACGCATTTAAAAACTGATGTGCAACATCCCAAGTGCCACGGGTTACCGGGGGATGAAGAACAGGTGGTGCCTCTTACTGCTTTGAGAAAACCCCCGGATTTTCTGAAAATATTCACAGCCTTCACCAACACGACCCAGTCTAGTCCTGTGCTAATTCTCCCATTCCTAAAGGACCGAGAGCACATCAGTTGGGGACGGGCAGCGACACCGACTGCATGCCTCTGTACTGTAAAGTGACAATTCAATGCCCTGCGTTTCACACCGGTAATCCTAGCATTAGCTTTCACATCTAGCCAAATTCAAATTTGCAAGTGATGACTTGTCTGCCTAGAGGTTCTCGGATCAACAGTTACACACGCCTGGAATTTAGCAGTAGCAAATGCGGAGGGGGGGGGGCTGCTGTTCAGCCGCTGACTAATGTTATACAAGTACTGAGGACAACATTTAACTCAACAATGCTTAATAGGGTTTGAACGGATATCCGGGAACCTGATACCCGACCGAAAATGCCGGGTAACCGGTTCCATTGATTTTTCAGTTTTCTGAATTCTTCTTTACAACCTTTATTCAAGATAGAATTATCTTTCTCATTGTTTAGGTGCCGAAAACAGCGGAAGAGCTTATGGTACAGAAAAAATTGACTGAATTGACGACAGAGACCAAACGGTCGTACGTTTTAATTTGGCTGTCAAGGGTTGTGTGCGTACGACGGGCAGTAAGAAACACGTTGTTCTTTAAGTCTTGTTATGTTTGATCATGGTTTGATGGTTGCACGTACCAGACCATAACGGCAACAGGTACCGGTTCTAAAATTCCCTGTATTCTTGAAGCGTATCCCTATTTCCTAACCATTCAACTTGCATTACATGTCATTTGGTTGATTTTTAAACTTGTTTTTATTAAAGTAACCGCCTGGGGCATATTTACACACCGAATATCTCTTAGGAAAAGTGATCCGCAAGTATTTGGCTGGTGGTGACGTTGTTTTGAATCTCCATCATTCTGTGTGGTAGTACCTATGATAACCCAGCTTGCCCTCAATTCTTTAGTTTGTCCTTGCAAGCATGAGCAGTAGGCGACTATTAGGTTCAATAAAATTTGATTAAGAAATGGGAAAACACTTGGACATGTTTCTCAGATGAATAATTTACACACCAGACTCACTGCACACTGTAAATGGACAACATCGCCAGAGATATTGATTGATGCCTGTCAAAGGTTTAACCATAGCTCCATGGTTTAACCATGGGGAAAGGAACACAAATTCTCTAGTGTTTCAGCTTCCTGTTAAAGGATACGGCTTTGTGTCTATGAAGCGTTGGCCGATTGAGTTAGTGCGGATGTTATAGTTTTCTTTTCCCGTGTGTTTATTGATAATTGGATGAAGAAGGAAGCCCTGTAAAAACACCGGGGATAGACGTTCCTGCTATACGACGGAACCATTGCTATGTCGGTAAATACCCCTTAAGCTACTCGGAATCTGACCACATGATGCCCGTTCATTCAACCTCCGTTGCAGCTAGAGGCGCGTATTATGTCGTTGATCAAATAAAGGGTTACCCGTGTCAACAACGGAACGAAACCAAGTGTAAACTGATAAGGAGGCGTCTCGACTTACATTTGTTTGACTTTTTTTTATAAGAGTATGGAAAACAAGTAACAGTCTGGGTGTAGGTCGTAAAAAAAACACCGCGGTGGCAATGTAATTTCTATAGCTTTTAATTGTGCGCATACCAATTATCAGCGTTGGACTAGCAATATGGCGCTATTTTACGGCTTCTCGGACAAGGCCGATTACTACTTCGCTTTTTTCTTATTGCACGGCATTAATGCTGAACAGTTGCTATAGTGCAACTTGAACTTAATGTATAATTATAAGAAAAATCAGTGAAGCGGGATATTAATTTTAATGACATGAAGATTAGACTTTGGGCCAGAAGTCTTGACTAGAGAATGAAGTCCATTACAACTTTCTGGTAGCAACATGAACATGGTTGTTCTTTGTCAATTCGAGGGTGCTGAATTCGATTGAACCTGTTGCCAAGCTGTTAATTTGCACTCAATGGCACATACTGCGTCCAAATGTATACCATAAAAACGTCTGTTTTAGGGGCCTCTGACAGCTGATGGTAAAATCCATCCCTCTCACAAATCTCACGTTTTCAAAGACAATTATCATGTGCACTGTATACATCTTATGATAGTTAATGTTATTAATTAACTTTAATTAAAGTTTGCAATCTTAATGTGTTTCATTTACGAGCCGATATACGTAAGGTACTTGAAGCGATATGTAATTGAATGCCATGCACCGGTCAATTTCAATTCTCATTTACAAGTTTTGGTGGGATGAAAGTAATACCAATGGTTACACTGTATGTCGAAGTTATTGTCCATAACTTAATAATAATAATAATAACAATGTATTCTTGTATAGCGCTCTGTCCGTCACGAAGTGACGCTCCTGGCGCTCTATTATTACCCTGGCTTTAGCACGGCTGTCATTATGGCGCTCAAGCATTGAAGGAATTTCTTCCTACCAGGTACCCATTTACTACACCTGGGTGGAGAGAGGCAATCGTAGTAAAGTGCCTTGCCCAAGTGCACAAGCATCATGTTCCCCGTCAGGATTCGAACCCATGTACCACGGCATACGAGTCGAACACCATAACCACTGGACCACTGGACCACAGCACCCCACTTGCGCAATAAAAATAAACATTCATGGCAGGTATCTCTGTTACGGTTCATTAATTTTCAGACACGAGGCAAACTTTTCCTTAACCAATAACAAATAAAGGCTTTTGTTCCTTGTGTTTTATTTACGTAAAGAGCTGATTTGTTGTTGTCTAATTTAACCCCAAATCCTCAATATGCCTCTTGTTAGCGTTAACTTCTGACAAAAAAATATAATAACATGCCTTGTACAAAACACATTCACTTATATTCTGGCTGCTAATCGCAAAGCTGACTACAAAAACATAAGAAAGTGTCATCCGACAACGACGAGCGTCAAATAATATAAGCCTGTTTACTGTTGGAAAAGACATATAGGCTACCAAACCTATACAATTCGAAGCAAACACCTGATGAAAATATTGCACAGATCACTGTTTCAAACATTAAATTGCATACTTTACGGTATAAAGGCTAAACAAGTAAACAAAATCGCCTCGCTTTGTACTGTTTTCACTTATGATTTGATAATACAATGATTAATAATGTATGTGCTATGTGATATTTCAAGTGTATAACTTGAAGGTTTTGTTGGACTGATCGAGATAGACAACTGTACGATTGTGGTGCAATGCAAGCATGCTTTATTTGACCTTTCCAGTGACCTTATCTATGGAGCGCCTAGTACCACAGAATAACACAAGTGATCTTGCATGTTATGGAATGCCTTTGATACAAAATGAATGGCTATGAATACTACATGCTTCAAGGCTCGGAGCAATTTTGCATCTGCTCGGATTCTTTTTCTTTGGAACAATCGACCTGCAGTAGCCTTTGAGAAATAACATCGATTGTTCTTCACGCTAGTAAAGTCATTAGCGTATACGTAACACATATCACCAGTAATTGAATCAATAGGCAGAACACCACATGGCACCATAGGGGGCGCTGTTTATGAATTAATGTACATCTGATGGGTGCAATATCAATATTATCATAAACACAAGTGTTCAATCCCAATACTTCATAGGTATTTTAAAAAATACTCAGAACTCTCACAGGTGTTCTGGCTGCACAGAAAAATGGTGATCAACATGTCATCTTTCATTTTCTTTTCAATTCTTGATGGGTTGACCATTGACTTTTTGGAGAAATTGTCACCCATAGAAGAGCACCCCTTAAACGACCGATATGTCCAGAACTGCCAAATTAAAGTAGCCATTTTGAAAAGGACCCCTCCACAGCATCTCTGTATAGCGCCACTTCGGACCCAATTGCATCCAATACTCAGAATTGAAAGCTCCATATTCAGACCAGAGGTACAGTGCCACATGTTTTCAATTCCCCAATGCCATGGCTTTCAGAACACTCTAATATAGAAATATTTGAGTGTATTACTTTATTCATGAGCTCGGCGGACGGATTTTTTTGCCTATTTACTCGGGTGGTGCCTTGTGCAAACTGGCGGCATACAATGCACCAAGCCGGTGCATTTAAAGCCGTCATTCCATATGCGCATTTTTTTTTTATCCGTTAAGCCTAGTTTCTATATCGACGTTAAGCTTACTGTGCGGAAAACAGCTCACAGTGACTGCGCAGACAGTGCGCAGAACTGTCGGCAAAGTTGGACCGGGTTCCACTTTGCCGAGATTTGCAAGATACACCGTCGTGTGACAAGCAAAGGGTCGTAGCAGCCCAGGCAGGCAAAAAGCACTTGTGAAGATAGTAAGGGTGCTAAAGTCCCTGTGAAATAATTCTTCCTGGCAAGCTGTCATTTTGAAGAAATCAACGAAAGAAGGCCTTTCCAACGGTGCGTCTTAAGACGCACCGTTGGAAAATTCCAATAGAAGTTCGTTTTTTTATTCGGCGAATTGCGCGCGCAAGCTTTGGCACGACGCACACGCGCGCGCGGTTGCTATGGAGTACCGAAGTGTGGCGTCATTGAGAACCAGAAAGTGTAGTGCAAACGAATGGAGTGGGCGCGCGTGTTGATTTACGGTATCCGGTTCGTTAGTAAAAACGTCATACACGCGCGCCCACCATTGGTGACTAGCGCACATTGGCTACAAACGCTTGAGTTGCGTTAACTTCCGGTTCCACTCATGCAGAAAGTGCTGGAGGTGACGTCACACTAACGAACCGGATAGATAGAGAATACGCGCGGCCTTGCATGGAGGGTCACGTGCTGGAGGAAAGATACAAATTGCGCGCTAGACGTGACGAACGCAACGCCGTTGACGCGCACAACACGAGTTTATGGTTACTGTACTTGAGACCTTCAATACTAATAAAAACACAAGAGCATATATGTAGATAAGATAACACCGTTCCCATAATGTTGAAACACAGTCTACTCATGTTGTTTATTTCAATCAGTATCTCTTGAACATGAATGCTTATGATTATGACTAGGGCCTACTTAGCTTTGGTTGTCTTAAAACAGGTTTATTTTGCAGAAAATAAATTGGTTATCCCATAGCCGAAATGAAAAGCGGCAAACCAACGCGTAAGCGTGCGTATACGCATCGTGTAAATACTCGGTGCGCATTTCTAGCTTCGCGCGCGTTGAGCTTGGTCACGTGCTGGAGGAAAGATACATTTAGCTCCATTACTTTACGTTGATTTGTTGCACGTCCACGAGAGACAACAAAAATGGCGGAGATTTATCGCACAGTGAATGGGCACGTGTGGACGCGCTGCCGATCTAGTCTTTTTATTCTATATCTATGGTTCACGGGCTGAATCACGCGCTTATGTCTGTCACACACATTTTGTGTACGTGACGTATTCACTTTTCTTCGGATCGGTGCTTGCTATCGCATAGTTGCAATCGGCTCAGTGAGAACGTGTATCGGACGCTGAATTCATGCCCAACTCAAAACAGATTCAGCAACTTTTGAGTTGAAATCGAGATCCTAGAATGCTGTTTTTCTCTGAATATACAGCTGAAGCTAAGCTGAAACTTCATCAGGTTAGTTGTTCAATACACTTCTTTAGACTTTGAGCATTTGTGTTGCTTCAAACGGGCAAAATGCAGATATTACAAATGATGGACTATACCTTTAAGCGGCATGTTAAATCCTTACGACCTTTTGCGGGGAACAAAACGGCTTTAATTGCGTACTCCTTGAGTGGGAGGTAGCGCTCTTGGATCCTTTTTTTTGTTACATTAGAATTACAAATGTACACCTTTACGACCTTTTGCCGGGCACAAATAATGAAAACCCTCCTGACGACCTTTGTTTACTTTGATATTTCCAAGCTCTATCGATTAGCCGAAAAAGCAGAGTTTGACCTTTTGACCCATTTTTCGCCCTTACCAGCCATGTGGTTGGCAAGGGCGATTTCTAAAGGTTACGTAACACTTTATTTTGAATGAAACTACATGTACACGCACATGTTCACGTTGGTGGGCGAAATCTTTGAAAATTAATTTCTTCCGTTTGGAAGACCGTTTCTTCATGCAACTTTCAGGGTTGATTTCCCTCGCGGAATCATCACACAACCTTCACAATGACATTTAGAGCTATGCATTGTCGCGGTAACGCCTTGTGATTTGGTTCGCGCTTGTGCCAAACAAAAGAGGTAAACTACGAACCAATCAACATGAGCGTCGTTACCTGTGGTTTACTATGTGGCGGGATTTCAAAGTCTTCTATACAGAAGCAAAGCGTCATTTCCTTGGCGTCCTCTGAAAACCTGTCCCTGTCTTTATTTGAAAGAAAACTTTCTCGAGTCCAGACGCTTTCTACATTCCTGCAAAGATGTCGACCAACAACTTTTGAGTTGAAATCGAGATCATAGAATGCTGTTTTTCTCTGAATATACAGCTGAAGCTAAGCTGAAACTTCATCAGGTTAGTTGTTCAATACACTTCTTTAGATTTTGAGCATTTGTGTTGCTTCAAACGGGCAAAATGCAGATATTACAAATGATGGACTATACCTTTAAGCGGCATGTTAAATCCTTACGACCTTTTGCGGGGAACAAAACGGCTTTAATTGCGTACTCCTTGAGTGGGAGGTAGCGCTCTTGGATCCTTTTTTTTGTTACATTAGAATTACAAATGTACACCTTTACAACCTTTTGCCGGGCACAAATAATGAAAACCCTCCTGACGACCTTTGTTTACTTTGATATTTCCAAGCTCTATCGATTAGCCGAAAAAGCAGAGTTTGACCTTTTGACCCATTTTTCGCCCTTACCAGCCATGTGGTTGGCAAGGGCGATTTCTAAAGGTTACGTAACACTTTATTTTGAATGAAACTACATGTACACGCACATGTTCACGTTGGTGGGCGAAATCTTTGAAAATTAATTTCTTCCGTTTGGAAGACCGTTTCTTCATGCAACTTTCAGGGTTGATTTCCCTCGCGGAATCATCACACAACCTTCACAATGACATTTAGAGCTATGCATTGTCGCGGTAACGCCTTGTGATTTGGTTCGCGCTTGTGCCAAACAAAAGAGGTAAACTACGAACCAATCAACATGAGCGTCGTTACCTGTGGTTTACTATGTGGCGGGATTTCAAAGTCTTCTATACAGAAGCAAAGCGTCATTTCCTTGGCGTCCTCTGAAAACCTGTCCCTGTCTTTATTTGAAAGAAAACTTTCTCGAGTCCAGACGCTTTCTACATTCCTGCAAAGATGTCGACCAACAAAATTACTATCAAGTGGGTTAATGCAAAATGGGATGGCCTTGTCGAAGATGTTGTTCAGAGCAGGGTGAAATCCCGCGATCCCCTAGAAATCAGCATGGAGGTGCAAGTGACCTACAGATCTAGCAGTCACAGGGCAGTAATTGTTGGGATCGGCGATGATGTTAAGAGCATAGACAAAATAATAAAATACTTCAGAAAGAGATAGAAGGGCGTCCTTTGCTAACAAACGAAATATCAGTCTTGGGTTCATAAAATGTGTACAAATAAAGCTTATCATTTAAACCACTTGTCATTAACAATTGATTGTATATTTTTTTTACTTCCCCCTTACAATAATTTTTGTATGCTTATTTTGAGTATTTGTCTTGAGAGCTGTAAACAATTAATGGAATAAAGTTCTAGAAACAGATTTCAATCGCGTCCATTAAAAAAAAAAGATATGAGGTATTTTAATTTATAAACAAAATTGGTATTTAGACTGACAGACAGTCACATTGTGATAACCATCTTCAGACTGGCTTCTAAGGCAGGATTTGCCACACAGTGCTCCAGTAACTGCAGACCCACAGCCACTGGCAGTCTGGGTAACAGACCAAGGGTCACCCGCGCACACAAGTCTTTGTCTCTGAGGCACAGGAGCGCTCTCCAGGAATCAGACATCAGTAGCTCATCTGTATTACCAGGAAGATCAGCCTGAGCTGCACAGCAGAGCACAAAGTCCTGTATGACGGACAGGTTCGGCAGCCAATCGCCCAAGGCTGTAAACTATTTATGGAATAAAGTTCTAGAAACAGATTTCAATCGCGTCCATTAAAAAAAAAAGATATGAGGTATTTTAATTTATAAACAAAATTGGTATTTAGACTGACAGACAGTCGCATTGTGATAACCATCGAAATTCCATTTGTGCACAAAATATACAATAAGATTGCGGAAACCCAATTGTTATTTTACCCCGCCCAACTGCATTATTATACAAATAACGAATGTTTGTGAGTGCGATGGTAAGAATAATTTCATGAGGTGACAGATTGAATGTTCTATTCCACGAGGCGAAGCCGAGTTGAATAGAACATTCAATCTGTCACCGAATGAAATTATTCTTTCCATTGCACGAACGTGAAACATTCATTATTTGTTTAAATAATGAATCAATAAATCCTCGTCATCTGATTGGTTGACTTTTAATCACAGTGCAATAGAACTTCTAATCACAGTGCAATAGAACTAGTATCATTGCACTGCGCGCCACTCGCGCGCCGTGCAATGGTACGAATAATTCATGACATGTGATCAACGATCCACCAATCAGATGACGCGGATTTATTCAGGCGTTGTATAATATTTTTTATTACGTATCCAGCTAGCTCACCTTAAATAATAACTCTTCCCAACTTAGCATTTCTTTGTTGGAACGTGGACCACATCTATAGGGTTTTTACTTTCGCCCCGCCCGACAGCGTCATTTTGTACCCCCACTAGGCCCAAAAGCATGGAGGATGTTCCAAGAATCCAGTCCACCATAAAATATTAACTCTTTCCATCTCAGCACACAGGGTTTTATTTTTTGCCACGCCAGAAATCCGAGCTTGATCCCATTATATAAACCTGAATAAATTGTTATTGTTAAACAGGGTTGAATACAGGCCATTGTGATTCCCCAGCATCGAAAAGGCACAGCGTCGGCTGTGCACTACGCTGCTCAGCATCAGTCGACAGTAGGCACAGTAAACAGCCGTTGGCAATTCGAGAGGATCTTCTGGGCGCGGACGATAACAAGTTTGGCTCCTTGCCAAGTAAGGACAGCGTGGGAATTTGTCGATAGTATCACGCAGTGCAACAGCTAGCTGGGCAGATCGTTATGCTATGAAGGCGAAATTTACCACCAATAAGATAGTTCTGAGTATGTAGCTCACGAATTTTTTTATTCACTCTTCCGATCTCCGCATTTTCTAATAGAACCTGCATGGACCATACATTTTTTTTCGCCCCGCCCTGCGGCCGACAACGATGTTATTGCTTTTATTCTGAGCATGTAGCCGCCCACCAAATATTTTTTTAACCCTTCCAATCTCCGCATTTTTAATATAACCTAGACCATACATATTTTTTCGCCCCGCCCAGCGGCAGACAACGATATTTAAGGATAAAAAGGCATCAATCTTATCAAACTCCTCATACCTGCTCGTGCTGTCTAAACTCTGAAATGTTTTTTTTATTTAATGCTTGCTCCGATATCGGGTTTTCAAATTCCAAATCTGATTTAAATTCCAAACCAAAACGGATTTTTTTTCTGTACAAGTATATACACATAGTTGTTCTTCGCATCTTTGTTGTGCTGCTCCCGTTCTCGCACGCAAAGGAACGGTTGATTAACATAACAATACCCCCTCAGTGAAACTTGCCCAAGCACGATCTACGGAACGCGTTCTAAAAGCCGTTCGGCACGGGAAGGAACGGGGGCCGTTCAGAACGGGAAGGAACGCGTGCGCACGCGTGCGAACGGTTAATTTATTTATGACGCCTCGCCTTATAATGATCCAATTATGTACTAAAAATCGTTGCGATATGTTCTTTACTTTTTGTTGAAATTGGAAAAATAGGCCTGGCTACGTGCATATTTGAAAGTTGTAACAGTGGCGTTAGCAACGTCTGTCAATCTTTTCAAGCCTCATAAATGTTCCTATCCATTATGGTGTGCAGTAACTATTTGCGTAAAAGCCTCCTTCACGAGTTATTAATTGATAATATCACCCTTTTTGCAGGCTTCTATTGGTCGACACCGAGACCCACGCCAAGCCACGCCGAGTGACGCTATTGAGTATGCTAATATGCGATTGTCCACTGTGTGGCCGGGCCGAAATCGGTCAACCGTATACTGTGCTATAGGAAAACTATACACGTGGGTTTGGTCGCTAAAATTCGTAGCCGAAATTTTCCTTAGAGATGATTCAATATGTAACACAAGCGTTAGCAAAAACAGATTAAGCTGAAATTCAAAATATACTTTATATGCGTGTTCAACTACTCGTGAAATAACAACTTCCGTGAAATTCCTAGAAACTGATATAAATACATAGATTTGGGGAGGTTTTCGAACAATTTCTTTCAGATTTGAAGGTCAGCTTTACCAGTAAAAACCAGTATTGACGTTTCGGCATCGATGACGGCGATTTTTTTCACTGACATAAAGTTTAGAATGTCTTCTTCCGTTATATTTTAACATTTCAATCATACTGAGCATATTTTTTTGAGAAACAAAACGTTCCAAAGGCCATGTTTTTGAGGGTGCATGAATTTCACTGCTCTGTACTAGCGTCTAAGTATGTAATCGGATTAGCTTTGCCTAACAACGGCATGGCGTAACTATTTGGCTGCTACGACCTTCTTGCAGGCACCCAACGACACTGTAGTTTGCGTCTGTCTGGGACGTGGCATTCACAGATAAAATGTTTCCATATGTCTGCGTTGCAGTGTGGGTCTTGTTTGCGTTTCACTGTGCATTTATTACGTCGAGTAAGCGTAGCGCATCCGTCCAAATCGGGCCTTAGAGCGATTCCGACGGACTGATTCCTTTGAATATACTTGTAGGTATTGCGTCTTCCAACAGGCATTCAATTCATTTTGTGCGCCGCAAACAGAGAAGCCGAAACGGCCTGATTATGTTACTTGCAAAGAACAACACATCGATTTATAATAATTAACGTAATGAATAAAATACAAATAACGGTAATTAAAACATATATTAAATCACCCGCGGATCGCGCCAAAATTAAGCCGGGATCCATGCACCTATTTAGAAAAGATCGTTTTTAAACAGACCATGTGTAATTGTGGTAAGATAACAACAGAAATGAATGCTTCTATGGTTTCCTCAACAATATCCAACGCCAAAACGATATTCTGAGAACCTTCGAAATCTCGAACATTTATAGTCTTGCTTTTACTTTCAAAATCACATCAAACTATAATACAATCAATAATAATGCCAAACAAGAGTTTACAATGAGGAATGTGGTGGGCCGTGCAGTCCTTAAGTATGTGATAGAATACTATAAACTACATTTAATTTACAATGAATGATCACAGAATATAACTTCACACAATGAAACACAAGTACCTTTGAAGTGCAAAGACAAAACTGTATGATCGAGTCTTCGGCAAAGAACGATAATTATGAAGAGAGGGTGAAGCGTTCGAAATACAGTGCAAACACAGAGAGGGAGCTCTGTGTATATTAAAAGTAAATACAAACAGAACTAATTACATAGTCGGATTGCCTTAAAAAAAAAGGAAAATTAGCGTACATTTTGCATGACCGTCAGAGGTGGAATTAAAAAGCGAGTAGTCGTTTACATGTAATATAAATTACCAGCATTTCAAGGAATTATAAGTTTTAATGTAAGCGTTGGTTTGTCGGAAACCAACATATATTTATGGTGTAAATCTGCAGGCAAAGATTCTACTGTGCCCGTTTTACTGTAAAACGTTCACAATCGAATCAAACCTAAACAGCAGGGACAATATCACTTCCCGAATTTGCTGCTGAAGTTAGAGCGTGAATCAGACGTGGATCACCATACTAGTTACAGAGTAGATGTCATGTGTGGAGCTCCATTACGTACAATTAATGATGGCTGCTGTTTAGATTGTCGAGTATAAGTGGTACTTGTGCTTCCACTAAGTGGGTCTAATGAACCAGTACGGGAGCTGAAGAATTGTGCCGGCTACCGACTCTGAATCTCGGACATTTTCCTGTCTCTATTCAACATGTCGAAATAATTGAACTAGAGAACCTGAAAAGGACGCTCGGCAATATTACTGATTTATTTCATATATTCAAAATTTGCAGAATGCATTATTATAGTTGACCATGCTCCATAATTTACTTGTTTCTGGTACTATTGATAGTTTCCAGTGGGGGAAAGGGGGAGGTCACTATATATCTTGTGATGCGATCAAGCTAAAAGAGTCGTTTGTCGGGAACTTTCATTTGGCGATTCAGGCCAAAATAGGGCCACTTCATCACATCACTTCATCACATCTCTTGGTGTTCCGACATCCATAATTTTTTAACTAAAGATGGTATCAGCGTGCGGTTTTCACAGCAGTAATGCTGAGATGTGCTCTTTTCAAATCTGTAAAAAGAAATTGACCAGGGTCGACAAATGACTCATTTAGCTTGATCGCATCACAGTTGTTGACTGATGTGATATGAGGTATAGCACCCGAGGCGAACAACAATTGTTTTGTTATATCCCTGTCTTGGATTCTTTGGATCATGAAAAGAAACAGCAGTCTGCTTGCTCGTCTGCTAGTTTGCTGCTCCCACTCATGTGTTAAAAAAAATGTGAAAACAGCGTGGGTACCAACGATACAGGCGTTTCACTCCCATACGTACCGTACGTTCAAAGTCATAGCACACTCCCTGTGGTACGTTATATCCAAGAAGGAGTGTGCCATAACTTTTTTATATACTCAACACATGATCGTTCTAGGCCAATGAAAATACGGTATTCAAGACATAGGTATATTTATTGACTACCAGTTTGGACTATACAATGTAGACACACCAAATGCTGTCGTCCGGTCAGATGGTAAAATTGAAATATTTTTTATCAATGATTGCTCGAATCGCAAGATATTCCAGGAATTATCTAAAACTTGTCTGTCCAAGTGGTCATGCTAACTAAAATTGTATTACGTTTGAGTTATAAAATACTCTCTTAATTGTATTAATTCAAGTTTCCGCCATCTTCAATCGAGCCAAGAACTCGTCCGGCTAAGTCAATACCCGTGGGGCATCCACCCGGTACCCGCTTGCGAAGTGGGGCACTGGTGATTGACACCGGCGCAGACATGAGTATAATGTGATGGCTAAACGAACGCTCTCGTTTAATGTTTATTTGCATGCGTAAGCTACTCGAACGTTGCTGAGACTCACAGTGAAAAGCGATGCGGCACCGTGTCCTGCCACAGTAGTAGTAGTAGAAGTAGTAGTAGTAGTAGTAGTAGTAATAGTAGTCTGTGGTCACATTGCTGCAGGTTGTATAGGTTCGAGTCCTCACAATTTTTTCCCGACATTGAACCCCCCCCCCCCAAAAAAAAAGTGTATCTAAGGCCAAACAAAATAATAAGTCGGTCTCTGGTCAGCGCGCGCGTCGATTTTAATCATGCGCGTCAATCTTTTTTTCCCAAAATGTCCCGCCGTAGCTCCAACAGCACCCTCTATTGCCGCACCTCCTCATTTTTTTTTTACCAAAGAGCACCAAGGAATGGGAAATTGCACAAGGCAAATGATCGAGAGCACCAAGGCAAATTATGGACACCAATGTACATGAGGACACCAAAAAAGCTAAATAGTACCCCACCTTGTCTGTACAATCCAAGCTTGAAGAAAAAAAAAAGCCGCATCGCCGCGTCAATTCCGGAACTTTGGTCTGACCAGAGACCGAATATTTTTGTTTGTTGGCCTAATCAAGTTCTACTGATGGATGGAATAAGTTGACCCTTTTCTTCTGATTCAGAGCTCGGAAGAATTGTTTAAAGGGAAGTTAATTCCGAGAAACATTCGTCACCTATTGACACATGCGAGTTATGGGCAGTGACTTTATGGTCACAGAATTGCGTTCTGGATCATTTGCATGTCAAAAATCGTGGACATAATTAGTTAGGGAATAGTTGGATGAATTTGCAATGTTGTTTGTCAAATTTCGCCTTAGGGTCCGGGTACAGACTGCAGCACTTCGTTGCCATGCCAGATCCGAAAACATGATCATTTCAAAATATTACGCTCAATAGGATAATAAGCAAATAGAAATGAAAGAATAAGTGATGATCGTATTGGAAATGGGATAACATTTATGAGGAGGATTAGACCTAGTAATTCACAGTGAGCGTCACATGATACACGTCGAAAAATCTCAAAATTCGATTCAGGGAAAAGAAGAGGCAAGTTACCCTGCCAGGGTCCACGTTTGTCTCGAGGTTGAAAGCTTAAATTAATAGCCAAATTGTTGTATTTGAGCACATTACAGTGGTTATATTGATTATTTTTGTTTTCATTTTTATTGACTTAGATACATCGTCATCACGTATCCACTGAAGCCAAGGATGACCAGAGGCACCACATCTATCCTATTGGCCATCATCTGGCTAGTCTCCACCACAGTCACGGTTCCGGTTGCCGTCCACAGCGAATTGTACACGGTGCGGCTACTCGATGGCACGGTCATCGTTCAGTGCGCCGAGAACTGGAAGAACGGCTACGCTATGAAGGCGTACACTCTGCTAATGGTGTCTGCGGAATTTCTGGTTCCGCTGGTCGCTATGTGCGTGGCGTACTACCTGATTGCCAAGACGCTGTGGTTCCGGGAGATTCCCGGTGGTCATAACACGGAGGAGCAGGAACAAGCGGCTGAGAATTCCAAACGGAGGACGATCCGTATGCTTATCATTGTGGTGGCGCTGTTTGCACTCTGCTGGGCCCCCTACCATGGATTCGCCATCACCCGTGACGTAGTCATCCCCGCGTCGATGTCAGAGAACTTTGCGCTTTACCACACTCTCTTCTACGTCGTGGAGGCATTGGCTATGAGCAACAGCATATTCAACACACTTGTGTACATTGTCTTCAACGCCAACTTCCGCAAGTGCGTCATGCAGATGAAGTTTCCGCGTGCGTTCCACCACGTGATGCGCCACAGCAGCATGAAGACACGGTCTTCACGGCCTACCTCTAATTTCCGCATGGGGACCTATCAGCGGTCCACGGGGCCTGACAAGTCCTTCGGGATGTCCAGTCCCTCTCGCTCACCCGTGACGAGGCGTCCGGTCCAGGCAAGCCCATCCAAGCCATACCAAAACACTCTGTTGCCACCACCATCACCAGGATGCATCGTCAAGCCGAACGATAGGCTCGACACTTTGCCAAACTGCAGTGTGTTCCTCTCAGATGCATGCATCGGGAACTCACAGCCCGCTAAAACGCCAGACGAGGAACAGAACTCATCATTCCAATCACCTCAGAGGCAGACTCACCACGTGGTTGTCGAAGGCAATGGTACAGTGGTTTCTGTGCTCAACTCTGACTGCAGTGTAGGAAGCAGGGTCTGAATCCCTCGAAATTGTATTGACCTGCATTAACGTGGCTCCTTTTAACATCATATTTCATCAATATTAGGTTTCGCCCTTCACCGACGCGTAAAGACTGTATACTCAGTGTGTTACCTCCCGAGTGAAAGTTGGAAAAAATATCACTCGGTTGGACTCGAACCCACGACCTCTTGCTTTCTAGTGCAGACGTCTTACCACTGATGTACATAGAATCTGATTTACATAGCAGCGGGTACCGCGTTATCGTATCATTCATCGCAGGTCGTATTAGCATATTATGGTTGGCGCCATGCATGAATATGGGTCAAAACTTCGAAAAAGCCGGCTGTGGAAGCATAATATATTCGTCAGACATTATGCTCCCTGAATTTGTCCCAACAACCCAATGAATGTGATAAGCTGGAATAGACTTCTGATTCTAATGTACATATAAAGCAAATACTTCACATTCCAGCATTGCTGCAAGACATGGCTGAGCATTGATTTGTGTCATCTAGGCGGGAAAACTATGGTAATGTAACACAGACGAGCATTAGACAGGCTGTTAGATTGCGAGAGTGTGTTCTTAGCAAGTACGACAATGGGAAACTATTGAGTAATAATACAAATACAAGTGATAATACAAATACTAATGAACACTGATAATGCGCATACATCCAACTAAAAACAGAAACATTAACAAACAAGAAAACAATCTAAAAATGGTACATAATTTTACATTCTGACAAGAAAGAGAAATTATGCCGTGGTGATATAAATTACAGTTGTGTGTTTAGAGAGTCGTTTTCAATGAGCTGGGAGATGTGCTAGAACGGATGTTAATGGGGAGACTCTATTCCTCAGACGTGGGACAGCTGCACGGAAAGATCTGTGCCCAGGAGTGGTAAGATCTCGGTATATCCAGAAAAAAAATGGTTAGCAGACTGAACGCCTTAATATCCTAAACTATATGCTAGACGTGTAAACCCGTAGGAGAGTATAATTATGCTACATAGCGTACGTACGGACATATCCATACTAAAGGCAAAGTTGTACATGTTTCAGAGTCGCCGATCGAACCCAAAGCATTCAAATTATGACTACAGCGGTCCCAAATAGTCGATAGTGCCAGACATTGCACTAATTGTCATCATCGAATTCAACTCATTTGAATTCAACTCGCTCTGTATTTCGTTCCAATCGACAACAACTTGAACTTTATCTAGCTTTTTCAAGCGTCGAGCTTTTCATGTTCACTGTTCAATTTATAAGTATAATATTGATTCGGTGCGATTCTGTTGCGTAATTCTTAAATGAGAGTCATTTATGAGAGTCCAGCACCATGTCGGAATTGGCTCCAATGATTCAAGTTCTTCTCCTTGTACCGAGATATGAATCAAGGTAACTGTTTTTATGAGTCAAGAAGAGGAGCTTGCGACAAGTCTGTCATGTCCTTAGCTGCCGGACTCAAAAGCGAAATCCTTAGTTCCAGTTCGAATATCAGAACCAAATGTGCACATAGCACGAGTCTCATTTTTGTTGAGTGATTCAAAGATGCTTTACTCTTGAAGACATCTTCCAGATAACTCTTTTTTAATGTGTCATGTATGCTTGGGTGTGTGTGTCTGTGTACAGTGATATTAATCTAGCGCATGTGGGCAATTGTAATGAACAGTGCAAGAGATATGATGAATAAGGAAACAGGTGGAGTTAAGACCAATGTTTTGGCGAGGTAAAATATTCATGATTATAGTTTGGAGTCGGTGCAAAATGGACTAAAAAGTACCACGCATTTGTTTCGTCCGTAAAATATTGTATTTTGAAAGAACACATTTGGATGACGTTCCTACAGGGTTTGGAGGTGGCGCCTACAATTATTCTTCGCTGTAAAATACACGTTGTCAAATCTACCACAGTCTTGCAACGGTGGAAACATTTGCAAAATACTGTGGGGGAAACTTGTCGCCGTCCCCCACTCCGATGTTCTCCCAATTAGATATTACTTCTTGGAGTTTAACCAATGGTAATTAAGATCCGAAAAAATAACAACTTTTTTTCTTCTATTCCTGGGTAATTATAGTATACAGATGCTGGAGGTACTTTGATTCAGACAAAATCCTCGTCTGGTAAATAACAAAACAATACCTGTCAAATTTGCAACGTTTTGAAGCAAAGGTTAAAAGTCAAACTGAGATGGTAGAAGTCGTCGTATTTAGAGGTAAAATGAAAATTGAGTGGGATATCCAATGTGTGATAAAGTGTCGATGGAGAGTTAAGATGGACGTCAGTTGGTCTGAGAAATGTCTGGTGAAGCATTAGTGCGTTACACTTTGAATCCGAAGCATATTCAAAAGAATGGCATGTGTAATAAATAATGTTTTTAAAAAGGGCACTTGTGAAAGGAAAGAATTTATCACAAAAAGCTAAAAAGAAATTGTAAGTTTGAGAGACAGCATTGTTGTCAGTTGGTTGGTTGGTTGGCTGTCAGTTGGTTGGTTGGTTGATGTGATGTTTTGTTTCCTTGATAAGGATGCCTCAGTCTTTTTGTGCTGTTATTTGCTGTGCTTGTCATCATCATTGCACCTCTGTGACGAGTGTGGCTTTAGAAGGTGAGCGCGAGAATAGGAGACATGCATGAACAGTTGATCGTGTGAATGCAAAATACATATCGGACCAGAATTGTACGTGCACGTTGTGAACTGTGAGGAATGGATCAGCATTTGAGGTATCAGTTCAAAAGTGTTTGGGAACATACAGTTTATCCGCATGGGGTTATACGCTATACAGGGTGAGTACAAAAGAACGAAATCCAAATGTCGGGACTATTGTTTCATTGAATTTCTGCATGTAGCACTTTCAAAATCTAGGACATTAAAGCCTAATTCAAAAGCTTTCTTTTAGTCAGGAATCATTCAAATCACTCATGTGCTTTGTAAGTTACGGAATTTTAAACACAACCACCGTTTTAAAGTTCTGACCACGGATCACAAAAAAAGTGTGCGTTCTTTCAGCAAAACGAAAACAATTTACACACATCCCTATGTGATTTGTTTTTGTTTTGCTGAAAGAACACTGAACGGTTTTTGTGAACCGTGGACAGAACCTTAAAACGGTGGTTGTGTTTAAAATTCCGTAACTTGAAAAGTACATGAGAAATTCGAATGATTCTTGTACTTAAAATGGGCTTTCATATCCTAGATTTTGAAAGTGCTACATGCGGAACTTCACTAAAACAATGGTCCCAACATTTGGGTTTCGGGTTTTTTTTACTCACCCTATACTTCCCCCGGAATGATCTGCTGACGTTTTTGAATGAATCGATAGGGATGAGTGAATGGATGATATACGGTCTTGAAATAAAAGAAAAACGAATGTCAAAGAATGCTCAGAGGAAACGGGACAAGAGAAAGAATTTATATATATTTCGTTTTGAACTCTCATTTTGGGACCAAACACCGTGCAGGTATAAGCTTTTAAAGTATACTTTTAATACGAAAATATCCTTAGGAATAACAGTATGGGACGCGATCAGTAATACATAATGGGGTTCAATGTTTAATGAATCTATTATCGGAACAACTGTAACCTTGAAATCAAAAGTACTATTGCATTTAGTTCTAGCTGTAACTGTTGTTTAAAACAGTCGTCCGTATATGTATAGCTAATGATGTCTAAATTTGTTCACATTTTATTGATGCTATGGTACGATTTCCCGAAAAACCGTTTAATATAATTAAATATTCCATATACGCATGTATTATTTCTGGTATAAAAAGATTCTTTAAAACCGTCTATTATGTCACTGTAGCTTGCAATCCTGGGGAAATCTGCAGAGACGTACACGACGAACAAATATTCATTCATAAAGGTTGGATGAAACCCACATAGTGTTTGGAAACTCAAGAAATATAGAAAACAATAAAGGATTACTCTAGAAAGTGAGTTTAGCAATTAAACACAATCCTCCTCTCACTTTGTAATCATGTAAAGAAACTAAACACTATGTGTCCAATTCCTAAACATCGATGTTCATTTGCTAAATATTTATATCCATCAACACTCTAATCATGTTTAGTATTTAAACATGTTTACAAAATGATTGTAAAAGAAAGTGTTTACAAAAGTGTTTGCTTGCCAACCACAGTTTTTGTAGTGAACATAGTTCACCTTAATGTATGAAGCTCGTTTGACTACGTGCATAATGTGGAGAAGACCTTTTGTAATCTTCAAGGGCATCTCAAATACTAGCAGAGAGCGTCCGAATTTGATAACTATCGGGAAAAGATGTTTTACAATAAAAAAATATAATACAAAAACGACTGAGCTTCTTGGTTAAACAACGGTAACTGGAGCTGTTAAATGCTGTTTATTTGCAGGTGATTAGAACAGATAAACCAAAACCAGACATTTGCTGGAAATTCTGACTTGTGAGAAAATTGCATGTCGAAACTCGAGCCTCCGAACGATCTTATCTCCATTGCGATATTATGGCAACGGATGCACACCCCCAAAAAAACCTTGAATAAAATCGTTACATTTCTGTGCATTTGAAATACTTATAATGTAAGCCCCCAGGCTGATATTTAGTCCAGTCCAAACTAGTAGCGTTATTTTACGATTGTGATTAAAAGACAGGGAAAGAAGACCTCCACTGCAAGAAACGAGTTAAATCATTGCAGTGTTTAACCTACCGTCAACTGTGGTAGATTTGACAGGTTGTTCTCATCTAATTAAGCAAATGGGCTTGAAGCAGCTTCGTATGGGATCTTTAATGCCAGATCTGAGCCACAGTGGGTTGATATGTCAATTCTAGAGTAGGCTCTCTAACCGGCTTTTTAGGTTTTCACTTTGATTATGATCGTCGATTTAACTTTCAGAGATTTGTTTCTTAACATGGATTATTTCGGGGGGTATTTAGCAAGGTACGTGTTCGTTCTTGCCATCATTTTAATGTTCCCCCTGATTCAGAATGGAAAATCGTTTCTTCACATTTTTATGTTTTATATTGTCCTGGCCACGTGGTAAACACACCCGGGGCCATCTCTCACCAGATCGTAGTATGGACCATAGTACCTCCTTCAGAGGGGGTGTCAGTCTTGTGATCCTACTGGAGGGGTTGAAAATTGGCGGGAAAACCCTGTGTGCTTGTGCACATTTACATAGGCTTGTGTACAAATGCACTATATACATTGGGATTATTCGATCACCCCTGTGACCAAAATGGAATGTCAAATGGGGTTATGTCTGTGGTTTTAACGGCTGTTTGGGGCCTGAGAGATACTCCAGACATGCCAGAGGTTAATCAGGGGTGAATGGGCTGGTTGTGAGGGTCGGGTGGCTCAAATTACATTGTGTAGAAACCACATTCCATACAGTCATTGGATAGTAAACATTAAAGGTGCGCGCTCCAGCAAGCTGTAGGTCTAATTTCGGTGTATCTTTTTAATGTTCCTTTCAGGTGTATCTTTTTAATGTTCCTTTTGTATTTCTAATTTTATATTTGTTTGCGTGCAATTAATCGTATTTTCTTTTGTAATTAGGTGTAGTTAATCCCTTGTACCCCTTTTATCCTTAATATACCCAGCATATAATCTGTAATAGGATCAATCACCTGTTTTTCTTTGGTATATTCTCTTTTTGGTTTTAAACAAATAATCAATCAAATTGACTGAGGGGTTATAGGTCTACAGACTACAGTATTTGTTTTGCTTTAGTTGCCCCTAGCCCATCTTGGTGAATTTTATAATTTTTTCTCTTTGTGTTTTCCTGGTTATTGATGTATAGGCCTATGTATTGCAGTCTTTGTCTATTGTATATTTGTATTCTTTTATTTGGCTGAATAAATAATAAATGTCCGAAACATGACAAGCCAAATATTTTTCCCTTGTACTTGTTTGCACCTGAACACTAATCTGAAACCTAGTGACAATTTTTCAATTCGTTTTTTTGAATATGATTTAGAGCCTCCTAGTGTGTTATCAAAATTTCCCCGTATAGCGGGACAACTTTGCAAAATATCCGAATTGAATGAAATTGATATTATTTACAAAACTTGTACAATTATAACTGAACAATAATGTTATTTATAACCATGGAAAAATAGCAACATAATAGTTTAGGAAATGTCTTTCATGAAATTAATTTTATTATAGAATTGTCAGTAATACCGGTAGTAGGTTTATACATGGTAAGGCTTAATTCTGCCCGTTACCAAGGGTAATAACTAAGGTGACCCCAGTTTATGATATGTTTTCTGTAAGATGTTCTGCTCGAGAGTAAATTCTCTGTCTCGGACCTATTATAACTCCCATAAAGTGAACATGTTATAGTCTCTTTCGAGACGCTATAGTGGATAGCCTCACGCCGGCGTCGTGTGCCGTTTGTTCCACAAAAGTGCGCCCTCACACGATATATTTTGAACAGCTTGCATTGCAAGTGTAACATTTCCTTCACTTCAAGTATTTCCCCATAGCCTATCCAAACATGTTGATCAGTGTGATAAGGTCAGCTGACAACAATTGACCAACCAACAGCTTTGCCCACTTGGTACTTGGTACCAAACATTCTTTTGGTCGGTATATATCCAATTAAAACACCTTTTAAAACACAGTGTAAGCGTTAGAGGGCGTTGTACTCACTTTCGGGGCAAATTTCATTTTTTGTTCCTGTTTTTGTTCCAATGTTTGTATTTTCTACCACAATGAGCCCTACAAGTACTTATGGCAGTTTTTTTTTTTGCATTTTTTATGCACAAAATGTTAAAGAAGTACCCCAGAACAACGACAATATTGTAGACTGCAGAAAAATGAAAATTAAAAGCAGTTTGATGCGCAAATGGAGGCCATTTTGGAGTTGGTCACGAGACTATGAACTGTAGTCTAATGTGGATACCTAGTGTGGCTACCTGGTTCCACGAGAGAAAACATGGTTTTACCAACGAAAATCAATTATTTTCATGTACTTACACACAATAACCAAGCTTTAACATTACTAAGGGAATAAATGTGTGCTCGAGAGGTTTTTATCACTCTGTTTAAGACCGCTTAGAGTCTGGGTGCTGATAATTACCCGAGCCGGAGGGTCGGGTAATTATCAGCACCCAGACTCTAAGCGGTCTTAAACAGAGTGATAAATACCGACCGAGCACATATTTATTCCCATTCATAAAAACCTTTTTGGTATAAAGAAATCAAATAATTCGTTCAAAAATCCTGATTTTGTTCAATAAGTTCACTTCGTGCTTTTTGAAACATCCCTCTAGCAAAATACTGGAGTGTTCAGCTGGCGAGTAAGATGTAAACAACCCTTTTATGGAGATTGACGCGCGCGTAGCATGTTCTGCGCGATGTCGCGCAGAACGCACCTGGGGCGCTGCGTGTTGAATTTAGAACTATAAAATTCTGACTCGCTGGTATAGTGTTCCGCATGCCTACGTGAGGATTGTGAACGATCAACCAATAAAATGGTAAGAGGCACCGGATTTTTAGGAGTCCACTTTTTATTGTGACACTGGAAAAGTGTTTAAGACCAGCTAGCCATGTCTTTATCATCCGTTTAAGACCGGCCACGTGACGGGCTCTCGACCAATAGGAATAGCTAAACTGTTTGAGGTATTTATGAATGTAGTTTTAAATTGCTTGCCATGCTAACCAAGGACATTCTCCGGAATTTGAGTACCAATATAATGAATTAGGGCAGTTTGGGTTACTGCACGTATTAACAGTCAGACAGCGCGAGGCCCTTGGTTATTTATATACATGGCGCGCGACGCACATATCGCCCTCTATAGTCAGACCAAGCCTGGGTATCAAAACTGTTTGACTAAACCTAAGTTGGACTTACGTATTAAGTAATTAATGAATTATTGTTACAATATTACACCGATACAAGTTTGGAAAAGTCACCAAATTTCATGCCGATCGGCAAAAGCGTTTTGGTGCTATTACAAGACGCTTGTGCTCCTTCACGGTCCTAATAGGGTTAATCAGGACCGTAATAATTGACCAAAACCTCATTGGGCTGGGCTTCAGAATCGGTCTTATATGCCTTCGATGATAAAGGCATGATATTTTGCATAGTTTTAGCTTATTCATGTTGTACAATACTAAGATGTTCAGCAAAAGGGCCTAATTTCGCAGCTTTGCTTTGTAAAAAAAAATACCCGCCATTTTCCCAAATTGCCAGCTTCAGCTGTTTAGGTGCCTTTGATATGGTCAATTAAGTCCACTGCAGCGAGAGGAGACCTGGTTAATCAGCGATGCACCACATTACATGGTTTAAAACCCTACATTCGTAGAAACAGCTTCAGGCATAAAAGAGTTAAATAAGACACATGGGATTTACTCACCACTTGGGATGATCTACGTTCATGTCTTCTCCGTGCTCGGTGTTAAAATTGATGTAGAAGCAGCAAAAAATATTGCAAAATGCAATGCCGGCAACGCCGGATATAAAATTATATTGCTGCTATCGGGGAGCCGCACCCAAAACTTGCAGAAAAAAGTGGAGTGTGCAATGCTCGCTGTAAATGCTGGTCGCAAAGCAGGAGCAGAACCAGGCAGATAGATGTCAACCCAAAGCAGAGTTGGAACGGAATCAACAATATTTTGGACCTAGCCCTACAAGAAAACCATTCGAAAACGCCCGGAATGTCAGCTATTCCTCTTAAACAAAGCGCGGTGGAACGCAAAACTCGCATGCTCGCTACGCCCATCGCATAGTTAAGTAAAATTCTAGGCGGCGCGCGCTGTAAAAAAAAGTTTAGTTGGCCGCGAGAGGGCGCTAGGCAAAAAGCATGATTGCAATGGCTGCTCACATGTAAAATGACACAAACACGAAGTTACAAAAGTTATGAAATGAATGCTGGAGTACATGGAGTAAGGAACCTGTCGGGTAAAAGTAAGTACTGAAATCCGACCTGGTTACAATGTGAAACTGGAAAATTGATTCAGACCAGCATGCCGGTCTTCATCAACCGTTTGAAACCGACCATGTGACGGGCTCTCGACCAATAGGAATGGGTGAATTATTTTTGAAAGCGTCTTGATGTTTGTAACAGCTCGTCAATTGAAGGGAGTGAAACAAATGCCACGCCTCTGACGGAGAGGGTAGCTCTCCCCTATGTTGCACAAGGGACAGGGACCCCCCCCCCCTCCCCGACGAAATGCAAAAATGTGTTGTATTTTAAGAGAGGAAAGAAACGGATGACAGCATAGCAGCACCTCAAATCCGGTACTTGTTCTAACCAATCCTGCTTTTAAGATAAAAAATGTCTGTGACTGAAAAACAAATAGACCACCTATTCTTAAATACCTATTAATTTTTTTACCATTGGAGTCCATTCTGAAAAACGTGCCGAAAACCTCATACAATTACATATAATTTATTCTAAAATGTAGACTAGATTCAAAACACTACCGTCTTCCAATATTGTTCATGTTTTCCCAAATTTCATACTGCCAGAAAAAAAATGGGAATTGAAAGAGAAACCAGCACGGTTCTAAATAGTGAAACTGGAGCTAGACAACTCAGAGTGCACACCATTAAACATTTTAATTAATTAAAATAGTTCATTTTAGTCAATGCTTCGATTGAATGAATAACTCTCTCAATCGTCTTGTCCCTCAATTCAGTCTGGTGGAGTAAATTTACATTTGAATAAAGTGATATTTCACTCTTGGCCAAAGTGCAGTAGCGCGATGGTCATTACCCATAACCCATTTCGACTCTTGTTTTTATTTACCCGTTGACTGTCATTTTGAACTCTTGCATGTTGTAGTTCTGGGTCGTGTTAGTGGCTGCTGTCGGGATAAGACAATCATACTGTTCGTTACCTGGACGGCAATCATCGTACAGATCGTCTGGCGGAAAAGCTTGTACTTAAAACAATAGATGATCGGGTTGGGGCAACAGTTGCATGCCGTCATTTTGGTTCCGATGACATTAACAGGTCCCTTGTCGTCCAAATCGATCCAACCAATGTTGAACATGAAGTAGGTGACCTGGCTGGGAGTCCAACAGACAACGAATGTCACAAAGACAATGACCAGACTTTCGAACATGTCCCTTCTTACCCTGAGAAGCTGATGCTGCTGATGCATCTGCTCCGCCCGACCCACCTCTGATGTCGTTATATGGTCCTGGTCAACGATGGTAGTTTTCAGGGACATGAATTTTGTTTAACGCTTCAGCGTCCTTGCGATGCGTATGTAACAGAAGAGCAAAATCACGGTGAGAAGGGAGAACCGGAGGCAGATGATAAGCGGGCCCATTACCTTGGAGGATTGGAAGTTTCGGAAGACACACGTATGGCCGTCGACGACGCTGTAAAGGAAGAACGAGTAGGATTTGATGAACGTGACAAGCAGCCACATGATTGCTATCGTTGCTGCTACTCCCTTGCCGGAATGAATCATCCGAAAGCGGAGGGGTTTAACGATGTTGATGTACCTGCCCAGAGTCAAGGCAAGGAGGTTGTAGGTGGACGCGACGAAGAGCAGAAAGAGGGTGACATGCCCGATACACACACGGCACAGCAGCTCGCCGCCGATCGTATGTGGTAAGGGAATGTTCAGCTGCAGAATCAGCAGCAGCGAACCCAGAAAGTCGATGATTGCTTGATGGCAGATAATCGCTATGGATGATGTGTGCATGAAGGGGACTCGCCAGATAACCGTGATGATAAGACCATTCCCCAAGACACCTACCACGCCAATGATGTGTTGCGCAGATGCGGTATATCAGTGAGATACCAGCCATGTTCTACAAGACACTATGTTGTTGATAAATCTGAACTTTACTTTTCAAACAGATCTATCTAAAAATGTACGATCAATTATTATTGCAATCTTACATTCTATAATAAATTTTCTTACGCAGTAGATTATGTTATACATGTATAACTGCAACCTGCAATATTAACTAAAAAAGGGTCAGTAAACTCGTTTTATGAATTAAAAAAACAAAATAATACGTTGTTGAGAGAGAGATAATTCCTACTTCGAACCATCCGGTAATCTGTTTTAATGAGGGTTTGCAACTAAGTGGGTCATTTTTATTTTGTTTAAGTAATTGCAAACAGCAAATTTGCTGTATGTAATTACCCTGCATTTCTACTTTTTTTCAGCCATCCGAGTGTTGGTATGCAAAGCAATCACATGTGCATTTCTGCCCCTCCAGTCCATTTTGTGATCCGAAATATATGGCTGCGTTCGATTACCTGACACGTGTAAGTAAAACTTACACGGAAACGATCGACTAGCTATCACGTGAAATTCGTGGCTGCTCCCGAAATTCGGCATGTAAATGTTTAGATGATTGAATATTCTATGACAGGACACCCTGCTTACTTACAAATTATACATGCCCTTTAATAAGGCCTTTGACCGCTAATTCCCTTCAAATATATTTTAACGGAAACGTAGATTTGCAGAGCATAGTAGGTTATTTCCAATAATTAATATTCGCAATGTCCGGTTCATTTCATATTTTCAGTAAGTCATTATACGAACAACGAGTTTGCTGTTATTAACCTGTCTTCCACTTTTTTAATCATCCGTGCGTTAGTATGCAAAACAACCCCAACATAATCGCTGGGATAAAAGAAAAGTCAAATAGAACCACTCCAGTATACCAGAAGTCCAATTCAATTCAAATGCAATTATGCTTCCATGCAAATGATTAGGAATGTGTAATTCAAAATGGAGATCGGCTGAGAAACGCACAAAAGAGGCAAACGATGCCAAACAGTGAAATTGACCGTCACAAATGGAAATTTTGGTTAATATATCTCGCTCTGGTGGCGATGCTGTGCCTATAAAAGAAAAAGAACTACAAGAAAAATTAGGTTTGAAATAGCGCCCTCTTCAGAGTACATGCCATATCTCGCATCAATTTGTTTTCGGTGTTTCTTGTGGTTTTTTTTTTTAATTTATTGATTGATTTATTTTTTGCCAGTAATGAATTTCGTCATGAACGGTAACAAGTTAAAAAGTCGAGGAGTCGGATCGAAGTGAAACGATCCAACTAAGTAGAAACCGCATCGAAAAGAAGCAAACCTCTAAACTTCACGATCATTATTATTATAAATCATATAATCAACCTCAAAATGTAAAAACAAGGGCACACAAATGCTAAAGAGTTTAATAGTAACCGATTGCCTAATAAGCTACTTCGCGAAAAGAAAACGTCGACGGTGGTAATAGTAATATATCAACATGTAAATATCAGAGATCATCAGACGCACTCTTCTTTCTTCATCAACAAATTATTAGTGGGAAAATGTCTTTAACACCCATTCCGCAGATCCCGGTCGCATATTCAAATTTTTAAGCAATGTATATGAAATATTTCCTGTTTTCTGAATCATATTTTGTCAGTGGCCAGCATGGAATACAACCTAGACAGATTATATTATGATAGAGTACCAAAATGTTATTCCAATATGACACGGTTTTTTTTTTTTTTGGCTGATCTATTATTACTGTGGCAATGACAAAAGCATGTGGTTTTCCACACTCACTTGTTTCTCTTCATTTTTTCGTACGCTGTGATTTATACGTCCTGTCGAGAATGAAAGTGACCCAGTGTGCCATCACGTACCGCCCTCCGTGCCCCTGACCTCGGGATAATAATATTAACGCAGCCAGACTGTATACACGTAAACATGTATTCGGATATGGCAAAGTTCCAATAAAGTTTAACACAAGAACAGATTCCCGTGACGCGTGCATATAGCTGGAACGTCATTCACCAATGGCGTCTGTGCTGTTCTCATGGCCGATGTTTCTCACTATAGCAATTTGCAAAGCAGGTAAGATTCACTTCATTGCGATATCCTATATTAAAAAAAATTATATTAAAACTGGAGGATACAGTAAGGGTTATACCCTAACTGTCCTGAATGTATTCAATAACCTTAACGGGTGCTTGGTTATTGTGCCGTACACCTTCCCGCAAACCTCCAAAATTGGGGAGGGCAGGTCGGGAGAGCGTCCGAAAGGGAAAAACTTCTTGGAGCAAGTGGCTGATTGTTTACTAGCGGTTGTTCACCGCTTGTCACGTGACAATTAATTATCCGGGAATTCAGAGCTCGTTAATTGGTCAAACGATTACAGGAAGGCTACCGAATGCCCCAGCCAGAAAACTGTGCCGATGAAATGTAATTATGCAATAATTATTGTGGGCTAGCCAGCGCACGTTCCCACGCTGAGCGCTGGAGATCACAAAGAGAGCGCATTCCTAACTTGTTACATTTCTAGACAGGCGCACATACCGCGCCTTCCCCATTGTATAGTAACGGGAATCCGGAGCTCGATCTACTCGGGGGGTACAACAAATTCCTAAAAGCCCGCCGGAATTAACCGGGAAAAATCGGTGTAGTTCCCAGACCAAAAGATTCTGACAATTCCCTTTGAATCTTAGGTCCGGTAGCCTCTGGTAATACATTGTATTACAATTTACGTCACGTGACTAAAACGGGAGGAATTCCTCCTTTTCCCAAAAATTTCCAAAGTTTGCCGAATTCGTTTCGTCGACAATCGGATAGCGTCCGAGTATGTCCGAATATAAATATAGGTTTAATAAACTGCTAATTGCTTATTAAATTGTTTTTTAACTGAGTTGATAATTAATATTAATTGCTTTCATTTAGAAAACTTGAAATTCAACGACGATTTTGTGCATCAAATATATACTCGGATCGTATATGGGCGAACTTTTTGCTGCGTCATGTACTATTTTGAATTTGACGACCGTTACTGAGATTTTCCAAAACTCGGTCTTCATTCGGCTCCGCCTGCTAACAGTGCTATTTGGGTGCCTAATTTTGAAGATTCCAGATCAACATAAGGCAATGTTATCTTACAGAAACATCAAACTGTATTATCATAACTGAATGATATCATACGAAGCAAGTGATTTACTTTAAAAATTGATCAGATCGAATATTAAAAGCTAAAAGTGATAAAGCGAAATCGGAAACGAAGCCGAGCTTTGGAAATGGGCCATCAATGTCGTCATGTTTATTTTTAGCCACGGAGGCTGCCTGACCTAAGATTCATCAGGAAGAGTCAGAATTGTTTGTCTGGGAACCAGACTAAAATCGGTGATGTATGGCCGAGCTGGTGCTAGTCTGGTTCCCAGTCCAAAAGATTCTGACTATTCCTGATGAATCTTAGGTCAGGCAGCGTATTTTTTTTCCTAGGAGGGTTAGGGGCAATGTCATGAATAATTCAGTTTTTCCTTTGAATCATTGCAAGACTTAGGTTCTCGTTCTATTTTCCCTTTAATTTAAAATTATCTCAGTGATAAATTTGGAGAAGAAAAATAGCTGATGAAAATGAGCAGCGACGACGTGAATTCGAACCAGTGATCTTTGTATCCATAAGCTCATCTCGCTATCCACTAGGCTACTGTGTGGTAGCTCGACGACACCCGTTCTTTTAAATGCTTTAATGTATTGTAACTAGTTGAGTAACTAACAACAATGCTGTTGATGTCATTGTTCGTTCTCATGTATAAACATAATGTTCCCATCGTAACTACTGAATTATTCATGACATTGCCCCTAACCCCCCTTAGAATAAAAATTACGCGGTCAGGCAGCCTCCGTGGCTAAAAATAATAATGACAACATTGATGGCCCTTTTTTTCAAAGCTCGGCTTCGTTTCCGAATTCGCTTTATCACTTATAGCTCTTAATGTTCTGATCAAATTTTTAAATAAATCACTTGCTTCGTAATATCATACAGTTATAATAAACAGTTTGATATCTCTATAAGATAACATTGACTAATGTTGATCTGGAATCTTCAAAATTAGGCACCCAAATAGCACTGTTAGCAGGCGGAGCCGAATGAAGACCGAGTTTTGGAAAATCTCGGTAACGGTCGTCAAATTCAAAATTGTACATGACGCAGCAAAAGTTCGCCCATACGATCCGAGTATATTTGATGCACAAAATCGTCGTTGAATTTCAAGTTTTCTAAATGAAAGCAATGAATATTAATTATCGACTCATTAGAGGGAATATACATCATTTGCTTTTGCTGTAATTTTCAGAAATGGATGGAATTGGGGGGTTGGAAATATATAGCAAATATAGTTACACTGACTTTTTTGAGGTTTTGGGTTCGAAAATGCTATACAAACCAAAAAAAACCAATCATTTTCCTGTAGTCTGGTTCCCTGACTCCATTTAAGAAGAAACAGGGCAGTTTACATGTATTGGGGAATTGTAAGGTAAGGGAACCAGTCTAGCTGGCTTGTACCCGTTCATAGTTGTGTAATCGATTGCAATCAAGTGCGATGGTCAACTGGGGCCAGTATTGGAGAAAAAGCCAGTTTTTTTCAAACGCCGATCGGCCGATCAGCGTTGGAAGTTTATACAAAAATACCACTTTTCTTGAAAATGACAGTATACCAGGTGCCATGATTTTACAGTATGCTTTTCACTGTCATTTACTAGCAGTCCAGCAAGGTATTTCAAAATGATTGGGTAGTTTTATTTTTTGATGTTTGCAAATGTTGTATTTTCCCTTTAAAGAAACAAATAAGTAATTAGCAGTTAATTAAACTTATATTATATTCGAAAATACTCGGGCTCTATACGATTGTCGACGAAACAAATTCGGCAAACTTCTGAAATTTTCGGAAAAAGGAGGAATTCCTCCCGTTTCATTCACCTGACGTAAATTGTAATGTATTACAATGTATTACCGGAAGCTACCTGACCTAAGAATCATCAGGAATAGTCAGAGTCTTTTGGTCTTGGAACCAGACTAAGCTAATGCTTGACCGGGACCAGCGTTGAGGGCGCCGTCATGACCTCATAACGTCTACGCTCATGAAAATAGTGCTAGGCCCTACGTGGAAGCGCCACTCGGTGCTTACATGGATACAACTGGTGTGGCCTCCCATTTGGGGCGCCCCCAGGCTGGATTTGCCCATATACCGGGGGCGGGAAACCGTCCGAGCACGCATCAGGCGGCACAACCGGGTGTGGATCTCCCCCAGCAGTACTTTCGTCCCCACTATCGCAGTACGGTGAGTCCTGACCTCCATTCGGAGCAGGCCCGCACTGCACGACTCTTTGGGACGGAGCCAGTTGACTTGCTCCGCACACAAGCCAGTGGGGCGTAACCGACAGAGTTGCTCCACACGGGAATCCATGGAGCGGGGCGGACAGAGTTGCTCCGCACGGGAGTTTAGGGGCGGACCCGACAGAGTTGCTCCGCACACGATTCAATGGAGTGGAACCCGTGGAGTTGCTCCGCACGGGAATTTATGGGGCGGAGCCGACAGAGTTGCTCCGCACACGAGTCAATGGAGTGGAACCCGTGGAGTTGCTTTGCACACGAGTCAATGGACGGGAGTCTGTAGAGTTTCTCCACACACGAGTCAATGAGGCGGAGCCGACAGAGTTGCTCCGCACGGGAGTCTATGGGGCAGAGCCGGCAGAGTTGCTCCGCGCACGAGTCAATGGAGTGGAGCCCGTGGAGTTGTTCGGCAGCAGTTGTTGTGGAGCAATGGGGCAGAGCTGCTCCGCTTACAAGCCAGTGGGGCAGAGCCGGCACGGTTGCTCCGCACACAAGCCAACGGAGCGAAACCGACCCGGCTACTCGGCCGTACAACACTGCAGTTGGGAGATCCCCTGGGACGTCACCACCCGGTGCTCCCAGGGGGGCCGACCCGGTTTCTGCCGATGTTTGGGCGGCCCCTAAACAGGCGGGGGGCGCGCTCTCCAAGTGCCTGTCAAGCGGGGGACTACAACGCCTGATCACTTCGGGCCGGGGGTCGGAGATCACTGATGCTCCCCAACAAGTTTGACGGGACCTCGTCATGGTCGGATTACTTGATCCGTTTCGAGAGCGTTACAGCAGTCAATCAGTGGGGTGAGGCGGAGAACGCGATGTTCCTTGCATCTCACCTAAAGGACACGGCTCAGGAGGCATTGGCGGATATGGTACCGGAAACGCGGAAGGAATATTCCTCCATTTTGGAACACTTCAAGCAGCGGTTCGGGATGACAGCACAGATTCCGCTACATCGGGCTCAGTTGTCTATGCGTACGAGGGGCCGAGACGAGTCACTCAGTAGCCTAGGACAATCCATCCGACGTTTGGTGTTGAAGAGCTACCCGAAGCTGCCCACACTGGCCCGTGAGGATTTGGCGGTTAAGGCTTTCCGCAATGCCCTGCGAGAGGAACAGCTGCAGCGTCACATCTTCTCCAGGAAAGCGACGACTTTGACCGAAGCAGTCACTCTGGCGACCGAAATGGAAGCATTTCTCGAGTCGCAAGCGCAAAATAAAAAAGGGAAACCGATGGCTATGGCCTCCTCCAACCCCTGCCGAGGAACCAAGATCGGCTGCCCGGGCCGTGTACACACAAGGTGCGCGTGCCCGGGTGGAGTGCTATGGGTGCCACGAATTTGGACACGTCAGGCGGTACTGCCTTCATCAGAAACGGCAGTCTGCCTCCTTCCAGCCACGACCACAGACAGAGGAAATACCAAAACTTCCTGTTCCGGAGCCGGCTGTTCGGGCCAGGCCGGCCTCGGGTGGGACGTCTCAGGCGAATTACGTGGCGGGGAGGATCGCGGGGAAACCAGTGCGTTGCCTCCTAGACACCGGAGCAACAGTGAGTCTGATCTCGGAGCGAATCTACAATGCCTGGCCCAGTACCGAGTGACCGAACCTCCTTTGTCTTACAAGTGGGGGATCTGCGCGCAAACCACACCTTTACTGTGGCCGATATCGAGCCAGACATTATACTCGGAATTGATTTCTTTTCGAAGTATCAATGCGAGTGGCGATGGGGAGACAACGCCGTCAATAACGGGAAGGCGGTCCCCTTGGGAGGTGTTAGGAGACAAGCCCATGGTGGCGCGAGTGCAGGTAACAGAGAACATGAAAGTACGGGCTGGTCACGAGCCGATCCTCACTGAAGAGGTAAAGACCGAACCCCGGATGGGTGTCGGAATGGTGTACCCCAGCTTGGAGGATACGGATCATTACCGGGTCCCGGTCGCTACCGGCCTGGTTGACACAAACAATGGAACCGTGCCGGCTCGGGTTTTTAACCCGACGACCGACCCTGTAACGGTCTACAAAGGTAGCCACTTGGCTCTCTTCTCACCGATGGAGGGTCTGGACGTGATTGAGCTGGAGGACGGGCAACAAAGATCTGCCGTCAACCACCTCCCTTTGGGTGACACCGGACAGAGGACGGATGCCCAGAGTGAGGTACCGCTTCATTTGCAAGACCTCTACGAGCGAGGAGCCACGAACCTTGACCGTGTCTAACGTTCCCGGCTGGCTGAATTGCTGACGGCGTTCGCTGGAGCATTCACCGGCCATGACGGCAAACTTGGTCAGACAGAACTGACCCGACACACAATAAATACCGGGACAGCAACGCCTATACGTCAACCACCGAGGAGATTGCCGATACATAAGCGGCAAGAGGCCGACCGACAGGTAACACAGATGCTGCAGGACAGCGTGGTCGAGCCCTCCCACAGCCCTTGGTCATCCCCGGTGGTACTGGTCCGGAAGAAGGATGGGTCTGTGCGGGTCTGCGTCGACTACCGGAAAGTCAACGAGGTGACAATGAAAGACGCGTACCCCATCCCCAGAATCGAGGACAACCTTGACGCTTTGAGTGGGGCAAGGTGGTTCAGCACCCTTGATCTGGCCAGTGGCTACTGGCAAGTCGGCATGGACAAGAATGACCGGGAGAAGACTGCTTTTGGGATGCAGGACGGCCTGTACCAGTTCACCGTGATGCCCTTTGGCCTTTGCAACGCTTCTGCGACATTTGAGCGTCTGATGGAACAAGTATTGAGGGAGCTGCAGTGGCAGGTGGCGGTAGTCTACGTGGATGACGTGATCGTGTGGGGGGCAGACTTCGAGGAACACCACAAGCGGCTGACCACTGTCCTGGAGCGATTCCGAGCCACCGGCCTGAAGCTCAAGCCGCAGAAATGTGATCTCTTCAGGACGGAGGTGTCCTTCTTGGGTCACCTCGTGTCGGCCGAGGGAGTAAGGATGGATCCGGAAAAGGTCGCGGCGATCAGGAACTGGCCGCATCCAGCAAACCTGACCCAAGTGCGGAGTTTTCTGGGTCTCGCGACCTACTACAGGCGCTTCATTGCAAACTTCGCCGAGATTGCTCGTACCCTCTATGCCCTTACCACCAAGAACCAAAAGGCGTTCTCCCGGTCAAGTGCTTGCCAGTCAGCGCTGGAGCACCTCAAGGACGCATTGACCACAACACCCGTGTTGTGTTATCCGAATACAACACATCGTTACGTCCTGGACACAGATGCCAGCTACTTCACCATCGGAGCAGTGCTGTCGCAGGAGGGAGACGATGGTGAACGAGTGGTTGCCTATGGCAGCCGCACCCTGTCTAAGGCCGAACGCAACTACTGTACCACTCGGAGAGAGTTGCTGGCCGTGGTCCATTTCGTTCACTATTTCAAACTTTACCTTCTTGGTAAACGGTTCCTGCTCAGAACGGATCACGGGTCGCTGCGATGGCTGTTAAACTTCCGCGAACAGGAGGGGCAGACGGCCAGGTGGATTCAGAGGCTGGAGTGCTACGAGTTCGATGTGGAACATCGGGCGGGTAGGAAGCACACAAACGCCAACGCCGTCTCTAGAATCCCGTGTGGCCAGTATGGGCGATCCAAGGAAGCAAGTCAGAAATGCTTTACTAAAGAAGGCCCCCTTGCTCAGCGGGACTCCTGGAAGCCTGGGACCAAGAGGAACTCAAACAGGAACAACGGAGTGACCCTTAACTGTACAGGATCGTGCAGCGGCTGGGGGACGGGGTCCCCAAACCCAGTTGGCGGGACGTCTCGGCGCTGGGTGAAGGCCCCAAGTACTCGTGGGCTAAGTGGGAGACACTGCGGCCGTCCCAATGTGTATTGCAGGTGAAGTGGGAGCAGCCCAATGGCGAACCTTCGGTATGGAAGGTCGTGGTACCACGAGCGAAAGTAGACGACTTCTTGCGACTAACGCATGACATTAGGACTTCAGGACATTTGGGGATCACCCGGACCATCGCACGGCTGAGACAGGCTCCGGTTTTCTGGAGGGGGATGCGACGCCAGGCAGAAGAGTGGTGTCAAAAGTGCCACAAGTGTGGGTCCAAGAAGTCACCTCCTCGACCTCTCAAGGTCCCAATTCAACAGTACCTGGTAGGGGCTCCGATAGAGCGCCTCGCGATCGACCTCACGGGTCGACTCCCGAGGACGAGGACAGGGAATTCTAGCATCATGGTGGTGTCCGACTACTTTACGAAGTGGGTGGAGGCGTTTCCGATCCCGGACCAGACTGCTCAGACGGTCGGCAGAGTCCTCGTCGGACAGGTCATCACCCGGTTTGGAGCATCACCCGGTTTGGAGATCCACACGGATCAAGGGAGGGAGTTCGAAGCCGAGCTCTTCCAGGGCACCTGCAAGCTGCTCGGCGTCCAAAAGACCCGCACCACGCCGTTCCACCCCCAGTCCGACGGGATGGTGGAGCGGTTCAACCGCACAGTCAAGACGATGCTGAGCCTGTTCATGAGAACCAGGATGATTGGGACGAACACCTACCGTACGCGATGATGGCGTACCGCTCCTCCCAGCACGACAGCACAAAATTCACGCCCAACGTGCTGATGTTCGGCCGAGAAGTGCGACTTCTGTTGGACCTGGTGGTGGGCCAGCCGGAGAAACCAAAGGCAGGCGCAGCAAGGCAAGAATATGTGTAGGGGTTGAGGACAAAGATAGAGCGCGCCCACGAGTTTGCCCGTCATCATCTGCGGTAGAGCCAGACATATCAAAAGCGACATTACGATCGTCGAGCAGAATGTGCCAGCTATTAGCCTGGCCAATCTGTGTGGTTGAATACCCCCTCCAAGAATGTGGGTCGCGCGCCTAAGTTGCATTGCTGGAGGGACGGGCCCTTCGTGGTGACGCAACGGATGGACGACGTCACGTTTCGTATCCAGAAATCCCCTCAAGCCAAAGCCAAGGTAGTCCATTCCAACCGGCTCAAGCCATATCTGGGCGACGCCCAAGTGGACTGGTTGAGGCACAGAGCGCAGCACCCACCAAAGGGGAGGGGGGGGGCAATCGAGCCGCGGGGGGGGGGGGGGACCGCCACCAACCAAAGAGAGGCGAGTGATGCTACAACCGAGTCCGTCAACTGGCACTACCAGTGAGGACCCGCCAGCCGAGGTGGGTGGTCCGTTAACCGAGGAGGAGCCACCACCAGTTCCGACGGGGAAGGGGACACTGCCGTCGGAGGCGACGACGGCTGCTGCTCCTGATGGGCTAGGCAGCGAGGACGTGGGATCCAGTGCAGAATTGGCCGAGCCCGAAGGGGGACAGCCATCTCCCCCACCATCGGCGCTGGTCCCTGGGAGAGTCACCCGGAGTGGCCGGAAGATTGTCCGACCAGGCCGTTACTGCCAACAATTAACCAAATGTCTTTCTGTTTCTTCTACCTGCAGGATGGACCCGGCCCCGATACATTGCCCGCACTGCGCCAAGAGGTTTGGCAGGAAGGAGAAATTGCGGAGGCACGTAAACACCGCGTGTGTGGCGCTCCACGCGGAGCGCCCATACCCCCGCGAGAGAGGGTGCAGAGTCCGGTTATTAAGGGCCGACGTCCGCGCCAGACACCGTCGTTACTGCCAGGGGCACATCGTGGCCGTGGTGATGGCGGAGGCCGATGCGTTAGAGGTGCATGCCAGTGACGACGACATGGACCAGGTCCCGTTCCCGCCTCATCCCTCCCGGCAGGTGACCCCGGACCTACCTCCATGCGGACGGTGTGGTCCGATAGGTCGGTCCCCGTCGCCGCCTTCCCTCAGACGACAGGGAAGTCCAGTGTCTTCAGGGAGGCCGGGGGCCGCGACCACCCGGAGCGGTCCTCCCGGCCTTCCCGCCCTGAGCAGGGCAGGTCGCCCGGTCGGCGAAGCCGGGACCGAGCCGAGCGACCCCGCCAGCCATCACCCCAGCAGAATCCCGACCAGCGATTCCCATGGAGCCGTGCACAGGGCAGGCGTTGTCACTTCGGCAGAGCGGCAGAGGCCAGCCCCGATCGCCCCAGCCGCCACGGGCAGAGGGCGGAAAATGACAGAGCCCCCGATGGCCCCGAGGTTCCGGCCCTGCCGTGGCATGGACAGCGGAGGGTTCTGCCGGTCGGGTCTCGGGTGAATCTTCCGGACGGGACCTGGTTACGACTAGAGACGGCCGGCGCCCTCCAACAGGACAACACAACCAGGGAGGCCGCCACGCACATGGTGGAACTCCTCTGCAAGCACGCACGAGACGAATGGCGACTGGAGAGGACATTCCATGGAGTGGACGAGAACGGTCACCGGCTGATGCGACCACGAGTGGTCCACTCCTACGAAGTGCCTGGGCGTCTCCTCCAGACGTACCAGGGACAGCAGTACGCCCAGCACTTCGTGGACCCCTCCGTGTCCGCCCAACTTACACTGGGAGGAATGCTAGCCCCCTGGAGCGCCTCCGCCCCCGCGCTACCCTGCTGGCGTCCCTCAGGGGTTCTGGAAGCAACTGTTCCGGCAAACAGAAGTTCAGCACGGGCCGCCAACCACCAACTAGACCTTTGACGTTTTGATTTCTTGTTCTTCGCTTGTATTTCTTTTTGTTGTTGCCTTGATTGCGGCAGCATTTTTTTGTTGTTGTTGTGTCATGCGCCTCCGGGCCGGGTCTTCCTGGTTGCCCGGTTACGGATGCCAGCGCTCTAATTGGGGACAAACAAGGTCTTCGAGGGGGGCGGTGTGGCTTCCGTGCCAGTAGGCCGCCAGAGGGCACCAGCGCGGTCCCACGGTGGAGCCGCGCAGTGGAGCCCCTGGTGGCCAGCCGGGGAGACCCGTTCTTCCGGGCGGCGCATGCGCAGTTGTGTTGTTGGGGCCTCTTTGTTTGGGATAATGGTTGTGTTTGACAGTGTAATTTCCGTACAGAATAAACAGCCTAGAGCCAGCAGAAACGTTAATACCTGTGTGATAGTTCTCCTTTTGTGTGTGTGTGACGAATCCCAGAATCGTTCAACGCTACAATACTGTGTAAGGAACTGGGTCATTTTAATCATCTGATATCAATAATCATGCTTGGATTCAAGTACTCCTTTTCTGTACTTCAACTTTGGAGGAGCATTAAATCCTTTTAAAGAAAATTGCACAGTAATGGCGCCTGACTACCTTTTCCATTCTCCAAAATCCTCCAAATTTTAAAACCTGCTGGTTTATTCTGATGAGTCTCAGAGAGTTAGAAATGCGAGTAAACATGTACATAGTCTAATTCTTTCTCTTGTTTTTTTTTGACCCACAGAAAGATCAAAGATAAACCGCATCCTTTTCTCCTGAGTTCCGAGGAAACCTCTGCAATTCAGTTTGCAACATCTGATCTGTGCATTCATCATCGTCATCTGCTTCCATATCGGATCCTAAATTTGTTTTGCCTTGAATTTCTATATTTGTTTTAAAACTACAAACCTGCCAATAAAAAAAAAAAACTATGGAGAAATTATTACCAGTGAGGAGGCTTGTTCACAGGACCTGGGTGATATTAGTGCTTGAATACCTGGTGTGCTATGCAAGGGTCATTACAGCAACGTCGGGCATGTTTCAGGACCAAGTCCCGAAGTTTGTAACACCAGAAAGTTATTACACAGGTAAGTCACATTTAGCATTGTCCTCGTATTTATTTGTCGTGTGGGTTCGTTGACACACACCATGTAGATGATTCAATTGCAATTCATGGTTTGGTTACGTACGTACATGACTGACTAAACAAAACTTTGAAACCTAACCTTGGTCAACTCTAAGAAAATAATCTCAAACTTAATACCAAATTTTGGAAATTCAATATATATTTTTAAAAAAGACTTAAAAAAAAAACTCCCGGGAAAGTCATGCATTTTTATATTGAAAGTGAAAAGCAAACAAATGTGTTAAAGTCGGTGTACAATGTATGTGTAATTTTTACCTAGCAAATTTCCCTGGTTACTGGAAACTTTTTGATGGTCCAAAGAATTCATGTATAGTTTCATTTTACTCGAGAGTTGTGTTTCATTTGTGTTGGGTCTAGTGAATAACTGTCCGTTTACCTGGTGGGGTCGTACAACACAAAAGTGCAGCAGACTGCAAGATAATCCCCAACAATGCCACTTTCTATCTGACTACCTCTCCCATAATAACGTTTCAGGGCTTCTAATCTCCACTTCCATTGATAAGACTTACCTGTCTTCGATAAAAGAAGCGGGGACACAATGAGAACCATTCCCAGGTGCGGCAAGGGCGGATCCAAAACACAATTTTTGGGGGGGCCAAAAAAAATTTGGGTCCCCCCAAAAGTGGGTCAAAAAAATTACGGCGTGGGGTTCGGGGCCCGCTTAAGACCCAGAAATTGTTTTGGATTCTAGATGCTCTGTGGTGGGATCTGAGGCAATTTCTGATCACTTTAACCAATGTTTTTTGAGGAAAAGATGGTGATGTACTCATTGCCTGCCTTTATTGCGATGTCACATAAAAAAAAAAATGGTTTGGTTTTTTTTTTTTTGGGGGGGGGAGGGCATGGCCCCCTTTGCCCCCCCCCCTGGATCCGCCCTTGGGGTGCGGAAGGTCATTGGAAGACGATTCTCCCCCATTTTGAGTACGTAATGTTCAAGGCACAAGTGGCAATGATCGTGTTTCTACAGGAACGGTATTTTTCTGGACACTTGAGACGGAAACAACAAAGATTACACTACTTATTTTCTTCACATGCTAGGATCCTTTTCCATCGTATGTTACCATCTTATTTTTTGAAAGGGCAACTTCTAAGGGTATTATTTATATATCAGTGTGGATTGTTTGAAAATTGTTTTGGAGCTGGATGTAGAGATCTCTGATAAAATAAGGACCTCACACACAGGGAGGTTCAAGTAACAAGATTTTTCTTGATGTGATGGGGACCAATAAGTTGTGAAAAAAGGGCAACATGCGTCTTCGAATTTTTGTAAAACAAATTTATCGCAAGTGTGGACACAATCGTTAAACGCGCACAAAGGTATCCCCGCTGCTATCTGATAGTATTCTAACTTGCTTCAAAAACATCTTCACAATAACCCGAGCCAAAATATATTGACCTATGCGATTGAACAAATCTCGTTCACTCTCTGCATGTTTTTCCTAAAGGCTTAACGTACCAAACACCACAAATATAATCCCTTATTGGCTATGGGTATGAGTAATCCTGTAGTGAATTTCTGACGAACACACTTAATCTCCAAATCATGGTCGTACATTTAAAGAACAAGATTTACACACATAATTTTGTTTTTAAACCTGTAAGCATACTCGTTGAACATTGTGGCTGTAATATTTTGATAACAAGATTCAGCACATTTGATAAGCCATGAAATTAAGTTTAAAAAGTACTAACATATCAGACAGCCCTAACCACAGGCTGGCACATTTCTTCATAATTTCGTCGAATGCTCAAAGAGTTTTTCAAGTGAGTGGCAGACTAAATAAACAGAGCGCGCCCAACCCGCTAGACTGACTGTCAATTCCTTTGCACAGTGCAGTATTCCGAAATTCTTAGCTGCCCTGTGGTAATACAGAACATAGAATTGGAGCTGCGATAATAACGTAAATTTTCATTTGATACTTTTTTTTAAGTTGATGTTCCATTTAAAACTTAACCCTAACCTTACTGACTCCCTCAAAATCCATCCCCATATTTTGGGGGATGTTGGCAGATAAGCCATGTGTACCAAGTAATCAAAATCCACCATCACCAGAGGTGGATTTCAATTCCATGGATTTGGTCCTGAAGCATTTTGTGAAGCAGAGTGAATGATGGATTCTGATGAACATGGTCTTCTGAGTAAACTAAGCGGGGAATTTAGGGTCAAGGGTGGGGGGGGGGGTGAACGAACATCGTTATCTAGGTACAATTGTTAGCTGGGCCCCTTTTTTAAAATGTTACGTGTGATTTATATGTTACCCACACATTGTGATATTAGGCCTACCCACACGTTGCCTGTTGTTTTTCTGACCACAAAAAAGGTCAATAAAAAGTGTCAATAAAAAAAAAATCTTTGTAGCTGTGGGGGATTTATCAAGAACTTGAATTGTAAAGAATGATTTATGCGTGGATTTTTCCACCAAAATCTCATGACAAACCACCAGGATATGAGATAAGTAATAAGTAGTTGAGGATAATGCTCCAAATATGTACAAATATTTGTTGGGGGTAGAGGCTACCAAAAACTACCTTCCAAGTAAAAACCACCATGCAAATTTGCTCAAGATAACACAATATTTGTGATGGACAGAAAGTCATCCATTTTACAAACAGTTCTTGTGTTTTTACACTCCCACGAAGGACAATGCATAAACTTGGAGTTCATAGAAAAGACTACTTACAAAAATTGAACAGTACTACAGAAGTTGTATTTATTATGCTAATTAAAATATATGTACATGTACCCAACCTTGATCCTGTCAGCCATTTATGTTTTGACCTTTTCATGTGACAACTGTCTATGACTCAAGGTTTACCCAAATTTAGAACAAATTCTCCACTTTTTAAATGCTGAATGCTTGAATTAATTACCGACTTCAAGTTCAGGATAGTGGTTTCATTCAGCTGGACAAACAAGATATAAGCTTCAAAATTTAAATGGCACTCAATTAATGTTTTATTCAATTTGATCAATAAGATACATTCCCAAAAATTATAAATTCCCTCAGTAAATCATTCTCATATACCTGATATGTAGATCTCAGTTGACACAAAATGTCATTAGTTCACTGGATTTGAGGTAAAGTTCATGTGTACAACCAGTTCTGAACTGTTTTATACAAAAGTTTCTCCAAAATACATGCAACTTTGCCATCGATGGCAATAGCTAGCGCATGCACCAATAGAAGCAACCATATAGTGTGTGCCAGACATTTGGGTTACTGCCAGCGCAACTTTGCCATCGATGGCAATAGCTAGCGCATGCACCAATAGAAGAAACAGTATAGTGTGTGCCAGACATGTGGGTTACTGCCAGCCATACATGTAACCATGCGTGTACCATACATGTACTTTGGACACCGCTTTTCTGCCTTTAATTCTTAGGTTAACTACTGTAAAATTTTGTACGAGGTAAATGTGTATAAAATACATTGTACTAATGCAGACCCTGCCCTTTGTAATCTGTCCAGCCACAAATTCTAGAGTCCTGCACATAACAGACTGATAACACCTGGCCAACAATGGAGGATGAATCCCCTTATTAGTTGTGCACTGTGAACCTTCCCATTGTCAGGAATGAGTTCAAGCACATTCCTTTGGCATACCGCAGGCAACTTGATGATAACATTATGGTGGGGAACTCCAAAGATCACACAATTTGAAGAAACGGGGGAATCTGAACATTTTTGTTTCTATATGTATGCGACAAACATTGGACATTCTTGGTATTTTTCAGTTGATTTTTTTTTTCAAATACAATCATTTAAAATGATTTAAGTCTAAGGACAGTGTAGGCTACTTTAAATTTAAACAAACAAAACATCCATTATTAACCCTAACTCCTTACTGTCTTTTACTGTACCAAGTCCGCCAAAATACATCAATCACACTGCTTCCAATGCATGCTTTGCTTTGGGCCTCTAGGCCCAAGTCCATCATACTCCTCAATATTTAGTCAAACCAGGCCTGCAGGACCAACAAGTCCCCCAAAATTCATCAAAATGGGGGATGGATTTTGACGAAGTTGGAGAGGTTAGGGTTAATTGCTTTCCGTTGACAACATTGTACATGTTTAACATGCATTCATAAATACCTCAGACACTTTAGCCTATTCCTATTGGTCGAGAGCCCGTCACGTGGCCGGTCTTAAACGGATGATAAAGACATGGCTAGCTGGTCTTAAACACTTTTCCAGTGTCACAATAAAATGTGGACTCCGAAAAATCCAGTGCCTCTTATCGTTTCATTGGTTGAACGTTCACAATTCTCACATAGGCATGCGCAACACTACCAGGGAGTCAGAATTTTATAGTTCTAAATTCAAAACGCAACGCGCCAGGTGCGTTCTGCGCGACATCGCGCAGAACATGATACGCGCGCGTCAATCTCCATAAAAGGGTTGTTTACCTATTACTCGCCAGCTGAACACTCCATTATTTTGCAAGAGGGATGTTTCAAAAAGCATAAAGTGAATTTGTGGAACAAAATCGGGATGTTTTGAACGAATTATATGATTTTTTTTACCGGAGAGGTATTTATGAATGGGAATAAATGTGTGCTCCGTCGGTATTTATCACTCTGTTTAAGACCACTTAGAGTCTGGGTGCTGATAATTACCCTCGCCTCCGGCTCGGGTAATTATCAGCACCCAGACTGTAAGTGGTCTTAACCCTAAAGGGGCCGGGGGGGGCGGAATCCGCAACATTTTCCGTGATAGCCTCTAAAAAAATTGTTTCGCGACCCGAGCTGTTATGACTTTTTAGCCTCAAGCTTTGCGCCTCTTTTGATACCAAAAACATAAAAATCGGACCACATGTTGCCGCGAAGCGAAATATTTTCCGGCGCTACGCGCCGTGAAAACTGAATTTTCGCATACACATCGTGTACACAGAGCAGAATTGCCATTCGTACATATGAATAATTAATTAGCCATAATTCTAAAACCCTTTGACCTATAGTCATGAGATTTCTTGGGTATGTTTAGGAAGAGTTACTCTATGCATGTGCCGAGTTTCAAAATTTTTCCTCACTCGATGGCCGAGATCTTGGGGGGGGGCGGAATCCCCCCCCCCCCCCGGCTGAGAGATGGTCAAAATAACCAGGCCCCTTTTGGGATAAACAGAGTGATAAAAACCTTCAGAGCACATATTTATTCCCTTATTCATTCAACACATACATCTATACATGTTCTTACACTGAAGGACCACTAACTCTCAAAAACACTTTTGAAAGGACCTTTCTGAATCTCAAAAACCTGCTAGTCTGCTTCTCCATAGGATAGTATCCCGATGGTACATGTATGAATTCCTTGTATTTCAAACTTTCAACTCATCCCAAATGTTGTCGATGATTTAAAAAGAACTGCACGCGTAAGGATCGAGAAAAGCCAAGAAAATAAATGCACTCATGTGGACCTGGCGACTTCAGTTTTCAAGTCAGACAGAGTTCCATGCTGTACAAAGTTAACATTAGGCTTTTCATTAAAGTTCTTCTTGGAGAAATTCCCATATACCCAGGGACTTCTATTTTCCGCCAAAGGGGAAGAGTGAATGACCCATGAAGTGTCAGATTTGATCTTCACTTCCATTCAAACAGGATCCAAACAAGTCAGGCAGAAAAGTCCCTTTCAGCATTTAGCAGGTTCATGTTACAATGCCTGGGTCAGCTGTCCCATCAGCACACTACACACCCCGTCAGCATATGAGCCGTCTGTATTGGACGTATACATAGCGTACTTGCAGCGCAGATGCAACGCACGCTGAACGGCGAGCGGCGAAAATGCGGCGGGAATACGCTCAGAAGTGCGTCAAACATGCGGTCGGCATAAGTCGGATGCGTCCGGAATACGCTCGGCATGCGCACTGCATACTGACCTATTCGCAGCCCAAATAATAATGTTGTGTACTGCATACGCAACTCATACGCATCTCATACGCAATGGATGCGCTGAATTCGTTACTTGTACGCTAGATGTGCGTCGCACCTATGTCAAAGTGATCAAAACATTTCAACGTTAATTGAGCGTACGGCTGCGTATTGAACACTTTTGATAAGGAAGTCATAAGGAATTAGGATATGCAAAGGTGAGACAGAATGCGCGCTGATAATGGCTCGAGCCGAACCTGCCAAGCACATAATTATTCCCTTGTTGTCAAAGAAGCCACATGACTGTCTATATGCTGTGGAATCGTGGTGGATCGTCGCGTCTTGGGTGACATGAGCATGGTTGATATTATTTTGCATCGGGATGCTGCTTGTTTCAAGAGAATCACACGATTTCTCAGTTTTGTGTCCTGAGTATTATTTTTCTGCTTGATGCCGACGGTTCCGTCGTGGTGCAAGCAAACCGCAGGTCGACCTGAGGCCGGCTTAAGGGGACTCAAGAAAGTTTCATCTGAAGATCAGATCCGAAACTGCGCTATAGAGCAAGTTCAATCGAGGACCATTCGTCAACTAGTGGTTAATACGTACAATGTAGCAACGTGCAAACATCTCTGGTCAAACGATGGTCAAAACATCATGAAACTCTCTTTGCCCAGGCTCCCTGCTGTGACTGGTCTCAAATATTTGACATAACTAGTCAAACTATAGTCTGTAGCGTGGGATCGAGCTAAGACAGTAAACTACATGAACAAGTTCGGGCGTGAACTACATGTATAGTTGATCTTATAACACCTTATCCACAGATTCTGTATCTTTATTGGCCGAGAGCGAGTCACATTACATTCGCTATTTTTGCTATCTTGCTGTGCACGGCCAAAAGTACTATACCCGTAGCAACCAAAGTACTATACCCGTAGCAACCAAAGTAATATGCGCACTGTGTGGAAAATGCAAAGGGGTGTGTGTGTTGCAACAAATATTGACTGCTTCGGTGATCCATGGAGCATTCTATTTTCATAGGCTTCGCCTCGGGAAAAATATAATGCTTCATGGATCACCTCGGGAGGCTAGTTTTTACTACACCACTCGAAGCAGTCAAAATGTGTATAATAGTTGGACTAACGGCGTATGAACGACGGATGGTGTGACTACTCTTGTCGACCATTCGGAAACTGGACCACGGTTGCATCATTGGTTACCAATAGCCATGCACATCATAAAGCGATCGACGGGGAGCCTAGACCAAAAAGTTTCGTGATGACATTTGGACCATTGTTTGACCAAGGGGCATTTGAACGTCAGAGCACAGGCATAAATTACGTCATAAATCAAACACTAGTTATACTAATTTTGGAGGCTTATCATCCTAACTCACAGCTGAGAAGCTGAATAGCGTAAGGACGTTCAAATGCCTCTTGATGTGTTAGAATTAGAACACGGAAGTGCAGGAATTTCCGCAGCAATGATTTAGAAGCTTTTAAGGATAACCCTTAGCCTTGACATCGCTAGTGGAGCTAGTGATGGAGCAAATGCCAACAAACTTGTGGAAAGCTTTGTCACTGCCTCGGAAAAAGTCCTGGAGAAGCATGCACCATCAAAGATGCGGACACAAGCGGAGTGGGCTTCCTTCCCCTGGTATGACAATGACATCAGGAGAGCAAAACAAGAGAGACGAAGACAGGAGGGGAAATGACTCAAGACTAGACAGACATCCAACCGGGAAAATTATAGGAACCAATATCATCTGGTTAGTAAGCTGATAGAGAAGGCCAAAGAGACTTACTACAAGGATGCCTTGCATGGTGCAGATGCAAAGCAGACATTTAAAACATTGAATGAGATCTTAAAACGCACTGATAGAGTTTATCCATCAATTGATCATCGGCATGCCTTGTGCAACAGATTTGCTAAACATTTCATTGATAAAGTGGCTTAAATAAGGGCAGGCATAGACAACAACCTGTCCAGCTCTAACTGGGTGCAAAATCAAAATCAAAGTATCAATAATCCTGATTTCAGTGATTTATGCTCATTCAGGGAACTTGAGAGTGATGTAGCGCAAAATATTATGACGAGTTGTGCAACCAAGTCATGTGATCTGGATGCGTTTCCATCATGTTTCATGAAGGGAATCTTGGATGCTATTACACCCCACATCAGAGATATTGTAAACAAATAACTCACAAGTGGTATTTTTCATTCTGCTTTGAAGCGAGCTATTGTAACACCCATATTAAAAAAAATCCTTAGGCTGCAATGATCTCAAAAAGTACAGACCAGTGTCCAGTATTAGTTTCTTAGCCAATGTGATCGAGAAGGCAGCTCTCATTCAAGTCAATGAACATTTGGATAGCAACAGTCTTGAAGAGGTATTTCAATCTGCCTACAAACGTCAACACAGTACCGAGACTGCATTGCTCAAAGTCAAGGACGATCTTGTCCGAGCCTTTGACCAGATTCGTTCTGCCTTCCTGATCATACTTGACTTATCCGCTGCCTTTAATAGCATTGACCACGAAATTCTTCTCCAGCGTTATACGTTCAACTTTGGTATTAAATGCACGGCTCTGCATTGGTTTAAATCATACTTGACTGGTCGTACACTTCAGATGTGCATTGGTGGACAATAATCTGATGCCTTTGATTTGAAACTTGACGTTTCACAGGGATCCATAATTGGACCTAAAACGTTTATCATGTATCCACAACCAGTTGCTCGTATTCACAGTTTCATTTTATGCCGATGACATTCAACTTTACATAACCTTTAATCCCAACATTCCAGGTGAAGCTGCTGTTGCTCTGCATAGGCTATCGATATGCGTAGATGACGTTCGACACTGGATGACTGCAAACAAGCTGAGACTAAACAGCTCCAAAACTGAATGTTTCTCAAAACAATCTCCCAAAGCTCATCAATTACACCTTCCCAATCGATAATGAGTATGTGTCCGCATCCATTTCAGTGAGAAATCTAGGAGTAACATTCGACCCACCCATGACCATGTCCTCTCATGTCACATCCCTCTGTCAGTCAATCAATTTCAATTTACGCAACTTCTCCAGACTTCGTCGCTTCATCGACCAGGAAAGCTGTACTCATGCCATGACGGCCTGATTCTGTCCAAACTAGACTATGCCAACTCTCTTTCGGCCGGTTGCATTAGCATCTCACGACTGCAGCGTCTACAAAACAGGGCTGCTCGTATCATTTTCCAAGTTCCTCGCCGACATCCCTCTACTCCCCTATTGCAATCTCTTCACTGACTTCCGATTGAACAACGCATTATTTTCAAAATCCTGTTATATGTATACAAGTCAATCCACGGTCTCACTCCCATATACCTCTCAAACAGCATTTCACTGTACAAACCTTCTCGACCCAGATTACGCTCCGCCACAGCCGAAGAGGTCATTCTCTATCTGTGCCCCTACATTGTGGAATGATCTCCCATCAAACATCAGACTGGCTCCTAGCCCACAAACCTTCAGAAGCCTCCTCAAAACACACCTGTTTACTTGATCTCTTATGTGATTTCTTATGTTTCTGTATTTTGCTATTATTTTCCTCTTTCAATGTTTCTGTTTCTGTTTATTTGTTTTCGTTTGTAAAGCGCATTGGTCATTAATTTGGAACTGCGCTATATAAGAACCGGTATTATTACTATTGTATTATTAAGAACGCGACCATGTAACAACGTGCAAACCATGACTTTTGACTAATGGTCTTCGCCCGAACTCGCTCTATGGTTAACCATCCCTCCCAAACATGCTGATGCCCATATATTGCTTCTCCCTCTCTTCTACGTTTCCCATTCCAGGTTTGAGAACGTTTCACGGCCAGAGCCTGACAGCCATGTCCCTTTCCCTCGACGGCTCTCAGCTCTACTTGGGTGGCAAGAACACCTTCTTCATCATGGAACTAGCCCAACCCTTCGGCCAGGCCTCGGCCATCCGCACCTTCTCCTGGGTCCCCGATACCTCCGATATTAACTCCTGCACCATGAAGGGCAAGCAGGAATGGCAGTGTCAGAATTTCGTCCAGGTGGTGCTGATGAACAATCAGACCGATCGGTTGCTGGTCTGCGGGACCAACGCCTGGGCACCGTTGTGTCGGAACTTCGCGGTAAATATGAACAATTTGAAAAATTAGGACTAGACCTTTGTAGCAAGCCATCACTGTAGACTCACAGAGGCCCTTCCAATGGTGAAACACTGTACCGTCTATACACTCTGTGCACAAGTTCCACTCAATGGTTTCAAAGGGAGTGGGGAGGAAACCGCTGGGAGGGACATTCAAACGGATTGCTGTTGATGTCTGACACTCACGCAAAGTCATTATTGGTTTGTTTCGCTCGTACCCCCTGCCCTGCAAACAGGACGCTGGGATACTCTGATGAGCTTCACATAATCTTGTAAAGGAAGTGGCTTATGACCTATGTATAAAGCATCTGGCTGCAGCTGTTCAAGACCGCAATTAGACAATGTGCGCAAATGCTATCCGAAAACGTCCCATAGAATTGCGCACATTCCATACCGGATGTGATTTCTGTTTCATTGCGGACCATGTGGACGAATTTTTGAGCGTCGCATAATGCAATCCGACCGTTCGTGATTCGAAACGGAGCCTGAGCGAGTGTCAGGAATTGTAAATTGTAAGTTTTACAGAATTTCCTACATTATTACGCTTTTCAAAGGGAAAAACACATCTCTAAACTGGAATAAAAGAGTAATGAATCAGTCTTAACGGCCGTTTCAAACCTTTCAGAGTCATGACCTTGATGACGCGCAGGTCACTGGTTACGCAAAATCCAACCAATCAGAGCGTGAATTCATCAGAGTATCCCAGCGTCCTGTTTGCAGGGCGGGGGATACGAGCGAATTGGTTTTTGCACATTTATAATCAAATTAGTTGTGCGTACTCCGCGCCATATGTGCACGATCTAGTACGCGCACCGGTGTGTCCCTTCCACTCACGGCAGTTTCACTTGCATAGCGCGCACACAATAAAGTATCTGTGATGCGTTAGTTTGGTATTTGTTAACTCCAATGCGCCTCTGCCGTCGCACAACATGGCGCTTTCCATGTACGAAAAAAATGTGTAGATGTTTCGTCGAAACCATTGTCAAAATTATACATTTGAAACAAACGTTTTACAATTATTAATGACAGAGGGTGACGAAGAGTGATATGTTCTTTCATAAATTAATTTTCAAAAAAGGGTGATAAATTATCTCACATTGTTTGTTTCGGGGAATTTACGCTGAAATTTTAACTATGCTCTGTGAATTTTATCGTGTAGCGAGGACTTTAAAACGATATTTAAAGAAACGTAAATCCATTGCTCCCAAAGATATCTTGATATTCATGCGATTATTCAGTAAAAAATAAACACAAATCATTTTGTTCTTGCTTGGGCCACAATTCAAAACTAGAATCTAGGTACCAGCCGACCCAGCTCTGAATGCTTTGTGTGCGCTATGTGCACACGTATTGTGCGTATTATATGGGTGTGTGTACACCCATGTGTGTAACTAATGCTGGTTAAAATAAGAGCATTTTGAAACTTCACTTTCAAAATTGAACACTTTACTACACGAGAACAAAGGAATGTCTCCACAAGGATACAAATTGATGGGTGTGTCTGTGTGTGTGTGGGTGTGTGTGTGTGAGTCTAACATTCACTACGTGGACTTCTGAACAAAAGATGTCCACATAATGCAGGTTGTGTTGACGTTATGTAGACTAAGCCGTGTCCACATAAACTTCAAGAATGCAAATAAAATACAAGAAAGAGAATCTTACAAAAAGATAACAGTCTGATTTAGGATGAAAATTCATTCTGGAAAATAATAAAAACAATCCCAAAATTTTGTTACTGTGTTTGGGTTTGAGCAGCACAATCCAAACATGAATTTGCTATCAGTTTAGTATAGGGACACTAAGCCCTATGAATATTCTGGAGGATGTTGCTGAAAAAAGGCTTAAGCTCAAACAAAACAATAACAATTGTTTTTGCAAAGAACATTCTTTTTTTCACAATTAATTCACATCATTTTAAAACACTTTTCATAGAGGTGGAGCTTTACAACAGCCATTCTTTACTATAAAAATACTGCAGGAAATTTAAATGACCATTCTCTGAAACTAGTTAGCAATACTCTTGAATTATGATGATTAAATTTACTCTCATGGTCTCAACACAGTGACACACATGCATATTGCATGAACTCAGCTTAGGAAATTAGGAAGGTTGAGCATGTGATAAAACTATTGGGAATCCAAAACAAATCAATTGGAAAATGTTGATTTAAGGAATTGATTTAAAAGTTAAATGTTATGAAAGCCAAAAGGTCCAAGCATATTCACACTCCCGAAGACAATTCAGATTTATTTTTAATATTGATTGAATTTTTTTTAGGTGGTTGCAGTTTCTTCACTATTTCATGTGCACATTTACATGCGTGTATACGTATGTACATTTATAAATAAGTAGAAACAAATGCCACATTGCCATGATCAATCTAGTAAAAAAATATATACATGTAGATAAAATAGTGCTCACCGATGAAAGTTGTCAAATTTTCTGACAGCAGTGTCCTTCATCAAGGCAGGGTAGAAACTTGTGCCTCATGCTGGAATGCCGTTAACTCCAGATTGTAGAGAGACAACCACCACTACTCCTATACAGGGCAAATTAAAGTACACATTACAGATAGTGTACACATGTTTGTGCACATGTCATTACATGGGTTTCGAGTCAACTCGGTCCCATGTCAACTCGATCCCATGTCAACTCGATCGAACTCGGTTTACGTCAACTAGGTCCCATGTCAACTCGGTCGAAGGCAACTCGGTCTCAAGTCGAATTCATTCAAGGTCAACTCGGTCTGAAGTCAACTCGGCCTCCAGGTCAAATTTGAAATTTAAGGCAAAAATGCTCTACCAAGACAGTAGGCCCGGCCGAAAATCAAATTGCGCCACTTTAGGGACGGCGACACATTTAGGGTACCTATAATACATCAACAATCCAATGCTGTTCCTCCATGGTCATAAAGGCAATTTATGCCCATGGCAATGCTGACCAAACTCAAGCATTCTCTCTTTGAAGAATGCATGTGACGGAAAGAATGTTGCAACCTGACGTTACTTCTTAAGCGGTTGTGAATAAAGTCAATGGAGAGTCAAGAAAATTTCCTAACAAAATTGGAAATGTTTCTCAGTCCACTAGGCTCCCATAACATTCATGTCTTGTCATCATTTTTGTAATAACTGACCTTCATTGAGACGATATATGAAGAAAAATAGCAGCGTCAGATTGCAACATTCTTCCCCATGGTATTATTTGTGATGATTTTTTTTTTTTTGGGGGGGGGTAAGTATTGCAAAATACAAGTAATAATAAACATGACCCAAGGAGAAAATATTTATGTATAAATAGTATAATTTAGATGATTTTTTTCACATACAAGTGTCGTTGTGTAGTTTCATAGTGCGTGCTTTTGGATGGTTATATGCGCCTACACAACGACTGTTTCATGTGCAACAATAAAGGCTGGTCAGGTCAAGGCGTGGGGAAAAAAGTTGTGTCGGCTATGAAAAAACAAAAGTTACATATCCTGAGCAAAACAAATACATAATCTGTATATTTACCTTCGAGATTTCTGTCTGAATCCGCGAAATCGTACCATAACAAGGGCACGACGAAGGTCGCCATGCGCCATGACGAAAATTGCCCATAATTGCGTACACTACACTGCCTACACGTACGTCGCGATTTGACGAACTCCTGTTTCATTCACTCTAAATCTTGGCAGAAAATTCACGAAAGCAACGTGACCCAAATGTTTTGTCCATATTAACGTAAACATAGATTACCAATGTGTTGATATATCGACACATTGTACTTCAAACCACCAGATTTCAATTTAAAAAATGATGTTAAGTTTTTTCGTAGTGGAAACAACAACCCCGCATTAGCGAAATCATACCGGGTCACGAGTCACCACACAACACAAAAAGCACACAGGTCAGAATTTGTGCACGACCGATGGCGATCAATCGCCATGTGTTCTTCATTGTGTTGTGTATTTTGTGTAAGTGTTGTATGTGTTAATTTAGGTTACATATATAAAACATAAACATGTGTATAGTAATACATATACTGGAGTTCCCTACAAGCATATGCTTTTAAGGGACTCCATCCACATTGATCGTATCTATTTATATTTATTATACAACTTACGTTATGGGGAAAATAAAGAATGAATGAATGAATGAATGAATGATCGCTGCGCGTAAATGTTTAATGCATAGCGCCCAGCTGTCACGTGATTTAACCACTAACTGCAACTCGCCAACAGAGGGCGTACTTTTTTAATCGGTGAAACGGCCGTGCACTGGGCTTCCAAATGTTGTCACAAAGCGCCATGTACTGTTTGTGCACGGAAACTTTAGACAAATCCGGCGGCAGCCATTTTATGCGATGGCGCAAGGCTCGCTCGAGTCGCACTTAGGTAGTACAAACGCAATCCAGGCTCCTTCGACGAATTGGAATACCAAAATGCGTGTGGGCCTCGTCTTTAAGAATGCGTGCAGCATGCGCGTGAGCGTGACTCCACAGCAGTAAAAGCTTGTTACAACTGATAATGTAGTAACCAACGGATAACGTATCACCAACCGATAATGTATCACAAATTGACCGATATTGTATCACTAACCGATAATATGGCAAAAATTGACTGATAGTGTAGTAAAATTTGTATCCGATAATGTATCACGTGTCGACGGATAATGTAACTACAAAATAACTGTATCCGATAATGTATCACCTCGAAACGGATACTGTATCAACCGATAAAGTATCAAAAATCAACCGATTAAGTATCAGTATGGGGAAAAGGTGTACACAAATGTTTGTTTCATGTCCTATATATCCCGCCCCACTTTTCGACCGGGGAGGGGGTCTGGGCTATTGGATCAACCCCCCCCCCCCCATTATTTCGTATTTAGAGAAAAAAAAGGCAGATTTTGAGGTATTTTTCAAACATTCCAACCGCCGAAATTTTTTTAATAGTACTGACAAAGGGAGAAAAAGTACACAAAGCTTGAAATCCGCTGATACATCTGTATCATGAACAGCACCCCCAGTGTCATGTGGTCTCCAGCAAGCCCCCCCCCCCCCCCTCTTTTTGAATATCACGGCCGGGATTTTTTTTTTTTTTAGCTATCCCACACCCCCCAGTCCCCGGCACAGATTTACGCCACTGTCGCAAGGGCGGACCCAGGAATTTTCGCAGGGGGAGGGGGTTTCATCAGCAGAAAATTCTGAAAATGTACACAGGTAAACTTGGCCTCCGTAAAATCAAAAACTGAAGGGTACAATTTTTCAATAGGCGGCGCTGTTCAAATTCGACGATTATTGACACTGGATTACAGAATGGTGTACAAATACCCCCTATCTAAGCTGCCTCCGTCCGTAATTTGAACAGGCGGACATTATACCGGTATGTTTTTTGTATGTTTTTTTTTGGGGGGAGGGTGTCACAGCTGGGGGGAGGGGGGGGGGGTTGACCCCTAAACCCCCTTCCCCCGGATCCGCGCCTGTGTTGGCCTCAAGGGTGCGGCAGGCTCGTGACGTTTGGACTGCAAACTGTATGGGTTCAACAAACTGAAGTCAGTGGGTGGACAAATAACAAATGACGTCACAAGCGAACGGTGCCCCCCCCCCCTTAAAACAAAAGCCGGTGCATTTGTACGGTACAGTAATATAGTGTACATGATTGTAGGATTTTATTAGCGCTCCCCGTTGAAAATATGGCACGACCCCCCCCCCCCCCCCTCGGCTTTTTATTTTACCGTGGAGCTATGGGCTCCGTGGACAAGTGCCTCTTTAACGGCCAGAAACAAAGAGTTGGGGGAGGACCTAGACTGGTTCCCGGTCCATTCACTGCGTATTCTGAATGATGCAAAGTTATTGGGGAAGGGAATAGTCTGGGATACTATCGCAAGTTAAATTGAATGTATGCGAGCCGACGTTGCCTGACGATCATGCGAAGACGCTGCGGCTAATAGCCCGGTTGGCACATTCTGGAAGTGGTGAACTTTGAGCGCGAACCAGTACATTACAGTACGCACGTGCTATGTCCCGTCCTGGTGCTCTCAAGTTTTGCTACATTATCGGTTAGTGATACAATATCGGTCAATTTGTGATACATTATCGGTTGGTGATACATTATCGGTTGGTGATACGTTATCCGTTGGTTACTACATTATCAGTTGTAACAAAGCTTCAAATTCTGGTCGCCGAATGTCACCATTGCTAGCGCAATTTTGTTTAGCTATTGCATGGAGGGGGCATCCGTGAATGTACACTGAAAGCGTCTATAGACTAATAACACAAAAAAAATGGGAAGCAACTTTTCTGAAACGACATATGTTAGAGTAAACGCTCATCATCACAACTTTTTTGTCTGACAGTCTGCAGTTTGAGTCCCAACTCAAGTTGATTCCTTCAAAATTGCTTGTTCACATGTTGTTTTTATCAGTGTAATTTAAGATAATTCTCTAATATTGTAAAAATTCATACTTCAGTCCATCTGAAGTAAAGTTAAAGTGTAAAAGTCCCATTTCAACGCACTGAACTCTGAAAACCATACAACCCATCTACAGGAAGTTAAAAGAAATTAACATAGTGCTTTGAGCACGTACATGTACGTAATGAGCAATGGATGGTTTTGTGGCAAGCCACTAGATACTATCAGCGGTTGAAATACATCAGATATGACTCTGAAACTGATTCATAAAAACTGTCAAGTGGTTTTGGTGCAGTTTGTCTTCCTACAGGCCTTTATCTAACCTTCCGATGTGCCGCTGTACTAATTTTCATAGTCGCTTGACCCAGGTGAAGGCCTCCAACTGCTCCCTCGCCTCTGCCCCCCCCCGTCACGCCGACCTGCCTGTAACACAGTTCATAATAAACGATCACTACATCAACCACAATGAATTTGCAAGACAACTTGCATGTGACTATATAATTGTTGATATGCAAATGTAATTTGCCTGACAGCCTTGTGGAACTTGGCGTTCTTCTGGAGCTTCTTTAGTGGCGCCACCTTTCCCCTCGCCCTTGAAAGTACAAGTGCAGTCCTCCCCGAGAACACATAGGCCAAGTACCGGGTAAACATGACGATACAGGGCAGATACCGACTTGTTATGGGCTTGTTCTGGCAGCACCGTACAGTTTCAATGGTCCAAAACCAGAAACGGCCCATTGCTGGCTTGATTGCGGCAATGCTGTTCCGTGTTGACGGCACATACCTGGTCCAGTGCTGGCAAACCTCAATGGTAGCACAATACAAAGCAATAACGATAAGCGACAAGCCATAACGGCAAGACGGCACACAGCCTGAATCGGGCCAGTGCAGGGCCTCTTACGGCAAACCATATCGGCAAGACGGTATAGAGCCTGAATCAGGCCAGTACCGGCCAGCCTACATGTATATACGACAAACCCTAACGCCAAAACGGTACAGAGCCTGTATCGGGCCACTGCTGGTCCTTTCAGAAAGACGGTAGAGGGCCTGAAGAGGCCAGTGATATTCCTGTCAAAACCATTATGGCAAGATGGTATCGAGCACGATTTGGTCTTTCTGAATGGACCAGCACTGGCCCGATTCAGGCTCTATACCGTCTTGCCGATATGGTTTGCCGTATTAAAAAGAGTGCCGGCACTGGCCCGATTCAGGCTATGTGCCGTCTTGCCGTTATGGTTTTTCGCAAGAGGGCCGGCGCTGGCCCGATTCGGGCTATACCGTCTTGCTGATATGGTTTGCCGTAAGAGGCCCGGCACTGGTTCGATTCAGGCTGTGTGCCGTCACGGATATGTCTTGTCGCAAGAGGGCCAGCACTGGACCGATTCAGGCTTTGTATTATGCTACCATTAAGGTTTGCCAGCACTGGACCAGGTCTGTGCCGTCAACACGGAACAGCTTTGCCGCAAACAAGCCAGCAATGGCCCGTGTCTGGTTTTGGACCATTGAAACTGTACGCTGCTGCCAGAACAAGCCCATAACAAGTTTGGTATCTTCCCTGTACTGTCATTTGCTTGTTTTTTTCCTTCCAAAACACCCCTCAACCCATGCTATGGTATGGCCCTCTCACGAGTCATTCATTAACAACTCCTTATTTGGAGATTGGTGTGCGCGTCGCGCGCACTACGTGATGTGCGGGCGCAGAACGAGGCTGTGCCGGTGAAGTGTGAATTTAGGACAATGAAAAACTGACTCATTTGTAGTATTGCGCATGCCTACATATTCGTGTGGATTGTGATCGTTCAACCAATAAAATGGTACATGCTTGGACTTCATAGGAGTCCAAATGTCATGTGACACTGGACAAGTTTGAAACCGGCCACGTGACGGGCTCTCGACCAATAGGAATGACAAACTGTCTGAGGTATTTATGAAGTACAAATTACATTCAGTGGTGTAATGGCAAAAATTACGTGTTGTCTATATCTCCTACTTTTCAGAACCTCACAAACTCCTAAAAGAGATTTGTTGAATGTTGCAACTGTAAACTTCTTACTTATTGCCCCCCCCCCCCCCTTCACAGGAACAACCCCTCCCTTGTTCCATATCTGAACTTCGACAAAAAAAAGCATGTCAATTAAATTATTGTCAAGGCCAATTAATATTCACAGAGTCCTGAGTGTTCAGAAGCCTGTCACTCAATTAAAAAAAAATGACTGTGGAAAAAAAAGGGGGAATGAACTTTGGGCGTTCTTTTTCTTCACCACGCGGCCGAAGTTTTCGCTTTTGCAAAGGACTAAGTATATTTCCCTCTGTCTTGCACTCTTGATAAGGACCCAAATCGGGCTGGAAAAGGTTGGAAGCACTTAAAAAGATTATCGAGGAAGGAACCCATCAGCAGTCAAAGGACTAGATAATGTTTTGGGATTCCAAGAGGTTGGAGCCAAGTGATTTTCATGGCCTTCATGTAAAAATGGGGGGGGGAGAGAGATAACCCCATACTGTATAATGCACCTACCACTTTGCAACAACTTTGTGTAGCAAGGAAACCATCAAACGATTCTACAAGAGCTGAATTTTTACACATGAACCCAGTAATAAGACCTAATACAGCAGTTAATTGATGAAACTTAATTAGTAAAGATATGTGGCTCTTCGTGAATACGCAAATTCATGTTTCCGACATATTGGCCCTTTCTGTTCAACGTGTATTTCCATAGGCGCGCGTGAGTACGCGCGCGCAGCTGAAAATGTAACAAAGATATGTGGCTCTTCGTGAAAACGGAAATCTCATTAAACCTACTGTTACGTATTTTTATGCAATGGGTTTTGTACGCGTTCAAAGGGACAAAATGTATGTGGCTCTTCGTGAAAACGCAAAATGCACTTATCGGAATTTTTGCCCCTTGCAACATTAACGTTACTTGGAAATTAATGATGTTTTGCTTACAAAAACATGTCAAAATGGTTCAGTACATTGTTTTAAAAAGCAAAATATTGAAAAATATCAAAATCGGAAAAATGGTAGTTGTTGACATATGTGGCTCTTCGTGAAAACGGTGACGAAATGACTGGGTGAGGGACACTGCCACTGGCATCTCCGCCCCAAAAATATTGGGGGGGGGGTGGAGTGACGGATTGTCCAGGATCGTCGTCCATGCCCGTACTTACGTGTATCATGCACTTATTCTTTCAAAGCATATGGTAGATACTCGCAGACAGCACGTCTTTACGCATAATCCTTGAGCAGACCATCCTAAATTGCTAACAGTTGGTAAACGGGAAGATTCTACGTCGAAATGCATCCTTGGTGCTTAAGTCTCACAGATTCAAGGCAAATTGATGCTGACAGGGGGGCTAAAAAGACTTTAACAGGAAAAGTCTGTCCGATGGTCTGATGGAGAGGATTTGTTATTCAGAGGGACCTGTCATGTCATGTCCTATTTATTTCTAGATGTTTATACACTGATAGTTGCTACAGGTACATGAAGGGTAGCAACTCTGAAACACAGGAATTACTTACTGTAATGTTTAATCCTTCAGATTATTTTCAAGAACATATGTTTTGTGCTTAAGCGGTGACCTAATGTTGTTCTTCTATGTTTAAATTTGCTTCTTTTATGCTATTTTTTTAGCCACATTCACTCTTGGTGTATGAAGAGCTTAATGGGATCAAGCGATGCCCATTTAGTCCGGAACAGAAAAGCACAGCATTATTTGCAGGTGAGTACAAAAGTGAACAGCTAATCTACTGCGCTCGTCCGACCCGTAGAGCATTACAACATAATATGCATTTTTTCCCCTTAGGGTGCTAACCATTCGCTAAGTTTATTTCCCACTGTACCTTGCGGGCTGCCCGCCATTGTACTTCCTCTTATCTTTAAGAACACTCTACGGGAAAGACATGTTTTCTGAGCTCTTAAATTTGCTCATATTTTACTCAACTACCGTCTGTTTGTTTCAAAATGTCATAAGTGTTTTCAATCCCAATACATGTAGTAGCCAGAATATACAAGTTCTAAAAGTGAACATGGAAATCACCCGATTATCAAACATCAGCAAATTGCCAGGAGAATGGTGTCTTAAACCGTATGGCCATAATAGAGTGGTTATAAATGTTAAAAGTTGCAGATTATGAACTCAAAAATGAATGGTATAATTGGTTTTGATAAGAGACGTAACATACCAAAATGGCCCAGAATGTATATTACTGTGGCTGGTACTAAGTTGAGTTATAAAAAGCATCGGAACAAGGTATCCAAGTACCTGAGCATTGATGTTAGGAACCGGTTCCCAATCAAACTATCGCGGTAGAACCCCGTCAATGCAGCTAGTAACATATTGTCCAATTACACAATATGAAAATGAACGTGGAACGCGCAAAATATGAGACAAAAAAAATTAACGTACACAATTCCATTGTAACCGGGTACCCGAGTACCCGACCATTGATGTCAGGAACCAGTTCCCAATTAACCTATCGCGGTAGACCCGTGTCAACACAGCTTGTGTCAAGATACACAATATAAAAATGGACTTGGAACGCACAAAATTTGAGACAAACAACACTTAACGTACTTGGGGTATCTGGAGTTTGGCATCCATTTGATGTGCCTAAAATAGGATAGCCTTTTCATACGTGTTATACGGTTCCCGTATAACCCATAAATACACACCCGTATTGTTTACCTCAAATGATGTAATACTTTTCTCAAAGGAAAAAGATCCACAATTTTACCTATAATGTGATAGAATATCACTGAATAAATGTGACTTTAATATTTGTGAATTTTTTTTCTGTATAGATGGAGCTTTGTATAGTGCCGCTGTAACCGGCTTCTCTGCAGTCGATTCCATAATCATGCGCAGCATGAAAGAAAGTGTAATCGAGAGGAAGGACGTGGAAACAAAATGGCTGAAAGGTACGTATCTGTTTTCTGGTTTTATGCATTGACAAGTATTAAAAGTTGGAAAAGCTGGACGCAAAATGAAAATGTCTGGTTCTTTTCAGAACCACTTCTCATCCAGATTTAATCATCCACGTGGCGTGTCTTGAAAATTCTCCAAAAATGTGTTGGTCACCATGCCAAGCCTCAATTAACGTGGAATCGAGAGGAAAAGAATAAAGTTTTACCGGTTGATGGACAGGTTGTCATCTCTTTCCAACAAAAAAAACACACTTTTACACAATATGCAAAATCTGTATCATTTCAACACATGTCTTATTATCAAGCCCTCTAAACTTTCAAGAATTTATATTTGAGTTCAATTCAGTCAAGAAGTAGTTGACAGTATTTTGTTTAAATTTTACATGTAAAATCGGATTGTATAGTAACCGTCTTAGGAATTCACTTTAACGCGAACAATCACATTTCCTGCCTGACTGTTTTCATCACAGTTTACATAAAGTTCACGGCATGTATTTTCTCTTTTCATCTCTCAGTGCCGGAATTCATCAAGTCGTTTGAGGTCGGCGACTGGGTCGTATTCTTCTTTAGAGAGATAGCAGTTGAGCATGTCAACTCCGGAGAGGTGGGGCAAACCGTAATAAATGTGTGAAGCTTGACGGAGAAAATATGACAAATTTCATTTTTGATGGAAAAAGTCAATGTTATTCTCTTTTCCTATTTAAACTCCCCAGTTTTCCGTAAGTTTTCTATTACGGAAATTAGGACCGAGTAATGGGGACTTTCTGCTGTCCCCATAGCGTCGTCGGTCCCCGTAATGACTATTGCTCTATCGACAGGTGTGTGGTCCACACGATTACGGAGCGATAGAGTGAGATTTCGTGTGGGCAGGCTGTCACCCCGTTATGGGGAAGTTTTTTTTTATTGTTAGGCAAATTAAGACCGAGTTATGGAGACTTTCTGCTGTCCACACAGCGTCTTCGGTACCCATGGTACCCATGGTACCCATGGGACAACTCGTATGTAGTCCTCACAACTACGAAATAAGATTGTGTGTGTTGAGTTCCCATGATCAGAATTCTCATACGTTCCTGTCTCAATGCTGTACAGCAGGCCATCTATTCTCGGGTCGCCAAAGTCTGCAAAGACGACATTGGCGGTAATTGGGACTTGGAGGGAAAATTTACCACCTTCCAGAAGGCTCGCCTCAACTGTTCGTTCCCCGGCTCCTTCCCGTTCTACTTCAACTATCTCCGTAAGTTTTCTTCCAATTTGAAAAAAAGAGCAAAGCCTAGCATCTTAAGTCCAACCTTCCTTTAAGCTTTTCAGCCCCCCACCTGGCTTTAAGTTTCATGCAGTCCGTGAATCCCACACTGCTACAGTTTCACCAAATTGGAAACACAAAAGACCATTCCGTCTTTGAATAAACCATTCCCAAAATTCCTCAAAACCCTGTCTGATCTTATGTTTCATAAAAACGATGAGGTTTGTTACTCTTCTTTTTTGTTTTGGTCACACCGTAAAGGAAGTTATCACATACATCAGGCACCATCAGATCCAGTGAACTCTGCTGCAATACTTAAATTACTGGGTGTACTTCATTCGCTTACCCAAATAGCTACTACATATGCATATTTATTCAGCCGACAGGCTCAAACGCTAAACAATTTGATCAACCAACGAGCGCCCTCTCGGAGCCTACCATCATGCTACGTCATTAATCCGCCATCATACTTCCTCTTTTTTCTACCAACGGCATCGTACAGACGCAAAAAAACAATTGCTATCGTTTTTTGACGAGTTTTTATACGACTTTTCGCTTTAAGGTTTCTGTTTTATAGAAGCAATCAACCAAGTGAGTTGTGTAGAATCTGTAGACTTTGGTTTTGAATAAGTAGTTCTTCATTTGGAGTGATTTTGGAGTCTTTTTTTGCCTTCGTTTTCTTCCACGTGGCGTAGCAGGTTTTTCAGCCTTTGAATGACCACGTGCGGCGGGCCAGTTTGGCACCGCATAGGGCTAACCGGGTGCCTGGTATATCGCGGGTTCTCCCTCCGGGATCAAGCACAATCCCTTTTTTAGCCCAGTCGGCTTTCTTGATTTATTATTAGCTGTTTCGGTGACACACCGAAACAGCTCTTGTTTTCGTTAAGATTTTTTTTTCTTTTTTTTTCTTTTTCTTTTTTTCTCCTTTATCAGATTTTTTCAAATCCGATCAATTTCAGACTTGGTACAAACTTAGACCACCATCCAAAGATGGTCCTAGAAGAAATTGGTGACCGTGACGTCGATCGATCATCAGGTGTCGGGTTACGCCACATTAAAGATGCATTTTTCCCCATGTGTTTTGTACACGTTTTAAAACACTCCACTTTGGCCTCTTCGTAAATCCGATCGACCTCAGACTTGATACACACTTAGACCACCACCTACAGATGGTCCTAGAAGAATTGCATGATCGTGACATCATCAGGTGTCGGGTTACGTCACATTAAAGATGCATTTTCCCCGATATGTTTTGTACAAGTTTTAAAACACTCCACTATGGCCTCTTCGTAAATACGATCGACCTCAGACTTGATACATACTTAAACCATCACCCACAGATGGCCCTAGAAGAAATTTGTGACTGTGACATCCTCAGGTGTCAGGCTACGTCACATTACAGATGCATTTTCCCCACAGGGTTAGTACACGTTTTAAAACACTCTACTTTGGCACTTTCGTACATTCGATGGACTTTAGACTTGGCACACACTTAGACCATCACCCACAGATGGTCCTAGAAGAAATAATGTGATCGTGACGTCATCAGGTGTTGGGTTACGTCACATTAAAGATGCATTTTTCCCCGTAGGGTTTGTACACGTTTTAAAACATTCTACTTTGGCACTTTGGTAAATCCGATCGACGTTAGACTTGGTACACACTTAGACTACCACCCGCAGATGGTCCTAGAAGAAATTCGTGATCGTGACATCATCAGGTGTAAGGTTACTAAGATGCATTTTCCCATAGGTTTTGTACACGTTTTTCTTCAAACCATGTACTTTGGCACTCTATGTCTGATTGACTTTTCACTTGGCAGATGACATTCGAAGTGACTTCATCAAGTGTTCATCACGTGCACAGAGTATTTCAAATATCTAAACAGCTTGTGTTTGTCCACAAACACATTTCTAGTTATTATTACTTCTGTTTTACAGTTATTTAACGATAAAACATTTTGTAAAAAAAGCAGTGCATTTATTTATGACTCCATAGACGGGACCAAAGCCACTCGGCGTTGGGCATAACTCGCCTCGAGACAAGTACGTCTCCCGAGTTATTTATCGCAATTCCTTTCCCGTCATCTTTGTTTCCGTAAAGGCCTTAGGGGAGATAGTGCGTCGTATCCCCGGAGAGAAGTGCGGTTATTCTCCACAAGGTCTGCTAGTCGCCCCGCACGTGGGGTCCCTGTTCCGGAAGTCAGGCTGTCGGAGGTTCAGGGGACTAGCGCACGTTTCGAGGAATACAGTAACGTTTTTAGATCTTAAGATGCGTACCTTCATGTTCCCACCTTCCAAGCGCACTCCCGATTCCTACGAACATCATTATTTGTATGTATCTCGATTTTATGAGACTCCTGAATTTGAGGGATACTTATACGTTGACGATGAGTCTAGGCTTCATCCTCAACGAGAAGAAGTCCCAAATTATCCTGTCCCTGGAAACGGACATATGTATGGGAATGTATTACCAGCCTGCGGAAATGTGTCAAATTATTTCTATCCGCTCAAGTCGCTCCAGCGTGAGCTTGGCTGAAACTTCAGGGGTTCATGGCCAGCTTAGTGGACCTGGTCCCCTGGTGCAGACTGAGGATGCGTCCTTTGCAAATGCACCTTCTGACACATTACGTCACCGTTTCCACGAACAGCCACATACTTTATATATTATGTTGATTTTGAAGAAAAGAGTTTTCGAGATAACCGCAAAAGAAGTTTCTTATATTTTATAACTGCTAGATACTACTTTGTAACAACTTTGTGCAGCAAAGAACCCATCACACGATTCTACTAGAGCTGAATTTTTACATGAACCCGGTAATAAGACTTAATACAGCAGTTAAGTGGTGAAAATTAATTAGTAAAGATATGTGGCTCTTCGTGACAACGCAAAATAATTCAGGTTTCCGACATATTGGCCCTTTCTGTTCAACGTGTATTTCCAATGTCGCGTGTAAGCGCGCGCGCGCAGCTGAAAATGTAACAAAGATATGTGACTCTTCATGAAAACGGAAATCTCATTTTATCGAGATTTATCGAGATTTCTGCCCCTTGCAACATTAATGCTACTTGGAAATTAATGATGTTTTGCTTACAGAAACGTGTCAAAATGGTTAAGTACATTGTTTTGATGCAAAATATTGAAAAAAATCAAAATCGAAAAAAATGGTAATTTTTGACATATGTGGCTCTTCGTGAAAACGGTCTCAATCGACGAAGTCATTTGTCCACACCTTCGGTTGTGGCTATTGGAACAGAACATTCGGTGCGGACGGAGTTTCCCCCAGGGGGATCCTCATGTCATAATCTCCAACGACGCTTCCAACGTGGGCTCGGGAGCCTCCCTTCCCCTTGACAAGCTACAGGAACATGAGACGACAGTGTTTGGTCCCTACACATCAATGTTATAGAGTTTTAGGTCGTAGTCAATGAATGCCTTACACCACTTCCAAACAGGCGTAGTGGGCCGGTCTGTTATAATCAAGACCGACAACACGACGGTGGTAGCACATATCAACAAGCAGGGCGGTACAAGATCACCCCAGCTATGCTACCTGACTTGGGAGATATTTCAGTGGCTTATCAGACACCAAGTCGATCTACATGCCATTCACATTCCGGGTGTGGAAAACGACATGGCAGACGCTTTCTCCAGGGGCAAAATAATGCCCACGGAGTGGTAATTAAACAAGAGGATCGCAGGTCAAATCTTCTCGATCCTGGGTCGCCCACACATAGATCTGTTCGCCTCAGCAATCAACACCCAACTCCCGGTGTGCTGCTCGAGATCCCATCATCCTTAGGCATGGGCCTCGGATGTGCTATCAAAAGACTGGACAAACATGTTCGCCTACGCCCTCCCTCCGATCTCGATCCTTACAAAAGTCATCGTCAGTCCTGGTTTCCACGACTGGTGAGACTCCTAGTGGGCTCCCCTCTAATACTCCCAGATCGTCACGACCTACTCCTTCAGCCTCTGTCCACCCGGCTCTAGGAGATCTCCACCTAGCATGTTGGCCGCTGTCAAGCGTGCTTTCCGATCAGCAGGTCTTTCATCAGATGTTGTCTTTCAACGCGACAAATCTATGACAGTCAACTACGACATTATAGTAGGTGGTGCTAAGAACAGACTGTGGATCCAATCTGTGCTTCTTTAAAACATTGTTCGTAATGTCTACTGTCATTGTTCAAAGCCAATTTGTCGTTAGGAACGGTGCGAAATTATCGATCAGCCATAGCAGCATGCAGTTCACAAAGGCTTCGCTGACGGCGCATCCATTTCTTTTAATGTGGCGATCACTCACCTACTCCGTGGGATGTTCAATGAGAGGCCGACAGTCAGGAAATGAGTTCCATCCTAGGAGATGGGGTCAGGTCCTGAACCTTTTGGCCAAGGCTCCATACGAACCCTTGGGCCAGGCGCATCTCATTCATATGTCGATAAAGTTAGCCTTTCTGCTCGTATTAGCTACTGCTATAATTTCGTCCTCAAAAGTGGTCTACCTCCTCTGTCTTCTCAGACAAATATGGTGTCCCGTGCGATCCCTAAAATGGTATTTGGCACGCACTAAACCATTTGAGGGTGGTTTCGTGCAACCTTTTTATTACAGCAACACAGCCGCATGGCCCGGATTCAAGGGATACCATTGCGCGTTGGGTAGTCTCAGCAATCAAATTCGCTAACTCAGACTGGCCGTCCAAAAGGGACGCTTCTGCCCAAGGCCTTGTCCTGGCCCATGACGTAGGTGCCATAACGAAGTCATGGGCATTTTTTAAAGGGGATCCCTATCTCAGAAATTTCACAGGTAGCGTGCTGGAAGTCGGCCTCGACAATAACATTCTGCTTCCTACGTGACATACTCGAGACCGGAGGTACATGTAACACAGGGAAGACGATACTGACATCTCAGAAGTACTCGTCTAAGAACCCTACCCTGTACAGTGGTCCTCCCGGCTTTGTCAGGAGACCAACTAAGCAGGTAATACACCATGCTTTTTGGGGCATTGGTATTCAATCTAAATGGTTTAAAGTATAGTCGATCGGAGAATACAAATTAAAGGTTCTTTAGTAAAAACTTGTTGTGTCTACATTTGCTAATGAATTAAGTTCTGCTGTTCAGTGTGGTGGATTTGTCGGCAGTAATGCATTTCTCCCAGAGGCATAGTTGGCATCTTTTGCTCTTGTTTGAGTAAGAGTTGGCTTGTCTGAGGATTTTCCACCTGATGTCGTAATTGATGTTGTTGTCCTTCAAGTGCCAGATGTATTTGCTGAGTTCCGTGTTTTTTTTTCTTGTGCGCAAGTTTGAACGACGATTTGTGGTTGTTGCATCTCGTTTTGAATTCGGGCTCGCTGACCCCTATGTATATTTGTGTCTTGGTCGCTAGTTACACTTGCTTGGTAGAGGGTTCCTTTTTGTGAGGCAGTTTCCAGACAGAGGACATTCTGTTGGTTTTCTGCAGTTACAGTTTTTGGTAGTTTTTTTGGTCCACTTTTTGGAGGATGGATTTATTATGGGCATTGATTATTTGGCCGATATTTTCCATACAGCTGTAGCTGACTTTGACATTGTTGCGGTTGAAGATTTTGTGGGGCTGGCTGCCTCTAGGGAAGTGTTTGTCGATCAATTGTAAAAAGTATTTGCCGACGTTGGTGGAGACATTTTTGCTTTAGCGTGGGTTGAACCAGGTTATTTTGCGGCTGCGGTTGCGTTTGTTTTTCTTGTTGTTTTCTGGGTTGAATTTTTCTGCTCTATTTAGCACCTCTTGGAAGTTTTTCTTGGAGGCGTTGAATTGCGACTCATCACTGGAGATGCTGGATAGGCGTATATTAATATATACTGTTGATTAACTGTTTATTGTTTTAAGGGCGTCTCGCCTACCCAGCCACCAGTTGTCGGTGCCACTTTATGCATGATGTACATGTAGTAACTATTTGGATAAGTGAATGAAGTAAACTCCCCCAGAAGTGTGGGACGAGTCTACGAGTGATACGGCCAAATAACTTCCCTCCCTCCTCCCCACTCTCGGCTCGCGTTACGATGGTTTTTCAACTTTAGGGCGCGAGAAGAAAGAGGAAGTATAATGGCGGATTCATGACGTAGCATAACGGGTAAGCCCCGAGAGGGCGCTCGTTGGTTGATTACATCTTTTAACGTTTGAGCCTGTCGGCTGAATAAATATGCAGATGTAGTAGCTGTTTGGGTGAGTATCATTCATAGACTCGTCCCACACTTCTGTGGGGGATTTTCAAAGGCAGCGTTTGATTGAGCTTATTTTTGTCACTCAACTGTTTTCAATTACAGAGGATGTATACAAGGTGGGAGAAGGCAGAAATATCATTTTCTATGGAGTCTTCACAACTGGGGAGTACGTTGCCCTTCTAATTGTACCTTTTGAAATTGTATATGAGTAGTATTTAAGGAGCAGGTTCACAATCTATCTGACATTTCAAACTATGTGCATTTTATGTCACTATCTGCTAAGCAGAAAGGACGATTACGCAGAGTTTGCTGTTAGATTCATTCTGCCAGGGGTGAAATTTGTCAGGATTTATCCTGCTTTCAGGATTTTTAAAGAATACCATTTGCAATCTGGACATTCTAGCGTTTTAACGTAAATGTTTTTTTTTTATAAATGTTTATATAGAACGAAAGAATCGGGTATTTTTTTACCCGCTCTGAAAAAATAAGTCCGATGTCGCATAATTTGAATTCAAGCTTTTGCCATTTTGAAATGGAAACGTTGAAAATTTGAGAAAAACTTGGATTGTTTGTTTTTGTTTTACTTTGGTTGTTTGATAGTTTTAATTTAATTGTCTTACAAAAAATAATAACAAAATTAGGATTTTTTGGTGCTTTTCTTGATTAGTTACAGTATACTTGTCATTTTTCAAACCCTTTTTTTCTCCATTGAGACGTTTCTAGTTTTGTAAAAAATATTGACAGATTGAAAAAAGCACAACAATGCAACCAAATATCCTAGAGAGGTCCGAGATATAACAAATGAAAGCTTATTTCATTCCTCTTTCACTCAAAAGGTGAGTGTTGCCACAACATATTCATTTGTGTGTTAAAGCAAATACAAACACATTCTATAGACCAAACGTTGCTCTGGCACCCTGGGTTAGCCTCAAACCCTCTGTTATATATTTTATGTTTTTTTTTAATTTCCCAATATCTCATGGGATCAGTTGTATTCAAACTGATCAGTTGTATTCAATACAAACAATTGTATTCATTTCTGACTTCTCTCTCTGTCTCTCTGTAGCCATGAGATTCCCGGCTCGGCTGTTTGCGTTTTCAGCCTGGACAAAATTGAAGAGATTATCAACGAGGGCCAGTTTAAGAGACAACAGCAGTGTACCCTGTACCCGGTCTCTGCTGACGATGTGCCCGACCCAAGACCTGGCCTTGTGAGTAAACTAATTTGGGGACAAGGGAAAGAGTTTGTATTTGATTTTTTTTTAGGTTCAATCTGGGTATTTTTGTGGCTACGGCTTTTGGCTTCTATAGTGACTTTCCACAATACAATACAATACAATACAATACAATACAATACAATACAATATTTTATTTCATCACAATTAAAAGACTTTAAAAGTGAAATTCTTCTTCCCAATGTGCACATAAAAACAATATACGTATATTTAGACACTTAAAAATTTACATAAGTCGAAAACGTCAGTTTATGAAAAGTTAATAAGTATAAAACCACCAGCAAAAATCTCTACTTTAAGAAAAGAGAAGCTTGAAAACAAAAAGCTATATTGTTATAAAAAGTATTCAAATCTGCATGCTGACATGCTAGGTTATTTATTTAAAAAGGTCTAATCTGAATTGTAAAAACGTTGCAAACAGACAGTATTTATCTGATAAAATTAGAATTATAGAGGTGTACACAATACACGTGTAGTTCTGGTCATAGACAATAAGGCCACATCTGAGCTTGCAGTCACACATGTTCCAATAAAATTAGCTGAAAGCTCTTCACGTTGACATGTATAGTCGTGCCGGGTGTCGACAGATATAGCAGTTAGCATAACACTAGCAATGTATACTCGCCAAAATGCTGTACGTTATGAACACAAGTTGGGTTGATGTATTTTACTCTCCATGGCAAGTTGAAATTTCACTGTTTGTTTTTAATTTCCTTTCAGTGTACGACAAATTCCAAGCTGGTACCTCAACACACACTGGAATTTATCCTAGCACACCCACTCATGCACCAGTCGGTACCCAACTTGGGCGGCGACAGGCCACGTTTTGACCTGACGCGGGCCGACTTTCGCATCATGCAGGTAGTGGTGCACAAACAGAAGGCATCCAATGACAAGACCTACGATGTGCTGTTTTTGGGCACCGGTAAGCAGTTTTGTACACTTACGATTCCGAGACGGATGGATCCTTAATTAAGAGAGAGTATTTGTGACCTAGCTTTTGTCGGAGAATGGAACATGTGTTGCCAGTACATTGCCATTTCAGTTCTTCAGTTCATATCTGTGCTTGTTGTTTAGAGAAGTATTTTCTTTTCTAAATTATGGTAGAAACTGTTGCATAATATCGTATTAGATCAAACAGCAAGAACTACTTGGCTTGTAGACACGGTAACTTTTGTTAGCGCAAGATTTTCTTGCTAGCATTTTTAGCAAGTACTGGTAAACTACAATGTAGGTGAAGGATTCCATTGTTTGAAGCAGAGCCTTGAAAGTCATTTCTACTTGGTCTTCAAGATATATTTTTATGTTCAGTATTATTTGCTTTTGTGGGAATAACATTCTGGGCCTCCTCTTACGTTTCCTTTCAGAAGCTTGTGGTTTGGAAGCTTACTCTCTCACAAATATAGTCTTGTAGCTTGGTACCATTGCACAACCTTGATTGATGTGGTTAATACTTCTGGGTGACAGTTAGAGGTGGCATTTATAATGATGCCTTAAGCTTGGCGCACATTGGGGCGTAGGAATGTCCAAATCTAATCCCCAAAGAAGATAGTCTTACCAGATACGTATTTTGTCGTGTCTTACCTTGACCAGATGACGGCCGAGTCCTGAAGGTGGTCATTGTCCAGGACACCAACAGTCAGTACCGCTCCAACCTCCTGGAGGAGATCTTCATCTCGCCCCGGGACCATCCCGAGGGAGTGGTCAACATGGAGGCCATCCAGCAGCAGATTGGGCAGCCGCAGGTCATCCTGGTCAACACCAACAGTACGGTGGTGGAGCTGCCGCTACAAAGATGCTACAATCTCAACGAGTGGTACGTATCCATTTCCATCAGGTATTAATGACTAGCATTGATGTCACAGTGTTTCATATAGATTTTCATCGTGTAGTTGATGACGACTTGCTCATTGCAGTGTTTTGGGATTCCGCCCTCATCCAATCTCCTCTATCAAAGTCAAATCATTAGTAAGGTTATAAGTACTGAGGAATGAACTAGGATAAAGGAATGATTTTTTGTTTGTTTTACAGTAGTTTTGAATATTTTTCACTTGATGTGTATTGGATGACTTGTGGATTGCTTCATTTAGCATATGTATGTTTGTCACTGTTTTAGCCTGATAAAGAATCGTTTGCGGTTTGTAGCGTCGCCAAATACAACTCGGCACTCCATCAATGTATTGGTTGCATGTTACGCTCTCTACTTGTTTGTTATCATGCATGTAGAATATGGAGCAAATTGTGATTATGTATTTCCGTTGTTGTTTCTACAGTGCTTGTCAACAGGACCCTTACTGCGTATTCAACAACCTGAGCCAGATGTGTGTACGATTTATTGCCAACAAATAGTAAGTAACCGAAACATTTAACCAAAAAATTCAATGTTTTATAACAGATTTGGTCATTATGTGAGGACAGTTATATGACGTCACAGTAACTACTAGTTTAAATAAATAATAATAATTTTAAAAGGTACGACGAAGTGCTTATATAAAACATATCCAAAACTGTAATACAAGTCTCTGACCAATATTATTTAAATGGTTACAGAAAACTTGCTTAATTACCTGCGATTCCCTTGAAGTGTTCAGTAAGTAAATGTTATTTTTTGTTCCCTTACAGTGATTCAGCAGATGTTGAAAACATTCGTGACTGTCCAAGTAAGTCTTTTGATAAACGAACACTGAAATACAAGAAAAGTTGTAGAAATTTCTTCAATTTGCCCCCTCCCCCCCCCAAAAAAAAAAAACCCCAAAATGTTAAGGTGGGACCTTTTCTTTGGGGACCTTTTCTTTGGTTGAAACCTTTTCTTCATTGTGTTAGGTTTTCCAGATATTGAAAGGGTCAAGTGTAACCCTCATGTTTTAACACAATATCAGAAAGCTGGAAAAAAGTGAAGTTATGTGTGACTTTCCTTTACATAACAGCGTTCAACAACAGAATTAAGTCATAATTTAATCACGATTACTTGCATTTTTAGTTGAATTTTTTTTTTCAAGCAAAGAATATTGTTTTCATTTTGTTGGATCAGGTGAAACCTCTTTTGTTGAAGTTACTTTGAAATACTCACGTGACAACTTTATTACTTTGATAGCTTTACTTAAATTGTGACAAGTTTTGTTCTTTATTTCTATCCTTTCTATTCACATCCTGCTTTGGCTCTGCTTTTCATATTTGTCATCCTACAGAAGAAGGTAAGTCAGACAGTAATCCCAATTGTATAATATCAGTAGAACTGGTTAATACCAATTAGGAGAAAAAGTCATTTTGAAATCCTTTCGTAGGGCTTTGTTTTTTGTTTGACAATTATTGTTGCTTGCATTTTGTCACTTTTCAAACTACTCGCATTTCTGTTGAATTTTCAGAACAAAATCATAAGTCATGACGTAAACTTTATTTAACAGATGCATACAGCAATAATGGCAAATTCTAGAAGGATATTGTTTTCTTTAACTCCTTTTGGGTCCTTGCAATTTATAATTACAGGTTCGGATTATTCAGTTAAGAGGAATTTATATTTTAGTAAAAACATATTCAGGAATCGACAGCTGTAATTTTAATAAGTGGCGCATTTTTTTACTTTCGTAAATAGGTTACACTTAAATTTGTTAACCACATTAATGCAAAGGCTAACGAACCGGGAATATGCCGGCTGAGATTTAAGACAGAGTTAGGAAGCTAGGACAGAAATAATCTAGTGCATATAGAAGTGTTCCGTGTGTTTTTTTCGCAATGCAAAGTAGCTTTGCCCATAACAAGCATCATCTGCCATAACAGCTGCTGCAAATGTTAAACTGATGTTACAACTGTGCATTAGTCACGTTAGATTTTATCTTAATATGGACAAACAAAATTGGGGGAAAAGAAACCTAGAAACACAAGAAATCCAGAAAACAAACAAAAATAACCCCCTCTAAAAAGCCATGAAAACAAACCACCCCGCCCCTACCTCCCAAAAATAAAAATATACACATGTGAACTTCCTCAAAGCATTTCCGATTTTTATCAACAGTCGAAATTGGAGAGAAAAAAAGTCAAATTATAACACTAAACTACACTTACATGGACACAAAACATCAGGTCAACAATTAAGAAAGTACTACAAACCATGGAACATCCCCTCTTGTAAAAAAGCTGTCCCACATTGTATTTTTGGCCAACCGCACTTTGTGAATGTTACAAATGCACATATACACCATACAGACATCCCCTTCCAACACATTTTGCTTTTTCCCCTGCCGCTGTTGGTGACTTGAGGCATGTGATGATTTCTAGGTTACTTTAACTCACACACGTATGTGTGTTGCCATAATGCTTGTTAATTTGACGAGTTAATTGACTAATAATTGAAAGGGTTTGCGTGTGTGTCGTGTAATTCAAACGATCTCTCGAGATGGTTCTTTGAGAACGATTCAAAGCTAACCAAGTTGGTTTTGGTTTAGATTAATGATCCCTTTGACAACTTTGCAACCTACATTGCATCTTGCATTGAACATGTACATTGAACTTTTTCTTAATACCCAACTACGCAACTCGAAAAAGGTTACTTACCGTGTTAATCAGATAACTGCTAGCTTTTTACGTTTTGAGAGGGAAAAAAATGAAAAGGTTTTCAAATTCAATATGCAATTAAGCGTACCATTTCTAATGGTCTGTCTTCTTGTTGGGAGAGGGTATACAAAATAAGCCACTAGGCAACCAGCTTTGAGGGTGTGTTACAACTGATAATGTAGTAACCAACCGATAACGTATCACCAACCGATAATGTATCACATATTGACCGATATTGTATCACTAACCGATAATGTACCAAAAATTGACTGATAGTGTAGTAAAATTTGTATCCGATAATGTATCACGTGTCGACGGATAATGTAACTACAAAATAAGTGTATCCGATAATGTATCACCACGGAACGGGGACTGTATCAACCGATAATGTATCAAAAATCAACCGATAATGTATCAGTATTGGGAAAAGGTGTACACAAATGTTTGTTTTATGTCCGACTATCCCGCCCCACGTTTTGACCAGGGAGGGGGGGGGGGGTCTGGGCTAGTTGATCACCATCACCCCCATTATTTTGTATTTAGAGAAAAAGGGCAGATTTTGAGGTATTTTTCAAACTTTTCAACCGACGAAATGTATTAAATAGTACTGAGAAAAGGAGAAAAAATTCAAATAGCTTGAAATGCGCTGGGACGTTTGTATCATGAACAGCGCCCCCAGTGTCATGTAGTATCCAGCAAGCCCCCCCCCCCCCCCCCCCCCCGTTTGTATTTCACGGCCAGGACTTCTTTTTTTTTTTAGCTATCTCCCATCCCCAAGTCCCCAGCACAGATTTACGCTACTGTTGCAGGGGCGGATCCAGGAATTTTCGCGGGGGGGGGGGGGGGTTCATCAGCAAAACAATCTGAAAATGTACACGGGATTTTTTTCCGGACACTTGGCCTCCGTAAAATCAAAAACTTGGGGAAGGGGGTATCATATTTCAATAGGGGACGCTGTTCAAATTTGACAATTATTAACACTGGATTACAGAATGGTGTAAAAATACACCCTATCTAAGCTGCCTCCGTCCGTATTTTGAACAGGCGGACATTATACCAGTATTTTTTTGGGGGGTGTCACATCAGAGGGAGGGGGGGGCATCATTTTTTTAAGGAATTTGTAGCTGGGGGACCCCCCCCCCCCGATCCGAGCCTGTGTTGGCCTCAAGGAAGCAGCACGCTCGTGACGTTTGGACTCCAAACTGTGTTGGTTGAACAAACTGAATTCAGTGGGTAGACAAATTACAAATGACGTCACATGCCAACGGTGCCCCCCCCCCAAAAAAAAAGCTGGGGCATTATTTTGTACGGTACAGTAATATTGTGTACATGATTGTAGGATTTTGTCAGCGCTCCCCGTTGAAAATATGGCACGACCCCCCTCCCCCCTCATCGACCCCCTCCCCCTCATCCCCCTCCCCCTCACCCCCCCCCATCCCCCCACTAAATGAGCAGTAATGCTGTGATTGTGCCCTTTTCAAATCTGTAAGAAAAAAAATCGACTGGGGTCGATCTTCGACGATTTCCGCCTAAATCCGGTAAACTTGTTACATTGTATCTTTTGTGACCGCTCAAGTTACATGATCATTTAAGATGGTAGTTTTGCTAAACACATGCCTCGCCACTCGTATGTGTTCCCGGTTCATGCACAGCGCGTATTTTGAATGATGCAAAGTTATTGGGGGAGGGAATAGTCTGGGAGACCATCGCAAGTTAAATTGAACGTATGCGCGCGCCGACGTTGCCTGGCGCTCATGCGAAGACGCTGCTGCTATGTAATAGCCACATTCTGGCACATTCTGGAAGTGGTGTGGAACTTTGCGCGCGAACCAGTATAGTACAGTACGCACATGCTGTGTCCCGTCCACTGATCTCCATACGGAGATCAATGGTCCCGTACGTCCATGGGGCTCTCAAAAGTGGTAAAACGCGCCCTCTTGTGTCGCAGCACGGAGCCCATATGGAGGCCAAGTGCCCGGAGAAAAGAACTTGTCCACATTTCGGCGCGGATGTGCGAGTGCGGTTACCCCCCCCCCCCTTGACATCAAAAGCTGGATACGCCACTAGCCTAGGCCCACTTGGAAGTAGAGCGTCTCCAAACCAGAGCAACTCCCTACCTCCCAAATTAAAAAAAAAATATTCTCAATGATAAACTTTCTCGAGTGGGGACTTATCATAGTAAAGGCACTTATTAGACTTTAATTAATTTGCAATATTTCCACCTTTTCCCAATACTGATACATTATCGGTTGATTTTTGATACATTATCGGTTGATACAGTCCCCGTTCCGTGGTGATACATTATCGGATACACTTATTTTGTAGTTACATTATCCGTCGACACGTGATACATTATCGGATACAAATTTTACTACACTATCAGTCAATTGTTGGTACATTATCGGTTAGTGATACAATATCGGTCAGTTTGTGATACATTATCGGTTGGTGATACGTTATCGGTTGGTTACTACATTATCAGTTGTAACAGGGTGTTACCTGTCCTCATATGCATGAATTGTTTGAGATCAGTAATCCAGTTTGAAAATGTCATTGTTTAGTTACTTTCTTTGTTTTTTATTTACAGTTCCAGCTGATTGTGAGGTACAGGACCCAGTCAATGGTGAGCTTACCCATCGGGTCAGATGTATCCGGCACAACAGTGAGCTTGACTACTCTTGTAATAATGGATATGAGAAGGAGAACAAGGTGACTCGTTGTGAGTGGGGGGTGTTGACCCCAGGCCCACCAAAGTGTGTCCATCGTAAGTATATCTTTATTTATTTACTTCTCAGTTTGAAAGGATCAGCACAGATAGATAAACACATGATGAACAGTTTACAATGGTGTTTCAAGTATTAAAAACATTTAAACACAATTAAAATTACAAGTAACTTGAAAAAAATTGTGTATAAAGGTAATTAAAACAGCAAGACACGAAACATAAAGTAACAAAGCATGATTAAGCTTAGGACAATATGCGGGATAGCTAACTATTGTACCTATACTTGTCAGACAGAAATATATCACACATGCATCTCTAAGAAAAAAAAGTCCCGAACGATACATTATAATACAGATCAGTATAAGAAACAGAACAAATTATGTTACAGAAAGAAACATGAAAAGTGCATACAAAATCATTAAAATTCCTCAGAAACCCAGCTTAGAGTCTGTATACCCTTCATTCAAAACTCTATTGGTGTGGTTTAAAGTATAATTAGGTGGATGACATCATTTAATGCTTGCATTATTTCAAAACCATTTATATATATAGCCGCGTTTAAAGACCATTTCCGATGGTTTCCAGTCTGAAATATGCATCTTATGTACAGTAAAATATTGACTTCGAGTCTCTCCTTTTGTCTCTTCCTATTCTTTTACTTCGGTTTTTCCTCTTTTGTTTGATTTCGGGGGGGGGGGTAAACTGAGGACAAAGGAAGACAATTGGGGGCAGCAAATGTCCCCTTGCGCTCCCTCTACCCCTCTCCCCACCCCCGTAGCGCCCCTCCCCCCCCCCCCCACGAATTGCAAAGCTATATGACATTGTGCATAATTGATCTTGATGAATTCATACATATCGTTGCCGTAACTTCCAAAGCAGAGATTGAAAATACAGGAATTTTGATACTATAAACTATAACCTGCGATCCTGATTTGTGAAAGCATGGCAACAAGCATCTCGTAATTTCACGCCTTTCATCATGTTAAAAGTCACGTTTTTATATGAAAATTCATAATGAAAACAACTGCAACTATGGTGATGAGTGACAAGTGTCCTCAGCATGAGCATTTTTCTTATTTTATAGTTAAGTTTGCTTCAAGATATATTTGGTTTATACGTTTGTGCTTAATCGTCTAACCTGAAAAATGTAAAATATATTTGCTCCGTAAGCCACTGGGTCTTTGGCTTTATGGCATATTTGACATAAAGCATGTTTCTGTTCAACGCGTTTCTTGGAGATCACTACTATTATCTTCTAGCCAGAATCCTCGATCCTGATTTTTAGATACATGTCAACATCGGTGGTATTATCCCATTTTGCATGGTCCAAATTTCAATATGTATCGGGCATCGTATTATAAAAGGAGTTTACTATTTCTGCTGCATGCACGTGTAATATGGTAACAACTGAAAGGTTCGTTCTCCGTGGACATTTCATCAGCACTGTGTAGGCCTATCAAGTTTGCAGAAGATAAATTCGTTATCCCGCGAGTGAAGGAGGAACACGGAAAATCTTCCGCGTCCGAGATCTATGTACCACTCAACCTTAAACCTCGTGGCACATGGAACACAAACACTTGTGGGATAACTTCTCCATTATTGCTTTCTCAGTAGATACTGTAACGAGCGTCGCCTATTACCCTCCCTACCCTGGGTCTGGTCCGGTCCAAAAATTGACTGATAGTGTAGTAAAATTTGTATCCGATAATGTATCACGTGTCGACGGATAATGTAACAACAAAATAAGTGTATCCGATAATGTATCACCACGGAACGGTTACTGTATCAACCAATAATGTATCAAAAATCACCCGATAATGTATCAGTATTGGGAAAAGGTGGAAATATTGCAAATTAATTAAAGTCTAATAAGTGCCTTTACTATGATAAGTCCCCACTCGAGGAAGTTTATCATTAAGAATATATTTTTTGAATTCGGGAGGTAGGGAGTTGCTCTGGTTTGGAGACGCTCTACTTCCATGTGGGCCTAGGCTAGTGGCGTATCCAGCTTTTAATGTCAAGGGGGGGGGGGGGGTAACCGCACTCGCACATCCGCACCGAAATGTGGACAAGTTCTTTTCTCCGGACTTGGCCTCCATATGGGCTCCGTGCTGCAACACAAGAGGGCGCGTTTTACCACTACGGGACCATTGATCTCCGTATGGAGGTCAATGGACGGGACACAGCATGTGTGTACTGTACTGGTTCGCGCGCAAAGTTGCACACCACTTCCAGAATGTGCCAGAATGTGGATATTAGCAACAGCGTCTTCGCATGAGCGTCAGGCAACTTCGGCGCGCGCATACGTTCAATTTAACTTGCGATGGTCTCCCGGACTATTCCTTCCCCCAATAACTTTGCACATTCAAAATACGCGCTGTGCATGAACCGGGAACACATACGAGTGGCGAGGCATGTGTATGGCAAAACTACCATCTGAAATGATCATGAAACTTGAGCTGTCACAAAAGATGCAATGTAACAAGTTTACCGGATTTAGGCGGCAATCGTCGAAGATAGTGTAGATGCGATCAAGCTTCATGGGTCCAATATCGGTCAATTTGTGATACATTATCGGTTGGTGATACGTTATCGGTTGATTACTACATTATCAGTTGTAACACCCAGCACTTGGTGACGACCAGATGTCCTATGTTCCACCACAGAGCTCACCGAGTGATATACTTGGGGACTTCGGGATAACCTATGACTGTGTGCCTTAAGTGGATGGGGGATTTCCTAGTGGATTGGGTGGATTAACTGGTGGATTGGGTGGATTAACTTGTGGATTGGGTGAATTAACTGGTGGATTGGGTGGATTAATTTGTGGATTAGGTGGATTAACTGGTGGATTGGGTGGAATCTGGTGGAGGAGTCACCTCTTATTAGCAACAATTAGACAATACAGCAGAGACAGGAGACTTCTTTGACTTCTTTGGTCCCACCAAGCGAAGAAGTGAGGTTTATTTCTCTCACACTCTGCCTTTTATTGGCCAACATGATCCCCAGCATTTGCTTACAATAAATACACATCATTGCTAAAGTACAGAGGATGCAATAACCAATCGAAATGCAGTATTGCTCAGTAGATGACTTAAGCCACGCCCACTAACAGTACTGGCCAATTGGATCCTGTTATTCTAGCATGAGTGACTTAGCACTAAGACATGTCACTATACATTTCATGTTGATGTATAAAACGTTTACTTGATGATTCATTACAATACGTATTGCATATAGTTTCATGAAAAAAGTGGCCTATATTTCAAAAGAACAGGCAAAATAGCTTATGAATGTCACAAAAGAAAGCATTGTGTAACCCTGTAAAAAGAAAAAGGTTCTGATTACAGGATTTCTTATTTGTTGATTTTGTGAATATTTTGCTCTAGAACGCTGTCGTTCATGGGCGAGTGACCTCAATAATGTTATGATCAACAACCAGCAGCTTAAACCAGATGCAAAGGGATTTGTATACATTTCTCATGACACAGAATTCATCTCCAATTGCAAAAGAGGAAATGAACTAACAAATAACAATATATACTCTGCTCAGTGTTGGAGGGGAGAGTTTCTGTATTTCACAGAATTTCTATCCTGTCACGCAGGTAAATTCAGTTTCACAACAAAAAGAGTTGTAATTTTATAAAAAAGTAAAATAAATAAATAAAATAAGTACAATTTTGAACAATGTATCATTCCCTTTTAGTGTGCAATTTTGGAAGCAGAGTAAAATTGTAAATATTAAAAAAACATGACAAATCAAACGATTACGTCATCGCGACGTCACTTCGGACTTGTACCTTTATCAACTTCCATGGTAGCATACTAGTACCATTATCAACCTACCCACCAAGTTTCATGATGATCGGACCTTCCTTACATGTTTTGAAAAATCGCATGTTTGATGACGTCATGATGACGTCACACATATTTCAAAATTTTGTGCAAATACATTGTACATAAACCAAATACAAAAAGAATTTTGAATTTTGCATGTTGCGTTCGTGAGATATAGCTAAAAGGTCAAAAAATTCAAATATTCATATAAAATGGCATAATGACGTCATCACGACGTCACCTCATTTTTAACCTATAACACATCCCGGTCTACCCACATATTAAGTTTCAACCCAATCAGACTTACGGTTCTTTAGATATAGGACTTCAAAATATGCACGTTTGTGATGGCGTCACGTGACCCCTGATGACGTAATTACGACGTTACTCTTCGGGAGACAACTTTACCATAAGGACAATGCATACGCTTAATTTGAATGATGTATGACGAAGTTCAATGCCAAAAGTGGCGTGTACTAAAATCGTGCACAAAGTCTATGGGATTCTGGGCACAAAAAGAAGAACCCCAGAAAAAAAAAATAGAGCTATGTCTGTTCGAACAGAACATAGGTCTTTTTCGCATTTAACAAATGTTCATGTTTGGTTTATTCTTTTGCAGCAATTTCGGCCCCAGTGCTTACTTTATTTCCAACCTAGCTTCCAATAGTAAGCCCTGGATAGGTGTTGTGTTCGTACGTCAATTAATACCCGATTAGTGAGAGACCTCTCATTAGGGATACTTTTCTGGTTACTTCGTATTGTATTCACGTTCCATGTCATGTCATAACACACTAGAGTACACCCATACTAGAGTGTACATCAAATAACAAAAATGACGTCATACACTTGTCGCGCTATAAATAGCTTACTGTATTCTGCATACACTACATCCTCTCCCCCTTAATATGGAAGCCGTACAACAACAAAAATATCACTTTCTACTGTCTGAAAATACCCTTGACTGAAAATACTGTCTATAAAGCAATGTCACACTTCACAAAATGCTAATCCTTGGTTGCAAGAAAATATAAGTTCAAAAAAAAGAAAATCTTTTTTTTTCCATAATCAAATCCAAGCCTTAGACAAGGTAGTAATGGCTTTAATTTGAATAAACGGAACTTCCATTAGGATTTCCTTCTCGTTTGTTTGTTTGTTTTTTTTTGCTGTTTTTTTTAACCCGTGACATTCCAATACCGTACAATTTCAACTGCAACCTTTTTTGTTTTGTTTCAAAACTGCAACTCTAAAAGCTGTTTAAACAACTTGAGTAACAAGACAAACATTAACACAACTGTAACAACTCAAAGTGCAGTACATGCACATTTTAACTCTCATGCCGGCCACTGCGAACAATAGTTAGGTTATTCCATAGTCTCAATTAGTCTGTCTAGGGATTTGCTGACCCTTGACGGGCGACGTACGGGTTTGGGTGTTTGGGTGAAGCACTGGAATCTGCGGTTACGGTCGGTGTCGCCGATTGTGCAGTTTGCTCACCATTTATGTTGTATGAGGGTGACGCGTGTGTAAGTTCTGTCTGGGGAATTTGCGAACCAACGACTGGAGCTGTCTCAGTGGTAGGGGTAAACACCGGAATGGATGCTAGGTCAGACATATCACTATCTTGGTGAGCTGAGGTGTGCATCCCATTCCTTGAGATCTGAGAATGACTGGTTGTAGACCGTTCTGCTATTCACATCTGATCCACGTGTCTTTTCCACACTCGACCATCCTGCAAAATCACCACATAAGACTTTGGGGCTGTGCGCTCCGCAACTGTGGCCAGCCACCAAGTCTCTTTTCGGCATAGAAATCGCGGAGTTGGGTCTGTTTGCGTTCATCGTCCGGGCGTAGCTTGTTGCATGTGTCGTAGTGCGATATGTCAACAGGAAACTGTCGATGCGTTGTTGCGAACTCCGACCACTCGATTTGCTCCAGCTGAGAGCGCGTTTGAAGGATTGAACCTTTCGTTCTGCTGCACCATTACTTGCGGCGCGGTACGGTGCAAGTCTTACGTGGTTCACGCCATTCACCTTGAGGAACCGTTGGAACTCCTCACTTGTGAATTGCGGTCCATTGTCACTGACAAGTTGGTAGGGGATGCCATACTTGCTGAATAAGTCTCGCAGCACCGTGATGGTTGCATTCGCGGTGGTGCTACTCATGTGGAAGATCTCTGGCCATTTTGCGTATGCGTCAATGACGATCAGGAAATCGTGACCGTCTTTCTGCGCGAAATCGATGTGAATTCTGTGCCACGAAGAGCTAGGCCACACCCATGGCATTAGGGGTGCCACAGCTGGAAGGTATCTAGTCTGTTGACAGTTAGCACAGAGACGGAGAGTCTGTTCGATATCGCGATCGATGTTAGGCCACCAAACGTAGCATCGTGCAATTTCTTTCATCCTGACAATTCCTGGATGAGCATCATGTAACTCACCAAGAATGACCTTCTCGTACTTGTAGGGTATCACAACTCTTAATCCCCTCAACAAACAGTCCTGTTCTGTGGATAGTTCGTGTCTGCGATTGAAGAACGGTTTGAGGCGTTCGTCCCTTACCTCTGCTGGCCATCCGCTTTTAGTGAACTCTAACACGCGCGAAAGCACACGATCAGTTCTTGTAGAATGTGAGATCTCCTTACTGATTACTTGTAGTCTATCCAGGCGTTTGTCCTCGATGTTGTAGATAGCGTCTTAATCGTCATCCTCCATTGTGTGTAATGGGAGACGTGAGAGCGCGTTCGCGAGCACATTCTGCGAAGATGGAATGAACTGCAAGTCGTAGTCAAATGCGGACACATTACAGCCCATCGCTGAAGACGTTGTGCTGCAAGGGTTGGAATCGACGCCTTGGGACCAAGGATTCGCTCCAATGGCTTGTGATCAGTCCGTATGGTAAATTTCCTTCCGTAGAGATATGTGCGGAAGCGTTTGAGACCAAACATGATTGCCAGGGCCTCCTTGTCCGGTTGCGCGTAGCCCTTCTCATGTTTATTGGGTGAGCGTGAAGCATATGCTATAGGATGTCTGGAGCTGTCAGCGTACACATGCAGCATGACTGCTACAAGTCCAAATGGTGATGCGTCCGTTGCGAGCCCGAGAGGGAGTGCTGGGTCGTAGTGAGCGAGAGGTTTGTCTGAACTGATGGCGTCCTTTACTGCCTCAAATGCCCTGGTACATTTATCCGTCCATGAGTGAAGCTCGGTGACATTCTGTGGAACTGGAGCGTTGCGTATCGCGTCAACCTTGTCGTCGGTTGACTGAATCTCTTTTGCAGAAAATCGACGTCCCATGTAGATTACGCTCTCCTGCATGAACCGACACTTTTCGGTCTTCAACCTGAGACCGTATTTTCGGAATCTCTGGAAAACGTTCTTTACATTGCGGAGATGTTCCTCATCCGTCTTGCCTGTAACAAGCACATCATCCATGATTGCGCATGTGCTGTCCAGACCTGCTAGTACTTGTTCGATGAATCTTTGCCAGATTGCAGGACTCGATGAGATACCGAATGGTAAGCGTGTATACCGATACAGTCCCTTGTGCGTGTTAATCGTGACGTATTCTTGGGATTTGTCGTCGAGCAACATTTGCTGATATGTGCATTTCAAGTCGATTTTGGAGAATTTCTCCCCACCGGCTAGCTTGCTGAATACTTCCTCCGAAGTAGGTATGGGGTACTGACCGGTGTGGATTGATTTGTTTACAGTGTTTTTGTATTCCCCACACAGGCGTACCCGTACCATCTGCTTTGGGTACACACACCAGGGGTGTCGCCCACTCGCTGAAATCAACTGGGTAAATGATTGATGTCCCTTGCGCCATTCTGGCAAGTTCCCTTTCGACTGCGGGGCGAAGAGCCAATGGCCCTGTGCGAGCCTTGTGGAAAACTGCAATAGCGTCTTCCTTGACGTGCAGTGTTGCCTTAACTCCACGTACTGTGCCTAACTCTGGCTGAAAAATGTCCTGATATTCATTTTTCAGCTCAGCGATTGGGTCAGATTTCACACCGTATTGACTCTGAGAAAACAGATTAGGCCATTCCAGCTTGAGAACTGTCAACCACTCCCTGCCCAACAAGGGTGGTGTGTACTTGTCTGCTTGGACGATGGTTAGCGGCAACGTTGCTTTCTGGTCGCCGTACTGAACCTCGACAACCAGTTGGCCCAAAATTCGCAATTGGGCACCCGCGTAAGCGTGTAGGACACGATTCACCGGTTGCATTGGAATGTACTCCAAATATTTGTGGTAGTCTGACTGACCCATGATTGATGCAGCGGCACCTGTGTCAAGTTCCATTTGTATGGGAATGTTCGCGATCTTGACAGGAACCTTGATAGTTGGAGTACGGCTGTACGTATTGGCTGTCGTGTCTCCTGACGTATCCGCTTTTGGCTTATCGGAAGTTGTAACCGGAAAAACCGAGTCGACGAATGTACTGTCATCGCTATATGTGTCATCAGTGGGATCGTGAAGTTCGCAAGCGTTTTCGTCGTCTCCCACATACCGAATGCGTCCTTTGGGCTCGGTTCGCTGTTGGGGCGTGTATTTTGTGGTTGGTGGTGCAGGGCCTGATTTACTATCAGACTTGCACTCTGACTGCAAATGTCCCACTTTCTTGCACTTGTAGCATGTGGCACTCTTGTATCGGCAATAATCGCGATTGTGATTGTTCAGTCCACAGCGGTCGCAATGTTTCCTTGGTGGCTTTTGCCCTTTTTTGATTACGTTTGTAGTGAGAAGTCACCCTGTTCACCGGCTTAGTCTCCATGGTGCCCATGTCTCTCACATTCTTTGCAACAGCCTCCTCTGCGAGAGCGAGATCCAGAGTTTGTTGGAAATTGTAGTTGCATGCGAGCAGTTTCTTTTGGATGTTCTCAGACTGCAGCCCACAGATGAACCTATCGCGCAAACTCTCCTGCAGTTGATCACCCGCAAAGTCACAATATACAGCCATTTTCTTCAAATGAGCAACGTATTCACAGATCGATTGCCCTGGCATTTGTCTAGCATTATGAAATCGAAATCTCTCTGCGACTGCCAGTCTCTTGGGTCTGTAGTGTCCCCGTAACAGTTTACACAAATCCTCGAATGCCTTTTCCTCGGGTTGTTGCGGAAAAGACAAGTCTTTAAGTGTTTTATATGCCGTGAAACCAATGCTGCTCAACAAAATAGCCTTGCGTTTGACAGCGTTTGCTTCTGTCTCTGCAATGTCCACAGCAACGAATTACTGATCAAGTCTCTCCAAATAAAAAAAATTATGTATCAATATCACCATCCACTGCGTTAAATTCCTCGAACACAGTTCTCTGAAAAGTCGCCATTATTGTTTATCGTAGAACGTATCGTTACTATGCGCGTATTGTGTGCAAACATTATCACCGTACGTGTCGAGAAAACTTTGCAAAAAGTGCGTATCCTGTGCGTATCCCGTGTGTTCATCTTCGTCGCCACTGTTGTGTTCGTACGTCAATTAATACCCGATTAATGAGAGACCTCTCATTAGGGATACTTTTCTGGTTGCTTCGTATTGTATTCACGCCCCATGTCATGTCATTACACACTAGAGTACACACGTACTAGAGTGTACATCCAATCACAAAAATGACGTCACACACTGGTTGCGCTATTAATAGATTACTGTAGTCTGCATACACTACAATAGGAAATTTTCTTCCTGTATCCTGATTCGATACCGCAATTGGCTAGAAATTGATTTATATCGTGTACTTGGTGTTGTTATTCACAACATGCAGTACGTGTTTTCGTGATCATTCATCCATGTCTTCTCGAAAATATTCATTTCCTTTCAAATTTGTTAATATTAATATGAAATGTGATACTGCATGTTGTCTCGTTTAAGATCGTAACAGTTTGATTAAAATAAAATCGCAAATGTAACACACAGGCAGGCACCAGACTGTTCCTCATTTGCATACGTGTTCAAAAATCTTGCACATGCAAATGATCAAATACCAGGGTTCGAGAGCAGGTAGTGGTGGGCACGTACAGCTCGACACCCTAGAGACGAGGTTGCCTTTTGCAGTCAGTTTTGAGAGTGCTTGATACAGTTACAGGTTGTTCAAAATGTTTAGAATAATTCCAAAAATAAGGCCCATGCCGTAACATGCCCTGCGATGACGTCATCTTGAAAACACATGTCAATGCACATTTTGTCATTGTGGTTTTGGTTTGTACCAAATTGAAGTCAATCCAGTGAAAGAAAGTGTACAATTTTGGAAGCCGAATACAATTTTAAAATGAGTTTCAACCCAATCGGACTTACCGTTCTGTAGATATAGGGCTTCAAAATGTGCAAGTTTGTGATGACGTCACAAGACCCATGATTACGTCATCATGACGTCACTCTTCGGGACACAAATTTGCCATAGGGACAATGCATATGCTTAATTTGAATAATATATGACAAGGTTCAATGCCAAAAGTGGCGTGTACAAAAATCATATGCATTGTCTATGGGATTTGAAATAAAGCTTTGTCACATGATGTCACATGCCCTGCGATGACGTTATCTAGAAAATCATCCTCAATGCACATTTTTTCATTGTGGTCTTGGTTTAAACCAAGTTTAAAGTCAATCAGATGAAAGGAAGTGTGCAATTTTGGATGCAGAATAAAATTATAAATATTTATAAAATCATAAAAATCAAATGATGACGTCATCGTGACTTCGCTTCGGACTTTGTATACTAGTACCATTATCTACCTACTCACTAAGTTTCATGACGATCGGACCTTCCCTTTTTTGCGTTTTACAAAATCGCATTTTTATGACGTCATGATGACGTCACACACTTTTAAAGATTGTGTGCACATACCTATTACCTAACAACCAAATACAAAAACAATTTTGAATTTTGCATGTTGCGTTCATGAGATATGGCTTAAAGGTCCAAAAATTCAAATATTCATATAAAATCGCATGATGACGGCATGATGACGTCATCATGACGTCAACTCATTTTTTATCTTTAACACTTCCCGGTCTACCCACATACCAAGTTTCAACCCAATCGGACACACAGTTCTGTAGATATAGGACTTCAAAATATGCAGGTTTGTGATGACGTCACGTGACCCCTGATGACGTAATCACGACGTCACTCGTTGCCACAATGTTGCCATAAGCACAATGCATATGCTTAATTTGAATGATGTATGACAAAGTTCGATGCCAAAAGTGGCATGTACTAAAATCGAGTACAAAGTCTATAGGATTTTGCATGGAACAAAAAGAAGAAAGTAGGGAGAGAAAACTAGAGCTGTCTGTCTGTTTGCAATAGAACACAGGGCTTTTTAGCATTTTGATTGTAATAAGTTTGATTTTTTTAACGTGTATTTAATTAGCATTTTTTAAAAGCTGTCACAATAATTAACAGAAAATTTGAGGTTCTTTGACAAATTTTAACCTGCCACTAGAGGGCGCTCTAATGTGTTATTACGTCACCAGTAATTGTTTCGTAAAGGACACCCTAGCGAGATATATATATAACTGAAAGCACTTTCATATCTTATTCCACTTTCAAATTATAACCGTTTCCGGTTTGCACCGAAAGAAGAGTCACGTTAGTTTGCATGTAACACGAAACATGACAATCCTACCTTTTTCTATCAATTCCCGTTAAAAGGAAAATCAAATCTCTCACAGTTGATTTTAAATCGATTTTCAATGACTAAATCTAGGAACTTCCGGCTTGGACCGGAAGGAAGGGTCGTGTAAGTTTGCTAATATATGAAAAATTACGAACTTGGATTATTATATTAATTCCTGAGAAAGCAAAATCATATCTGCCACACAGTCCCTTTTTTTTATTGATTTTTAAAGACTAAATGTAGAAATCTATAATAATGGTTGCTTGTAATCCGATACTTGATCACGTCATCCTGATGTCAATACCAGAAAGGTCGAGAGCTATGTTAACATGTGAACCAAAAACATGGATGATAGCCATCAAATATAGTTGTTTCTGCTTACAATTGAAATGAAAATGAAATAATTCTGGCTCTTGTATTTTATGTACACATTTTACTGAAATCCGTGTCAATCATCCAAAAATTATTACAGCGATAGTGTTGCTTATTGTCCTCCGTACTTTTGAATACGCGGCTGGAATACGCGGTTGGGTTGAATACTTGAATATCGGACCTAATAATTTATACGCGGCTAACTTCACTCTGCACGAGGAGATATTGGTACGGTATGGCAACCAGACGAAAGTTATTCCTGTGAAATAATAGACGATATATGGCCGGTCCTGCTGCACCTTGCATCAGACTAAGCGTATGCACGGTATGGAAACGGTGGTTTTTGTAAAGTTTAGTAATAAAGACATTTTTTATGTTCATTTTCATGGGAATATATGACTTTCTGCATGTGGTTGTTCTTTAGTAGTTGAAGTGAGTGACTATAGTTTGCGTGCTGATATTTTGGCGAATGATTGTGAAATGAATGATTGTTAAATAAACTAGGATTGTATCGCAATGAGGCCTATTTATATAGCCTAGGCCTGGTTCGTGCGTGCAGCATTGCGTGCTATACTGTCGTCGAAGCCTTGTTGAATAGTCTGGCTCCGCGGTTGTATTACCGTTGTGATGTCGTAACCAGGGGTGCGGGAACCAGACCGTATGGAATTTCAGACTTTATTTCGCTTGAAAAAATCCTCCAGGCTCCAGTCCAGAGCCCCAAGATGGCAATTGAAATAAACACAATTTTGGACTTTATTTCCCTTTTTAAAAAATCATCCAAAGTCACAAATAAGAAACAAAAAGTCGAATATAGCGTGGTTTCGAATGAGCATAAGCAACCTTCTGGTCTGAGATTAGAACTTTACAGTGTAACACTGAGCTACCGAACTGTTCGGTCAACTCGAGGAATTCTTATCTTTTCCACGTACGCGCATAGGTATAAAAGGGTTATAGGGCGCTGCTACGTGGCGCCAACAATGGCAACAAGGCTTCGACCATTGCGCAGTAGTCATGTGCTTAATGCCATAAATGCACTAACTTAGTTTGTGTATAAAACTTAACTGGCATCCTGGCGCATGCCATGCGGCTGTTTTATGATGCACTGTATTATCGACAAGTCCAGTACAGTCACTGTGTTTTGCAGCTATCTAAAAAGTAAGAAGCCAAATCATGGTAAAAAGATGTAATACTTGATTGGGAAATCATGAAAGAAGTCTAAAGATGATGAATTTTCAAATGAAATGCATTTTTCATAATTTATATAGTTAGTTGGTGTCAATTTAAAATGTTACAATATTATTTTCTCACAATCTGTAGCATTCACAGAGCTAAAAGTTGATCAGCTTAGTCGTCAAGTACCATTCTTGTTATTTTGAGTAATTTTCAAATTATAAAAACGCACAATTGAGATATGCTGAACACTATAATTTTAAGAGTGATGGAGTCAGAGAAATAGGAATATTTTCATTTACTTATTGATCAGTAAACGAAAAGCAAGACAATAATGATATTGTAAGTGTATTGTTGAATAAGGGCTTGGCGTGAGGGCACTATTTAAATAGATGTGCATTCACCCTAACAGTCCAGAATCCTCAAAAATCAATATGATTTTGCACACACCCTTAGGGTTAATGTTTTCAAGTCGCATGAAAGATATAATTGGGGAGAATGTGAGTAGGCCTAAGGGACGAATGGCGTATACAGTTGCTGGTTTGGTGTTAAGTTAAATCCTGTTGTAGTCATTGCAGCATGTGCTAAAATGTAGAAACATATTGACACATACATGTACCGCATGATACTGGTTTTCACGTCATGTGACAAGAAATTTCACAAACGTTATGAGACTGGTCTGAAAAATTCTAAGTGGTTTTTTTAAGTAAATACGTAAGTATTCTCACTGCAACATTTTTTTTTACACGTTATCACTTTCTGATGGCGGATAAGTCACATTATGTTAGAAGTTAATTGTCTGTATATACAATTCTGAATCAAGAAGCGACATGTAATGAAGCATTTTGTTAAATTCATTTGAGTAATTCATTCCAAAATCACACAGTGGTGTAAATGATATCGAATTTACATATTTTTGACACTATTGTAGTAGATTTCCCAGACATTAGACTGGATTTTGCATGCAAACATTAAATTTGACTTAGGCAGTGTTAGAGCAATGTACATGCATGTGCGCATGCAAACAAGCACTAAATCGACCGTGACTCAACAACACCATACCCATCTGTAACAAATCCATCGGCCAAGGTGCCTTTGGTTATAAATTATTTGTATTTTTTGTCAACTACCTCGATCTAGCTCCGTTTAGGATATGTGCACTTTATAAGAACTTGCTATTATTAAAGGAGCATTTTTTTTTTTTTTTTTTGGTTTCACAAAAAATGAAGATTTCCGAGAAGAAATGCATTCCTGCGGGTAAAGTTTGAGTTATGTGATCAAGAATATGCAAAATAGAGATGTATGCAAAGAAAAGGAAAGGAGGAAAACTGAATGTGGAAAAAAGGTTTCGTTCGATAAATGTAAATGCTCAGATAAAGTAGATACAGGAAAGGTATTGCATGAGACATGTTAAGTGGAACATTCAAAGGTTAAGAATGCTGATTATTCTCTGGAGAAACACAGGCTAGAGAATGCTGGTTATGCGATGAAGTAACTGGTCCGTTTGAGAGAGTTGTGCAATGTTATAGTTACCAAATCTTCTATCATGTAACCTGTATGGGATTTTCAAATATGCATTATGTTTTAGCAAGTAAATCAGTTTCATGGTTGTGTAGCAAATGTGGAAGATGTAATTACGCTCAGTCTATGTTGTATGATTTTGGCATTTCTGCAGATGAGAACAAATTTGAGATGCCATGGTGTGAAGAAAACATATACTATACAGGTGTCAGCAAGTCATTCATTGAAGGTGTTTCTTGCACAGATTACACTGAAGTATCAAAACAATGAATGGAAATGAAGGTGAAGCACAGACAGGAACTGGCAAAATGAAGCATGTACTAGAAGATATGACATCACTTGCAAATAGTTAAGCAAAGTGGAGGTTATTCTTTGCGGAGCAAAAGAAGTACTAATGTTGACAGTGGTTCTAATATTGGAAAGGAGAAAAATGAGGGAAATCAGGAGAAAACACAGAAGACAAGAGATAAATAATTTTTGGTAGAAAATGACAAGGGTAGAGATGGAAAAATGAAGCCAAAAAGAAAAGCTGAAGTTAATGTGGAAAGTTGTGCCAGAGGTACTAGTAGAAAAAAGCTCAGAGTCTTTCCACAAAAAAATGATTCACAGAGAATACACCAACTCAATGATGAAAGGAAATCATGTGGTCATTGTAAAAGCAGCTGTTCTTGCCCAGACAATCAACGGAGTGAGAACATAGATATCAGTTTCATTCAAGGTAGCTTTTCATCAAGGTGATCTTAGATTCGGGGACCTGGCTGGAAGACAATGTGTTTGCATGAGCCTGTGCGGAATCCAGTTTAGCAAAATTAAGTCATTGAACATGTGGTGTTCTAAAGACCTGGATATTGATAATCCGCTCTTGTTAAACTTTAGCGCATACTGATCAACATGGTGAGCCAGAATCTATGTAACATCATCTGGTTTGGGAGCATTTTAAGGAAGTTTGTCCTTCCTTATCTGTTTATTTGAGGCTTCAGCAGTTTTTCTGCACACCAAGACCGTCACCTATCTTTTGTGACTAGTAGATCACACCTTCTGCTGGTAACAATTGGATGTTCCTCCAGCACCAATGCAGCACTTCATATGCTAATGAACCAATGTTGTCTCCCACTGGATTCAACAATGCCACTGCATCTGCCACTGGACTCAACAATGGCTCCTGCCTCATCCCAGCGAGTCAGATATTCGCCAATACACCTGCACTCCTTCAATAAATGGACCCGGTCTTTGCCGTCCATGTCCTCTTCCTGCTGAAATCTGCAGTGATATTGGACCCAGAACATGTCCAATCCATCAACCATCGAAATCTTCTGGACTGATCACTGGCCCCCGTTGTTTTCGGCGCACTCGTTGTGGATGCAAGGCTGGGATACATAGGCGCCGATCGACTTACCTCAACTTTGACATACCCGTTGTAATTGGAAATCGCACATCATGTCACGACGGACCCCATCACCCTGATTACTTCAATCAATATTCACCAGCCCGGTATGTAAATGCACATAACTTGGTTTATCCACATCAGTCTGTGAGATCTATACCTCCTGAACTCAAACTAGACCTTCAATATCACTGCTATGCTGATGAAATACAGCTGTATCAATCCTTCAATCCATCTCAACCCAATGCTGTGTCTGCCCTGGACAATCTTGAGGCTTGCATTGATGAGATCAAGACATGGATGATGACAAACAGTCTCAAATTGAATGACAACAAGTCTAAATTTATCTTGTGTGGCTTAAAACAACAACTCACCAAGTTCAATATCACCAGCATCAGGATTGGAGATTCCCGCATCCATCCTTCCAACAAGTGTCGCAACCTAGGTGTCACTTTCGACCCCCACATGTCCCATATTGATCAGATATCAGGAGTGTCAAAATCAGTCAGATTTCATCTCCGTAATCTTTGCTTCATTCGGAAGTATCTAAATCGTACGGCCACTGAACAACTCGTCCATGCATTTATAACTTCGCGCTTAAATTTTTGTAATTCCCTCATGTATAACCTGCCACAACACCAAATCAACAAACTTCAACGCCTCCAAAATGCCACTGCTCGCCTCATCACCTTATCCAGACACACCACTCACATCACCCCCGTCTTAAGTCCCTTCATTGGTTCCCCATCGCTGATCGCATTGCCTTCAAGATCCTCCTTCTCGCTTTCAAGTACTACAAGGAACTTCACCGGACTACATAACGGACATTATCACGAAATATCAGCCGTCACGTAGTCTTCGTTCGGCCGGAGCGCTACAGCTTACTGTTCCCTGCACCAATCACTCTTGGGGAGACCAGTCTTTCTCAAACGCAGCTCCTGAACTCTGGAACAATCTACCCCTTGAAATTCGCCAGTCATCATCATTGTCTGTATTTAAATCTTCTGTGAAAACTCATATGTTTACCGCACGTTTTTGTAATTATTAGATGGAATTGATAAAGAACACGACGTTCAAATGTTATTCAAAACAAAAGGGAGTTTTTATTGTGGTTAACCTGTAAAAGATGTTTAGATCCATTGATAGCGCTACGTGTTGTGCGTACCCCATGTATGTTTCAGCCCCATAGACCGTGCGTGCATTTAATTCGTCTTCTCACCCATGCGCAATGGTTTCCTCCGCGTCGTCGGCTTGCAAACAGCGGTAGCAGACGACGCACTGAACGATTGTCTGGTTTTCATGTCTTAAAATGTATCCTTCTCAAACGTACTTAAAAGATGATTCAAACCAAAAATTATCAGTAGACCAAGTGAACAAAGATATCAATTGTCTCTACAGTGTGGTAACGGCGCTAAAAACCTTTTCAACTATATAAAAAAAAAAAAATAATTATGGAAAAAAACGTACAAAATGAAAAGGGAAAAACATCGTTCGCTTTTGAGTTTGGTTTACACATTTGGACAATTTGCCGGGTTTACCTTAAATCAGCCGTAGTATCATCGGAAAGGATGATAGATTATTTTCCTTTTTACAGGAGATTTGATGTAAGAAGGAAACCTGTAGCTTATAAAAATCGTCACTTTTTGAGTAAATCCATTTTGAAAGCATCGTGCACAAATAAACTGGTCCCAGTGCCCCCTATGATCGTACTTAACTGCATTTCAGGGCCGGGAACCAGTCAGTTGTTAATCATTTCAGTTAAATGTATACATTTCCAACGCGTTGAAAGATTACAAACGGAGCACTGCGGCGCGTTGTGCGTGGCTAGCCATGTTTACGGGCCAGATTCCAGGGTCTGTGTACAGGTACGTGCACAATAACGTTACATCCAACGAAAAAAACGTATAACGTGAGACCTTACTTTTCTCATTGAAACGGTTTCCGACTTAAATGATATTTATACATCGCACTTTCCGTGGCATCCTTTACCATTTTTCAGTGAAGACAAGTTTACAATTACTTGGCAAAACTGAAAAATTAGCCCCTAAACTGTCACCTGTTTTGAATTTGTGACCCAATACTTCAGTACTACCAGTACTACACGACACGGAAAAACCAAACAATGGATCAAATACTCTCTGGTTTTTTTTGCGCTAAGGTTTGCAAAAGTGACTTTAATTACCTTAAATTCCTGTCCGCGTGGAAAGAAAAATTTATCAAAGTACTTCGAGCGTGATGTTGACCGATACTTCAGTGGGTCAAACTGCGACTGCAGGCATCAATGTTTGCTGATTATCAGTAGTTTATATTTCGAGTGCGCATGCGCGCAAACTAAATGAGCGGCTGAAACATACGTGACCCAGAACCGTTTCAAAGCATTCGAACATACTGGTACGTCTGTCTGTTTTTACTCCTCACCATGGGATGCGTGTGCGTTCTCCGCGAAACTTTGGCTGCGCGAATACGCAGACAATGCTGATTGCATGTAAGGAATAATATCAAAACAATCTGCACACGTTTCTAACAATAAAAACGCCAATTACCTGAAATACTGTGCTCTGATTAGCTTCTACCTAAATGGGTAGAAGCTAATCAGAGAGAATATTTATTCCCATATAGGCTGTGTGTACGCTCGGCAGATTGACCAAATCTGGGTTGCTGCATCACATAAAAATACCGTGCACACATGTACGTTTTTAACATGTTGGTCAGGATTTGGCGCATGGGCAGGGTAACCGTAAGGTCATGGCGAAATTCTGCTAAATGCACTTCACAATGTCAGATTTATCAAAATCCTACCAAATTCTCCAGAATTGTTCAAAATACACTATAAACACTTAAAATCACATACAGTATTGCCATAATTAATTAAGGTTCAAAATAATTAAGGTTTAAATTACATTATAAACAATCTATAGTCACATAAAAACGTTATGAAATTATTGTGTAAATTTCTGGAAAACGCGGTTGCTTCACGACAAAGTCCTGTTCCCAGAGAACCTCAGCACCTAGACCAGCCAACCTGTCCCATTATACAAGGGTTTGTTTGAAAAGATTGAAGCTTTTTAAACTCATTTACCATTTTTCAAATTTGCTGTGGTTTTCTGTCAAATAGGCCTACGTATTTTTGCAGAATTCTGCCAGAAATCTGCCAACAAAATCCATTCTGTCAAATTTTCTGTCAAACTCGAATCCATGAAAACAAAGCTTTAAACAGGTCAAAGTAACAATACTTGCTGTAAAATATGAGCCCCAAAAACCGTCCGCTTCTAAAAATTACCGCAAAAGCGAAATATAACAGGGACATAAATAATTACGTATTTGCATGATATGTATGATTGCATCTTTTACAGCGCCCGCTAGTGCCATGTGGTGTCTTCCCCTCCACTAGCCGACACATATACGCCTCTCTCGGGGTTCAACCCCAAGATACTGCTTTCATTTTATATTCTGCCGTAATTGTCCAGTCTCACTGGATCACAGAGACAAGGGTACCACAATCACTACCATTAGCCATAACTAATACAACTACCTGTACGTGTCACCAGTGAAACATGAGATTTCCAAAAATGCCTCTTCCGTTAAGAGGTTCTTCTTTAACGTGTTTGCTAGTTTTGATGTGTATTGATTAGATTTTTGGTAGCTAACGTAATTAAATTATAGTTATTATATTTACTGAACTGTCCGGTGTCGTCACCCTTGCCTTATGCATGGTAGCTACCGCCGAATTCAGAGCGACGGTTATGACCATGGGTCCACCATAAGGTACGAGTGTAACCCAGGTTAAATCATTGCTATGACGTCACATCATTGTTAAAAGTGTGGATTCGGATCTACGAATCTCTTACACTGGTCACAAAGTGTGGATTCGGAACGAAGAATCCACACTTTGAACACGTCGGACAATTGTTCTCCATTATGAGCCTGAATAGGACCGTTCTGCGTAAAAATTTGTTTTCCGAAAATTTCCAATGCATCTTCACTGTCACATTCACCGCCGTCACTGCAAAAACTACTTTTAGTCAGAAAGAAATCGTCATCTGAACTATCCATTTTGTCGTAAGGAGCCTATACACACGAAATGGCTTGGTTGTACGGCTGTGGCGATACAAATGCTAAACTTGCCAGGGAAAAATATTGCAACCTGACGCCACTTCCGCGCTTGTGTACGAAGTCTGTGGAGAGTCATTTCAAGTATTTTCTTACAAAATTTGAAACATTTCTCAGTCCCAGATTCATCATTTTTGCAACGAATGACCTTCATTGAGATGATATATGAAGAAAAAAGTGGCGTCAGGTTGCATCATTCTTTCCAATACATGTACTTCTGTTGACGCAATGGTATAAGTCGAAGAATACACTCGTAAGTGTGGATTCTTAAATTACGAATCCACACTTTCTCGTGTATTCTCCTTAACTTATACATTACAAGATCCAGCCGCTGAATGTTCCTATTGTGATGACGGATGATGGAGCAGGGAGACACCACCCGGGTGCCTATCAGATGGAGGTAAGAGGCTTGACAAATATCTCATATTTCTATCCTGAGGATTTCAGGTAAAACCTTCTAAAAATTGCACTGATCAAATGTATTCAAGTTGAGGAGGTGGCGGGAAACTCCCCAATTGAGAGATTTGCTGAAGAACTGATAAAACATGTTGGTCTGGGTGGATCTGGAATAATAAAAACATTGGTTTCTAGATGGCCCTCACAAATTAAAAACTTTTTTTTAAAATGTTTCTCCAAAATAAAATGTTTGAACACTCAGAAAAAAAGGAAAAAGAAAAACATAAAACAAATTAAAAAAAAAAAGTCCCCTGTAAAATTTCTCTATAAAGCGGTGGTCTGGGTTGCTATTGGGACCAGGAACAGATCCACTCTTCTCATATACTGGTTCCTCGGCCCAGAATGATTAATCCTGATTGGAGCACAAACAGTCCCATATACTTCATTACATTTTAGTATTTTTTTTATTATATAAAATTGAACAAATTAGGAACTTGCTAAGAGTAAGGCCATATAAAAGAAAAACATGTTTAGCGTCCCCGCTCGCTTCCTTTTTGCGGGACGCTAAAAAAAAATTCTTTGGCCTAATATTGTGGTAGGACAGAGATAGATTGTCGTTTAGATAACGGGGGCAATACGGATAATCAGGTTAGTTTTGTCTGATTTTCGTTTTCAGCGACTGACGCACATGTGGCAGCTGCCACATGTCCCACACCATCAGTCCTAAATTCCCTCATCTACCACCGTGGCCAAAATATTGCCACAAGAGACTTTGAAATCATCTTTGATCATGGTGATGAGATTGAGATTCGATGTAATACAGCACTTAACAGTCAAGGGCAGGGCGGTATAGTTACCGCTACTTGTAGGAATGGAGCCTGGACGCCTGGTATCGTCATTTTTAACAAGTGTTCATTCATATGGCGGCATATTTCATTTTTTTGGAGAAAAAAAACTAGAGAAAAAAAAGAATATGCATGTCGCGGGTCAAAGTATACGGGATTTGATTGGATATCATGTTTTATGCGCATCTGAAATTCTCGGCCGAATTCGGCGGAAAATGTAAAGAAACACAATAATGAATTCGTCACAGTTGCTTCAAGGCTGTCGCCCGCCTTTACTTACTGTACGGCTATTTATGGATATGTCTGTAGGGCTTATGTACGTACGTGCAGACAAAGCACATGCAAGGGTTGTTGACGCTAACGGTAGTACAACTACCGGGTAGTAGTGAGTGCGGCGCGGTGTGCTGTAAGCTCATTTGGGGAACAAGACTCAAAGTACCGGGTAGACATACATGTTTATAGTATACATATACATGTACACATGTGCAGTACTGCAATGTTGTGATGAATCGCAGTTGTTTTGTGCATTTTGGCATCTTTTTCTGGCCCTGGAGCAGAAGCCATCTGGCATCTCTGATAAAACTCATCCCTGATAAATAAACTCAGGCAATTTATTTTTCTGGTCTGGCATCCAGATCCTGGAGTCCACATGAGTCCCCATCTCAGACTGTTAAGTAAGAGACACTTGTTATAGGGTCACATACATACACAGACACGTTTTGAGGATTAAGCGGTTCCAATCTTCCTGGAGCCGGTTCCAGTTCCCAAAAAATAGCCAGTTCCGAGTCGGATCCCGGAAAATTAAATGAAAAACATAAGCTCTGGAAATTTCATTTAGAATAACTGTGTCACCTTGTAAGGCCCTGCTCCGTTGATTTCAATTTGCAATACAATCATGTTATTGCACTACCTTTGTTTTCAAACAGTGTCTTTTTCCTGTGAAACTGCGAGCTTTATTACTTTATTCTCTGTTCCTTTCCCATGATTTTATTTACCGCGGCGACACCGCCATGCCTCCGAGAATAAACGATTCACTGCACAGCACAAGTACACACACGCTAGGCACTTACCCACTGGTACATTGCTTTCAATGAACACGTGGGACCGGTCGCGTTCTGGGATCAGCTCTAGCTGACGGACCCATACAAATTTACACCGGCCCTGATTCGAACGAGTCATAGGCGGTCTGGATTGACTGCTTTATTATCTAGCAGGTATAGCAGCTTATTTTTCACCATGTGCGCCGATCAGAAAGAAGTTTTAGAAATGACGGAAAGGAATAATTCATTTTCATGAATCGGTAGATTCGAGACTAGTATGGAGCTGGGGATTGTTAACATGTACCCCGGCCCACGTCTCGCGAAATCCGAATCTCAAAACAGTGCTGTACCCAGTAAGGGTCCGTACATAGAGCCAATTCTCGCGGCACTCATCAGAACCGGGGCCATCAGAGCCGATTCCAGCAGTCTCAGAACCGGTGTGACAAAAAAATGACTCATGTGAACAACGGATTCCTTTTTCGCGATCGTTATTTTTTTCGTATTATCTATGCAGGAGCATGCGCAATACCATGGGGTCCGTATTTTTATAAACCAAATGCACGGTACACCGATTGTCCAAACGGACTAGTATTGGGTTCAATGCAATGCACTGCATGTGTAACGTGGAAAAATAGCACACTGTCTTAAACACAAATTGAGCAAATTGTCCTGGTTCAAATGACTAGGCTTAAGAAGCTGGGACAGAATCGAAACAGGAGTTGATTCCCCCCCCCCAAAAAAAAAAACTTTATTCACATGAAACTCAACAAATGTTGCTAAGTATCAAACACACGAAAAAGGGAAATTTCAGTTGCTCAACAAACTATTTAAAACAAAAGGAGAATAATTAGTTATCCAAAACTCAAAACGTATCTTCAAATTTCACTTCAACTGGTTTCCAAAAGCAAAAATAGTTATTTGGTATGAAGAAGAGTGGACAAGAAAGAGAAAAGTATAGATAATAGATAATACCAACACAGCACCAATAAAGGGTCACTCTGGCGGTTCTAAATGACAACACCTCTAAAGTTCTGCAAAATTTAAGAAACAAGGAAAACACAATAAAAAATATGAAGTTGCTACTTTCTAACCATTGATGAATCCTTAAAACGTTAAAACACATGCATTTAACTTATAATACATACACACTGTGCTAGATCTAGCCGAATTCTGCTAGAAAATAGTCACAATAGAAAAATCGCATAAAATGTTACGTCACGTGACTCGTGATGACGTCATGATGACGTCAATGTTCGGCGCACAACTTCAGATGCTGGTCTAAGTGTGTGCTGAGTATAAAGTCATTCGGATTGATTTTAGTGCCCTAATAAAAAATGCCTTCCAGTGTGAAAACGTGTACTAATGCTATGGGGAATGGCTGAAAAAGAAGAAAGAAAAAAAAACTTTAACGAAAACAAAGGTTGTTTCGGCCGGTTGCCGAAACAGCCAACTAATACTCCTCCACACATGCATGCAAGCACGCCTCGTGGCCCGACCGCAAACATCGTAGGGTGGTTTGTCTCCGATCGCCGCCATGTATTCTTGCCGTTGTTTTGACTACTGTAGCAAGATCGAATGATGTCCCGGCGTTGAATTCCTATCTGATATGTAGCCGATTCTCGGCTCTGGGTCTGTGCACACAGAATGGGTAATTTAATCTGGAACCGATTCTTTTGGAGCTGGCACCGAGGATAGCGGGTACCTGGTTTTCGAGAAAAAAAAATGGGTCTCGCGGTTCCGGTTCTCGTATTGGAACCCGGTAGAATTGGGGAACCGAGGGAACCTCCCAATAGGATTTTCCTTTGTTCCTCCTCCCTTTTCCTTTGTTCGTACTAACTTTTTTTCGCAACAGCTCTCGTTGGTTTTGTACACGTTTTCTAATCGAGTAGAGGTCGTTCTCGATTCTGTTCCTGTCCTCGATTCACCGATGATGTTGCACGTGTGTGTCCTCGATTTACACCATAAACAAACGCACACAGAGAAATAGACTGTTCTGTAATTCATTAGCCCCTCCCACTTTGCATGTTTTTCAGACATTTGGATGGGCAGTCTCGGCTGTGATTGGTCAAAACATCATAAGGCAGGGCTTAATCAACCCTAGATCTAAACTTTGTTAGCAAACCAATTTCAAAACTCAAGAAAACTTCATTTTTTAAAACCTGTTTTATCTACAGATTCAGATCTGGACTTGACTATGTCGTATGTGTGTGACATAACAGAACCATATAGCTATATTAAATTACTAGAGCGCTAACTCGATGTACCTTGTAATGCCTGATGGGCGCATCCATGTTTGCTTACAAACCTATGGAAAACTCGAAATTTTGTACGGCTTTTGTACGGCTATATTTGCATATCTGCGTTTGTATTCCATGCCGGTGCGTCATCAAAGCCAATACGTCCAAAACCGAAACGCACGATCAGCAAAATAATGAGCGTTTCATTTTGCTCTACGCAAACAGCGCATCGTGTGTACGTCCCTCAACTACAGACGCTTTTCGCCGTGACGCTTTTTGAACCGTCATGACGCGCTTAACCCTCTATATACCAAGACCAATAAACAGTTGAGGAAAATTATAATAATGAATTTTTTTCAAAATGGGGGGTGAAATTTAAAAAAAAGAAAACTTGAAAATTGATTAACGACTTTTCTAATTAATGAGCGTAGCATATATATGCTACATTAGAGGACAATATCGTGATATTATTTACACACATGTAAAAACGTATGTAGAATATTGTTATTCTTTATTGTCACACATGTAAATACGTACGTACCATATGTGCTGCATTGGCTTATACGGTCTAATGTCCATGTACAATGACCATCTGTACACGTACGCACTACACCGTCATCATCCATAGGTGCATATATGCTACTGGTGTTTTCATAAAGATCCTACTACAAGACCTGAAAGAAAGGGCAGGACAGGAGACTGGTGACAAGTCTATGATTGGTTGATTTGCTCTCCTTTAATTACTGATTGCTCTCAAAACTACAATGACTAGTGCAGGGCCCGTCAAGAAATGCACCTGTTCGGTAGGGGCAATGTCAAAATGCTCATATCATGAAAACAACGCACACGATTCAATTGTGTTGTTTTCACAGGTTAAACTCACACTCATAGGTTGAGCGCACTTTGTACATGTCGCCAGGCCATCCCCGGCACTGATATTCACCCATACTGTGTGTGGTAGGCCGTGGTTCTACAAGAAAACCAAATTAATACAATAATTAATATTGGAACCTACATATGAGGTGACATGGAAAACACATGAAAATGGACTAAGTTACATGCAATAAATTTCACCAGTATCAACTAAATTATCTAACAAACTGAGAGATTAGATAAGCTATTATAATTAAGCCCCAAATTACACTAAATTAACCAGCAATAATGATTAAATACGATGACATAATCTTTAGTTAAAGATCAATAAAATGTACGTACATGTACCCATATAACAACTATGATGAAACCCACGTTATTTATTCATTACAAAACCCCCACAAAATATCCCTTAAATCATCTATAAATCTACTAACTTTTAGCTTCTACGCACGGCCGCTGATGGACGACATATACAGATGATTAGGAAAATTGGGTTTAACCGGGGATTTTATGTTTGATTGAAGGAACAATTGAGAGATTTATCGGAATGATTTCAGGACAAATGTGACTAAAGTGGAATCACTTTGGAATTTTCTAGATTCATAATCACAAGAGGGCGCTATACCAGTTAAACGCTCAGACACTGTCGTACAAGACCAACACCTTTTTCTTTGAAATAAGAGCTTTATGTTAATCTACTTGATATGGGAAAGACGATGAACAATGAAATATTGACCTGGGGTCATTCCATGTCAGACCAACGCACTTTTTTACCTCATGTCTTCCGATTTTGATAAAAATTGCTGTGCTTGTAGGTCCTAATGAGCAATGAATACACACCAATTTTTAGCCCGATCCGACCTACCATGTGGTCAGGGCAGATGCCACAAAAAATGGCATTTTTAGAGTAAAATACCACCCTTTTGGTATAAATATGTCAAAACTATGGCAATTTTCATCGAATATATGTGAATTTGGTATTTAAATAATGAGGATTGCATGCTGAAATCACTTCTTTTGTCAAAATTAAATTTTGTGAAAAGTAGGTCACGTGACCTTTAATATGCCATCGTGACCTTTGACCCAATTTTTGTAATAATGTATCATTCCGAAAATCAACGAAATAAAAATAACTTGCTAGAGCATGTCTTCCTCTATCAGAATCTACTAACAATCAGTTGGGGTCTTCAAAATTTACAACTTTATGACTATTTTTGTACAGTTGGTAGGTTACAAATGAGTCAATTTAATATAGACTTTACATAAGAAATACACCAACACGACTTACTATTCTGTTTCTTAAGTTACTAAAATTAATCTAGATTTGTATGTATAAAGTACAAAGCCAGGAAAAAGAAAATTCTACCTTCTGATTCCAAAGAAACTGTCTAATCATATGAAGCCCGGGAAGGGACAGGGTGGATTTTTTTTTTGGAATTTCCTAATTCGTTCGCACGAATTACTAAATCGTTCGCACGAATTGCTAATTCGTTCGCACGAATTGCTAATTCGTTCGCACGAATTAGTAATTCGTTCGCACGAATTGCTATTTCGTTCGCACGAATTCCTAATTCGTTCGCACGAATTACTAATTCGTGCGAACGAATTGGTAATTCGTGCGAACGAATTACTGGAGTTTGCTAATTCGTTCCCACGAATTAGTAATTCGTGCGAACGAATTGGTTTCGTGCGAACGAATTACTGGAGTTTGCTAATTCGTTCCCACGAATTAGTAATTCGTGCGAACGAATTACTGGGGTTATTCGTGCGAACGAATTGGTAATTCGTGCGAACGAATTACTGGAGTTTGCTAATTCGTTCCCACGAATTAGTAATTCGTGCGAACGAATTAGCAATTCGTGCGAACGAATTACTAATTCGTGCGAACGAATTAGCAAACTCCAAAAAAAAAAATTCCCTTCCCGGGCTTCATATAATCAGAATATCTGGACTCGGAAGTGTGCTAACCACTAACAGTAACCAGGCCTGCTGGGTGCAGATCAGTAAATCGGTCCGAAATTGCCTGCGCCGGCCAAATCACGATTTGCATGCCCTCAAAATCTTCGGTATTTGGGCATGCTTTGGGACATGAACTTGAGGGTTTGTAAAAAATATGGGTGGAAGCCGTGCACAGGACTGGGAGCTTGCAGTTCTGTGTAATTTTGATGTAATTTGGACCCTAAAAGCGCTCTATTTTGCAATGGAGTGTAGGCATCGTTTTTCAAAATGGCGATGGGCTTCAGGACTATTTTCAGGGGTGATCATCTTCAGATGGAAATTTCTCCTAAAAGTCATCAGTTGACCCCCCGAAAATTGAAAAGAAAATGAAAGATGATGAAATAAGCTTTAATTTGATGTGCGTCTGGAACACCTTGGAGAGTTGTGAGTATTTTTCCCGAATTTTTGAAGTGGGAGCATTTACCATTGGGGTCTATGGAAGTTTATTTACTGGTCTGCTACCTGCTGACTGCACTGATCTTTGTTATTTACTGGACAAAACATGACACTTGAGGGCGCTAGAATTCGTGCATCAGTCAACACACATGACACATGGCATGCATAGTGTATGCAATTTAGCATCGTGCACAACAGTTGGGGATTTTTTGTTCATTGATTGGCAGTCTTTTCTTTGGACAGTGTGAAAACAATGTCTCAATCTCAGCATGCTCAGTGTTCAGTAGGACTGTGCCTAAAAGAAGAATGTTGTGATGACGCTGAACATTTACAACCGAAAGATGAGGAATTACAGTGTCTGCGTCTCAGATCAGGTTGTGAAACAGTAACCACAGTGTGCTGTGATCCTCTCAACCTTCATACTGGTAAGGTGCATGCCCAAGGGCTGCGAGAAATAACATTGGAACAATCGCAAAAAACATCACTATGGTCTCATACCTGGAAAGAAACTCTGCCGCAGCTGTCGTTCATCAATTTTCAACGTGTCTGTACCACCACAACCTAAACTGTCTTCGATAAGATCAAGTACTGAACCTGTACTATCTTCAAGTACTGAATCATCTGATGAACCATCAACAAGTCAAGCTTACCCATCTCAGACCCAGTGGCGTCACCAGACTTTTCAGTCTGGGGGGGCACAGGGGGGCACCAGCATTTGATGGGGGCACTTAGGTGGATACGGATCGCCGTCCTTTGGAAAATTTTCGCATACGGAGGATGGGCTAGATGCAAAATGGTGCCACATTTGATGCTAAATTCGATCTGAAGATATCTCCAGAAATTGCTATTTAACCAACTCAGATGATGGGAGTTGAATATAACAAAATATATATATATTTTTTTACCAACCCAAATCTCAGATGGGGGGGCACTCGGGGGGGCACTAGGTTTTCCAGGGGGGGCACGTGCCCCCCTGGCCCCCCCTTGGCGACGCCACTGCTCAGACCCCCATTCAGGAAGTGGCTGCCACTGCATCACTCTCATCGGTAAATCGGGCTCTTCATACAATTGGGGTTACTCCAATTATGCGTAGAAAACTTGGTCATAAAAAGTACCAACAAAAGAAATTCAAGGCAATTGAAACCAGATTGACATCACAGCATGGAATTCAACAAGTTCCCAAACCTTCAACTTCTGAGGAAATTTTGGAACAATTGAAAGAAAAATTTGTCACTGCTACAAACAGCGAGAAGCTTCAGATTCTCACAATTGTACCGAAGAGTTGGAGTATTCGCAAAATTATGCAGGAATTCCAAACCAGTGACTGGATGGCCAGGAAGGCAAAACGACTGGTGAGACTGATTTTCTTTTTCTCTTTGTTTTTGCCTTTCTTTATCCAGATAAAGCCAAAAAATAGTTCTGCTTCTGGTTTCCCTACCTACCCTATTATGGCAGCCCCTACCCTATTTTTTCTATGGGAAAAATGAGGAAAAAACACCAAAAATCATCAATTTCTACCTTTTACCCTTGACTACACGCAGACGCCTCTATAAGATTGTACACAAAAGAAATTGGCAAAATAAAAAATTTCCCTACCTACCCTATTTTCGAAAGCCATGTAATCGGAAACAGAAATTTTTTTGGGCATAAAGTAACAGTACTGCCTTTACATTTGTAATGTATTTTGCTGATAAATTTGTTGTAAGCAACATTGTATCAGTTTATTTTAAATTTAACTCCATGGCGGTTTTGGCCAAACAATCACTTCATAACAATAGTTAATTGACAATAATGCATGCATAGTCGTGATTTTTTTTTTTTATACGGAACCATGTTACAAAAAGCCCTTATCACACAAAAAATGCTCCCCCAATAGTCGGATAGTTAGACTTATATCATTTTTTGTTCAATCATGTCTCCTTCAGGTTGCTGAAAAAGGAATTTTGTCCTCACCCAATCCTCGCTCTGGGAAAACTCTCAGCGAAGATGTCGTCAACCACGTGAAAAGTTTTTATGACAGTGATGATATCAGTAGACTGATGCCGGGGAAGAAGGACTGTGTGTCCATCCGAGAAGGTAACCAACGGATTATCTGCCAGAAGCGTCTGCTTTTGTGCAACTTAGATGAAGCATACAGGGCATTCAAGGACAAGTATCCAGAACTGAAGGTGGGTTTTTCGAAATTTGCCGAATTAAGGCCCAAGTATTGCGTTGTAGCTGGAAGTAGTGGTACACATTCCGTGTGTGTCTGTACCCATCATCAAAATGTAAAGCTGATGATCCATGCCGTTGACATTCCTCGTTTTCGTGGATCCTACAAAAACCTGCTTGCTGAAATCACCTGTAATCCTGGCACAACGGACTGTTTCCTGGGAAATTGTTCTATGTGTCCCAAGGTTGCTGACCTGAAGCAGCATATCATGGAGGAGATAGAAGATGAGGCTATCGATGAAATATGTTACAAGCAGTGGGTATCAACAGACAGATCAACATTAGAAACCATGACAGCAGAGGTTGATTCATTCTGCGATCGGTTTTCGGAGAAGCTTCTTCAGCTGAAACGGCATGAATTCATTACTGACCAGCAAGCAAAGTACCTGAATCACCTGAAGTCAGAGTTGCAGCATGGTGAAATAATTGTTCTTGGGGATTTCTCAGAAAATTATGCATTTGTTGTTCAAGATTCATCTCAGGGATTTCACTGGACAAATGACCAAGCAACACTGCATCCGTTTGTGATCTACTTCAAAAAAGACAACCAGCTTCTCCATCTCAACTCTGTTGTTATCTCTAACAGCCTCATCCATGACACCATCGCAGTTTACTGTTTCCAACGAAGGCTACACAACTACCTTGCGCAGACAATGCAGGTGCGCAAAGTATTCTACTTCACAGATGGATCTTCTGCACAATATAAGAACAGAAAGAACTTTGCAAACTTGACCTGTCACAAGGATGACTTTTCATCTGATGCTGAGTGGCATTTCTTTGCCACATCACATGGGAAAGGACCGTGTGATGGATTGGGTGGAACTGTAAAGCAATTGGTCGCAAAAGCCAGTCTTCAGAGACCAAATCTTGAATGCTCAGCAGCTGTATTCGTGGGCCAAGGTGAATATTCCAGGAATACAGTTTGATTTTGTGGACAAGAGTGAAGTGCAACAGTGCGGAGAATTCCTTGAGAGTCGATTCTCATCAGCAGTGACTGTTCAGGGTATGCAACAGCTCTATGCTTTCTACCCGCACCCAGTACAGCGGACTCACGTCCAGGTGAAATTCATCTCAAAGGAACAAAATGCCAAGTCTGTGAGAGTCATTAAAGTTCAAGAAGCACAGTAATGAATGAGTAAAGGTAACTTTGATTGTAATATTAAGTATTATCTTCAAGCAAACTTGAATCCTAGACCCTGATTAGTCCATGTATAGCATCAACTGTGTGATTTTATATAATATTGCACAGCTACCGGTATATTGCACCCCAGATATTAAAAATGTACGTGTACATATGTTGTGTTATTTTCTGTTGGACGGACCAATACACTACATGTATGCACGTACATCTTCACCGCATGTACGCATTTGATATCAAGTTTGCTTGAAGATAAATTGGATATAAATCCCACTTGCGCTGGTGGAACACGGAATTATGTAGTGCATCGAGTGGCATATGGGTCACGGCAGCATTGCATTATTTCATATTCCAAGCGCGCTCGTGGGATAACTAATTATCAGTGGCACCCAGGAGGGGGGGGGGAGGGGCTTGAACCCACCCCCAACATTGTCAATTTGTTTGTTTGATTTTAGGCTAGTTTTTGTTTGTCCAATCTTCTACAGAAATTTGAACGAAAAACGATGTATGACCCCCCCCCCCACCAAAAGCCAAATCCTGGGTGCGCCACTGCTGATAATTTACACTATGAGTCTGGTTAGACCTCATCAGCCCTCAGAATGAGAAATTCACAAACCAAGATATATTTTAGTAACTTTAGAAACAGAATAGTAAGTCGTGTTGGTAAGTCTATAAATTGACTCATTTGTAACCTACCAACTGTACAAAAATAGTCATAAAGTTGTAAATTTTGAAGACCCCAACTGATTTTTAGTAGATTCTGATAGAGGAAGACATGCTCTAGCAAGTTATTTTCATTTCGTTGATTTTCAGAATGATACATTTTTACAAAAATTGGGTCAAAGGTCACGATAGCATATTAAAGGTCACGTGACCTACTTTTCACAAAATTTAATTTTGACAAAAGAAGTGATTTCAGCATGCAATCCTCATTATTTAAATACCAAATTCACATATATTCGATGAAAATTGCCATAGTTTTGACATATTTATACCAAAAGGGTGGTATTTTACTCTAAAAATGCCATTTTTTGTGGCATCTGCCCTGACCACATGGTAGGTCGGATCGGGCTAAAAATTGGTGTGAATTCATTGCTCATTAGGACCTACAAGCACAGCAATTTTTATCAAAATCGGAAGACATGAGGTAAAAAGTGCGTTGGTCTGACATGGAATGACCCCCTGGCAATCACCTCCAACATGTCCAACTTTGTACAACGCCGTGAAAAAGCCTCAATTTCCCAAAACGAAATTTAACGGATGACCGCATTGAATCTTGACAAACAATGGCATCACCTAATTAACTACATGTATAACTGGTAGAGGGGGCTATAACACTTCTAGAAGTGTAGCTTAAGTGCTACAATGGGTGATAAGTGATGTAATTTTTTTGATATGCCGGGCATTTGCCCCCCCCCCCCCAGATTTTCCCAAGTGCCCCTTTTGCGGCCATTAATGTTCCCCCTCGCCTCGAGCACAAAAGTGCCCCTTCGAGATAAAAAAAATGCCCTTCAAGTATCTTTCTATTTCTTAGAAGTAACCATTTCCCAATATTGGTATAGATAGTTTTGATATAAACGAGGAATATGAAAACAAAGCCCCCAAAACCCATACAATACGCCCTGAAAAGGGGCACAGGGGCACATAATGCATAGTGGGCATATAATCATAAGTTTTGAAGAGCGCCCCCTATGTTGGAAGATGGTACCAGCCCCCCCCCCCACCCACCCCCCCCCCCCACCCCACACCCCACACCCCCCATTCCTTGATTTTACAAAGGTCAAGTATCCGGTGAAAAACACGTTTCGACCTTTTCAGCATGGATGTGCCAAAAAAAAAAATATGCTGACACCGATGACTTGTGACTGGCGAGTCACATGCGTACTCTTTACCAACAACTATTTTGAAGAAGTGACTTGTGTATATTGGTACATTGTTTTAATGTACTGTTTGTGCTTGACTAGACCGCAGTACTCTGGATCGAGTCTATTACGAGTCACTGATTTGGTGATGACTTGGACTAGACATGAGTTATTCCAAAAACTAGATTTTGGAACATATTCTCTTGTATTTTGGTATGGTGCTCTATTGCATGCAATCGGAATGGTTGTTTTTGATATGAACTGTATGCTGGAATAGTACAATAGTGGCTTGTGCATGACCACTCACACGAGCTTGAGGAAATAAAGTGTTTGGGATACATCTCTTGGGGTGAGCATTTATGATGTGATCAAGCACAGTAGAATTGAGCAAGTTTCATCTTCTTATAGGCACCTGCTGCACAATCATGAAGAGTCTGTCTAACACCTGATACCAACTGTCGTTCCAGAGGACTAGTCACGCTGAACACAATTTATTTAGAGTGACACAAGTCCACCCGAATAGATTTTGGTTTCAGATGGGGTGCATGCTTTATGTACTAATTTCCCACTTGTTATGCTGGAGTTGTTTCAAATGATGCAACAGTTGATGTTCTGAAGTATTTGGAATGTGAAACTCTGGCTGCCAGTCATAAAACTGTGTAACTCTTGCTTTCTCAGCATTGACAGGGGACTTAGTTATTACTTTCTTGACTATTTGTAATGATTTCACATTTCTTTTTTTTCCAGCTGATTGCATTGTGCTGAGTCCCCCTGAGCATGGCTATTACTCTAGACGTTATACAGCTAATGAAGTGGTTGAGCATGGAACAGTAATGGAGGTAAATGCTACACATGTAATAAAAGCTGAGGTTTGTGTGTACTCATACTTGGCGTGAAATTAAAAAAATGAATTCATAAGCAAATATGTGCACTGTGCAGGTTTGTAGTACTCGTACTTGGCACTCGTACTCGAGTACTACTCGAGTGCTTTTTTGGAGTACTCGCACCCGTACTCGTATTTCAATGTCAAAGTACTCGTACTCGAAATGACGGTACTCGTACTCGGGCAGCAAAGTACTCGTACGCGACATACTCGATCATCAAAGTACTCGTACTCGAAAAGCAGTACTGGAAAAAAATATGGTATAGTTTGACTCACCACGGCCTCATTTTATTATCGATACTTTCAGTTGGAAATGGTTGATTGGCTTGCAAGTCCCCTGATTTTTCTCTGTGCATGTCCGGACAAACACATTTAACAGCTAGCCGTGAGTGGGTCTGTACATCGGTCTGACTGGGCCTGGGCCAATTACACACAATGAACCATTTGCCGTATGGCCGTATTCGGAAATAGAAGTACTCGTACTCGTACTTGTACTCGGAAGTAAAGGTACTCGTACTCGGAGACCTGAACTTGTACTCAGAAGTACAAAGTACTCGTACTCGGAATACATGTACAAGTACTCGTACTCGTACTCGGAAGTAAAGGGTACTCGTACTCGGAGACCTGAGCTTGTACTCGGAAGTACAAAACACCCGTATTCGTACTCGGTAACCTAAGTACTCGGCAGTACTTGGTACTCGGAAAAAGAATTACTCGACTACAACACTGGCACTATGGCAAGTATTTGCAGTACATTCTTTATAAAAGTTGCTTTCAACTCTGTTAAATATTTTGAGAGTCAAATTCGCTCCTGCATTCTCATTCAAATAAAGTTTGAACCGTTATTCAGTTTGCTATAGAACTATGTGAATGTACATATTCCTGGTATGAATGCTTTTTACATGTACTTCTGCGTTATTCAGTATACACAGATAATACAGGGTGAGGCAAAATGAAAGTGACCAAAATAGAAAACAATATTTAAAAAATACGTGGCTCGCTCATATTCATTAAACAAAATTAAACTCAGTACATTTTATTGACTACAGTAGTAACTGTGAAAATGTCATGTTATTTGCAAATCCATTTCCAACTTACGTCTATTTTAATATGAAGATCACAACATTCAGCTGTCTACCACTGATCATTTACTGTTTTACGAATGAGTAAAACACACTGAAACATTGACGTTTTCCTACCTCAATAAATGGAGGAGAACTTGCAAAGGAAAACATGCCAAAATCGTCAAAAATATTTCAGAAAAACATAGATGACTTGTTTGTCGTATGCAAAACACACATTTTGACAGTAAAATTAATGTTGCAGTTGTGATTTAAATGATTAAAATCTCGTTTGTGTTTGAATCATGGGCGTAGCGAGGGGGGGGGCAAGGGGGGCACTTCCCCCCCCCCCCCCCCCCGGAAAAGCAAAAAAAAAAAAAGAGGCGCGAAGACAAAGTGGTGTAAATTTAATGAGTTGGGGGGGGGGGCAAAATGTCCCTGCCCCCCTCTAAAACTGATAAATCGAGAATGTGTTGAGAAATACAAGCATTTTTTGGCAAACAAAATTGTTGCCCCCTCTAGAAAAAATCCTTGCGACGCCCATGGACTTTGAATGCTTGTGTGTAATCTGTAATTCTCACTCACCTCAATAGCTTCAAATGGCAATCCAAGGACAGCTATAAATATGGGTTCTCATAACTTCTGATAACGTGGATCAATTTCATAATTCGTTTTTGGAAGTGAGTGGAAAAACATGCTCCTTCAAGGTATACTTCATTGATGTTTCAAATTTGATTGCTTTTTAAGAAAACAAAAATCATTAATTCGGGTTTCTGTCTTTTTGACTCGCCCTGTAGTAGACAAAGAAAAATATCGACACATGTCAAGGATGGACTGAAAACTTCACAAAAACTAAAAGAATTACCAGATTCACGATAAACACAAACAGTGATGCAGATATGTCAATATATATGGCTGTGCTAGACGTAACATATCGTAAAATATCCACCATGGAAATTAAAACTAATCAAGATTTTTTTACAGGTTTCATTTTATTTTCTTTCAAAAACTTTTATGAACTTATTCTTACATTACCATCGCAGATTGTATGCAGTAGTCGGTACAGCTTGAACAGTGATGAGGAATACACATGTACCAATGGACAGTGGTCGTTTGATGCAAAGTGTGTACCAAGTAAGTTTGAAACGGTTCGTCATACATATTTATGAATCATAAATGTAGTATCCTCACTAACAAGTTAGCACATTTCAGGCCAATATTCAGGCTATAGCCTGAATTCATGCTTTTTCATGTTTTGATAAACCAACTAAGCCATTCCATCCCTTCACAGGCTGGGAAAAAAAATAAATCCTCGCGTAGCACGCATAGAAGAAGAAGAAAAAAGAAAGTTGCATGCAGTGCTCCATAGCAATCCCCATTCTAGCTCGATACATGTGTGTATGAATTGAAAGCTCGAAGTAGACAAACATGTACACATCATGTGTAGTATTGCAATGTGGTGGTGTATCGCAGTTGCTTTGTGCATGTCGGCCATCTTTTACATGTCAATTTTTTCTGGCATCCCTGATAAAACTCAGGGAATATATTTTCATGGTGTGGCATCCAGATCCTGGAGTCCACATGAGTCCCCATCTCAGACTATTATAAGAGAAATAAGAGACACTTGCCATAGTGTCACACACACACACCCACACACAGAAATGGGCTGTTCTGGAATTTATTAGCCCCTCCCACTTTGCAAGTTTTTCAGACATTTGGATGGGCAGTCCGAACTGTGATTGGTCAAAACATCATGGGACAGGGCTTAACCCTAACTCCCTAGCATGATTTACTAGGAACCATATACCCGTCCTGGCAAATTCCAACACTATATGGGAAACTGAACACACATATTTCTGACTTTGATTTTGAAGGTGTGTCAACCCAATGTAAAAGACCGTCCTTACAGATTCCAACAAAACATGCCGTTGGGGTTTGATGGGTGGAGTTCTGTTAGGGTTAATCAACTCTAGAACTTTGTTAGCAAACCAATTACAAAACTTTAGGAAACTTCATTTTTTAAAACTGTTTTAGCTTCAGATTCAGATCTGGACTTGACTATGTCGTATGCTTGTGGCATATTAACAGAACTGACTTTCCAACTTCTTTATTTACACAGCTCCCTGTTCCAAGCTACCAGAACTACTGAATGGACTTATTGTATATAACCCAGAGTTGGTGAATCAGTCCCTGCCCACCGTCCCTCATGACACACGGTCTACATACACATGTCTGTATGGCTTTGAATTGCAGGAAAGGCACAATGCACCGCAGTGTTACTATGGCACTTGGCGTTATAAAACATCAGAGCCAGTCTGTTCACCAAGTAAGTCTTCCCGGGGTTATCTTCTACTTAATAATACTAAGGGAATAACAGTGTGAGGAGCCGGTCTTCACTGCGTGATAATGACCGGGTGTAGGGGTGACCGCTGTTAATGGACCGAGACGAAGTCGAGGTCCATTAACCATGTTAACAGCGGTAACCCCCACACTCGGTCATTATCACGCACTGAAGACCGGATCCTCACACTGTTATTCCCATTAATAAATACCTTTTTAAGGAAAAAAACAGTTAAAATGCTCCAATTATTTGTGACTTTCTTTCGGCGATATTTCCAGACTTTTGTGTGTTCATGTTCATGGGCCATATTTTAGCTTAACAGCTTTAACGACGTAAACTCAACAGAAACTGCTGCCGTAGCGAAACAAATTACAACAATGTTTTCATATCTTTACCTGATGGAGGAAGCTGAAATCTCGTTTACACATTCCTTGTGTCCGGAATTACAAAGATGCTTGGTTTAGGAAAGGTAAATATGCCGGTGGGTGAAGTGTTCAAAGAAAATAAATCGTAGATCTACGCTTTCGTCGTAAACATCCTCAGTATATACTGCACTGCTGTACGATGTCGTTTCAAAACTTCCTTACGCGCGCGCACGCAAGCATCCCTAGCAACTGTGTTGCGTACGCGCGCGTCAGTCTCACGCGATGGGGGTTGAGCGCATGTGCAGTGCTCAATTGTTAAAAGCTACCGCAGGACTGTTACTATATTTTGACCAATCATTGGCTTGCATGGGGCTGAACGGGGCTGGATCAATGCTGGTTCAGGGGCCATTTATTCGCTTGATCTTTGAAGGCGGTCCATTATCACCGTTAATGACCGGCCACGTGATCGAGTCTCGACCAATCAGAGATCATCAACTCTCCAAGGTATTTATTAATAACATTTACAACGTTTGCCCAAACAGGGCTGACTGTGTGGCACAAATGGTGACGGACAGTAGCAATAAAGGCAAATGATCTTCCTGATGAGTTGCTTCGAAGTTTTTTTCCAAAATCGCTCACTCACACATTTAGCTTTCCAGGTTGAAAAATACCTTTTTCCAAAGTCAACATTCTCCAATAACTTCATTGCTTTCCACATAGTAAAACTTGCAGCACTGTGCACCATTATTTTGACTGCACTTGGAGTAGGCACATTTGAAGGCCTAGGTAAAAATATGCTGCAGTGGAACGCACACGTCGCCCTAATTTGTTTATGGCACTGCTCATTGATTGGCGAAAACAGTGTGTTAACTATTGACTCCATTCACAAATAAGTAACCCCCGCAGCTGTGGACAGTAAGGTCTTAAGGCACCGGCATTACAGGACATTATTGGTACATCTTGTGTGAAAACAGGGACGGTGAAATTAGACACGAAAATAAGCTATCACAGTCATTTTCGTTTAGTCACAAGGAGACTGTTAAAAGTTTTAAACTAAGATAGGTATGTAGTAACATTGAATACATGTGGTCAGTATTTTCTCATACCAAACTATGATCTCAACAATGTCCATGTATACAGATACGTCTTTGCATCATCTGTGTAGACCAACACTTAGATATTTGCGACACCTACACGTACACGCCTATGGCTGTAGCAAATTCATCGTGCACAGTTGCCCCCCCCCCCAGCTGTGGAATAGAAATTGTTACGTCCTTTGATCTGAAACAGTTGACAAACGTCATATGCCATTTCCAAAAGGTTTATTACTTTCTTTTTTGTTGTTTATTAATTCCAGAAGGATTGGAAAATCATCATCCGTAACAATGTTAACCCAAGTTCAAATAAAAATTGAAGTATCTTCTTTCACCAAATTACTTCAGAGTTGTGCAGTCAGGAAGATTTGCGGTTTGGCAGCGTACGTTACACTAAGAACAATGAAGAATTCAGTGTCCGGGACCAAGATCCCCATCATGGTGTTTCCAGGACCTTTCAATGCAGCCGCGGTTACAGTCTGGTCTCGGCCCAGACAGAAGCATCAGTATGTGTAGATGGGGTGTGGAATACGCCACTTCCAGCATGTGGGCCAGGTAAAACAATTATATGCTTTTGTTTTTCGACCAATGTTGGATGCTTTGAATCGGTACATATTTTTACTTCAAAAAAATTCTCGACTTTTTAAACTGTTGGGCACCCAACGGTTAGGTCTTAAACATGTCAAGAAAGTCAGTGCAATTGGCCATGTCAAATTATAAGAGAAAAAAATACTTCCATATAAGAACTTTGGTTAATATGTGCCCAAAAAAACCAGGTAAATATCTGAAACACTTTATTTTATGTATGCTAGTCCGGATACTTTAAGACTTCCTGTGCTTGTTTGCTATGAATCTTTATGAATCCGACACACTGCTACTGTGAACAGACCATGGGCGCCTTCTTACATGTACTCTTAACTGTCAAGCCTAGACCTCTTCCGAATTACTTGGCTATGACTGGAAATTACACATCGGCCTTTGAAAGCATTTGCAGTCACTTCCCATCGACCCGTGTGTTATATCCAGCTGTAGCCAGGTAATTCAGACAAGGCCCTAGACTAGAGTACGTTGCTCAATCCTCCAACAATCCTCCAGGCTGATAATCAAGGATAGAGGGTATTTTATGAAAGAAATTTAATGTGAATAGTAAATATGCACAGTTAAAAAAAAAATATGCCTGTATTGTTGACCTTTACGGAGATATTTATGAAATGAAAAATTGCCATGAAATTATTATTATGCATACTACATATTATGCATACTACATATTATATGGACATTATCCACGGCGCATTTGAATGGTTGTTGAGCGGGTTTTCTTTGGTAGGATTGATGTCGGAAGAACTCTATAAACATTATTCAAATCATTGCTGACAAAAAAATATTGTCGAAAATATCCGCCAGGTGGGGCAAAGTGCCCGCCCTGCCCCCCCCCCATTGGAAACGCCACTGCTTTAGCCACCCCCCCCCCCCAACATTTTATCTAGCGCCCCCCAAAATAAATTCCGTAATAAAAAAATTGCATTAGCAATAAGAAGAATTGTGATGTACATGCGAACGGTCTCCCCCTAAAGAAATAGTCGTGACAAGGTTGCATTTGTAGTTAATATAGTGTGAATGATTTTAGGATTTTATTGGCGCTCCCCATTGAAAATATGGCATGAGACAACCCCCCCCCCCCACACACACACCCACACCCACACCCACACCCACACACACACACACCCAGACACACCCACACACCTATTGATTTTCGGAGGTCTAAGTGTCTGGAGAAAATAACCGGTCTACATTTCAGCACGCCTCCCTGAAAAAAATTCTGGATCCACCCTGCTAGCCCCCCAAAAAATATTGGTTCTAGAACCGCGCCTGCTAAAGATGGTATCAGCATGCGGTTTTCACAGTAGTCATGCTGAGATTGTGATCTTTTCAAATCTGTAAAAAAAAATTACCAGGGTCGACAAACAACTCATTTAGCTTGATCGCATCACATAACGTAGGAACTCATAAGTGCTTATTTTTGTGTCTTTTCCTAAAGATGCTTGCTCTAGACCAGCTGTTGCCGCTAGTTACGTGGAGGTGCAAAGCTTGGGGCATGGCGGTACGGCCCGTGTTACATGTGACCAGGGCCTGAAACCAAGTGTTGGAAATGGTGGTCTACGTTGCCATGCTGGACATTGGGTACCAGACGGCATTGTGTGCATTAGCAGTGGTAAATTGCTTCATTTCCTTGCACCATAGGGTGTTTTGTCTAGCGCTGTATTTTTAGTGTACACACATTTTTAATTAACTTCACACAAAAACCGATGTTGTAGTGAATTTTACTCAGTTGTTAAAACATAGTAGACCAATGTTTCGACAAGTTACTGCCATAACAGCACAGGCAAATTTCCTACTACAGTTTATCATGCTGGAACATGCTGTGTTGCAAGTCTTGTTGTCTGGGTGCGAAGTGGGCTGGATTATGGTCAAATCTTGAGTGAACCATACAAACTACCCACTGATGAACTCATATTTCCCTTTAATATTGGTTTTGCCCTATCTTTGCGAATTCTCAGTGCGAACATTTTGTCAGGGCGTCAGAAGTTTGCATTGATGTTTGTGTGTGTGCTGAGTATGCATATATGGCTTTAGGCTATTGCGACATCCAAGGGCTGCAATAACATCACAGCAAAAGTGCTCCGAGTTGTCACGAAATAGCGGTAGAAATAGCAAAACTAGTGCACGTAAAAAGAGAGTCTTGTTATTTTCCATTCATTTCATACAAGTAGGTTTAGGAATGGACATTTTCCTGTAGTAAGTTTTTGTGTAACATAAAGGAATGAAGTGGAGTCCATCACAAGTAATTCATGAGTCAAAAGAAACAATGAATGATCAATAAAAAAAAAGGAATGCCTTTGTCAAAGCTCATATGAATGGCGTGTGAGTGGAGTTCGACTGGAGGACTTGTGATGGACTTGCAGGGACTTATGAAGAACTCGACTACATCCCTGGTACTAACATCAGTGGTAACTACAGGGGGGTGCATGTGCGCCTCACCCCAGCAGAGGTCCATGCCCCCCGGGTGCCCCACTCCCCATTTACAATCTTGAATTGCACAAACACAATATATCAGTTGCCTCAGTGCCCCCTACAAGTAACCCTTGTTACGCCACTGACTAACATACATTTCATGATCTCGTGTGCTCTTTCTGTGTCACTGCAAAAGATGCGCCATCCAATGTAGCATATGGAAGACCAGCATCGCAAAGCCCAAGATCTGATGAATCTAACAGACAGCAAGCAAGCTTAGCAGTGGATGGAGATAGGACCACAGACAGTGAACATGGCAGCTGCACTTCTGCACGTAAGCTAAAGCTTATTATAACCCATGCAACAGAAAGCAACAATGGTAAAAAAAAGTTCTCTTAAACATCGTTATTTCATCTGTATTTTGTTTTGGTGTGATTTTTTTGGCTAATTTTTGCAGGAAAATCTGGAAGGCAAGTTTTCTGGGAGGTAGATTTGCAGGCTACATACAGTATAGAATACGTGGACATCTATTCCAAGCGCAGTAAGTATGGAAAAGTAACTTTCAGGACCTACATGCAAAGGCATTGTCCTTCTAGAAACTTTGAATTACTGTTAAAAATTCTTAAGTCGGCAGTCTTATGGACTTGTAGATATAAGCCAGATGTTTGATCCATGATGTCCAATATCACCAAACAGTGCATACCCGCCTACCAACATGTGCAGCAGGTGCACAATTGTTTGTAATGCTCAATCTACATAGCTGCTCAACTTATTTATTATACAACTTGTACAAAGACGATCTTTGTTTTTGAAATGGCTGTAAGTGGTTACATTGTATTACCACAAACTAGTCATACTACAAGCTCCATCTACCATCTTTTTGCGAGGGAGTAAACGACAAGTTTGCAATTTTTCTCAAGAACTAATCTGTCAATTGTACCCACCTTCATAAGTGAGATCATCTGATTTTTGATTTGTAAGCTGTAAAGTTATGCCATCTACAATAATGGACTTATGTCATTGTTCAAAGTTTTCATTTAAAATTTTTTAAATCCACTGCTTGGCTACCAGCTGAAGGAAGATCACTACTAATTGAATTGAATGACCTCAGAGCAATTTTTAACGCATGACTAATTCTAAGAATACTTCAAGGTTCTTGACTTCTGATTAGATGGTTATACAGAATTTAATTTGTTATTTATGTGCTGCTTCAACAGGTACATGTAAGGCACCTTACCTGTACCGACCTGTTGTTACCCATGGACAATGCCATTAGCATTATGCCATCCAGGGGAATAAACACTTTTTGAATGATATATTGCTAAAAATCCCAAGATATAAAACACCTGAATGATGAGTCATACCAGCTTGATCATATTTCATTTGTTATTTTACTTTTTCTTAACCATGCTCTAAATGTGGATATCATACTTGTGTTTTTATTCTCTAGAACCCAAACTGATAGGTGCAACAGTCCAAGTCGGATACCCTGATGCCACAAGAGAGTCGTACAGTCAATGTGGTCTCACAATAAGTTCCCAGATGGTAAGAGGTCGTCAGCCCAGTGTGCGAGTGGATTGCAACGGCGAGCTGATTGCTGGGCAAATCATCAGGATCGAGCTGCAGGAATCTGACAAATTAAGTCTGTGCGAAGTAGAGGTGTTTGCTACTGGTCCCATTGCAAGTAAGTCAAGATTTCTTGAGCTGTCTGCCACCCAAATTCTCGCTCTTGTTGTCCAATTCTGGTTGGTTAGTGTTGATATTCTCAGGAGTTCTTGCCATTGGGTCGGTTGTACCACAAACAAACAAAGCCCATTAATTGTCAGTCACAGCGTGCGGTGAGGTATCTCTGTTCAGTTTATGCATGGGATACAAAAGTTGGTCACAATAATGTCATCTGTAGTGATATGATACTTTGCTTCATATTCAAGATAATGTCTCTGGGGAACATGAGTGAGTCTTTAGTAGCAATTGAAATGCTGAAAATATGTAATGGAATTTTTCACGCAGGGTTTCAGGGTGCCTGACCTACTCCGTATAAGAGAATGTAGAGTTGGGGTGATCACTCGGACGTTTTAGTCAGTTTGAGCCAATGAACTTGGTCAATACAGTGGAGTGTCGCTATACCGAACACCGCTATATCGAACATTCGGCTACACTGAACATCGTCCTTGGCTCCCAATTTTTGTGTACAAAATGTACATTGTTGTTGAAAAATGTCAACAGAAGAGCGACAAGTGGCTGTTATTTACCCAAGAAATAGAATTGGAAAGCCACCCATTGCTGTAAGTAGTAAGCTAAAAGCTGTGTAATAACATAGTTCAATAGTTGGCACGTGTTCAAAGTCATCTTGCAGTAACTACCAGGGCGTGCAGGGTTAAGTTCTGAAAGGCTGTATTCATTGAAAAATGATTACCGGAGCACCGACAGGTTAAAATCGCTTTATCGAACGATCGCTATCAGTTACAATTTTTGTGATTTTTAAACTAAGGACCCTTGGAGCTTTTTTTTTTTAAATACATGCTGGCTTTACCAGTCATGTCATCTTTAAGTTCAGAACAACTAATAAAGTCAAAAGTGAATGAAGATGTTTTTGAACCAGAAGCTGCCCCTCATGTCAAACTCTCGGTGTTGCAAAGTGCCATCCCCAAATCTGACTTTGCCCTTCCAAAGATGGTCCACAGTTCGATAGATGAAACTCAGAAGTTGAGTGACCGTTTCTCAACCAATGTAAGTTTTCATTCTAACTTCATGGTCACTGCAATTCCAACTTAATTTGTACAGAATGTACGATCCCTTACATCGCCGGTATGAGACAAACACTGGAAGATGACGGTGGGGTGCTGCTTACCAATGCTCAAGTTCCTCCAGGAACAGGCATTGCCTATAACTGTGAGACAGGCTACCAGCGCAATGGAGCTGTGGATAACCTATGCAGAGGGGAGGGTACCTGGGCTAGACAGCTTCCCGCTTGCGAAGCAGGTAATGCAGTACATGTATCATAGAGCCACATTATCTGAATATAACATAGTTTCGGATTGGATTGTCAGTATAAGCTCTCTGAGGTAGTGGAGGTTGAAAAAGCCAAGGGACAATATTTGCCAATTTCAAATACTGAGGGGAGCTAATATTTATGTTTCATAAAACCCTGGCTCACTATACCTCATACATTTTCAGTTGCCATTATTTTGCAATTTCAGGTAAGGAAACACAACATTACCACTGCAAAATGTGTGTGCGGTTGTCCGTGCAGGAGAATGCTTCAGTGATGAACACCCCTTGTCTAAATTTTACAATTGCTCAACAATACGTACATGCAGTCGACTATTGCATCCATGAGCAACCTGTTCAATAGTGAACTGTGCATGCCTTTTTTTGCACCTGCTTGGATCCTGTGTTCTTATGATCTTTGACATAGGTCAAGATGTTAATATCTACACACACAAATATACACTGCATTTTGTGTGTACATCGACTTGTGAACTAGCTAGGTCAGTATTCAGTGAATTTCACAGGCTTTGAGGATGTGGCCTGTCCTCGTATTCATGAATAATATGAGGTTCGTTCAGTCTGAAAATGTCTTTGTTTGGTAACTTTCTTCATGTTTATCTCCCTGGCTTTTAAGCCAAGAAATTTTATTGAATGAAATAGTGATAGAAACTCTTGTATAGTGTATTCTTTCTTTGTGTCCGAGTGTTCCATTTTTGTTAGGTTAACTGTTTAGTGCTGTCATATGATAAGTCAGACTTCGATCTTGACCAAACTTGGTGACAATAATCTTTGGGTAGAGGGACATAAGTTGAATTGAGACATATGAGGTCAAAGGTCATCAGGGGGTCGAATAGGTCATTGTTGAGTTTGGTTAGGCCATTCAACATTGATATTTCGATTTTCACCACCGGCCATCCTGATTTTTGATGTATTATGTATTATGTTTTGAAAAAGTGTTTTTTTTTTGTCAAAAAAAAAGTTATTTTCCAAACAAGTTTCTCACCAAATCGACAGGCACGGTTGGACCGGTTTGCATGCAAACATTGTGCACGACATACTGAGGTGTTACGCATGCCATAGCGTGCGTGTTTATGCTGTAAATCGAGGACACTCAGGTGCAACATCTATATATATAAGAGAGAGTTTTACTCGGCCCCCGAGATGATGTTGTACATTTTCCCACGGACGTGGAGCGATTTTGGCGTCGCGGAAGACCGCGGTCTCGGATCCTTTCATGAGCAAACATTTCTCGGAGGCCGAGTAAAACTTGCTCTTATATGGATGGTTGAACCAACTTGAATAAAAGTTGAATCTACTTTTACCTCGCAGACGGTCTTGCAAATTGAAAGAAGTTCAAGTTTACGTTTGTTGAAGAGTCCAATACTGAAACTTAATTATGACCTTCCTCCATGATTCAGACCGTTTGTAATTTTATGGTAACACTAAACATTTTCGTTTCAAATGACACCTTCACGTTTTATTGCATTATGATTTATTGTCAAAACTGTACAATCAGCCTTCGCCTGTGTACTACAGTAACCTTTTCACTACGTTTTCCAAATGCGACTGCCTCACAAAATGCCAATTTAACAGACCAACGGGAACATTCACAGACAGTTGCCATGGTACATAATTATCATGTGCATAAATCGACAAGGGACAGGGGGAACCCACCCGCCTTGTCCCCCCCCCCCCATTTTAAGCGGGAGACATTGTTGGTCCCCCCCCCCACACTTTTTCTTCCCCAAATAAAAATTGTAGCCCACAATAACTATTGTAGCGAAATTATGGTCCGAAGTTAGGACGCCCTCTGTTAAGTTAGTTTATTCATGAATGCCGTGACGTATGCATACCGCGCGGCTATATAAGCAGTGCGCGGTGGCGGGAAGGTCACTCTGTGGCGGGAAACAGTTCGAGGCAGTAAAAGTCCTGTGAGTAGTCCTGTACCGTCCGTCATTGTTCCGTCCGTCGTAGTTACTGCAGAGTCCGCACAGAGTCACGTCTGTTGAAGTCCCGTTAGAGTCACGTCCAGTTTACTGTTAGCCTTGTGAGTAGTTCAGTGTAGTCCAGTGCACCCTTTTCTTGGAGTAAATAGACCAAGTCACCGCAGATATTTAAGCTCTCCCAATTGACCAGGAATTGTGTCTACTCAGTGTGTTACCCTGTTTAGTTGATTATAGGCGCCACTACAGTAATCCTACCAAGGTGATCTTTGTTTTAATAAATCATTATTCCAATTACACATCGAGTTTGAGTGCTGTTTTGTAGAAACATCAGACCCCAGTCCCATCCCATTCTCCTGTGTCCGCCCAAGTACAACCCCGGTGTGTGGAAGGAAGCAGCTGCGAGCGCCTGGCGGTAGACTGCCCCAAAACGGACCTGTTCCCCTGGCCTTCCCTACAACCGCTCGTCGGGTCGGCAGAGGGCAATCCCAGGCTACGTCGACACAGGCCGCCACAAATGGTGTCAGAAGTGGGATAGGCGCTGCAGTAAATTTCTTGACACACTACCTACCTAGGGAATCACCTACCTAGGAACATCACCTACCTAGGCAAGATGGTGAAGAATTTATTGATTGACTTTGAAGAAGAGATCGTAACCCCACAACTAGCCAGACAGGGGGAAGAAGACGGACTACCGTCCATAAGTACATCTGATCTTGAGATGGAAGAAAAAATTGAGCTGCTGGAGGCAGAACTGCGTCTTCTTAGGCTATGCCAGCAAAGCAGAAACTGAAAGGAGGACTCGGGCTTTGGAGGGTCAGCGCGCACGTCGTTGACAACTCATTTTTGTAATGGCTCGACTCGGAAATTACTTACGCCTATTCCCCCATCCCATGTGAGGCCGACTCCAAAACCACGCACCAAGCTTCACAGCACATTAGTCCGTCTACAACCAACAACGCCTGCAACCACAGAGCAGAGTAAAATAACCTACGATGAACAGGAGGACCCCAGTCTTCGAGTGTCGGAGCAACGAAGTTCGACTGCATCCAGTCAGCAGAGTAGCGAGGGGAATGATCCTGCACAGGCGAGTAAAGACGAGAGCAAGTCCCTACCAAGGGGTGAAACCAAGGTACAGGCGAAAAGTAGTCACCCAAGCGTGATGTCAAGACGACCAAATATAATCCCAGACAGGTACACTGGCAAAAGCCCATGGAGAGACTACAAACAACACTTCGAGGCGTGCAGGTCTGCAAATGGATGGACGGAGAAGCAGGCCGAAGTATTCTTGGCGGCTAGTCTCCAAGGAGCCGTAATGCCAAAGGTGCTGGATCAAATCCGACTTACGCTGACCTGATTGACAGACTAGAGAAGAGGTTTGGACCAGGAAGAGTGTCGGAAAATCATCTGATGGAACTACGTCATAGGCGTCAGGGCCCCAAGGAGACTCTCCAAGAGTTAGGACAGGCCATAAGGGAGCTGTCGGCCCTGGCGTATCCCGAGCTATCGGAAGAAGGGCGCGATCGCCTAGCAAGGGGACATTTTTCTGACGCTATCGAAAATCAGGGTATTCGAGAAGGCATTTTCCGCGCCAGGCCCACCACCTTGGACGAAGCTGTGAGGGCTGCCCTTGCCACCGAAAGTTTTCACAGAATAGAAGAACAGCGAGGGAGCAAATTTCCAAAATTTGCAAGAGTCTTGGGGGGCGACGTCGAGGCAGCTTTGGAGGGGCTGAGAAAGGAAACGCAGGAGAATTACCGGCGTGTAGAGAGTGATGGCCTCAAGATTCAGGAAGAAATTAAATCTTGGATGGAAAAAGGAAGCGGACTTAGGGGCGCCTACTCAGGTGAAGGAACGAAAGAGATCAATTTTGCTGATGTGGTTTGCTACAACTGCCAGCGAAAGGGACATTACGCTCGGAACTGTGAAAGACCGCCTGCAAAGAAGAGGCAGACCTCGGGAAACGAGCAGCAGCCGGCCCAGGGGCCCGAGGGACGGCTGAAGGAGTCCAAGGGCCAAGCAACAGTGTACCAAGAGAAAAACTAACAGAGTCTATCGGTGGAAAGCGTTCACTGATTTCTCCAATGATAGCCGGGGCTAGAAGTGGTTTGTTTGTGCCAGCGACAATACGGGGCAGACTGGTAAATTAACTGGTGGACACCGGCGCAACCGACACACTACTGTCATCTACGCTCTTTTACGAGATGGCGAAATGGCGAAAAGGTGAAGTATACAGACACCCGGGGAAGCAACTTCTGCGCAAGAGTGGTGGTGGAGCGGACAACAAGAATCCCGCCTGGGCATGAGGCGTTAGTTCCAGGGCGTCTAGCAGGAAAGACGCAGGCGACTGGTCTTGGCATCATGGAGCCTGCCGACAGGAGCGAAATGACGGCAAAGGGCATTGTCATGGTATGCCTGCTAGTGACATTGGATGAAGAAGTGGTGCCGATAAGGGTGTTTAACCCTGGTAAGAGAAAATGTGTGGTAAGGAGAGGAACGACAGCGGGAATGCTCACCTCGGTAGGAGCAGATGACATCGAGGAGACTCAAGACACTTCACCAGAACCTAGGGATGGCAGAACCTAGGGATGGCACCTTGCTGATTTGTACGACAGGAGCAAGAGAAGCGTTGACCAGAAGTACCACAACAAGATAGGAAAACTACTCCAGGATTTTCAAGATGTATTTTCCACTGGGGATACCGATATTGGCCGCACAAACCTAGTACGTAACAGGATCAACACCGGCAATTCCCCACCAATACGAGAACGTCCACGACGGTATCCTACACAGGAGCAACAGGAAATTCATCACCAGGTGCAGGCAATGCTGCAAAATGGCATAATCGAACGCAGCGATAGCCCTTGGGCATCGAACGTGGTGTTGGTCAGAAAGAAAGACGGGACAAAGAGGTTCTGCGTCGATTATCGTCGCCTGAACGCCATGACTATTAAAGACTCCTATCCGATTCCTCGTATTGACGACTCGCTGGATTCCCTTTGGTATTGGCAGGTGGAGTTGGAAGAGGAGGCCAAGCAGAAATCTGCCTTCGTGGTGAGAGGGGGACTGTATTCCTGGAGGGTGATGCCTTTCGGGCTTTGCAACGCCCCCTCCACCTTCGAACGGCTTATGGAGCGGGTGTTGGCAGGCCTCCACTGGGAAACTTTGCTGGTCTACCTTGATGACGTTATAGTCTTCGCAGGGACAGTTGAAGAGGAGCTTTTGCGCCTAGAGACAGTGTTCCAGCACCTGCGTGGGGCAGGGCTTAAACTTAAGCCCAAGAAGTGTGAGCTGTTCAAGGAAAGTGTCCTTTACCTAGGGCATGTAGTATCCGGAGATGGGATAACCACGGATCCTGACAAGGTTAGGTCTGTGCGTGAGTGGCCTACGCCTAAGACGGTGAGGGAGGTCCAAAGCTTCCTTGGTCTAGTATCTTACTATAGGCGATTTATTAAGGGTTTCGCCGATGTGGCGCGACCGCTTCATCGCCTGACGGAGAAGGCACGTGAATTTGAATGGACCGACAAGACCGAGGGCGCCTTTCAAGAGCTAAAGCAACGATTGCAGGAAGCACCTATTTTGACTTACCCAGACCCAACAGCAGACTACATTCTAGACACAGATCACATGGAAACGCTGACGGCCTTTCCAGGAAGCCTTGCACACAGTGTGGGAGAGCGGAGGCGCCTTTGGACGAACTTACGAGACAAGAACCCTGCGAGAAGCCAGGGGTAAGAGTCGTCACAATAGAGCCAACAATTACACACGAACAATGGAGAGATGCCCAGATGGAGGACGCATCGATTCGATGGGTGATACAAGAAATGGAGAAGTCAGTGAGTAGACCTGGTTGGAACGACCTTACGCCTTATTCAGGTGTGGTAAAGTCCTATTGGCTACTATGGGACCAACTCGAGATGAGGGATGACATCCTGTGTAGGCGATGGGAGTCAGACGATGGTCGCCGAGTAAGTTGGAAGCTTGTACTTCCGATCTCCTACCGGAAGGCGATGATTCAGGAGCTTCATGGAGGAAAGTCCAGTGGTCATCTCGGGCTTAAAAAGACAATGATGAAGGTGCGTCAACGATTCTACTGGGCAGGAATGGGTGCGGATGTGAGATCCGCGGTAAGGCAGTGCAACGTTTGCGCTAGCAAGTAGTCACCGGCGAGACGTAGAAGGGCACCACTCCAACATCTGGCAGTAAGAGCACCTATGGAATGAATCGCCTTGGACATAGTAGGGCCACTTCCACTGACGGAAAGGGGAAACAAGTATATCCTCGTGGTAGGTGACTCCTTTAGCAAGTGGGTCGAGGCCTATGCCGTTCCGGACGAGAGGGCGACAACGGTGGCAGAAAAACTAGTGAGTGAGTACGTCTGTCGCTTCGGTGTCCCTGTCAGTTTGCATTCTGATCAGGGAAGGAATTTCGAGTCCCAGGTGTTCTCTGAAATGTGCACGGTCCTAGGGATCGAGAAGACGCTCACAACGCCCTACAATCCAAAATCAGACGGGATGATTGAAAGATTTAATCGCACGCTGCTGACGATGATTTCAATGATGATTGAACCACATAAACATCAACGGGATTGGGATACCAAACTTCCATTCGCCACATTTGCCTACAGAGCTACCCCACAAGAGTCGACGGGTGAAAGCCCTAACATGCTTATGTTAGGCAGAGAGGTTTTCCTACCAATCGACTTGATGAGCGGAATGCCTGCTAAGGTGGACCACGGATCAGAAGTGGTGGCAAGTGACTACGCATTGGAGTTGAGAGACAACATGAGGGCCGCCCACGATAGAGCAAGGTTTTGCCTGAAACAAAGTGCTAGGCGCCAGAAGAAGAATTACGACCTAAGAGCCGCAGGAGACAGACTACCTGAAGGGCAGTTCGTATGGCTATACAATCCTGCCAAGACAAAGGGAAAGTCACCAAAGCTCCAACGTAAATGGGAAGGACCTTATCTCATTGTCCGGAAACTATCCGATGTGACCTACAGAATTCAAAGGTCGCCTCGCGCAAGGCTGAAGGTGATTCACTATGATCGCCTTAAGCCGTACATTGGTGAGCCAATGGAACCATGGAAAGTAGGAGAGCCTACGAAGGTTACGCCTGCGGATGACATGAGACCAGACACGCCAGTGACAGACCACAGTGACCTGGCCGGAGATGGGTTGGTGATCCAGCATGAGGAGAAAGATTGCCTTGGGTCTGAAGCTTCAAGGTCTGTAGAACAGCAAGTAGAGCACCAGACGAGACAGGTTGATGATGTGAGCGACCAACCGCAAGCAGACGAGCTACCTCAGACAGATATCCCGAGTACGATACCGGAGCCTAGCTGCGTTGAGACGCAACAACCGCAGCGAAGAAATCCAGCAAGGCAGCGGAAAGTTCCGCAGCGTTATTTGTAGAAATAACAAAGGATGGTGCCTACCGAGGATGCCAAGAGCCTACTATGTACTTTGCAGATTGTACTGGAGTAGGAATTTTCAGTAGCAGTAATGTAACTCAACCGTTTCTCTGTTGTGTCTTTCAGAGGCCGAGAAGACAAGTGAAGGATGGGGAAGCAGGAGGAGAGGAATTGTGACGCAGCAGAAAAGGGGACAGTGGAGTGCCCCAAATGCCACATGTGGATGCACAAGAGGAGCCTTGAACGGCATTTGATGGTCGAACATGGCCCCCGACTGTTCTTCTGGTGTCTTCGTTGTTCGCACAAGAACAACCGCAGGGACAACCTCCGAGCACATTACGGAGACTGCCACCCAGATAAGATCCAGGAAGTCGATAGGATCGAAGGTGAGAGTTATGAGATGCGTGAGCGCAGTAGGCGCAGCGGTGAAGGCGATGCTTGAAGAAGGGGTTTGGAGATGCCTAATTCGCCGGAAAGGAGCAGTAGGAGAAGCAGAGCACCTACCAAGCAGAAGGAGCCAAAGGAGCCTAAATCAAGCAAGGACAGGCAAGAGACCACCAAGAAGAGAAACCGGGGAGATGCCAAGGCAGAGCAGTCTCAAAAGGGAGTACAGGAAAAACAGAGAAGCCCCTGCGCAGATATGTCTACTGGGAGAGACGACCGAGAAACAAGCAAGAGCTGTCCTAGGAAGGAGACTAGGGATAGCCAGCATAACAAGCAGGAGAAGGATTCCAAGAGGAAGCGTGACCATGACAAGGATGAGCGACCAAAGGTCAAGAAACAGAAGGGTAAAGTGCCAGCACCATGCACGGTTTCTCGACCACCCGATGACGCCACACTAGACCTTTCGACGGCGGGAGGACGAGTGCCAAACCGGAAGGAGAAGGAAATGACTGTGACACCTGGACAGGAAAGGCGAGCAAAGGCGGCTGACTTGCCTAAGAATGTGAAAGATGCAGCCCCTGCCTTTGAAGACCACGCACCTTCGGATACTGGCCCTGACGTACCAGAGGCAGGAGGGGAGGTGGAGAAAGGTGATACCGAACAGCCATGGCAAGGATCTTCAGGGGAGCTGGTAGAAATAGCACTGTCGCCCACACCAATGCTGTGGGATCAGGAGGAAGAGCTCATCGAAGGCCTAACTTCAGCCCCAACTGGGGGTAAGCCGCTTGCGATGTTGGCAATGCTACACGAAACATCGGCTGAAAAAGATGTGCCTACCGAGGAGAACAACCATAAGAAGGAAGATTCGCCTCAGCCATTCTGGCCTCAACCCCTGTTGCCGGAGAGGCTCCTACCTGGACAAATGGTTCGTGTGAAGGAAACCCGAGAGACCTACCTGTATGCCAAAGAGAGACGCACTATCTGCGGGGAGGTCCAGAGGGAATTCGACATCGTATATCTCAAGTCCCTACGTGCTAAGAGGGCCAGCGAGTCTTCTGATCCGCAGAACAGCAGTCAGCTCCGTCGCCTCGTCCGTTGCGAGAACACCGGGGAGGTTGTCGTAGGAGCACCTATGGGAAGGCAGGATCTTGAGAGAGCGATGGTGGGCAACGTTATGCAAGTCCGGGAGACGTCCTCGAGGTGTGTGTTCCAGGAAGGCCGCAAGATCACCAAGGATAAAACTACCCGTGTCTTCGATGTGAAATTCCCAGCCGGTGTGCTCGACAAAGATTAAGTTTTCGTATAAGTTTTGTTGTTCTCGATCGCCTAAGTAGTGCCCTGATCGCATGTTGTTTAAAGTAAAGTTTTCTTCAAGTGTTCCGACTTTTACAAGTTTATAGTTTTGAATAATGTTACATTTCTAGGAGTAAAAGGAAATGTTGCTCTGTGTTAGGGTTTAGTTCATGAAGAGTCACCTTACGAGGGTATAAGTGTGTACTTGAGACATATTATGAGTGTATAAGTTAAGGTGATAGAATTCACTTTCGCGTTAAATTAACCTGTTGAGGAGTAAACCTACTGGGTGCAGATGGACTCAGACTTTGTTTTAGTATTTTGTTATTGCTAGTTTTCCGATTATAAAGAGTTGTGGCCTAAGGTTTATAGAAAGTGGTTCCTGCTAAGGCGAAAGTTTTCGAAAGTTATGGGAAAAAGTGGCGCCTAGACTTAGAATTGTATTAAAGAGAAATATTGACCTATATAGGAGTTAAATGCAGAACATAATTTCGCTTTTAGTTTTTCAGATGTTTAGGTCAAGGGACTGACCAATCTTGGGTCATGGCAATGTAGCGAAATTATGGTCCGAAGTTAGGACGCCCTCTGTTAAGTTAGTTTATTCATGAATGCCGTGACGTATGCATACCGCGCGGCTATATAAGCAGTGCGCGGTGGCGGGAAGGTCACTCTGTGGCGGGAAACAGTTCGAGGCAGTAAAAGTCCTGTGAGTAGTCCTGTACCGTCCGTCATTGTTCCGTCCGTCGTAGTTACTGCAGAGTCCGCACAGAGTCACGTCTGTTGAAGTCCCGTTAGAGTCACGTCCAGTTTACTGTTAGCCTTGTGAGTAGTTCAGTGTAGTCCAGTGCACCCTTTTCTTGGAGTAAATAGACCAAGTCACCGCAGATATTTAAGCTCTCCCAATTGACCAGGAATTGTGTCTACTCAGTGTGTTACCCTGTTTAGGTGATTATAGGCGCCACTACAGTAATCCTACCAAGGTGATCTTTGTTTTAATAAATCATTATTCCAATTACACATCGAGTTTGAGTGCTGTTTTGTAGAAACATCAGACCCCAGTCCCATCCCATTCTCCTGTGTCCGCCCAAGTACAACCCCGGTGTGTGGAAGGAAGCAGCTGCGAGCGCCTGGCGGTAGACTGCCCCAAAACGGACCTGTTCCCCTGGCCTTCCCTACAACCGCTCGTCGGGTCGGCAGAGGGCAATCCCAGGCTACGTCGACACAGGCCGCCACAAATGGTGTCAGAAGTGGGATAGGCGCTGCAGTAAATTTCTTGACACACTACCTACCTAGGGAATCACCTACCTAGGAACATCACCTACCTAGGCAAGATGGCGAAGAATTTATTGATTGACAGAAATTGCTTTTCTATAACTGCATGTACAAAACCAATGAGAGCTGTTGCGAAAAAGTTACAAACAAAGGAAAAGGGAAGAGGAACAAAGGAAAATCCTTAATTTACACCATAAACAAACGTGTCTGCGCTAGTGACATCAAACTGTTCTGTTGTGGCTCCTGACAAATAATGATGACGTCTTCAGCATAACAATTCATGCGAAGTGTTGACGTGTTTCATAACGACAGCTAACAGCCATTCAATCATCCGCCAATGAATACGAACGGAGTCTGAGCCACAGTACCCGACTACTCCTGGTCGTAAAGTTTTTAAAGTTCAAAGTTGGACATCTAGCTGGCAAGGGTGGCCAATTGTTGCATTTTTTGTTTAAACACTCAGTCAACTGTAAACCTAGTGTGCTATAAACAGTGAGGTCCATTACTAAATTCTAGAGACAAACCCTAGGTCAGTAAACAGCTGACTGGTACTCAATATTTAGTACTTTTCATGTTTGTTGTGTCGTCTGTTAGGATTAGCACCATATATCTGACGTTGTCCCCTCCATTCACTTTGAATGTGAAGAAGTGGCATTTATGAAATATACAATATAAATTCCCCTCCCGACCGGTTTTTACACTCTTGAGTGATGATAACCTAAAAATCAATGTTGAATGGCATTAGGTAAACTCAAAATGCTGTCATATGAAAAAGTCAGACTTCACTCTCAACCAAACTTGGTGACAATAATCTTTGGGTAGGGGCACTTAAGATGACTTAAACTCAAACATCATCTAGGGGTCAAATGAGGTCATTGTTGATTTTGTTGTACACTGAACAATGTGCTTACTAACTGACCGTATAAAACACTGCCAGCGTGCCAGGGGATCGCGAAAGTTTAACTTGCAGTATATTTTTATTTTTATTTTCAGACGATTGTGAGGTTCAGGATCCAGTCAATGGTGAGCTTGATCAACGGATCAGAAGTATCCGGCACAACAGTGAGCTTGATTACTCTTGTAATAATGGATATGACAAGGAGAACAAGGTGACTCGTTGTGAGTTGGGGGTGTTGACCCCAGGCCCACCAAAGTGTGTCCATCGTAAGTATATCTTTTATTTATTTACTTCAGTTTAAAAGGGACCAATACATATAAGTTAAAATCATATTTCAAATATTAAAAACAAATCTGCAAATGTAAGCATGTGATAACTTAAGGAATTAAATAAATGCAATTCATAAATACCCAAGACAGTTAACCCATTCCTATCGGCAGGGTTGGCTGATTTAAATCACATTGATTTCAATCCCAAGGGGGTGTTCCACAAAATAGTTGGAAATTTTAAATTTTTGACTTGTTTTGACTTTTGGACCAAAAGGTTGTGATTTTTTTTACCGAAAAGGTATTTATGAATGGGAATAAATGTGTGCTTGGCCAGTATTAAACACAATGTTATAGGCCGGTTGGAGTCTGGATGCTGATAATTACCATTGCCTTCGGCTTGGGTAATTATCAGCATTCAGACTCTAACCAGTCTGAAACAGAGTGTTTAAAACCAGCCAAGCCCTGTATAGATAAAACAACATGAAGTAATCAAAGAGGATTAATAAACAAATAATTTGGACAATTTGTGGGATAGCTGACCATTTGTATCTCTATACTTGCCTGACCGAGAAGTACCGAAAGTGCTCCTTAAAGAGAACTAAACATCGGTTGTGAATTTCAAAGCAGAGATAACAACATAGTATACGTGCACATGTACAATCTCGATGAGTCAAACCTCAAGGGAACAGGTTAAAAATGTGACTTTAGCAGAGTTTTGAGTTAAGCAGGGTTGTATATCATTGTTATACTACTGATGAGGGAATGGATTCTTTGTTTGACTTAACAATTTTTTTAAGTTATCAGAGTTTGACTTATCGAGATTTCACTGTACATATGAAGTTCTGTGCAAGGACAAGAAAGAATAGCAACAATATTTTACAGATTAGCATAAGCAAAAAAGATTTTGATTACAGAAAGAAACAAGAAAAGTGAAACCAAATTCCTCAGCACCCCAACTTATATTCTTTACACCGTTCAACATTTATTAAATGTAAAAAGTGCATGTATAAAGTTTAAGAAGATATGAGAACGCTACGGTACGCTGGGCATCATGAAATTAAAAAACAAGCTGTGTAACAATAATTCACTCTGATTTAACTTTGCAAAAAGACGATTTCAGCAACAGGAAGTTTTCAAGTCATTCAGTTGTGAACACAACAGTAACCTTGAAGATGAATGTACATGTACAAATAATGTACTTCACTTCTAAAATGAAAAGTGAGAACAAATATGGCAAGTACATGTAGCTGTAAATAGCAGTTTCATTGAACACTGAAAAAATTAACCCAGTGCACATTTGTGCAAATCAACTTGACAACTTCCATGTTTGAAGGAATTCAATAAACGCATACATGTATGTCAAATACTGCCGTTTCTTATATTTACCTAGTTATAATTAATATCATGATACATTAAACAGTTGTTGACTGCTGTGATGTGGGATATGCCATTTAAAACCTGAGGAGTGCATAGCATCCAATGCGAAGCCGAGGGTGCCTATGTGTCCCGAGGGGGTTAACAGCTAAAGTCAACAATTGTTTTGCTACATTGTGCCAAGAAGTCAAAAACGAGAAATGGCTGTAATGCTAACTATGCAAGTGATACACAAATGTACACGTGTATATTAAATCAGTCCCTTGATAACTGCTTTCCTGCTGGACATGAGATTGAGCTGTTGCGCATTGCATGAGTTCCCATAAGGGCGCCCTTGCAGGTTCTACACGCACCCGCAACACGCATAGTATATAGAGGTTAACTATTGTACATGCATTTTTCCAGACTGGACATGTGACCGTCCTCGACAAATGAAATTACAGTATCCAAGCACATGATATAACAAATTGTATTGTGTCCTTTGTGTGATATGTACTGTGTTTTATCTCAAAGAAGTAACTGTGTTACATCCATAGTCAACAAAACACAACAAGCTGTAACAAGCAACAAAGCTCACAGATATACATGTAGATACAATGTACTAGATGTGATCTAAACATTACCAAACAGCATCATTGACCCAATAACCTTTCCCTAATTGTAGTATTTTTGTTGTTTTGTGACTGTTTTCTCCAGGGCGCTGTAGTTTAAGGGCAAGTCATCTCACTAACGTTATGATCAACAACCAAGAGCTTGAACCAGATGCAGAGGGGAAAGTATACATTTCTCATGACACCCATGTCATCTTCAGTTGCAAAAGAGGATATGAACTAACAAATAACAATAGATACACTCCTCGGTGTTGGATGGGAGAGCTTTTGTATTACACTCATATTCCATCCTGCCACCCAGGTAATCACAACAAAAAGAATTGTTACTTTGTATAAGATAATATTTTAACAATCTTTATCGTCCCCTTCCGAGTACATTTTTGATTAATCAAATGAGTGATTTATATTTTGCCCTGACTGCTTAGTTGCCTTGATAATGACATGTACATGTACAAGGTGTATTTCATTACAGAAAAGTAGTCGCCTCTGTTTACCTACATTTGCATGTCAGTGTGGGCTAGTGCACAAGTGTAAAAGTTACCCAAACCACACCCTCCGAGTCCCATGCATGTCCCCACAAAACACCCTGAAACACAAAGGCTCTTTCTAGTTTTTTTCAGCTAGCCGAATGTTACAAAGACCACAATGTAAATGCCCTCTGTGCAACCTGAGCAGCACTCTAAGCATGACAATTCCACCGTAGCGAAGGGATCTAACTTCCCTAGTTGCAAGGCTGGAAATCCTTGGAGTACAAGCCATTCAGCAGGATTTGTTAGCACAGCTCAACAGCAAATCCACACACCTGTAGTAATCTTGAGAGCATGTACATGTACATGTATACACAGGTTACAATAGAGTTGGAGAGGTTTGGCACGTGCATGCGGGCCTGGCGTGCGATGCCTCGGGTGGCTCAATAAGGGGCATGCAAAATTAAAGATGCTGTAACTTGAGTTTTTACTTCAAGGTTTAACAAGGTTTAAAGGGTTTCACAGGGTAAAGTGGGGTTAAACCCTGACTTTAACCTTTTTTTCAACGTTGCATACTTCCGTAAATCGTTCAGCCCAGAGGGACCACCAAAACCACCCTCGGCCATAACTACTAGCTAGGCAGATTTGCAAGCAAGTTTCACCGGTGAGACGTGATATTTCCCACACCGTTCTAATCCTCACATGTGGTCATTTTTGCCAAACGATCCACGTGAGTACATGCAGGGTCCAAACGATTTGCAGCAGCATGGTGCCCCAGGATACGGCATTACTGCATTTGTCATTACAGGATTAGTGAACATGCCGGACACTCTGTTGCGGGAGTTCCTGGCACACTACGCACACACACTCCTGCTCAGGTTCCCAACATTGATATTGTTGTGGAGGTCAGCGTTCCGGGGAACGATCATGATCCTCACCTGTATGGAGGGGTCAATAGTAGTGGTGCTACTGATCCTCAAAGTTTGGTTCAGTAGCGGTTCGATTTTTTCTCTCCGAACTTTGGTTCAGTTCGGCTTCGGAAGTGCATACATAATGAAGATGTCCATACAATGTATTGGGCTACGATGAAAAGCATATACATAGGCTGTTCCCCTGTTCCAACAAACATGTGTGTACCGCGCACGTCTGACAGAAATAGGCGCCGCAATTTGCACATGCTATGCAACACAAGTTAAAGGATGAATAGTATTTTTGTTGTGTAAACAAAATTCCGTTATAATTTGACTTGATGACGTTGAGAAATAAACATTGCTACCGTGTTACCTATCGCAGCCCTATCTGGCCTGGCAACTATATGAGCGATCGTGTAGTGATTGGCCCGGTTCCTAACTTAAGGGAACAAAATCTTCTTTAAAATTATTAGACAGACCAAACTAATTGGTTCTCAATAAACAGGTATGGCATAGATAGAGGGCAGGGTTTTGAATTTTTGTGAGGGAAATTTGGGGGTTAAATGACGATGACAGTGCGGCGACACAACACGCATCCCAAAAATATAAAAGATGGCTATCCCCCCGCGATGTACCGTGAGCTCGCACGGCGCGCTGAATCGCAAGGTACAAACCGCGCAGGAAAATTGTGATTTCTACCTCAAGAAACTATTCAAAATTGCAAAACGGTGTCATTAGAATTGAGAAAAGTCTGCTTTTGATTATAAAGGTGATTTTTTTTAGCAATACAAAACATTTTGACTCTAATTTGATCAAAACAAAACAGGGGCCCTACGCTACACGATCGCTATAAAACTTTCCCACACGCTTCATGGCATTAATTGCTGAGTAGTTCTGTTCTAAGAACAAACAGGTCCTTTCACTGTGCCAAACTTATGAAATCATATTTTTTTTAACAACAAGCTGACAAGTAGCTACCATAAAAAAATAATAACTTTTTGATTCGCTACTTTATGACTGTGGAGAAGTGTGTGGATCCATATTGTAAAGGGGGTTTCACCTTCTTTTGGGCGATTACATCGTTTTTCGTATTCATTCGTTACGAATAAAAGAATATATTGCAAAAATCACAAACTTATTCTGAACATGGGAAAGGTGTCAGACTCCATAAAAATATTATTTTTTTTAATTCTGATACGTTGAAAAAACTGAAAATGCTGGTGAATTTTGCCGAGGAAAGCACACCCCTTACCGCAATTGGTTTGGTCCAAAACGTACTACGTCACGCTGGGACACGGTGCAGCATGCAGGGCCGGATACTGACCACACTGGATGAAAGCAAAAAGCACGCTTTTCACTGAGAAAATCGCAAGGCGCATACGATTTTTTCAAAGCGTATCGGTCCGATATCCTATTGTATGCCCGGCTAGAACACTGCAAATAATGAAGATGAACGTGGTGACTTGTCAACACGTTAAATTCAATCATCCATGCGTGTGTTTTTTTTTGCCCTTTCATTGCAAGCATTAGCATTCCTAACATTTGGGTTCGGTTCGGAAGGCCAAGCTCGGCTAATTTTAGTTTGGTTCGGCGGTTCGGCTGTAGCACTAGTCAATAGTATCATAGAGTGTGGAACTTACTCTGTGTCTTGCCACTTTGGAGCTTTTCAGGTTGTGTATTCCACATCGGATCTCTCTTCAGGCCACGCATTTGCCCAGGAAGATGAATATATTGGTTGATGGGGGTGGAAGTACACTGACAGAGTAGCCTTTTTATCAACCAACAGTCAAACATGTCTTCAACAACCTTGGAAGCCCACATGCCGACCTATTTGCCTCCGATCTTAACAATCAGCTTCCAAAGCTCTTTTCATGTCAAGCTTTTCCCATTGCCACTAATCTCCCTACCACAACAGGTTCGTACAAAGTCATCCAAGATCCTCCTGATCACCCCTTTCTGGCTGTGACAGCCATGGCTCCCTCGTCTCCTGGGTCTCCTTATCCATTCCTCAATCATGCTCCTGCCCAGACCCCTGTCACAACCCAGATCTCACATTCTGTTGTCATATTTGTGCCTGGATGATGTCAAAGTCTTCTTCCAAGCAGCTGGCCTTTCAGGTGAAGCTACAGCCGTGGCATCTTCACCTCTTTACTTATACTTGACAAAGTGATGCAGAAAGTGATTCAGAAAAAAAGTGTTCATTCCCATTTAAATCTCTACTATCTGAAGCTGTCAGCCACTGGTGTCCTCCATATAGGTTTTAATGATGGTTCAATTATCTCTACAAACTCACCCATGCCACACATAATAAGGGGTTTGTTTGTTAACAGTCCAACAAGGAAACTGATCTCAGCTTGGGATCAGGTGCTAATTTTCTTCTCATGAATCAGATCTCCTTATGAACCGGCAAGTTCTGCTCCCTGGATAAGTACATTGTAAAAATGGTATATCTCGGGGCTGCAAAAACAGCTCGCCATAGAAACAAGCTCCACTCTCTTTCAGTAGAACCAGGTCACATACGCTGGGATTTGGTCGGGGTCCATCTGATTCCATGGTCAAGTTCTTCACCAAGAATCAGTCACTTGAATTTTGTCAACAAGACATCTTTGTTCATAGTTTGGCCATGGATCCTACAGAGAAGGCTGAACGACTCTGCCAACCTCTTAGATGCGTGAGAACGGCCTGTACAGGTTGGAATACCATGATTACTTGTGTCAACAAAGACCCAGACAGCTTAACCGCTTCACTGCAGGAGATGCCTATCAAATTTACAGGGCTCTGCGCTTGATCTGGTGTCGAAGTTTGTTAAGCCAGCTAATTTGATTTTTAATATTCATGATTCTACATTTTTGGCCTTTATTAATGAATTCTAATAAGTGATAATGTTAACGTAGAGCGCCATATCTTTAGCTTTAAAATGAACTATGAAAGGTCGCATTTGTTTTTCGGTTCAGGACCACATCTTCTGAAAACTTTTTGATGAAAGCCTAATTAAAAACGAGATTGGGGTAAACGACGTTCTCTTTGTGAATCTTTATATAAAAAATAAATGAGGAATAAAAATATTAATAAAAACATGAATAACCATAGAAAAAAATCAAAAACTGAATTCCTAGCAATGCTTGTTTTTGTACAAAAAAAAATCTAAAAAAAAAAAAATCATCCAACTGGAAAAAAAAGCATTTTGTATCAAAGACAAATGAAATATTAAAAAAAAAACTCATTGAAAAAGGTGTACCATTTGACATTTTCCTCCTGGGGTAAATAGTCATCTACATATATGACGACTAAAACTCCACAATACCATCTGTTATATCATGGTTTTGTAGCAAAAAAAATGATGAAACAAATAATCCTACCTTGAAACTCACGTATGTTCACCTTCTTACAGCCTTTAAGAATTAGTGTGCTGTACCCAACTCACAATTGTGACTTTTCTATCGATCTTTCTATTGCAACGAGCTCGAGGACCGTCGCGATATCTGACGGGTTTTAACGAGATTTCATGTAGAGCGCCAGTTGGTGGCGATTAACATGCCAACGGGTGTTAAGGCCCGTTATCAAGCATCCAACCAAATTAGGTAAATCCCTTCAGTGCATTTTGTACTAGAACTCAAAACAATCATTCATTCTTCTCTGTAGGATTCGTGGTTTGACAGGCTCCTCATCAGTAGTGGAGGATAAATGGTAGTGCCCTAAATAATCTTTGAAATATCTTGCATTCGTACCAAGCCCATTAGAGTTTTTCGTTACAACTGTCCACCTTACCATCAGGCCTCAGTGACCACATTTACATGATGGATTTTGTAGGCCAGTTTAAATCCAACTTACTATCGAGGATCAACATCTTAACCGAGATTACTATTGAAAATCCTACCAATCAAGGATTTTCATAGGCCCATGAAACACTCGGTGTGTCAACAGCTATTGGCACATCAACTTGAGTGCCTCTCTCCGAAATCATGAAAGCGGCCTGCAGGAAGAATCCATCCACCTTCATCAGGCCACGCTACTTGAAGGACATTGTGCAGGCAGAGGCCCATATGGCCAGCAAGGTCCAACTGACAACTGCATGTTCAGCAGCCCCCTAAGCCCACAAAGCTCCTTTTTCATAGTAGATAGGCAGCTGCATATTCTTGACGTTTTCTTGTAGGCTTAATAGTCGAGACATTTCTTGAATGAAATCGCTGCACGTACCTTCACTCTAATTTTTGGGCTTTTCGGTGCTACTCTGCAACTAAAAATGAGTTGAGTCATTTTTTGTATAGTGGAATCCCCAAAATCCAAAGGGATCGATGTTCCAATCCATGACACGGAGAATGTTGTTTGGGCAACTTTTCCAGTGAATATTTTGTACACTAGTGTTTTTCCCATATTGACATTTTTACAGATTTCTCAAAAAGTACATGTATAGTTATCCATAGGTTAGATTGTTTAATTTAGCTGCTTCGAATTGATTGTATTGTTCCTAATCATCAAAAGTGCAAATTACACTGTTAAATTGTTACATATTTTTAATTTTTTTTCATAGCTATCTAATCTAAAATTGTGGTAATTCTCTGTATTGAACAGTCCGGTGCCGTGATCCTTACCTTATGTATGGTAGCTTCCGCCTTATCCAGGGCGATCGTTATGAGCATGGGTCCACCATAAGGTACGAGTGTAACCCAGGTTATACATTACAAGATCCAGCCGCTGAATATTCCCATTGTGATGACGGGAGATGGATCCTGGAACCCGTATGCCACCCAGATGATCAAGGTAAGGCAGTTCAAATGATGGGCTGTAATGCCCTGGCATAATGTTTCCATCAACAACAAACCAAATCAAAAGGAAAGCCTGCATTGCATTCATATTGTTAACAGTACATAGTTTGTTACCGTACCTCATGATTGAAAGCCGAATTCTCACTGGACCTTTCACCATCACACTCAGCGGCGGCGGAACGGTTTTCAAACTGGGGGGGGGGGGGGGGGGGCATCACGAAAGAGGGACACTTGCTCTGTAAAAGACACCTTCCGTCGGTAAAGCAGCTAATCCAGCAATTTCTTATATTTCCATGTAGGCCTTGTAAATGCTCAAAGGATTATGCTTTAAAGGATTTGCCCTTGAGAAATGTCTTGCTTAAGACTGAAAATATCCAGTCAGTTTGCTTAAATCACATACAATGACTTCCCAACAGAAAAGCAAAAAACAAAAATTCTTTATGGGATCATAGGCATCTATACATTACATATACATGTACTGTATAACATAAAGAAAATAATGACGATCTCAATGAACGTTCCATGTGACCCAGGTAAGTTGATGTTAATAGAGTGGTGTTATGTAATGGAAATAGGCATGGTTGCGAGGCATTTGTGTTTTTCAACACTACTTTTCTTGTTATATTCCTCGTTCATATCAGAACTCTGTATTATACCATTTTGGGAAATGGTTACAAACAAAGCCGATATTTTACATGTTTTAGGGTCAGTTTTGTTTTCATCATGAGGGGGCACATTTATGCTCAAGGGTTCCGCTGCCCCTGATCACGTGCCAGACGCTATTTTGCTGTTTGCCAAGCGCCCGGATAAGTACGCATACGTAGTAGACTGTCGCATGGGTTGCCTGTGCGACAGTCGACTATGGGTGCAGACCAGTAAATCGGTCCGAAATTGCCTGCGCCGGCCAAATCGCGATTCGCATGCCCCGACCAAATCGCGATTCGCATGCCCTCAAAATCTTCGGTATTTGAGCATGCTGTGGGCCATGAACTTGAAGGTTTGTAAAAACTATGGGTGGAAGCCGTGCACAGGACTGGGAGCTTGCAGTTCTGTGAAAATTGGATGTAATTAGGACCCTAAAAGCGCTCTATTTTGCAATGGAGTGTAGGCATTGTTTTTCAAAATGGCGATGGGCTTCAGGACTATTTTCAGGGGTGATCGTCTTCAGATTGAAATTTCTCCTAAAAGTCATAAGTTGACTCCCCGTAAATTGAACAGAAAGTGAAAGATGATGAAATAAGCTTTAATTTGATGTGTGTCTCGAACACCTTGGAGAGTTGTGAGTATTTTTCCCGAATTTTTGAAGTGGGAGCATTTACCATTGGGGTCTATGGAAGTTTATTTACTGGTCTGCTACCCTATGCGCTTTACGAGGCAATGGTGGATCTGTCGCACGGGTGTTGTACGCATGCGTGCACATCGCCCTAGCTAGCTACACATGAACAGATGGTTGCACATGTAAATGTCAATTACGTGTAGCCTTTTCCCGAGCTCAATGATGCCAAAGTGGAAAATATTTTGGGCAATAAAGATGCCTCCTGTACTAAAAAAAAGTTGTCTACAAACAACTGTACAACCCTAGTTATTGTATTGCAAACAAACTGAACTTTTTTGAGGTTGAGCAATAATATTCTTCTGGAGAGCTGGACAAGTTTCACCGGAGATTTTTTTTTTTGCCCGCGAGGTGCATACTGCAACATAAAGATTCGGCTGAATATGTATGAGGTATAGTCAAAACAATATAACATGGTTTATTTTGGATGGACATTAGATATTAGCTCCCCTTGGTATTTAGTTTGACAACTTCCGATGCTTCGGGGAGCGAATATCGACTGTACACCATCAAACCATGTCATATTTGTGTAATGTTTTACAAGTAATCCAGTGGAAATACCTATTGTCTAAATGTATGTTACCTAGAGATGGGCTACAAATTAGAAAGAATAGAAAAAAAACGGGAAAAGTCACAGTAGGAGAAAGCTTCCTGAACCTTGCTTCCCTTCTTTTATTATCTTTAACTATCTTAACAAAGTTTGATGAACAGATACTAATTCAAAAGGTGGCAGGAAACTTCCAAAATTGAGAGAGATTTTGGGGTAAATCCATGGAATCAGGATGGAATAACATGTTGATTTCATTTGTCTGATTTATGTTTTCAGTGACCGAACCACCTGTGGCAGCTGCCACATGTCCCACACCATCAGTCCCCAATGCCCTCATCTACCACCGTGGCCAAAACATTGCCACAGCAGACTTTGAAATCATCTTTGGTAATGGTGATGAGATTGCGGTTCGATGTATTGCAGACTTCACAGTCAGCGGCAGGGAGGTAGTGACCGCTACTTGTAGGAATAGAGCCTGGACACCTGCACTACCACGTTGCGGTAAGATAAATTGTCTTCATGTCTTTTTTTGGTCATTTAAAACCAAATAAAAAAAATAATTACATCATGACGGTGGGGTTAAGGAGCTAGTCATTTTCATTATTGTATAATTCTTAAAAAAATTAACTTTTACTATATTTATATATTAGGGCCTATAGTTACATGTTTTGCTTTATAGCTTCTTTAATACATATAATAAATACATCATTAAATTTGATTTATAAGATTATTTACCTTTGTTGCTTGGTCAATTTGTTTACTATCATCTCGATAGTAAGAAAATATCAGATGACAATTTTAATTGGTTAAAGACCTATTAAAGTTATGCTTTGTGAACTACCCAAACGGTTTAATTGAAGTATTAATTATTGTTGTATAGTTTTATTCATAATATTTTAGTTTTCACTATCCATCATTCAATAATATCTTACACTTAATGCAACACGATTAAATTTTAATCAACTTATCTTTCGAATCTTTAATCTTTCTACTTTGCTACTTGTTATAAATCTACCCCTTGTTAACTGCTAGAACTCCTACCCCGGGTGATGTTGATTGTAATAACTTTTTTTGTGAGTGGACGGTTGGGCGGCGGCAGTAAAAAGAATATTATAATTGGCATTATTACAGCCAAGCACACTAGTCTCTTTAAAATAGTCTTGTTTGTGGAATCTACATGGTTTGTTTGATTGGGGGAAAAATGCCTTGTGGAGGGAAATTCCAAAAAAATCCAACGTACGTCCAAACAGATGATGTACATGTACAACGTCGTTAAGGTGGTGGAACTTTTGTTTGGCCTGTAATTGTTTTCTTCTCATTAGAGGCCAAATTAAAAGTAATGTATCACATTGACCTTGCCAACAACAGCCCATTAAAGTGTATGAAATCTACGTCGGAACTACCCTGAAAAAGAACATTTATTTTCACCATGGATCAAGTTCAGTTATTCTCTTTTAAAATGAAATGAAGTTACTAACTTCAATAATCGATTAAACTGAATAAAAAACATAATCGATGCTGTGTGTAGGAACTGTATAATGGCCTGTGTTGCCTGTTGCACAACTGCGCAGAGACTGGTAAGCCCTCCATTCAGTGGCGTATCCAGTGGGGGGAAGAGGGGGCCACTCCCCCCCCCCTCCCCCCCCCCCCCCCGGGGCGGATTTTTGAGTGGTCGGGCACAACCCGACCACTGTCTGGATTTGTTCTCATAAATCTTCTCTCTTTCCTTTTTTTTTCGGACAATACTTCTCCGCGGGTTTTCTCCTAAACGGTATATGGTATGAACTTGTAACTTTTAATATATATCGATCCTCATCCGAAGTGGTGCATATTACTCTGACGTCATGATTACGTCATCAGGTGTCAAATTACAAGGGATTTTATCTGAAAAAGTGACCAAATACTTTCACCTATAACTCTTAAACTCAATAATCTATGATGTTTGTATTTTATTATCAGATAGACCATTAATTGCTAAACATTTTTGTCGTGTACGTAAACTCGCTTGACCTTTACTTCCGGGTCTACCGGGAGGTCAAACTAGGTGAATTCAAAATGAAGACGTTAGCCTGAAATCAAAACAAAGCACATTTTCTTCTGAACGGTTTATGGTATGATCACAAAACCTTGTGTGAACTTGTAACATGTTTCGAAGATGTTGTAAATTTTGTTACGTCATCATGACGTCATCAGATATAACATTACAAGCGATTTAAGGGCAAATTTTGACAAAATAGTTTGCGTTATATCTTTTGAACTAAATACAGTAACGTGTTCGTTTTTTTGGTGAGGTAGTAGACTATTCCGTGAGAAACATTTCTAATCCCCGGACACAAAACCGTTTGACCTTTACTTCCGGTGTAACCGGAAGTGCAACAAAAACCTGATACAATTTAAAAGCGGAAGCACTTTATTATAGACATATATATTATGAAAGTGTTTAGTGAGGAATGCCCGACAAAAAAACCTGTGTGATGACGTCATCATCTGAAAGGGCGCCCCCTAGTGGCACATAAAATGTTTTTTCTTTACTTTTAAGACCATAGGTTCAAATTTTACCAAAACGACCCTTGATATTCTTTAATTGACAACAGATAACTTGGCAAGGTTTCAAATTCATGACGTCATCAGACCGGAAGTTACTTCTATGAAAATTTGCCAATGATCATATTTGAAATTTAAAAAAAAATCTATCATTTGAACCATGTCGTATATCTTGACCCTAATCGATACCATTACAATGTTCACCTTTTGCTTCCACATACTGTGACGTCATCGAACCGGATGTGCGGTGTTATGAATACATAGTTTACATACACTTATATTTTCCAAATTTCCATATGTTATTTAACTTCACAATGAACATCCACTCCGAACTAAATCAGTATTACTTCCCGTTTTTGACTTATGACGTTATCAAGCCAGAAATAGCTTGTATTTATACATAGAATGTTTACTGAAATTAATCACACCGTTAAAGATGCGTTTTGTAAACGAAATAATTGATTGTCCTGGAAAGGATTTAATTTTGTGATCCTTTGTTCTTATATAAAACTGTAACTGGACAGTGTTTCATAAAATAGTTGTCTACCCGACCACTCTGCGTTTGTAACAACAAACGCGAACCTCTAGTTTTGACATTTTTTTGTCAGCAATTATTTGAAATGTTTATAGAGTTCTTCTGACATCAATCCCACCAAAGAAAACCCGCTCAACAACCATTACAATGCGGCGTGAAATTGTCCATATAATAATATTGTATACATAATAATGGTAAGTTTTGAAGAGCGCCCCCATTTGGAAGATGGGTACCCCCCCCCCCCTTTTTTTTTTGATTTTACGGAGGGCAAGTGTCCGGAAAAAGAAATATGTCTACATTTCGGCGCGGATGTGCGGTAGGCCCCCCTGACATCAAAAGCTGGATACGCTGCTGCCTCGATTACATATTTTGGTAAATATCAATGATTTAACAATGATCTTTAATGTCTTTGTTGTATGACAGAGGTTTTATACAAGCGCTCTTGTTCTCGTCCTGGGAAGATCACAAATGTCAGACAGTATGTTGACGATTCAATCCAGCTACGTGACGCCCCTCGCACCTCATTCTTCCACCACTCCACCATAATGTCACGGTGTCAGGATCCATTAACAATGACACTGGTAACTGGTCCGCTCCGCACCTGTAATGACGGCAGATGGACTGGCCCTGTGCCAGTATGCGGTATGTTTTACTTTAATTTGTATTTGATTGAACGAAACAAATTATACTAAGCAAGATTTGAATGTGAGAACTCTGTATCAATACTTCTGGTTCTCTGTCAACTGAGTTATTTCGCCAGATTTCCAATACCCAATTGTTTTCTATAAAATTTGTATTTATAAATAAAAACCGTATGTACCAAGTGGCCTTCAATCCTTTCCAACATTACGGTGATTTAGCATGTGGTAACACTCAGATGACAGGATAAGGGATATTATTACTCAGGCCAAGTTTTATTGAAAAACAATATTACATGCAACAATGAAATTCACTAGAGAGGAATTTGTACCTGCGTTTTACAGAACACTCTTAATTCAAGGCATATTTTGGTTTCCCAATGGCTCAGCGTCGCGGGGCACAACTTTGAAATCATGAAATCAAACATATGATCTTTGCAATTTTGTGCACCAAGATCTGGTTGTGTTGCTTGGAGTAATATCCTCTTTTCCTATTCATGGCAGTGCGAGCATCAACTAGCTTCAGCCTCCCAGCCTTACGTACCACGCTCCATCAGTTCATGGCTAATGGAACCTTGCTCATCTACCCTGGTGTTGGTCAGTTGAATGTGGATTGCATTGTCTCCAGCGGTTACCCAGTTTTAGAACACAGTCACTCACAACAATGGGTTTCAGGTGGTGGAGGACAAAAGAAGTATGGTGCACCTGCAGAAGGTCATTCAGGGACTTATACCTGTAAGAAGTTTGGGTGGCCAACTGCATTTCATGTACTTCTGATACAGATAAGAGGTAATTAAAGCTGTTACATGTTGATCCTAGTGAAAACATGCAATATTAGCATTTGAATATAATAAACAAAAGAGGGGGCTCTTAAAAATACAAATTTAGGCAACGTGTGTTTATACGTCTCTTAGCATTACACCAAAACGGTACATTTAAAGATTTGTACTTTATGATCTCCGTTTTTTATATCTATTGAATACATAAAGACTGTTCAAAAGATGAAGAAAACCTCAAAATGGATTGTTTATGTCACTACAAAAATAGGGGGAGGATGATCCAGTACGGGGGAAAATGTCACCCCTGGGATTTACGTCGTTAACATTCATTTTATAAAGTAAAAACAATTATAAAACAACTGAAATATGAACAAGGCTGAACATCATCTATCACTTACCATTAAGAGTGGGCTTAAAAAACATGTTTTGATAAACGTATGATTCATGGGAATGCAAGTTATTTGGCATTATTGGCTCATGATTCATTTTGAATGTTGCAGTAAGGGGTGTAATGTTTTGAATGCAGGTCTTTAATTGTCCCCTGTGTTTATTCTTTATTCTCCAACAACAACTTTCATGTAGCTGTTTCCTGTCCAGAGCCAAGGCCCCCATTAAATGGCCGTCGTATCGGTGATGACTTCCGACTAACAAAGTCAGTGTTATTTGAATGCAACGAGGGCTATGATCTCATCGAGGAACGGACGATCAAATGCAACCTTGGTGTATGGTTGGGAGAAATACCGCGCTGCAGAGGTGAGTGAATGAGGCTTCCAGTTCTAGAATCTGAGTGTATTATTTGCACTAAGAAACACTCTAACCTATATAGCTCTTGCCAGATTCATGTACATGCATCTTGAGTGTACGTGTACCTGATGAGTTTGTTTTGGAAAGTTGGAAAGACAGGATGCTTTGGGTTCACAGCTGTTGAAATGTCATAGGTTGTCATATATGTGACCCTGGGTGTTAAGAGTCGAAAAGTGGGAAGAGGACTCGGCGATTTGGTTTCTGTTTTGTGCTGGTTTATTCTGCATAAACGGAAAAAGGAAAGCAAATTATGACATGGTCTTTCCTCGTCTCCGGTCAGCATTGCAATCACAATTTATATTTACAAACACATAATTAAATGGAATAAACAAAACGAAAGAAGAGTGCAAACTATCTGCATCCATATTATTTCTAGGAAACACTTAACTATTAATTTAACGATACGATTAAAGAAAATGGAAAATGGAGGCTTTTGGTGGTTTACCGCCAAACCGTATCCTACGGCCGCCATCTTGGAAAATTAAGGTTTTTACTGAAAATAGCATCAACATCCAAGATAATGAAACAAAATACTTCAAACTACTCGTTCCACAAGATCAAGAAGATAATGCAATAATAATTTACAGTAAATCAAGACTGATTAAGGTTAAGAATAATTCAAAACTGAAAGTAAGCGGGAACATGTTCATTTGAATCTGTGCTTCGAAAGAGCAACACTTACAAGCAGAATTATTCAGGAAATCACATGAATACATCTACATACTTGTTCATGATAAATTAACTATGAAATGTAAAAGGTACAAGTACAAAATATTTACCTGCATAAACGGGAAAAGGAAAGCAAATTATGACATGGTCTTTCTTCGTCTCCGGTCAGCATTGCAATGACGCTGACCAGGGTCCCGTTCACTACGGCTATTGTGATTGGCCGTTGGTGATTTAAATAATAGTGAAACAGATTTAAATAAGAAAACAGTACTTTGGGAGAAACTACAAAATTATGGGGGGACCTTTTTTAGGCTGGTGACATTCTCCCCTCTTTTTAGAAAATGGTGTCCTCGCCATTTGAATCATCTACAAATATTATGTAATTCAAATAAACAAAATTATGTACAGTGGTAATCAAACCAGTTAGACAACTAAGTCCTTATGTATCATTCATCTCGAAATTGAGTACAAGTCATTCCGGCGCCTGGTTTGGCTTGCAAAATTTAAAGAACTCTATATTCATGTAATACAAATATAACAAACACATATCATAGATCACCATAAATTCTGATAAATTCTGTACATTAAAGAAAAACCTGCAAATTTTGCTTAGCTTGCTCAGCATTAGTTCAAATTTGCACATTGGAACTTCTACTTAAAGGTCATAAAAACAAGATAAGGAAAAACAAATTATTCACATCAGCTTTTCTGCACTTGCTACAGCGAAACGAATATATACAGTAAAATTTATGACACACATTAATCAAGGAGTAGTCAGTCAATGTGTCGGAGTAAGAACCTTATACCAACCTTCCGTCTGGCCTCTGCCATCTTAGGACACTTCCATCTCGCCCACAACTTCCTTCCAGATTTCAATTTTGACTTGTAGAGTTCTTCCAAGGAATTTTCAGTGCGAACTCTATGCTGTTTATTTTGGCCAAGGAAATCATACGACAATCTGTCAGGTGGTCTACGTATTCTTTGCGGTCGTTGTGGGAGGTTGAGATCAGGTGGGGTTTCGATGGACTGGCCAGGTGAGGATGGCAGCAACGATGATGACATTGGTGACGGTGATGTTGCTGGTGTTGGGGACGTTGGCGATATCATGAAGTTAGACGGAGAGTTCCCTGGTGTATCGTCTTGGTACACGTGTTCAGAGGATTCTTTGGCAGTCTCTTTTGTCTCAGCTGGGAAGGGGTTTGTTTGCATGGGACCAAATGCCAGAAAAATAGCATCATCATTTGAGTCATCGCTGGTGTGGTGGTTTCCTGGAGGTATACTTCTTATTTCTGCCTCTGGTTTATGTTCATGTTCCACTGGTTGGGTTCCTTTTGCTGTTTCCTGATTTTCTACTTCTTGGAACTCCTCTTTTCGGTCGAGTTTGTCTGTTGGGTTGTCTTCAATAGGGAAAAACATGCAGGGAGTGAGTAGATTCCGATGCAATGTTCTCTCCTTACCAGTAAGTTGATTGGCAACGATGTAGACTGGCAAGTTAAGGTGCTTAGAGACGACACCATACGGTTGGGGTTCCCAACGGTCAGCTAACTTCTGTGTTCCAATGATGTGTTTTCGCTGAACAAGAACACGATCACCTGGATGGCGGGGGGCATTAGAAGATCCACGATCATACAACCGCTTTTGTTTCGCTCGTGCCTTCTCAGCGATGGTCTGTGCTGCTTTGTATGAGGATCGGAGGTTTTCTCTTAGTTTCTCTACGAATTCGACATAGGATGGAGAATCTTTGTTGTTATCTGGAGCGAACCCAAACATGAGATCTATGGGTAAATTCGGATGGCGCCCGAACATCAGAAAGAAGGGGGCGTGGCCAGTCGTCTCATGCCGGGTGCAATTATAAGCATGAGTCATGGCACTGACATGCTGCTTCCAATCAAGTTTCTAGTCTATGTCAAGCGTCCCAAGCATATTTAGCAGTGTGTGGTTGAATCTTTCAGTGAGGCCGTTCCCTTGGGGATGGTAGGGTGTTGTTCTACTCTTCCTCATTCCACAGACTTTGCAAAGCTCCCGGATGAGTTGTCCTTCAAAATTTCTCCCTTGATCTGAATGAATTCTGACGGGGAAACCGTAGTGGATGATGACATTGTCCCATATGACCTTGGCGACTGTGTGTGCTTTCTGATCACGAGTGGGGTAGGCCTGTGAATACTTCGTGAAATGGTGAGTGACGACCAGGATGTTTTCTATTCCTCCTTTCGACCGCTCAAGCTTGAGGAAGTCAATCCCGACGAGCTCTAGGGGTTCACTGGATGTTATGTTGACTAATGGTACTCTGGTCTTAGACGGTGGGGTTTTTCTCAAACAGCACCTTTTACAGCGCTCACACCACCGCTTGACATCCTCCGCCATCCTTGGCCAGAAGAACCGCCGCCTGACCATATCAAGTGTTCGATCATTCCCAAGATGGCCAAGATCGTTGTGAAGACAGTTCAAAGCCGTCTCTCTGAACTCTTTGGGTAGAACAAGCTGGTGTGATGTTTGTCCGTCTGGTGTCAATTTGGTTCGGTACAAAATATCATCATTCAGATGCAGCCTATTCCATTGTCGCAAGTAAAGCAGACACTCATGGGACTCTTTAAGTCTATCAAGTGACGTTGGCTTCTTGTTCTGTTCGAGGAAAAGGACGATTCGTCCAATGTCTTGATCGTCTCGCTGGGATGTTATAATCTCCTGTTGTGTCAAATTAGGTAGTACCCTACACGGAACATCTTGGGTGTCGAGTTGCATTTGTTGACACTGAACCACACTAGGCTCCATGAAGGGTTTGGTGGCAGTAGGGTGACCAGAACAGAGTGCTTGGACAACCTCATGAAGGATGGTAATAGCCTCTTTATGAAACGCTAGTGATGTCCATGTGGTTTCAGTATGCGGCTTTCTTGACAGGGCGTCAGCTGCTCCATTATTCTTACCAGGCCGGTACTTAACTGTGAAGTCGAACTGTGAAAGAGCGGCGACCCACCTCTGTCCGGTTGCATCTAACTTTGCCGATGTAGTGACATAGAGTAACGGATTGTTATCCGTCAGGACGGAGAACTTACTGTTAAGCAAGTAGTCTCGCAATTTATCAGTAGCCGCCCATTTCAGTGCCAAAAATTCCAGTTTGTGTGCTGGATAACGGGATTCCGCTGGGGTCAATCCTCTACTAGCATATGCGATGACTCGTTCTTTACCGTTCTGAATCTGGCTTAACACCGCACCAAGACCAACGCCTGACGCGTCTGTCTGGAGGACGAATGGAATGGTGTAGTCTGCGTAGGTAAGGATTGGCGGAGAAGTGAGGTGATGTTTTAGTAGGTCGAACGCCTTCTGACACTGTTCATCCCAGATGTATGGAGGTGGTGGATTTGACTTTTTCTTCTTGCCTTTCTTCCTGAGCTTTGGATCTCCTGATGTTAACTTGTACAGCGGGGCAGCGATGCTTGAATATCCTTTTACAAAACGCCTATAATACCCAGAGAAGCCGAGGAACTTGAGAAGCTCTTTGCGGTTGGTCGGAGTTGGCCAGTCTTTCACTTGGGAGATCTTCTCAGAATCAGTTGAGATTCCTTTGGAAGAGACAACGTGGCCGAGATATCTGACTTCTTTTTGCAACAGGAAGCATTTAGACGGTTTCAATTTGAGACCATGTTGGCGGAGACAGGCGAAGACGTTCTCCAGACGCTGGATGTGCTCCTCGAAGGTTGCAGAGAACACAATGATGTCGTCAAGATAAAGTAACACTGTCGAGTAGTTCTGATCACCTAAGCAGATTTGCATCAACCGTTGGAAGGTTGCAGGTGCATTTTGGAGTCCGAAAGGTATACGGTTGCATTCAAAGAGCCCCATGGGTGTGGTAAATGCCGTCTTGATTTTGTCTTGCTCGTCAACCTCCACTTGCCAATACCCAGATGTCAGGTCTAGTGTTGAGAAGAGAGTGGCATTTCCAAGGGCATCCAGTGCATCCTCAATTCGAGGAAGAGGAAAAGCATCCCGGACTGTTTTGCTGTTCAGCTGTCTATAATCAATACAGATCCGCAATTAGCCATCCTTCTTGTGGACAATTACAATGGGAGATGCATAGGGACTGCAACTGCGTCTGATAGCTCCTGATTCCTCCATTGCCTGTGGATGTTCTCGCACCGCTTGGTACTGGGATGGCGGTATCCGACGATGTGGCAGACGAAAAGGTTGGTCATCAACCAGTGGGATGGTGTGCTTGATCGTAGTGGTCTGGCCATAATCCAAAGCGTTCTTAGAGAACACGTCAGAGTTCCTTTGAAGGAGATCACCGAGTTGCTTCCTTTGAGTGTCATCTTGAAGAAGAGCACTAGACAAATCTAGAGATGGAATCATAACAGGGACCTCTACCGTGGCACTTGTGACATGGGAAGTTGGGACATTACCAGGTTTTTAATTTTTGATGCAGACATTCGACAGCTTCTGGGCTAGAAGTCGATCTGACATCGTCTGGCTTTTGGCCAGATACCTGTGTGTGAGATTTGTCCAATTTCTCGTCAACTTGAAGTACTGAGGAAAGACGCGCAAGGTAAGTATTCTTCCGGATGGTGATGGGCCCGGCTGATAGATTACAGAGCCGTACAGGGACTCGACGGTTGGGACCGACATCTGCAACGATATTTCCGACCTTGAGACATGAATTACTCTGGGGGAAACCTTCAATAACTGCAGTGTAGGTACAACCTTATAAAGAATTAGGCGTCTGGCAGATCACATCAACCTCAACTCCGGGTGGTATTATGCGCGGAACACGACCCATGTACTTTACATTACCGATCTTTCCTTCTTCATCACCTGGTTCAGACACTAAAGTGTTGGTGAAAGCGGCGTGCAATGCTTTGCTCTGAGCTTCGATGGACTGCATAAAGTCACTACCTCTGGTCAAGTTCTGGTCTCTTCTGGAAGCGCGGATGACATTGGTTCCAATGGGTAGGGGTACACGCTTCCGGTAACTGTCGGCTGGGACAACGAAAGCCGGAACCTCTTCGTAGACAACGTCTAGGATCGTCAAAGTGATTGGAATGACACCAAAGTGAGGTACCTTCTGCCCACTCGCACCTTCGATGGAGACATCAACGAGAGTAAGCCGAATGTCGCTAAGAGTGGGGTGTTCTTTCCATAGATCTTCTGTAATAGATGTGATTTGAGAGCCGGAGTCGATGAGAGCTGTGTGGGTTATACCATTGATTTTGACTGAGTCTTCGTTATTCGGACCAATAAGCTTCTGGTATTCTAGTTGACTATGAAGTTTGGTACTTGAGATAGAGGCGGACTCTATAGGGCTTTGGTGTTTGGTGGCTCCAACGGCTTGCCCTGCGGCCGTGGGCCTTGCTGGTTTAACGGCAGACTCTGACATCCTCTGGCTATGTGACCCTCTTGGCCACAGCGGTGACAGACGAAGACTTGATTGATCAGTGGGGTAGTCTGCTCTTGGGCGCTGACGGGGTTGACTTTGCTTTGTCGACATCTGCTCGACTTTCTCTAAAGTTGTCGCACTGTCAGAAGTAGATCTTGCAGAACTTCGTTGTTCGCTTGCTGGGTTTTGTCAGCTGGTGGGTTTTGTGGTGACACTGACTTGGGGCACTTCTGTTGTGAAGGAGAGGGTTGAGGTCGGGCTAGTTGGGACTGGGCCTTCTGTTCAGATTTTAAGACAGATTGGCATCTGGACTCTCTCTCTATCTGTCGTAACTCCATCTGCATTTCTCGGAAGGACATGTCCCTGGGCTTCATGGGTGCAAGTCGCTGGATCAACTTTTCATCCCTGACGCCCCTCATGAACTGCTGAGTTAGCATCCTGTTGCGGGTTTAAAGAGGTCGTCCCCTGTTCATTCGTTCCTCTACGGTGCGCAGAGTAGCCTCTAGTTCTACTGCGTAGATGGTGGACGACTTATTCGGTAGCCTGAACCGTTCATAGAAATCGGCCAAGGGATCCCCTAGAAGAGAGACTTCACCAAACTGTAATCGTAGCTCAGGGAACGCGAAGCCCGGTGTCTGTTGCTCTGGAGGGAGGTTTAACACAAGCTTCCTCGCAGCACCACCAAGATACCGAACGATAGTTGAAAATTGCATGTAGGAGGGCATGCATGTGGTCTCAATCAAGTATTTTGTGCCTCGGATCCAGTCATCGATGCAGATTGCTGATCCTTCACGGCCTGTGAAAACTGGGACATTCTTCACCTGGTGATACTGGGGTGATGGGGTAGGCATCGGAAGAGAACCCAGTGCTGTGGTGTGTGAAACGGCTAGGGTCAGGAGTCTTAGAAGATGCGCGTGGAAGGAACGAAGACGATTGGCGAGGCTGTTGCTGCTGTGGTTTTAGCTCTGGAAGAGTTGACAGTCTGCGCTCTAGATCCCTCAGGTCAGCTTCAAACTTCTCAGGAAGCGATTGGAAATTTGGTAGATTGTCTGAAGGTAGCGTAGGTGGGGACTGGGTAGCGGTTCTCTGTCGAGGTCTTCGTCTCTGCGGAGTTAGTACTGGGGGATAGAGCGGCGGCGTTCTGCTTGGCGGATTGGTACGAATCGGGGTGAGTGTCGGGAACTGTGGTTGGTCATCTTGCGGGGATCGCCCCTTAGAGGTGGCCATGGTGCTCACTTGAAGGAGAGTGGTTGCAACTCCCAGGAATACGACCCAAAATGGAAGAGAGGGCCGAAAGCAAAATCGGGTTGAGTGTGGGCGAGATGGAAGAGGTGGAACAGTTCCTAAGATCATTGAAAATGAGAAAACAACAAACAACAAAGCAACAATGCAACAGGCATGCACAGATTTGGTTGCAAACAAATAAAATGTATCAAGAATCAAACATCAAAGCCTATGGAAACAAATGAGCAATATCAATCACCTCAACATGCAAACGCAATTATAAGGAACAATCAGCAATGGCATGCAAAATGATCTTCGCAAAATGATAAAAAGGCAGAAATTAAAACAATAAATCAAAATCAAAATAATCAAAAGCAATAGATTCAATGGAAGGAGATCATTACTTCGCACTCAAATCAACAAAGAAATATATCAAAAGCAGAGGAAATGCAAATTCAAGCAAAAAAAAATTTACCAAAATGAAATAATGTAACTCAACAATTCAATTCAAAGAAACAAATTTGGAAACACAACGGTTGGTCAACAATCAACAAATGCTCAAAATGAAACGAATAAATAATTGAATTACACCAAGAGAATATCAATGAGAGCTCCTGTACAAGGGCGGATCCAGGACACAATTTTTTGGGGGCCAAAAATTTTGGTCCCCCTAAGAAGTGGGTCAAAAAACTTACGGCGTGGGTTTCGGGGCCCGCTTAAGGGCCCCGAAAAAAAATTGGATTCCAGATGCTCTGTGGTGCGATCTGAGGCAATTTCTGACCACTTTAACCAATGTTTTTTTGAGGAAAAGATGGTAGTGTACTCATTGCCTGCCTTTATTGCGATGTCACATAAAAAAATTTAAAAAATTGGTTTCGTTTTTTTTTGGGGGGGGGGGGGGCATGGCCCCCTTTGCCCCCCCCCCCCCGGATCCGCCCTTGCTCCTGTACAGCAACTTATTCAGGCACATGCAATGCAAAAAAAATAATTGCTGACAAACAACGGACCAGGAACAACTTGACAAGCGCAAACGAAATAAAAATAAACAGTGATCTGGTCTATTCATTAAGTATCGAACCTCAAGATGTGCTTATTTACAACTCGACTTCAAAAATGTCAACATGTCTAACACAGACGCGGTTCTACGGGGGGGGGGGGGCTAGGGGGGCTGAAGCCCCCCAAAAATGTTGTCTAGCCCCCAAAATAAATTCCTTAAAAAAAAAAATTGCATTAGCAAAAAGAAGGATTGTGATGTACATGCGAACGGTCTCCCCCTAAAGAAGAAATAGCCGTGACAAGGGTGCATTAGTTAGTATACATGGTATAGTGTGAATGATCTTAGGATTTTATTGTCGCTCCCAATTGAAAATATGTCATGAGCCCCCCCCCCCCCCCCCCCCCCACCCCCACCTATTGATTTTCGGAGGCCTAAGTGTCTGAAAAAAATAACCGGTCAACATTTCAGCGCGCCTCCCTGAAAAAATTCTGGATCCAAGTGCACCGTGCTAGCCCCCCCAAAAAAAAATATTGGTTCTAGAACCGCGCCTGGTCTAACAAGGCATTCAAAGTTCATGTACACCTGTTGAGTAACGCCTGTTAACACACTGACTATCAAATTGCAATGTAGGAAATGTTTTGTGTGACCTGAACTAATGACAGGTGACTACACTCCAGATCCAACCATACAATTCAAATGCAATCGTTTAACCTGGAAACCACAAATCTGTGATATTGTTAAGTTATTTGTTTACTCAAACAATTCACTTACGGCGTCCTGTCAACGGAAGTGTGTACAGCCGGCCGGTTGTCTTGTCTTGATCGTCAGTACTTGACAGACGGAAAATAATGGCTTGTCACTATTGGCAATAGAAGGGCAGTTCTTTATCGCGACGAGTATCAAGTTCAGTTCTGCGAATCTCAAAAACGCTGGAAGTACAAAAGTTCACAGCAAATGGCCTGCGTAAATGTTAGCACCACTGTCATCCATTGATGGCTAGCTACATCACTGGAACAGCCGGCATCTGCAGAAGTCGGGAAAGATGTCCGCGCGGCCACACGCGTACGGGGACGATCGGTACAGCCTCGGGTGATCTTCGGTACGGCTACGGTGGTGGTCGTCGAAGTAGACTCAGGATGCGAGGACCACCACTACCGCTTGGTAGGAAGGCCGATATCAGGAACTGGCATTCACAGTTGTTCTTCGGGATTCAGTTCCACGTCAGCTTGGATATGCGTAGGGGAAACAGGGGATTGCCGTCTGTCTGCAGCTCCCCCTGGCAGGCATACGTCAAGGTAGGAATTGCTCGCAGAGAAGATAGTTGCCGATGGTGGTCCTCTACCCGGATCTTCCACCATTTGTGACCCTGGGTGTTAAGAGTCGAAAAGTGGGAAGAGGACTCGGCGATTTGGTTTCTGTTTTGTGCTGGTTTATTCTGCATAAACGGGAAAAGGAAAGCAAATTATGACATAGTCTTTCCTCGTCTCCGGTCAGCATTGCAATCACAATTAATATTTACAAACACATAATTAAATGGAATAAACAAAACGAAATAAGAGTGCAAACTATCTGCATCTATTTCTAGGAAACACTTAACTATTAAGTTAACGATACGATTAAAGAAAATGGAAAATGGAGGCTTTTGGTGGTTTCCCGCCAAACCGTATCCTACGGCCGCTATCTTGGAATATTAAGGTTTTTACTGAAAATAGCATCAACATCCAAGATAATGAAACAAAATACTTCAAACTACTCGTTCCACAAGATCAAGAAGATAATGCAATAATAATTTACAGTAAATCTAGACTGATTAAGGTTAAGAATAATTCAAAACTGAAAGTAAGCGGGAACATGTTCATTTGAATCTGTGCTTCGAAAGAGCAACAATTACAAGCAGAATTATTCAGGAAATCACATGAATACATCTACATACTTGTTCATGATAAATTAACTATGAAATGTAAAAGGTAAAAGTTCAAAATATTTACCTGCATAAACGGGAAAAGGAAAGCAAATTATGACATGGTCTTTCCTCGTCTCCGGTCAGCATTGCAATCACGCTAACCAGGGTCCCGTTCAATACGGCTATTGTGATTGGCCGTTGGTGATTTAAATAATAATGAAACTTTGGGTGAAACAACAAAATTATGGGGGGACCTTTTTTAGGCTGGTGACATTTACATCAAATGTTGATAGTATTGTGCCACTCACACATGAACGCCGAAGAAAGACATTTCACTTGTGTTCACTGGTTCTGTTCGTGTGTTTGTATGGCTGACAGTGTTGTAGCACTCGTACTCGTACTCGTACTCTTTTGAGTCGTACTCGAGTACTTTTTTCCGTACTCGTACTCGTACTCATGGAAATGTGCTCGAAATCGTACTCGCAGGAATTTTTTCCTGTACTCATACTGGTACTCGTACTCATGGCGAAGTATTCGTACTCGTACTCATGGAAAGTGCTTGTACTCATACTCTTAACCATACAGCATACTAAAACTTGAGGAAAAGTGGACTTGAATGAACGCATGTTCAGCACGCATTTGGTTGTCTGATCTGTGCACAGCTAGCTACATAGCTAAAGGCTCAATGCTGAATACAGTCTACCAGTACAGGGCTGCATTTTATGCTACAAACAATGCTGTCATAGCCTGTAAAAACACACTTCTGGACACACTGTACAATACAAAGTATGTAATTTATACATGCAGCTTCTTGAAGTGCAACAAACATGTTACAAAAAAGCTGTTTGTGCTCTAAAGATAACGCTATGTTTGTTTAGCGAGTTAGTAACAGAATTTGTAAGAATGACATTGTTTTGGATGTCAAACAGGCACCCCCCCCTCCCCCATTAATGTGCAGGATTTAAAAATTCAAAATTAAGAGTTACAAATAAAAACATTACAAAACACAAACCTTTCTGATTGTTGGAAGTTCAGAAATATCAGTGATTGACTCCTAGCAAGATAACATTTAATGGTTTGTTGTGAAAATTAAAGACTTATTGAAATCATACAGAGAGCAAGTTTAAGCACCAACCGTTATACACTTTGAATCTTATCGCACGCTTGTCCTGAAACATTTGTTATTGAATGCATGACTCCAGTCATACCTGTTTAATAAAGTAAATAAATTAATGTCAAACTGTTCCATGTCTCCCACTCTTATTTCAGTTCTACTCGTCGGCAATACAGGTGGCTACACTTCAGGGTTCCATTAAGTTGTTGTCCAATCGTGTAAAAAAATTGGGTTTAACAAAGGGTTCGCCTTTGTGTTACGCTCATGAACTATCTTGTTTTTATGTCCCGCGGCGAAGCCAAAGTGGCATACTATTTCCGCCTTGTCCTAGACGGTGGGTGTGTGTGTGTGTGTGTGGGTAGGCATTCTATTCAATGTGTGGACTTTCGAACAAAAGAGGTCCACATAAACCAGGTAGCAGCGACGTTGTGTGGACTGGCCCATGTCCACCCAATGTTTCCCCATTCTGGAAAACAGGTTTAGAGGTATTTCGGGGTTAGGTTTATCAGTGGCAGAATGAAGAGAAACACTAAAGGGAATCATAAAAAAAAAATTGGGTTGAAAGAATTTTAATAGTTTGAGAAAAATGAGTTTTTTCACTGGTTTTTCATTACTACACGAAAGCAATGAAAAGTCCACACAAGGTATGTAACGAAACCTTGGTGTGTGGGTGGGTGGGTGGGTGGGTGGGTGTGTCCGGATAAATCTTGTCAGCGCGATAACTTGAGAAATACTTAACCTATGAACTTTAAATTTGGTTTGTGTATTGTTCTTGGTAATCCTAAGAAGCATATTGCATTTGGGGCCGAAAGGTCAAGGGTCAAGGTCACAGTGGCCAAAACAAAATAAATTTTGTCAGCGCGATAACTTGAGAAATACTTTACATATGAACTTCAAATTTGGTTTGTGTATTGTTCTTGGTAATCCTAAGAAGCGTATTGCTTTTGAGTCCGAATTGTCAAGGGTCAAGGTCACAGTGGCTAAAACAATAAAAATCCTGTATTTATTCTGAGATCATAGGGAATAATTCATATAAAACCTACAGAAAACACTAATGCTGTCAATGAACGTTCCATGTGACCAAGGTAAAATGATGTTAAAAGAGTGGTGTTATGTCATGGGAACGGTGACGGTTGCAAGGCATTTGTGTTTGTAAACACACCTGACTTGTTTTCGTTTGACTGTGTGACTGGTAAGTATATAATAGATAGGGAATATTTGTACCCCATGGAAACGTACTCGTACTCGTACTCGTGGAAAAGTACTCGTACTCGTGCTCATGGAAGTGTGCTCGTAGTCGTACTCGTAGAAAAAGTACTCGAACTCGTCTCGTACTCATGAAAAGTACTCGACTACAGCACTGATTGCCGGAGACCAATTATCCGTAGAATGTGCACCAATGTAATAAAATTAAAGGATTTAGATTAAAAACTGCATGACGTCCACGTAACTATGTAACGTGGCATGGCACGCATGATGTAGCATTGTGTTGCGTTACATTGCATTGCAATTATATGTTGGCTTTATGTCAAAATATTATATAAAGAATAATTTTTTCATGGTTTCTTATTGTGTTCCGTAACCAGCTCGGGACTGTCCTGAGATCAACATGACACACCTAGACCCCAACCTACGTCTCACGATAAATGGAGGCAACTCACCAGGCTCAGTAGTGATATTTACTTGCCAATCCGGATTCCATCCGGTAGGAGAAACACGCCTCACTTGCGAGGGTGGCAGCTGGTCTCCTTCCTTCCCTACTTGTGCAGGTGAGACTCTGGTATATTTGGAAGTCGGCCAAACAATTTATTAGGTGTTGGGGTATGAGCCCAAAACCTACTGTTATTCTATGAATTTACTATTATTATTTTTCTGCAAGATACATTCTTCTCTAGAACTGTTTGTCAACATGAAAAGTGATATGAACTTCAATTGTCAATACATGAAAGCACAACCCACTGAATTTGTGTTTTTGGTAGTTACGTCATCATGACGTCATCATGGGTTACGTGACGTCACTTCAAAAATAATCATATTTAATCTTCGAAATTCAATTTAAAATCAACCGTGAGAGTCCGGAATTTTAATTTTGCGGGAATCAACATGATAATACATGATCTTATTTAATCTTTTGCACGTCCAATTACGTGACACTTCCTTCAGGTCGAAACCAGAAGTGCCTAATAATTTGAAAGTGGAAAAAGATATAAACTTGCTTTCAACGATGTTAGTGTCTGGCTAGATAGACCTTTAAAAAAGTGATCGGTGACGCCATGAAGTGTTCGAACGCCCTCTAGCGGAGGTTAAAAAATGTCAAAAACCCATTTTCACTTGATGTCTGTGGCGAAGTTTGCGGTAATCGCGTCAAAATTAATATACATGATGACCTTTAATGCAGACAAGACATGTGCGCGAAAACAATTGATTACGTCATCAGACCGGAAGTTACAATGAGAAGACCTTTAAACCTTCAAAAATTGCTAAAACATCAACCGTGAATGATATCAAGATTTGGCTTCATATAGCAAAGTTAGCATACCTCGTGCGCTTTCTGGTAATGATGCAACAATGACGTCATCAAGCATCATATTACAAGAAAATAAAGATTCCTATGTTTAATCTTTGAAAATCAATATCAAATCAACTGTCACAGATTAGAATTTATTTATTATGGCAATCGATACAATATTACAGGGTCTTCATATTTGGTACTAAGTGCAAAATCACCATGACCCTTCCTTCCGGTCGTAACCGGAAGTGCCTTGTAATCTTAAATTGGCAAAAGATGTGAACTTGCTTTCAACGATTGACTAGGTCAAACATGGATTTAAATATGCATTTTGAGTTGATGTGGTTGGAAAAGTTTGCGGTAATCAATGGCCCAACACCGTGTGTTTGTTCTTACAACCTCTAGTTCTGTTTAAAGTGATTAGTGGTTACTCATTAACTACCATGAACATGTATTTAATTCGGTTACCAGAGTAGAAAGTAACATAATGATATAAGGATTCCATTATAATAACAAATACAATTGTAGGCCTAGATTAATACTTATAATATGCAATTTATCATCCTTATAAATTCACCATAAGTATGTTCACAACGTTTTTAAAGGTATACATGTACAACTTTATTTTTTGAAGAATTGGAAATTACATTTTTCCCTACTGAAAAAGACTACCCTTATAGTCTTTTTAAAAGGTTTTTGAAAACTTTGCAATTAAATGTCTAAGCAGATGGCAGTACAAAGAGAATTTACTCCAATATTTGACACCCAAGCGTTCAATGCAAGAATCCTAACTCTTTTTTGACAGCCGATGTTCCTGATGACACAGGCCCGCTATTGGGGCCAGATGACTGCAACTGTGAGCTGTGGGAGAGATGTGTGGCCAACAGCAATGGTCCATCAACATGCCACTGCATCCACCCGCGGCAGTGTGATGACGTAGGCCAGGAGCAATACTGTGGGAGTGACGGTCGAACGTACCCCAGCATCTGCAGAATGAAGGCTGGAGGCTGTCTGCTGGACTTGGACATACAGGTCGTCAGCAATGGACCTTGCCCAGAAAGTAAGAATAAATATATCTTCACACCTTCAGTTGTTCCCCTTTTTTCGTTTAACGCCAAGTTATCAATTTTCCCATCTAAAGACATTGCCAATCATTTCCAAGTATTTATACTTGTATCGTGACAGAGTTCATATGTCAAAGGGGTTTTAATTAATTGTAGCTGGCTCATACTCTCTTACAAACCTACCTTTTGTTTCATTCAGTGGGCCTATGGATAAAAATGTGATGTTTTTAACATAACTCTGTGTACTGTAGTACGTGTTCCCACAAGGTATAATCTATAACACCGTGAAGCACATCCATCGTCCTGTGAAAGCAACACATACAATACTATAATTTCTGTAAATAATCTATCGAGTTTGCATAATAAATTTGACATCTACTGTGGACACGTGTACTTAATTTATTGGCGTTTGACTGAGCTAGGGCGCTGTTTCGCTTTGACGGCTGGACAGATGCCCCTGCCAAAGAGACTGGAAAACCAGTTCACGGACGCCATCTTATTTTAGAAGTTTCTGTTGAGTTGAGTCACATCTTTGGATGTATAAAAAGTATTGTTTTGTACCAGGAGTTAAGCAATAAAACCAGCATTTTTGTCGTTCTGATTGTGTGATATACTGTCGTTCTGATTGTGTCCCGACACCCCCCCCCTCCCAATCAACACCTACATCATTGATGGAACATTCACCTTGTGGCAGGTCCAAGTTTGCAATTGCCCTTTGAAGATTCCTTGTACAACTTGTACGACTATTCTTACGAGAGTTCAGAGTCATCTGTTGATCCTACAGTCTCACCAAGCATGGAAACTACAGATGGTTGGAACAGCGAGAATGTAACAATGGAGAGTGAAACAAATCGCGGTATGTATAGTCATTCATGTGGTGAAAATTGCAATTAAAGACAGTGACTTTGATCACGTATCAAAAGAGCTGTTATCTAAAGTCCTCATCTCCACGATTGTCTTTATTTAAAAGAAGACAAATTCACTCTTATACTGCTGAGGATACACTATCTTAAAATAACCACAATGATAAAAGTTTACTTTACAAGCAATGGTTGCGTTGGTTGATTTCACACCTTTAGGGATGCATGTGCGCTGCTACAATCTACAAATGGTTAGATAACATCAAAGAGGCGATTTTCGTGTACATGAACAGTCGAACATTGATAAAAAGAGCAATGTCAATACAACCTCCTGCTTATAAAAAGAAAAATTTTAGGTCAAAAGTATTTGTTTTTCCTTGTTTTTCATTACTGATAATACAAAGGTACCTGTTACATCCAGATATTTTGTAAAGTCCCAGGGACCTTGTTATAAAAGTGCTCCACTGTACTTCGTAATGTCCTGGGCCGCTTAAGTCCAAGACGCGTCTTGGGAAGGGTGACTCGTCTTAACTTGCGACTCACGATAGGATCGATTTCACCAAACTTAAGACTTTCTTTTAAACACGGCTGAACTCGTCTTAACTTAAGATCGGTTTGAGGGTCGTCTTATCTCATTAATGCGTGCGTTAATTATTATAAAGTCTGGAACTTATTGCCGTTAACGACGAGTGTTGGCCTAGAGTTATAGTTTCGAGGAAGAAAATCGCTGTAGAAACAGATTTGAAAGGATTGCTGATACGTAGGTAGTTTTACATTTATACGCCAACAACTTGTCGACTTTTTGAAATAGAGTGATGAAGTGGGGAGCAAGAACAGTGACGTAAATCTGTGCCGGCGAGTTGGGGGGATGGGGGATGACCCAAATACAAAAATTTCCCGTCCGTGGAAATTCGAAAAGGGGGGGGGGGGGCTGACACCACATTACACTAGGGGGAGCTCTTCGGGATAAAGATGTATATCAATGTAGCGGGACGGCAAAAGGAGGCCGGCCCTCTATTTAAAGAGGACGAGTGTTCCACTAAAAATATATGCCAGTAAAACTATGAACCTATGTCATGACGACGACAATGAGATGAGCTTACCGAACTTGTATTTACATTATTTCCACACAAGAGTCAAGATGATAATATTCTTTACACAAAGCAATAATCCATGATAAATGTAAGGCACAATAAAATAGAACGATAAAGGTCAAATGTCAACACACGGCTGGCTACATATGTTACAAATCACAGACGTGAATCATCCGGCCTCAAAGTGAACACAATATTCTCACAAAAGGATCACATTATACACTAAAGTACTCACAGGGACGAATCTATAATACTAACCTTCCAAAATGATATAATACTAACCTTCCAAAATGATATAAATTTGGAGCATGGCCGGAGCCATGCTCCCTACAAAATAGAGAGAATATATGCCCCAAATTTGTGGTGGTCTTCCCTGTTCAAGTCCCACAGAGGAAAACTTGTTACAAGTTGCCTTTGCGCGGGAAGCACAAAGGTCATGATATGCAAATCACTCGCGAAACTTTTGGACGAACAACTGAGGGCGCACTTGGTCTCCCTACAGGTTCCCTACTTTAAGACCACGCGACCCGAGTGGTCCCAAATAACAGAAATACAAGGGCGACCTGGAAATGATTATATAAAATTCCCATTAATTAAGTGATCTACAACAATAACACCTTTTACATGTCTCAATGCGGTACATTAAATTAAAACAGGTTCAATGTAATAATACTGCATAACATTTATAGACATGTAGCATCCCTTTAAAGATAAAGGAAAATACAACATACATGTACATATCCACTATACAATAAAACTGTGGTTTCATGCCAACAACTCTGAACATACACTCGTTATGATTTTAATATGCATAACAAGGTAATGAAATCTAAATCACATTGGATCTGTATTAAGATAGAAGTGACTTTTTGTTATAATGGAACAATTGGATATGAAGTGGCAGACAAACAGGAGGTTCATACACTACATATAGGTCTCAGATACAAGTGGCTGTCAATACAAAATGTATTTTTCTCAAACAATTCAGTGCATCTCCAGATAGACTACAGGGTAGAATAATACAAAGTCTCGTTCACACTGTGAGAACAAACAGTTGGACAACTCGACCAACTACAACATCCTTCACCCACATAAGGCTAGGAAAACAATTACATTTCTACCCCAAAACAAAGCTAAACTGGGAGGAGCAACACCCATCACTAATAGTACTTAGGGCAACAACAATAGGAGAGGAATTTACAAAGTACATACACACATAAACATTTCCTGAAAATGGTCCTATAAATGGTAGATTGCATGGTGAAAGTGCCAGACAAATTTCACTAAAAAGGGTATACAAAATATCCTATAATATTGTGAGTAAAAAATAGTTGGAATACACCAAACTACAAAACTGCTGACAAAATGTTCCACTTAGCAACTACACTAAAATTAGGAACCTACAATCCCGGCACTAAACGTTCTTAGGGAATAAATTTGGAAATGTAAACAAAGACACACAAATTCCTATCCCATATAAAATGAAAGAGAGAGAAAAACATGAAAATGCCACGTCTCTGTGAACCAACCTTGACAAGTCAGGAAAAACCTAAAATGCATCTGCCTGAATCATGAAAATATAGTGATCAATTAGTCATCATACAAAAGACACACCTACATAAACATGCTATAAAAACACAACATTATAAAAGGCATGTATAATAGTTGTACAACAATTCGTACAATAATCTCATTCAAACATGTGAATAACAACTAAATTTCAAAAAAATAGAAAAATACAAAATACAAGTTTATACAATGAAATAAGTACATATGGTGCGGATAAATCCTGTGTCCCTTTTTTCAAAGAGCAAAACACCAATAGTTGTGCAGTAAAATATGGAGGGGCAGCTTGAGCTATCAATACATAGCCAAATACATATACAATGATCATGCTAGGCATAGATAAACACAAGTACTTTTAAGTAATGGCATTTGGCCACAGACCCCGAATATGAGGCACTGTACTCCTGTCAACAGTCATTATGGTCACCACTACTGCCAACACACAGAAATAAGCTGCGATAACCAAAGACAAGGGAGGGTTCCCTACTTTTTCTTGGGCTTTGCCATCTGCCAAACTAAGTGAAGGATGTGTTACATTACTGTAGCTAACTACATGAAGGCTATCATCGAAAATACTCACAGTGGGAGAAACAGAAACTACTCCTTCCACCTGCACATTACAAAAATCAGCAGCTTCAAGTAAAACCGTCTCAATTAGAAGCAGCTTAGCCTCTTCAAAAATAGCATCTACCGCCTCAACTGTATGAGAACACATAACAAGGTCAGGACACTGTGATTCATGAACCCTGTCTTCACTAGGCTTCTCGAAACATTTCAAAATAGCAGCAAATCTATCATTCAGTGCAGCTTCAATGCTACTCACTGCATTTCTATCAATAGAACGCATCTTCATTTTGTTCACATAAAATATTTGTGAAGGCACTAACTATGGTCCTAGCTAAAGCACTATTTGACTTCGCAATAGAGTCTGGCACAGACATGGTTGGAATAATTACCTTGGAATGCACCCACAGAAATATGACTTGTTACAAAATCAGGCCTCAATCACTAACCTACAATCAAGTCTGCATACAAACAGACAATAAAATACAAGTCAAAAGTATGTCTAACTACACTGTAGACAAAAGTACAATTCCACTATAAAAATCTCCAACTGACACGGTCTAAAAAGTCACCCAATAATGCCAAGACAATCTAATAATACAAGAAGCAAATGACACAATGCACTGGTGTAAAATGTCGTGAAAATGCAATTAGCTGAAAACCAGAAGTTACAATGGTGTGTGTGTGCAACAAGCAATACTAGTATTTGACTCAGAAACACTAAATCCAAAGCACAGGCCAACAAATGGCTCTATAATTATCTGCTCCTAATATAGAATCTACTACAGATTCACACAAGGCACAACTGCCTAAAAACTGAACAGATCTAAGCTTGGATACAAAATGGGCAAATATCAAATACAATTCTAAAAATAGATTGTTACAATGAAAGTTACACAGCACACAATGTAGCTTGTCAATGAAGTCCTCTCAACGCAAGGTGAGGCAAAAATCAGATGATGACCATCACGTCTATGATCGCCACAATCAAACACACGGAAGCGATTCAGTGCGATTCGTGAACACGAATTCCGGTGCACTAGAAAATGTAAAGTCCGGGGAAAATATTTCCGGATGAAAACGCGTCGTCAATAAAAACTTCACGGCTATGTAGAAATGTCAACTGTCGGAGCACTCAATCCTGTCTACGACGCCATTTTGTGGCGGGACGGCAAAAGGAGGCCGGCCCTCTATTTAAAGAGGACGAGTGTTCCACTAAAAATATATGCCAGTAAAACTATGAACCTATGTCATGACGACGACAATGAGATGAGCTTACCGAACTTGTATTTACATTATTTCCACACAAGAGTCAAGATGATAATATTCTTTACACAAAGCAATAATCCATGATAAATGTAAGGCACAATAAAATAGAACGATAAAGGTCAAATGTCAACACACGGCTGGCTACATATGTTACAAATCACAGACGTGAATCATCCGGCCTCAAAATGAACACAATATTCTCACAAAAGGATCACATTATACACTAAAGTACTCACAGGGACGAATCTATAATACTAACCTTCCAAAATGATATAATACTAACCTTCCAAAATGATATAAATTTGGAGCATGGCCGGAGCCATGCTCCCTACAAAATAGAGAGAATATATGCCCCAAATTTGTGGTGGTCTTCCCTGTTCAAGTCCCACAGAGGAAAACTTGTTACAAGTTGCCTTTGCGCGGGAAGCACAAAGGTCATGATATGCAAATCACTCGCGAAACTTTTGGACGAACAACTGAGGGCGCACTTGGTCTCCCTACATCAATATGTATATACTGGCACTCAGTCAAAAAGGCACATTTTAAAAGCTTTTGTTCTTCGTTTCACCACTTTTCAGTGCTATTGAATACATTTTGGTCGTTGGGATGTCGAAAAATGACCTCAAAATCATTTTTTTCTCTCATCACAACTAAGTGGGGGATGATTCAATAGCCCATCCCCCCTGGTCAAAATGTTGGGGATATATACCCCATCCCCCCGCGATTTACGCTCCTAAGCAAGAATGACTCTATCGTATCTTGTGTAGACCTACCTTGCGTGTGAAATTTATTGACTAGAGTAATTTTTCTGCGCGCGGAAATGGTTTTGTTACTTTTCAACGACTGATTCGTCGAGCGGTAAAAACAAACGCGACACTGCCATCAAATTGGCAGTTTTAATGTGTCTTGCTATAAGATGGGTTTAGCGAAATCAGTCGTACGACGCGTCTTAGCTAAGATTGATCTTAGAGCGGGGACTCGTCCTAAGTCCCAAGATGAGTCATAAGATAAGACGAGTTTCGTGAAATCGGCCCCAGCTGCTACTGTTAAAATCCCGATCCGAGATTCACTGTTATAACATGTCATACAATTGCACATTGGAAGTAAACATCTAATTACAGAAAACAACATATCTGGATATCTCGATGGCTCCATTCAAGAAAACGTCGAATGTCTTATTTACATAGCGCAAAAATGACATGTAATGGAAAAATTATTAAAGAGGATATAGGCTATATGCGCCTCTAAGTGCCACTTCCTTAATAGTAAATCGCTTAGCATTTTTTCGACGTAGCATTTATATTCTGCTTTGTTGAATCAACAAGTTGAAGCTAACAATTTTCGATCATGTGGGAAAAATATGACACCATTTTTAATTAGACCCCAATCTCTTTTCGTTTAAGATGACTACGCGGCCTGCGGGTACAGTGAATATGCAGAACAGAGGATATTTGGAAGGATATCCGGCGGCACTGATGCTGCAGAAGGCCAGTGGCCCTGGCAGGTGGCGCTCTTCTGTCATCGGAACTGCACAAGATGTGAGGTAGTAATGCATTATATTCTTGGTTGTCTTAAAGCAATGCATGTAGGCCTAAAGTCAAAAGACCACCATTAGGCCAAAAAAATAATCGGTCTCTGGTCAGACCGAAGTTCCGGAATTGATGCGGCGACGCGGTTTTTTTTTTTCTTTTTTTTTTTGGTGTTATTTTTTTCAAGCTTGTATTGTACAGAGAAGGTGGGTACTATTTTGCATTTTTGTGTACTCATTATACATTGGTGTCCTCCATAATTTGCCTTGGTGCCCTTTATCATTTGCCTTGGTGCAATTTCCCCAATCCTTGGTGCTCCTTGGTACAAAACTTTGAAAAGGCGCGGCAATAGAGGGCACTGTTGTAGCTTCCGTGTTAATTTGGAGGAAAAAAAAGGTTGACGCGCATGATTAAAATCGACGCGCGCGCTGACCAGAGACCGAGTATTTTTTTGTTTTGGCCTTAGCCAAGGAATCTTAAACTCTGGAACATTTAATTGTCTCAAGCAGCCAATTGCAGTCGTCCAATTGTCTTTCTTCACTTGAAATAGCTGCGCAAAGCAGTTTTTACTTGTGGTTTTTACATTGTGGTTTGGATTGATAAGATGTTGCAAACTTCAAAATTCCTTGCTAATTTTCCAGCCCAGGTTTTTCTGTGGTGGTAGTCTCATTGCTCGTAACTGGGTTCTGTCAGCTGCACACTGCTTCGAACGATGCCCATGGTCTGCCATCAGAGTATATACAGGTACGGTAGGATGTTTGGACCTTGGTCAAAACTTAATGATTAATGCATACATTACAGTTATTTCTGGGGGCAATAGTGTTTAATATCTCAAATAGAATATGTCGCCGTATAGAGGTCTAAGCAGGTTTCCCAGTACTCGCGTATCGGGCATCGGTTTTATACGGGCCAACAAGCCGCTACTCTCGATGATCTGCATGCATAGTCACAAGAATAAGCCAGTGAGGACCTCAGTACCTCTGCACTACTATACCAGATATTATAGTTGCTCTCTTAATTCCACAGAGTGAAAATTCACTCCATTAAAGTGAAGATTCACTCCCACAGTCGGAAACTAGCTTCGTTTTAGAATGAAATTTCTTCAATCGTAAAGATCGATTTTCACTCTAAAACGTATAGTCCCTAACTTTCACTCTTTGCTATTTAGAGAGTATTCGTGAACAATCTCATGTATAATTAAGTGTTGGGTCTGGAGCTATAGTTTGCGAAACATTTAAAATTATGCATTCTATACATTAGAGCTTTCGTTCACTGATAAATTTAACGTAGGGCCCGTCTTGTGCAAAGATTAATGCAATAATATTACCAACCTTACATAATTAAGCTCGGGTCGATGGTCAATAAAACCATTATCTGGCTGAACCGACGAGTACATTTGTATCTAAAGCCCGACGCATACCTTTCCAATTTTTGGTTTATGAGATCATCGGACATCGTACAGAGGTGTGCGCTGAAAAAAACAACAATCGGACCGATCTGACCGTGTACCGGGCAACCGGATGAAATCAAACGTTTGATTTTTACGCTTCCAATTTCACCGGATCCGTTTTCACCAGACGCAATATTCATGTTAACCAATCAGATTCAAGAAGAAAGTCACATGGTTGTCATCATGTGACTGAGCATCATGTGAATGATCACCATATATGGGACTGATCATAGACATAATTCACTTCCCAGATTGTAAGTGGATACCACGGGCGCTTGCGTCTGAATTGAATAATTAATTCACACTGCGGTGGCCCGTCAATTTTGTCATGGTTGTAGGACTGTATGGTGTCATGATGTTGTTTCGCTTTATTTCAGGAATTCGTAATAAATCCAGGTCAGCTCTTCGACTGGTCGACCCAGCCCTTGTGTATACCCTTGATGGAGACGACGCCCTAATAAAGCATGAGGCGTTTAATTCGGACCTTGATAACGATATTGCCGTTTTACGATTGAGCCGTGATGTCATGCTGAGCTCAGGAATAAGACCAATCTGCATGCCAAAACTTGCTATGAAAGGTGAGGGCGTCCTAAATGTGTACTTTATAAGGGAAGCATTTACTTAAGCAGCCAGGTACATTCATAAAGTTGATCACAAAATACTACGCTTGCGTGAGCCATCACGATCTTTAAGTAATACACAATTGGAGGAGATTTCAAAGAAAGACTTTCTATGAGCGATTCCTCGACGTAGAGTGTATAGAGTGATAGTTTACTTCTCTTTTTTTAGGCTTACTAGAGTTCGTATCAACTCAACCATGGAAGTAGCTCCGAATTTTATGACTTGGACCTGAGCTGGAAATGCCCAAACAATAAGTAGGACCGTAAAAAAAGTAGCTTGCACCGTACTCATTGCAATTATGGCTCAGAAGATGCCATAACGCCAGGACCCTAAAACCAGTCGAGTGAGGGCTCATTGACCCTTTTTACAATTTTTAAACTTCACTTGTTCGCAGAGCCGCTTTGGATCAAGGTCCCATTTGGTCAACCAGCTTCCCTTTCATTATTCTCGATGTCTTTTTTCCTCCTCTATATCCCTCAACCCACTAATGTTATGGTGGCATTGTTGGCTAGTGCGTAAAGCGATTCTCTTCCCGGCTCAGACCATTATGTGAGAAGTGTTGTGCGTTGAATCTGTGCCGAGAAGGTTTTTTCTCCGGGCTCTCCGGTTTTTCCTCACTCCGCATAACTATAAAACACTTTCGATCTCTGGCTGTGGTTCCCACATGGGTCATAATGGCGGCTGTCAAAGGCGCTTTTACACGGCTTTGGCACGACCACGTTGTAGCCGCGTCCTACGCAATTTAGATTCTCAGTTGCAAGTAAGGATGATTAGCCCCCACATTATTATTACTATCAATGTACTGATAATAAGCATTTGATTATTTTCTACAATCAGAAAGAACACTTTATTCACCACACGGAGAACCACCATATGTGGCTGGATGGGGCACTACGCAACCCTATGATTACGGTAATCTGTGCTTTGACGGATACAGGCCTACCTCGTCTCTCCTCAAATTCCTTATTGTCCCCATGCGCACTGACAGAGAATGCAGGGACAGTTTCATCAACCACTATGAGTGTACGGGTGTGTCCTTTTACAAGCCTGCAATCGCGTTTTGTGCGGGAGTACCGGAGGGAGGCCTGGATGCGTGTAAGGGAGACTCGGGAGGGCCAGTCATGAGGCAGATGACCGTTGCAGACGGCAGCAAACGATGGGTCCAGATAGGCATTGTCAGCTGGGGTGAGGGGTGCGCCGTGGAAGGTCGATACGGTATTTACACAAGACTTTCGGCATATACCGACTGGATTGAAAGTCACATTGGTAAGATGAACATACATTTATTCGGGGCGTAGGCAAATGCCTAAATTTACCGTGTCCCTTCTTTAAAATATCAGTACACATCTTGCTGTATTGCATAATTCAAGACACCGGACCTAAAAGAGACTCCATTTGCCTGTATACCTACTCAGCCAGAGGTGAAAAAGCAAAAAGTACATGTATTGAATTACCATTTGAAGTGTAAACCTGATTTTAAATGATCTACAACTAGATCCGTGCGTGGTCCGGTTTTGCACTTTGAATGCATGAATTGATGAACTGATGACTTTTATGAATTCATTTCTTGGTTATATATGGAACAGCCATGGGTAGATAGAATTACTTTCTTTTATGAAAGGATCGAACACAAGCAATATTGTTCGTACACTCTACAACGTATTTATTTTTCAGAGTTTTCAACAACTGAACATGCGACAGATCAAGATTCAACGACGGTCTTATCAACGGAATCTAAAACTGAAGGTTCGAAACACAATTATAACAGCTGCATTTAAGCGGATTCTCCAGTCCATCTGGTCAGTTTTTTTACTACACACCACGTATGTTTCAGCCACTCATTTAGTTTGCGCGCATGCGCACTCAAAATATGAAATACTGATAATCAGCAAACATGGATGCCTGCAGTCGCAGTTTGACCCACTGAAGTATCGGTCAACATCAAGCTCGAAGTACTTTGATAATTTTTTCTTTCCACGTGGACAGGAATTTAAGGCAATCAAAGTCACTTTTGCAAACCTTAGCACAAAAAAACAGAGAGTATTTGATGTATTTTTTTTGTTTTTTCGTGTCGTGTAGTAAGAAAGTATTGGGTCACAAATTCAAAACAGGCGACAGTTTTGGGGATAATTTTTCAGTTTTGCCGAGTAATTGTAAACTTGTCTTCACTGAAAAATGGTAAAGGATGCCACGGAAAGTGCGATGTATAAATATCATTTAAGTCGGAAACCGTTTCGATGAGAAAAGTAAGGTCTCACGTTGTACGTTTTTTTCGTTGAATGTAACGTTATTGTGCACGTACGTACCTGTACACAGACCCTGGAATCTGGCCGTAAACATGGCTAGCCACGCGCCGCGCGCGGCGCTCCGTTTGTAATCTTTCGATGCGTTGGAAATGTATACATTTAACTGAAACGATTTACAACTGACTGGTTCCCGGCTCTGAAATGCAGTTAAGTACGATCATAGAGGGTACTGGGACAAGTTTATTTGTGCACAAGCTGTCAAAATGGGTTTAATCGAAAAATGACGATTTTTATAAGCTACAGGTTTCCTTCTCACATCAAATCACTTGTAAAATGATGGTACTACGGCTGATCTAAGGTAAACCAGGCAAATTGTCCAAAATGTGTAAACCAAACTCAAAAGCGAACGATATTTTTCCTTTTCATTTTGTACGTTTTTTGTCCATAATTATTGGGTTTTTTTTATGTATTTGAAAGGCTTTTATCGCCGTTACGACACTGTAGAGACAATTTATATCTTTGTTCACTTGGTCTACTGATAATTTTTGGTTTGAATCATCTTTTAAGTACGTTTGAGAAGGATACATTTTAAGACATGAAAACCTGACAATCGTTCATTGCGTCGTCTGCTACCACTGTTTGCAAGCCGACGACGCGGAGGAAACCATTGCGGATGCGTGAGAAGACAACTAAATGCACGCACGGTCTATGGGGCTGAAACATACGTGACACGTGGTCATTCTATAAGTTCATCATTGAATTATTACAATCTTATTATTTGTCAAGTGTGGACGTTCCACAATTTTCTTGTCGGACCTGATTGCAGTTTCTGGAGACCGTGGCTCCATCCCCCACCCCTGTCTCTTGTGCGTCTCCGCATAATAATGGAGAACCCCCAAATAAGCGAGGATTCGGACGTGGATGTGCCATAGATATTGTGGGGGGAAAGACGATCAAGATCTGATCCTATGGTTGTTTTTGTTTTTGTTTGTTAGTGTTTATGTTATTCGAATTGTTTGTTTACATCGTTGTTTTTTTGTTGTATTTGTGTCCGCTTTATGATTTCGTGTTGTTTGTGTCGTTTATGTTTTGGTCCGTCGGTTTTCTTATTCTTGGTATGATTATGCTGGTTGTGTTTTTATGGTGCTATGTTGTCGTAGAAGGGAGAAGTTAACACTAAGATTGTTTTTGCTGATGATAATCGCCCGTCTTCTTTTTCAGACTACTCGCTGTGCGGGCGCAATGGAAAACTTCGTCACCAGCCTTATTCAAGAATAGCTGGCGGGAGTTTTGCTGAACATGGTGATTGGCCCTGGCAGGTGGCTCTGTTCTGTGACTTGGGTATTGCAGGATGTTATGAATGTGTGGTATGATTAAACAGTTTCTTACATCATCAGCAGTTCGTGTACCAATTAAGTACCTATCCAATTTAACCGTTTTAAGCGTTACATGTACCACGTGTTCATCTTCTCACACTGAGTAGAGCAGTTACGTTTATTAGTCAGCATCACATTACACAGTTCTCTTTTAAGCTGGTATAATTTACGTAAAAAAAATTGCACACCCCTGACTGTAGAGATATTACAATTTTACAAAGTATAAATCTGTACTTTTATCCAGCCCCGGTTTTTCTGTGGTGGTAGTCTTATTGCTCGCAACTGGGTTCTGTCAGCTGCACACTGCTTCAGAGGCAACCGCTGCCCATGGTCTGACATCAGAGTATACACAGGTAGGAGTGAAACAATGAGATATATGCTTGTCCGTGTGAGTGGTTGGGTTGCACTTTAAAGTCTCTGGCCCACGTCAGAGTTGTAGTCAACCATAATTCCAATCACAAGCTTTAAATTGCAATCACTTGTCACTTGACTTAAAACTGCGAGTCTTGTATTTGACCTGTACGTATAGTGATGACTTGGTTAAGACTCTAGTATTGCTTGTGCATTGTTTATCAATTCACTTTCGAGAAACATTGTCATTGGAAGATGGGGCTTTGTGTAATAACGAGTGGGGTATAAGACTCACCTTTTGAATCTGTTGGTTTGATGCACGTATCAATCGCTTATCATCATTGACCGTTAACATAGGTTTTCCAGGTTTTTTAACACTTATATCACACAAATTCCCTCAAACGATGTTCCAGAACATCGTAGAGCTCATTTCTTAGTGTCACTTTGTAAAAGCCACAAATGGATTTCAAATAGGGTGCAGTATAATCCAAATTGAAGCGTTGTTACTTCATCCTCTTTTCGGTTAATTCGACTCATATGGCGATCGGCGTCCTATTGAAAAACAAATAATTTCAATTCATTATGGTGCTGTTGGCATTCAGTTTCGTTTCTGGTAGCCTAATCTGACATATTATACGGTTAGAAAATGTTTCCAATCTTTTAGACTTACTTTGAAGGGTTAAGCATATTAAAAAAAAAATTATAAGTTCTACACTCTGTCGACCTTGCAGGATTGAGGTATCTCCTGAGCAAGCTGTAGTGTGTTGAGCTTGCACTCTACAGTCCTAGCATGTGTATTCTACTCCGGGCATATGCGGCTTGTCGGGAAGCTGTAGCTGTCTTAGTCTTACATGTAGTTGGCATGGGGTTAACAATGAGTTTTTTTTTCAGTTCCATGATGATTTTTGAACGTCTTCTCCCTCCTCTTGGTAATGTACTTATTCTGTTCTCATGAAAGTAATATTTATGTTGCGAGCAATATGGCGCTTCATCCCGAGAGTGTCAGCAATAGCCAGCAATAGTTCTTATTCGAAGGCACCAATGATACGGTTTCTGTCCGCGTTTGATACCTTGTTATATCGGCCTCGCTGAACTCCAGCATTGTCAGCCCTCTTAATTCTCCCTGATGGAGTCTGAAAAATGAGTGACAAGAAAATGCAGAATACTGTTATGGCCGTGTGGCAGCGCGGTATGGCATGGCCGCCACACCCCATAGGGGATCGACACCACGAACAGATGGACAGTTGAAGACAAGTTTGCAGAACATAACCAACTATCTTTAATTAAAACAACTCAAACAATTTAACAACTTGTTCAAATACAGCTTCGTCGGCCCGAGAAACCCGACGGCACGTTGAGGGACACAGACCCCGCGTGCCCGGAGCCCAGCCCTTTCAAAACACACAGAGTAATAAGAGTTATATAACAAAGTATTTTAAGAACTCCATTATGCGAAGCTCGTAGCAAATTAACAAAAGGACAAACATGTGGGCCGGTTCAGATAGCTTCATTACAATACCACTAATAATTATGTATGGGCCTTCATATAGCTTCGAAATGCCCTGTATGAATATTAATGACTAAAGCGTTATAATAAACTTTACCTTTAAATCAACGCTCTTTAAATACAATTGCCACATGAGAAGACTTTACCGAAATTAAGACTAATTCGAATTTGAATTGTATACTGCACCTTAAATGAAATCCATTGGTGCCTAATTGAAAATGAAATTGAGGATTAAGCTCAAAGACAATTTGTGTGATAAAGTGTAATTAACTCCATCGGGCTTATTCCAATGCATTTCTTTGTTCTGGTTCACAAAAGTGAAAATCTTCTCACTATGAAATGAGAAGCAAATAATACCCCATATCATAATACGTTGAAATTACATCTATCGGCATCAATATGCAGAGTTTATGTGGAAATAACTTCTCGTTTTATTACAGAGGTTTGATATTGATTCAAAAGAAGCATTAGATATATTGTTATCAAATATCGTTAACAGTTGTCCATCTCTCTTAAGAAAAACACCAAAATGTCTAGTCGTTTAAAAAAGGTAAGCTTATTCATGATTGTTGTTAAGTTTAAACGTGTGCAAGCCCTGTGTCAACGGACAATTAGTATACCGAAAAATAACTCGGTTACTTTGACTTCGTTTTAGGCATAATCAACAAATCAACAGATCACTTCAACGGTTTAACCAATCACTAGTGTACAACTTGTACAACAATGGCGAAGACGCCATGATAAGACACGTCACAACAAACGTTCAGGCATGTACAGGTTCATCCTCTCACATTATCTAACTGTTTCATAAATATTTCCCTTTGTTACAGGAATACTAGACAAATCTACAAATTTACTTCGAGAATTTGACCCATCCCTAGTGTACAACCTGGATGGTGAAGACGCCCTGATAAAACATGAAGAATACAATGACCGAAGCCTTGATAATGATATAGCCCTGCTGCGTCTGAGCAGGAATGCCACACTCAGCCCAAACGTCAGACCTATCTGCATGCCACAGCCAACAATGCAAGGTGAGGTGACTCCATATTGTACTTGTAATTATGGCAGTGGTTAATTTGTATAGAGTGTCATATGTATGGAACGCCAAAGACGCATTTAATGTGATCACCGAATCGGTGATGCACTTTCGCAATCGGTCATGCATATTCGCGATCTGTGATGGACTTTTGCGACCGGTGATCAACTGTTACTGGTGATGCATATTCACGACCGGTGATGGACTTTCGCGATCGGTGATAAACTTTTACTGGTGATGCCTATTCACGAGCGGTGATGGACTTACGCGATCAGTGATGGACTTTTACTGGTGATGCATATTCACCATATTCATATTGAGGCATTTAACGTGATCACCGAATCGGCAATACACTTTCGCAATCGGTCATGCATATTCACGATCGGTGATGGACTTTTGCGACTGGCGCTCAGCGACCGGTCATCGCAACTTCGATCACCGATCGCGAAAGACCATCACCGATTGCATAGTCCATCGATTGCGAAAGTCCATCACCGATTAAATACAACTTTTGGCGAAACAGGAACGCCAAAGAGGCACTTAATGTGATCACCGAATCGGTGATGGATTTTCGCGACCGTGTGATCTGTGTGTTGCGTCTAATCATTTGCACGTATCACACTTGTTTATGTTCCTTGCTCTGGAGCAATTTTTATAAATTAACATCATTTGTAAATGTTATTAAACTAGTGAATACATTATTAAAATCAATCAATCAAGTCGGGTAGAACTCCCGAGATCCACGGATAAGTTCTTTCCAACAACCTTTGTCATTCATGAGTTCAGCGATGTCTCGCGTCTCCTGGAGACCAGTGTCCATCCTTAATGAATCGACATATGTCCTCCTGGGTCTCCCTCTTCTTGCCTCACCATGAAGGGGTTCTTACAGGACCACTAAGTGTAGTGTGAACTCTGGATGCCTTTGAGCATGACCTGAAAGCTTCAATCTCCTCTGGGTCACTTTTGAGCTGACCTTTGGAAGGTTTTCGTACAGCTCCGAGTTCCTCATTCTCGTTGCGTACTGGTTGACGCTCAGAGCCACCCTCAACATTCTAGTGTAGCACCCATTAACCAGTGCCAGGCGCATTCAATAGTCCATTACGATCACGAAAAGATATGGAGCTAATGTATCACCCTGGAGTACTCCATTCAGTATCTCAAAGAACTCTGTCATCCCATCGCGTGTAATGACATGGGCTCTGGTGTTTGTATACAGCAAGGATATCAGGTCCACTATCTTCTTGGGAATTCCATAAGCCCGTAGGATGTTCATTAGGCAATTTCAGTTTACAGAATCAAAGGCTTTTCTGAAGTCAATGTGGCCATTCTAATTATTAATGTGGCCATTATAATTGCAAATCTGCAGAGCCTTAATTCAAGTTGCTCTTCTTTTTTTAATGCCTTTTGTTAAAATCTGATAAATTATACGTAACCGATGGAGTTTTTTGAACCATGGTGTGTTTTTTTATAAGAGTTTAGATGTAGATTTATCATTTTTAAGATTAGAATTTTTTTTTTCAAAGAGCAATGATTAGATGTGTAATTTTTTGTAATGCAGTACGGTACTCATTCTATTTCTTAGACCACTGTGGGAAATGGAGCTAGCTCTATGGTTTGTGCTAGCCATGTCTTCTTTGGCAATCAATCATCTTGTCCCTTAGGCCCTCGCAACAACACGTGCTTCAGGTCTCCACTGACCAGCTACCATTTTTTTTTTGCAGTCGTGGAAAATGGGGCACGATCGAGGTCAACACATTAATGGTCCGTGCATTCACCAACTGACGTTCAGCAAAAAAATGGAATCCTTTACAATTTAGAACATATCTTTACATCATATATATGACTTATAGGCTACAGCAGGTCTACAATTAAGCCGCAGCTTCCGAAATTTTTCGAGCTTGTTTTCAGTGGCCTTGTTTAATTGTAAAGTGCACACAAATAGAACAAACATTCGGTATTTAACCCAATTTGTTCAATTTTTCATTCACTAATGAATAATAAATGTTTCACCGGTGTGAACAGCCTTTTTGAGTACTTTAAAATCGGAGTTATCAAAGGAAATATTGAATGTATAAGTTTAAAAAAAGCAACTAAAAATTTGCAGTAGGGCTAAAAACCGCAACAGTGAACCTGTGTACCGACAACCACAGATGAGTGTTTTATTCCGGATACCATTGATATGGCATATATACCGTTTGAATGTCAATTGTTATGGTAATGTTAATATGGGCAACACCAAAGGCCCAAATCCACAGCGGCATACACTAAACAACAAACATTTTACGGACATTACAAAAAATGGAGTTCGCTATCAAACATATAACCGTTACACAATTTAGGGGCAACACCAGGCCCGACCAGTAGCCCTTACGAAAATGTCCTGTGGTATTCCTGTGGTAATTCTGTGGTACATATGTTTACCACAGAAATTACCACAGGAAAAGTATATATGACCAGAGTACCACACAAATTTATGTGGTAATGCCGACGCTGTCCTGTGGTATTCTTGTAGTACATGTAGGTACCACACAAAGTACCACAGAACAGTAGGATTTAAGAAAAGTACCACATACATGTGTGTGGTATTTGCCACATCCTGTGGTACTTCTGTTGTACTACCACACAATCTACCACAGGTCAGTGGAATTGGATGAGAGTACCACATAAATGTGTGTGGTACCTTCGATATCCTGTGGTACAATGTTATCATAATAATAATGATGATGTCCGTTGCCTAGCAACAAGCTTCATTCCAAACAACAACCTGATTAACTTACTAACAATTAATCTACAACAGAAATCACTGAGTGTTAAGTGGATTTTTGGAGAGTTTACACCTTAGGGTATTCGAATTGGCTTTTCTTATGGTTACCTGGATGTTTTTTCCTGGCAAATTTGTTTCTTTCAGACTTTTAATATTTAAATATTACATTATCTTTATGAAAATATCCAAAAACGTAACATCACGTTCATGATTATTCGTTTTTTCAAAATGTGCCAAAAGTGTGACCACAATTGGGGTCAAATTGTATGTTGCACCTCGAATCAACATACAAATGGAGACCGCAAACGTCACAATTGAGTCGGAGGCTGGATGTTGGAACTTGGACGGGAGTTGAAACTGTTGATTGAGCAACTCCAGACGGAGTAGGTCCCAATGCAATAGCAGATTACCTCACTGAACAGGAAAAAGAGCGCGTTACCTTCCATCGACAACTTCCCTTCGACAAATAACTCTTTCAATCCGGTTCCACACGTGAGCTTTCCAACAACTCAAGCAATTCATGAGATGGAAGCCGCCAAGCCGCAATACAGGGTGGGTCTAAAGGAATTGACCGATTTCAAAAAAATATTTTACAAATATTTGACTCTTTTTTAATTTTAAAAAATAGAGATAAAGTACATCTTATTAACTTTTAACTGTGAAAAATTTCACGTAATTGCATACTCTATTACCACGTTATATCTATTTCAATAAAAAGATCACAAAACTCGGCTGTCCCCCAATGACCATTTACCGTTCTAGGAACTGATGAATACCCGATGAGTAGATTGAAGCATTGACATTTTCCTTTCCCACCTCCATGCATGAACGAGGACTTGTAAAGGAAAACATACAAAATTCGACTTCAATATTTTTGGGGGAAAAGTTTCCTTGTTCCTCATATCCGAAACACACACGACGGTAAAAAATAAGGTTTGCCTATATGAATGCTTGTTTTTAATCTGTAATTCTCAATAAGCTCAATAGCTTTCAATGGCCTTCCATGGACAGCTATGAAAATGGGTAAGTTAAGTAAGCCATGCATAACCTCGGATAGCATTGATCGATTTCAGTAACTCTTATTCTTTTTCTAATCATGCGTTCACGAACATGCTCTATAAAGAAAATGCTTGAAACAAATTTTAATGATGTTTCAAATTTGATTGCTTTTTAAGAAAATCTTTAATCTACGTCAATTTTGTTACCCTGTATTCGATTGTGAAATCTGTTTGGTTACTAAAGTCGTAGAGCATAACAGATTTCGTAAAAAGCCTCATCCTGAGTGACTGCTGTGTGTTCCATTCTAAGTGTGGCACTCAGGAATGAGGCCGAAATAAATGGGCGGAGGAGAACGGCAATTTCCTGTCTTTACCGGTGTTTTAATTCTCTGTAAATTCGGAGAGGAGATGAGACATAATGTTTAGTGCCTCTGGAATGAAGTATGAGTGTGTGACTATTTACAATAAAGTATAACATTAACAAGAATTAAAATTAATTAAGACATGTTGGAAACAAGATTACAAAATGGCAGACAAGGTCTGACAAAAGCAAATAATCTGAAACGTAATTTACAAGTTACTTAACTGACATCCTCAAGCAATCGATAGGTAAATAAGGACATTATTCTCAAGGAAAGCAATTAATGGATGCTTTATATGAAACTTGTGCAATAATAGATCATTTAAAGGAAACATAGTTTGGTGCCAAAACCTTACGTGACGGCCGCCATCTTGCGGACGCATCAAAATTTAGGAAAAATTACATCTAAATCACCAAATCAATGAATTGAACTTTAAAATGAAATAAGGAACTCTTTCTAATGCGTTATTAATTAACACATAACTAAAAGTAAAAGTTAAAGTGAGATATTTACAAAAGTGAGGTCGCTCAAGTTTACTAACGGAAAGGGACAAGGTTTTAGCATAAAAATACAGATTTCATGGCAATCTTTTCATTATAAATAAATACCTAAATACTTAAACATGAGAAAGTAACAAAATGTATTAACAGTATATAATTGAAGTGAAAATAAATCAAAGGTATTTACCTGTAAATTCGGAGAGGAGATGAGACATAATGTTAAGTGCCTCTGGAATGAAGTATGAGTGTGTGTGACGCCGCTGATGGCGCCAAACTAGGTGATTGCGTAATGCAGAAGTGGGTGGATGGATAATGTGCTAAAGAAATAGTCCCTTACTTAAAGAAACTAAATATACAAGAAATACAAAAAAGTAAAGGGGGGGGGTCATTTTTCGCACCTGTCACACTCTTCCCCCGATTGAAAAATGTCGTCCTCGACATTTCAAAGAGAACAAATGAAATACACGAATAGAACAATATTTACATGGATTTGTGGGTTTTGATTGTTATTTGGCAAAGTCGACTCACCTAATGACTAATGTCTGCGCCCGTCAGTAGAACCTGGGCCTGCTGCGTGGTGTAGTCCGATGGTGGTGCACCGCGACTATGTCGGAACGGCCCGTCGGATTACATACGATCCGTCGAACAACAGTTCGGCTTTATTCCCAGTGAAAAGGGGAATACTAACGTTCACAAAGACTGACAGTTATTTACATCAGACGAAGACGAAATAGACGATGATATTTACGAATGACGATGACGAAAATGTACACAGAGGAAAATGATGAAAGCGGATGAAAACTTGATGAACGCGAAATAGTAACTTGACTGAACAGTGATAAAAAAACAAGATGGCGAATATTTACATGTGCGTTTGTTAGTTGGAGATTTCATGTCTCCAAGTGCAACGCACTTTGACCTTTGGCCACAGCAAAGGTATGGGCGGCCAAACGGACAAAATTAGTAAGTGTTTTACGTGTCGCTACAGTAGCTCTCCCGTAGATCGTGAGCTAACAAAACGATCGATGAAAAGGCTGTGTCTCTCCAAGTAGCACAAACTTCAACCATGATCATATTGCAGTAATTTGGTTGGCCAATGTACATGACGTCCAGATCGCGTTGTTCGTTGCTGTGATTGAGTTCCGTCACTAGGCAATTTTGGCGATGCTGCTGATGTGTCTGGCACGGGAGGTCGAGTTGGCTTGGCAATAGGCTTGTCAATCACAATAGGCGGATTGTGATCCGGTGCTGTTACCATGTCTTTGTCGGAGTATGCTACTTTGAGGCGGTCGATACCTACGGTGTCCCTTTTGCCATTGAGTTCCAGAACAAAGTACTTGTCTGCTCTTTTGAGCACTCGGAAAGGGCCATCGTAAGGGGGTTGCAGTGGTTTTCTGACGGCATCGTGCCTGACGAAAACGTGGGTGCAAGTGGCGAGCTCGGGGTGAATTTGAGAGTTTCTCAGTCGAGTTCTTGTAGGCGACGGTCGCATGTCTTGCATGAGACGTTTCAGGCGATGGACGTAGTTGCTTGGGTCAAGATCCCTGTCTGGTTTTGCAGTCTCCACGAACTGACCTGGCAATCTGATGGTTGTACCAAGGACCAATTCTACTGCTGAAACCCGAGATCTGCTTTTACTGCTGTGCGTATGCCTAGCAGGACGAGGGGAAGTGTCTCCGTCCACTGCTGGTTGGAATGTGCTTTCAACGATGCCTTTAGCTGTCTGTGTAACCGCTCGACCAGTCCGTTAGCAGATGGATGATACGCTGTGGTTCGTATTCGTGTGGTGCCAAGCATGTCGGTGAGTGCCTTGAAGAGGGCAGACTCGAATTGGCGACCTCTGTCGGTAGTTATGGTTGACGGGGCTCCGAATCTTGACACCCAGTGGTTGACGAATGCGCGAGCTACAGTCTCTGCTGTGATGTCCGGAATTGGCACTGCCTCAGGCCATCGTGTGAATCTGTCCACAGCGGCCAACAGGTAGGATTGACCATTCGATAGAGGAAGTGGGCCTACCAGATCGATGTGTACGTGATCAAACCTGGCGTAAGGTGTGGAGAACGTCTGGAAAGATGTCTTGGTGTGCCGGTGAACTTTACAGCGCTGACACTGGTGACAAGTTTTGGCCCATGCACGTACATCCTTGTTTATGCCCGGCCACACAAACCGTGCAGTTAACAACTGCTGTGTTGCTCGGATCCCTGGATGGGACAAACCATGCAGACCGTCGAAAACTGTCCGACGAAAGTGGGTTGGGATGTAGGGTCGTGGAGTTCCTGTGGACATGTCACATGTGATCGTGCCAGTCGACGTGGGTAGGGGTACCTCTGTCAGCTTGAGTGAAGTATCAGACAAATGAAGCAGTTCGTTGTCTGTCTTCTGAGCTTCAGCAATGGCGGGAAAGTCGATGACTGCCGAAACCTCCAAGGCTCCAATTGCTAAGCGAGAAAGTGCGTCAGCCGCCGCGTTGTTATTCCCACTGATGTGTCTCAAATCAGATGTGAACTGCGAGACATAATCAAGCTGGCGTATCTCCCTTGGTGAGTGGCGATCCGGCTTGGAGCGCAGGGCATAGGTCAGTGGTTTATGATCGGTGTAGACGCAGAATGTGCGACCCTCAAGCATGTGCCTGAAGTGCTTGATGGAAAGGTAGATCGCCAAGAGTTCTCTCCTGAAGGTGCTATACCGACTTTCAGCTGGTTGCAACCGTTTGGAGTAGAAGGAGAGTGGTTGCCATACCCCTCGCACTTGCTGTTGTAGCACGCTACCTATGCCTACATCAGATGCATCAGTAATGAGGCAGACTGGTGCGTCGAGGCTGGGGTGGACTAGCAGTGTGGCTTCAGCGAACTGGCGTTTCACTTTGCTGAAAGCAGTACGCTGATTGTCATCGAAGGCGATTGTCGCATTCTTCCTGGCCTTGGTCTGCAGCATATCCGTGAGTGGTTGTATCACATCGGCGCAGTTAGGCAGAAAACGCCTGTAGAAGTTAACGAATCCCAAGAATTCACGTAACTTGCGGACTGACGTAGGCTCAGGGAAATCGTTGACGATCTGTATCTTCTCTGGTAAGGGGCATATGCCATGTTCGTCGACAGAATGACCTAAGAAGGTAAGTGACGAAACTCCGAACTGGCACTTGCTTACATTGATGACGATACCGTATTCAGTCAGGCGATCGAAAAGGGTCCGGAGATGTATTTCGTGCTCAGCAGCTGACGAACTTGCAACGAGTAGATCGTCAATGTATGCGTAGACGAACGGCAAACCTCTGATGACCTCATCAATAAAGCGTTGAAAAGTTTGTGCCGCGTTCCTCAGGCCAAATGGCATGCGGACAAACTCGTATAGGCCGAATGGTGTTGTGATCGCCGTCTTGTGGATGTCACTGGGTTCTACCGGGATCTGATGATACGCGCGGATGAGATCTATTTTGGAGAAGATGCTTTTTCCGTGTAGTGCGCTTGCGAAATCTTGTAGATGAGGTATCGGGTAGCGGTCAGGTATGGTGTTTCGATTGAGTGCACGGTGGTCACCGCATGGGCGCCAGTCTCCAGGGGATTTCTTCGGCACCATGTGAAGTGGTGAAGACCAGCTGCTGCTTGACTGCCGGACGATACCCAACTCGCACATGTGGTCGAATTCTGACTTTGCGATGGGTAATCGGTCTGGGGCGAGGCGACGTGGTTGCGCTGCTACTGGTGGACCGACTGTATCGATGTGATGAGTTACCTTATGTTTTACATCAGTGTTCTGATACGTAGGACGACACAAGGTAGGATAATCAGTCAACAGTGTTTCAAATTGTGAGGACAATGGCTTCACTAACACCGGGCTGAGACTTGGCTGCTTCGAAAGAACTCCATTGACTACCAGGCTGGTTATGGAGTCTACGAGTCTGTGGTTCTTGACGTCCACCAAGAGACCAAAATGTTGCAGAAAATCGGCACCAAGAATGGCTACTGGCAAATTTGCCACTACAAATACCCATCGAAAAACACGGCGTAATCCAATGTCTAAGGTGAGAGAACGCTCCCCGTAGGTTGAAATTGGTGACATATTTACCGCTTGAAGCTTGGTAGATGAAGTTGAGTGATGTGTATTCGTATCTCGCCCGGGAAAAACACTCACTTCGGCACCAGTATCGACAAGGAAACGTGTCCATGAACACTTGTCCTTTACGAAGAAAAGGCGACTGGTTGTGGGTGCGCCAGCAGGACTTGTCGCCCCTAGTTGCCGGCCTCCGCGTTTCCCTGGGGGTTGGGGTTGGTCTTGAAGGAACATGGTTGAACACACTTCCGTGCCTTTGATCCATAGCGTCAATGGTACCAGCAGTCGGTTGGGTCACGAGAAGGGCTGCGACTGCGAGACTGGCGGTTGTGATTGGAGGTATCTCGGCTACGTGACCGTTGTCGTGTTTGACGGCTTAGTTGGCCAGTGAGAGCTTGGACTTGCTCAGTAAGCTGGTTGATCCTTGTCTCGAGGGTCTGGAAGTTCGCGACCGTATGGGCAGGTTCAGGGCTGGAAACTGCAGCGGCATGAGTGTTCACTGTAGACACTGTTGGTACCGATACCTCGACGATTTTGTCGGCGATATCGGCCAGCTGTTCGATGTTCACCGCGGTTGATGTGGAGGCAAGAATCCCTGGGATTGTCGTGGGAAGACGTTGCAAAAACAGTTGCTTGAGAATGTTGTCCTCCAGGGTGTTCTCGCCTAGAAGTTGTCGCATACGTCGCAACAGCTGAGACGGTTTTCGGTCCCCCAACTCTTCTGCGATTAGCAACTGGTGTAGGCGTTTTTGCTCCGAGGCGGATGTCCGCTTGATTAGTTCCTTTTTTAGGGTGTTGTAGCGGTCGTGAGTGGGTGGGGAAACCAGTAAATCACGCACTTCTTCAGCGATGTCTGGCTGGAGCGAACTGACTACGTAGGCAAATTTTGTGTCCTGCACTGTGATGTGGCGGGTGAGAAACTGTGCCTCGACTTGGGCAAACCAAAGTGTGGGGTCATTCGGCCAAAATGGCGGCAGTTTCAGACTCACTGCTGCCACGGGCACGGCGGGCGCTAATTCAACAGGAACGGGCTTGGGTTCCACGGGAGGGACTGACTCGGCCATCACGTCAGGGTCACCAATTTGTGGGTTTTGATTGTTATTTGGCAAAGTCGACTCACCTAATGACTAATGTCTGCGCCCGTCAGTAGAACCTGGGCCTGCTGCGTGGTGTAGTCCGATGGTGGTGCACCGCGACTATGTCGGAACGGCCCGTCGGATTACATACGATCCGTCGAACAACAGTTCGGCTTTATTCCCAGTGAAAAGGGGAATACTAACGTTCACAAAGACTGACAGTTATTTACATCAGACGAAGACGAAATAGACGATGATATTTACGAATGACGATGACGAAAATGTACACAGAGGAAAATGATGAAAGCGGATGAAAACTTGATGAACGCGAAATAGTAACTTGACTGAACAGTGATAAAAAAACAAGATGGCGAATATTTACATGTGCGTTTGTTAGTTGGAGTTTTCATGTCTCCAAGTGCAACGCACTTTGACCTTTGCTCACAGCAAAGGTATGGGCGGCCAAACGGACAAAATTAGTAAGTGTTTTACGTGTCGCTACAGATTAATGCGAAAAATATTTACACAAGTCTGGGTTATGTACAAAATATTCTACTTCATTCTTTGCCCCTAGTCTTAAATCAGTCAGAAAAAGAGGAAATACTCATATGTTCGAGAACAATGTTCCAGGCTATGTTCCAAGATAAACACAATACATGTATATTCAAACTTTTAAACAAAACCATATTAGACCATTCATAAACAAATTGGAAACCTCTTTAAACCATTTATATCATATTCATAAATACCTCAGACAGTTTAGCTATTCCTATTGGTCGAGAGCCCGTCACTCGGCCGGTATTAAACGGATGATAAAGACATGGCTAGCTGATAAAGACATGGTTAGCTGGTCTTAAACACTTTTCCAGTGTCACAATAAAATGTGGACTCCTAAAAATCCAGTGCCTCTTACCGTTTCATTGGTTGAACGTTCACAATCATCACGTAGGCATGCGCAACACTACAAGCGAGTCAGAATTTTATAGTTCTAAACTCAAAACGCAACGCCCCAGGTGCGTTCTGCGTGACATCGCGCAGAACATGTTACGCGCGCGTCAATCTCCATAAAAGGGTTGTTTACATCTTACTCGCCAGCTGAACACTCCATTATTTTGCTAGAGGGATGTTTCAAAAAGCATGAAGTGAACTTGTTGAACAAAATCGGGATTTTTTGAACGAATTTTTTGAATTTTTTTTACGGATAAGGCATTTATGAATGGGAATAAATATGTGCTCGGTCGGTATTTATCACTCGTTTAATACCGCTTAGAGTCTGGGTGCTGATAACTACCCTCGCCTCCGGCTCGGGTAATTATCAGCACCCAGACTCTAAGCGGTATTAAACGAGTGATAAAAACCTCCGGAGCACACATTTATTCCCTTAATCATAATAATAATAACAAACTACGAAATTATTATTCTTGGCATAAAAAATATGGAAAAAGTATTTGTAATTATTATTGAACAGGCTATTCTCGTGAAGCTAATTGAAGATAAATCTTCTTTCTCGTCTCTGACATTTCGGGGCTTCTCCATTTCCGCCATATTTTCTTTCCTGCTTCAAGTCTGGATTGATATGAAGTAGACCCTTCTGCACGATGTTGTTTTGTTTGTCCTAGAAACTTGTACGTAAATCTGTCTGGTGGCCTCCGTATACGTCGAGGTCTTACATGATCACTGTCGTCCGGAAGGCACTGTGGGGGAGGTTTTATAGACGGAGAGGAGGCGGATGTGTCGTTGCCCATTGACTCTGGTGATGGAGATGGGCATAAACTTGGAGTCTCAGCTTCTGGGTCGGGATCTTGTAAAGGCAAACAGGTGTCTATACTAGACTCTGTTGGACATGGCACTTTGTGGGCGCCATTGTCGATGGAGATGTTTACCGCAACGGGAATGAAGGCAATGTCCACCTATTCATCATCGGTCTCTTCATGAGCTGATTCGGGTCTCACCTCGTTGATTTTTCCTTTCTTATGTGTAGATTCGGGTTTCACCTCTGTTGCAGTTTCTTTCTGTCTTGGGTTTTCCTGTGTGTTTTCCGTTGAATGATCAATAGGGAAAAACATACAGGGGGTAAGGAGGTTCCTGTGGATTGTACGTTCCTTGCCTGTCTCAAGGGAAGATACTTTGTAGACTGGAATGTTGGGTACTTTGGACGTCACGACGTAGGGGTAGGGTTCCCATCTATCTCGCAGTTTTTGCGTGCCAATGACGTGTTTGTTCTGCACCAAGACTCTGTCGCCTATGTTCAGAGGTGCTTCCCTTGTTCCTCTATCATAGAGACGCTTTTGTTTTGTTTTTTTTGGCTCTCCTGACAACATCAGTAGCTTTGTTGTAGGCGTACTGGAGACGGTCTCTGAAGTTTTCGACGAAGTCATCGTATGTCAGCTCCTCTTGGTCATTTGCTTTGAGGCCGAACATGAGATCGACAGGAAGATTGACATGCCTCCCAAACATCAGGAAGAATGGGACATATCTGGTGGATTCATGTTTGGTCGAATTATACGCGTGTGTCATAGCTCCAACATGTGACTTCCAATCTTTCTTTTGGTCTTGTTCTAAAGTACCAAGCATGTTCAAGAGGGTATGGTTGAAGCGCTGGGTTTGGCCGTTGCCTTGGGGGTGATATGGAGTGGTGTGACTTTTCCAGATTCCCGAAACCTTGCAGAGCTCTCGGATGAGTGTGCTCTCAAAGTTCCGTCCTTGATCGGCGTGGATCCGGAGCGGAAATCCATAGTGCTGGATCATACCTTCCCAAAGAATCTTAGCCACGGTATCCGCCTTCTAGTCGCGTGTAGGGTAGGCAAGAGCATACTTGGTAAAGTGATCTGTTATCACAAGTATGTTTTCGTGTCCGCCTTTGGATTTCTCGAGTTTCAGAAAATCTATGCATATCAACTCCATGGGTTCTGTTGTGTTGATGGAGACGAATGGAACTCGTGTCTTTGTCTTCGGGGTCTTGCGCAGACAGCACCGCTATCGTTTTACATCATCTGCCATCTTTGGCCAGAAGAACCTCTCACGGACCATGTTGAGCGTGCGGTCGTAGCCCATGTGACCAAGATCGTTATGCAGAGATGTCAGAGCTGTGTTTCTGTATTGGCGAGGTAGTATTAGTTGGAAGGAGACATCGCCATCTGATGATTTCCTTGCTCTGCAGAGGAGGTTGTTCCGGATGCAGAGCTTGTCCCATTGACGGAGATAGTGAGTACAGCCAGGTGGCAGTCTGGATTTTTCTACTTGCGTTGGTCGTTCGCCTCTCTCGAAGAACAATATGGCTGGACCAATTTCAGGATCGTCGCGCTGGGAAATAGCTAGGACCTTCGAAGGGATGGTAGGAAATTCGACACTCGGTCGCTGAGTAGGCTGCGTCTAGGTTTTTGTCGTAATCCGACAATGAACTACCGATGGCTGTGCATACAGACACGATTCAGGTGGGTGACCATTGCAGATTGCATTGACGACATCGGAAGGGATCGTGGTGGCTTCTTTCTGGAATTCTATGGACGTTCTTTGGGCGTTTGACTCTGGCTTTCTGGAGAGCGCATCAGCAGCTGCGTTATTTTTTCCAGGCTTGTACTTAATGTGAAAGTTGAACTGCGAAAGTGCGACTACCCAACGCTGTCCAGTGGCGTCCAGTTTAGCTGACTTTGTCACGTATAGTAGAGGATTATTGTCTGTCAGGACGGTGAATTTACTACCAAGGAGATAGTCTCGTAGCTTATCTGTAATCGACCACTTCAGGGCGAGGAATTCCAGTTTATGTGCTGGGTACCTCGACTCAGATGAAGAAAGACCTCTGCTAGCGTAGGCTGTTATCCTCTTTCTACCATCCTGAATTTGACTGAGAACAGCGCCAAGCCCCGTCCCAGATGCGTCAGTTTGTAGTACAAACGGTAGGTTGTAGTTGGCGTAACCTAGGACTGGTGCAGACGTCATGTGGTGCTTCAGTGCGTCAAAAGCCTCTTGACACTCATCTGTCCATATGTAGGGTGGAGCTGGTACTGGTTTCTTCCCTTTTGCCTTCTTCCTTCGTCTGGGATCGCCTGATGTGAGCTTGTACAGTGGGGATGCAATGGTAGAATATCCTTTGATAAACCGGCGACAGTACCCCGTGAAGCCAAGGACGCGAAGGAGTTCCTTTCGGGTGGTGGCCGGTGGCCAGTTTCTTACTTGGGAAATCTTGTCAGGGTCCGTGGCTATACCTTCGGCAGAGACGACATGTCCAAGGTACTTGACTTTTGTTTGAAGGAGATTACACTTTGATGGTTTAAGCTTGTGTCCATGTTGACGTAGACAGGAAAAGACCTTCTCAAGACGTACAAGGTGTCCTTCAAACGTGGATGAGTAGACAATGACATCGTCTAAATACAGAAGACAAGTGGTATAATTCAGATTGCCTAAACATGAGGTCATCAACCGCTGAAAGGTCGCTGGCGCATTCTGTAAACCAAACGGCATTCTGTTGCACTCAAACAGACCGGTAGGGGTAGTGAATGCCGTCTGGTGTTTATCTTTCTCCTCCATCTCCACTTGCCAATAGCCTGAAGTTAAATCTAAGGTACTGAAGATAGAAGCATTTCCGAGAGCATCTAATGCCTCTTCAATGCGTGGCAGCGGAAAGGCGTCACGGACGGTTCGACTGTTAAGTTGCCTGTAGTCTATACACAATCTCAAGGAGCCGTCTTTCTTATGGGCTACGACTATTGGGGATGCATAGGGCGAACAGCTGCGTCGGATGACTTCTGACTTTTCCATTTTTGCCAGTTGTTCCTTTACCTCTTGGTACAGTGCTGGTGGAATGCGTCGGTAAGGGAGCCGGAAAGGTATTTCGTCGATGAGAGGGACGTTGTGTCTCACTGTCGAAGTTCTGACGAAATCTTGAGAATCCTTGGAAAAGATGTCGGAAAACTTCTGAAGGAGATTATTCAGCTTTTTCCTCTGGAAATCATTTTCTAGTGTTGCTTCGGATAGGTCTAAGGCAGGTACTTCTTTATGCCTGACTTCCGCAGCTGCATGTGTCTGGACGTGTCCGCATGCTACACTTCCTTCAGGTCTCGGTCGATGTTGGTGATTCGGCAACGGGTTATGAAGAAAGACTTCGTGTGTCTCGGACGCTAACCTAGGTTGAGGGTAGTTTACCTGTTCCAATTGGATGATCGGGGATACCTGAGCCACTTGAGAGTTCCTTGGTAGAAAGATGGGCCTTGCTGATATGTTACACACCCTTACCGGTACACGGCGATTCTAGGAGACGTCAGCTACTAAATGGGCAACTCTTAAACACGACGCACTGTTGGGTAGGTCTTTAACGATATCGGTGTATGGTTGACCGGTTGGGCTGAGTGGCGCTTCACAGATGATGTCTACTGCTTCCCCAGGTGGAATCTTCCTAGGTCCCAGACCAACATACCTAGCATATCCCATCCTACTGGGGTTCTCACTAGACTCAGGGGTTACTGTGTTGACATAAGTTGTATGCTATGTGATGTTTTCGTCTTTCAAATGCTGCATGAAGTCTTCACCTCTGACTCGTTGCTGGTCGTTCTTAGAAACTCGGATAACGTTCGTGCCAATTAACACTGGAACCTGTCTCCGGTAGTTATCAGCTGGAACGACGAAGAATGGCACATCTTCATAAGTGATGCCAAGAACAGTCAAGGTGATCGGGATTACTCCTAAGTAAGGTACTTGGTGTCCACTCGCTCCCTCTATACGTATCTCAGTGGATGACAGTTCAAGATCTCTCAGTTCTGGATGTTCCTTCCTTAGCTCGTCGGTGATTGAGGAAATCTGGGAACCAGAATCTATGAGGGCTGTGGAGAATCTTCCGTTTATCTTAACAGTGTCTTCATTCTGGGGACCAATAAGATCTTGGTGCTCTCGCTCTCCTTGTCGAAGCACTGATGAATGTTGATCTGCTGTAGGGTTTTGAACAGAGACTACTGGGCTGTTTAAAGGTTGTCTCCGGTATCCTCGTGCAATATGACCTTCTTGGCCACAGCGGTGACAGACGAAGACCCGCGGATCAGTCTGTCGAGGGTACATCTGTCTGGGTGGAGGTGGGATCGATCTGGCAGCCAAGGAATCAACCGTCTGGGCAAGCTGTTGCACTCTGTGTATCAGATCTTGCAGGACGTCGTCTGTGGACTTCTGTTGCTGCTGAGCAGGTGCAGTGTTTGAAGAAGATACCTGAGGCTTCGGAGCCGTTGGTGGTTTGGGTGGCTTCTGCTGAGCTTGAAGATTAGCCGAAGCTTGAGCTGGGATGTATTGAGGTTGGGAGTGTACTTTGACATCAGGCTTTGGTTTTAAGGCTGCGGCTGTGCGGTTCTCACGATCAATTTGTCTAAGTTCGATCTGAAGAACTCGAAACGCCATATCTCTAGGCTTCATGGGTGCTAGTCTGCTGGTTATCTTCTCATCTCTTACACCTCTCATGAACTGTTGTGTTAACATTCCATTCCTGTTAGGCAGGGGGTGACTTGCATTCATCCTCTCTTCCACGGTTCGAAGTGTGGCTTCCAGTTCTACTGCATAGATGCTGGGTGACTCATTTGGTAGCCTGAATCTCTCGTAGAAATCAGCCAGAGGGTCACCAAGCATCGCGATGTCTCCAGACTGGGCTCTGAGTTCAGCAAAAGCTTGACTTGGAGTTTGATGTTCGACTGGCAGGTTCAGGACCAACTTTCTCGCTGCTCCACCAAGGTATCTGACTATAGTACCAAACTGCATCGGCAACGGCATCGATGTACTTTCAATGACGTACTTAGTGTCGCGGATCCAGTCGTCAATGCAAATGTTCGAGCCTTCGCGTCCAGTATACACAGGAACACTTTTCACTTGATGAGATGGCAAGAGATGTAACTGACTAGAAGAAGATTCGTCTTGAGCCAACTGCTGACTAGGGGTGCTGGATATTGAATAGGCCGGCATTGAAGATGGGTGTATGGTCAGATGGAGACTTCGGTTGCTCTGCTTCTCTCGGTCGTTTCTGATGGGGCATACTTCGCGAGAAACGTCTTTCAAAATCCTCTATCTCAGCAAGAAGTCGCTCACTGACTGGCTTGAAGTTATGCAGGTTACCAACCGTTGGAGTGTGTGGTTGGTCAAGTCTGTGGACGGTAGTGGCGGGTGGAGGGTTGAGTGATGTGCCTCGGGTAGATGGGCGACCACGAGCCGTCGTTGGAGTAGGAAACATGTGTTCTTCTGATCGCCTACGAGAATACGCCATGTTCTTGGGTTGCAAAATAATGAGCAGAGTTTGGAAAAGCAAACAAATCAAATACAACATGACAATAAAGTACACAGATCAAGGTCAGAATAAGACTGAGAAAAGACAGACTTGGAATGCAATGGAGGGGTAAGTAGGTCGGATATGTAACCAACAATAGCAAGAACAAATGATAAACAACAATAATGAAAGCACAATCAAAAGGTAATGTCAGGGTTAATCACACTCTGTAAGATAATCAAATGAAATCTACTATCATCAAAATGTCAAGGCAAATGAAAATTCAATCAGAAACCAAATGCTATGAAAAAGTAATCGAAAGAAATGCAATGAGGATTCTTCAGTAAATCATAAATCAATCAATCAGGAATCACTCAAATAGTCACTATCGGGCCTTACTTGTGGGAAAAAATGCAGCAGTCGAAGGGTAATCTAATCAGCACTGTCTACTAAAATGCAGTCAGAACTCTGTGTGGTGTTGCAACAAAAAAGTGTATCAATATACTGGCTTCAATGAGCTAAACTCGAACCATAAAGCTTCGACAAGAGAGGTGCTACTGAAATACCACGTTACACCTCTAGTGTGTATGATCAATGGGAACAGATTCTTTGGGAACAGAGGTAATCCACTTAGAGAATTCAATTGATACAAAGGGACTTCACTTAAAGAGGTGGGCAGGAATGAACTTTTGTTCCACCTGCTAATCAATTACCAGTACAAGAGCAAGCTACCAAAGGAATTGTATTGCGGAATGCCAGATTGTTGGGAAAAGACAAATACATTTCACCTGGTGTATATCTTCAATCTTGAAACTTGAGTTGTCCGGCTACAAGAAATCTTGAGTGTTCAACTGTTCTTTGTCTTGCCAAGTCTCTGATGAACAACGGTTGTCCTGCCGGCAATCGCGAATTGCGGAAATGAAAAGTTCGGCGTAACGGAATAGTTCTGGATGTCTTGTTCGACGGAAACTCTAGAAGGACTGTGCTATGTTCAGAAGGTCCGGTGATTACACAGTTCTGACCGACAGAACGCTCGGGGTACAGCGGGGCGGTAGTAACCCGGTAACTGATGGAGTCAATGCTGGACGATGATCACCACAGTCCGTCGATGCGACACACAATGTTTGACAACAGGTGCCACTTAATCGGAAGGAGTCATCAGCAGGCTCATCGGTAGGGGCATCAGCAGGGGCATCGGCAGGGACATCGGTAGGAAACAACAACCATGGGTGATCGGTGGGGGTGTTCGGAGAGGTACAGCGAACGGGATCTTCCCAGGCGGGTGGGTGTAAATCAAAACCCACGTCCGCCGGGTCTTCAGCGATGAATTCTGGCCTCGGAAATCAACTGTACGTGGCTCGATCGGTACTCTCGATGTTCGTGGGGACAAGGTAAGTAGATCTTGAGCTCACCGGTGATGCAGTGCAACGTTGGGCTGTTACTTGATCTCCCCGTACCCGGATCCTCCACCAAAATGTGGCACTCAGGAATGAGGCCGAAATAAATGGGCGGAGGAGAACGGCAATTTCCTGTCTTCACCGGTGTTTTAATTCTCTGTAAATTCGGAGAGGAGATGAGACATAATGTTTAGTGCCTCTGGAATGAAGTATGAGTGTGTGACTATTTACAATAAAGTATAACATTAACAAGAATTAAAATTAATAAAGACACGTTGGAAACAGGATTACAAAATGGCAGACAAGGTCTGACAAAAGCAAATAATCTGAAACGTAATTTACAAGTTACTTAACTGACATCCTCAAGCAATCGATAGGTAAATAAGGACATTCTTCTCAAGGAAAGCAATTAATGGATGCTTTATATGAAAATTGTGCAATAATAGATCATTTAAAGGAAACATAGTTTGGCGCCAAAACCTTACGTGACGGCCGCCATCTTGCGGACGCATCAAAATTTAAGAAAAATTACATCTAAATCACCAAATCAATGAATTGAACTTAGTTAATGAAATAAGGAACTCTCTGTAATGCGTTATTAATTAACACATTACTCAAAGTAAAAGTTAAAGTGAGATATTTACAAAAGTGAACTCGCTCAAGTTTACTAACGGAAAGGGACAAGGTTTTAGCATAAAAATACAGATTTCATGGCAATCTTGTCATTATAAATAAATACCTAAATACTTAAACATTAGAAAGTAACAAAATGTATTAACAGTATATAGTCGAAGTGAAAAAAAAAATCAAAGGTATTTACCTGTAAATTCGGAGAGGAGATGAGACATAATGTTAAGTGCCTCTGGAATGAAGTATGAATGTGTGTGACGCCGCTGATGGCGCCAAACTAGGTGATTGCGTAATACAGAAGTGGGTGGATGGATAATGTGCTAAAGAAATAGTCCCTTACTTAAAGAAACTAAATATACAAGAAATACAAACAAAATAAGGGGGGGGGGGGCATTTTTTGCACCTGTCACATAAGTAAAGACTTGACTTATGCATATATTTACGGCGTAATCATTTGTCATGAATTGGGAGATTCATGTATTTATTCCTAAATGTTTTATATTATGGTGTATGGGGAGAATTATGTAAAACTGGGGTGAACAAAGATCCTTCCGCAGCGAAAACTCTTTGGCTTTTAAATTTAATGTAACGACTTTCCCAAAATGTTGATGCTTACCCATACAGAGTGACACCGTATAATAAAGAAAGTCTTTATAAAGCGCGCACCTGTTAAAAAAAATAGGAAAAAAAGGAAATAAGGTTACTATTCACGTAGATTACCATGATAAAATGTGGCCAGGGGTCCCAGCCCATTGTGATACAGAATGATGTTACAAAGCAAACCCACTCCAGTTAGTAGAAATAAGATTACCGAATACATCACTTGGAAAAAAAATAATGGACGGAATGAGTAAACAAAAAAACACTACATGCAGTGGTCAGAACAAAATTAAGATAACTGTACATTTGGTATGCATGTACATCAGCAAGGAAGAAAAACATGGTGAGGGTTTCCCTTATGGGTGGTTAACCCATTCTGATAAAAGAATGTTAAAAAAACTTATTGGCAGTGCTAAAATAATATTGAATTTGTTACTCAATACATCACCGTGAAACAATGGCCAGGGTTTTCCTATGGGCGGTTAACCCATAGATGTACAAAAAGGAAAAAACACGTGCATAGGTTACAAAAGTAGGAATGAGATCATTGTAGAAATCTCCATTACAAAAAAAGGCCAGGGGTTCTCCTGTCACGCCTTTCCTTAACCCATAGGCCTAGATACATGTATACACAAAAGCAAAACCACTTCAGGCAAGATGAGCAAATAGAATGATTAAACAATGAATAAGGTTCCCCCTTTGGTGGTGACAATTATGTCTTACCATATTTGTTGTAAGGTGTGGTCTTCACTCTTCGAGAGTTGTTCTTGTCACTTAAGTTTGATATTCACAAGACGATACAAAGTACGACTGCGAATACGATACGAACTCTGCGCGCACCGCGTGAACACGATAACCATACCGATTGTCGCTGCGGAAACCCCGACCAGAAATGACAGATTCACGGTCAGCTCGTACGTGTAACATGGAGCAATTTTTATTCATCTGTAGTGTTCTTTCAACACAGTTTTCCTACAAAAGACATTCTCTTGAAGATTTATAATGATTTAATCAGGCATGGTTCAAATGACATAATACTGGATTAACTTAATACTCTCGAAAACATCTCAAAACAAAGTCAAATTTCTTGGTCGTCTGTATAGAACTGCTTCTGCTACACCGTCATTTTTAAATTAACCTCCTTCCCATTCGTTTGACCCCACTGCGCTACTCGGTAGGGGAAGAGACACGTACGGCGCCCTCGCCGCGCTGACTATAGCAACGAGGTTGACCGCATGCATTTACAGAGACTGGTACCAAAAATCACGCGTCGTTAAACGAGCCTTTGTGAGAGAGGTACCGGACCTTTTTAATCCTTATCGTTTACGTTGGATTTTCACTACGATTTTGTCCTGAAAAAGCACTTTCGCTGGGTTAATTTTTCTTCCACCATCTCGATTCTTATTAAGAAAAAATACACGAATCGTATACAGACAAGAAATTAAGGGGAGGAGATGGTGTAGGGTCAAACTTTTTTAAAGCGATTTCGGCATTCTTGATCCCGGACTAGTATGTGCGCGTGTCAAAAAGGAACAAGTTAAGAATGCACTGCACCCATAAATATAGAATAAAAAGACTCAGCCTCGACTCCATGGGCGAGTGCGCGTTCCTTACACTAACCCCTGGCCGTGATGATGACGTAAATGACGCTGATTGGCTATTCACAGCGTACTGCGCGCGCATTTCGAAGATTGCAAGCCGGGCGCGCCCATAATGCGCTCGCGTTCTCTGCACGTAACGTCACGTACGAAAAAAATGATATTCAAAAGTCGCGATGCCTGTACGATATGGATTATGGCAGCTTGGTTTTTTCGCTAAAAAATAAACCCTGTATCTTCGGTTGTAAAGGGACGAAAGGGTACGTGCGTTTAATACAAATCTTTGCTTAATAACGCAACGTCCAAACGTTTTGTTTGAAAGGATTTATCTTCAAAATTCCAACTTTTAACATTTTAAAGATGGCGTCGGCACGTAAAACGGATAAACTGCAGCCTAATTATAATGTGCCATATTTTGACACATTTAAATTACACAATTCCAGGGGTTAAGATCACGCAAGGCATGATGGGAAACAACATGGCGCAGCAAGTTGGTACCCATGGGGAACGAGGTTGAAAAAGACTAGATCGGCAGCGCGTGCATGAGCGCCATAGAGTGTGCATAAATTTCCCATAGATATAGAATAAAAAAGACTAGATCGGCAGTGCGTACAGACGCGCGTTCTGCCGTGGGCGACGCCATTTTTCAGCGCGTGGGGCAAAAGTTTCGTTACGTGCACCTTTATTTCCGTAGGATTTGTATGGAAATATATCTCCTTACGTCCTTAAAAGTAATATTTTTGACCTGTAGTAGTTATTTCCTCAACAAAACTCAAAATGGGTAATCAAGCTGCCTGTTCATTCCGAAGTTTGGTCCATTTTATTTCTCGTTTTTAGCTCTGTTTAGTGTTATTTTCTTCATTTTTAAGGGACAATACCCGGAGAATAATTTTCTCCATTGTCCCTCCTTAAGTTAGATCTCTCCTCTAGTGACGTATTCAGCATCTGAAAATCTTCAAGAAGGCGCAAGAATCCTACAATGTTAAAAATGGGTAGAGCACATGTAAATAACTTCAGGCTTTATTTTTTTTCAATCGTTCGTACGGTTTACTTATCTCGTTACCCTATGAGTAGCCATGGTTTTATTGCCCGTTGCAAAATATAACTTTCACTGTCCCAATTTCTCTTCTATCGGCTTTCGCGATTTAGCTTTTAAGATCAAGATGATGTTGCCATCTACCAATGCCCCCTCCCAGCCTGGTCACGACCCCACTCTTAGTAACGTCAAATTGAGGCCGAATATCCCCAACGCTTTTTAGAAATGTGCAAAATAAACACACCCATCATCCGTACCCCTCCAGCCGTCCTCCCAAAATAGTCCCTGGGATAGGGCCATTTAATCGCAAAATTGTATGATTAATAATGATATTTTGGGGGCTTATTTTTTGAGAAACGGCTGAAATCATATTTTGGGCCTCTGCTCTCTCCAAAATGGTCCCGTCGTGACCTGTTTGCACTTTTTACCATCCTGATAGGTTGGGTAAAAAAGGAAAAAATATGGTTAATCCCAAGTTTATCCGTTTTCGTGTTCCCAGGGCATATAGTGCTTTGCGGACACCCCCCAAATCATGTGACTTTGCCCTGTTTGGGGACAGAAATCAGTTTGAAACTCACACTTTTTTTCAAAGATACACACTTTCTTTATAATTTAAAAAATGCCTGATGCCACAAGCTTTAATTTAAGTGGTAGATAAGCTTTCTGTCTTGAAAATTGGGCTCGCCATGGCCAGTTTTGCTTCCCCTACCCCTAAATCACTCAATACGGCTGTATAGTGGTTGGCATAGCAAACCTATTGTGCATTTTATGATAACAGTGGCAAATTTGGTACAGAGATATACCAATATCATTTCAACAAATGTGGATATTGAAGCATCGCAGATCTAGCCCTTGGTGGCCGTGGGAGCTATCATTTTAAAAGTGCTGAGTCATGCTGAGTCAACACTATTTTGTAATGCGTTTTCTCTTGCAATATGGAGGCTAACATGTTTTTCTGCCTTTTTTCTACACGCTTGGATGGGAAACAGGCATAAACAATTGATTTTCTTTCAATACCTTATTGAAAAAAAAAATAATGCCTGCCACGTGATGTCAGGCCTGTCTACACCTGCAAGAATTGTACTGCACTGTAATGTAGAACACAGACGTATATGTTGTCCTACACAAAGTAAGTTGGGAATTCAAGTTCTGACTCGCCAAAAATGACGTCCTGACAATGTTTAAGACCATCCACTATCACAGCAGGAATGGGTCCGGCAAAAACCTTGCTCCACAAATAAAAATCAACTAATTTTAGTCACAAAAAATGCTGAATCAGCTTTTTGTTTAAATGCAATTCTGTTTCAAGCTTCGGTGAAAAAAAAAAACATTTGTAGGTCATTTTTATCACCGTTAACCTTAGTTTCCGTATACAGACATGCTTGTAAAATGCAGCGATGGTGATACTTTGTTATTTATGGGGTGTCGAGGGACAAGCTGGCTAAAAGTTTGAGGGGGTGTGGGGCGGGGTTTGGACTGTCAACAATATCTATGCACATTCCTAATATGTTGCATCTGTTGTCTATTATGTACAAATAAGTGAAAATATGTCGTGGGAACACCATTTGGGGAAAACGTACGGAGCACATTTATAACAGTATATATTTGCTAAAAGAAAAGGCCTGTAAACTTCCACAGACCCCAATGGTGAATGCTCCCACTTCAGAAATTCGGGAAAAATACTCACAACTCTCCAAGGTGTTCGAGACACACATCAAATTAATTATCTTTAAGCATACATCCATTATCTTTGATTTTCTTTTCAATTTTTGGGGAGTCATCTGATGACTTTTGGGAGAAATTTCTATCCGAAGATGATCACCACTGAAAATAATCCTGAAGCCCATCGCCATTAGGAAAAACGATGCCTACACTCCATTGCAAAATAGAGTGCTTTGCCCCAATTTATCCAAATTGAACGGAACTACAAGCTCACAGTCCTGTGCATGGCTTCCACTCATATTTTTTACAAACACTCAACTTAATGACCCACAGCATGCTCAAATACTGAAGATTTTGAGGAAATGCAAATCGTGATTTGGCCGGCGTAGGCAATTTCGGACCGATTTACTGGTCTGCAACCATGCACTGGGATAATTGTTTCGGGGGGGGGGGGCAGAACACGATCCCGCCTACCCCAACGATCCTCCCTCTCCCGGGGCCATGTCCAGAATTCTCTGATTGGTTTGTATAATGTATTTCATTAATTACACGTTTTTAGTGCAGCTTAACTTCGTTAAGTTGGACCTGTCACTGACCAACAGTCAGTGACAGGTCCAACTTAACGAAGTCTTACAGCTACAGCAACTTTTTTTTAAATTGCTTCCACACAACGAAATAAGCAAAACGAATACAACCAATGGATTATGATATTTTAGTTGGTTTGGGAAAAACGGATGACAAAATGTGGCATAGTAGGGACCCCCTGCAAACTGACCTCCCCCAACGGTGGATTAAAGGGGGAGGGCGGGGGTGGGACAACGGGGCCATGCCCCCTTTGTTTTTAGTTACGTCGCTCAAAAAGGCAGCTTTTGCGTACACCGCCCACAAAACTCAACAAAAACAATAAACCTGTACCCACTCCCCTTGTTTTCCATATTAAACACAATTTTAATTATCCAAAAATTTCCGCCCCAAATTTAATAGAAAAACATGGGGAATGTGTTTAGTAGGAAGGGGCGTAATCATACATTTTAAGTTAAATGGAATGGAGTTTGGCCGCCACCATGCATTTAAGGTTTTTTTTTCAGACTTGTGTTTTCTGAAAAAGAGGTGGTTTTCTGGTTAGGAAAATAGCAAGGAAGAACCGGTTTTGTGCAAGCAAAATTCAGGGAATAATCTGTTGATATTAATAACTTGTTGGAAAGTTCCAAGGTCATTCCAAGAAAGTTGCCGCCGTGAATTAGGGTTTAAAACATTGGAGGGGGATGGGATTTTCTATCAGCATCAGCAGGGCCGTTCCTCATTCTTTTCTTTTTATGGGATGCATGAGAACATTGGAGAACGAGGGGCTCTGCGAGATGATGAATCTTTTTGAAAACATTGTGTTTGCAACCAGCTAGGGAAAATTTCCGTTTATTTAAGACTTACAAGCACTGGTATGAATACCTGTGTAATTATATGAATAAACTGCCTAGAGCGTATTTGTTAAGGTTTTTTCCTTTTTTGGAAATTCAATACGCATATAGGGAGTAAAATCAGTTCCACTGCTGGGTTGCGGTGATGGGTGGGTTATAACTTGTCAACACATACCTCGCCAGCGGGCCCATTAGATTGGTGATAACCGGAGAGCGGGAGTTTCACAAAAACTCATCCGGTGTTTAGGCGACGCAGGGACTGGTTTGTGTACATGTGGTTTTTAGCACATATACACGCAATTCCGGGCATGTGCTTGAAAAACTAAACAACGTGACATTGAAGCAGGATAGCCTATTGATCACATTGGATATTGTGCCCATGTATACGAATTGCCCACAAGATGAGGCAATGGAATCAGTTTGCGATGCACTTGAAGTTGCCGATAATAGTCTGTACGCAATACCCAAACCTACAAGAGAACACGCTCGCTGTCTTCTGGAACTTATCATGCATCGAAACATATTTGAATTCAATGGAAAGTTCTTCAGACAGAACATTGTCGTGGCTATGGGAAGCGAATGCAGTCCAGAAATATGCGATATAACCATGTTCAAATATGAACAAGAAATTATTCTCCCACACAATCCTTCAATTGTGAGTTACATGAGATACAAGGACGACGTCTTAATAATATTTAACGGTAACGAAGACCAAGCCGGTGACCTCGTCCAAACTCTAAACCAAATTCATCCCCCGCTCAAGTTCACGTCAGAGATTTCAAACAGTCAAGTCACCTTCCTCGACCTCGTCGTCTACAAAGGCGAACGGTTCAAAAAAGAAGGGAAACTGGATACTCGAGTAGCAACCCAAAAAACGGATACCTTTCAGTATCTTGCTCGAGATTCAGCCCACGCTGAGTCAGAGTTTGGCGGTTTGATTAAGAGAAATAATGAGATATGACCGTATTTGCACACACTCAAAAGAATTTGAGGAGAAGGTTGAATTCTTCGAAGACAAACTACAAAAACGCAGATACAACCAAGAAGATTTAGCCCTTCTTCCCCAAAAAGGCGAAACTCGCGTGAACTCTAAAAAGCGTGCCAAAACCGAAAAGAATATCCCGCTGGACCTCCCCCAACGGTGGATTAAAGGGGGGGGGACAACGGGGCCACGCCCCCTTTGTTTTTAGTTACGTCGCTCAAAAAGGCAGCTTTTGCGTACACCGCCCATAAAACTCAACAAAAACAATAAACCTGTACCCACTCCCCTTGTTTTCCATATTAAACACAATTTTTTTTGGGGGGGGGGATCTAGTTGAAGAAAAAATGTGTCCAAAAATTTCCGCCCCAAATTTAATTAAAAAACATGGGGAGGAGGTGCACATTTATTGTTTTTGTTGAGGTTTGTGGGTGATGTATGCAATAGCTGCCTTTTTAGCGACGTTACTAGAAAGAAAGAGGGCGTGGCCCCATTGCCCCCCCCCCCGCCCTCCTCCTTTAATCCGCCGTTGGGGGAGGTCAGTTTGTGGGGCTTCACCCCCACTATGCCACTTTTTGTCATCCGTTTTTTTCCAAACCAACAGAAATGTCATATCTCTAATTCATTGATATCATTTTGCTTATTTTGTTGTGTGGAAGCAATTTCAAAAAGTTTCTATAGCTATATAAGACTTCGTTAAGTTGGACCCGTTTACCATGCATGCCCGGGCTGCACTAAAAAACGTGTAATTAATTAAATACATGTACAAACAAATTCATTTTTCTATGGACAGATTGGACACGATCGGGAATGTAGGGCATTGCCCCAGGGGAGGGAGGATCTTGGGGGAAGGAGGGTTCATGTTCGCCCCCCCCCCCCCGAAAAAGAATTATCCCAGTGCGTATATATAGACCTATTCTTTTAGCAAATGTACATTGTACCGGTATTCCTAATGTGTTATGTAAGTTTTCCCTAAATGGTGTTCCCATGACATATTTACACCCATTTGCACATACTAGACCACAAGTGCGCATGTACTAGGAATTCGATATGCAAAGATATTGTTAATATACCAAACCCCGCCCCTGCCCCCCCCCACCCCCTCCAACCTTTCACCACCTTTTCCTTCGACACCCCACAAATCACCATCACTGCATTTTACAAGCATGTCTGTAAACGGATACTATGGTTAATTTTATGAAAATGACCTAGCAATCTTTTTTTTTCACCTAAGCTTGAAACATATTGCATTTAAAAAATGCTGAATCGGCATTTTTTTGTGACTAAAATCAGTTGATTTTTATTTGTGGAGCAATTAGGTTTTTGCCAGACCCATTCCTGCTGTGATAGTGGATGGTCTTAAACATTGTCAGGACGTAATTTTTGGCGAGTCAGAACTTGAATTCCTAACTAACTTTGTGTAGGACAACATATACGTCTGTATTCTACATTACAGTGCAGTACAATTCTTGCAGGTGTAGCCAGGCCTGACATCATCTGGCAGGCATTATTTAGGGTTTTTTTTCAATGACGTATTGAAAGAAAATCCATTGTTTATGCCTGTTTCGCCCCCAAGCGTGTAGAAAAAAAGGCAGAAAAACATGTTAGCCTCCATATTGCAAGAGAAATCGCATTACAAAATAGTGCTGACTCAGCATGACTCAGCACTTTTAAAATGAGGGCTCCCACGGCTATCAAGGGCCAGATCTGCAATGCTCCAACATCCACATTTGTTGATATGATATTGGTCTATCTCTGTACCAAATTTGCCACTGTTATCATATAATGCACAATAGGTTTGCTATGCCAACCACTATACAGCCGTTTTGAGTGATTCAGTAGACTTGATGGCAAGTCGTTAGACTATAGTGGTTTATGTCCGTCATCAGCGCCAGAATCCGCATACCGGCCATGCCACCGCCGTTCACGCAACGTGAGCGCTACAACCAGTCATGCAAAAGTCATGTACAGTACATGTACGATGTACATGTCAGTGTTGTAGTCGAGACCGGATAGTCCGAGACCGAGACCAAGACCGAGACCTAAAGATTCGAGACCGAGACCGAGACCGAGACCAGCCCCTTCAAGGTGGACCGAGACCGAGACCAATATGGTCCGAGACCGAGACCGAGACCGAGACCGAGACCGCTGATAATAAATAACAATAGTCGAAATAAAAAACAAGACACGTTATTATAGTTGAAAGTTGTAATCTTTCTATTCACAAAGATTACAGACCAAAATTTTGACCAGTGGCAGTGTTGACAAATTGATACATGACACCTTACTTGAGCAAAAAGTAGTTACACTTAAGAAATATGGGCTTTGACATGTTGTCTGCACCCAATCGTGACAAAAGTAAAAAGTTAAAGGTAGATGTTTCATCTGTTATAGGAACTCGGATCCTAAACTCCACAGTCACCCCTTGGTTTCAGCTATGACTTCTAACGGATATTTAAAGATGCAATTTTAATTTTACATTGTGCCTTTTTTTTTCCTAAAATAAATATAGGACTTAACTTCAAACAAGACTTGTGTACTTGATTTTAAAAAAATGGGAGCTAGAAAATGTTGAATTAATTTTAAAATTTCTGTCATAAAATGTGGACTTGTACATGTAGACCCACAAGTTGCGAGGTGGTAGCCAGAATGTGCTAGATATGGATTTTTATTTTTTTTTCTGAACGGGATTTTAATTTTTGAGGAATAATGGGGTACTTCAAAATGAGCAGCCAGAAAATGGGGTCTCATCATACACTCTCATGGCAACAGTGAGTGGTAACTGGTAAGAGTGTATGAGTTCAATGCTGGAGAATCAGTAGGAAAATTTACTTTTTCTTCAAAATACTGCCCCAAATTAAAGAGAACATTGTGTGGGGTCGAAAATATAACTAATTTGAAGCACCTCATTTATTATCAGAATACAAAATGTAAGTGATTACGCCACAGGGGTGGGCTAAACTACACAATCCCCGAAAATGGCAGGCCTTTATTGCATAAATTGTTACAAGTTTATACTTTGCTTTATGTGCCCGACACAACAGACAAATGCCGAACTTGTTCCAAATCGTTCAGTGACTGGTACTGCTGCAGCTTTACATGTACTTTTGGGACTTTCCAACGTGCAGTCGAGTCCAAACCGACCACGATATATAACAAGCTTGATCTACGGGCTAGCAAATGTTTTAACTATCAACGGTACTGAACGAAGTGAACACAAAGTAATCGATCAAGCTGTAAAAGCTACATATTGCCGGTCTCGACACGAGACCAGCCAAAATATCGAGACCAAAGGGGACCGAGACCGAGACCAAGACCGAGACCACAGCTTCCGAGACCGAGACCGAGACCGAGACCAGCAAAAAGTGGTCTCGAGACCGGTCTCGAGACCGAGACCGGTCTCGAGACCTACAACACTGGTACATGTACATACACGGACACCGCGCGGCATGGTCAGTCCGTGTCTAACGACTTGACTAACACGTTTTCAAGCGAATATTCATATATGCAGCCACTGCAATGCATATGCATGTATTTCCATAGCGCGGGCCAATGGTAGCCCATCTGGCTTACGAAGAAACATCCATTATAAATATAGGGGTAATTATTACACGATCATTTGAAGTTTCCATTTGATTTGGCAGTCCTAGTTTTAAAATTACGGTAAAAAAGAGTATAACATTGTAGATATTATTAGTACTTTGCAATTGTCTTTGAATATAAAGGAGTAACATTTAGTGTAATTATGGAACTTGAAACTGTTACGAATAATTGTAAATCCCCTTCAAAAAATGAAGTGCGCACCGACTGTAAACGTAAGCTCCTTTGGGCCCATGTGGTATATCAGGGATTTCCCGTACCCGGTGGGTACCGGGTAGATTCACGAAGGTGTCGTTGCCGTCAAGAAAACTTGTGATTGCCTCAGTTTGTTGGGGTTTCAGAGCACTGGTAATCCCCAGTTTTCGCAACCCATGGTCAATGGAACCTCTATACTTTTCGGTGCCAGCTTCCAACTCCTCCATTTTAACGTTGGGCGATAGGAAATCCGAAGCGATTGAAAATATTTTGTGAAGACGCCGCGATAATCAGGCGTTGTGTGTACATGTACAGTGTACGTGTGTGCGTGTCGTCGCGTCGTGCAAGCCAAAACGCATCGGCTAAGAGATGCCTGTTGAATATTCATATTTTCTTGATTCTTAACCAATCAGACTGCTCCGTCCAATTTTGGTAGCAAGTCTCATTGCCTGTGCACAAACTGACAACGAGTTATTCAAGTCTGTAATGCAGTACACGCATGGGATCGCACACGCATGGGGTCGAAAATGTACGTACCGTCCCCGCTACTAGGACAGCATGCGGTATGTCGTACCCCCGGCACAGAGCTTGGCAGCCGCGCGCGGCGGACGCGATTAAAACCACTCATTACAGACTTGATTTCAAGTCTAGTGATTCAGGGGTAGGGGAAGCAAAAATGGCCATGGCGAGCCCAATTTTCAAGACAGAAAGCTTATCTACCACTTAAATTAAAGCTTGTGGCCTCAGGCAGTTTTTAAATTATAAAGTAAGTGTGTATCTTTGGAATAAGTGTGAGTTTCAAACTGATTTCTGTCCCGAAACAGGGCAAAATCATGACTCTGCAAGGTTTGAAACGGCAGTTAAGACTGATTCATTACTCTTTTATTCCAGTTTAGAGATGTTTTTCTCTCGTTGAAAAGCGTAATAATGTAGGAAATTCTGTCAAACTTATCTGTGTTGTAAATTTACAATTCCCGTCAGTCGCTCAGGCTCCGTTTCGAATCACGAACGGTCGGATTGCATTATGCGACGCTAAAAATTTTGTCCACATGGTCCGAAATGACACAGAAATCACATCTGGTATGGAATGTGCGCAACTCTATGGGAAGTTTTCGGATAGCATTTGCGCACATTGTCTGACTGCGGTCTTGAACAGCTGCAGCCAAATGCTTTATACATAGGTCATAGGCCACTTCCTTCGCAAGATTCTGTGAAGCTCATCAGAGTATTACAGCGTCTTGTTTGCAGGGCGGAGGTACGAGCGAAATACATTCTACGTTTTCCATTTTATTGTTTAAAACAATGTTTTATACACAGTTTTATCAGATAAGCTGACATAATATTTGGAGATCATTAGCAACGCGCACCACCATTTTGAAACGAACAATTAATAGGCCGGGAAAACAGAGCAAACTTCGAGGTGACTATCCAGCTTGAAATTGCATGTTGAATTTTGTTAGAGACATAATAACTACTGGTCAAAAATGTTACTTTTAAGGACATAAAAATGCAAGTTTGTACACAAACCTACGGGAATTTAGGTGCGCGTAACGCACGTTTCGCCCCACGCAACACTGTCCGTAGAGCGTCCATGACGGAACGGGGAAATTTGTGCACACTCTATGGCGCGTATGCACGCGCTGCAGATCTAGTCTTTTTAATTATTCTTACCTATGAAATTTCCCCGTTCCGTCATGGACGCTCTACGCGCAGTTGTGCGTGGGACAAAACGTGCGTTACTCGCACCTATACATTCCCGTTGGTTTGTGCACAAACGTTGATTTTTATGTCCGTAAACGCAACATGTTTGACCAGTAGTAATTATGTCTCCGAAAAAATTCAAAACGCATTATCAAGCTGGATAGTAACATCGAAATTTGCTCCATTTTCCCCTAATATTATATTTTCGTTTCAAAATGGTGGTGTGCGTTGCTTAAAATATCCAAACAAATGTCATGCTATCTGATTAATTGTAAAAAAAAAAAATAGTTCTAATCAATAAAAAGGAAAACGTGGAATTTAAAAACTGCTTTAAATTACCGTTGAAATATTTAAAACTAACATTGTAAAATGTTTCAATGGAGGATTTTAGAGATTTGTGTTACAATATTATTGTCCTGTTTGGGTGAGAACAATGTACATGTACTTGGATTACATTGTATGACTTTTAACGACGATAATATTGCCCCTGAAAACTTGAAGATTCGTTTTGAGAATGAAAGTAAATTACACTCCAATAATGTTTCTTCTGCATTGGCGGATTCGAACATTTTGGGAGGATGGGTTGAGGGGTACGGATGTGTTGGTTGTGCATATTTCGTTACCAGGTTGGGAGGGGGGGGCATTAATTGCAAAATCATGGAGATCTTAAAAGCGAAATCGGGAAAGCTGATAGAAGCGAATTCGGGACGTTAAAATTATCTTTTGCAACGGACAAACAAAACCACGGCTACTCAAATGGAAGAGATGAAGGCTGGAGGACTATGTACTGTGGCGGAACCGGGGGGCTGGCGGAACCCAGGGACTGATCTTATTTATCCCAGGACTCTAGCCAACTCCTATTATCCCACAAAAATATTTATTAGCCTAACGAACGGGTGAGCGGCTACCCATACGCAAGGGGGAGAATTAACGAACGGCGGACTAAGCCTAGGGGCAGTTCCTTTGGTGGAAATATACCACCGTTTTGTGGTTGAGTAATTAATTGAATGGAATTAGAGCAATACAAGTAGCGACAGTAGCCCTCAAGGTGAATCAGGTAACCCTCACGGCAGACCTAGGTAACCCTCAGCGAACCTGGTACCCTCGCAGTGATCCTGGTAACCCTCACGATGAACCTGAGTAACCCTCTCAGCGATCCTGGTAGCCCTCACAATGATACTGAGTTACCCTCACAGAGACAAGTGATTCCAAAGACGATTATAGATATGATTTATTCAAGAATCTCAATTATCAATGGATTTGTTCAATAATCACTACAATAATTTACAATAATATACAATAGACGAGCTGATAAATATTATGAACGTAAATATCTCACACAATAGGCAATAACCCCCACTCGTTACATCCAGGGTCAACTGCACCCTTTTGAAGTAACTTAGTCTAACGTAATCCTCACGTGGTCAACTGCACCACTTAATAAATAACAGAAAGATTAGCTTTAGGCGGTCAACTGCACCGTGTGTAGTAACTTATACAATTATAATGAAGTAGCACAGTTCTAATAACCCTCACACAGATTGAACTGTCTCTATAACTCTTGCACAATAAAGGTAACCGTTAACCCGACTCAGCGTCAAAGCAGGTTGAACTGTGTAATTCCAATAACCCTCACCCAGGAAAGGTAACCCTCAACACGATTACACAATTCAACGATTACGGCAATGATCGACTCACTCATAAAACCCCACCGAATGGTGTCCAAACCGCGACAAGCAATCTATTACCGAATCAAAGTCCCACTAGCCACTCAAACCAAATTCCACAACTCCTAGCCCCTTCTGTTCTAGCACTAATTAGTCAAGACAACATAGTCAGTCTTAATTTCCCGACTAAATCTTTGTCACCAATTATCTTAGATTATAGACCGTAATTTGAGTCAAAAACAAAACCTGTGAGACTCCACCAACTCACCGGTCGCACCGTGTATGTCGATCGGACGTTGTCCCTATAAAATCTAAATAACCCTCAGGATTTGGCATGAGTTCTCGCTGAAATGATACGCAATGAGGTATCGGGTTTACATCACCGTCGCCATCTTGAAACCAACTGGCTAGGCGATGTCGAGCACCACTTTATAAGCGCCCTGATTTGCGCGATGCGCGCTGGTGATTGGCTTACGCGCGTTCATGCATTATTGATGCTCAAGTCACGCCATATATTTCATTGCGGATTTATCTACGCGCACCATAAATATTAATGACCTATGCGCGCATACATAATTCATAGATTAGACTAGTCTGTAGGTACCCTGTTTCGCCACACAGCCCCCAGCTAAGCTTGGTCCGTTCTGAACCAAACAGCTGAATTAAAATTATAAGAAACATGGTCCTTAAAATTCCATGTGTGAGGTTTACCCACACGACAAGTGCCGTGTGAGACCGACCTCCACAATGAAGCGTCCATAACATACAAGCTATTACCACCGCTTGAGGTTTACCTGACCTCATGTGATTTATACAATTAGAAAAGATAGAAAAATTTCTAAAACATAGACAAAGCGAAATCTTTTAAGCAAGAAATATATAACACTTTGGAAGACACGGTGAGTTTACATGTTGAATCATGCATAATTAAGCAAAATCACACAAATACTACACACATTTCAGAGTCATTATTTTTCATTAAAGTTCTGGCACTCCCGTTGTCCTATTTTGGTACTTCGTAGATGTTGGCGTCGACCACCTTTAGGTATTTGTGATAGGACACCTCCTCATGCACCAGTTTTCCATCTAGGTAGGTGTTGCGGAATATGCGTTCCTATGGTTGCGGCCTGTGCCCCCACTTCCCGGTGATCAGGTTTCTGTCGATAGCAACCGGCATCTTGATGCCTCTTTGGCGTCCCTCCATTTCGACCTTCCTGAATTCGGGATGGCCAACCATACTCTTCGGGTGACAGATCCGGACGTGTCAGGTCAAGTTGTCCATGCGCTTGTCCCGGTATTCACAGTGCTCGCAGCAAAGAGATACAGGGGGCCGTGCACCAGCTTGCAATGCCTCATGAGACCTTGCTTCGTGTTAAACGTGCGCTGACACAAGAAGCAATGCACAGTCATCCTTATCCTGCCAAAAAAAGACAAAATGTTTAGTTAGTATCGCTCTCTGCTTGAGGTGACTAACCTATCTATACCTAGCTGGAAGTCGATGTTCCCTACGGAGGTACCTTGGGTTCTCCCAGGACTAATTGCAATCTCCCCTTCCCCATTACATATTTGGTCCGACAGTTAGAACCTCAAGAGGTTCTTCACTAAGTTCTGGCTCGGCACTCAGCTGTGTCTCCTGACTGAGCGTAGCCTCTGGAACCTCGGACACAGGATCCTCAACAATCTCAGACTCATACTTCAACGGTTTTAGGTTTCTCACCATTGTATGGCTTGAGCCTATCCCCGTGAACTACAAAAGCCTTACCGCCAGGCTTTATCTGAATACGGTAGGTAACATCGTATAGTCTCTTAACCACCAAATATGGTCCTACCCATCGCAATTCGAGTTTCTGAGTCCTCCCCTTCTTCTTGGCTTTGTTGTACTGCTAGGCAAACTGGCCTTGCTGCAGGCCTTTGCCATGGACCCGGCGATCGTAGTTTCGCTTCTGGTTCCTTGCACTCTGCCTCAGACACTCTCTGGCCCTGCCATGTGCCTCTTGCAGATTCCGCCGCAACCTCTGAGCGAAATCCGTCGCCGTTGTGTCCTCTAATGTAGGACCTTCTAAAAACAAATCTACTGGAAGCCTCGTCTCTCTCCCAAGCATCATCATGTTTGGAGACTTGCCTGTTGACTCTTGGGGAGTGCATCGGTAAGCAAACTTGCATACGGGAGGCACTCATCCCAGTCACGCTGTCTCCTCCTCAGTTCAATCATAACCGCAACCATGTTGACCAATGTCTTGTTGAAACGTTCAACCATCCTATCGGACTTAGGGTTGTACGCTGTGGTCCTCGTTTTTGGAAATCCCCAGGACCTTGCACATTTCCCCAAAAATGGCCGAATAAAAGTTTGTTCCTTGATCGGAATGCAATTCCAAGGGAATGCCAAACCGACAGACAAACTGACTGACAAACTTGTTCGCCACCGTCTCTGCCTTAGCATCAGGCAGAGCGTACGCCTCCATCCATTTGGAGCAGTATTCACCGACTACCATAACCCAGACGTTGCCACTGTCGCTCCGGGGCAGTAGCCCCAGCAAGTCCACGGCCACTCTCTCCATGTGCTCGCCCACCAAATACTGTTGGAGCGGGGAAACTTTTCTTTTCACATGAGATTTTCTCCTCCCACACAGCTCACAACGTCTGATGAATGACCTCACATCTGCTGTCATTCCCGGCCAATAGTATCGAAGCTTGACTTTGGCCAAAGTCTTCTTGACACCTAGGTGGCCGCTAGTCCGACCGCCATGTAACTCCTGAAGTACAACCTTTCTAAATTTCTCAGGTAGTACTAGTCGCCACCTAAACAACTTCCCGTCGTGGGACTCCCAGGTCCTTTAAAGGACACCGTCCCGCACCTCCCACTGGGACCAGAGTGTCTTGTGCGCCGAGGACGCGGCCGATACAGTCTCCCAACTGGTACGACTGCCCGACTCCTCTTTTGCCCGTACTATCCACGAAACACTAGCATCACCAAGTTGTTCTTCTCTGACTGCATTACTAGGCAAGTGTGGTTGGGCAAAGATGTCCCTCACACTCGCCTCAGGAATCGGCAAGTCAGAGTCAACCTCATGGTAACCCTCACTGATCTTGGTCACTTTGGCATCATTTGATGCCCCGACGGTCGCTGTCGCTTCATCAGCGTCAGCACGACTGCACTGCTTGCAGGTCTTCCAGGACAACCCAACAGTATTTCCATGCTTACGCCCAGGCCTGTGTTGAATTGTCACATCATACTCACTGATCACTTCAAGCAAGGGCGGATCCGGGGGGGGGGCAAAGGGGGCCATGCCCCCCCCCAAGAAAAAAACATTTATTTTTAGTGTGGTCAGAAATTGCGTCAGATCGCACCACAGAGCATCTAGAATCCAATTTTTTTTCGGTGCCCTTAAGCGGGACCCGAACCCCACGCCGTAATTTTTTGGATCCACTTTTTGGGGGAACCCAAAAATTGTTTGGCCCCTAAAAAATTGTGTTCTGGATCCGCCCTTGACTTCGAGCCACCTCGCAAGCTGACCCTCGGGGTCCTTAAAGTTAAGCAACCACCGGATAACAGCGTGATCGGTTCGAAGTAAAACCTTCTGACCATACAAGTACTGTCTAAACCTCTTGAGGTAGACAACTACCGCCAACAGTTCCCGACGAGTAACACAATAGTTCCTCTCTGCCTTGCTGAGTTTACGACTCGCAAAGGCGAGGACCTTCTCCTGCCCTTCATGGACCTGAGACAAAACTGCCCCTATTCCATCTCCATCGGCAAATCCCCTGATAAACTTCCGATAATAGGAAACGAGGCCTAAAAAGTTTCGATCTTCCTTGACACACTTAGGTGTTTGCCATTCAGCCACGGCCCGAACCTCTTCAGGATCGGTAGCCACACCTTCCGCTGACACAACATGTCCCAAATAGCCCACCGATCTCTGAAACAAAAAAAAACTTACTAGGCTTCAGCTTCAACCAAGCTTGCCTCAACTTGGAAAAAACAACTCGCAGACGTTCAATCTCTTCTCTCACAGTCTTGCCAAACACGTTGACATCATCAGGTAAATCAGCAGGATATCCCACTGAAGATCTGCCATCACCTTCTCCATCAATCTTTCAAACGTGGCAGGGGCGTTGCAAAGCCCGAAAGGCATGCAGCGCCACCTGTATAAACCGTTCCACACCACAAAGGTTGACTTCTGGCTGGCGTCCTCATCGAGGGCAACCTGCCAATACCCAGATGCCAAGTCCAGAGTGGAAAACCACTCTGCACCCGCCAACGCATCTATCTCGTCGATACGAGGGACAGGGTAAGCATTTTTAATTGTTACCCTATTCAGACCTCGGTAGTCGACAAAAAATAGTTTAGTCAAGTCCTTATTCCGGACTAAAACGACATTTGCAGCCCAGGGACTATCAGATGGTTCGATAACCCCTCGAACCAACCTGCCTCATTATTTCCTCTGGATTACACAGGGGATGGCGCCGGGGCCTCTCCTTGATTGGCCTCGCATCGTCAGTACTGATGTGGTGCTTGACCACATCAGTCCGCCCTATGTCACCATCACAAGAAGAAAATACATCATGAAATTCGATCAAACAAGCCTTCACCTCCTAATGATGCTCCTCACTGGGGTTGACTTTGCTCCGGTTGTACAAATCGTGCAGGTGAGACGGCAGGTCACCATAGACCTCACACCCACGATTCTCACACGGAACTACTATTGAATCGACTTCAACTGTTGCACAAGTGCCTACAGTTGTTCCAAGCCGAACAACTCGACTCTCCTCAGTCGGATTGAATATCCGCAGAGCGAGAGACTCGGGTTGTGACTGAACCAGCGACCGGGCTAGAATTAGCCCTCGCTGAGCCAACTCGCCCTCACCTTCCACAGGCTCGATGATTGCCGGCTCTCCCAATGCCTCAGCAATACTGCTAACAGTTCCAGGCACAACAGCCTCATGGCCCGCAGAAATCTCCGTGGTTTCAGCCACCATCACCCTGCCAACGAACGGCTCTCCGGCTCCACTTGTGCATTTTACCCGGTCCCCGTTTAACCTCAACTCAAGGCTTTGGAAATCTAAATTACCCCCAGTCGGTAACAAGAAATCCATGCCCAATATGCCGTCATACTTGACATGATTGAAAATAACACGCACTGGGTACGCAGTTTTACCCAACTGTATGTCCACCTAGGCAGCGCCCATTACAGCCAATGGACTCCAATCAACTTGTTGAAATGCTGGACACTTCTGCTTCCAGCACAGGCCTTTGTTCCTTGGCAATTCTATGGTAGACACGACTACTAATAAGTGTGTCGGTCGACCCCGAATCAACCAGGAACCTACACTTTGCTTCCCTCACAACACGATTAACAAACAGCCCATACCTAGGCCGACTACAACTGCTTGGCCGAGTGCCTACTGGCTCTCTGCCTTCTGGTCCTCGCCTACCGGCGGCTTTGTTTGTCCCCGACTCTTGTCCTCTCTTAATTTCGGGCCCTCGGAAATGCCCAGCCTGCCCGTGGGCCCACCGGTCGGCTGGCTTGCGTTTCCCTGCGCCCATCTCTCATTACGAGGTTTGGTACATTCCCGTCTGAAATGACCGACCTCACCACACTTGAAACATTTCAGCCCACCAGGCGTTTTCCGTTCAGGCTTTGGTGACTGCCTCTGAGGAAAACTCGCCTTGTTGCCTACACTTGGCTAAATCTGGGTTGCGCTCGGTCTGTGACTATAGTAAATCCACTCACAGCGCATATCGCATACGTCCTTACAGTACATAACGCGCGCCCTCATGCGTCGAATTCGGACCATCACGTTAAAAACGTACATGTACATGTTATTTTCAAGTGATGCAGCAACCCAGACTTGGTCAATCTGCCAGGCGTACGCGCTGGTTTGTTCCACGTTTGTACACAGTCTATGGAAATTAACTTTCGCTGTGATTGGCTTCTACCGATTTTGGTAGAAGCCAATCATATCACAGTATTTCAGGTAATGAGCGTTTTTATTCTTAAGACCGCGCTCAGGTTGTTTTGATATTATTCCTAACTACGCAATTAGCCTTATCTGCGTGTATTCGCGCAGGAAAAGTTTCGCAGAGAGCGCACACGCATCCAATGGTAAGGAGTAGAAACAGATACACGCACGCGTACGTTGAATGCTTTGAAACGGAGCTGGGTACGCACAACACGAAGTGGTATCAATGAATCTCAACATCTTTTACAGGTTAACCCAAATAAAAATTCCCTTTTGTATTGAAAAAACATTTTAATGTCATGTTCTTTATCAATTCCATCCAAGAGCTGCTGATCTTAGCATTATCATCCAAAAATATTTTGTTTGAAATCTACAAATTAAGATTACGTTTTTAAAACTTTTGCAGATTGTTATCCAGCTTTCCATACCTACTAAAAATTATGAACCAGTCTAAAAAGTTGATAACTTTGATTGGTCAAGCGATGTTGCTGCATATGCATAGAGACGGTGTTGCATATGAATCGATGAATACAGGCGCGTGCACGCGAGGGGGGGGGGTGCTGATGGCAGATTGATCAAGTCGGAATTGCTAACTTTTGTACAACATGTATGCACATGCTCTGCAATACATGCACACACATATACGTGTAATACGCGTATTGTACAATGTACATACAGTGTAGTGCATTGTTTTACGGCACTAAAGTGGAAGGTGCGCTGGAGTGTACCTTGTTGGGCATCTGGAAAGACGTAAACTAAGTGATTTTTGCTGCTTTTTTTAAGATACCAACTAAAAGCAATCACCCAAAAATTCGGTCGCTTGCTCCTCACTCCACTGATTCACCTGCTTACACACCACAAAGTGGCGGTAATAATCGTTCCACAGAACCTTACCATTATACCGGTCGGGGGTAATTGTAGGCCTGCGAGGCCTACCACCGTGAGGTTTACCGCCCACCTCATCACCCACTAACCGTGACTTCCTTTTAAGTTGCCATGGGCCTTTTCCAGGTGAGTCGACCTCATCGACAACCTTGTTGGATATCCCCACAAGCGGGGCTAGTTGCAAAACTCAGCAACTCACTGTGTAAGGCGAGCCATCAGATAACAGACCGTTCGGGTACCGGGTCCGGTATGCTAATTTCTTTCACCCCAATCGGTACGAAGCCAGAAGCCACCTGGTCACTGAAGCGTGACCACGACAAGCAATCTATTATCGAATCACAGTCCCACTAGCCTCTCAAACCAAATTCCACAACTCCTAGCCCCTTCTGTTCTAGCACTAATTAATCAAGACAACATAGTCAGTCTTAATTTCCCGACTAAATCTTTGTCACCAATTATCTTAGATGATAGACCGTAATTTGAGTCAATAACAAAACCTGTGAGACTCCACCAACTCACCGGTCGCACCGTGTATGTCGACAGGACGTTGTCCCTAAATCTGAATAACCCTCAGGATTTAGCACGAGTTCTCGCTGAAATGATACGCAATGAGGTCTCGGTTTATATCACCGTCGCCATCTTGAAACCAACTGGCTAGGCGATGTCGAGCCCCACTTTATAAGTGCCCTGATTTGCGCGATCCGCGCTGGTGATTGGCTTACGCGCGTTCATGCATCATTGATACTCCAGTCACGCCATATATTTTCATTGCGGATTGGTCTACGCGCACCATAAATATTAATGACCTATGCGCGCATACATAATTCATAGATTAGACTAGTCGGTAGGTACCCTGATTCGCCACAGTACTCTGTTTAATTCTGAAGCAAATAACACTTAAACAACTGGATGCAAGGTTTTTTTTAGCAACGCGCACTAGCTTTTTAAAACGGAAAGTAAATACGAAGAATAAAATGGACAAAACTTCGAAATGAACATGCAGCTTGGTAACCCATTTTGAATATTGTTGGGGAAATAAATACTACAGGTCACAAATATTACTTTTACGGACATAAAATATCACTCTGCATTCAAACCTACGGAAATAAAGGTGCACGTAACGCAGCTTTTGTCCCACGCGCTGAAAAATGGCGCCGCCCATGGCAGAACGCGCGTCTGTACGTACTGCCGATCTAGATTTTTATGCTATATCTATGACTGCACCGCAGCTGCACGCGCGAGGGGCCACTGCGTCAAGTGCAAATCTTACAAAGACATTTAATCATGGATTTCTCCCAACTCAGGACAGAATTAATCCTTCTGTAGGTTCAGAGTTTGATTCAACCATTTGAACGTCAATTATGGAGTTCAGGTGCTTTTAGAAATGTTTTATGGGCCTCATGAATGAGCAGGAATAATGATAAGCAAGTTCGATTGAGGATGTATTGCCTCCACACTAACAGCAACATACAAACATCTTTGGTAACAATGGGCAAATTGTCCTTACAAAACTTCGGTATCACGTGAACTTGCTGTATTTAAGTGTAATGGGACAACTGCTAAAAATGACACAGTTTATACATTGCATCTTTACTGTGCAGGTTTGCATTAGGATAACTTTAGCGCTTCTGAGTCCCATTATAATTATGCCACTCAGCGTTCTTCAGCCTCATGGCTTGTGGTTATTCTGTGTTCCATTTATACTACTGCCAGAACAACACAACAAAGAACAATAGCTTACATGCTGTAAGTGAGCCTTCAGGTTCAGTTCAGGTTTCGGTACGGGTTCGGTTCGAGTTTAGTTCAGAAATGTTATCCAAAGTGACCCTGCTTCACGAGCGTGCTACCGGTACCTGAAGACAAAAATATTGAGTTAACATGCTTTGGATTGGTATTATTTTCCAGATGCCGTGATTTATTCACAAAATGGAAACGCGTTTGTGGCTGGTTGGGGAACCACAGACCCCTATGATTTAGACAATTGTAGAGACGCTCCCCGACGAACTTCACCCCTACTTAAGCAACTTGCTGTTACTGTTCGCACGGATGATGAATGCAGGAATAGCTTCAAAGATCACTTCGAGTGTAGCATTGTAACTGCATACAAGCCCGACATAGCATTTTGTGCAGGCGATCCAGAAGGGAACCAGGACGCATGTAAGGGAGACGCAGGAGGACCAGTCATGAGGCAGATGACCGCTGCAGACGGCAACAAACGATGGGTCCAGATAGGCATTGTCAGCTGGGGAGAAGGCTGTGCTCAAGAGGGTCGATATGGAATTTACACCAGACTCTCAGCTTACAAAGACTGGATCCAAGATCACATTGGCTCTGCAGCCTATGCCATACATAACTGAATCCCATCACATTCTTGCGTTTAATATATAATTACAGGTGAACTGTTATGTTGTGAGTTTTCTTTGATACTTGTACACCCGGGGGAAGGGGAGGGGGGGGGGAGCCATGAGTGAGGATACCATTTTTTTCGAGAGGGCCTATTACAACACACAGCCGCGCTTTGTCAAATCATTGCATTCAACAATTATTGACTGCTGTGATGTGGGATATGGCGTTTTTAATACCCAAGGGGTAAATAACACCCGACGCGAAAATCGATGGTGCTATCCGCCCGACGGGGTTAATTACGACCTAAACCGCATCACTGCAGTCAACAATTTTCATTAACCCTAACCATCCCAACTCCAACTCTATCAAAATCCATCCCCCCATGTTGGTTAATTTTGGGGTACTTGGTCCAGAGGGCCAGGCGTGACTAAATACTGATTGAGTATGATGGACTTGCGCCTAATGGCGATTGATTTTTCCCTGAGGTTAATTTTCCCCAAAAAATCTTGGTGACTGTAAAATTTTAATGTAAAGAATTAATCGATATGAGGAATAGAAGATGTATCAAAACAATGAAATGAAAGAGCTATCGAAATTTGTTTTTCACTGTCGATCTTTTCTACTTGTTTAAACGTTTGAGCAAGGGGCATCTTTACGTTGACGATTTCTTGACGTCCAAGACTTTGGGGCATGTATGTTTGGCGATGGTTGTTCCATCGGGAACACTTCTCTTGGGTAATTTCTCAATTTCATTTCTAGGGCCACTTCCTTTAAACGATCATAACTCTACTCCTGAAGGTTCATTCATGCGTATGTCTGTCTGAACACTCATTAAAAGGGCCCATGCAAAAAGGTAATTTTCTCAAAGCAAACCTTGGAAATGTAGTCTAGACGGAAGATAGGGTTCCCATGCACCCCCTGGATATATATTTTTAACCTACTTTTTTGTAATCCTTAGGGTGTCTAGATAACTATTTTTGATGTTCCCAAGATCAAATATTGTCCCATGGGGTTCATTTGGCGGCCATCTTGGCGGCCATCTTGGATTTTGACAACATCGGTTTTGACATAACTTTTGAGCCAGGCATCAATGAAAGACAAATGAACAAGTTTTGGGGGTAATTTGGGTGTGAGAAATCGATTGAAAGCTTTATTTTTATAATTTGGCAGTCATATTGGCGGCCATCTTGGATTTTGACCAAAATTGGCTATTTGACGTAACTTGAACTAGGCATCATGGGCAGGCAAATGAACATGTATTGGGGGGTAATTTGGGCGTGAGGAGTCGATTGAAAGCATTATTTTCATAACTTGGCGGCCATTTTGGCGGCCATCTTTGATTCCGACGAAAATCAGTTATTTGACGTCACTTTTGAAATAGGCATCACAGGAAGACAAGTGAACACGTTTTTCGGGGTAATTTGGGCATGGCAAAATATGTATTTTTCTAATGATTTAAACAAGTTAAAAAACCTTAAAATCTTTAATTTGCTCTCATAATCTTGCAAAACACTAATCTACATGTATTCCAAAGCATAATATTCCAGGGGTTAAAGGATTAGGATGCGCTGGGTGGAATGGAGAATAGAGCTGTTTCATTTCCATTGTATAGCACTGCAGCGTCTCACCATTAGCCTCTCTTAACCAAATCCTACTGTCTGGCTTCTCGTGCCAACCCTGTTTCTGCGGAATGACAGATAGTGTCAGCGAGTCCATGGCACTATTACAAGGTTGCTCCGGGTAGGTGGAACTCGTTAGAATTGGTTGTCTGTCCACCTAGAAGGACAACTCTGATCACAAACCCTAAAAAGTAAACGGTAAAGGGGACGAACCCGTGTTCGCAGGAACACGGGTATGCAGGCGCGGTTCTAGAACCAATATTTGGGGGGGGGGGGCTAGCACGGTGGATCCAGAATGTTTTAGGGAGGCGTGCTGAAATGTTGACCGGTTATTTCTTCCAGACACTTAAGCCTCCGAAAATCAATAGGGGGGGGGGGGGGGGGGCTCATACCATATTTTCAATGGGGAGCGCCAATAAAATCCTAAAATCATTCACACTATATTAACTAATGCACCTCGTCACGGCTATTTCTTCTTTAGGGGGAGACCGTTCGCATGTACATCACAATCCTTCTTTTTGCTAATGCATTTTTTTTTTTACGGAATTTATTTGGGGGGGGGGGTAGACCAAATTTTGGGGGGCTACAGCCCCCCCCCCCCTAGCCACCCCCCCCCCCACCCCCCCCACCCCCCCCCCCCACCCCCGTAGAACCGCGCCTGCGGGTTCGTCCCCTTTACATTTTACCTTTCAGGGTTTGTGATCAACCCCAGCTAGTAGGTCGAACTCGTAGGCCTGGGTAGGCATTATGCCTAGGGGAAGGAAAACTCTGATCACAAACCCAGGATGGTGGAGCTCGTTAGTCGTGGTTGACAGTCTACGTCACTTTTCAGCCGCTGCCTTGCGCATAACCTAAGGAATGGTAAAGGCTAAGGGAGAAGAACGCTGACTGGTACAAGCCCAACTGGGAAGAAAAAGAACCAGTCACAAAAGCCAGGCGAAAAAACTCTCCTTGCCCGCAAAAAGGGTCCAAGTCCCAGCACACAAGTGGCTTTCCCCTGGCTGCTGGGCAAGATGACATCCATCCACGAGGGCATGCACAGCAGAATGAATGTACTTTAATGGTGCAACATCAGCCTTCCCAGTGAGGAGTGGAATAAAACGGGTGCGTGTTGGATCACATTTTCTTTGGTATGTTTCTCTCAATGCTCATAAAGTACGTTTTCGGAGACTGCACCAAGGATGTCTATCTTTACCTGGATACTGGATACTCAAGCTGATAGCAAACTTTTTAACACTGCTCGCCTTCACTCTAAAACATTGCGAGGTCCTCATCCGCGAACTGCTGTTTGCTGATGATGCAGCGTTGGCGTGCCACAATGAAGCCCAGTTCCAGCGGCTCGTTAATTGCCATCCTCCGATGCCTCAGACGCATCTTCTGCATGAGCTGGCAGGATCGAGTGACCCACACGGAGATTTTAGAGCGTGCTGGTATCCCGATCTCGTTTGCTGTCCTCGGCATAAGACGTCTTAGATGGCATGGGCCATGTCAAGAGGGTGGACTCGGGTCGGCTCCTGAAAGGATCTCCTTTATGGAGAACTTGTTGAAGATACAAGACCTGTAGGGCGACCGTATCTCCGCTATAAGGATATTTGCAAGAGGGACTTAAAGTCTTCTTGAGTGGACCTTGACAGCTGGGAACGCACTGCAGACGACAGGAAGGCGGGCTGAAAATGCTAGAAATGACTTCCTGACTGACAAGGGAGCCAGACGAAGGAAGCGGGCAGGTTCATCTCAGGTGCCCTCATCCTTGACCTGCACTCGATGTGGTAGGGACTGCCACTGAAGAGTGGGTCTTAACAGTCACACTAGAAAGTGCGAAAGACATTGATCGATATACTGACGTTATAGCTAAGACTTTTGGTGCGCTACACCATCGTCAGCCATGACATATTGATGCCATGGTAGTAGTAAAATTCCAGTGGAAAATTGGAATAAACTAAAATGTTAGTAATTGTAATGGGCAAAAATATATGTATGAGTACACAAAGAAATTAGTGAAGAGGAAATTGTTCAAACACAACTGCATCTTGAGCGACACGACGAGCTAGAGAAGTGGTAATCATGACATTTCATCGCCAAACTGAACGTCTAGTCGTCATCTTCAAGAACCTCATCATGATCAATCTCTTGATGCTCTTCCATTATTGTTCTCCGCTTCCTCAACAGTTTTCTGCAGTACGTCAAGGAGTGAAGGATGGGCTGCATCACCATCATACTGGCATGATTATCGACCACCGCACTATAACATAAACTATTATCACCATTTCCAGCTAACCTTAATTTGTCTTCCCATTACGTGAAACTCCCTTTAGCCAAAAACTCTAGATTCATCTCACCAGTTTCACTACTGTTACTCCTACCCGCTGTAGGGTCCCTAGGGTCAGTGACCATGAGTGCCCTATCAATCACAGCATATGCATCGGCCATCTGAAATGAAAAGCATGAACCATGGAGGTAGAACAAGAAAAAGTCCGACTGTTTTATCACTTCCTTTCTCGAGATATGTTGGGTGGATTTTTATGATTCAAAGTTGCTTGCATAATAACTTTTAACACTATTTCCTTTACTTTACAGTATAAACAACAACCTAGTATTATATCTGTGTAGATATTTTTGGTCAGTAAACTCACAGGCAGTGGTGCCATAAACCACATGTCCGGGCCTCTTAACCCTAACTCCCTAGGGGGTGTGCAAAATCGTATTAAAATTGGAGGACTCAGGATTGTTAGGGCTACCATTTGGTCAGATGGAAGGTCTTAATTGAAAACTGCTCCGTCCCAAACCGGTGAGTACAGACCCGAGTTTGTCATAGGAAAACTTGGGTCTGGTTCTAATGGGTATTTCACGTAATGCTATGGTGCCTAGTTCAAAAGTTATGTCAAATAACCGATTTTCGTCGAAATCTAAGATGGCCGCTAAGATGGCCGCCAAATTATTAAAATAATGCATTCAATCGATTTCTTACACCCAAGTTACCCCATGTCTTCCTATGATGCCTGGCTCAAAAGTTATGTCAATGAACTGATTTTTGTCGAAATCCAAAATGGCGGCCAAGATGGCCGCCAAATGAATCCCATGGGACAATATTTGATCTTGGGAACATCAAAATTCGTTATCTGGACACCCTAATTAGGATTACAAAAAAAGTAGGTTAAGTTAAAAGATATATCCATGGGGTGCATGGGAACCTTATCTTCCGATTGTGTCACATATAACCTTATTTTCAAGTTATATTTTTCCACTTTTAAAGGATTTTTGGTGCCTTTTCCGTTTTTATACTAATGCAAAGTTCCATATTTCATGAGCAAAACTGTAATGTCATTCCGGGCAGATTAATGTTACATACACGGCTATATAATCGCAGAACAAAAAGTTCCTAGAAGTTTAGATATTTTGCTCTACATCAAATATTTTTTTCTTTGGTGATTCGTTGTTGTGTTGGTACGTGGCAGTAAGCCAGTGAGCAACCCTTTTTCAAAAATGTTTTCAAATAGCACATTTTGGGTTCACAATAAAATCCCTAAACTGAACAGCGTCTTCCTGAAATGACTTCAGCAACAGCGCGTTCAGTATAGTCCAGAAAAGCATGAAGACTTTGAAATGAACTTTGCAATAAGATTAACCCCAACAGGATGTTAAATATTTAGTTTTCATACATTTAAGAGAAGTAGAAAGTTGCACAAAAATGTGTTCCTCAGAATAATTCATTGCATGTACCCTTTAATTAAGAAAGAGAGGTGTGCATCTACGGAATGAAAACATCAGATATGATTTAAGCCGAGATAATTCAGAATTTAACATGCAGGAAGTCTAAAAATATGCTTATCAAAACGTGGAACATGTTTGCCCATTATAAATAATGAAAATGAATGCCCGATCAACCCCTTACTGCTGGTTCAGACGAAATTGAATGATCAATACGATACTTTGAAGTTGAGTACAGCGAAAAGACAATAGAATGCTTGAACAGTGAAATCGAATGATTATTTTTCATTGGTAAAATTGTTTGGGAAAACCCATATTTCAACACAATAATTATAATCCAAAGTTTAAATTCCTAATGCTCTATTTGCAAAAAAAAATGTTAAAGGGAAAATACGACATTTGCAAACATCAAACAATAATACCAATTTATTTTGAAATACCTTGCTGGACTGTTCATGAATGACAGTCTACTAAAGCATCCTGTAAAATCATGGCACCTGGTGTACTGTCATTTTCAAGAAAAGTGGTATTTTCGTATCAACTTCTAACACTGGTCTGGCGACCAGTGTTGGAAGCAAACTGGCTTTTTTTTTTAAATACTGGCCCCAATTGACCATATTTAGTTGGTCTGCAAATTTTGTTTGCAATCGACTACAGGAAAATGATTGTTTTTCTTGGTTTTTTATAGCATCTACGAGCCTAAAACGTCAAAAAAGTCAGTGTAACAATATTTGCTATATATTACCAACCCCCCCCCCAAAGAAATCCATCCGATTCTGAAAATTACAGGAAAAGCAAATGATGTATATTCCCTTTAAGCAACTTAAAATATGGACATGTCGTATTTAGGTTCTAAATACACGTCGTTGTTTATGGAAAAATTGAGGCCAGATTTGTTTTCCTTACAAGTGTAAACAGTAACTACATGTATAGGTTTTCCCGGCCAATTTCCTGAATTGTTCATTTACTTCTGAAAATTGGTCATTAATTTTCTTTTGAATTTGAGAGTTGCTCTGAATACGCGTTAATTTTTGCTACCAGAGCATTCGATTCCATTTCAGTGCAATAAATGAAGTAATTGAGCAACACCTTTCGTATATGTTCATTCAGATTCGTTTACAAGACTTCTTTTTCGCTTTTAGAGGTCGATTTCAAACATGGACTATTCTATTTCACTTTAGTTTAATGATCTGTAATGAATCTGCTTTTTGAATGAGAAAAACGTACTTTTTATTGCACATTCACGAAATTGTATTCATGAACTCTGCGCGAAAAGGTATGCTTGCGAAAATGAATGCACAGATAACGTAATTGGCCTTCTGTTTCTCAAAACCGACTGCACAGACAATCATGAAAACGGGTCAAATTCAGAGGAAAATGAATGATCGATTTTCAGAAATAAATGAACAATTCAGGAAATTGGCAGGGAAAACCTATATTATACAAACAAAAATTGTCATGAAAACCAAAAAGGTTAATATCAAAGGCCTCCCCCCCCCTCAAAAAAAAACTTAATAAATAAAATGTAAATACCAGAGTGTGCTTTGATGAAGAAATAATGCCGAGACGTTTTGTTTCGTTTACTTTATGTGTTATTTGTCTTCTTTTTCGTATAAGACTGTTATTCAATTAATATGAAATTGCATTCTTGTAACGCTATTTGTTTTCATATGATATATAAGTATGATAATTCACAAAATATATTTTATGATGATATCAAATCTTAATAATCACCATTGTTAGGGCTATTAAGGTCGTTGCCAATACACGTTGAGTGAAACAGTACGTATGTATTTTAATGAATATTAAGTAACATAATCATACCTATATTTTATTAATTACTTCTAGTGCATGTCACGTAGTACGCTTATATATAATATGTTCTTCATACTTTAAAATTGGGGAGATTTCAGGTTATTATTTTCCAGATCTCACAAAAAATACTTTATCAGTTAGCAAAATTTGATTATAAAAATCGTCATATGAACCGCATATATGACACCATCACCAAAAAAAAACTCATTCTTGAACTTCTTGCATATCAAGTGGGGCGAAACAAACCAAACCAAAAGGTCTCTTAAGAGAGCCTCTCTATTTAGATAAACAACTGTTTTTGTTTTCTCAGATTGCATTATAGTGATTTAAACAAAATCGATGTAAATAAGTTGACATAAATAAAACGTCACCTCATAATCAAAACATTTCCGTTAGTGTATCAAACATTGTGGAATTCTTAGTCCATTGTTATAAATATGTGTACATTTTGAAATGATTTTCTCCAAGTCAACTTCAAAGATCTTTACTTGCACGAACACGTATTTCAATTTGTGCGGTTTTCTTTAAACAAAAACCTTTGGAACGTTAAGGATGTTCAAGTTTAAAGTCAAAATTCCTAAAAGATTGGTGGCCCTACATGTAATTAGCCCATCGTCAAAAGTCTGGCACCCAGCCACACTTGGTGCAAAGTTTTGGGCACGCTCTCATGTGGTGGTCACTCCTACCAGGGCAAGAGGCCCGAGTCTGTTCCACTGCTGCGGGGAGGTTAGTGTGGGTAGCATCACAGAACGGCGGATTCTTGGTGTGCTTGCACATGCAGATGGAGTATACACTCTGAGCTTTCTCTGGAACAATCCACTTGAGAGATTTAAAGCCTGTTCCTTTGTGTGCTCCTGCAAAAACAAAGCAGGGAACATTTAGGCCCACGTGTTCCTGGGAGAAGTGGTGCACCCAACCACGGTGTAATGATTCGACAAAAATACTATAGATTTTCCCGTCCAATTTCGCACTGAGTGCATGCAAAAGTAAAGATAGGTCATTCAATCTCGCACATAGTGCATGAGAAAGTATAAATAGGTCATTCAATTTTGCGGATAGTGCAGCCAAAATGGCCAATTGGCATTCATAATCGCTTTAGGGCAACCAAATTCGCCAATCGGCATACGAATTCGTACATAGTGCAACCAAGTTCGCCCTTGAAACCCCCTCGAGCTAAGTTGGAGCATTCAATTTCGCCATAGGGCATCCAATTATACAATTTGTGCATCCAATTTAGCACATGTAATTTTTTCTATTTGTTTTTTTTATAGCTTTCTCATGTTTATATCTTCTTCCACTTTGTCTATATTAAGTCGCCGAATAAAAATCATATTTATCGGATGGCCCAAAGGCATATAAATTAACAGAGGGACAATTTCCTTACATTTTATCCTGTTAATTCATATGCCTTTTTTATCTTTGTAAAATTTCTTTCATAATGTATATTTTCTTGTGGTCATTTGCACCATCTGTTCAATTATATGCATTGACTAGAGACATAAATCATAGCATGTATACCTTTCTAAAATGTAACCCAATATACACAGTACATTTGGAGGAAAAGGAATGTGTAACATGTTAATTGCGTAATGTCTGCCAATGTTAATTCTCAAGCTGCTGACAATTATATGTGGAAACCAAAAGGTGAAATGCAAAGAATGCATTACCAAAGGAGATGAAAGAAATATACATGTATATACAATTTGCGGCAAGGCGCTGGTGAGGAACTAAATAACTTGCTCAATAAGCAGGCCACTTCTATAATTTACATTTCACCTCCAGGAGACAAAACATATACAACCATCGAAGTCCAGGCATCTGTAAAAAATAATGTAAATTTCCAGTGAAGTTTTATGAATGGTCATTGCAATGCATTGGTGGCACACATATTGCAGGTTGGGAAAAACGCGCAAAGAACATTTGAATATTAGTATTACTGTAACAAGTCATGTGTACAGTGCTAAATTGAGTGCACTTGTTATGAACATGAATACCCTATGGCGAAATTGAATGCTCTATCTTCAGTCACGTGTCCTTCCGTGCTAACTTGAATGCACTATGGCGAATCTGAATGTTGTTTTTACACTTTTGATTGCTCTATGAAGAATCTGAATGCCCATTATGAATTTTTGGCTGCCGTATGGTGATTCTGAATGACTGTTTTTCTTTTTTGATTGCCCTATGGCGATTTTGAATGACTAGTTTGAATTTTTGGTTGCCCTATAGCAAAATTGAATGAACTATTTATACTCTTGCATGCACTAAGTGCGAAATTGGACGGGAAAACCTATAATAACAGCCTTTAATCACATTTAATCTACAAGAAAATGTCTTATAAGCAAAACTAAACGCGCAATTAAAGATGTCAACAGATCTAGTGTTGCAGTTGCTTAGCAATGTTTTGTGGATGTGAGGGAAGTGGCCGGTGGAGGGGTTTACAATTCGTGAACACAGTCAACAATTAGTGGATGTGAGAAGAGGCAGGCGCGGTTCTAGAACCAATATTTTTTTTGGGGGGGGTCTAGCAGGGTGGATGCAGAATTTTTTCAGGGAGGCGTGCTGAAATGTAGACCGGTTATTTTCTCCAGACACTTAGGCCTCCGAAAATCAATAGGTGGTAGGGTGGGGGGGGGGGGGGGGGCTCATGCCATGTTTTCAATGGGGAGTGCCAATAAAATCCTAAAATCATTCACACTATATTAACTACAAATGCACCCTTGTCACAACTATTTCTTTAGGGGAGACCGTTTGCATGTACATCACAATCCTTCTTTTTGCTAATGCAAAATCTTTTTATGGAATTTTTTTAGGGGGGGCTAGACAATTCTTGTACATGTTCATATATTTTTTGATGTGAGCAAGGACGTGAATCGGGGGGGGGGAGGATATATCCCCCCCCACACCCCCCCCCCCCTTACACAGGCATAGAAGTGGGGTACTTCCTTTGTTCTCGTGTACTAAAATTTTGCAATTGTCACACTAATTTCAAAATGCTCTTATTATAACCAGAATTAATTTCCTGGGCTGAAATTCGGACTTAATATCCCTTTTCTTAAACTCTTCTATCTGCGATGGACCAACCTATCTTGGAAATTCATAGTTTTTGAGTAAAATCCGTTTATCTATTTCGTGAAAAACTGGTACCCCCTCAAGTTGGCAAGTCGGTGGGCATTCCTTGTGGGGTACCTAACATTGTTCCGATACCCAGTAAGGCAGTGTTTATACATTCAACCTAGCACACTTTTTTATTTACATTAAGGGCCAATTGAATAATCTCCCCAGAAAAACAATTTTTCTGAGTAACAAAGATATGCCAATTTTAAGATTATGCTGTAACTTTCCGCTATTACATACATTAACTCAGAAAATCGGAAAATATCCAGTATAAAAGCTTTAAATGCACCATTTTGTGGTTAGGTTATGTGGGTTAAGCATGGACCATGGTCCGTGGGTTGAGAGACGTACAATGTAAGCATGCAAGATTGCACATAAAATACAAGATTGTACCATGAAACAGTGCACCCTACACTGCACCCTACTGTCATGTGTTGGGCAACATAACATGGAGAACACGGCCTCATTTTGTTAGAATCATCATAATATTGTGAAATGTAAAATACATGAAGTCCTGTATACATGTGTATCCATGGATTTCTTCTTATCAAGGGTCATGATAGGCTACCCTAGTTAGGTCAATAGACCAATCAAAAAAAATCAACACAATCAAGGGCATAATACATGTACGTATGTAATTACACTAAAAATGGAAATACGAAGTGTTTACATATGACTCTCACAGATCTGACATCAGATACGCAGAGTTTAAACTCTTTTGTACCCAAAGAGTGAGATTAGATAGAGACAACAAGATTTAGATCGACAATCAATTGAATTTTACAAAGAAAAAGTCTGAAAAAACAATCATTCAACAAAACTTGAATTGTTTTTCAAATGACTGAGTTTCACTCTAAATGGTTTTACCCATTATTGCATCAGGCAGATGGAACTACTTTTCACTCAAAATAGTGTGAATGTTCACTCTTTGGGAATAACAGAAGAGGTGATTTTTTGTGGGACTTGCAAAGTAAAAACAAAAAATGGAACATTAATGTAATGAAATGTGAATCGCACCATCACACCACGGTTGCGTCTTACTCAATCCACACGTGCACCACTTCATCTTCTTGCCTGGTTCAAGATCTCGCACATTGGCCGGGCCATACTGTAGAAACCAAAAAGGAAAAAACAAAATAACTCAAGGGAAATTCGAAAACAGAAATTGTTCAAACAAAAACTATCACGCTGTACTTTTACACTGATTATGTGGCTTGTACACGTAATATAAAAAAATAATGTCTTTGTTGCCAAGCTTCATTATATTCAGTTTTGACAAATTTAAATACTGGTACTTTACCCTAAACATGTACATGATATAAATCTTGCTATTTAAATATTACCAATAGGCCTCAAGTGGATAAATGGCAGTCGACTATCTGGTTCTCTGACTTGACAATATTTGACATGCATGCATAAAAAAATCTTTTGTTCTCGGAAACAGATAATCAACGAAATGGTTCTTGGACTTAATTTCCCTTTAGGAAATTATCTAGGCTAAAGCCATAGATCACTAAGAAAAAGTACAAAAATCTGTATAAACATAAAAGGAAAATAAAAAAAAAACAATTGTATTATCTCCAAAGCGTGGGAGTCCCAACATTTCCCCAATTGCGCTTCATGTACCTCTGTAGTCTGGAGGAAGTCCAGTAATTGAGACAAATCCATGGGGCTATTACTACCACCCCAGGTTCCCTTCACTGAATAAACTACAGTATTTTCACCAATTCATCTCAATAGCCCGAGCCCAATGTCTATACTAGGGTCCAAGTTGAATGCAGACATGGTGTTTCAAAATAATCAATACAATCCAACCATTTTGCCAACCAAAACATCGGATTTCACCGTCAAAACAGGTACGCCACCTGAGATACAAGTAGAGGTCGATGACTGAGATCAGGGTACTAAGGTTTACTTATGATGTGGATGAAAAGTGAAATTTACTATGTAGGCCAAGTAAAAAAAAACATGTTTAGCGTCCTGCCTTTTTGAAAAAAAGAAGGAGGCCCTTTTATCCCCTCCAAAATGGTTGCCCGACTGGGCTATTTTTCAAGATGGCCGCCAGCTTTTTTTTTATAAATTGGCCGTCACTTGGACTTGAAATGACATGTACCAGCTTTATATGGGCTAGATGCAACAGACAAAGAGGCCAAGTTGATGTCACTGTTGAATATTTATCTTTTTTTTCAGTAAAAAAATAGCCAAAAAAAAGGAGGCGGCCTCCAAAAAAGAAGCGGGCAGGGACGATAAACATGTTACTTTTTTTATTTGGCCTCAATACCAAGGTCTCCTTTAATAGCCCATGTTGTCGTCGCTGTGATATCATTCAAATTTGAAGATTGTAATTTATCTTTGATATAACTCACGTCATGAATGGTGCACGCGTGTGTATCTATAACACTGTATAAAGGCCTCTATGTTCCCGAGTCAAGGTACTCTACTTGACCTAATGTCGCTCCCCATATATCTTATGTCATGTCATGACAACGCGCGTTCTTGCATGTTGCCTGGCTTCACGTATGCAGGCGACTGTTTCCTGAAAATGGACGTCTGTGGTCAATGTACTCGATGTCTGAAAACACACGGTGGTGAGTAAAATCTCAGAATTTTCCACAAAACTTCTGTCTGATGGTCCCAATGTCATTGTTCCTAACTTTTCAAGAGTTAGGCCTATGGATCAACCAGGGTAACTTATTGGGTGGATTTGTGTTTCAGAAAGTGGATCAATTTGGATTTTCAAAGCCTATAGCCCACACACCATCCGAAAAATGATAGTGTCTTCTGTAGAATTCTAAAAGTTGGCTACCAAGGCTACGGAGACTTCAGAATTAAACGTTAGATTTGACTTTTCATACAGATTAGTAAACCTTAGTACCTCCATCTTAGTCATCGATCTCTACTTTTGTATAGAGTGGTATATCTAGTAATTTTGCGGCCATTTTGAGGGTGGAATCTGATGTTTTTGTTGGCAAATGGTTGGGTTGTTGATTGAAACGCTATCATGGACTGCATTCAACTTTGACCCTACTATCGCCACACCATGTCCGAATGTTAAAAGGCAATACGATACGTTGGGTCCAATTTACCTTTTTCATCATGTGAATGCCCAGTGGGCCGGGACAGATGTCACCACATGGCAGCGCTCCTCCTATGGATTCAAAAGAATGTTTCAAGAACTGATCTTGAGTGCAAGTGGTCCCGCCCCAAACCCTGCAAATCCCCAGAAACCCCAATGAAGAGACTTTCACAGCTGACTCCAAGTACAAGTACAGGTAATTTAGGAGTACAGGGATTCTTTGTGTGTGGAGTGTCATGGCCGAGCTGTCTAGTACACCCGACTCATGTTCTGGTGGCTGAGTCATCAGAATGTGGGTTCGAATCCCGGCCAGGCCAGCTGTGAAGTTTGTGTCCTTGAGCAAGACCCTTTACCCTAAGTTGTTCATCTTCGCCCATGTGTATAAATGGGAACCTGCAAGGGCCAAGATGGCATGGTGTTTGATTAATCCCTTAGCGCTCAGTAGCAGCTTGAGGTTGTATGCTCCCCAGGGAGTTGAGAAAGTTTCAGGAAGGATTAAGTGTGCCCAATGATCAGGGTTTTAAAATGCGCCTATTGTAAGCGCTGTGATTTATTAAAGCGACTTTAAATGTTGATTGTACCACAAACCTGTGCCTGCCAACACAAAACGTTACACACCGTTTCCCCAACCCCCTGATGATGTGGCATTAAACTCTGTTGTAGAGATAGTGGATGAAATTTCTTACAAGTAATTTTAAATTTTTTGATTTTTCAGCTGGAATAAAAAGACTTGTGGAAGAGGAGGATAGGGAGTGGCTATTACAGAGAGTTTTCTTGCTAGGAAGATTTACTGGGATTGGGTGGATCCTTTCCAAAGAACCTGAAGTGGTAAGATTGTGGTCAATAATTAACCTCATTATTTTCACTGGTAGTTTTAAAAGTAAAAGAGTATTTAAACAAAAATTAAATATTGTAATCATGCACAATGACCAAATAGAGTGCATGCACTAAAATAAAGACAATTTTAAAATGTTGTTCGATTTAGGTATAATGCTTCCCTAACTGTGTGAAATCAATGGCAGCATTGTTCAAACTATCACCTTTGCCGCATGTCAGTATATTTTCTTCAGGGTTGGTTTGTGGGTTCTCCACCCAATCAACACCGCATTCTGGACTTAAATTTTCACTAACAGACTTTTATGCAACTTTTTCAATAGGTCAAACAAGTAAAAAGCTATGCTTTTATAACAAGCACACCTGAATTTGAACATGCCCCGGACAAAGTAGAGAATGTAGTAGAACACATGGCTGTTTCTGAAGAGGATGTCAAGGTGATTGAAAGGACTACTGTTGGTCAACGTCATAATGCTTTGTGGTAAGCATTTTATAGTTGTTGTTTCACTTTTCAAACAGATTTTTCATTAGTAAACAAATTAAATGCTACTTTTACTGAGGACAATACAGTTTTGTATTCCTATGTAAAGTAAAATGACTATTTACTTTATAAATCTGGATTGCAAGCACAAGAGATCTGAAGTGCAGTTTTTAAGAGTGATGTCTTTGGGCATGCAAGTAAAAAAAACCAGACATATTTCATTGTTATTTTTATTTCTTGATGTGTAGGTTTGCGTATAAACAAAATCGACTGACATCCAGCAACTTTGGTGCAGTTCTTGGTGCTGTGAGGAGAAACTCCACTCCACCATCCTTGTTAAAGACACTCAGAGGCGAATATGGGTCTGCAGGACGATCTTCAGTGAGTAACTGATACTGTTTTATGTACACACTATTTGTTTTTATTAAGTTGGTATTTCAGCAAAATAAAAGAATACATGTATATACAGTGATGGTTATTATTGACTGGGTTGGTGGCTGGCCGCAGTTAATGAAAATTCACCTTTGGCTTAGTCCATAAACAGCGGCTAGCCCTTCAGCAGCGTAGCCAGGACTTTTTTGGTAAGGGGGCACAGGTGGGGGGTGGGGGGCTAGCTTTCAGTGGGAGGGCCAGCAGGGGAAAATCATGACATTAGCTCTGATTTAAGCCTCCCCCTTTTTTCACAGTTAATTACACTTTTTTGGGAAGAAACACTGTTAGGATTTTTGGCTACGCCGCTGTAGCCCTTAACCCAGTCATCTGACAGTTTAGAACGATTCCTCACACTGTTATTCTATAATTACTTCTGTTGATTACAGGCTATTCAGTGGGGAGTGAATCATGAGGACATAGCTTTGGAGAAGTATTCAGCACTCAGCGGATGTGATGTTCAGCTATGTGTGCTATGACTTTTACGCTCAAAGTCATAGCACACTCCCTGCGGTACGTTATATCCAAGAAGGAGTGTGCCATAACTTTTTATATATACTCAACACATGATCGTTCTAGGCCAATGAAAATACGGTATTCAAGACATAGGTATAGCAAAACACTTTATTGACTACCAGTTCGGACTATACAATGTAAACACACCAAATGCTGTCGTCCGGTCAGATGATAAATTTAAAATATTTTTATCAATAATTGCTTGAATCTCAAGATATTCTAGGGATTATCCAAAACTTGTCTGTCCAAGTGGTCATGCTAACTAAAATTGTATTACGTATGAGTTTTAAAATACTCTCTTAATTGCATTAATTCAAGTTTCCGCCATCTTCAATCGAGCCAAGAACTCGTCCGGCTAAGTCAATACCCCTGGGGCATCCACCCGGTACCCGCTTGCGAAGTGGGGCACTGGTGATTGACACCGGCGCAGACATGAGTATAATGTGATGGCTAATCGAACGCTCTCGTTTAATGTTTATTTACACGTGCAAGCTACTCGAACGTTGCTGAGACTCGCAGCGAAAAGCGATGCGGCACTGTGTCCTGCTGCGCTAGGTCGGTGGTCACTTTGCTGCAGGTTGTATAGGTTCGAGTCCTCACAATTTTGATTCATTGAATCATTGATTCCCCCTGCCCCCCCCCCCCCAAAAAAAAATGTATCTAATCAAATCCTACTGATGGATGAAATAAGTTGACCCTTTTCTTCTGATTCAGAGCCCGGAAGAATTGTTTAAAGGGAAGTTAATTCCGGGAAACATTCGTCACCGATTGACACATGCGAGTTATGGGCAGTGACTGTATGGTCACAGAATTGCGTTCTGGATCATTTGCATGTCAAAATTGTGGGCATAATTAGTTGAGGAAGTCGGATGAATTTACAATGAGCTAGCAGTTTGTCAAATTTTGCCTAAGGGTCCGGGTACAGACTGAAGCACTTCGTTGCCATGCCAGATCCGAAAACATGATCATTTCAAAATATTACGCTCAATAGGATAATAAGCAAATAAATGAAAGAATAAGTGATGATCGTATTGGAAATGGGTTAACATTTATGAGGAGGATTGGACCTAGTAATTCACAGTGAGCGTCACGTGATACACGTCGAAAAATCTCAAAATTCGATTCAGGGAAAAGAGGAGGCAAGTTACCCTGCCAGGGTCCACGTTTGTCTCGAGGTTGAAAGCTTAAATTAATAGCCAAATTGTTGTTTTTGAGCACATTACAGTGGTTATATTGATTATTTTTGTTTTCATTTTAATTGACTTAGATACATCGTCATCACGTATCCACTGAAGCCAAGGATGACCAGAGGCACCACATCTATCCTATTGGTCATCATCTGGCTAGTCTCCACCACAGTCACGGTTCCGGTTGCCGTCCACAGCGAATTGTACACGGTGCGGCTACTCGACGGCACGGTCATCGTTCAGTGCGCCGAGAACTGGAAGAACGGCTACGCTATGAAGGCGTACACTCTGCTAATGGTGTGTGCGGAATTTCTGGTTCCGCTGGTCGCTATGTGCGTGGCGTACTACCTGATTGCCAAGACGCTGTGGTTCCGGGAGATTCCCGGTGGTCATAACACGGAGGAGCAGGAACAAGTGGCTGAGAACTCCAAACGGAGGACGATCCGTATGCTTATCATTGTGGTGGCGCTGTTTGCACTCTGCTGGGCCCCCTACCATGGATTCGCCATCACCCGTGACGTAGTCATCCCCGCGTCGATGTCAGAGAACTTTGCGCTTTACCACACTCTCTTCTACGTCGTGGAGGCATTGGCTATGAGCAACAGCATATTCAACACACTTGTGTACATTGTCTTCAACGCCAACTTCCGCAAGTGCGTCATGCAGATGAAGTTTCCGCGTACGTTCCACCACGTGATGCGCCATAGCAGCATGAAGACACGGTCTTCATGGCCTACCTCTAATTTCCGCATGGGGACCTATCAGCGATCCACGGGGCCTGACAAGTCCTTCGGGATGTCCAGTCCCTCTCGCTCACCCGTGACGAGGCGTCCGGTCCAGGCAAAATGCGTAGAAAACGATTTGCTATGTTAAAAAATTCCAAAAAGTCCCACGTATTGTTTTTATGCAAATTGGTGCCGCCATTACCGAAAAATCTATTTTTAATTATATCTCAGCCAATATTGCAGATAACTGAACGAACTAGATGTCTAAGCCCATGTTTTCAAGGTCAGAAATCACAATAAAACTATTTTGGAAGTCACCACATGTGTTTGTGGCATAGGAATATGCAAATTAGTGCCGCAAATACCGGAAAGTCATGTTTTTGGCATATCTCGGCCAATATAGCACATAACTACACCAGTAAGGTGTCTAAACCCATGTTTTGAGGGTCAAGTATCATTAGAGGATCATTCACGAAGTAACTATGCGTGTCTTAGGCATGAAAATATGTAAATTATAAGGTGTCGGTTTATCAGATATTTGATTTTTAGCCAATATCTCGGCCAATATTGCACATAACTGCACAAGTAAGGTGTCTAAACCCATGTTTTGAGGGTCAGGTATCATTAGAAGACCATTCACGAAGTAACTATATGTGTCCTTGGCAGGTAAATTTGTAAATTCTAAAGTGTCGATTTATCGGAAATTTGATTTTTAGCCAAAAAAAAAAGTATTTCGGCCAATTTTGCAGCTACTGTTGACAGAAGGGTTTTTGATAAGCAACAATGATCAAAGTTTATTTTAAGCCATCATATTTAAAATAAACTGTACTATTGGCTGAAATTGAATATAATATTGGCTGAAAATCAATTTTTTGATAAACCGGCAAATTAGAATTTACATATTTTCATGCCGAAAGACACACATAGTTACTTCGTAAATGGTCTTCTAATGATACCTGACCCTCAAAACATGGGTTTAGACACCTTACTTGTGTAGTTAAGTGCAATATATTGGCCGAGATATTGGCTAAAAATCAAATATCTGATAAACCGACACTTAATATTTTTCATATTTTCATGCCAAAGACACACATAGTTACTTCGTGAATGGTCTTCTAATGATACTTGACCATCAAAACATGGGTTTAGACACCTTACTGGTGTAATTATGTGCTATATTGGCCGAGATATGCCAAAAACATGATGTTCCGGTATTAGCGGCACTAATTTGCATATTCCTATGCCACAGACACATGTGGTGACTTCCAAAATAGTTTTATTGTGATCTCTGACCTTGAAAACATGGGTTTAGACACCTAGTTCGTTCAGTTATCTGCAATATTGGCTGAGATATAGTTAAAAATAGATTTTTCGGTAATGGCGGCACTTATTTGCATAAAAACAATACGTGGGACATTTTTTGAATTTTTCAACATAGCAAATCGTTTTCTACGCATTTTTTCTGACCTAGACACGTCGATTAGAAATTGATTTCCGAGGGTGCACGATACCCCCCTTTTCCGACTAAACTATAGGTTTTGCCCTTCACCGACGCGTAAAGACTGTATACTCAGTGTGTTACCTCCCGAGTGAAAGTTGGAAAAAATATCACTCGGTGGGACTCGAACCCACGACCTCGTGCTTTCTAGTGCAGACGTCTTACCACTGATGTACATAGAATCTGATGTACATAGCAGCGGGTACCGCGTTATCGTATCATTCATCGCAGGTCGTATTAGCATTATGATTGGCGCCATGCTTAAATGTGGGTCAAAACTTCGAAAAAGCCGTCTGTGGAAGCATAATAATCATCAGACATTATGCTCCCTGAATTTGTCCCAACAACCCAATGAATGCGATAAGCTGGAATACACTTCTGATTCTAATGTACATATAAAGCAAATACTTCACATTCTAGCATTGCTGCAAGACATGGCTGAGCATTGATTTGTGTCATCTAGGTGGGAAAACTATGGTAATGTAACACAGAGGAGCATTAGACAGGCTGTTAGATTGCGAGAGTGTGTTCTTAGCAAGTACGACAATGGGAAACTATTGAGTAATAATACAAATACAAGTGATAATACAAATACTAATGAACACCGATTATGCGCATACATCCAACTAAAAACAGAAACATTAAGAAACAAGAAAACAAACTAAAAACGGTACATAATTTTACATTCTGACAAGAAAGAGAAATTATGCCGTGGTGATTTAGATAACAGTTGTGTGTTCAGAGAGTCGTTTTCAATGAGCTGGGAGATGTGCTAGAACGGATGTTAATGGGAGACTCTATTCCTCAGACGTGGGACAGCTGCACGGAAAGAGATCTGTCCCCAGGAGTGGTAAGATCTCGGTATATCTAGGGGAAAAAATGGTTAGCAGACTGAGCGCCTTAATAATCTAAACTATATGCGAGACGTTTAAGCCCATAGGATAGGAGAGTACTACGTAGCGTATCACGGACCTATCCATACTAGAGGCAAAGTTGTACATGTTTCAGAGTCGCGCCAATCGAACCCAAAGCATTCAAATTATGACTACAGTGGTCCCAAATAGTCGATAGTGCCAGACATTGCACTGAGTATCATCATCGTATTTTGAATTCAACTCGCTCTGTATTTCGTTCCAATCGACAACAACTTGAATTTTATCTAGCTTTTTCAAGCGTCGAGCTTTTCATGTTCACTGTTCAATTTCTAAGTATAATATTGATTCGGTGCGATTCTGTAGCGTAATTCTGAAATGAGAGTCATTTATGAGAGTCCAGCACCATGTCGGGATTGGCTCCAATGATTCAAGTTCTTCTCCTTGTACCGAGATATGAATCAAGGTAACTGTTTTTATAAGTCAAGAAGAGGAGCTTGCGACAAGTCTGTCATGTCCTTAGCTGCCGGACTCAAAAGGGAAATCCTTAGTTCCAGTTCGAATATCAGAACCAAATGTGCACATAGCACGAGTCTCATTTTTGTTGAGTGATTCAAAGATGCTTTACTCTTGAAGACATCTTCCAGATAACTCTTTTTGAATGTGTCATGTATGCTTGGGTGTGTGTGTCTGTGTACAGTGATATCAATCTAGCACATGTGGGTAATTGTAATGAACATTGCAAAAGTAAACAGGTGGAGTTAAGACCAACGTTTTGGCGAGGTAAAATATTGATGTTTATAGTTTGGAGTCGGTGCAAAATGGACTAAAAAGTACCACGCATTTGTTGCGTCCGTAAAATATTGTATTTTGAAAGAACACATTCGGATGACGTTCCTACAGGGTTTGGAGGTGGCGCCTACAAATATTCTTCGCTGTAAAATACCCGTTGTCAAATCTACCACAGTCTTGCAACGGTGGAAACATTTGCAAAATACTGTGGGGGAAACTTGTCGCCGTCCCCCACTCCGATGTTCTCCCAATTAGATATTACTTCTTAGAGTTTAACCAATGGTAATTAAGATCCGAAAAAAATAACAACTTTTTTTTTCTTCTATCCCTGGGTAATTATAGTATACAGATGCTGGAGGTACTTTGATTCAGACAACATCCTCGTCTGGTAAATAACAAAACAATACAGCAAAGGTCAAATGTCAAACTGGGATGGTAGAAGTCGTCGTATTTAGAGGTAAAATAAAATTGAGTGGGATATCCAGTGTGTGATAAAGTGTCGATGGAGAGTTAAGATAGACGTCAGTTGGAGAAATGTCTGGTGAAACATTAGTGCGTTACACTTTGCATCCGAAGCATATTCAAAAGAATGGCATGTGTAATAAATAATGTGTTTAAAAAGGGCACTTGTATGTAAAAGGGAAAAATTTATCATAAAAAGCTAAAAACAAATTGTAAGTTTGAGAGACAGCAATGTTGTCAGTTGGTTGGTTGGTTGGCTGTCAGTTGGTTGGTTGGTTGATGTGATGTTTTGTTTCCTTGATAAGGATGCCTCAGTCTTTTTGTGCTGTTATTTGCTGTGCTTGTCATCATCATTGCACCTCTGTGACGAGTGTGGCTTTAGAAGGTAAGCGCGAGAATAGGAGACATGCATGAACAGTTGATCGTGTGAATGCAAAATACATATCGGACCAGAATTGTACGTGCACGTGGTGAACTGTGAGGAATGGATCAGCATTTGAGGTATCAGTTCAAAAGTGTTTGGGAACATACAGTTTATCCGCATGGGGTTATTCGCTATACAGGGTGAGTAAAAAAAAACGAAATTCAAATGTCGGAACTATTGTTTCATTGAATTTATGCATGTAGCACTTTCAAAATCTAGGACATTAAAGCCCAATTCAAAAGCTTTCTTTTAGTTAGGAATCATTCAAATCACTCATGTACTTTGTAAGTTACAGAATTTTAAACACAACCACCGTTTTAAAGTTTTGACCACGGATCACAAAAAAAGTGTGCGTTCTTTCAGAAAAACGAAAACAATTTACACACATCCCTATGTGATTTGTTTTTGTTTTGCTGAAAGAACACTGAACTGTTTTTGTGAACCGTGGACAGAACCTTAAAACGGTGGTTGTGTTTAAAATTCCGTAACTTGAAAAGTACATGAGAAATTCGAATGATTCTTGTACTTTAAACATGGGCTTTCATATCCTTGATTTTGAAAGTGCTACATGCAGAACTTCACTAAAACAATGGTCCCAACATTTGGGTTTCGGTTTTTTTGACTCACCCTATACTTCCCCCGGAAAGATCTGCTGACGTTTTTGAATGAATCGATAGGGTTGAGTGATGGATGATATACGGTCTTGAAATAAAAGAAAAACGAATGTCAAAGAATGCTCAGAGGAAACGGGACAAGAGAAAGAATTTATATATATTTCGTTTTGAACTCTCATTTTGGGACCAAACACCGTGCAGGTATAAGCTTTTCAAGTATACTTTTAATACGAAAATATCCTTCGGAATAACAGTATGGGACGCGATCAGTAATACATAATGGGGTTCAATGTTTAATGAATCTATTATCGGAACAACTGTAACCTTGAAATCAAAAGTACTATTGCAGTTAGTTATAGCTGTAACTGTTGTTTAAAACAGTCGTCCGTATATGTATAGCTAATGATGTCTAAATTTTTTCACATTTCACATATTTTATTGATGCTATGGTACGATTTTCTAGAAAAAACGTATAATATAATTAAATATTCCATATACGCATGTATTTTTTCTGGTATACAAAAATAAGATTCCTTAAAAAAGTCCATTATGTCACTGTAGCTCGCAATCCTGGGGAAATATGCAGAGACGTACACGACGAACAAATTTTCATTCATAAAGGTGGGATGAAACCCACATAGTGTAGGGAAACTCAAGAAATGAAAAAAATAAATAAAGGATTACTCTAGAAAGTGCGTTTAGCAATTAAACACAATCCTCCTTTCACTTTGTAAACATGTAAAGAAACTAAAGACTATGTGTCCAATTTCTAAACATCGATATTCATGTAATGCTAAATATTTATATCAATCAACACTCTGTTTAGTATTTAAACTTGTTTACAAAATAATGGTAAAAGAAAGTGTTTACAAAATGTTTACTTGCTTACCACAGTTTTTGCAGTGAACATAGTTCACCTTAATGTATGAAGCTCGTTTGACTACGTACATAATGTGGAGAAGACCTTTTGTAACCGAATAGAACAAGTATTATTTTTTGGTTATCTTCAAGGGCATCTCAAATACTAGCAGAGAGCGTCCGAATTTGATAACCATCGGGAAAAGATGTTTTACAATAAAAAATATAATACAAAAACGACTGAGCTTCTTGGTTAAACAACGGTAACTGGAGCGGTTAAATGCTGTATATTTGCAGGTGATTAGAACAGATAAACCAAAACCAGACATTTGCTGGAAATTCTTACTTGTGAGAAAATTGTTGGTCGAAACTCGAGCCTCCGAACGATCTTATCTCCATCGCGTTATTATGGCAACGGATGCACACCCGCAAAAAAAACCTTGAATAAAATCGTTACATTTCTGTGCATTTGAAAAACTTATAATGTTAAGCCCCCAACGGCTGATATTAAGTCCAGTCCAAGCTAGTAGCGTTAGTTTACGATTGCGATTAAAAGACACCGGGAAAGAAGACCTCCACTGCAAGAAACGAGTTAAATCATTGCAGTGTTTAACCTACCGTCAACTGTGGTAGATTTGACAGGTTGTTCTCATCTAATTTAGCAATGGGCTGGAAGCAGCTTCGTATGGGATCTTTAATGCCAGATCTGAGCCACAGTGGATTGATATGTCAATTCTAGAGTAGTTCTCTAACCGGCTTTTTAAGTTTTCACTTTGGTTATGATCGTCGATTTAACTTTCAGAGATTCGTTTCTTAACATGGATTATGGGGGGGGGGGGTATTTAGTAAGGTACGTGTTCGTTCTTGCCATCATTTTAATGTTCCCCCTCTAATATCAGTCCAGTCCTTAGAAAAACTGTAGGTCTAATTTCGGTGTATCTTTTTAATGTTCCTTTCAGGTGTATCTTTTTAATGTTCCTTTTGTATTTCTAATTTTATATTTGTTTGTGTGCACTTCATCGTATTTTCTTTTGTAATTAGGTGTAGTTAATCCCTTGTACCCCTTTTTATCCTTAATGTACCCAGCATATAATCTGTAATAGGACCAATCACCTGTTTTTCTTTGGTATATTCGTTTTTTGTTTTGAAACAAATAATCAATCAAATTGACTGAGGGGTTATAGGTCTACGGACTACAGTATTTTCTTTTGCTCTTGTTGCCCCTAGCCCATCTTGGTGATAAATATTTTCTCTTTATGTTTTCCTGGTTATTGATGTATAGGCCTATGTATTGTAGTCTTTGTCTATTGCATATTTGTATCCTTTATTTGGCTGAATAAATAATAATAAATGTCTGAAACATGACAAGCCAAATATTTTCCCCTTGTACTTGTTTGCACCTGAACACTAATCTGTAACCTAGTGACAATTTTTTTTCAATTCGTTTCTTTGAATATGATTTAGAGCCTCCTAGTGTGCTATCAAAGTTTCCCCGTATAGCGGGACAACTTTGCAAGATATCCGAATTTAATGAAATTGATATTATTTACAAAACTTGTACAATTATAACAGTTATGATATTTATAACCATGGAAGAATAGCAATATAATTGTTTAGGAAATGACTTTCATGGAATTAATTTTATTATAGTAATAATTATTATCAGTAATACCGGTAGTAGGTCTATACAGGGTAAGGCTTCTGCCCGTTACCAAGGGTAATAATTAAGGTGACCCCAGTTTATGATATGTTTTCTGTAAGATGTTCTGCTCGAGAGTAAATTTTCTGTCACGGACCTAATACAACTCCCATAAAGTCAATATGTTATAGTCTCCTTCGAGACGCTATTGTGGATAGCCTCACTCCGGCGTCGTGTGCCGTTTGTTCCACAAAAGTGCGCCCTCACACGATATATTTTGAACAGCTTGCATTGGCAAGTGTAACAATTCCTTCGATTCAAGTGTTTTTCCATAGCCTATCCAAACATGTTGATTAGTGTGATGACGTCAGCTGATAACAATTGACCAACCAACAGCTTTGGCCACTTGGTACTTGGTACCAAACATTCTTTTGGTCGGTATATATCCAATTAAAACACTTTTTAAAACACAGTGCAAACGTTAGAGGGCGTTGTACTTACTTTTGGGGCAAATTTCATTTTTTTATCCTGTTTTTGTTCCAAAGTTTGTATTTTCTACCACAATGAGCCCTATAAAGTACTTATGGTTGTGGGGTTTTTTTGCATTTCTTTATGCACAAAATGTTAACGAGGTACCCCAGAACAAAGACAATAGTGCAGACTGCAGAGAAGTGAACTTTAAAAGCAGTATGCGCAAATGGAGGCCATTTTGGAGTTGGTCACGAGACTATGAACTGTAGTCTAATGTGGAAACCTTGTGTGGATACTTGGTTCCACGAGAGAAAACATGGTTTTCACCAACGAAAATCACTTATTTTCATGTGCTTACACACAATAACCAAGCTTTAACATTACTGTAGTTTTAAATTGCTTGCCATGCTAACCAAGGACATTCTCCGGAATTTGAGTACCAATATAATGAATTAGGGCAGTTTGGGATACTGCACGTATTAACAGTCAGACAGCGCGAGGCCCTTGGCTATTTATATACATGGCGCGCGACGCACATATCGCCCTCTATAGTCAGACCAAGCCTGGGTATCGTGGGGAAAGACACTGACTGTAAGAGAGACTTCAAAACTGTTTGACTAAACCTAACTTGGACTTACGTAAGTAATTCATGAATTATTGTTAAAATATTACACCGTTACAAGTTTGGAGAAGTCACCAATTTTCATGCCGATCGGCAAAAGCGTTTCGGAGCTATTACAAGACGTTTGTGCTCCTTCACGGTCCTAATAGGGTTCATCACGACTGTAATAATTGACCAAAACCTCATTGGGCTGGGCTTCAGAATCGGTCTATGCCTTTGATGATAAAGGCATGATATTTTGCATAGTTTTAGCTTATTCATGTTATACAATACTAAGATGTTCAGCTAAAGGGCCTAATTCGCAGCTTTGCCTTGTAAAAAAAAACTTACCCGTCATTTTCTCAAATTGCCAGCTTCAGCTGTTTAGGTGCCTTTGATATGGTCAATTAAGTCCACTGTAGCGAGAGGAGACCTGGTTAATCAGCGATGCACCACACAACATGGTTTAAAACCCTACATTTGTAGAAAAAGTCCTTTGACAAAAGTGACCACCTTCCCAATATGGACGCCAAAGACATTATGTCTTACTGTCTAGGTCAAAATGTATAAAATAAAGCTCTTGGAGAAGCCCAAGCCCAGAGTGCTTAATAATAATATAGTGCTTATATGGCGCTTTATACCAAAGGTCTCAAAGCGCTTCACAATTATTACCCCTGTTCATCAGGCCATGAGACCAGTTTCTGCAGCAGCTGTGACAGGATATACTTTTGCCCGCGCTCTCTTGACCCTAGACCCGCGGCCAAAACCGCCTACAGCCGGGACCGCGAGTTTATTAAAACTCCAGATAAACTCTGATGAGTGGCTCCTCAATAGTTCGTGGTTGTCTTTGACCGAGACTGGTCGTGCGACAGTCTACTAAACATGCGCTTTACGAAGCAGTCGTGGAACTGTCGCACGGGTGAAATACGCACGCGCGAACATCTCCTAGCTAGCTACACATTAGTCTAGTTCCCAGACCAAAACAATTGTGACTATTTCTGATGAATCCATCATTTGCATGTGCAAGAATGTTGAACACGTATGCAAATGAGGAGTGGTCTGGTGCCTGCATGTGCGTTACATTGAAATTCAATAACGATGTTGTGCATCAAGTATACTTTCAGATCGTACGAGGGGCGAGCTCTGCTGCGTCATGTACTATTTCGATTCTGACGACGGTTACTTGGATTTACTAAAACTTGGCGTGGTCTCCATTTCGGCTTCACCAGCTAACATTGCTATTTGGATCCCTAACTTTGAAGTTTCTCCGAAGATTTTATGATCGCGAGGTGCATACTGCAACGGATAAATTCGGCAACTGAATATGTATGAGGTATACTAAAACAAGTATTACATGGTTTATTTCGGGGGGATAGTCGATATTAGCTCCCCTCAGTATTGAAAGTTGACAAACTAGGATGTCAACTTCCAATACCTGGGGGAGCTAATATCGACTGTCCACCCTCAAATCATTTCATATTGTATACTGACTCACTGGTAGTGTTGCGCATGTCTACGTGTGGATTGTGAACGTTCAATCAACAAAACGGTACTGGCACCGGAGTCCAAATTTCATGTGACACTGGAAAATTGATTCGGACCAGCGAGCCGGTCCTCATCAACCGTTTGAAACCGGCCACGTGACGGGCTCTCGACCAATAGGAATGGGTGAACTGTCAGGTATTTGAATTATTTTTGAAAGCATCTTGATGTTTGTAACAGCTCGTCAATTGAAGGGAGTGAAACAAATGCCACGCCTCTGACGGAGAGGGTAGCTCTCCCCTATGTTGCACAAGGGACAGGGAACCCCCCCCCCCCTCCCGGACGAAAATTTGTTGTTGTATTTTTAGAGAGGAAAGAAACGGATGACAGCATAGCAGCACCTCAAATCCGGAAGTTGTTATAGCCAATCCTGCTTTAAAGATAAAATGTTTACGACTGAAAAACAAATAGACCACCTATTATTTAATACTGTGGCGCAATAGCAGTTTGGTGTTAGCCAGGGGCTATCGTAGCTATAAAATAGCTATTTGCCGCGTGGGTATAAAAGCGCGAGCGCGCGCTCAGTGCGGCAGTTCCTCAGTTCCTCAGTTCCTGAGCAGTTCCAGCCCCGTACGGCCGTACCCGAGTTAGACACGGGTGACCAGTAGTGCGTCGCAGTTGCTGAGCGTGTTTATTCAGTCCCTCGCCCGTGCAGATTAGTGGTAGTAGGCAGCTGTGTCCGTAAGTGAGGTTCTTACTGGGATAAGTAGCGGGGGCTTGTTCGGTCAGTTGAAGAGGGGAGGAACTCCGTCCACCGGAATAAGTAGCGAGGCCGTAGTGGTGAGTGGACGTTAACCTAGTGGGGATGATTTATATCTGTACAGGGAACTTGCTGACCAACACCTGTCAAGGCCTAGAGATGATTTGCAGTCTGCCTGAGTAGATTATAATAAAGGAATGTTCACCTAAAGAGAAGAGTCCTGTGTTTGATTTAGAGGTACCCCGTTTTCCTTCCCCTGCCCTGTTCCCCTGCTGCGCCTGGCGGTAGACTGCCCCAAAATGGGCCTGCTCCCTTGGCCTTCTCAGAATTGACCGCTCGCTGACGTCGGCCGAGGACGACTCGGGGTGGCTGTCGGCACGACCGCCACAACTGGTGTCAGAAGTGGGATAGGCGTCGTAGGTAGAACAACTAGTACTTAGACATGAATCAGCACTCGATGGAAGGAAGGGGACTGCTGCCGATGGATGACGTGATGGTAGGTGCCGAAGGAGAATCCGCGGAACTTCAGAGCTACAGGGAGGAAACACGTCGGTTGGGAGATTTGGTATTGCAGCTACAGGCGGAGGTGCGTGAGCTGAGAGTTGCGGGAACTGAGGAACATAGGCGGCAGAACTGGACAGTACCAGAATTTCAGGATACGCCGAACACTTCGATGTTTACACATTTCAGCGGACGAGAGGAACATTCGCCGTTCAATCCATTCACTCCGAAACCTACACCCAAGCCTCGGACTAAATTCAGCAGAACACCTGTTGCACCAGCAAACACTCCGGTGACCACGAGATCAATAATTGAGGGTACACTCAGCGCCGAGTCCAGCGACTGCACGCCGGCTACGGTTGAGGAGAAAAAGACATGCACACCGTCATCAGTGAGTGTGGATCAACCAGCTGAAGGTGCCAAAGAAGAGTTGGGGGAAGGCAAGGCTGCGCCTGCCGTTAAGGTGCGCCAGGAGGTGAAGACGAAGCGGCCGAACATCACACCAGACCGGTTTAACGGGAAAACTCCATGGCGTGATTTCCTGCAACACTTCGAGGCGTGGATACTAGCGAACGATTGGTCAGACGGACAGGCGAAGATTTTTCTGGCAGCAAGTTTGCAAGGGATTGCAGTCAAGGTGCTAGGGAGTCAACAGGCTGGAGGGAAAGATGTGAGTTACAGTCAACTCGTGCGCCTTCTGGAGGAGCGTTTTGGGCCAGGCCAGCTGGCGGAGAACCACCTGGTGGAGTTGCGCCACAGGCGGCAAGGTGCAAAAGAGACGCTTCAGGAACTAGGGCAGGCGATTCGAGAACTGTCGGGACTAGCTTACCCTGAGCTGACAGACGAAGGGAGAGACAGATTGGCGAGGGGACATTTTTCGACGCCTTAGAGGATCAATCGACCGTCGAGGGGATCTTTCGCGCAAGGCCAAGAACCTTGGAAGAAGCAATTCAAGCAGCAATTGCCACTGAGGGATTTCTCAAGGTTGAAGAGCAGAGGACGGGACGGATTAAGCCGAAGTACGCAAGAGTGCTTGGTGACGAGTGTGAGCCTTTGTTGCTGAAGTATCAAGCTGATATTGTAGAGAAGCAGAGGGGAATGGAAGAAGCCATTTTTGAAATCCGGAAAGAGATGAAGGTGCTGATGGAGCACATAGCTAGGGGCGGAAAAGGGGCTACGAAGCAGGGGCGGCCAATAAATGGACGCGCTACTTATTAACGAGTAAGGCGAAAACCTGCACCAGGCGACATCTGCTTTAGGTGTAGAGAACAGGGGCACGTCGCCAGAAACTGTAGGCGCCCATATGCAGAGACGACTAAGAAGTCGGGAAACAAATCGCAGCTTACCCCACGGCCCGGGGGCAAACTGGAGACAAATCTTAAGGGGCGAGGTAAAAGGACAAAAGCAGAAACGGATAAATCGCCTACTGTAGAGTTGTTGCATTGGGAACGGCTGATGCGCGCAATTCGTGGAGAAAGGCGCAGGAGGCCGATTCAACTATGAGTTGGATTATCACGGCAAAGACAGGCGAAAATCCAAAACCAGAGTGGTCTGCAATGACAACCATTGCACCTGCGGTAAAGAAGTACTGGTTGTTGTGGGACCAGTTGGAGATAAAGGAGGAACTTCTTTGCAAAAGATGGGAGTCGGATGATTGCAGGCAAGTGGAGTACCAGGTTATCGTGCCTCAACTGCATCAGAAGGAGGTAATAAAGGAGCTACACTGGACGTTAACCTAGTGGGGATGATTTATACCTGTACAGGGAACTCGCTGACCAACACCTGTCAAGGCCTAGAGATGATTTGCAGTCTGCCTGAGTAGATTATAATAAAGGAATGTTCAACTAAAGAGAAGAGTCCTGTGTTTGATTTAGAGGTGCCCCGTTTCCCTTCCCCTGCCCTGTTCCCGTGTGTGCTGGCGCGAGAGCTGCTGGCGTAAGACCCGCCCGCGAATAAAGTTGTTCCCCTGCTGCGCCTGGCGGTAGACTGCCCCAAAACGGGCCTGCTCCCTTGGCCTTCTCAGAATTGACCGCTCGTTGACGTCGGCCGAGGACGACTCGGGATTGCTGTCGGCACGACCGCCACAATACCTATTGCCCCCCCCCCCATCCTAAACCTGGAACAGCTGCAAGAAATTGTTTACCATTGGAATCCATTCTGAAAAACATGCCGAAAACCTCATACAATTACATATAATTTATTCTAAAATGTAAACTAGATTCAAAACACTACCGTCTTCCAAAATTGTTCATGTTTTCACAACCTTCATACTGCCAGAAAAAAATGGGAATTGAAAGAGAAACGAACACGGTAATAGTGAAACTAGAGCTAGACAACTCAGAGTGCACACCATTAAACATTTTAATTAATTAAAATAGTTCATTTTAGTCAATGCTTCGATTGAATTAATAACTCTCTCAATCGTCTTGTCCCTCAATTCAGTCTGGTGGAGTAAATTTACATTTGAGTAAAGTAATATTTCACTCTTGGCCAAAGTGCAGTACCGCGATGGTCATTACCCATAACTCATTTCGACTCTTGTTTTTATTTACCCGTTGACTGTCATTTTGAACTCTTGCATGTTGTAGTTCTGGTTCGTTACCTGGACGGCAATCATCGTACGGATCGTCCAGCGGAAAAGCTTGTTCTTAAAACAATAGATGATTGGGTTGAGGCAACAGTTGCAGGCCGTCATTTTGGTTCCGATGACATTAACAGGTCCCTTGTCTTCCAAATTGATCCAACCAATGTTGAACATGAAGAAAGTGACCTGGCTGGGAGTCCAACAAACAATGAATGTCACAAAGACAATGACCAGACTTTCGAACATGTCCCTTCTTACCCTGAGAAGCTGATGCTGCTGATGCATCTGCTCCGCCCGACCCACCTCTGATGTCGTTATATGGTCCTGGTCAACGATGGTAGTTTTCAGGGACATGAGTTTTGTTTGACGCTTCAGCGTCCTTGCGATGCGTATGTAACAGAAGAGCAAAATCACGGTCGGAAGGAAGAACTGGAGGCAGATATAAGCGGGCCCATTACCTTGGAGGATTGGAAGTTTCGGAAGACACACGTATGGCCGTCGACGACGCTGTAAAGGAAGAACGAGTAGGATTTGATGAACGTAACAAGCAGCTACATGATTGCTATCGTTGCTGCTACTCCCTTGCGGGAGTGAATCAGCCGAAAGCGGAGGCGTTTAACGATGTTGATGTACCTGCCCAGAGTCAAGGCGAGGAGGTTGTAGGTGGACGCGACGAAGAGCAGAAAGAGGGTGACATCCCCGATCCACACACGGCACAGCAGCTCACCGCCGAACGTCTGTGGTACCTGGGCGGGGACGGGGATGTTCCGCTGCAGAAGCAGCAGCAGCGAGCCCAGAAAGTCGATGATGGCTGGATGACAGATAATCGCTATGGATGATGTGTGCATGAAGGGGACTCGCAAGATAACCTTGATGATAAGACCATACCCCAAGACACCTACCACGCCAATGATATATTGCACAGATGCGGAATATCAGTGAGATACCAGCAATGATCTACAAGACACTATGTTGTTGATAAATCTGAACTTTACTTTTCAACAGATCTATCTAAAGATGTATGATCAATTATTATGCATTAATTTGAAGTTCGCAGTGCAAGCTTACATTCTATAATAAGTTGTCATACGCATTAGATTATGTTATATAGGCTACCTGCAACCTGCAAAATAAACTACAAAAGGGTCAGTAAGCTCGTTTTATGAATTAAAAAGACAAAATAATACGTTGTTGAGAGAGAGATAATTCCTACTTGGAACCATCCGGTAATCTGTTTTGATGAGGGTTTGCAAATAAGTGGGTCATTTCTATTTTGTTTAAGTAGTTGCAAACAGCGAATTTGCTGTATGTAATTACCCTGCATTTCTACTTTTTACAGCCATCCGTGTGGTGGTATGCAAACAATCACGTGCATTTCTGCCCCTCCGGTCCATTTAGTGATCCGAAATATATGGCTGCGTTCGATTACCTGACACGTGTGTTCACGATTATAATGTCCGCTTGGTCAATTACGTCCGACAACAGATTTTGACGAGCAATGGCCGATTATGTCCGACCCATTATGTCCGACAGCCGATTATGTCCGACCAATTGTGTCCGACGGCCGATTATGTCCTACCCATTGTGTCCGACGGCCGATTATGTCCGACCCATTGTGTCCGACGGCCGATTATGTCCGACCCATTAAGTCCGACAACGATTATGTCCGACCCATTATGTCCAACGGCCGATTATGTCCTACCCATTGTGTCCGACGGCCGATTATGTCCGACCTATTGTGACGGACGGCCGATTATGTCCGACCCATTATGACGGACGGCGATTATGTTCGATCCAATGTGTCCGACGGCCGATTATGTCCGACCCATTGTGTCCGACTGCCGATTATTTCCGACCCATTGTGTCCGACGGCCGATTATGTCCGACCGATTATTTTCGACCTATTGTCCGACGGCCGATTATGCCCGACCCATTATGTCCGACGACGATTATGTCTGACCCATTGTGTCCGACGATGAGATACGTCAGACCTATGCTGTATTTATATGGTCGATTACGCCGGATTCATTCGGTTGTGTAGGCTACTGACATTAATAAATTATCTTTGGGTTGTGACTGCAATGAGTGCGTAAAATTACCGAGAACAATTCTTAAAATGTCCCCTAATACGCTAATGAGCTTTACAGAATCTTGTGAAGGAAGTGGCCTATGACTTATGTATAAAGCATCTAGCTGCAACTGTTCAAGACTGTAGTTAAACAATGCGCGCAAATGCTATCCGAAAACTTCCCATAGAAATGCACACGTTCCATACCGGATGTGATTTCGGTTCATTGTGGACCATGTGGACAAAACTTTGAGCGTTGCATAATGCTATCCGACTGTTCGTGATTCGAAACGGAACCTGAGCATGAGAAAGGAATTGTAAATTTACAACACAGATCCGTTTTCGAGAATTTCCTACATCATTACGCTTTTCAACGAAAAAAAAAACATCTCTAAACTGGAATAAAGAGTAATGATGACGCGCAGGTTACAGGTCACGCAAAATCTAACCGTAACAGAGCGTGAATTAATCAAAGTATCCCAGCGTCCTTTTCGCAGGGCGAGGGGTACGAGCGAACGTCAATTCGGGCGATTCACAATGCAGTGCGCCACCAACAGTTTGCCACGGAAAGTTAAATCAGAGACCAGAAACAAACAAAAAACACCTCTATTTCCGAGATAGAGACATCTCTTTCAAAATATCAGACAAACAAATATCTCTATTTTACCCAAAGGATAGTTTAATTACTGTAAAAAACTATTTAAGGGAACGAAATTAAACAAATATTGAATGAAAAGAAAAGCAATGACAGTCCATGTATCATCCACTAGACTACACCAGTGACTCCTTCCACTGAGTGTTTTAATTCATTATATTATTGCATGTACATGTATTGCGCCATACGCTGCAATTATCCATGTAGGACCGACTTTGTGGTATAGAAATAGCTCGCCTTTGGGCAATGCAGTCCTCGGAACGCCCTGGGGATAGGGCGCCCTCATTCGAGCGGTACTTCACTGGATTACCTTTTTTTTTCGAATTTTACCCACCGCCCTTTTTATAATATTAACAGGCTAGGGTCCTGATTCCGATAAGTGTTGCAATTGCACTTTGTGAGGCAATTGCGCTCTATGAAGAGATTGAATTCCTTCTTAGAGTGGAAAACATAATACTGACATTGAAAAGTCACTGGTGAGAGAAATGAGAGCCCTAAATAGAGAATGGAATAAATCAAATTTCATAGGACCCCAAAATATTATGACAACAAACTTCAGTTTTTTACCGGACGAAATTGGGTCAGGGAAAATCGGTTTCCTGGTATCCAATTCCTGGACACAATGGGTCGAACATAATCGGACGTCGGACATAATGGGTCGGACATAATCGGCTGTCGGACACAATGGATCGGACATATTCGGCTGTCGGACATAATGGGTCGGACACAATCGGCCGTCGCTAGTCAAAATCTGTTGTCGGACGTTATCGACCAAACGGACATAATGGTCGTGAACACTCGTGTTAATAAAACTTACACGGGAGCGATCGACCAGCTATCACGTGAAATTCGTGTCTACTCCCGAAATTCGGCATGTAAATGTTTAGATGATAACATATTCTATGACAGGACACCCTGCTTACTTACAAATTATACATGCCCTTTAATAAGGCCTTTGACCGCTAATTCCCTTCAAATATATTTTAAAGGAAACGTAGATTCGCAGAGCATAGTAGGTTATTTCCAATGATTAATATTCGCAATGTCCGGATCAATTCATAGTTTCAGTAAGTCATTATACAAACATAGAGTTTGCTGTTATTAACCTGTCTTCCACTTTTTCAATCATCCGTGCGTTAGTATGCAAAACAACCCCAACATAATTGCAGGGATCAAAGAAAAGTCAAATAGAACCACTCCAGTATGCCAGAAGTCCAATTCAATTCAAATGCTATTAAGTTTCTATGCAAAATATTACATTAGGAAAGTGTAATTCAAAATGGAGATCGGCTGAGAAACGCACAAAAGAGGCAAACGATGCCAAACAGTAAAATTGACCGTCACAAATGGAAATTTCGATTAATATATCTCGCTCTGGTGGCGATGCTGTGCCTATAAAAGAAAAAGAACTACAAGAAAAATTAGGTTTGAAATAGCGCCCTCTTCAGAGTACATGCCATTTCTTGCATCAATTTGTTTTCGGTGTTTCTTGTGTGTTTTTTTTATTTATTGATTGATTTATTTTTTTGCCAGTAATGAATTTCGTCATGAACGGTAACAAGTTAAAAAGTCGAGGAGTCGGATCGAAGTGAAACGATCCAACTAAGAAGAAACCGCATCGAAAAGAAGCAAACCTGTAAACTTCACGATCATAATTATTATCAATCATATAATCAAACTCAAAATGTAAAAAAAAAGTCACACAAATGCTCAAAATTGAGTAACCGATATTGCCTAAATAGCTACTTCGCGAAATGAAAACGTCGACAGTGGAAATTCTAGAGAATTTAATAATAGTAATTTTTTAACATGTAAATATCAGAGATCATCAGATGCGCTCTTCTTTCTTCATAAACAAACTATCAGTGGGAAAATGTCTTTAACATCCATTCCGCAGATCCCGGTTGCATATTCAAATTTGTAAGCAAAGTATTTGAAATATTACCTGTTTTCTGAATCATTTTGTCAGTGGGCAGCATGTAATACAACCTAGACAGATTATATTATGGTAGTTTACCAAAATGTTATTCCAATATGACACGGTTTGTTTTTTCAAGGTGAACTGTTTTGGCTGTATCATAGTGGCAATGACAAAAGTATGTGGTTTTCCACACTCACTTGTTTCTCTTCATATTTTCGTACACTGTGATTTATACTTCCTGTCGAGAATGAAAGTGACCCAGTGTGCCATCACGTACCGCCCTCCGTGCCCCCTGATCTCGGGATAATAATGTCAACGAAGGCTGGTATTCACGTAGACATGTATCCGGATATGGCAAAGTTCCAATGAAGTTCAGTTTAACGCAAGAGATTTCCGTGACGCGAGCATATAGCTGGAACATCATTCAGCAATGGCGTCTGTGCTGTTTTTATGGCCGATGTTTCTCACTATAGCAATTTGCCAAGCAGGTAAGATACACTTAATGCGATATCCTATATTAAAAGATTCTACGCAGTCTGTATGTCTGTCTGCTAGCTAGCTGTGTGTCACGATTTTCTTAATAGGCCTAAGAATAGTGTAGAAGACGAACAAAATACAAGGGTCAATGGAGAGGCTTGGTTATTTACCATCAGCGGTTCCTCTGATAATGCAGTCATTCAGTGTATGCATGTCCTTAAATTGTATGAATATGCTCCAATTTCACTGTCCTCTGAAGTCACGGTTAATTGGCACGTGAAAAAAACGATTTATTTGTTTTGCTTTGTTTTGTTTTCTTGGCAAATTTGTTTCTTTGAGACTTTGAATAGTTAAATAATACAACATTATCTCTACGAAAACACTCCAAAACGTACGTATTGTTATAACAGAAAACGTAACGTTGATGATGAAAAAATGTGGCAAAATTGCTTCACCAAGCTTTACCACGCCCACATGGGGTCAACATGCAAATTGAGGCCAAAGTAATACATAAGCATATAGGCCTAAATTAACCGACGATCGTACGATTTTGTACGATATGAATAAGCATTTCGAAAACTGATTGTATAAGGAGCCCTTCCCAAAAATACGTCAATTTACATGCACAAGTCTCCCGTTAGTTGCCTGTGGGCATGACACAGCTTCCATTGTCTATTACAAATATTTTTTTGTTCACAAAAAAATCTAGGCTTTCGTCCACGCAAGATTTTTTTTTTTTTTCAAATTTTAACTTGGAATTTTTTTCCCCACTAACAACTTTTTAAAACCTTCAAAGAATACAAACTTTACGATTCCACACAGCTAGCGGCATCCCGCTAATGAAACAAAAAAAATGGCCAAGAGCTGGAGTTTGGCCAATTTGGTCTGGTCAAGTAAGACAATGTGATGGATGTGGAGTCCATTAAATGTCTGTCCTTCAAAAAAAAAATGGTGTAAATTGAGGACACACATATAAAGCACCATCGAGTAATTGAGGACAGGAATCAAATATAGGACGACGTGTATTAGAAAACGTGTGCAAAACCAATGGGAGCTGTTGAAAAAGATCGACGATGAGGAACAGTATAAAATCCTCGCTTTACACAATAAACAAACCCTTCAAGTGCTTGTGCATGCGCGACCTTTGTCATTAGAATTTCTGTACAGCTACAAGCTCCAACCTGATTTCTTATCATTTTTGCATTACAAGTATGTACAATTTTATTTCATCTCAGAGTTGTCAAAGGTTTACCACTGCATAGCTAAGGTGAACTTTCGACGGCGTCAAACTTTAAACATTTTTTAATTCATTTTTTAAGGAATTGGCAGAAGCATAAATATATGACCAGGCGATGTGATTAATGGCGCTTCAGAATCCACAATCAGCTCCCTGCACGAACAAGAGGGTGCACTATTTTACCACTTTTGATGTAATGTAATAATTTCACTCTGTAATTTTATAAATAAAAAACGACGCCTATAATAATAATTTTCGACCAGTTATGTCATAATTAAAACCGACCAGTTAACAAGTAAGGCGAAGTAAAAAAAAAAAAATATGTTTCTCGTCCCCGCCCGCTTCCTTTATGGAGGCCGTCTGGAATTTTTTTATTATTTTTTTATTTTTGAAAAATGCAGTAAAAAACACAGAAAAAGTCCACAAATTCATCTAAAAATAAATACTTGCGAAATAATTGACCAATACATCACTAAATGACACTGTAAATATGTTCAGTTTTCTTGTCCAACTTGTCTTTCATTTTAAAAGTGTCTTTGAACAGTGGAAACACCAACGGTTGCAGGAAATTTCAAAATTGCGACCATCAAAATAAACAGTTATGTTTTTATTTTATATTTTTTTTCAAGATGGTCTTCCTCTCTTCCTCCTTTTTTTTTTAAAACCCGTACCAGAAACATGTTTTTTTTGTATTCGGCCTAAGAATATGCTAGTATTTAGGGGGAACTTATAATACTTTTTTTTTGCGACTTCCGTTGGGTAATAGGGATGTTCATGACACGCTTTCGGCGGTGACCATAATTCTCGACATTGCTTTAAACCCGTCCATAGCATGAACTTCATATGTTTATTGACATCAATCCTGATACAGGGGGGTACATATTACCGTGAGGTCATAGTGACGCCTTAAGGCATTACATAAACGATATTAGTTGAGAATGTGATGATCTTCGTCCAATTATAACCCATAAGCTAAATAAACAAAATCATGATCAAGCTTGGTAATCTAATAGACCATGCATTGATAAATATATTTGATCTTTGAACGCAAACTCGCTTGACATTCCCTTTTGGGTTACTAGAAGGTCAAACGTGAATGTTAATTTAAAATACACATACAATCCTCCAAATCAAAAGGAAACCAACTTCTTCGAAACGGATCAAAGGATGAAGATGGAAACCGGTATATGAATATGAACCCATTTCCGAAGATGAGGGGGAAATGCAACGTCAATCATGACATCTACAGGTAGTTACAAACGTTCGAGGTTTAAAATTGAAAAAAAAAGACTTTCAACCATAACTTTTGCCATGAATGAAGAACCGTGTTCATTTTTTTGGTGAGGTGCGTTGGAGATTGCCTTCGGTAACATTTTTGATTTCCGAGCACAAATCTGCTTGGCCTTTGCTTCCTATTTTACAGGAAGTTTAATGAGAAATGAATATATTTTGAACTATTTACTACATTTATACTGAATGACTAAATGTTTATTGTGGGATGCCAAACTCAAAGAAATACATTGTAACGCGCGCAATAAAATAACATTGAAAAGCTAAGGAATTTAATTCGAAAGAAAATTTCATTAATTAAACAATGTACACCAAATAATCAAACAAACAAAAATAAAAAATTTAAATGAAAATAAAACAAACATTCAACTGGGTATGAATTAGACGAAATACCAATATGGTCCAGCGGATATGTGACAAAATTGGGCACTTTTTCATAATAGCGTGAACCTTGGCTCATATTCTTTGTTCATATTAATGTGAGAAAATGTTTTAGATGTGGAGCCATCCCAAATTCACCCTTGTACGGGCGTGGCAGCAATTTTCAAAAGGGGGACTCATCATGCCCGCAGTGAAAACTGAGTTGTTCCCATTTGTCACTAAAGCAGGAAACTATCAATCAAAAAACTATAAAAAGGCAATCTATCGCCTTCAAATTAAAAGTATCGCATTGTTCGTTCAATTTCGTCTGAACCAGTCGTAGGGGGTTGGTTGGGCATTCCTCTTCATTCATGGGCAAACGTATTTCCCATTTTGCCAAGCATGTTTTAAGACTTCCTGCATGTACAATTCTAAATTATCTCGGCGTAAATCATATCTGATGTTTTCAATCCGTAAATGCAAATCTCTTTTTCTTAATTAAAGGGTTCGTGCAAGGAATGTTTCTCAGGAACACATTTTGTGCAACTTTCTACTACTCTGAAATGTATGAAAACTATTCAGACATCCTACGATCCTTTTTTGGTTAGTCTTATTGCCAAGTGCACGTCTTTAAACATTTAAACGTTTCCATGCGTTGTTGGACTACTGAGTGCGCTTTTTCTATGATGTGATTTCAGGAAGACAATGTTCAGTCTAGAGGGGTTTCTTTCAAATTATTCACCCAAAATTTGCTAATTGAAAACTTTTTCGGGAAAGGATTGCTCACTGGCTTGCTGCCATGTACTGATGCATCAAAGAATCACCAAAGAAATGAATTTTATGACAGCAAAATATCCAAAATTCTAACAACTTTTTGTGCTGAAACAGCCATGTAAAATGAATCTGTTCGGAATGACATCAAAATTTTGCTAATGCTTTAATAAAGAACTTTGCATTAGCATAAAAACGGTGAAGGCACCCAAAACCACCCTTCCAATGGAAAAAAAATGAAAATAAGGTTAAAATGTGACACAAAGATGTGATTTTAAGGTTTTGCATTAAACGATTACTTTGCATGGGCCCTTAAAATAAGTGTTCGGTCAGACATACGCAAGAAAACTTTTAAGGATTTACCAAAGAGAAGTGTTCCCGATGGTACGACCATTGCCAAACATACATGATCAGATGTTTTGCACGTCAAGAAATCGTCAACGTAAACAGTGATAAAGAAATTATCTTAGCCCTTTTTATTTCAGTACACCTTGTATCCTTCAAATCAGTTAATTTATTACATTGTAAATCTACAGTCACCAAGATGTTTTGGGAAAAATTAATTTGAATGACCAAACGATGAAAGTGATTGCCCAAAAGCGAACAAGAAACGAAAAGCATGGTAATACGTTATAAGCGCACCGACGTTCGCTAATTTGAATGTGTCAACCGTCAAGAGGTTGCAAAGACTTAATTTCAGAATACTACAAATTAAATCTTGAATGCAACAAAACGACATAGAATGCCCCAAAACAAAAACGAACATACAGTGCAAAATCTTCGCAGCATAAAAGGAAATTGAATGCCCCAAAAATGAAAAAAAATAAAACATGAAACTGATAAGAAAAATTCGGAAATTGGCCGGGAAAACCTATATTATGACCACCCTGGGAAAAAAATTGTGCCAACATTTCTTAAACGAATGAAATTTCCAACAGACGTTTATATTGACGAGAAAAAAATCCAGACGTGGAGCCATCTCGAACACACCCTTTTAGGGGCGCGGCTACCATATTAAAAAAGGGGTTGGAAATTTCACTATGCCCATAACAATTTTTTCATGGTGCACCATTGAAAATTTGTTCCCACATTCATAGAAAAATGAAACTTTCCACAGACATTAACATTCATGAGAAAAATAATCCAGATGTAGAGACATCACGAACACACTCTTTTAGGGGCGTGGCAGCCGTATTAAAAAAGGGGTGGGGTTCTCATCATGTCCACCATGGAAAAAAATGTGCCAACGTCTCATTAACGAATGAAGCTTCCCACAGACGTTAATATTCACGAGAAAAAAATTAGACGTGGAGCCATCGCAAACACACCCTTTCCTACAAGGAATAAATCAAATCGAACCAATTAAAAAAAAACTTAGAAATACCAAACAACTAATACAATCTCCTCTGAATAAATCACGTGATTTAATGTGTCTATTCAAGTCTTCAATAATAATAATAATAATATTAGGTGATTCTTATAAAGCGCATTTCATTACTGAAAGAAACCTCAATGTGCGCTTTACAGATTACACAAGATACAATACAAATTGTTATCTACAGACTAAACATATGTGTTTTCAGTTTAATCTTAAATGCATCAAAATGTATTTCATCCCTCAAATGCTGTGGTAGCGAGTTCCATAAGTCCGGAGCTATTTTCTGGAAGGTATTGGAATAAACTGGGACCAGTAAGTTCTTTGATTGTGAGCGGATAGTGATTTAGGGGTTGTATGGTTGGATCATTTCTTTGAGATATTCGGGTGCTGATCCATACAGGCATTCAAGGACATTTACAAGTACTTTGAATTTAATTCTACACTTAATAGGCAACCAGTGGAGGTCTTGTAACAGTGGTGATACAAGTGGTGATTCAACTCAACTGCTCATGTCAACTCCTCAAATCAAATCCCCAAACCCATTCTTTTAAATCAAATCTCAAATGCACTTACCAAAGTGAGGTGGGCCCACCAAAATCATTCGCGAACCATGCATGCCAGTATTGGATCCTCCGGTCGTTTCCCAGTTGTCCCTTGGACGTGGATGCCAAACCCTCCAGAGACTGGGCAGCCCTCTGTCTCGGTTTCTTCCAGCAGGCGCCGTCCGTGCTTCGGCTCTCCGTTGTGCTTGGAGTTAGGGTTCTTGGGTAGGCTAAATTAATATGAGTCCATTAATCGATGCCATATAGCAGGCGCCTTGCTCTGGCATACTTAACCATTTGAAGTGTGCAAATTCAAAGACTAAACTTTCCAATCTTTACAATAATAATAGCTAGGACAGCATAATATTTGGCCAACCAAGTCATAAACAAATGTCATCTGTACAGAAATTACAGTCTGTGACGTCATCGTTCGAATCATCAATTCTATTTTTTTTTAAATAATGATTAAATTACATACTCCATAATCATGTCGACTGATAAGTAATCTCGAAATTCTAATGTGAAATTTAAAAAGCAATATGACGTAATAAAAATTACACCATACATCGGTGCCAACCGAAACTATGTCTAATCAGGTCATTAATCAAAGGTCAATTATATTAACAATATATTAACAAAACTCAGAACAATTTAGAATCTGGTATCTTTAATAGCCACTAAAACTTCTCACGGTGAAGCGAGCAAATCTGCCATAACAAAAGTGGAAAATTCAAGCTGCAAATTTAACGGTTCTCGTATGACCGTGACATGCTAGCGATCGCACACGTACGTTTCAGCCGCACTTTCCACTGCGCATGTGCGACTCCTTGGGTTATTTGCATGCGTAGTGAGGGCTGCTGATTTTACACCGATGATGCGACTCAAAAAAGATATCTTTCTTGTTATCGTTTATAGACCACTTAATGTGGGAGCCGTTGTTATTATATCACTATTTAGTTCATTCACTGTATATTTGTTGAAGAAAAGTTAACCAAAAAAAAAAAAGAGAACGTAGAAACCGTGGTTTGATGAACCAACCGTCTATGCTGAGATATCGTTTGTTTACATTAGGACCATTTTGTTTTCGACAAAAGCATAATTGTAGAGGTTTCTCCCAACATTCATACTTGAACATAACGATAGAGGGGATTATCAAGTAATTCGATTTAGGAACAAATTTTCGCTGTTACCCTCACCTTCGGCTTAGGTAATTATCAGCATCCAGTATCTAACCAGTCTGAAACAGAGTGTTTTAAAACCAGCCAAGCCCTAGATAAAACGTAGGTAAAATTCTGTAGATAAAACCCTGTAGATAAAACGACATGAAGTAATCAAAGAAGATTAATGAACTAATAACTTGGACAATTTGTGGGATAGCTGACCTTTTGAATCACTACTTGCCTGACCGAGAAGTACCAAAAGTGCTCCTTCAAAAGAACTAAACATAGGTTGTGAATTTCAATGCGGAGATAACAACATAGTATACGTGCACATGTACAATCTCGATGAGTCAAACCTCAAGGGAACAGGTAAAAAATGTGACTTTAGCAGAGTGTTGAGTTAAGCAGGGTTGTATATCATTGTTATACTACTGATAAGGGAATGGATTCTTTGTTTGACTTAACATTTGTTTTAAGTTATCAGAGTTTGACTTATCAAGATTTCACTGTACATATGAAGTTCAGTGCAAGGACAAAAAGAATAGCAACAATATTTGACAGATTTGCATAAACACAAATATGTTCGATTACAGAGAAAAACATGAAAAATGAAACCAAATTCCTTAACACCCCAGCTTATAGTCTTTACAAGTTCAACATTGTTTAAATGTAAAAGTGCATGTATGAATTTTAAGAAGATATGAGAACTCTACAATACGCTGGGCATCAGGAAATAAAAAAAAAACAAGCTGTGTAACAATAATCAGAGTCAATTCTGATTAAACTTTGACAAAAGACGATTTCAGTTGCCGGACGTTTTGAAACTGTGGAAAACATTAGCAAGTCCTTCAGTTGTGAACACAACAGTAGCCTTGAAAATTAATGTATATGTACTTCACTTCTAAAATAAAAAGTGGGAACAAAAACGGTTAAGAACATAGCTGTAAATAGCAGTTTCATTGAACATTGAAAAAATAAACCCAGTGCACAATTGTGCAAATCAACTTGACAACTTCCATGTTTGAATGTATTCAATAAACGCATACATGTCAAATAACTGCCATTACTTTTATTAACTTAGTTTTTAACTGCTGTGATGTGGGATATGCCGTTTTAACACCCGAGGGTTGCATAGCATCCAATGCGAAGCCGAGGGTGCCTATGTGCCCCGAGGGGGTTAACAGCAGTCAACAATTGTTTTGCTACATTGTGCCAAGGAGTCAAAAATGAGAAATGGCTGTAACTAACTATGCAAGTGATATTTTAAATCAGTGCGGTTTATTAGGCCTAACCCTTGATAACTGCTTTCCTTGACAACTGCCTTGCTTGATAACTGCTTTCCTGCTTGACATTAGACTTGGCCAAGTCTGGGTTGCGCTCGGTCTGTGCCTAAATCCACTCACAGCGCATATCGCATACGTCCTTACAGTACATAACGTGCGCCTCATGCGTCGAATCCGGACCATCATGTTCAAAACGTACATGTACATGTTATTTTCAAGTGATGCAGCAACCCCGGAATCGCTAACTTTTGCACCACATGTATGCACATGCTCTGCAATACATGCACACACAAGTACGTGTAATACGCGTGTTGTACAATGTACATACAGTGTGTGCGCATTGTTATACGGCACTGAAGTGGAACGCACGCTGAAGTGTACCTTGTCGGGCATCTGGAAAGGCGTAAACTAAGTGATTTTCGCTACATTTTTTTAAAGATACCGACGTAAGGCAATTCCGACTTGAGTCAAGTCTAGGTGGACATGAAATTGAGCAGTTGCGCATTGCATGAGTTCCCAATCGAGGGCGCCCTTGCAGGTTCTACACGCGCGCGCAACACGCATAGGAGAGGTTAACTCATTGATCTCCATATACACAGCGTTTACCGCCAGACGGGAAACGCGCATTGTGCTTTCACTTTGTTTACTTTGGAAAATGGATTATCGAGTGAAATTTTTCTTACAGGAGGGAGTTCAAGCGCTCCTCCAAAACAAATCTTTAAAAAAAATAACTGAACGATGAAGAGTTACCCTCAATCCCTCCAAACAGCTTTTCCACACTTTCTTGATATACACTTTATGCATATTCGAAATTCAAAAAAAAACCATTTCCTTTTCTCTTATTTTTTTTTTAATCCCTCCTCCTCCCAAAAATGATTGTAAGTAAATTGCCATTCCATTTTTGGCACATTGGTCATTAAAGCACATTGAATTACTCCATCAATGAAATTAATAATGGTATTAATAATATGCTGACATGACATCATATTTTTTCTAACTGAACACTCACACGAGAAATTGTATGGAGATTCATTCAAACGAGTATATTTATTGAAAACCCAAAATAAACCAATCAGAATCTAAAAGGTAAAAAAACCCTTAATTTTACAAAGTAATTAGTAAAAACTTCTTCCTTTTCCTAGATTGATCAGGGAATGGCATCGTTCACCTCTTGTGATATTGCGTGAAAGGAGATGAATCACACACCAAAATATTACTATACTAATTTTGTCGAAGAATAATTCAAGCTACGCACGGTCTTGTTTATAATCAAATGTTTAGCTATTCTTCTGAAAAAAATATAATTACTTGTAAGTGTAATGGGAATCGTTTTTGTGAGCGAATATGACGGTGTATTAATGGTTATAGCTTGTAATCTTATATAACGGCGTACACAATATATTTTCAAACCGTAAAAATATTCATTGCTTTCTTCACCATACAAACTGTCAATAATGTGACAGTCATCTTGGGAGCTCATAAAAATACTTGCGTTGAACTCCACAGCTTCTTTCCAAAAACAAAATCAATCAATGTTAACAGTTCCACATCGTAAGAATTGATTAAGTCAAACTCTCAGATGCCTATCACATCGTATGTTCTATTCAGTGGATGATACAGTCGATTCCAACCTCGTCCCCAGTGCTTACTTTATTTCCAACCGCGTTTCCAATAGTAAACCCTGGATAGGAAACTTTCTTCCTGTATCCTGATTGGATACCGCAATTGGCTAGTAATGGGTTTTTATCGTGTACTTGGTGCTATATATTCACAACGTGCAGTACGTGTTTTCGCGATCATTCGTCCACGCCTTCTCGAAAATACAAATTTCCTTTCCAATTTGCTCATATTAATGTGGAATATGATACTGCATGTTGTCTCGATAAGATCGTAACAGTTTGATTTCAAAAATCGTGTTTTCGTAACTCACGCCGTGCTCGCGCTGCTACGAATTGACTCTGTTTTTACCCCAGACACCGCATACAAAAACAAACGCTAATGTGTAACGCATATCCAGGCACCAGACTGTTCCTCATTTGCATACGTGTGCAAAAATCTTGCACATGCAAATGATCCAATACCATGGTGAGAGAGCAGGTAGTGGTGGGCGCGTACTGCTCGACACCCTGGGGACGAGGTTGAGTCGATTCCATCCCTCCGTGAAGTTCTCCATTTTCGTCCGTCTCGGATATCGTCCTGCAGCTGGTGGTTTTTGCTATGGCTTTGCTGAAGTTCTTTGTTTGATATGAAGGTCAATCGGCCGGTTGTGCAGTAAGTTAGCATAAACCATCTCCTCGGTTTCTCTTTATAAAGAAAACGAATAGAAACATTTCGGTTGGCGTTAAGCCAAGGCAGACATAATTCAATCAAATTTTGCATATAAAAGTTATAAAAGTTATTCGAATAAACTATTTTAAACAAATCAACATTTGTTCATTGCCATTGCCATCAGTCATGCACGTTTAGGCCCATGTCTTTAAAAAAAACAAAAAAAACAACAATGATGCCGACCAGCATGACAGGCCTAGATCGCATGAAATTTGAACAGAATATCTCCCTAGCTATACCACACAGGCCTCCATCCCCTCAAACTCAGAGCGACAACTCAGGGCATGTATAATTATAATTTTCTGTTTCTTTGTGTGTTTATTTTTGTTCCTTTGTCCTGTCTGACTGTTTTGTCCAATCTTTGTCCTAAGGCTTCCCCAACACAAGCACATGCTTACCGGGGCCTGCCTCCATTTTCACCATTATTATTCTGTTATTACATACTTACCTAATGTTTTAATATTTTGTTAATTCTGCTTGTTGTGAATCAGTGAAATGGAAATAAATATCTTTGAATTGAATTGAACAACATAAACGATATTATCATTTGCTTTGTCATTCCCATGTTCATATTCCTCCATGCCATGTTGTATAGGCCTCGTTAAAAAACAACTTACTTGTGAATAATTGTCCTATTCTTCAACGCTCCTTACTTCCCGACTCCAGCAATCTAATGCTGCGCGCACCTTGACTATACTCCTCATCGATTTTGATCAATTTAGATCTCTAATTCTTTTATTCTTTCAAAAATGACAAAGAAACCGATGAAAACCCAACTTCATTTTTTAATCCTCCGTTCGAAAGTGTACACAACTCGAATGCGAAATTGTGTTCTTTACCCTTTTCAAAAAACACGCGCGCGGACGCTGTTCGGACGCACATGTCCTATCCAGTCTGGGTATATGGAGATCAATGGGTTAACTATTGTACATGCATTTTTCCAGACTGAACATGTGACCGTCCTCGACCAATGAAATTACAGTATCCAAGCACATGATATAACAAATTGTATTGTGACCTTTTTGTGATATGTACTGTGTTTTATCTCAAAGAAATAGCAGTGTTACATCCGTAGTCAACAGAACACAACAAGCTGTAACAAGCATCAAATTTCACAGATACTAGATGTGATCTTAACATTACCAAACAACATCATTGACCCCAAAACCTCTCCATAATAGTAGCATTTTTGTTGTTTTGTGACTGTTTTCTCCAGAGCGCTGTAGTTTATGGGCAAGTGATCTCAGTAACGTTATGATCAACAACCAAGAGCTTGAACCAGATGCAGAGGGGAAAGTATACATTCCTCATGACACCGATGTCATCTTCAGTTGCAAAAGAGGATATGAACTAACAAATAACAATAGATACACTCCTCAGTGTTGGATGGGAGAGCTTTTGTTTTACACTCAGCTTCCATCCTGCCATGCAGGCATGGGCGTCGCCAGGATTTTTTCTAGAGGGGGGCAATTTTTTTTTTTGCCCAAAAATGCTTGTATTTCTCAACACATTCTCGATTTATCAGTTTTAGAGGGGGGCAGGGACATTTTGCCCCCCCCCCCAACTCATTAAAGTTACACCACTTTGTCTTCGCGCCTCTTTTTCTTTTCTTTTCTTTTTCTTCCTTTTTTTTTTTTTTTTTTTGTGCTTTTCCAGGGGGGGGGGGGCAAGTGCCCCCCCTTGCCCCCCCCCCCCTCGCGACGCCCATGCATGCAGGTAAACACAACAAAAAGAATTGTTACTTTGTATCAGATAATTTTTTAACAATCTTTATCGTCCCCTTCCGAGTACATTTTTGAATAATCAAATGACTGAATTATATTTTGCCCTGACTGCTGAGTTGCCTTGATAATGACATGTACATGTACAAGGTGTATTTCATTACAGATAAGTAGTCGCCTCTGTTAACCTACATTTGCATGTCAGTGTGGGTCAGTGCACAAGTGTAAAAGTTGGTTAAACCACACCCTCCTATTCCCATGCATGTCCCACAAAACACACTGAAACACAAAGAACAGCAAGTATTACCAAAGTGAACCAATGTGAACTCTGTTTTTGCATTTAATCGTGTAATTTGTGCTTAGATATTTTTTCCATGCTTTTTTAAAATAGTGACAGTCATTTTTACTTCTCTGACATTGAAACGGATATGAAACTTTGTGTTAAAAATGGCACTGTCCTCTTATGTCATCAAATGTCGAGAAATGTCGTCTCCTTACCTTATGTCATCAAATGTCGAGAAATGTCCTCTCCATTTAAGGAACAATTCAGAAACGGAGTTCTGGTGGGGGGAAGAAACCTGAAGTAGCAGTAGACGATTCGACATGAGATGGGTATTGCCTGTCCATTCATTGTTATCAATGGAGTGAGTATTACGCATCAACTGGTAGTGCTTCAAGTCAGTACGACTTGGGATAATAATATATGTCTGTGAAGTAGTGTCTCTCTGGGATAATATCATCCGCACAGTGAAGTCGGTAGGGCTTAGGACTTAGGATAGTTTCCTCTCTTGCTGAAGTGGGGTCTCTTTAACATAATATTATCCCAGCAATGGAGTCAGTAGGGCGTGGGATAATATTATCTTTTCATGCAGTGGGGTCTATCTGGGATAATATTATCCCAGCAGTGAAGTCGGTAGTGATTGGGATAATATTATCTCTTTATGAAGCGGGGTCTCTCTGGGATAATATTATCCCAGCAATGAGGTGAGCAGGGCTTGGGATAATATTATCTCTTGATGCAGTGGGGTCTCTCTGGGATAATATTATCCGCGTAGTGAAGACAGTAGGGCTTGGGATAATATTATCTCTTGAGGAAGTGGGGTTTCTCTTGGATAATATTATCCCAGCAATGAACTAATGAGCAGGGCTTGGGGTAATATTATCTCGTGATGCAGTGGTATTCCTCTTGGATAATATCCAAGCAATAAAGTCAGCAGGGCTTGGGATAATATTATCTCGTGATGCAGTGTTGTTCCTCTGGGATAATATTATCCCAGCATGGAAGTCAGCAGGGCATGGGATAATATTATCTCGTGATGCAGTGGGGTTTCTCTGGGATAATATTATCCCACCAATGTGAGCAGGGCATGGGATAATATTATCTCTTGATGCAGTGAGGTCTCTCTGCGATAATATTATCCCAGCAGTGAAGTCAGTAGGGCTTGGGATAATATTATCACAGGAATGAAGTCAGCAGGGCTTGGGATAATATTATCTCGTGATGCAGTGGGGTTTCACTGGGATAATATTATCCCAGCAATGAAGTCCGTAGGGCTTAGGATAATATTATCTCTCGATGCAGTGGTGTTTTTTTTCAGTACAGTTAGTACTGCTTGGGAAGTTATCTCTCCAGGAAGTAGGGTCTGTCGGTCCATAGTTATATCATCAAGTTGACACCTACAGTAAACCACTACACCTTGTGAGTTCTTTCACAAATAAGCCTCATGATTCAATTTGAGATTAAACTTCATACAATTCAATTATTCAAATAAAGAAGGGATCATGACACAAATTGGCATTTGTATCAGTCTAATGGCATATTTTTTTGTAAATGCAGTATTTAGCAGTTATTCATATCTGACCTCCTATTATCAAAAAAATGTTGGGATTATCCTCACCAAATTTCACTGGTTTCCATTTCAGTCAAGTGCATATGTACATGCCTACATGTACACATTTAAGCGCATGGTCAGTCAGACACACATTACTACGGCTGCATGGCATCAGCTTTTAACGTGTTTGGCGCATCTAGGTATTTAGAAAAGCTGTAAAATCCTACATGTTTACAAGAATATAATTATCATTGGGTTAAAGATGTTTAAGTACATGTAGCAGTGCACAGATGGATACAAAACAGATCAGATGTCACTGTATAAGAACAGCTCAGCAATTTATTTCCCTATAAAAATATCAAAATTATACAATAGCATAAAAAATCTGACAAAGGTTGAATATTGACATTTGTGTTACGGTCTCTCATTTTGTACATGACATTTAAAAATATATGTAAAAAGGGCATTTTTTTGTTTGAGAAAACCTGGTAAATTTCAAGGTTCTTTTTTATCTTAACAAGTTTGCCTGAAGACCAAGTAGTTTATTTCTGTCTTGGTCATTAAATTAATATTGCGACAAAAAGATGTAAAGGTTTTTGCATTATGAAATTTAACAAGTCATTCTAAAGTTCAATTTCATGTACATGTACTTTCCATTGCAAAAGTGGTTGTTCTCTAGATTATATACTGGATGATGTAGGACTTAAAGGGAAAATACAACATTTGCAAACATCAAAAAATAAAACTACCAAATCATTTTGAAATACCTTGCTGGACTGTTAGTGAATGACATTGTAAAGCATCCTGTAAAATCATGGCACCTGGTATACTGTCATTTTCAAGAAAAGTTGTATTTTTGTATCAATTTCCAACGCTGATCGGCCGATCAGCGTTGGAAACAACTGGCTTTTTTTCTCAAATACTGGCCCCAATTGACCATCGCACTTGTTTGCAATCGATTACAAACCTATGAACGGGTACGAGCCAGCTAGACTGGTTCCCTGACCTTACAATTCCCCAATATATGTAAACTGCTCCGTTTCTTCTTATATGGAGTCAGGGAACCAGACTACAGGAAAATGATCGTTTTTCTTGGTTTTTATAGCATTTTCGAACCCAAAACCTCAAAAAAGTTAGTGTAACTATATTTGCTATATATTTCTAACCCCCCAATCCATCCATTTCTGAAAATTACAGCAAAAGCAAATGATGTATATTCCGTTTAAACAATGGCCATTTAATACCAAATATTTTAAGTTGCAATTTCTAAACAAAATTTATGACAACATTACTACATCACTTCAGACTTGCATTCACGTAACATAATCCAACTACCCGACCGAGCACGTTAGACGTATCAACGTTTTGTGACATCATCATGACGGTACAAACTTATGCCCTAATAATACTACCACAGAAATAACATTTGTCATGCTGTGCTTACAAAATATGGCTTAAATATTCAAAAACTTCAAATATTGTCACAAATGACAAGACGCCATTATGAATTCACCATATATGTTACCTATAACATTCGTGTAATACACATGTACCTGCTTAGCAAGCAAGTTTCAACCCTACAGACCAAACAACTCATGACATCATGCTTTGTTTACACGTGTGATTTCCAACGAGAGGTACCGGTAGGTGGGGACACGAGCTAGTCACCAAGCTTCCATAGGAAAGGGCACATGTTAACAAAATGCGACGTCGATTATGCTTAACCTACATGTAACTCCCTAGGGGGTGTGCCATTTCATATTGAAATTGGAGGATTCAGAAACTGTTAGGGCTATGGTCTATTCTCCAGATAAAAACGATGCACTTTTTAATCATGACCAATGATGACATCATGCAACTTGTCATCCACCAACTTTGTCAGTGGGCAGCAAGGAATTGTATTTTGTTGGGACAATTGTTCAGTATAGCGTCACAGCGTAAAAAAAGGTAATTTGACTTAACTTTATGCCAAAACTGCTGGGCTGAATAAATTTTACTTATTTACATAGATTTCAAATCCGGTGTTAAACAGAGTGTTTAAACCTCACATTTATTCCCTTTATTCCCTTATTGAAATCAATGACGTTTGAAAAGACAAAATATGTCATCATGGTGTAATCTGATCTCATGAAAGAAAATCACATCTCTGAGGAAGTCATCATAATTAATATCATCCAACATTTGAGTTATATGTTTACATTAAGTAAGCAACCATGACCTATCAAACCAATTTAAAAGAAATTCAACTTTAAAAAAGTATACAATGACAACATACAAATAATTTGACCTCAATGGTGTCAAAATATGTGTTGCATATGTTATTAGATGTGTTACAACCAGTTTACCTATTTTCAGTTCCACTGGTTTCTCATTGGCCCGTTTGTCCCGAAGTGAACCTGTTGATTCAAGTAAAAAATAGTAATATAAAGTAAGAGCAAACAATGAAGTGTATTTCACAACATGGTGTTTGTCCAAATCAGTGTAACCCTAAAAATTCTCTGTTTTTTTTTTTTTTACCACCTCACAGCTTTGGGATGCCTAGTTGGTGGGTGGGAAATGCTCCTCCAGTGTACAACTTGTACAGACATCCAAAAACAAAACTACCAAATTATCACGAAATAATAAACAGGTCACTTGCCTGAAAGTGAATAAGGGTGTTACTCACCTGATCCAGTGATCACAAAAATTAGACAGGTTAGTGTAACAGTATCATTATAAACCCCAGATTCAAGCTGTATTGCTGACAATACATATACAGCAAAAGCAAATCCTGTAATTTACTTTGAAATGTTGTGTTATTGAGTCAATGGCAGTTGTAAATTCACTGCACATATACTTGTAGAAGGTTCTCAAAACCAACCAACTTGAATTACCTGTGTCGGTTTTCATGTAAAACTTATGTGCAGGAATTTTCCAAAGGCTCTATTATGGATTCCCAATTGCTGCAATGAATTCTTGAATCTGTGTCAACACTTACATGTACATGTACTTACATGTAGTTAGTATCCTAAAAAATATGCTGCCTGCCCTCTGGTCAGTGTCAGGTCACAACTTCTAAAAATAATGTCTACCATTGCCGTCACTTAACAGTTTAACCAAGGTGTAAGACCCAGTCTTTGGACTATGCAGTGCCCTGCTTTAATAATTGATTATTACAATTTGGCACATCAGCATCATTGTGTTTACAAGCATTCTGCTCTGCAAATCAGATTGGAAACTCCTTTGGTTCAAGAGGATCTACCGTACCACGCTGTCACTGTTCTGAATGGCAGTGGCATGGCACTTTTCTAAAATGGCGTGCAATATCTGTCCCAAACTCTTGTCAAGTTGTCATGCTATTATCCCACTTCAGTCGGCGTGACAAAAGCACGACATTTAGACTGGGTAAAAGACTGGGCCATACTGTAGATATTGGTTTCACATACCTGGGCATGATTCAGATTGTCATCAGATTTGACTTGCACGGCCAGTCAATCTGCTCTAATGTTCTTGATTCCTCTGCAGCGATGAGAAAATAGCCAGCACCTTCTCCTGGAACATGAACACAATGAAGTCAATAAACCTCAAAGGTTCACATCACGCTTGGTTTGCATGATAGAACTGCCGGCATGAGAAACTTCTCTATAATACCTTTGTTGTGAATCTGCATCTTTTACATTTAATTGACATTTTTCAGCAACCCAATGTGCTTTTTTCCATGATTTTTTTTTTCAGTAAAGAGAACGCCCTCAGCTTTAACATGATATCCAAAACATAAACAATTCACCTATCACGGGTTTTGTGGGGAAAAAAGGTTTAAGGGCTGCATCAATTGGGGGTCACCCTGTATACTAGTACTAGTCAGAAAGTTTGAGAGTCCCAAAACTTAAGGTATTGAAAACTGGCACCTAAAACAACCAGTCCAACACCGCTTCAGTGCTTCATCAATCAACCATGCTAAAAGAATTTAAGAAACATGAGGTATGAACCGGGAACTAGTCTCAATTTACCTTACATTTCTGCATAGTCAGCCATCAGACTAATGATACTGAATGAAGAGGTCAATCTTTCCAAATAGTTGGACCAAGGTTGTACATGTACCAGTAGCCCCATTTTGAAATCAATCGACTTCCCTCTCATGTGCAAAATATGTGGGAAAAGTCTCCTTTCAAAATTGAATTGAGTCTGCAAACTTGGTTGGTGAAATACTGAGGACCTTTTCTTTTGCCCAATATAATTTTTGGAGAAATTTGTTGGCTAAAGAGTGAGTAAAGTGGGCATGATTTAGTTTTGCACGTTTCAGAGCACTCCAGAGCCCTGTCTGCCTGTATAACATGTCAATAACTGTGCAAACACAAAATCTTACCTGAACTTCTACTTGAGAAACGAAGGGCGAAGTCTGTGTTGTCATCCTCAATTTCCATCTCAGTCAAGTTTGTAGGGTCAGTTGCATCGTCACCTGAAAAAAATACAATAATTATGTCCATACCTTGATAAAGCATAATAAAAATGAATTAAAAAAAATCAGGAGCCTGTAGCTGTAAAATATAACATGCTAAATTTGTACTACACATACATGTACATTGTACACTGGGGGAAAAAGGGAATTTGAGGTTTGTTATTGACATACTCATCCTTTCTTGAATTTACCGTTAATAAAAAGTGTGATCAAATTTCATAATAAAAGTTAGAAATATGTAAGGCAAAGTAAACAAAAAACAAGTTTCTCGTCCCTGCCCGCTTCCTTTTAAGTTTTAGGAGGCCGCCTGGATTTTTAATTATTTTTTATTTTTGAAAAATGCAGTAAAAACACTGAAAAAGTCCACAAATTCATCGGAAAATAAATACTTGCGAAATATGTGAGTCGAAGTTTTCAGTATAGACCAGACCTTTAAGAACTTTCTAGGTGTTGTTTTCAGCAAGCCGAATGTTACAAAGACCACAAAGAATTCTATGGGCTTCAACCGTGCTTATAAATGCCCTCTGTGCAACATGAGCAGCACTCTATTTATCAAGACAATTCCACCGTAGCGAAGGGATCTAACTTCCCTAGTTGCAAGGCTGGAAATCCTCAGAGTGCAAGCCATTCAGCAGGATTTGTTAGCACATCTCCTCAGCAAATCCAACACACAGTGTTGTAAGACTCGAGTCCCGGACTTGGACTCGAGTCGGACTCGAGTCACATTTTTCGTGACTCGGACTCGACTCGAGTCACATTGGAAAATTACTCGGACTCGGACTCGACCATGATGACTCGGACTCGAGCTTGGTGACTCGTGATTCGAGTCACGTATTTTCATCAAACGAAAAAACATAACAATACGTATTTTTGCGACAAACTTAGCATTCTTTTTAACTCCCGTAGACAAAACACGGCGGCCGCGCCACGGAAAATCGTATCCAGGGGCCGCGCGCACGCATAGCGCCTGCAAGAAGAGCACCAGGCCCCGCGTCATGCCAAAAAGTGTTCGGTATCATGGAAGGTGTATTTTGGGGGATGTGAATTAAAAGGAAAATACATTTTGAGTCTAAACAACATGTACACACACAAGGTACGCTGTATACACTGGGATTTACTTTAAAAATTATTTAAAACATTTTGATTAGTTTGGTAAACAACTATAAGAACGAGTGACTCGATCGTGACTCAATCGGACTCGGACTCGAGGCTTGTGACTCGAGACTCGGACTCGGACTCGACGTTGGTGACTCGACTACAACACTGCCAACACGCCTGTAGTAATCTTGAGAGCATGTACAATGTACCATGCCTCGGGTGGCTCGATAAGGGGAATGCAAAATTAAACGTGCTGTAACTCGAGTTTTTACTTCAAAATTTTACAAGGTTTTATAGAGATTCACAGGGTATAGTGGGGTTGAACCTTAACTTTTACCCTTTTTTTTCAATGTTGCATACTTCCGTAAATCGTTCAGCCCCAATGGATCAGAGAGACCAGAGGGATCACCGACACCACCCTCAGCCATAACTACTAGCTAGGCAGATTTGCAATCAAGTGTCACCAGTGAGACGTGATATTTCCCACACTGTTGTAACCCTCACATGTGTTCATTTTTGCCAAACGATCCACGTGGGTACATGCAGGGCCCAAACGATTCGCAGCAGCATGGTGCCCCAGGATACATCATTACTGCATTTGTCATTACAGGATTAGTGAACATGCTGGGCACACTACGCACACACACTCCTGCTCAGGTTCCCAACATTGATATTGTTGTGGAGGTCAGCCTGCCGGGGAGAGATCATGATCCCCACCTGCATGGAGAAGTCCGAGTCTGTAGTATCACGAAGTGTGGAGTTACTCTCCATCTCTGTGTCTTGCCACTTTGGAGCTTTTCAGTTGGTGTATTCCACATCAGATCTCTCTTCAGGCCACACATCTGCCCAGGAAGACGAATATATTTGCTGATGCTCTTTCCAGGAGGTGGAAGTATTCCGACAGAGTAGCCTCTCTATCAACCAATAGTCAGACATCATCCGGCCACGCTACTTGTAGAACATTGTGCAGGCAAGCAATGGGCAGCAATGTCCAACAGACAACTGCATGTTCAGCAGCCCTCTAAGCCCACAAAGCTCCTTCCTCATAGTAGATAGGCAGCTTCATGTTCTTGACGTTTTCTTGTAGGCTTAATATATAGTTTAGACATTTCTTGAATGAAACCGCTGCACGTACCTTCCCTCTAATTCTTGGGCTTTTCGGTGCTACTCTGCAACTATAAATGAGGTGAGTCGTTTTTTGTATAATGGAATCCCCAAAATTTAAAGGGATCGATTTTCGAATCCACAATAAGAAACACCTACCTCTTTAGCCCTGTTTGCCACGACACGGAAAATGTGGTTTGGACAACTTTTCTAGTTGAAATTGTGTGCACTCGTGTTTTTTACATTTTGACATTTTTACAGATTTCTCAAAAAGTACATGTATGGTTATCTATAGGTAATTTTTTTTTAATAAGCTGCTTCAGATTGATTGTATTTCCCTATCATCAAAAATACATTTTTCAAAAGTACAAATTACACTCTTAAATTGTTACGAACTTTCTTTCTTTTTTGATAGCTATCTAACCTAAAATTGTGGTAATTCTTTTTATTGAAAAGTCCGGTGGCGTGATCCTTACCTTATGCATGGTAGCTTCCGCCTTATCCAGGGCGATCGTTATGAGCATGGGTCCACCATAAGGTACGAGTGTAACCCAGGTTATATATTACAAGATCCAGCCGCTGAATATTCCCATTGTAATGACGGAAGATGGAGCCTGGAACCCGTATGCCACCCAGATGATCAAGGTAAGGCAGTTCAAATGCTGAGCTGTAATGCCCTGGCATAATGGTTCCATCAACAACAAACCAAATCAAAAGGAAAGCCTGCATTGCATTCTTATTGTTAACAGTACATAGTTTGTTACTGTACCTCATGATTGAAAGCCGAATTCGCACTGGACCTTTCACCATCACATGCAGCGGCGGCGGAACGGTTTTCAAACTTGGCTTGGGGGGGGGGCATCACGAAAGAGGGGCACTTGCTCTGTAAAAGACATCTTCCGTCGGTAAAGCAGCTAATCCAGCAATATCTTACATTTCCATGTAGGCCTTGTAAATGCTAAAAGGATTATGCTTTAATAGATTTGCCCTTGAGAAATGTCTTGCTTAAGACTGAAAATACCCAGTCAGTTTGCTTAAATCACATACAATGACTTCCCAACAGAAAAGCAAAAACACAAACATTCTTTATGGGATCATAGGCATCTATACATTACATATTCATGTGTAACCTAAAGAAAATAATGACGATGTCAATGAACGTTCCATGTGACCCAGGTAAGTTGATGTTAATAGAGTGGTGTTATGTCATGGAAATTGGCATGGCTGTGGGGCATTTGTGTTTTTTAATTCTACTTTTCTTGTTATATTCCTCGTTCATATCAGAACTCTCTATTGTACCATTTTGGGAAATGGTTACTGAAAACAAAGCCGACATTTTAGGGCCAGTTTTGTTTTCATCATGAGGGGGCACATTTATGCTCAAGGGTTCCTGTTTGCCAAGCGCGCAGATAAGTACGCATACGTAGTAGACTGTCGCATGGGTTGCCTGTGCGACAGTCGACTATGCGCTTTACGAAGCAATCGTGGATCTGTCGCACGGGTGTAGTACGCATGCGTGCACATCGCCCTAGCTAGCTACACATGAACAGATGGTTGCACATGTAAAAGTCAATTACGTGTAGCCTTTTCCCGAGCTCAATGATGCCAAAGTGGAAAATATTTTGGGCAATAAAGATGCCTCCTGTACTAAAAAAAATGTTGTATACAAACAACTGTACAACCCTAGTTATTGTATTGCAAACAAACTGAACTTTTTTGAGGTTGAGCAATAATATTCTTCTGGCGAGCTGGACAAGTTTCACCGGAGATTTTTTTTGCCCGCGAGGTGCATACTGCAACATAAAGATTCGGCTGAATATGTATGAGGTATAGTCAAAAAAATATAACATGGTTTATTTTGGATGGACATTAGATATTAGCTCCCCTCGGTATTTAGTTTGACAACTTCCGATGCTTCGGGGAGCGAATATCGACTGTACGCCATCAAACCATGTCATATTTGTGTAATGTTTTACAAGTAATCCAGTGGAAATACCTATTGTCTAAATGTCTATTACCTAGACATGGGCTACAAATTAGAAAGAATAGAAAAAACGGGAAAAGGCACAGTAGGAGAAGGTATCTGTTCATCACACTTTCTTTAAATAGTTAAAGATAATAGTAGAAGGGAAGCAAGATTCAGGAAGGAAATTCAAAAGGTGGCAGGAAACTCCCAAAATTGAGAGAGATTCTGAGGTAAATCCATGGAATCAGGATGGAACTGATTAACATGTTGATTTCATTTGTCTGATTTATGTTTTCAGTAACCGAACCACCCGTGGCAGCTACCACATGTCCCACACCATCAGTCCCCAATGCCCTCATCTACCACCGTGGCCAAAACATTGCCACAGCAGGCTTTGAAATCATCTTTGGTAATCGTGATGAGATTGAGGTTCGATGTAATACAGACTTCACAGTCAATGGCAGGGAGGCAGTGACTGCTACTTGTTGGAATGGAGCCTGGACGCCTGCACTACCACGTTGCGGTTAGATAAATTGTCTTATGTCTTTCTTGGTCATTTAAATACCACATTAAAAAAAAATGAATTACCTCATGACTTTGGAGTTAAGGCGCTAGTTATTTTCATTTTCTTCTGTTTACTGTCATCTCGATAGTTAGAAAATATCAGATGACACTGTTAATTGGTTAAAGAAATGTTGACGTTTTGCTTTGTCAACTACCCAAACGGTTTAATTTAAGTAAATATTGTCGTAAAGTTTTATTCATAATATTTTAGTTTTCCTTTAGGCCAAAAAAAAAAGTCTCCGGTTTCTGGTATGGAGCTTGTCCGAAAAGTGGTGCAGCGACGCGGCTTTTTTTTTTTTACCTGACTTTTTTGCTTCAAATGTCGGCTGATGACTGCAAATGGTGCCCAACTAAACTGAGTGCAAATATATGGGAGTCCAGAGAGGCAACATAAAGCTTATTCTCGATCATAACCCCATATAAAAACACGTTAAAATTGTGCAGCAGCAGGATTCCAGTCAAACCAGTGAGTTTGGCGGTTTTGAGACATCATCTTTTATTGAAAAAAAAAAACTGTTTCATTTTGCCAACGCGCATGGCTACGGCGACGCGCGCGCATACCAGAAACCGGAGACTTTTTTTTGGCCTTATCCGTCATTAAAGTTATCTCATACTTAATGCAACTCGATTAATTACCTTTAATCTTTCTAATTTTTCATCTCTCTACTTTGTTACTTGTTATAAATCTACACCCCGGGAGATGCTGATTGATATATATATTTTTTTTGTTGAGTGGACGGTGGGGCGGCGGTGAAAGTTTTATTCTGTCGATCAAACACAAAATGGCTGCTGCCTTGTTGCAGGCATAACCATTTAATGAAGCTGTACACGTATGTGTGTGTGTATGTTTTGGGTGCACAGGCTTTTTCCATTGTATTTATGATTTGCATTTTCGTGGTTATATAACCTTGTACTGAATGGGTTTCGTCTTTCTGTTTTGATCCCTGTATTTTTTTTATAGGCCCATGTGCCAGGAACAGCTCACAACTCCTGTGGGTTGTGAAGCACTACATATAATGACCAGTCATCCATAAATTAAGTGTTACTTGATTTATTTTTACTGTGGACTATTTAAGCCTTTCGGGATTATTTTTGTAATAGATAGTAATTTAAAGTTTCGATTAATTGAACTGCCAATTATTTTACTGCGTTAACAGATTAAATTAATTATACTGACAAAAGTATTAATTTTCCAGAATATTTGTATTTGACATTATAACAGCCAAGCACACGTCTCTTTAAAAGAGTCATATTCATGGAATCTACATGGTTTGTTTGATTGGGGGGAATGCCTTGTGAAGGGAAACTCCATAAAATCCAACATACGTCCGACCAGATGATGTACATGTACAAGGTAGTTAAGGTGGTCACGGAAACTTTCGTTTGGTCTGTAACTGTTTTCTTCTCATTAGATGCCAAATTATTAGTGATGTATCACATTCACCTTTCCAACAGAAGCTCATTGAAGTGTATCACATCTTCGTCCCAATCTACGGAATTGCCCCGAAAAGATGCATTAATTTTCACCAGGGATCAAGTTCAGTTACTTTCTTTTAAAAATGAAATCAAGTTACTGACTTCAATAATCGATTAAACTGAATAAAACCATAATCGTTGCTGCGTGTAGAACTGCATCATGACCTGTGTGGCCTGTTGCACTACTGCGCAGAGACTGGTTAGCCCTCCATTAACCCCACAAAAAAAAGAATGGGAACTGCAGGTTTTGGTAAATATCATTTGATTTAACATTGCATCTTTATTGTCTTTGTTGTATGACAGAGGTTATATACAAGCGCTCTTGTTCTCGTCCTGTGGCAGTCCCAGATGTCAGACAGTATGTTGACGATTCAATCCAGCTACTTGACAGCCCTCGCACCTCGTTCTTCCATGAATCCACCATTATGTCACGGTGTCAGGATCCATTGAAGATGAAACTGATGACTGGTCCGCTCCGCACGTGTAATGACGGCAGATGGACTGGACCTGTGCCAGTATGCGGTATGTTTTACTTTAGGGGCCATTCAAAATATCCGATGATTTTTTTTTTTCCAAATTGTTTTGACTCTCAACTCGCGCTTTTTAAACGTGTGGGCGCTGCCATGTTCATTGCGCGCAGATATACCATGCGCATGCATGCAGGTTGCCTAAGTATTCTGGAACACAAGTAGGAGTAGTGGAGGTAGACTTCCTGACACAATTTGACCTTGGGCATAGAAATATGTAAAGGTCACATAAATATGTAAATATGGAAATATGTAGATATAAATATGAATTAAGGGATGTGGAAATTGTTAACACAGTTTGACCTAATGAATGGATGGGATGAATAGGGAATAGGTGTGGGTATAAGGAACCGGGTACAGTTTGACCAATTCTATGGGAAAGATTGCATAAGGTATGGAAAAAAAATATATATATTTTTATGGTACATTTGGATCTTAGCCCGAATATGAGTTTCATACGTTAGTCCCTGTGAACGACCAGCTGGTCGGATCTTTAATCCCCCAACAATAGACGGGAGAGGGCGCGTGCCAAGTCAGCGCACTAGTATTGTTACGAAGTTAATCCTATCGATACAAAAAGTAATTGGATTTCCGAATGCTCGACAGCAGAAAGCAGCGATAGATAGCAAAAATTAATTTTGCGTTGATCAGACTGAAATGAGTACGATTGTCTATTTGAAGAATTATTTTAAAGTCATTTTTATTGGGTTTATGGGTATTGTGCACGTTGCGTTTTCCAAGTTATAAACAAACACTCACCGCAGCATACTTGCAGGGTACAGCCTGTGTCGGCCATGGGGGTATATGATAAATCCACGATCCATAATCCATGCGTCTGTACGGAGACCGGTGGTCGATCACCCCTCGATGATCGCACCGATCCTGGAGCAAATAAATAACTCCGTCCGTGCGCCTATATTCCTCTTGTTAATCGATACAATACCAATGGCACTCTTCTACACTGCCACCAGAATCATCCAAGTAAAAATATATGTTTGTGCGCGGTGATCGTAGAAAAGGGAAGGTTTTGGCATCAGCCAGAGCAAATGCTAGTATACATGCACACTACTGTATACACGCCGTCCGATCAGATAGCGCTCAAGTTTTCTTAATCCGTGACGGCTAAATTATCGATTAGGCTCTATAGTCTGCAGAGGCGCGTACAATAAGGAATGGATTCAGTGGTTTAAAGCCATAACAAAACGTGCGGGTATGTGGTTTTCAAGGGAACTACGGCCTGGAAAGTGCCCGATTAAGTGTATAGGAATAACACAACCATCATTGTGCATTTTGTAATATTTCGTACTAGAACGACCCCAAAACCAAGCTATAGCCTATCCATAGTTAAAAATTCAGTCGTAACGTGGTAAAAATGGTGCCCCTTTAACGCTGTCTGTATAGGAATGCACCGAACCCTAGTTGTACCTCCGTGCCGGATTTGTTTACAAAATCGAGGATGACTGGGTTTTATCTACGACCATTTTACGGAGGTTATTTAGAGGGTGTGTTCAAGCAATAATTTTATGACTGAGAGTAGGCTTTTCCAATTGATAAGACAACACAAACAAAGAAAAATACAACTGCAGAAAGTACATACGATATGACATTATTGCTTTATTGACGTCATTTTTCAGTAAAACATCATTCTGCTCTTTTCCGTGCTCATCCTGCTCTTTTCCCTGCTCATCTGCTCTTTTCCCTGCTCATCCTGCTCTTTTCCCTGCTCATCCTGCTCTTTTCCCTGCTCATCCTGCTCTTTTCCCTGCTCATCCTGCTCTTTTCCCTGCTCATCCTGCTCTTTTCCCTGCTCATCCTGCTCTTTACCCTGCTCATCCTGCTCTTTTCCCTGCTCATCCTGCTCTTTTCCCTGCTCATCCTGCTCTTTTCCCTGCTCATCCTGCTCTTTTCCCTGCTCATCCTGCTCTTTTCCCTGCTCATCCTGCTCTTTTCCCTGCTCATCCTGCTCTTTACCCTGCTCATCCTGCTCTTTTCCCTGCTCATCCTGCTCTTTTCCCTGCTCATCCTGCTCTTTTCCCTGCTCATCCTGCTCTTTTCCCTGCTCATCCTGCTCTTTTCCCTGCTCATCCTGCTCTTTTCCCTGCTCATCCTGCTCTTTTCCCTGCTCATCCTGCTCTTTTCCCTGCTCATCCTGCTCTTTTCCCTGCTCATCCTGCTCTTTTCCCTGCTCATCCTGCTCTTTTCCCTGCTCATCCTGCTCTTTACCCTGCTCATCCTGCTCTTTACCCTGCTCATCCTGCTCTTTTCCCTGCTCATCCTGCTCTTTTCCCTGCTCATCCTGCTCTTTTCCCTGCTCATCCTGCTCTTTTCCCTGCTCATCCTGCTCTTTTCCCTGCTCATCCTGCTCTTTTCCCTGCTCATCCTGCTCTTTTCCCTGCTCATCCTGCTCTTTTCCCTGCTCATCCTGCTCTTTTCCCTGCTCATCCTGCTCTTTTCCCTGCTCATCCTGCTCTTTACCCTGCTCATCCTGCTCTTTTCCCTGCTCATCCTGCTCTTTTCCCTGCTCATCCTGCTATTTTCCCTGCTCTTCCTGCTCTTTTCCCTGCTCATCCTGCTCTTTTCCCTGCTCATCCTGCTCTTTTCCCTGCTCATCCTGCTCTTTTCCCTGCTCATCCTGCTCTTTTCCCTGCTCATCCTGCTCTTTTCCCTGCTCATCCTGCTCTTTTCCCTGCTCATCCTGCTCTTTTCCCTGCTCATCCTACTCTACGGCATAGAGCAGGATGAGCAGGGAAAAGAGCAGGATGAGCAGGGAAAAGAGCAGGATGAGCAGGGAAAAGAGCAGGATGAGCAGGGAAAAGAGCAGGAAGAGCAGGGAAAATAGCAGGATGAGCAGGGAAAAGAGCAGGATGAGCAGGGAAAAGAGCAGGATGAGCAGGGTAAAGAGCAGGATGAGCAGGGAAAAGAGCAGGATGAGCAGGGAAAAGAGCAGGATGAGCAGGGAAAAGAGCAGGATGAGCAGGGAAAAGAGCAGGATGAGCAGGGAAAAGAGCAGGATGAGCAGGGAAAAGAGCAGGATGAGCAGGGAAAAGAGCAGGATGAGCAGGGAAAAGAGCAGGATGAGCAGGGAAAAGAGCAGGATGAGCAGGGAAAAGAGCAGGATGAGCAGGGTAAAGAGCAGGATGAGCAGGGTAAAGAGCAGGATGAGCAGGGAAAAGAGCAGGATGAGCAGGGAAAAGAGCAGGATGAGCAGGGAAAAGAGCAGGATGAGCAGGGAAAAGAGCAGGATGAGCAGGGAAAAGAGCAGGATGAGCAGGGAAAAGAGCAGGATGAGCAGGGAAAAGAGCAGGATGAGCAGGGAAAAGAGCAGGATGAGCAGGGAAAAGAGCAGGATGAGCAGGGAAAAGAGCAGGATGAGCAGGGAAAAGAGCAGGATGAGCAGGGTAAAGAGCAGGATGAGCAGGGAAAAGAGCAGGATGAGCAGGGAAAAGAGCAGGATGAGCAGGGAAAAGAGCAGGATGAGCAGGGAAAAGAGCAGGATGAGCAGGGTAAAGAGCAGGATGAGCAGGGAAAAGAGCAGGATGAGCAGGGAAAAGAGCAGGATGAGCAGGGTAAAGAGCAGGATGAGCAGGGAAAAGAGCAGGATGAGCAGGGAAAAGAGCAGGATGAGCAGGGAAAAGAGCAGGATGAGCAGGGAAAAGAGCAGGATGAGCAGGGAAAAGAGCAGGATGAGCAGGGAAAAGAGCAGGATGAGCAGGGAAAAGAGCAGGATGAGCAGGGAAAAGAGCAGGATGAGCAGGGAAAAGAGCAGGATGAGCAGGGAAAAGAGCAGAATGATGTTTTACTGAAAAATGACGTCAATAAAGCAATAATGTCATATCGTATGTACTTTCTGCAGTTGTATTTTTCTTTGTTTGTGTTGTCTTATCAATTGGAAAAGCCTACTCTCAGTCATAAAATTATTGCTTGAACACACCCTCTAAATAACCTCCGTAAAATGGTCGTAGATAAAACCCAGTCATCCTCGATTTTGTAAACAAATCCGGCACGGAGGTACAACTAGGGTTCGGTGCATTCCTATACAGACAGCGTTAAAGGGGCACCATTTTTACCACGTTACGACTGAATTTTTAACTATGGATAGGCTATAGCTTGGTTTTGGGGTCGTTCTAGTACGAAATATTACAAAATGCACAATGATGGTTGTGTTATTCCTATACACTTAATCGGGCACTTTCCAGGCCGTAGTTCCCTTGAAAACCACATACCCGCACGTTTTGTTATGGCTTTAAACCACTGAATCCATTCCTTATTGTACGCGCCTCTGCAGACTATAGAGCCTAATCGATAATTTAGCCGTCACGGATTAAGAAAACTTGAGCGCTATCTGATCGGACGGCGTGTATACAGTAGTGTGCATGTATACTAGCATTTGCTCTGGCTGATGCCAAAACCTTCCCTTTTCTACGATCACCGCGCACAAACATATATTTTTACTTGGATGATTCTGGTGGCAGTGTAGAAGAGTGCCATTGGTATTGTATCGATTAACAAGAGGAATATAGGCGCACGGACGGAGTTATTTATTTGCTCCAGGATCGGTGCGATCATCGAGGGGTGATCGACCACCGGTCTCCGTACAGACGCATGGATTATGGATCGTGGATTTATCATATACCCCCATGGCCGACACAGGCTGTACCCTGCAAGTATGCTGCGGTGAGTGTTTGTTTATAACTTGGAAAACGCAACGTGCACAATACCCATAAACCCAATAAAAATGACTTTAAAATAATTCTTCAAATAGACAATCGTACTCATTTCAGTCTGATCAACGCAAAATTAATTTTTGCTATCTATCGCTGCTTTCTGCTGTCGAGCATTCGGAAATCCAATTACTTTTTGTATCGATAGGATTAACTTCGTAACAATACTAGTGCGCTGACTTGGCACGCGCCCTCTCCCGTCTATTGTTGGGGGATTAAAGATCCGACCAGCTGGTCGTTCACAGGGACTAACGTATGAAACTCATATTCGGGCTAAGATCCAAATGTACCATAAAAATATATATATTTTTTTTTCCATACCTTATGCAATCTTTCCCATAGAATTGGTCAAACTGTACCCAGTTCCTTATACCCACACCTATTCCCTATTCATCCCATCCATTCATTAGGTCAAACTGTGTTAACAATTTCCACATCCCTTAATTCATATTTATATCTACATATTTCCATATTTACATATTTATGTGACCTTTACATATTTCTATGCCCAAGGTCAAATTGTGTCAGGAAGTCTACCTCCACTACTAGTAGGTAAATTTATTTCGTTGTCGGGATTTGAACCGACACTCGTGGCGTGTATTAAGACAAAATGAACCTGGTATCCCGCTCCATTTGCATGGCGCAATGATTTTACGCATGCTATAAGTCTAACTTCACTGCATGGTCCCCATGCATATGGTGCTCCGCGGATCCGATAGACGTATACAAAATACACTGTACATGTACCGGATGCATGCTGTACCTGTACGGTACGGGCAAAGGGGTTTACGAATCGGAACGCAAAGAGTTGAATTGGCAAGTCAAAAGAGCTATTTTCTATCTTTTTAATTGAAAAAAGGTGAATTTCGATTAACAAAAATTTCAATAAATTAATTTGACCCACCCACCCACATTTTTGAAAATAATCGAAATTTAAAAACATTGAAAACTTTGAATGGCCCGTTAATTGATATTTGATTGAACGAAAGAAATAATCTTGAGCCAGATTTGAACCTGCGAACCTCGGATCAATTCTGCTGGAGTTCTATTTACTGAGCCATTTAACCCAATATGCAGTGCCTTAGTTTGCCCATGAAATTTGTGTGTTCATAGAACCCACGTGTGCCAAATTACGTTGCTAGCCCCCAACCTGCGATATGGCAGGCTGTGAATACTCAGTTGAGAGGGCACTACCTTTATTACAAAGGCTCACTTTTAATGAAATATAGCGTATTTAATTCAACGGTGAAATTCATTATTTAGACCAGAATTTGAACCTACGACTTACAAAAATACTCTACCAACTGTACTATGCAGGCATTATACATGCGCTGGTTTCCTAATTTGTCAGTGTTCATAGGGCACTACTCGGATGAGACCATCAAATCAAACATGATCTTTGCGATTTTGTGCACCAAGATCTAGCGGTGTTGCTTAAAGTAGTATCCTCTTTTACTATCATGTCAGAGCCGGCATTAACTAGCTTCAGCCTCCCAGCCTTACGTACCACACTCCATCAGTTAATGGCTAACGGAACCTTGCTCATCTACCCTGGTGTTGGTCAGTTGAATGTGGATTGCATCGTCTCCAGCGGTTACCCAGTTTTAGACCACAGTCACTGGCAACAATGGATTCCAGGTGGTCAAGGAGAAAAGAAGTATGGCGTGCCTGCAGAAGGTCACTCAGGGACTTATACCTGTAAGAAGCTTGGGTGGCCAACTGTATTTCATCGGCTTATAATACAGGTACGAGGTAAGTCCAGTTGTCAATTTATCTTTATGAGTAAACTGCCAGTTTGAAGTTTGTCGATTTTAAATTCAGCTTGATTGAACCTTACTTTAGAGCATTTTTGTGATGGATAAATTAATGATCCTTCTGAATGCAAGTAACTTGCATTAATGGTCCACAATTCATATTTGACATTGCTACGAAGTTATGTTATAGTTAAAGGCTTGGTTTTTTTTAGTGCATGTTAGTAATTTTCTACAGTGTTATTATTTTCTGTACTTTTTCTGTAGCCGTTTCCTGTTCAGAGCCAAGTCCCCCGTTAAACAGTCGTCGTATCGGTGATGACTTCCGCCTCACAAAGTCAGTATCATTTGAATGCAACGAGAGCTATGATCTCATCGGGGAACGGACGATCAAATGCAACCTTGGTGCATGGTTGGGAGAAATACCGCGCTGCAGAGGTGAGTGATTGAGGCCTTCAATTATGCATTCTGAGTGGTCAAGTTTATGAATTTTGAAAAAAAGAACCACCGTTGCCAAATGGTCACCATTTTCCAGTCTCTCTTCCGTTTACTAGATGATTCACTGGGAGAAAGGTAGAACATTCAAGATATGCAATTCAGAGCAAACCATTAAACAATGCATGGTCCTGTGGCCCTCTCTCAAGAGGAAAGGCAGGTAGCAGGGCCTATGACTAATTTGTCCGGGATATGTATGGTCAACTATTCAGTTGTTCTTGTGTGTTAATGGGGGATCCATATTCAACATGTGGCTCTTTATTGATATTCTTATAAAAACGCATAGATGTACAAGATGAGATGAATATTAGGGACGAAATCTTTCAATCCAGCTATTTTGCAAAACTGGGAAATGGCAAAGAGGAAATACGGGACGTTGACATAATTGAAATTGGTGTTGAAAGAAATAATTTTCTTAGTTTCACCCTAAAGGGGCCGGGGGGCGGAATCCGCCCCCCCCCCCCTCAACATTGTCCGCGATCGCCTCTAAAAAAAATTTCGCGACCCGAGCTGTTATGACTTTTTAGCCTCGAGCTTTGCGCATCTTTTGATACCAAAAACATAAAAATCGGACCACGGGTTGCCGCGTAGCGAAAAATTTTCCGGCGCTAAGCGCCGTGAAAACTGAATTTCGCATATACGTCGTGTACACAGAGCAGAATTGCCATTCGTACATATAAATAATTAATTAAACATAATTCCAAAACCCTTTGACCTATAGTCATGAAATTTATTGGGTATGTTAAGGAAGAGTTGCTCTATGCATGTGCTGAGTTTCAAAATGTGTCGTCACTCGATGGCCGAGATCTAAGGGGCCCCCCCCCCCCCCCCCCCCCAGCTGAGAGATGGTCAAAATAACCCGGCCCCTTTAGGGTTAAGGTAGAAATATCTATGTACATCAATTGTCTTTTCAGTAAAGTCGGTTCCATCAAACATACCTTTCATAATCCAATCTGACTTTACACACTGAAATTAACAAAAGGTATGCGATGCAGTGATAGACTTTAAGCCTGGCGATTACACACTTTTTGGGGGGGCTTCAAATTGATGAAACATGTGCGTATTGTTAGGATGTTAATCTTTGTCTAAGATAGTGGTTCCACATTGTATCATTTGTTCCATGGCCAGCTCGGGACTGTCCTGATATCTACATGGCAAACCTAGACTCCAACCTACGTCTCATGATAAATGGAGGCAACTCACCAGGCTCAGTAGTGATATTTACTTGCCAATCCGGATTCCATCGGGTAGGAGAAACACGCCTCACTTGCCAGGGTGGCAGCTGGTCTCCTTCCTTCCCTACTTGTGAAGGTGAGACTCTGGTTTATTTGGAAGTCAGGCAAACAATTTATTCTGTTTGAAGTAAAATCGTGATTAGCGGTTACTCATTAACTACCATGTAAATCTGTTTGAAGTAAAATCGTGATTAGCGGTTACTCATTAACTACCATGTACATGTATGTTTTTCGGTTACCAAAGCAGAAAGTAAAATAATATGAGGATTCCATTCATAGTGACAAATACATGTAGGCCTAGAATAATACCTTAGAACATTAATCACAAATAAATATACAATTTATTATCCTTATTGCTTTGAACCACAGAAGGGGTATGGATTCACCATCAGTATTTCCACAAAGTTTCTTACAGGTATAAATGTAGACCTTCATTTTTTGAAGAATTTGGAAGTACAAAATACTACACTTATAGTCTTTTTTAAAGGTTTTTTGAAAACTTTGCAATTAAATGTCTAAAAGGATGGCAGTACATAGAAAATATACTCACAAATGTGACACTAAATAGTTCAATACAAGAATCCTTACTGTTGAAGTTCTTGGGGTTTTTTTCGACAGCCGATGTTCCTGATGACACAGGCCCGTTATTAAGGCCGGATGACTGCAACTGTGAGGTGTGGGAGAGATGTGTGGCCAACAGCAATGGCCCATCAACATGCCACTGCATCCACCCGCGGCAGTGTGATGGCGCTGTGGGCCAGGAGCAATACTGTGGGAGTGACGGTCGGACGTACGCCAGCATCTGCAGAATGAAGGCTGCAGGCTGTCTGCTGGACTTGGACATACAGGTCGTCAGCAATGGACCTTGCCCAGAAAGTAAGCATAAATACATCTTCACACTTTCAGTTTTCCTTTTTATTTCGTTTAACGCCAAGTAACCCACAATTTTACCCACGCCGTGGGCTTGAGTTGCTTATGTTGGTTTGTTGGTTGGTCGGTGGGTTTGTGGGTGGGTACGTTTCTGCATTCAGTAGGGGACGTTGAACAATAGAGGACAATAGGGTTCCCAATTTTCGAGAGGTCCCCTTTTTGGATTCGTGTACAAAACATGTGGGAGGTCTTCCTAAAAAGTACAAACAAAAGAGGGACAATAGGGGGTCCCCGACAGTGGCGTAGCCACCGGGGGGCGTGGGGGGGGGCGACCGCCCCCCCCCCATGAAACCTTGTCGCCGCCCCAGTCGCCCCCCCCCCCCCCCCCCCCCCACTGAGATTTTGAGTTTCTAAAAAAATATCATTGATCTAAATCTAAATTGTCGCGAATGATCCACATGATGACCACTGAGAAACGACCCTTCGACCGGCGACCGCGGACCAGAGCTGACAACCGGCGTGACATAGCGCATAATGATAATCTAAAATGCGTATTAACACCCACTGCACTGCTCGCTCACACCACGAAACACGTATTATAGACAGGTGGTCCGTGGGTCACACAGTTTCAGTCAGCGATATCACGCGAATCGGCCACGCACAAAACTTTTTCCTTGTCGCCCCCACCCCCCAGTCCCCCCCCCCCCCCCCCCACTGAGATTTTGGGTTTCTAAAAAAAATTATCATTGATCTACATGACGCCATGGGCGTCAATCCGGGGGAGGGGGGGGGGGGGGCAGGGGGGACTGGTCCCCCCCCCCCCCACACTTTTCGAAGGGTGGGGGACAACATATCAAATGTCCCCCCCCCCTGATTTTTGAAATCGTGTCTCATTTGCAGGGCCCTATTATGTACTACAATGTATCTTTTGCTTAGAAAATATAGTTAAAGTGGTCAGAAATTGCCTCAGATAGCACCACAGAGCATTTAGAATCCAACAATTTTCGGGGCCCTTAAGCGGGCCCCGAACCCCAGGCCTATAGCTCAGAATTCTGGTAGCTGATTCAATGACTCCAACCTCGAAAACAATGTTCAAAAAATTGTCTTATGCCTTTAGCTGAGAAAACCTCGAAAATTATGTTTAAACTAGTATCTTTTGTGCTAAGATAGTTATTGGTTAAAGTGGTAAGAAATTGCCTCAGTTCACACCACATAGCGGGCCCCGAACCCCACGCCTATAGCTCAGAATACCGATAGCTGATTCAATGACTGCAACCTCGAAAACGATGTTCAAATAATTATCTTTTGCTAAGAAAATATTAGTTAAAGCTTTGAGGAAAGTGGTAAGAAATTGCTTTAGATCACACCACAGAACATCTAGAATCCATTTTTTTCGGGGCCCTAATAAGCGGGCCCCGAACCCCGACGCCGTAAGGGCTTCGCACTTCGCGCTCGCATCAGTTCTGATCAAGGTATGCCCCCCCCCCATTTTTGAAAAGCGATTGACGCCCCTACATGACGCCCCCCCCCCATGAAATGTTCCAGCCCCCCCCCCAGCGCCCCCCCCCCCTTAACATTTTCCGCGATAGCCTCTAAAAGATCTAAGGCCCCCCCCCCCCCCCCCCAGCTGAGAGATGGTCAAAATAACCTGGCCCCTTTAGGGTTAAGGTAGAAATATCTATGTACATCAATTGTCTTTTCAGTAAAGTCGGTTCCATCAAACATACCTTTCATAATCCAAACTGACTTTACACACTAAAATTAACAAAAGGTATACGATGCAGTGATAGACTTTAAGCCTGGCGATTGCACACTTTTTGGGGGGCTTCAAATTGATGAAACATGTGCGTATTGTTAGGATGTTAATCTTTGTTTAAGATAGTGGTTCCACATTGTATCGTTTGTTCCATGGCCAGCTCGGGACTGTCCAGAGATCAACATGGCAAACCTAGACTCCAACCTACGTCTCACGATAAATGGAGGCAACTCACCAGGCTCAGTAGTGATATTTACTTGCCAATCCGGATTCCATCGGGTAGGAGAAACACGCCTCACTTGCCAGGGTGGCAGCTGGTCTCCTTCCTTCCCTACTTGTGAAGGTGAGACTCTGGTTTATTTTGAAGTCAGTCATACAATTTATTCTTTTTGAAGTAAAATAATATGAGGATTCCATTCGTAGTGACAAATACCTGTAGGCCTAGAATAATACTTTAGAACAATAATCACAAACAAATATACAATTTAACATCCTTATTGCTTTGAACCACAGAAGGGGTATGGATTCACCATCAGTATTTCCACAAAGTTTCTTACAGGTATAAATGTAGACCTTTATTTTTTGAAGAATTTGGAAATACGTTTTTTCCCACTAAAAAAGACTACACTTATAGTCTTTTTTTTTAAATTTGAAAACTTTACAATTAAATGACTAAAAGGATGGCAGTAGGCCCTACATAGAAAATTTACTCACAAATGTGACACTTAATAATTCAATACAAGAATGCTGACTATTGAAGTTCTTGGGTTTTTTTCGACAGCCGATGTTCCTGATGACACAGGCCCGTTATTAAGGCCGGATGACTGCAACTGTAAGGTTTGGGAGAGATGTGTGGCCAACAGCAATGGCCCATCAACATGCCACTGCATCCACCCGCGGCAGTGTGATGGCGCTGTGGGCCAGGAGCAATACTGTGGGAGTGACGGTCGGATGTACGCCAGCATCTGCAGAATGAAGGCTGCAGGCTGTCTGCTGGACTTGGACATACAGGTCGTCAGCAATGGACCTTGCCCAGAAAGTAAGCATAAATAAATCTTCACACTTTCAGTTTTCCATTTTTTTCGTTTAACGCCAAGTGGTTGGTTGGTTGGTTGGTTGGTCGGTGGGTTTGTGGGTGGGTACGTGAGTTCGTTTCTGCATTCAGTAGGGGACGTTGAAAAACAGAGCACAATAGGGTTCTCAATTTTCGAGAGGTCCCCTTTTTGGATTCGTGTACATTACATTTCGGAGGTCTTCCTAAAAAGTTTAAGTACAAACAAAAGAGGGACAATAGGGGGTCCTCGATGAGGCAAATACACACTTTTATGGGTAAACAAGCATTACATTCACTGTGTGGACTTCCAAACAAAATAGGTCGACATAAATGAGGTAGCAGCTACGTTGTGTGGACTTGCCCACGTCCACACAATGTTTCTCTCTCTCTATGAAGAGCAGGTTTAGAGGCATTTTTGGTTTAGGTTTATCCGTGGCAAAATGATGAGGAACACCAAAGGGAATCATATAGACCGTGGGCCAAGTTGAACAAACCTTATTTTTTATTCAAAATCAGACTCAACTCGTTCGGTTGGTTTCTAATCCCATCAAAAGTCGTTAAAATACAAGAACGACGATTAAAGGATGTTCTTGTGAAGTTAATTAGTTGTTAACATATAATAACAAGAAATTACAACGGAATTTTTTTTTTCAAGTTATCGAACATGCATCTGGAAACAGTTAGTCTGATCCCTGTCTAGGCAACTAGTGTAAAGATATGGGGCGTGTTTTGGAATCATGTCCCGACTCCCTATAAACAAAATGCGACGTCGGAAGACGAAGAGGGAGAAAAAGACGAAGTTTCGGTGTGTAATTCACGTTGTCAAGTTAATCAACTACTGGCAAGTTGACTCCTTTTTCGGAAGTATTGTGGAACAAGCTAGGTCACACACTGCGTCACACACACGCATTTGCAGAAATAGCCCCAGAAGTTCATGAGGAGTTCCCTAGCAGGCGGTATGATGCCCCAATCGCCTGCCAGGCATCAGTACAGGCATGGAGCTATAAACACTCCATGGTACAGGCAGGTAAGCTCATTGTCAAAGTTGGTCACACGTCTAGCTTCTTGCTGTGTGGGTATTTTAATTTAACCCTTCCTATATTCTGGAAGTAGCTGGTTGGGAGTACAAACATTTTTTTCTAATAAAGTTTAAATTTTCTAGGTTTATTTTAGATTTTGTTTTGAAGAGCAAGTAACACTTTTCTACAGACATGCAACTTTTCCTTGGATCCGCTGATTTTTTCGGGTTTTTTTACTTATCATGAAGAAAAGGATTCCATACAAGGCCTCCACTCAGAACTCCTGCACAAAGTCTACGGGCCATGACAGAAAAAGTTAAAGTATTATCAAAGATTTATTGCACTCTTTAAAAAGTGTTACTTCATCAGATTTACAACTTTAAGTAATTTTCAGGTCATATTATTATAATTAACCCTCCGCCTTGTAAGTTGTATGGAATTCTTTCCTGTCACGGTCACAATAACATGTAAACAATTGCGTGTAAAAGCAACAGTTTCATTGCAATTTTCTATAAAAACATTCTCATTAAATGTACAATGCCCTTTTACAATTACTTTGTTTTTCAATATCTTTATGCCAGGTGTAACTTGCTGACAAGTTCCCTCCAAAGATGATGAACAAGACCAAGAATGATTGTGGAGCTGAACATGATGATGATGTGGATGCCAGTTCCAGTGGTCTCTCTGGTGTTGAACGTTCTTTGAGTTTTTGACAAGTTCCAATTAAATGGGTAAAACAACAGATATTGTGGATGGCAGTTTCAGTGGTGTCTCTGACGCTAAAAATTATTAGGAGTTTTTGATGAGTTCAATTGAGTGGCGGAGTAAACTGACCAACCAATGAGGTTTTGATACCGAATATTCTCAGGGTTTTTGATGAGGCTGCAATGATTCATATTTGGATGCCAAATATTTAAAGTCATAACTGTTACCACACAACATTTAAAGTTTAATTGTGAAGCAGTGTTTTGACTTATCAAAATAAGATGAAAAATTGTTCAAACTAGACTATTGGTTATGAAGGGAACCAGTACAAAAACTCATTATATGATATGTTTAATATTTTTACAAAATATTGTGGTGGAAAGTGTGTGTGTGAGATTAGAGACAGTTTAATTGTGACGTCATACCATAGCACTTACGCTTAATCACTGTGTTCGTGACTGGGTGGAGCTTAGGAGCTCCGTGCGTTGCTGCATGCACGCGATTGGTTAGCCAAGCGCCATTGGTTTAGTGCATGTACATGTACAACATGCGCGTATCCGTGCACGTGAGGGCTGTACTCACGTGCTTACGGGGAATTGATGTTGCGGACAGCAAGCGAGCAATAGGTGAATTACCTGTGCTCTGCGTTTTAGGGGAATGCTTATGCGCGAATTGTACATAGTCGTATGAGCTGTGCTGGGGTTACGCTGGTAGTATGGCTGATGTGGCGCAAGTACACGGCTGTATAGCTGTACGTTGCTGACTGGCTTGCATGGTCGATGCGTAGCGGGTACAAGGCTGTACTACTGTGCATTGCTTGTGCTACTGTACATTGTTTATGCTGTTGATAGAACAACCACGCCTATTTTAAATTCAGATTAATAAATACCTTGGAGAGTTGATGGTTTCTGATTGGTCGAGACTCGATCACGTGGCCGGGCATTAACGGTGATAATGGACAGGCTTCAAAGATCAAGCGAATAAATGGCCCCTGAACCAGCATTTATCAATCCCCGTTCAGCCCCATGCAAGCCAATGATTGGTCAAAATATAGTAACAGTCCTGCGGTAGCTTGTAACAATAGAGCACTGCACATGCGCTCAACCCCTATCGCGTGAGACTGACGCGCGCGTACACAACACAGTTGCTAGGGATGCATGCGTGCGCGCGCGTAAGGAAGTTTTGATACAGCAGTGCAGTATATACTGAGGATGTTTACGACGAAAGCGTAGATCTACGATTTATTTTCTTTGAACACTTCACCCACCGACATATTTACCTTTCCTAAACCAAGCATCTTTGTAATTCCGGACACAAGGAATGTGTAAACGAGATTTCAGCTTCCTCCATCAGGTAAAGATATGAAAACATTGTTGTAATTTGTTTCGCTACGGCAGCAGTTTCTGTTGAGTTTACGTCGTTATAGCTGTTAAGCTAAAATATGGCCCAAGAACATGAACACAAAAAAGTCTGGAAATATCGCCGGAAAAAGTCACAAAATTGGAGCATTTTAACTGTTTATTTCGTTAAAAATGTATGTATTAATGGGAAAAACAGTGTGAGGATCCGGTCTTCACTGCGTGATAATGACCGGGTGTGGGGGTGACCGCTGAGAAGAAGTCGAGGTCCATTATGGACCGAGAAGAAGTCGAGGTCCATTAACAGCGGTCACCCCCATACCCGGTCATTATCACGCAGTGAAGACCGGCTCCTCACCAGTACTGTTATTCCCTTATTACTGTACATTTATTGATTATTGTTGAATGAATTATGAGCATTGTTAATTGAGGTTACCAACAATTCTGTTTTAGGTGTCTGTGTTACAGGCCGATTGTGCAATTGACAGGGTAATCAACAGTCATTCACAATCGGGCGGTAGATGTCCACTAAAATGGACCTGCACCCTTAGCCTTGAAGGTCGCTCTGAGTGATCTCTCGTCTAGGGAAGAGCTTTGGTTTGGGAAGATTGTCTTCACCCCAATAGGAGTCAGACTTATCCTAACAGGCTTGGTTGGCCCGGAGGTTTTTTATGTTAAATATGTTTTATATTTGTATCTTAAAACTGTAGCCCATTTGTTCGTCCATAGTCCACATGACAGCATTTTATTTTATTCCAACCATTCCTGTTTATTTGTATTTTATGTTCAAATAAGCCACGGTTGACATCCATTGTTCCACATGTATTCAAAATGACTGGTACTTGTACTTTACATGAAAGTATTCATTCTGCAAAATATCTTTTTGAATTGTGAGGTAAGCGGTCATCCAAACATTATTCCTCAATGATCCTTTCCCATCCCTAAGTTATGCTTTTATTTTGGATGAAAATGCGTGATTCGAGTCACGAGTCACCAGTTCCGCTGCCCCTGATGACATGCTATTTTGCTGTTTGCTTAAGCGCGCAGGTAAATACACATACGTAGTAGACTGTCTTATGGGTTACCTGTGTGATAGTCTACTATGCATGCGCTTTACGAAGCACATGTGAAACTGTCGCACGGGTGTACTACGCATGCGTGAACATCGCCCTAGCTAGCTACACATGCACAGATGGTTGCACGCGTAAATATTAATTACGTGCAGCCTATTCCCAAGTTCAATGATGCCGAACTTAAAAATATTTTTGACAATAAAGATTTACAACTGTATTTACAACCTTGGTTACAGTATTGCAAACAATCTGAACTTTTCTGAGGTTGAGCAATAATATTCTTCTGGTGAGCTGGACAAGTTTCTCCAGAGATATTTTGCCCTTCAGGTGCATGCTACTGCAACAGTAAAATTCGGCAACTGAATATGTATGAGGTATAGAAAAACAAATATAACATGGTTCATTTCGGGTAGACAGTTGATATTAGCTCCCCCCGATATTTAGTTTGTCAACTTCCAATACTTCTGGGGGCGAATATCGACTGTACGCCGTCAAACCATGTTATATTTGTGTAATGTTGTACAAGTAATCCAGTGGAAATACCTATTGTCTAAATGTTTGTTACCTAGAGATGGGCTACAAATTAGAAAGAATAGAAAAAACGGGAAAGGGCACAGTGGGAGAAGGTATCTGTTCATCACACTTTCTTTAAATAGTTAAAGATAATATATAGTAGAAGGGAAGCAAGATTCAGGAAGGAAATTCAAAAGGTGGCAGGAAACTCCCAAAATTGACAGAGATTCTGAGGTAAATCCATGGAATCAGGATGCAATAACAAGTTGATTTCATTTGTCTGATTTATGTTTTCAGTAACCGAACCACCTGTGGCAGCTGCAACATGTCCCACACCATCAGTCCCCAACGCCCTCATCTACCACCGTAGCCAAAACATTGACACAAGAGACTTTGAAATCATCTTTGATAATGGTGATGAGATTGAGGTCCGATGTACAGTCTTTACAGTCAACGGCAGGGAGGTAGTTACCGCTACTTGTCGGAATGGAGCTTGGAGGCCTGTACTACCACGTTGCGGTAAAATTAATTGTCTTTATGTCTTTCCTGGTCATTTAATACCAAATAAAAAAAATTACAGCATGACTTTGGGGTTAATTATGGTATTATTCTTAAAAATAAACTTGTACCAAATTTATAAATTAAAGTTATCACATTTTTTGCTTTACCTTTTTTAATACATAGAATACATACATCATTTAATCTGATTCATAAGATTATTGACCTTTGTTGCTTGGTCAATTGTCTTTTGTTTACTATCATTTCGATAGTAAGAAAATATCAGATGACAATTTTAATTGGTTAAAGACCTGTTAAAGTTATGCTTTGTCAACTACCCAAACGGTTTAATTGAAGTAATTAATGTCGTATAGTTTTATTCATAATATTTTAGTTCACCCTTATCCATCATTTAGTTTTATCTCATACTTAATGCAACTCGATTAATCAACTCTAATCTTTCTAATCTATCATCTCTCTACTTTGCTTATTGTTATAAATCTACACCTTGTTAACTGCTAGAACTCCTACTCCCGGGTGATGTTGATTGTAATAATGTTTTTTGTGAGTGGACGGTGGGGCGGCGGCAGTGAAAAGAATATCTTAATTGGCATTATGACAGCCAAGCACACCAGTCCCTTTAAACAAAAAGTCTTGTTCATGAAATCTACATGTTTGTTAGATTGGGGGAAAATGCCTTGTGGAGGGAAATTCCAAAAAATCCAACGTACGTCCAACCAAATGATGTACATGTACAAAATGTACAAGGTCGTTAAGGTGGTGGAACTTTTGTTTGGCCTGTAATTGTTTTCTTCTCATTAGAGGCCAAATTGAAAGTGATGTATCACATTGACCTTGCCAACAACAGCTCATTGAAGTGTATGAAATATACGACTCAATTTACGGAATTACCCATTTATTTTCACAGTGCAGGGGCGTAGCACAAAGGTCATTTTTATTGGGGGGGGGGGTACATTTTTTTTGAGAAAGGGCACTTGCACATCCGTTGTGAAATGTAGACAGGTTGTTGTTTTTCCGGACACTTGGCCTCCGTAAAATCAAAAAGCGGGGGGGGGGGGGGGGGGGGGTTACCATCTGTCGGTGGGGGCGCTGTTCAAAACCGACACTTATGCACACAAAGGGCCAATATATGGTGCTTTTCAGGGCGATGCATGTGCGAAATTCTGAAAAAGCCACCCACAACGGCTGATGCCACAAAAAAGGGCACCACTTCTTTTTTGAAAAGGCCACTTGTTAAGGAAAAAAGGGCACTTCGTAAAAAAAGGGCACTAGTTAAAAATTATTGGGGGGGGGGGTAAGCACGTTGAAAAAAGGGCATTTGAATGGAAAAAGGCAGTCTTTACAAAATATTGGGGGGGGGGGGTAAATACCCCCTAACACCCCCCCCCCCCCACCCCGGCTACGCTTATGCATTGGATCAAGTTCAGTTATTCTCTTTTAAAATGAAATCACGTTACTGACTTCAATAATGGATTAAACTGAATAAAAGCATAATTGTTGCTGTGTGTAGGAACTGTATAATGGCATGTGTTGCCTGTTGCACTACTGCGCAGAGATTGGTAAGCCCTCCATTACATATTTTGGTAAATATCTATGATTTAATATTGAATCTTTAATGTCTTTGTTGTATGACAGAGGTTACATACAAGCGCTCTTGTTCTCGTCCTGTGGCAGTCCCAGATGTCAGACAGTATGTTGACGATTCAATCAAGCTACGTGACACCCCTCGTCCTTCGTTCTTCCACGACTCCACCATTATGTCACGGTGTAAGGATCCATTAACAATGACACTGGTAACTGGTCCGCTTCGCACCTGTAATGACGGCAGATGGACTGGACCTGTGCCAGTATGCGGTATGTTTTACTTTATTTAATTGGTATTTGATTGAACGAAAAAAATTGTATTGAGCAAGATTTGAATGTGGGTACTCTGTATCAATATACTTCTGGTGCTCTATTTCGCCAGATTCCAATACCCATTTTTTTTTCTATAAAATTGATATTTATGAATAGAAACTATATGTACCAATTGGCCTCCGATCCTATCCAAATTACGGTGATGTAGAATGTGGTTAACACCCAGATGACAGGATAAGGGATATTAATACTAAGGCCAAGTTTCATTGAAAAAAATATTAAATTTAACAATGAAATTCACTAGAGAGGAATTTAAACCTGCGTTTTACAGAACACTCTTAATTCAAGGCATATTTTGGTTTCCCAAATTGCTCAGCGTCGCAGGGCACCACTCGGAAACCATGAAATCAAACATGATCTTTGCGATTTTGTGCATCAAGATCTGGAGGTGTTGCTTAAAGTAATATCCTCTTCCTATTCATGGCAGAGCGGGCATCAACAAGCTTCAGCCTCCCAGCCTTAGATACCACGCTCCATCAGTTCATGGCTAATGGAACCTTGCTCATCTACCCTGGTGTTGGTCAGTTGAATGTGGATTGCATTGTCTACAGCGGTTACCCAGTTTTAGAACACAGTCACTCACAACAATGGACTTCAGGTGGTCAAGGAAAAAAGAAGTATGGTGTGCCTGCAGAAGGCCACTCAGGGACTTACACCTGTAAGAAGGCTTGGTGGCCATTTGTATTTCATCGGCTTATGATACAGATAAGAGGTAAGTAAAGCTGACACCAGTTGATCTTAGTAAAAGCATGCAAATGATATTAGCATTTGAATATATTAAACAAAAGCGGGTGCTGTTCAAAATACAAATGTTCATTTTAGGCAATATTGTGTGTTTAGACGTCCCTTAGCATTACATCAAAACGGTTCATTTAAAGATTTGTACTTCATGTTCTCCGTTTTTTAAATCTATTTAATACATTAAGACTGTTCAAAAGATAAAGAAAATCTCAAAATGGATTGTTTATGTCACTACAAAAATAGGGGGAAGATGATCCAGTATGGGGGAAAATGTCACCCCTGGGATTAACGCCGTTTACATTAACTTTATAAAGTAAAAACAATCACAAGCAACTGAAATATGAACAAGGCTGAACATCATCTATCCCTTACTTAAGAGTGGGTTAAAAAAAACACACAACTAATTTGGCATTATTGGCTCATGGTTCATTTTGAATGTTGCAGTACAGGCTATAATGTTTTGAATGCAGGTCTTTAATTGTCCGCTGTTCTTATTCTTTAATCTCCAACAACAACTTTCATGTAGCTGTTTCCTGTCCAGAGCCAAGGCCCCCGTTAAACGGTCGTCGTATCGGTGATGACTTCCGCCTCACAAAGTCAGTGTCATTTGAATGCAACGAGGGCTTTGATCTCATCGGGGAACGGACGTTCAAATGCAACCTTGGTGCATGGTTGGGAGAAATACCACGCTGCAGAGGTGAGTGAATGATGCTTCCAGTTCTAGAATCTAAGAGTATTATTAGAAACACTCTAGCCTATATAGCTATTGCCAGATTCAGGTACGTGCATCTTCAGTGTACGTGTACCTGATGAGTTTGTTTTGGAAAGTTGGAAAGACAGGATGCTATGGGTTCACAGCTGTTAAAATGTCATAGGTTGTCATATACAGCAAATGTTGATATATTGTGCCACTCACACATGAACGCCTGAGAAAGACATTTCACTTGTGTTCACTGGTTCTGTTCGTGTGTTTGTATGGCTGACAGTGTTGTAGCACTCGTACTCGTACTCGTACTCTTTTGAGTCGTACTCGAGTACTTTTTTCCGTACTCGTACTCGTACTCATGGAAATGTGCTCGACATCGTATGCGCAGGAATTTTTTCCTGTACTCATACTGGTACTCGTACTCATGGCGAGGTATTCGTACTTGTACTCATGGAAAGTGCTTGTACCCATACTCTTAACAATACAGCATAATAAAGGCATGTTCAGCACGCAGTTGATTGTCTTATCTGTGCACAGTTAGCTACGTAGCTAAATACTCAATGCTGAATACAGTCTACCAGTACAGGGCTGCATTTTATGGTACAAACAATGCTGTCATAGCCTGTAAAAACACACTTCTGGACACACTGTACAATACAAAATCTAATAAAGTAAATAAATGTCAAACTGTTCCATTTCTCCCACTCTTGTTAAAGTTCTACACTTCAGGGTTCCATTCAGTTGTCCAATCGTGTAAAATTGTTTGGGTTTTAAGGGTTCGCATTTGTTTTACGCTCATGAACTATCTTGTTTTTTTCCTTTTGCCTGTGTGACTGAAAAGTATATAATAGGGAATATTTGCACCCATGGAAACCTACTCGTACTCGTACTCGTGGAAAAGTACTCGTACTCGTACTCATGGAAGTGCACTTGTACTCGTACTCGTAGAAAAAGTACTCGATCTCGTCTCGTACTCATAAAAAAAGTACTCGACTACAACACTGATGGCCGGAGACTACTTATCTGTAGAATGTGTACGAACGTAATAAAATTAAAGGTTTAAGATTAAAAACTGCATGACATACTTGTAACTATGTAGCGTGGCATGTAGCATTGTGTTGCGTTACATTGCATTGTAATGATATGTTGGCTTTATGTCAAAATATTATATAAAGAATATTTCCTTCTTGGTTTCTTATTGTATTCTGTAACCAGCTCGGGACTGTCCTGAGATCAACATGGCACACCTAGACCCCAACCTACGTCTCATGATCAATGGAGGCAACTCACCAGGCTCAGTTGTGATATTTACTTGCCAATCCGGATTCCATCGGGTAGGAGAAACACGCCTCACTTGCCAGGGTGGCAGCTGGTCTCCTTCCTTCCCTACTTGTGAAGGTGAGACTCTGGTTTATTTCGAAGTCAGTCAAACAATTTATTAGGTGTTGGGGTAGGAGCCCAAAACCTACTGTTATTTTATGAATTTATTATGATTTTTTTCTCCCAGACACATTCTTCTCAGTCCAGAACTGTTTGTCAACATGAAAAGTGATATGAACTTCAGTTGTCAATACATGAAAACACAACCCACTGAAGATGTATTTTTGTGATTACGTCATCATGACGTCATCATGGGTCAGGTGACGTCCTTTCAGAAAATAATAAATGTTATCTTTGAAATTCAATATAAAATCGACTGTGAGAAAACGGAACTTGAATTTTGCGGGAATTGACATGATAATACATGATTTCCATTTTATCTGGTGCGCGTCAAATCACGTGACCCTTCCTTCCGGTCAAATCTGGAAGTGCCTAATAATTTGATAGTGGAAAAGGATGTGAACTTGTTTTCAATTATGTAAGTGTCTGCCTGGGTTGACCTTTAAAAAATGATCGGTGATGCCATGAAGTGTTCGAGCGCCATCTAGCGGAGGTTTTAAAATATCAAAAACCCATCTTCACTTGATGTCTGTGGAAAAGTTTGCGGTAATCGCGTCAAAATTAATATACATGATGACCTTTAATGCTGACAGGATCTGTGCGCAAAAACAAATTGATTAATTACGTCATCAGACCGGAAGTTACAATGAAACGACCTTAAAAACCTTCAAAAATTGCTAAAAAATCAACTGTGATAGATAGGCTATAATCAAGATCTGGCTATATATAGCACAGTTAGCATACCTCGTGCACTTTCAGGTAATGACGTTACAATGATGTCATCAAGTATCATATTACAAGCAAATAAAGATTCCTATGTTTAATCTTTGAAAATCAATATCAAATCAACTGTTACAGATTTGAATTAGTTTTTATGGCAATCGATACAATATTGCAGGGTCTTTATATTTGGTATTAAGTGCAAAATCACCTGACTCCTCCTTCCAGTCGTAACCGGAAGTGCCTTATAATTTGAAATTAGTAAAAGATGTGAAATTACTTTCAACGATGTGAGTGACTGCCTAGACTGTACTTTATAGAAACAAATTACAGGTGATGTCATCAAATGTTAGAGCGCCCTCTAGCGGCATGTTGACTAGGTCAAACATGGATTTAAACATGCATTTTATGTGTGGCAAAGTTTGCGGTAATCAATGGCCCAACACCGTGTGGTTGTTCCTACAACCTCTAGTTCTGTCTGAAGTAAAATCGTGATTAGTGGTTACTCATTAACTACCATGAACATGTATTTGGTTCAGTTACCAGAGCAGAAAGTAACATAATGATATAAGGATTCCATTATAGTAACAAATACAATTGTATGCCTAGAACAATACTTAAAATATGCAATTTATCATTCTTATTGATTTGAACCACAGAAGTCGTATAAATTCACCATAAGTATGTTCACAACGTTTTTAGAGGTATACATGTACAACTTTATTTTTTGAAGATTGGAAATTACATTTTTCTCCACTGTAAAAGACTACCCTTACAGTCTTTTTAAAAGGCTTTTTGAAAACGTCTAAAGAGACGGCAGTACAAAGAGAATTTACTCCAATATTTGACACCCAAGAGTTCAATGCAAGAATCCTAGCTCCTTTTTTTGACAGCCGATGTTTCTGATGACACAGGCCCGCTATTGGGGCCGGATGACTGTAACTGTGAGGTGTGGGAGAGATGTGTGGCCAACAGCAACGGTCCATCAACATGCCACTGCATCCACCCGCGGCAGTGTGATGACGTAGGCCAGGAGCAATACTGTGGGAGTAACGGTCGAACGTACCCCAGTATCTGCAGAATGAAGGCTGCAGGCTGTCTGCTGGACTTGGACATACAGGTCGTCAGCAATGGACCTTGCCCAGAAAGTAAGACAGTAATGCTTCATATCTCTTCTCCTCCAGACACATGGCGATACTCTAAAGCTGTGCATCTCCATCAACACGTTTTCGAATCTGGATAGGTTTTAGCCCTTAGGCCATGGGCCAAAATCTTTCTCAGGTCTAGAAGTTGAGGTTCGTCTTAACTTTCTGGTGTCAACTTGCAATAAGGTCAACTTTACTAATTCGCTAGTGCTGAATCTGAATCCGGTTGTTCAAATTTGCCCCAATTGCACATTGAACTTATGACAACATTTTTTTCTCATTATTTTGCCCATTTTTGGTCAAAAATAGATTAACGCGCGATACGGTGCTTAAAGGTTTTTGATTTTTGAGGCATAATGAGATTTCGACGTGGCGTTATGATGACATATACGCACGCTTGTTGTCCCTTTACAACACAAATCAATCACATGTAAATCAAAAGTTATTCAATTTCAAGTATAATAGTGACACTCATTTCGTTTGTACTTGACGTGTAGGAGATTATATGAGCGAATAAAGGGCGCGCAGTTTTCGAAATACGCGCTCAGTACGCCCTGAATAGCCAGTCAGCATCGCTGTTAACGTATTCCCCACGGCCAGGGGTTAATGAAAGAACGCACACGCGCCCATGGAGGCGAGGCTGGTACGTAATGGCAGCGATGTATCGCAATCGCCCTTATGCAGTATAGTTACATTGGGGAAACATTCCCCTTTATTCTAATTTGTGCACCGTGATTGTAAAATATCAATTAACATGTTTGAAACTACTTATAACTGAGAAATTAAGTTGCCACGCCCACGCCCCCCCCCCCCCCAAAAAAAAAATTAAAATGGTACATGCTGTTGTCAGTTTTTTCATCATTAACTGGGTAGGCCTATCTGTACACGATGTCACTGCAAATATCCTTGTTATATGTATAATATGCAAATGTACATATTATCCAGCAGCTGAATCCATTATTCCAATTCCAGATGATTGTAACTGTGAGGTGTGGGAGAGATGTGTGGCCAACAGCAACGGCCCATCAACATGCCACTGCATCCACCCGCAGCAGTGTGATGACGTAGGCCAGGAGCAATACTGTGGGAGTGATGGTCGGACGTACCCCAGCATCTGCAGAATGAAGGCTGCAGGCTGTCTGCTGGACTTGGACATACAGGTCGTCAGCAATGGACCTTGCCCAGAAAGTAAGCATAAATGCATCTTTACACCTTCAGTTTTCCACCTTTTTTACCTTTAACGCCAAGTTACCAACAATGTACGGTGATCATTCTCCCATCTGAAGACATTGCCAATCGTTTCCAAGTATTTATACTTTTATTGTGACAGAGTTCATATCTCAAAGGGGTTTTAATTAATTGTAGCTGGCTCATACTCTCTTACAAACCTACCTTTTGTTTAGTAGGCCTATGGATATAAAATGTGATGTTTTTAACATCACTTGGTGTACTGTTGTACGTGTTCCCACAAGGCATAATCTATAACACCGTGAAGCACTTCCAGCGTCCGGTAAAGGCAACACATACAATACTATAATTTCTGTAGATAATCTATCGAGTTTGCATGATGAATGAATTTGACATATACTGTGGGCATGTGTACTTAATTTATTAGCGTTAGACTAGTGAGCTGTAATTTAATATAGCTCTATGGCTATAGGGTGCTGTTTCGCTTTGACGGCTGGACAGATGCCCCTGCCAAACAGACTGGAAAACCAGTTTGCGGATGCCATCTTGTTTTAGAAGTTTCTGTGGAGTTGAGTCACATGTTTGAAGGTATAAGACGTGTTGTGTTGTACCAGGTGTGCAAACTGTCGTTCTGATTATGTCCCGACACCCCCCCCCCCCAATCAACACGCTACATAATTTATGGACCATTCACCTTGTGGCAGGTCCAAGTTTGCAATTGCCCACTGAAGATTCCTTGTTGTCCGACTATTCTTCCGAGAGTTCAGAGTCACCTGTAGATCCTACAGTCTCACCAAGCATGGAAACTACAGAAAGTCGGAACAGCGAGAATGGAACAACGGAGAGTGAAACAAATCGCGGTATGTATATATAGTCAATGATGTGGTGAAAAAAATGCAATTGAAGACAGTGACTTTGATCACGTATCAAAAGAACTGTTATCTAAAGTCCTCATCTCCACGATTGTCTTTATTTAAAAGAAGACAAATTCACTCTTACACTGCTGATACACTTTTTTAAAATAACCACAATGATTACATTTTACTTTACAAGCAATGGTTGCGTGGTTTGAATTCACACCTTTAGGGATGCATGTGCGCTGCTACAATCTACAAATGGTGAGATATCATTAAAGAGGCGATTTTCCTGTACATGTACAGTCGAACCTTGATAAAAAAAAGATCAATGTCAATACAACCTCCTGCTTATAAAAAGAACAATTTTAGGTCGAAAGTATTTGTTTTTCTTTGTTTTTCATTACTGATAATACAAAGGTACTTAACAAGGTATTTTGTAAAGTCCCAGGGACCTTGTTATAAAAGTGCTCCACTGTACTTCGTAATGTCCTGGGCCGCTAATGTCCAAGACGCGTCTTGGGAAGGGTGACTCGTCTTAGCTCGCGACTCACCCTAGGATCGATTTCACCAAATTTAAGACTTTCTTTGAAACGCGGCTGAACTCGTCTTAATTTAAGATCGGTCTGAGGGTCGTCTGATGTCATTAATGCGTGCGTTAATTATTATAAAGTCTGGAAATTATTGCCGTTAACGACGAGTGTTGGCTTAGAGTTATAGTTTCGAGGAAGAAAATCGCTGTAGAAACAGATTTGAAAGGATTTGAAGTAGAGTGATGAAGTGGGGAACAAGAACATTGACGTAAATCTGTGCCGGTGAGTTTGGGGTGGGATGGGGGATGACCAAAATCCAAAAATTGCCCGCATGTGGAAATTCGAAAAGGGGGGGGGGGCTGACACCACATTACACTAAGGCGCTCTTCGGGATATAGATGTATATCAGTATGTATATACTTGCATCAAATAGGTGCATTTTAAATGCTTATGTTCTTCGTTTCACCACTTTTCAGTGTTATTGAATGCATTTTGGTCGTTGGGATGTTGAAAAATGACCTCAAAATCATTTTTTTTTCTCATTAATTAAGTGGGGGATGATTCAATAGCTCATCCCCCATGGTCAAAAAGTGGGGAGATATATAATCCCATCCCCACTCTGGGATTTACGCCCCTGAGCAAGAATGACTCTATCGTATCTGATGTAGCCCAACCTTAAGTGTGAAATTTATTGATTAGAGTAATTTTCTGTGCGCGGAAATGGTTTTGCGTTTTTCTTTTCAACGACTGATTCGTCGAGCGGTAAAAACAAATACGAAACTGCTATCAAATTGGCAGTTTTGATGCGTCTTGCTATAAGATGGGTTTAGCGAAGTCGGTCGTACAACGCGCCTTAGCTAAGATCGATCTTAGACCTGTGACTCGACTTTAATAAGTCCCAAGATAAGATAAGAAGAGTTTCGTATAATCGGTCCCTGCTACTGTTTATATCCCGATTTGAGATTCGTTATTATTTTAACATGTCATACAATTACACGTAGGAAAGTGTTTGAAAGGTCGTACATAAAAATAGAATTACAGAAAAACACACATCTGGACATCTCCATTGCCCCAGTCAAGAAAACGTCTTAAGTTACATAGCGCAACAAAAATGTATATATCCTCCTGTAAAGGAAGATGTATTAAAGAGGATATACGCTATGCGCCCCTAACGGCAACTATCCTGAATAGTGAATTGCTTAACATTAATTGTACCCTTACAGTCTTTTTAAAAGGCTCTTTGAAAACTTTGCAATTAAATGTCTAAAGAGACGGCAGTACAGAGAGAATTGACTCCAATATTTGACACCCAAGAGTTCAATGCAAGAATCCTAACTCTTTTTTGACAGCCGATGTTCCTGGTGGCACAGGCCCGCTATTGGGGCCAGATGACTGCAACTGTGAGGTTTGGGAGAGATGTGTGGCCAACAGCAACGGCCCATCAACATGCCACTGCATCCACCCGCGGCAGTGTGATGACGTAGGCCAGGAGCAATACTGTGGGAGTAACGGTCGAACGTACACCAGCATCTGCAGAATGAAGGCTGCAGGCTGTCTGCTGGACTTGGACATACAGGTCGTCAGCAATGGACCTTGCCCAGAAAGTAAGGCAGTAATGCTTCATATCTCTTCTCCTCCAGATACATGGCGATACTCTAAAGCTGTGTATCTCCATCAACATCTCCATTGCCGCAGTCAAGAAAACGTCTAAGTTACATAGTGCAACAAAAATGTATATATCCTCCTGTAAAGGAAGATGTATTAAAGAGGATATACGCTATGCGCCCCTAACGGCAACTATCCTGAATAGTGAATTGCTTAACATTTCATCGACGCAGCATTTATATTCTGCTTTGTTGAATCACGCTCCCTAACCATTTTTGATCATGTGGGAAATATATGACACCATTTTTAATTCGACCCCGATCTCTTTTTCGTTTAAGACGACTACGCGGCCTGCGGGTACAGTGAATATGCAGAACAGAGGATATTTGGAAGGATATCCGGCGGCACTGATGCTGCAGAAGGCCAGTGGCCCTGGCAGGTGGCGCTCTTCTGTCATCGGAACTGCAGAAGATGTGAGGTAGTAATGCATTACATTCTTGGTTGTCTTAAAGCGATGCTTGTAGGACTAAAGTTAAAAGACTACCATTAGGCAAGGAATCTTAAACTCTGTATCATTTAATTGCCTCAAGCAGCTAATTGCAGCCGTCCAATTTTTTTTTTTTTTCATTTTTGCGCAAAGCAGTTTGCACTTAACCATAAATTGTGGTTGGGATTGATAAAATGTTGCAAAATTAAAAAAATACTTGCTAATTTTCCAGCCCAGGTTTTTCTGTGGTGGTAGTCTCATTGCTCGTAACTGGGTTCTGACAGCTGCACACTGCTTCAGAGACAACCACTGCCCATGGTCTGCCATCAGAGTATATACAGGTAGGTTGTTTGGACATTTATAATTGGTCAAAACTTAATGATTAAGGCATACATTACAAATAATTCTCGGAGAAATAGCGTTCACTATTCCAAATAAATATGTCGACGTATAGAGGTATAAACAGGTTTCCCATTACTCGGGCACCGGTTCTACGGGCCAACAAGCCGTTACAGCCATGTGGCTGCGCAGGGCGATTTCTAAAGGTTATATAACACTTTAGTTTGAATGAAACTACACGTACACGCACATGTTCACGTTGGTTGGCGAAATCTTTCAAAAATAATTTCTCCCGTTTGAAAGACCGTATCTTCATGCAACTTTCAGGGTTTATTCCCTTATAATGATCCAAGTCTGTGCTAAACATCGTTGTGATATGTTCTTTACTTTTCGTTGAAATTGGAAAATTAGGCCTGGCCACGTGCATATTTGAAAGCTGTAACACTGGCGTAAGCAATGTCTGTCAATCTTTTCAAGCTTTACAAATATTAATAAGGTTCCTGTCCATTATGTCGTGCAGTAAACATTTGCGTAAAAGCCTCCTTCACGAGTTATTAATTGATAAATATCACCCTTTTTGCCGGCTACTATTGGTCAATACCAAGACCCACGCCAAGTCACGCCGAGTGACGCTAATGAATATGCTAATATGCGATTGTCCATTGTGTGGCCGGGCCGAAATCGGTCAACCGTAGCGTCTACACGTACTGTGCTATTAGAGAACCATATACGTGGGTTTGGTCGCTAATAAAATTAGTGGCCGAAATTTTCTTTAGAGATGATTCAATATGTAACACAAGCGTTAGCAAAAAAAAAAATTAAGCAGAAATTCGGAATATATTTAGATGATATGTGTGGTCAACTGTTCGTGAAATAACAACTTCCGTAAATTCCTAGAAACTGATATAAATACATAGATTTGGGGACGCCGAACAATTTCTTCCAGATTTGAAGGTCAGCTTTACCAGTAACCAGTATTGACGTTTCGGCATCGATGACGGCAATTTTTTTTTCACTGACATGAAGTTTAGAATTTCTTCTTCCGTTATATTTTAACATTTCAATCATACTGAGCATATTGTTTGAGAAATACAATGTCCCAAAGGCCACGTTTTTTTGGGGTGCGTGAATTTCACTGCTCTGTTATAGCGTGTAATAAGTATGTAATCTGATCAGTTTTGCCTAACTACAGCATGACGCTTTGTGTTCGCAACCATATGGCTGGTTACTCCCGATGAGTTTATAATGCATGCATAGTCACAAAAATAAGCCAGTGATGAACTCTGTACCTCTGCATCGTTTACCTGATATTATAGTTACTCGTGAACAATCTCATGTATGATTAAGTGTTGGGTCTGGAGCCATAGTTCGCGAAACATATCAGAATATGCATTCTATACATTACAGCTTTCGTTAACTGATAAATGTAACGTAGGGCCCGCCTAGTGCAAAGATTAATGCAATAATAGTACCAACCTTACATAATTAAGCTCGGGTCGATGGTCAATAAAACCATTATCTGGCTGAATTAACCGACGAGTACATTTGTATCTTAAGCCCGACGCATACCTTTCCAATTTTTGGTTTATGAGATCATCAGGGCATCGTACAGAGGTGTGCGCTAAAAAAAAATAATTTCACCGGATCCGATTTTACCAGACCCAATATTCATGTTAACCAATCAGATTCACGAAGAAAGTCACATGGTTGTCATCATGTGACTGATCATCATGTGACTGATCACCATATATGGGACTGATCATAGACATAATTCACTTCCCAGATTGTAAGTGGATACCACGGGCGCTTGCGTCTGAATTGAATAATTAATTCACACTGCGGTGGCCCGTCAATTTTGTCATAGTTGTAGGACTGTATGGTGTCATGATGTTGTTTCGCTTTATTTCAGGAATTCGTAATAAATCCAGGTCAGCTCTTCGACTGTTGGACCCAGCCCTTGTGTATACCCTTGATGGAGACGACGCCCTAATAAAGCATGAGGCGTTTAATTCGGACCTTGATAATGATATTGCCGTTTTACGATTGAGCCGTGATGTCATGCTGAGCTCAGGAATAAGACCAATCTGCATGCCAAAACTTGCTATGAAAGGTGAGGGCGCCTAAATGTTTACTTATAAGAGAAGCGTTTACTTAAGCAGCCAGGTACATGCAAAAAGTCGATCACAAAATAGTACGCTTGCGTGAGCCATCACGTTTTTTAAGTAATACACGATTGAAGGAGTTTTCATTGCAAGACTTTCTAGGAGCGATTCCTCGACTTAGATTGTAGAGTGATCGTTTACTTCTCTTTTTTTAGGCTTACTAGAGTTCGTATCAACTCAACTATGGAAGAAGCTCCGAATTTATGACTTCGACCTGAGCTGGAAATGCCCAAACAATAAGTAGGACCTTAAAAAAGTAGCTTGGACCGTACTCATTGCAATTATGGCTCAGAAGATGCCATAACGCCAGGACCCTAAAACCAGTCGAGTGAGGGCTCATTGACCCTTTTTTAATTTTAAAAACTTCACTGGTTCGCAGAGCCGTTTCGGATCAAGGTCCCATTTGGTCAACCAGCTTCCCTTTCATTATTCTCGATGTCTTTTTCCTCATCTATATCCCTCAACCCACTAATGTTATGGTGGCATGGTTGGCTAGTGCGTAAAGCTCTCTCATCACTGTGGCCCGGGTTCGATTCCCGACTCAGACCATAATGTTAGCAGAGTTGTGCGTCGATTCTGTGCCGAGAGGGTTTTTCTCCGGGCTCTGCAGTTTTTCCTCACTCTGCATAACTAAAACACTTTCGATCTCTGGCTGTGGTTCCCACATGGGTCATAATGGCGGCTGTCAAAGGCGCCTTTGCACGCCTTTGGCTCGGCCACGTTGTAGCCGCGTCCTTCGCAATTTAGATTCTCAGTTGCAAGTAAGGATGATTAGCCCCCAAATTAGTATTACTATCAATGTAATGATGATAAGCATTTGATTATTTTCTACAATCAGAAAGAGCACTTTATTCACCACACGGAGAACCACCATATGTGGCTGGATGGGGCACTACGCAACCCTATGATTCCGGTAATCGGTGCTTTGACGGATACAGGCCTACCTCGTCTCTCCTTCAATACCTTGTTGTCCCCGTGCGCAGTAACAGAGAATGCAGGGACAGTTTCATCAACCACTATGAGTGTACGAGTGTGTCCGCTTACAAGCCTGCAATCGCGTTTTGTGCGGGAGTACCGGAGGGAGGCGTGGATGCGTGCAAGGGAGACTCGGGAGGGCCAGTCATGAGGCAGATGACCGTTGCAGACGGCAGCAAACGATGGGTCCAGATAGGCATTGTCAGCTGGGGTGAAGGGTGCGCCGTGGAAGGTCGATACGGTATTTACACAAGACTTTCGGCATATACCGACTGGATTGAAAGTCACACATGTAAGATGAATATACATTTATTTGAGTGTTTTGGGGTTTTTTTAGGGGGGGGGGTTGTCTTCCTTTCAGTATACTTCCTGTACAATTGCACCACTGTCAAGATACCAATGGCGGTTTATATGTTGGGAATTGTTCACCAGGCCAAAAAAAGAGCTCCGATATTGAATGACCATTTGAAGGCTTTGAAGCAGGAACATGTTTTAATCTAGACCTTTACTTTAGCCGCACTTCTTGAGTGGGTCATTTGGTATACGTGTATATGTGGTTCCCAGTCCCTCAATCATCGATTCTGAGTATGGCCCGAAATTGCCTACGCCGGTCAAATCACGATTTGCATGCTCTCAAATTATCCGGTATAATATCATTTTGTGGGCAAGGCCAGAACTTGAGGCTTTTGTAGAAAAAGTAAAAAGAAGGTTGGAAGCTGTGAACAGGATTGCAAGATCGTATTGCTGTGAAATTTGAATGAAAATGGGTTCTACAACTGTCTTTTGCAATGCAGCTCAGGCATTATTGTTCAAAATGGCGATGAGCTACAGGACTACTTTTAGTGGTGATTATGTTTGGATGGAGTTTTCTCCCAAAAATCATTGGGTAACCCCAACAAAATTCATTGGAAAATGAAAGACGATGAAATAAGCTTTAATCTGATGTGTGTTTCAAACAACTTTGATACAGGTAGTTGTGAGTAATTTTGGAGGTGAGCGCATATATCACTGGGGCTCATGGCAGTTTACTTTATACTGGTCTGCAACCCAATGGAATTATATTAACATAAACCGTGAATATTCCTTCCGGTGTATACTAAGCAGTAAGTATATCGCTACTTGCGCAATGAAAGGAACGATCTCTCGGTCTCTTGCAGACGGGGTCCGGGTAGGGACGGATCATTCCGGCGTGTTTACAAAAAAATCTGTGAGTTTACATAAGAGTCTGATGAGTCGGAAAATGTCCCTAAATACCTCTAAATTCAGCAACAGATAAATGAGAAAAGAAATGACATAACCTTACAGACAATGCTTATACAGCTTGTCCAGGGGGCAGGACCAGGATGCATGGCCGTGCTGTGATGATCATTGTTGCATTCGGTGCATTCCAGTGGAATCATACATACACTCCTTTGCAAGATATGAGAGAATGATGCGCAGCAGGCCCTTCGCTCGTCTGTGGTCTTTGCACTGAAAACCCTGCATTTATTGAGGGGTTTTCGATGGATGGGGCAGCTTTTACCAGGATCACTCTTCTTTGCATCAGAGTCTGCACTCGAATCAGGCGCTATGGAGACATCTGTCTTGTGTATACGGATATGGGTGCTCTCTCATATTTCTAGTGGTGGATTTCTCAGCTCTCACGGGGCCGCTGTTGTTGCTGGAGATGATGAAACTTAGGTCATTTCTGGTTTTGACTTCTGAGCAGATGAATTCAGCAAAGAAGTAAGATAAACCGTTTCGCGGATACCGCCATCTTGCTTGAAATTGTGATTGCGCAATGGCGCGGGGGCGCACGTGACCCAGACTGAAAATCCGTAACGTAAAAGGCATGGGGAGGTCAGAGCTGCTCTGAAAAATATTTCTTTTTTCATTGAAAAGAACACAATTTTGGATACAGATTTCTAAAAACTGATAAATGGGACTTATGAGCTGTCCATGGGTGAAAAAAAGTATTTAAAAATACCTCACGTCCAACGGCACCAAGCTCGAAAAGGGAAAATTGATTGCGATAAAGTATTCACGTGACCGCGCATGTAAGAACGCTGCGGAAAGGGTAAGTATCCATCCTCCATTGCGTACTGGGCCTCCATGAGCAGATCACCATGCTGCCTCAACTTGTATTGAGAGGATCTCTGCTGTTAATGCGTGGAAAACTTTCCAGTTTGTGAAAAGGACGCTTTCGATTACCTCTAGAAGATTGCTTTTTCAGCTGTTCCCATGACTTTTTCAGACTGTGGTCGGGTCGTTTTAATGTGCAAAGCACGGATATTTTTGATGTGGTCTGATGACTCTTTCCCCAGCCATTTCGCTAGTAGGTCGAGCTCTTCGCTTGGTGTTATTCGCAGGTGTTTACTCGCATTGTAAAATGATGATCGCCAAGCTCTGTAGTTTTCAGGTCGATCATCAAAATGTTGAGTCCTGTGTTGACTAACTCACGGCGTGCGAGATAGGGGCCTACTTGGCAAAGTCGTTGCTTTGGTCTCCTGCAGTGGTCTTCTTGGGGAATGGGGACATGTCTGGTTTCCCATTGACGTCTTACTGCATTGCAAAGGATGATGTGACTTCAATGTTGGCGGGATTCACTGGTGAGGTGGGTCTAATATTGTCAGCAGGTTCCCGGCTTGGCATTGACGAAAAACCAGTCTGAAATTCAGCTCGTTGCTAAATGTAGTCTTTTGTGCGCTGATCGATGTCTGCTGGAGCCTGTGCTTAGTTTGTTGCACGACAATCCAGTTTCCAACTCCATGGCTGCTTCCAATGCCTTGGCTTGAGCCAAGGCTGCTGCTGCCTCTCTTTGGGGCCTAGCAATCCCAACTCTGCATCTAGTTTGCCCTCTGCAGCTTCATTGTTGCCTCTGCTTCAGCAAAAGATGTGCGGACTCTCGCCGCCTCCGCTTTGACACGGGTTCTGGCTGCTTCGCTTGATGAAGATGAGCGTGTGTATGACCCTTGAACTCGCCCGAGAGGCTCGATCATCGCATTTGTCTTCCATGATAAAGATGAGTCGCCTTGATCGTCTGCCGCAGCTGTAACACCAGCTGATTATATGTCTTTTCACTGTACTGTCCTCTTTAAAGTTTTTATAGAACAAAAATTGACATCCAGTCAAACTCCTAACAAAAAAAACCGACGAGGGAGTCAGTATGTAGCGTCCAACTCCAAGTTTAATCGTCAGTGAAAAAGGGGTGAAACTGTGTAACATAATAAGTAGTAGAAAATGCACTAAGTACTGTAGCTCAATAAGGCCATGAACGCTTATACACAGTTCAAAGTTGACTAAACACCACATAGTCTTAAATCTCAAAACATGCAATAATTAGGAATAGGAGTGGAATTATGTCAATGATCGTATCGGTCCTTTAAATAAAAGATAATACCAGCAATAACAGCACGCGTAAAGTGTGAAATAAACCTTTTCGGTTTCTATAGCCAGTGTTGTTGACTCAAGTCGCTGACTCGGACTCGAGTCGGACTCGAGTTGCAATTTTTTTTTTTTTTACTTGCATGAGACTTGACTTGACTTGGGAAAAAAATGACTTCAGACTTGACTTGACTTCACTCGAATAAATTTGACTTGCTAACATTAACACGTTTCGTAAAGTTACAAAAACAACACAAATCTCTGGGCGTTCGTGCGCACTATAATCGGTTGAAATAGCAAATTAACAACAAGCACGCGATAGCTGGGCATCCTGAGCCTGCCACACGTCATGTACATGATCATGACTAGCACTATGCGTGTGTTATGGACCGTTCGACCTCGTGCATGCATGCGAGGTGAAGTTTGTGCCGTGTGTAGTCTGAGTACCATCCGTTGTTATTGGTCATTACACATTGAGTGGTTTACTGTAAGCGTGCTAAATGCAACTAGGGTTTAATGACTGGAAAACGGCTGCTACCCCCAATCCGTCATAAGGTAGCAGACCAGTAAATAAACTTCCATAGACCCCAATGGTAAATGCTCACACTTCAAAAATTCGGGAAACTACTCACACCTCTCCAAGGTGTTCGAGACACACATCAAATTAAAGCTTATTTCATCATCTTTCATTTTCTTTTCAATTTTCGGGGGGTTAACTGATGACTTTTAGGAGAAATTTCCATCCGAAGATGATCACCCCTGAAAATAGTCCTGAAGTCCATCGCCATGTTGAAAAACGATGCCTACACTCCATTGCGCTTTAAGGGCCCCAATTTTATCCAAATTGAACGGAACTACAAGCTCACAGTCCTGTGCACGGCTTCCACCCATATTTTTTACAAACCCTCCAGTTCATGGCCCACAGCATGCTCAAATACTGAAGATTTTGAGGGCATGCAAATCGTGATTTGGACGGCGCAGGCAATTTCGGACAGATTTACCGGCCTGCAACCATAAAGCAACAAGAATTCACATATCATGCATTAAACGAAAACAGAAGGACATTTTGTCAGACGTCCGTCAAACATTCAACACGATGGCACAAGTTTGATTATAATATATCAAAATGCGGTTTTTAGACTCTTTAGATACAAATAAGGAGTTTGAGAGAGGATGTTTGAAAAAGTGTGATTTTTTTAATCTCCTTACATGATGCACGCTTTGATAAACCCCATTCCCATCTTTACTCCGGCTCCGTCGTCAAACACATAAACTGGTTCACGAACTTACATCAACTATTTTTTTTTTAAATGACTCGAGACTTAACTTGACTTGAAAAAAAAATTGACTATTGGGACTTGACTTGACTTGTGAAAAATTGTCTTGGGACTTGACTTGACGTGGAAAAAATGGCTTGGTTACAACTCTGTCTATAACTTAGATGTGTAAAACGTTTGGCTATGCTATACCAGTATATACGATATGGCTGCAATATGAGCTCATATCGTGTGTTTTTACATTAAGAAAATCCAAAAATAGCCCTAAATATACCTCTAAATTTAGCTACATAGGCCCTAATGAGGAAGAAAAAGAATTACAGGTGATTACAGAGCTGGCAGTTCATCCGAAGGCAATATGTAAGTGATAATTCTGCAAATGGGTGTACACTTGACTACTACATGTGCGAAACGGGCTATAAAAATGGTCAACCGATCGGGGCGCTATATAAAAAAAACTGGACATACCCGGTCCAAAACACTAGCATACTTCATGCCATCGGCCTCCCAGATTGCAGTGCCTATGTGAGTATGCTGAGGGGCAGGGGCGGCGGAACCGGGGGGGGGGGGGGCTGGGGGGGGGGGGGCGTTTGTTCCCAAGTGCCCCTTTTGCGGCCATAAATGTGCCCCCTCGCGCATTAAATTCCCCCTCGAGATAAAACCAAAATGCCCTTAAACTATCTTACTATTTCTTACAATACGCCCTGAAAATGGGCACATAATGCATATTTAGCATATAATCATTGGTTTTGAAGAGCGCCCCCTATGTTAGAAGATGGTACCACCTCCCCCCCCCCCCCAACTTTTTGATTTTACGGAGGCCAAGTGTCCGGTGGAAAAAACGTGTCAACATTTCAGCACGGGTTTGCAAGTGCCCCTTTTTGGTGATGCCCCCCCCCCCCCCCACGTCTGGATGCACACACATATATTCATATGTTCACACACATATGTTCCTCACGCACTCACACTTCGTTGTTCCATGCAGAGATGGTATTGCGCTTATTACAACACGTGTGGTACTCCTCAAAAAACTTTTAATTCATTGCATGTTTTGTTTCTTTGTAGCAACCAGAGACCCGAGATCTGGATGAAGCTACCCCAACCCCTGAAGATTCTTCCGAGAGCTCCATCTACTATCATATTTCACCTCGGGGGTTAAGGCGGCGAAAGTAGGAATTATATTTTCTGTGTGTCCTGCTTGAAACCATACTTTTCCCGGTAATTGCCACATCAAAAAAAAAAAATTATGAAAACAAGTCTGGTGAATATTCTAATGTTTCACCCAAAATCACAGATTAAACAATATCCATCAGACGAGAGTTCAAAGAAATTAGAGGTCAACGCTCTACGATAGGGTCATGCAAAGATTGCGTATTTGTGTACAGGTAGGTCCGAGTGAAAACAAAATCTGAACTTCTTTATCGATTTATCTACAAAAAATTACGTTTTGTTTCATTTTTAATTTGCAACTTTTCAATCTCCATCATTTTTTTTTAATAAACCGTTGCCAATCTTGGACGATTTACAGTAGGCCTATATGGTTTGGCAAACGGGGTGTCAAAATAACACATGCATATGGCGTTTATAACACATGCAACTATTTATTTCTTGGTTGCATTCATTTGCCGTTCAAGTTTTGGCTTTTTTTTTTTTTACTTTAATCTCTTCAATACCAGAGGCGTGTGCCTCTTTTATATTTATCAGAATGCTTAGGGCTCGGTATCCTGCAGGCTGAGCATCATCAGCATCCACTTTGGTGCTGATCCCAAATTACAGGGGATCAGCACCAAATGCTTCTGCCGATTTCCTCAAACTTGGGAGGAACACTGGTTAGCTAACATTAAGTGACATAATGTCATCTTTTAGTTTTGCTGCGGTCACCACAAGATGACATCACCATTTCCCCCTAAAGTCTTTAGACATAACACGTGTATCTACAATATCCATAAAAATGTCAAATTATCGGCTCATTTTTTGGCGAGTCATTGTCCATCAAAGAATACCGCTGCTGGTTGCTGTATGATTTTTCCTATTTTGAATTTTCCAATGCAACTAGTACAGACATCACCCTTAAAATCAGGAAAATTGTCCAAAACAATTGAAGGCACTTTTGATGAAACAAGCCAATGTTACTGCCCAAGAGCCACTGTAGACAACGACGACTACCTTTTCATGATGAGGGCACTCCTGCGACTCTTTAAATCGCTAATGGCTTTGTTGGATTATTGCCCGAAACTTGCAGATAATTGTATATTCGCCCATTTATATGCAATGCAACAAATTCGAGCGCTTGACAATTTTATCATGAAGGCACGTTGTGAAATGAAAAGGACAATGCACCATCAAAACGAAAAGCCATTTCAGTTTCTTGCCAACTTTATCAATACTAAAAAAAAATCATCCTGAAGTTACATTCACTGCAGTTATATTGGCACAGGATGATAGGATCCGAATTAAAAATGTTTGTAACCATCCAAAACTCAAGACCCCAAAACATATAGAAATGAATTGATTTAATACCATTTTAACACAATAGTTAAAGTTAAAATTCATTATGCTTTACTTGTAAAAGACTTGTTTTAGTGATGTGAAGCAATTTAAAGATGTGGACATGTCCTATTTAGGAAGGAACACTTTTGGGAACAAAGCAATTATTACGTGACAACGCGCTTCTGTGGTTATACAAGTCGTTACTTATTGAGACATTGAGGCCGGATTTGTTTTCCATAAGAATGTGGACTGTAACTACATTTGTATTACAGAAACACAATTTGTAATGAAAACCAAAATGTTTTTATCAAAGGACCCCCCCCAAAAAAAAAAATATCATTTAAATAGCAGACGTGTGGTTTGATGGAGAATGAATGCCGGGACGTTTTGTTTCGTGTACTTTATTAATCAGAGCACAATGTGTTATTTGTCTTCTAAATTCTCATAAGACTTTTATACAATTAATATGAAATTGCATTCTTGTAACGTTTTGCCTTCATATATTTGTTTTCATATGATATAATTATAAGTATGATTATTCACAAAATATGTTATGATTATATCAAAAAACGTCATGTAAAAATCTTAATATTCACCATATTTAGGGCTAATAGTCGTTGCCGAAACATGTTTGATGGGAGAAATACTACGTATGTATTGTAATGCATATTAAGTAACATATTAATAATACTTATATTTTCTTACATTTATGACTTCTAGTGCATGTAATGTAGTACGCTTATACGCAAAAGTAATGTTACTATATGTTCTTCGGACTTTAAATTGGGCAGATTTCATGAATTTATTTTCCAGAAGTGACTCACTGAGCAAAATGTACATGTAATCATTACATGACACCATCACCAAAACAACTCATTCCTGAAGTTCTTACACATCAAATAGGGCGAAATAAAACAAACCAAAAGGTCTCTTATGAGAGAGCCTCTCAATTTGGATAACTGTTTTTTTTGTTTTTTTGCATTACAGTGATGTTAACAATTTCTACAAAATCGGTGTAAATAAATGAAACTTCACCTCATAATCAGAACATCTTGGTTATACTAGTGTACCAAACATTGTGAAATTCTTAGTCTATCTATACTACAATTCAAGGAATCTCTGTCTGTCCGTCTGTCCGTTTGTCTGTCTGTCTGTCTGTCCGCCGATTATCTCCAGCACTGGGCACCGTATGGAGTTGAAAATTGGCGGGTGTATTGCTCGGGACCACAGAATGTGCAGTGTCAAGTTTGAAGTTGTTTTGGACGAGCGGTTCTCGAAAAAGCTGCAAAAAAAGCAGTATTTTCTGAGGCCTTGCGCGCCAGAATATAGCCTAGAACACCACGCACTGCCGTTCTTTTCAATTGTTTACGTCCTGTTGGAGCTAAAGCGCGCCTGCTCAATATGACCAACAATGGAAAAAAGGACGGGCACGCGCACGTGCATTGTACATGCATGTAGGGCAATACCATTGTCCAGTATGGGTGAATAGCACTGCGTACCATATGTTTCCGTATGTGATGACTGCACGGGCACATGCATTTTGCAGTCGATTGAACCACTATTGGAGGCGGTGGATTGAGCAACCTTACTCACGTAGGTGAGTGGCTGCACGGGCGTATGGGTGAATATCAGTGCCGGGGATGGCCTGGCGACATGTACAAAGTGCGCTCAACCTATGAGTGTGAGTTTAACCTGTGAAAACAACACAATTGAATCGTGTGCGTTGTTTGCATGATATGAACATTTTGAAATTGCCCCTAACGAACAGGTGCATTTTTTTGACGGGCCCTGCAAAAATGACGGGCACATTGTAGGGCGATAGCACTGCACACCATGTCTTCGTACGTACATATACGTGAGTGGCATGCACGGGCACATGCATTTTGTACTCAACTGTGCAACCATCACTGCACTGTATGTGCCGGGGGGGGGGGGTGACGAAATTTTGTGAGTTTAACTTGCGAGTGTGCGTTCACACCATTGAATAATGTTCGTTGTTTGCACGAGCTGCAGTTCTTAACTGCCCCTTCCGAACACGCACATTTTCGACTGGCCCTGCACTAGTTATCTATATATATAAGAGAGAGTTTAACTCGGCCTCCGAGACGATGTTTGCTCATGAAAGGATCCGAGACCGCGGGCTCCCGCGGCGCCAAAATCGCTCCACGTCCTTGGAAAAATGCGGAGGGTGTCTTCCGCCGGGTCGGACGCTTCGGGTCGTCCTGATTTTCCCGTACGGACCGGCGATCCGTTTAGTCGATTTTTCGTGACTGCGTTTTGCGCAGGAATTTGCCGTCGTGTGCGCTTTATTTCACGTTGACTGCCTGGCCGCCCCCCGTGCTGGCTTTTCTGCGTGTCTAGACTGTGGAGGTCAACGTAGGGGTTTCGTTTACGTGTTCTACTCGGCTGTTCTGCAAAAGTGTTCACCAAACGTTAGTATGGGGTGACCTTGGTAAAATATTTTTTGTCCATGGTGCGTGGCCACCAAGTGTCCCTATTCTTTCATATGATTCGCTTGCCGCCCCTGCGCCGAGTGCAACGAATACTCAGAAGAACTACACATTAGTATGCCTAGCGCGGTCTGACCAATCGAAAGTCTACACTGCGTGGTACTTCCCGGCTATGCGTAAAACCGTCACTGGCAACGCGTACTGCAGCCCTGCTCCACACCCTGGAAACGAGGTTGAGTCTACGGTGCTCGCTATTTGAAGCACAAGCATGTGACGTCGCGTGATAGAGTGCTGTTGCTTCCATAATGTGTTTACAGCTCCATGCTTCCACTAGCTCTATGCTTCCACCAAGGCTGCGCTGAGCGTTGTGAGTTCGCTGCCCGGGCCGCCACGTCATAGTCAGTGTCGGTTATAATTTCGGGGGCCTGTTTGGGATCAACGAAGGGTCGATGCATTGCTTCAAATATTGCGATCTGGAACGCAGTCACAAAAAAAATCGACAAAACGGATCGCCGGTCCGTACGGAAAAATTAGGACGACCTGAAGTGCTTGATTTGGCGGAAGAAATTCTCCGTATTTTTCTATGGACGTGGAGCCATTTTGGCGTCGCGGGAGACCGCGGTCTCGGAACCCTTTCAGGAGCGAACATTTCTCGGAGGCCGAGTAAAACTTGCTCTTATATAGATGGTTGACCAACTTGAATAAAAGTTGAATCGACTTTTTCCTCGCAGACGGTCTCGCAAATTGTAAGAAGTTCATGTTTACGTTTGTTGAAGAGTCCAATACTGAAACTTAATTATGACCTTCCTCCATCACTCACACCATTTGTAATTTTATGGTAACACTCAACATTTTCATTGCAAATGACAACTTCACGTTTGATTACATTATGATTTAGTGTCAAAACTGTACAATCAGCCTTCGCCTGTGTACTACGGTAACCTTTTCACTACGTTCTTCCGGCAATGCGACTCAGGCTGCCTCACAAAATGCCCATTTAACAGACCAACGGGAACATTTACAGACAGTTATCAGGGTACATAATTATCATGTGCGTAAATCGGTGGGGAACAGGGGGACCCCTCCCCCCCCCCCCCCCCCCCCCCCCCCCCATTTTAAAGCGGGGACATTGTTTGGTCCCCCCCCCCCACTTTTTCTTCCCCGAATAAAAATTGTAGCCCACTATAATGATTCTATTGCTCAGAATACCGTGTAGCTGATTCAATTACCCCAAGCTCGAAAATGATGTTTAAAAAATGATCTTTTGCTCAAATTGGTTTCAGTGGTCAGAAATTGGCTCAGATCACACCACAAAAATTGCTATTCTATAAGTGCATGTCTCCTCAATGATCCCCCATTTACATTTAACTGACCACATTTTCATCCCCAACACTACGCCCTATATACCCGATCTATGATCGGGTAAATCAGCTTGTTATAAATATGTGTACATTTTGAAATGATTTTCTCAAAGTCAACTTCAGAGATCTTTACTTGCACAAACCCGTATTTCAATTTGTGCTGTTTTATTAATTTTTGTTCTTTAAACAGAAACCTTTGGAACGTTCAGGATGTTCAAGTTTAAAGTCAAAGTTCCTAAAAGATTGGTGGCCCTACATGTAATTAGCCCATTGTCAAAAGTCTGGCACCCAGCCACACTTGGTGCAAAGTTTTGGGCAAGCTCTCATGTGGTGGTTGCTCGACCCAGGGCAAGAGGCCTGAGTCTGTTCCACTGCTGCGGGGAGGTTAGTGTGGGTAGCATCACAGAACGGCGGATTCTTGGTGTGCTTGCACATGCAGATGGAGTATACACTCTGAGGTTTCTCTGGAACAATCCACTTGAGAGATTTAAAGCCTGTTCCTTTGTGTGCTCCTGCAAAAACAAAGCAGGGAACATTTAGGCCCACGTGTTCCTGGGAGAAGAGGTGCACCCAACCACGGAGTAATGATTTGAAAAGTATACTAATAACAGCCTTAATCTTACTTACCGGTAATCTACAAGAAAATGTCTTATCGGCAAAACTAAATATGCAAGACGTCAACAGATTTGGTGTTGCAGCTGTTCAGCAATATTTTGTGGATGTGAGGGAAGGGGCCAGTGGAGGAGTTCGAGATTCGTGAACACAGTCAGCAATATTTAGTGGATGTGAGAGGAGGGGGGTTGTTAATTATTGTACATGGTCAGCAATAGTTTGTGGAAGTGATGGGAAGTGGGGGACCAGGGGAGGGGTGAGTACATGTAGTTTTTGTACATGGTTAGCAATATTTTCTGGATGTTAGCAGAAGGGGGACAAGGGAGGGGTTGGTTAACAGTTGTACATTTTCAGCAATATTTTGTGGATGTGAGGGGAGGGGGACCAGAGGAGGGGTTAGTAATTTTCTTACTGGGTTAGAAATATTTTGTGGATGTTTGGGAGGGGGTCAGTGGAGAGCTTGGTTTGGTGGATTGGGGGGGGGGGGGGGGGAGGGGTGGGAAGAGGGGGTTGGAAGGGGGCCATGGGAGGGGTTAGTAATTCTTGTACATGTTCAGCAATATTTTTTGATGTGAGCAAGGACGTGAAGGGGGGTGGGAGGGATACTGATGGGGAGGATATATACCCCCCCCCCCTCCCTCCACACACACACACACACAGCCTAGAAGTTGGGTACTTCCTTTGTTCTCGTGTACTAAAATTGTGCAATTGTCACACTAATTTCAAAATGCTCTTATTATAACCAGAATTAATTTCCTGGGCTGAAATTCGGACTTAATATCCCTTTTCTTAAAATGTTCTATCTGCGACGGACCAACCCATAGTTTTTGAGTAAAATCCATATACATGTATCTATTTCGTGAAAAACTTGAGGGGTACCAAAATGGTACCCCGCAAGTCGGTGGGCATTCCTTTTGGGGTACCTCCCATTGTTCTGGTACCCAATAAGGCAGTGTTTATACGTTCAACCCGGCACACTTTTTTATTTACATTAAGGGCCATCGAATAATCTCCCCAGAAAAACAATTTTTCTGAGAAACCAAGAAATGCCAATTTTAAGATTATGCTGTAATTTTCCGCTATTACATACATTAACTCAGAAAATCGGAAAATATACAGTATAAAAGCTTTAAAGCACCATTTTGTGGTTAGGTTATGTAGGTTAAGCATGGATCATGGTCCGTGGGTTAAGGGACGTAAGCATGCAAGATTGCACATGAAATACAAGAATGTACCATGAAACAGTGCACCCTACACTGCACCCTAATGTCATGTGTTGGGCAACATAACGTGGAGAACACGGCCTCATTTTGTTAAAATCATCATAATATTGTGAAATGTAAAATCCATGAAGTCCTGTATACATGTGTATCCATGGATTTCTTCTTATCAAGGGTCATGATAGGCTACCCTAGTTAGGTCAATAGACCAATCAAAAGATGTCAACACAACCAAGGGCATAATACATGTAATTACACCTAAAATGGAAATACGAAGTGTTTACGTATGACTCTCACAGATCTGACATCGGTTACACAGAGTTTAAACTCTTTTGTTCCCAAAGAGTGAAATTAGATAGAGACAACAAGATTGAGATCGACAATCAATTGAATTTTACAAAGAAAAGGTCTGAAAAAACAATCATTCAAGAAAAACTTGAATTGTTTTTTAATGACCGAGTTTCACTCTAAATGGTTTTATCCTTTATTGCATCAGGCAGATGGAGCTACTTTTCACTCAAAATAGTGTGAATGTTCACTCTTTGGGAATAACAGAAGAGGTGATTTTTTGTGGGACTTGCAAAGTAAAAACAAAAAATGGAACATTAATGTAATGAAATGTGAATCGCACCATCACACCACGGTTGCGTCTTACTCAATCCACACGTGCACCACTTCATCTTCTTGCCTGGTTCAAGATCTCGCACATTGGCCGGGCCATACTGTAGAAACCAAAAAGGAAAAAACAAAATAACTCAAGGGAAATTCGAAAACAGAAATTGTTCAAACAAAAATTATCACGCTGTACTTTTACACTGATTACATATACAGTCGAGTCTGGTTATAACAAACTCGTTCGGACCTAGCCAAATTGTTTGTTTTATCAGAATTTTGTATTAAGAGGAACATCAGTCCCATTCATTTAGCACATAAATGCACAGTTGGGACCAAGGCTTTATGTTTGTTATAACCAGAATTTTGTATTAACAGAGTTTGTACTAACGAGAGTCGACTGTATGTGGCTTGTACACGTAATATCAGAAAATAATGTCTTTGTTGCCAAGCTTCAATATATTCAGTTTTGACAAATTTAAATACTGGTACTTTACCCTGATACATGTACATGATACAAATCTTGCTATTTAAACATTACCAATAGGCCTCAAGTGGATAAATGGCAGTCGACTATCTGGTTCTCTGACTTGACAATATTTGACATGCATGAATAAAAAAAATCTTTTGTTCTCGGAAACAGATAATCAACAAAATGGTTCTCGGACTTAATTTCCCTTTAAGAAATTATCTAGGCTAAAGCCATAGATCACCAAGAAAAAGTACAAAAATCTGTATCAACAAAAATATTATTTGATAAACATAAAAGGAAAATAAAATGCAATTTTATTATCTCCGAAGCGTGGGAGTCCCAACATTTTTTCCAATTGTGCTTCATGTACCTCTGTAGTATGGAGGAAGTCCAGTAATTAACCCTTACCCTACTAGACCCTCCAACGCATGCCAATATGTGCCTCAAGAAAATCTCCTATGTTTTTGCATGGCCCTCCAATATCTGCCATGTCATTTCAAGGGTAACTGGACAGGCACTCCAATACATGCCACAGAGAACAATGAGAGTCCTCTGATAACAAAGTGAGTGCCCCCAGCTGGTCAGTATCAGCATGGAGCTCCATGGTATCAGGCACCCTCCAGGGCCTCCAACTCCTGCCAATTGGAGCCTTCACTGCTACATCAAAGTATCCTCCAATAAACTGCAGCTGGAGGGCATTGGCATAACCAACTGACATGCAGTAAACTACCCTCAGAGAGTAAGGGTTAAGACAAATCCATGGGGCTATTACTACCACCCCAGGTTTCCTTTCAGCTGTAAACTATAGTTAAACTACAGTATTTTCACCAATTCATCTCAATAGCCCGAGCCCAATGTGTATTGCCTTTTTAACATTCAGATATGGTCTGGCTATACTAGGGTCCAAGATGAATGCAGACATACAATCCAACCATTTGCCAACCAAAACATCAGATTTCACCGTCAAAACAGATACGCCACCTGAGATACAAGTAGAGGTCGATGACTGAGATCAGGGTACTAAGGTTTACTTATGATGTGGATGAAAAGTGAAATTTACTGTGTAGGCCAAGTAAAAAAAACATGTTTAGCGTCCTGCCTTTTTGAAAAAAAGAAGGAGGCCCTTTTTTCCCCTCCAAAATGGCTGCCCGACTGGGCTATTTTTCAAGATGGCCGCCAGCTTTTTTTTTTAAATTGGCCGTCACTTGGACTTGAAATGACATGTACCAGCTTTATATGGGCTAGATGCAACAGACAAAGAGGCCAAGTTGATGTCACTGTTTAATATTTATCATTTTTTTTTCCAGTAAAACTAGAACAGCGAAGCCGCTGTCCAAGGCAGGAAGGGAGGCTGAAGGTAGGGTTGGGGATGAGCATGATGGAAGGGGATCAGGATTCTTGTTGATGTGTCTAGGTGTAGGGGTCAGTTTTTAAATGTCAACATAAAAAGTCAACAGATTACCTAATAAATACATGTGTATATAGGTTAGCCGTCACTGTATTATTATGGGGGAGTTTTCCATTGTTAGGGTAATTAAGACCCAGTTGTGGATTTTTGCAGCCCCAACAGTGTCTTCTGCTCCCCATACTTGTATTACCATGGGAAAAATCTTGTGTAGTCGCCACAAATGCAGAACAAGAATGGGTATACATGTACATGTAGACACCATCACCACCTCCCCCAAACCTTACCCCATCCAAAAACCTTACCCCATCCCAAACCCGCCCCCTCCCCCTCCCAACCCCCTACCCACACCCATTCCATCCTCCCCTAACCATCCCCACCCTATCACCTACACATCCCAACCCCACCCAAACTCCAATCCCTATCTCCTTCCCCCTCCCCTGACCCGTACCCTCCCCTACCCCAACCCCCTACACCCACCTACCCTATCTTCCCCTACCTGTCCTTACCCACCCTACACATCCCCACCCTAACCCTTACTCGAATTCCAATTTCCCCCACCTGACCCCATGCAACCCCTACTCTGATCCCTATATACTGCCCCCTCCCCTTATCCAACCCCTACAACCCATCCCTACACATCCCCAACCCAACCCCTACTCCGATCCTATATCCCGCCCCCTGCCCAACCCCCTCCTAACCCAACCCCTACATCCATGCCCATCCTCTCCCTACCTGTCTCTCCCTACCTGTCCCACCCCACCCCTACAAATCCCCACCCCACCCAAACCCAGTATTCCAACCCCTCTCCCCACCCCACCCCACCCCACCCCACCCCGCCCCACCCATCCTAGCTCCCCTTCTCATCCTACTCACACAAACCCTAACTCCAACCCCTATCCCCCAACCCACCCCACCCCACCCTCCCCTACCCCATCCCTACTCCAACCCCATAAACTAAAAGATCAAACCAGAAGATCATGCACATCCCCAAAAATGCATAGTGTACATGTACATGTTATACCGATATACACACATACATGTTATACCAGTATACATGTACATGTAACAATTAAAAACTTTAACATTTCCTTGAATTAAAGTTCCTCAATAAAATCATAAAATTTACTGCAATGATATGAACCTAACTGAAGTTATAGGCCTAGAGATGATACATGACAACTGCATTTAGTTTTTTTACCCAAGTTAACTAAAACCAAAAACTTCAACATTTTTATCTGAACGCGGACGGCCGGCCGTCCGTCTGGCCGTTCCAGCCAGACGGAATTGTGGGGTGATAGCATTGTGTTCCCATTATCCCTTTTTCTAAAGATTCCCTTCTGGGGTGATGTTTTTCTATTGTGAAAAAAGTGGGGTGATGTGTCCTGAAAGGAACATCACCCCACAAGGGTGGTATGGTCAGAACGGCCAGACGGGCGCCCGGACAGACGGACGGAAATTGGTATTACATACATGTAGGCTCGCATCTGCTTCGCAGCTCACCAAAAATAGGGGAAAAAAGGAGGCGGCCTCCAAAAAAGAAGCGGGCAGGGACGATAAACATAATAGTTTTTTTATTTGGCCTCAATTCCAAGGTCTCCTTTAATAGCCCATGTTGTCGTCGCTGTGATATCATTCAAATTTGAAGACTGTAATTTATCTTTGATATAACTCACGTCATGCGTGGTGCACGCGTGTGTATCTATAAAGGCCTCTACATGTATGTTCCCGAGTCAAGGTACTCTACTTGACCTTGTCGCTCTCCATATATCTCATGTCATGTCATGACAACGCGCGTTCTTGCATGTTGCCTGGTTTCACGTATGCAGGCGACTGTTTCCTGAAAATGGATGTCTGTGGTCAATGTACTCGATATCTGAAAACACACGGTGGTGAGTAAAATCTCAGAATTTTTCCACAAAACTTCTGTCGGAAGGTCCCAATGTCATTGTTCCTAACTTTTCAAGAGTTATGGATCAACCAGGGTAACTTATTGGGTGGATTTGTGTTTCAGAAAGTGGATCAATTTGGATTTTCAAAGCCTATAGCCCACACACCATCCGAAAAATGATAGTGTCTTCTGTAGAATTCTAAAAGTTGGCTACGGAGACTTCAGAATTAAACGTTAGATTTGACTTTTCATACAGATTAGTAAACCTTAGTACCTCCATCTTAGTCATCGATCTCTACTTTTGTATAGAGTGGTATATCTAGTAATTTTGCGGCCATTTTGAGGGTGGAATCTGATGGTTTTGGTTGGCAAATGGTTGGGTTGTTGACTGAAACCCTATGACTGCAACTTTGACCCTACTATCGCCACACCATGTCCGAATGTTAAAAGGCAATACGATACGTTGGGTCCAATTTACTCGGACTACCAACTCCAAAAGTGGCCACGGCAAAGCCAAAGACGACAAAAATAGGCCTACCTGGAAAAAATAATGCAAACTGTAGCCACTTTTTAATTGGTTTTTTTTATAGAGTATTGCAACGTGACGTTACTTTTCTCTTCAAATCATATCAATGCAGGTCAGATAATGCAAAAATGTTGAAAAACATGAATCTGGGACTAAGAAATTTTGTTAGGAAATACATGAAACTTTGAAACTAAAATTTTCTTGACTCTCCATAGGCTTTGTAGACAACTGCTGAAGTGTCGTCTGGATCACTATATTCTTGCCAGTTTTTCTTCATATCAAACAATGTCAAAAGTATCATCTCATTAAAACTGATTAAAGCACGGTCAGTCATTGCAAATGTGTTTTAAAAAGACACGAATCCGGGACTGAAAAACATTTCCGAATTTGTTCTAAGGAAATAAAGAAAATTGTCTTGACTCTCCATAGACTTTGTACACAATCACGGAAGTGGCGTCAGGTTGCAGCATTGTTCCGGCGTCTTTGAAACTACATTCTTTCCAAATACCAAAATCACAGCAGAGACTTGACAAAACATACATAAGCTCCTACCACTACTGGTTAATATTAACCAGTAGTGGTAGGGGCTTGGGCTAGTCCGAAAATTTGGGACTCTCAATACTGTGTATGAGAGTCCCAATGCAAAACAAGAAAATAGACTGGCACCTAAAACAACCAGTCCAACACAACTTCAGTATTGTATCAATCAACCATGCCAAAAGAATTTAAGAAACATGTGGCATGAAGCGGGAACTAGTCTCAATTTACTACACATTTCTCCATAGTCAAGCCACCAGACTATTGACACCGAATGAAGAGGTCAGTCTTTTCAAATAGTTGGACCATGGTTGGACATGTACCAGTCTAGTATTTAGCCCCATTTTGAAATCAGTTGACTTCCCTCTCATGTGTAAAATATTGAAGAAATGTCTCCTTTAAAAATTGAATTTGGTCTGCAAACTTGGTTGGTGAAATACTGAGGACATTTTCTTTGCCCCAGTAGAATTTTTGGAGAAACTTGCTGGCTAAACTGTGAGTAAAGTGGGCCTGATTTAGTTTTGCACATTTCAGAGCACTCCAGAGCCCTGTCTGGGCTTGGGCCTATGTATAGGCCTACTTCTCCTAGAACTATGTAGATGAAGAACCCTGCAAAATTGTTTGTAGCACAAAACACTAATTAAGTACAAAAACGTCCATCAAAATGCAGACATTTCCCACAGAACCGCTGCACAGTTTGCCCCAAAACTCCGTACTACACCTCATGACATACTCACGTAATATGCGCAGAACAAACATCGCTGGATTTTGTCATTTTTTTGGCTAAAATGATGAAAAATATGCCCTTTCCGCACTGAGCCAACCTGACACTTGAAACGTGCACGCATGATCCAGCGATGATTTTCGGTTCGCTCGGAGTACCGTGAGTATGTCATGAGGTGTAGTACAGACATGACGGAGTTTGGGGGCAAACTGTGCAGCGGTTCTGTGGACGTGTTTGTACTTAATTAGTGTTTTGTGCTACAAACAATTTTGCGGGGTTCTTCATCATAGTTCTAGGAGTAGCCTATGTATAAATAGGCCTACATTGTATTTTGTAAAGAGTCTCTGCCGTGATTTTGGTAACGTGGTCAAAACGGAATTACGTACGTTTGCTAGTCGATCCTGTGGACAGAACAATAACAATTAACATGTATGTAGAATGGGGCTACAGCAGACAATATACCTGAGACACCGCAGGACAAAGCCTTTCTTTCGCTTGGTCAGAAACAGCCATCTCTTGACTCAAACCGTGTCCAGTAAGCCAGCAAATTCAGGCCCGATGGTCAGTTGTGCAGACGTGTGCTCAACGAACATCGGCTGTGTCGGCGATTGTTGATTGAAAGGGCGCCCCCAATTGTTTATTTTACTTTTAGTCAACGCCTCCGTTCGAATTCTAGGTAATTTATCATTACCTATTATAAAGACATCTCGCTGCAGCTGTTTAAAATAAAGTCCATCATTTGTAATTTGTGCATTTTGTTCGTTTGAAGCAACAAAAGCCGGTGCTCAAAATCTAAAGAAGGGTACTGAACAACTCACCTGATAAAGTTTCAGCTCAGCTTCAGCTGTATATTCTGAGAAAAACAGCATTCTAGGATCTCAATTTCAAATCAGAAGTTGCTGAATCATGTTTTGAATTGCGCCTGAATTCAGCGTCCAAGACATGTTCTCGCTGAGCCGAATGCAGCTACGTACGCGATGTCGCGCACTGATGTGACGAATTATAGCAACCGGGCAGGCGCAATCTAGAACCAATATTTGGGGGGGGGGGGGGGGGCTAGCACGGTAGATGCAGACATTTTTTTCAGGGAGGCGTGCTGAAATGTTGACCGGTTATTTTTTCCAGACACTTAGGCCTCCGAAAATCAATAGGTGGTTGGGGGGGGGGGGGGGGGGGGGGGGGGGGGTGGGGGGGGGGGGGGGGGGGGCTCATGCCATATTTTCAATGGGGAGCGCCAATAAAATCCTAACATCATTCACACTATAGCAAGGGCGGATCCAGAACACAATTTTTTTTGTGGGGGGGCCAAAACAATTTTTGGACCCCCAAAAAAGTAGGTCCCAAAAATTACGGCGTGGGGTTCGGGGCCCGCTTAAGGGCCCCGAACAATTTTTGGATTCTAGATGCTCTGTGGTGCGATCTGAGGCAATTTTTTGACCACTTTAACCAATTGTTTTTGAGGAAAAGATGGTGGTGTACTCATTGCCTGCCTTTATTGCGATGTCACATAAAAAAAAAAATGGTTTCGTTTTTTTGGGGGGGGGGCATGGCCCCCTTTGGCCCCCCCCCCCCCTCCTGGATCCGCCCTTGCACTATAAACTAATGCACCCTTGTCACGGCTATTTCTTCTTTTAGGAGGAGACCGTTCACATGTTCATCGCAATCCTTCTTTTTGCTAATGCAATTTTTTTTTAACGGAATTTATTTGGGGGGGGGGCTAGACAAAAAAAAAATGGGGGGGGGGGGGCTACAGCCCCCCCCCCCACAGCCCCCTCCCCCCCCCCCCCCCCCCCCCCCCCCCCTCCCGTAGAACCGCGCCTGATCGAGTACGTGTGATACCGGAGAGCTAGAGGCGATTTCCTGTATTAAAATTATGCGCATACAGTCACATTTTTCAAGTTCTGTCTGCAAGTACCTTCTGATATTCTTATGACACCCAGAGTTTCACCGACAAAAAAATCTATCTGATTCGACTTGATCATAATTAATTTGAGTGGATCCTTTGCTGCATAAAGGATAAATATCATTAGATGCGTTTTTGATATTTGAACGAACATGGAAAATATCGGTCAAAAAAAAAAATAAAGTGAAAACCACCGTCTAAGTCACGTCAGAGGAAAAGTTCCAGCTATAGCTATATGCGAATCTCTTCCATATTAGCTTATCTGCAACACTTAAAAGATGTACATGTACTAATGTCGTATAATCCTCGCAGCGGATTTAGTTTAGCATTCGTTAGAACGCAGGGTTCGAGATCAAGATACAACAACTAACGGACAACGACACAGTTCTGCGATGTCTCTCTGATGAACTTTTATTCGATGAACCTAGAGTCTAACGGACTCTACAGACGGTTAATGGACGGTCCTTGACAGAATTTACAACCGATCCATGACAGACGGTCTTCAACGGACCCCTGTACATTAAGAAATAATGCAAAACATGGGTTTAAAATACTACTACTACAGTCATTGTACAATAGACAACAACACACAGTTCAAAGGTCATAGTACTGGTAACCAAAACACTATAAACAGTACATCAGCTGGTGCTCAATAGATGGAATGTGACAGGTTACATAACACTGTTTGGGCTAGACAGAGATTTGTCCTTGTCCTTAATTCAAGGTATTTAAAGTACCAGGAGCAAAACATTGACTGTACCATAAGATCAGAATAACATAGTGCATCAGCTACAGCACAACTTGGAAAACAGAATCAAATAAATACACTGCCTTGACTTGTGAATTGGAATTGAGTAAACATTGTTTCCAAAAATACAGTACTCAATATCTGGGATTTAATTGTGGATCAAGAACACAACGAATCAAGAGCTAACCTGGATAAAGTTAAAGAACAGCCTGTACAGCTACATGTACATCACTTCAACTCCAGTTGTGTAGCTGGAAGCTATATACAAAAGAATGACATAATGCTTGAACAAATGGTTCCACAATATTATCAATGATACACTAATTAAGATACATGTTCAATTCACATGATCAATTTAAGTTGACTGCCGAACCTATTATTGTAAATTTCTAAGTTCGAGCATGGTTCGAGTCAATAAAAGTGCAACAATTATTCACACAATAATGGCTCAAGCTGCAGATAACTTCATGCACAGAAATGCAAACAAATGATTAAAACCATGAACCACCAAATATAAGAATGAACTTCAATCAATATTACAACTACAGAACACAAATAGCTCTCAACTAGAAACTAAGTCTCGAAATTACAACTCAAAATAACAAGACAAGAACTCACCCCTCTATGGCTACGACATTGGCTTGGCTTCAGTGGCCTGCTGGATGTGGGTGCAGACTGGTCTTTTGGCCCTGATGCGGGACCTTAAATACCCACTTTAGTTGGGTGATGGACACTTCGATCCATTTGCCGATTGGCTACATATTAAATTGACTACTCCTTCCTTCTGAATTAATTTGAATATAAACTTTTTGATTGGCTAGTGTTTCAGGGAGTCCTGGGTGAATCTGCTGATCAGCAAGTTTTCTTCCAGGTCCCAACAACCTCCAAACCTTAATTGATTTGTCTCCACAGCTAGTGAAAGTGACATTCTTGCTACCAAAAATAGCTAGACATGGGCATGGGAAAATCTCTCTAAAACAAAGGGTTTGGTTAGACCCAAGAATGAGACAGTGGTCTGGCAGGAGGCCATACCAATTACCAGCTCATTTTGGTTGTGAAAAGCTTCATGAGTCCATGTATCCTTGAGGATAGAAAACAACATAAAGAAGCCAAACACATGTAACATGTATAACACATATTTTCATTTCCCGACACTAACATTTCAAACAACAGTCATTTGACAACTACTGACTAAATAGTTTAAAGAAATAATGAATAGAAGATAGAGCGGTCCAAAGTTAGGCCTCTCCTCCCCCAATAGTGGAGTTATTATGATTCCTGTCCCTTCAATGACATGCTAGGCTAGGGACTAACATATGTATACTTAACAATACACTGCTGTGATGTAACAATATAATGTTGTGATGTGGGATACGACGTTTTGAGCACCCTCGGGACCATAGAGTGGCTTCGCCTCGGGTGCTATGCGTCCCTACTCTTGGGTGTTCAAAGCCTCATATCCCACATAACAGCAGTAAACAATTGTTAATTATACAGCACCTGAAGAAATCCCGATCTGATTGGTGGGTCGTTGATCACGTGTCATTGAAATATTCGTCCCAACGGACGGCGTGTACCGCCATGTTGTTGCGAAAGCGAAGCGTGGCGCGGCCCGTTGTCAAGCAAAGCTCTTCAGATTACGCACTAATTAGACGCTGTATTACAGAGCAGTTAAATTGTAATTCCCCCCCCCCCAAAAAAAATGGCCTTTTGAACGTTGTGTTTTTCAGAAAATATGCTCAGTATGGTTGCGATTAAAACGGAAGAAAAAAATCTAAACTTCATGTCAGTGAAAAAAAAATCATCGTCATCGATGCCGAAGTGTCAATACTGGTTTCTGGTAAAGCTGACCTTCAAGTCTGGAAGAAATCATTCGAAGACGTCCCCAAATTTAGGTTTTTATTTCAATTTCAAGGAATTTACTCAACTTGTTATTTCACGAGTAGTTGAACATGCACTTATATCATTTAAACATAATTCCGCTTAATCTGTTCTTGCAAACGCCAGTTTTACACCTTGAACTATCTCCCAGGAAAATTTCGACGAGGATTTTTTCACCAACACGTGCATGCTTTTTAGCAAAGATCCTATAACGCGGTAGGCGCTATGGTTGACCGATTTCGGCCCGGCGGCAACACAAAGACGATCGCATATTCATTAGCGTCACTAGCTCGCCGTGACTTGGCGTGGGTCTCGGTATCGACCAATGGAATTCGGAAGCCAGCAAAATGGGTCATATTTTATTAAATAACTCGTGAAGGAGGCTTTTATGCAAATTTTAACTGCACACCGTAGGAACCTTATTAATATTCGTGAGGCTTGAAAAGATTGGCAGGTATTGCGAACACCACTGTTACAACTTTCAAAAATGCACGTAGCCAGGCCTATTTTTCCAATTTCAACGAAAAATAATGAACATATCACAACGATTTTTAGCACTTACTTGGATCATTACAAGGGAAATTATCTCTCAAAGTTCCATGAGCATACGGTCTTCCAAACGGGAGAAATTAATATTCAAAGATTTCACCCGCCTGTCAACATGTCTGTGCACATGTAGTTTCTTCAAAATAAAGTGTAACGTAACTTAGAAATCGTCCTTCGCAACCACATGGCTGCATATAGTCAATGTTATAGACCATGGCGAAAGCCGTGGTCTATCTGGTCGTTAGTAAAAACGTCATACACGTGTGCGCGCCACTGATAACTAGCGCCCATTGGATAAACGCTCGAGGTGCGTTAACTTCCGGTTTTATTCGTGCTATGCTACACCATGGAGGAAGGAATAGCACGCATGGTTGAAATGAGATGACGTCACACTAACGAACCAGATTGGCTACAAACGCTCGAGCTGCGTTAACTTCCGGTTCCAATCCTGCAGAAAGAGCTTGAGGTGACGTCACACTAACGAACCCGATGCAATTTTTGAACAGATTCGCTGATTAATAAATTGAGGCGCAGATCCAGAAAGGGGGTTTGGGGGGTCAACCCCCCCCCCCCCCGGCTCTGTCAAAAAAAAAAAAAATTATCATACAAATTCCTAAAAAATAAGTCAACCCCCCCCCCCCCCCCCTGCTGTGACATCCCCGAAAAATTATACTGGTATATAAAGAACAAAAAAAAAAATACTCGGTCTCTGGTCAGCGCGCGCGTCAATTTTAATCATGCGTGTCAACCTTTTCTTCCTTTCAATTAACACGGAAGCTACAACAGCGCCTTCTATTGCTGCACCTCGTCAAATTTTTGTACCAAGGAGCACCAAGGAATGGGGAAATTTCACCAAGGCAAATTATGGAGGACACCAATGTATAATGACACAAAAAAGCAAAATAGTACCCACCTTGTCTGTACAATTCAAACTTGAAAAAAGAAAAAAAAGAAAAAAAACGCGTCGCCGCATCAATTCCGGAACTTCGGTCTGACCAGACACAGATTATTTTTGTTTTGGCCTTATGTCCGCCTGTTCAAAATACGGTACACCGTTCTGTAATCTGGTGTTAATAATCGTCGAATTTGAACAGCGCCCCCTATTGAAATATGGTACCAGCCAAAAATATGGTAATGCGGTTATCAATTGTTTCCCCCCCCCCCCCCCCCCCCCCCCGGGCTGCCCCACCCAAGACAAAGAGATGGTCACTTTTGAAGTGACGAAATCCCAACCTCTCGGGCAAAAGTAACAATCCCCGACCATGCCCCTACATACATACGTGGGGCACACTAGTCTTTCCATGTAGTACGCCAATGTTAACAATGTAATTTGAGCGACCAAAATCCCCACCCTGGGGCATGAAAAACGTTACCAAATCCCAACATCAGACCTGGGGAAGCGGGGGGGGGGACATTTGATACGGCCTAGGCGCATAACGTTTTTAAAAACAATAATCACTCTTAAAGTTATCAAAATAGACAAATACCTCTATTTTTGGTATAATTATATTTACATGTAAGAAAATTGTGCTCCCTTCAGTGCATGTATTCGGCAAAGCGATGTTTATTACTAAAAGTGCATTCCTAAATTTGACCTCCTAAAATACTCTTTAATCATAAAATTGAAATAAAAAACCAATATTTACTAAAAGTGTCCTGTATTATATTGGGGGTTGTCCTTAGCCAACATAGTCATAAACACTGTATATGACTCAGCGTTGTCTGCTTGCAGGAAATTCACAAGCTTAGCCAGGTGGAACTCGAACCCACGACCCAGCCGAGTCGGGTCCGGGTTTGTGAATGTTTGCCCACAAACTACCCTCGGATAACTCGAAGTATAGGCAGGCGCGGACATCCAGGAAATGTTTACATTGCCTTATCTAGATCCAAGACCCATTGTCTTGAAACTCAATGGTTCTTAAACATGGAGTGCTGGATGGTTACATAGCAACCGATGAACAGCACATTCAAATGACTATTCACTGGCTCAGCTAACCATAACATAATACCGCGCCGTCCAAAACAGTGTTTCTAAATATGTGAGCGAAAAACGGCAAACCCATTATAAAATATCTCCCTGATTAAAATTCCTTCTTATAAAAAATGTCCTTTTTTGGGGAAGGATGAATAGTTGCCTGTCGTTTCCGGTTTTGACTGTACAAAAAGAGTGTTTATGACACTTGATTGAGAGGAAAATCGCCAGCGAATCCAAGCAACTACATGTATACAGAACCACTGGCAAATTTCCTTCATCATATTATTTGTTATTTTTCCCCCTGAAGAAATTAGATTTATTGAGTTTCGAAATGAAGTGGAGGTAACTTATTGAATAGGTAATATTGTTAAAAAAATATACAACATGGTAGAAACATCCCTTGAAACTCAAACAAAAAAGATTAACTATTTGTATCTTGTATTGAAAAAAAAAAATCAGAGGTGAATTCGAATAAAAGTGAATTTGAATAAAAGTGCATTTTGGTAGCCAAAATAACTCATTTGCAAACAGTTATGGAGCCAGACTGGAATAAATGTGTGCTTCAGAGGTTTTAAACACTCTATTTAAGACTGATTGGGGTATGGATGCTGATAATTACTGGAGTCAAAGGCAAGGGTAACTATCAGCATCCAGCCTCCACCAGGTCTTAAACATGATGTTTAATACCGACCAAGCAAATAAAAATATTTAAAAAAAACCATAAAAATTTAAAAAGATAAAAACTTTTCGGTCGAAAAGTCAAAACAAGTCAACAATTCAAAATTTCCAAAGATTTTTTTCAACAAGCTCATTTCATGTTTTTCAATACTTATATAACTCTAGCTATATAACGGAGTGTCCAGCTCACGAGTATGTCGTAAACACCTCCTTTTATGGAGCTTGGCGCGGCGGAATGCCACTGGGGTGGTGCGTTGTGAATTTAGGACTAAGAAATTCTGACTCACTGCTACCATTGTGCATGCCTATGTGAGGATTGTGAACATTCAACTAATAAAACGTAAAAGGCACTGGATTTCATAGAGTCCAAATTTTATGTGACACTGGAAAAAGTGTTTAATACCAGCTTACCGGTCTTTATCATATAAGACCGGCCATGTGATGGGCTTTTAACCACCAGGAATGGGTTATAGCATCAACCATGCTATAAGTACTCAATTTAAGGTGTCTTTGGCTGACGTCGTCATATTTTTGGGGAAATGTCTATATGGATATAAAAAAAAAACATAGTATAAAAGCGTTCTGCAGCAGTGTTTTTGCGTGCCCATTGTTGACCTATTTGATGCACAATAAATTCAACACAACCTCAATCATATTTAAAATCATTTTACTGGACACTGTTGATACTCCTGGTCTTGAAGGGGTTAAAGGTCAAAATAGCCAAAACTTGAATGGACAATGAATGTGGCCAAGGAATTACAAGTTGCAGGTGCTATTGTAAGTTGCACTGTGGTCGGCCCATAATCCAACAAAGCCATTTGTGATTGGGAAACTTGCAGAACTATTCTCTCGCAAAATAAAAAGGTACTCATCATGCCCTACAGTGACTCTGGGGCAATAACACTGGTTGGTTTCATCAAGAGTCCCTTGCATCAGGAAAGTGATATCTTGGGTATGAGTGTAACCTTTGATGGTAGTCACGACATTCACACTGTAGTTGAGACTGTCTGGCTGAGCTGGCTCAACTTTCTGCGGTATGCCAACGAAGACTGCAATTTAAAAGTCAAAGATAAAAAAGACAAGTTAGAGTGTAGAATTTAAAGTTGATTTTTCTTCTTTTTTTCTCTTTTAAATAATACTTTCCTTCCATGATTTTTTAGCAGAGATATATACATTATGGACTTTTTTTTTACAGTCGGAAAGCAGAGCAGTTGTGATGTACAGTAAACTCTTCTACAGTAAATTCAGATCACTCAAACTCCATTTATCTAGAATACTCCATTCCAATCACGAGAATAGGATATTACGTGCACGAATATTCCTGTATCCCCGTAACTCGAAATGCCTGCACCGGCAGTTTATCTCAAACTTTTGTTGTGCCATTCCATAGAAAACGCTACCAAAACAATTGTACTGCTTGCCATTCAGCACCATCGATATCAGAATTTTCAATAATCTATATATCGGAAATCCAATATCGAGAATATTCAATATATCGATCGATTATCCCATGTAAAAGTTAAAGACCATAAAAATGACACTTTGATGAAACAAAAACAATCTTATCAATACAAGTCCCAATTTTCCAGGGCTTTCTCTGGAGCATATTGCTCAAACCTTTTAAAACAAATCTCGGCACCGACATTTGTCCAGAACGGGCGGTTTCTTTTGAGGTCTTACGAAGGGAAGACCGCGAATTCAAGCCAACGCAGAGCTCAAAGTGAAGCTGCTTAGCGAGTACAACTTGCGCCAAGTTTCATTTCATTATACAGCAAACGTTAAACACAAAGTAAAAGCACAAACAGGAGATTTATTTTGACGATAATCCGACTCATTTTTAAGATTTTCGATATCATTCCTCCATAACGAAAATTTCAATATTTTGATACGATTTAAAAATCACTATCGGCGATATTGATTTCAAAATAATATTGAATACTTGAGAAAATATTGATAAATCGACGGTGCTTACTTGCCATACAACCAAACCCAATCCAAATTCCAGGACAGAAATTAATAAATCAATGTAAAGCACAACATACCATGTGTTGAATTCTGGCAAGCCGTTCCAAGGTTTAGGGCAACGCAAGTCTCACAATACTGTATGGAGGTACTGCTTCCCTGCGTGGTGCCTTCTACTGATCGGTCAGCAGCAGTAGGCATGTCTTTTCCATCTGCTGGTATCGGTGACAAAGCTGAGTCCATGGACAACTCGGAGCTCTCAGAAGCATAATCACTGTATAAAGTATCTTCTTCTGGCTGATTGGGATCCCCAGTTGCTAAAAAAAAACGCAATGATTTAACTGCTGTTTTTGCCGAGTTACACCCCTACACGTACATCTATGTTTTTATATAATGCGGACATGATAACTTGTACTTCATGGATAACAAAGCACACTTTGATTTGCCCATAGTATCCTGGATTACAATACTTGATTTAGACATAAACTGGGCTGCATTACATACCCACATCCTCCAACAAACAAATTCCGGGTTGTCAGAGAACACACACTGAATTATCATCTTGTTTTGGATGGATCCTCAAATTCTCCAACACATTGGCATACGTGTCTAAATTTGTCTTAATTCGTGTACCTCAACCAAGATAGAATGTGGAAGTCTACAGACTTAAATGAACTTAGGGGAATAGACTTATAGTATGTCGCACGATTTAAGGAACTAATTGGATGTGTTTGTCTGTGTGAAGCAGGCACATGGTCTTTTATGCATAGTGCTAGTAAAATGGCTATTAAATGCACACTGAGAGTAACTTAGTATCTCAGGTAGCTATCTTATGCCTCCTCAGTACATAGGCCACTTGCCCGGTAAACAGTGCTTAACATGTCATTACAAGGAATTTTGATCTGATCAGGTCTACACCTACGGAATTTCTTACGGAATGACATGCATGCAAATTATGCAAAACAGCACTGCGTCTTGACCTCCAGATTCTGACCATTCAGCGCACGTCTTCTATCGTGTTTCCGGTAACCCGATGTTGTGTGACAAAAATTTGGCAGCTATCGACCACTCAGCAACAGCTTTGGCCAAATTTCTGCTCTAAATGACGTCCCAAGTTCCAAAGGCGGTTCCGTTTGGCTGGCACGCGGGTTCACATAAAGTTTACATGCACGCATAGATCAGACGTTCAAAGTGTGGCTCTGCACACATGAACGCCTGATCCTCAGAATAGTCTAAGACCAGACTGTGTACAATGCAAGGCTGCCCAGGAGCAATAGGTACAAACATTTGGTACAAACCAGCAGTCACAATTACATGTGCTTTGGTGTCAGATGAAATGTACCAAGGATGTGTAATTGGTTCACTGCAAAGTAGAGAGTTTTGGAGGATATGAAGATTCCTAGCAAAAATGCATCCTAGGGAGAAAATGGACTTTCTATAAAAAGACATTTGGTGAGCCCAACTCATTTCCAACTAAACAATCACAAGATCAGAGAGATATGAAACATTACTGTCTTACTTTCTGGGCAAGGTCCATTGCTGACGACCTGTATGTCCAAGTCCAGCAGACAGCCTGCAGCCTTCATTCTGCAGATGCTGGTGTACGTTCGACCGTCACTACCACAGTATTGCTCCTGGCCTACGTCATCACACTGCCGCGGGTGGATGCAGTGGCATGTTGATGGGCCGTTTCTGTTGGCCACACATCTCTCCCAAACCTCACAGTTACAGTCATCTGGCCCCAATAGCGGGCCTGTGTCATCGGGAACATCGGCTGTCAAAAAAAAAGATTTAGGATTCTTGCATTGAGCTCTTGGGTGTCAAATATTGAAGTAAATTCTCTTTGTACTGCCATCTTTTTTTCATTCATTCAATTGCAAAGTTTTCTAAAAGCCTTTTAAAAAGACTATAAGGGTAGTTCTTTCATGATATAACGGTAGTCTTTTTCAGTGGGGGAAAATGTATTTCCAAATTCTTCAAAAAATAAAGTTATACCTGTATATACCTATAAGAAACTTTGTGAAAATACTGATGGTGAATCCATATCCCTTCTGTGGTTCAAAGCAATAAGGATGATTAATTGTATATTTGTTTGTGCTTACCGTCCTAACGTATTACTCTAGGCCTACATGGATTTGTTACTATGAATGGAATCCTTATATCATTATATAACTGTCTGCTCTGGTAACCGAACCAAATACATGTACATGTTAGTTACCGAGTAACCGAACCACATACATGTACATGGTAGTTACTGAGTAACCGAACCACATACATGTACATGTTACGAGTAACCGAACCACATACATGTACATGGTAGTTACTGAGTAACCGAACCACATACATGTACATGGTAGTTACCGAGTAACCGAACCACATACATGTACATGGTAGTTACTGAGTAACCGAACCACATACATGTACATGTTAGTTACCGAGTAACCGAACCACATACATGTACATGGTAGTTACTGAGTAACCGAACCACATACATGTACATGTTAGTTACCGAGTAACCGAACCACATTCATGAACATGGTAGTTACTGAATAACCGAACCACATACATGTACATGGTAGTTACTGAGTAACCGAACCACATACATGTACATGGTAGTTACTGAGTAACCGAACCACATACATGTACATGGTAGTTAATGAGTAACCGAACCACATACATGTACATGGTAGTTACTGAGTAACCGAACCACATACATGTACATGGTAGTTACTGAGTAACCGAACCACATACATGTACATGGTAGTTACTGAGTAACCGAACTACATACATGTACATGGTAGTTACCGAGTAACCGAACCACATTCATGAACATGGTAGTTACTGAGTAACCCAACCACATACATGTACATGGTAGTTACTGAGTAACCCAACCACATACATGTACATGGTAGTTACTGAGTAACCCAACCACATACATGTACATGGTAGTTACTGAGTAACCGAACCACATACATGTACATAGTAGTTACTGAGTAACCGAACCACATACATGTACGTGTTAGTTACCGAGTAACCGAACCACATTCATGAACATGGTAGTTACTGAGTAACCGAACCACATACATGTACATGGTAGTTACTGAGTAACCGAACCACATACATGTACATGGTAGTTACTGAGTAACCGAACCACATACATGTACATGGTAGTTACTGAGTAACCGAACCACATACATGTACATAGTAGTTACTGAGTAACCGAACCACATACATGTACATGGTAGTTACTGAGTAACCGAACCACATACATGTACATAGTAGTTACTGAGTAACCGAACCACATACATGTACATGGTAGTTACTGAGTAACCGAACCACATACATGTACATGGTAGTTACTGAGTAACCGAATCACATACATGTACATGTTAGTTACCGAGTTACTTCAAACAGAATAACTTGTTTGACTGACTTCCAAATAGACCAGAGCCTCACCTTCACAAGTAGGGAAGGGAAGAGACCAGCTGCCACCCTGGCAAGTGAGGCGTGTTTCTCCTACCCGATGGAATCCGGATTGGCAAGTAAATATCACTACTGAGCCTGGTGAGTTGCCTCCATTTATCGTGAGACGTAGGTTGGGGTCTAGGTGTGCCATGTTGATCTCAGGACAGTCCCGAGCTGGTTGCGGAACACAAGAAACCATAAGCAATTATTCCTTATGAACTTTTGAAAAAGATTCCAATTATAAAGCCAACCATACGTCATGCCAGGTTATTCATCAAGTGTTTTAATCTACGTGTAAAACCTCTAAATCTCTAAATATATGTGCACATTCTAGTGAAAACTGTTCACTGGCCATGCAAACACAGAAACTGGTGAAAACAAGTGAAATGTCTTTCTCATAATGCGAGAGGCACAACACTATCCACATTTCATGTATATGTGACAAGTATACATATAGTTCCTTTAAATGTAATCGAGTTTAACATACATGTACCCCCCTTTAATTCTTTTGTGTTGACATGTTACGCAATGTGGCTTTTGTGTAGCACCCTCGGTGGTTCTGCCTTGTTAAATTATTTTCGCGGGCTTCCTCATTACCTTGTCATGCGAAGAACTGACAACATATATATTTTTGTCTTCGTACTACAGGTGTTAAATGACTGTTTGATTTAGTTCCATTTCTTATTTAACTGTACTTTATACTTTAGATATATCCTTATAAAGTGTAAGCTTATCATGTTTGTAATGATTTCATTATGTTAAATAATAACTTAGAGAGGTAGATATTTTGCTCGGGAGACAACGATCACCGATGGGTCAATTCCAAAGCATGAAGTCCAACACCGATAAATGTTGTAGTTTCAGATTATACTTTGTTCCCGTTTCCTTTTATAATTAGTGCTTATTTTATTAACTGTAAGTTTCATAATCCTTAATTCATGGCGGTCCCAAGAACAGTTTTGGCGGGAATTTCAAAGCTTGATTTATATTCATATTATTTCCACATTTTTGTAAATAGTGTAAATAACTTAATTTGCATTACTGAATGATTTACTTAATATTTAACGTTTTCTTTTTGATTTAAAGTCTAAACATTGTTTCATTTCTAATTAGAGGATTTACCTTGTCATGCGAAGAACTGACAACATGTATATTTTTGTCTTTGTACTACAGGTAATGAATAAATCACCATTTGAATAAGAAGTCCATTTGCCATTCCCTCAATAGTCTCTATAAAACGACCTGTCACATATCTGACAACCTACGCAATTTCAAAAGCGGTGAGCCCAAAGCATCCTCTCTTTTGAACTTTCCAAAAAAACAAAGTCATCAGGTGCGAGATGCATGTACCTGAATATGGCAATAGCTAGGCTATAGTGTTTCTTGTTCAAACAATCCACTCAGAATGTACATGTAGAATGGAAGCCTCATTCACTCACCTCTGCAGCGTGGTTTTTCTCCCAACCATTTACCAAGGTTGCATTTGATCGTCCGTTCCCCGATGAGATCATAGCCCTCGTTGCATTTAAATGATACTGACTTTGTTAGGCGGAAGTCATCACCGATACGACGACTGTTTAACGGGGGACTTGGCTCTGAACAGGAAACGGCTATAAAAAAAGTACAGAAAATAATAACACTGCAGAAAATTACTAACATGCACTCCAAAAACAAGCCTTTAACTATTACACAACTTCGTATCAATGTCAAATATGAATTGTGGACCATTAATGCAACTTACTTGCATTCAGAAGGATCATTAATTTATCCATCACAAAAATGCTCTAAAGTAAGGTTCAGTCAAGCTGAATTGAAAATCGACAAACTTTAAACTGGCAGTTACTCATAAAGATAAATTGACAACTGGACTTACCTCTTACCTGTATCATAAGCCGATGAAATGCAGTTGGCGATCCAAACTTCTTACAGATGTAAGTCCCTGAATGACCTTCTGCAGGTACACCATACTTCTTTTGTCCTCGACCACCTGGAACCCGTTCTTGCGAGTGACTCTGTTCTAAAACTGGGTAACCGCTGGAGACGATGCAATCCACATTCAACTGACCAACACCAGGGTAGATGAGCAAGGTTCCATTAGCCATGAACTGATGGAGCGTGGTATCTAAGGCTGGGAGGCTGAAGCTAGTTAATGCTCGCACTGCCATGAATAGGAAAAGAGGATACTACTTTAAGCAACACCGCTAGATCTTGGTGCACAAAATCGCAAAGATCATGTTTGATTTCATGGTCTCCGAGTACTGCCCTAGAGCATTGATAAATTGGGAAACCAATGTATTCCTGCACAGTCGGTAGAGTATTCTGAATGTCGCAGGTTCAAATTCTGGCCTGTCTACTGAATTTCACTGTTAAATTTCATACACTATATTTCATTAAAAGTGAGCCTTTGTAATAAAGGTAGTGTACTTGTAACCTGGAAAAATGACACACTTGGGGAAACTCGCACTAAACAGACTCTACATGGGGATTTACTAACGAAATTTACTAAACTTGGGATCTTTGAAGGAAAAAGTCGCGAGGAAATTGAATTAATAGGAACAAGGGACACAATTCTAGATTTCGAACAGAAAAAGACAAAAAGAATTTATTCACAAGAACTTTCAAAATGACCAGATAATTATAAAACTAAGACCACGAAAATCAAGTAAGAGCAAAGACTAAAAACCAAAACTTAAACCTAAAAAACCAAAGACTCAAACCAAAAAAACCCAAAAGTATTTAACCAACACAGTGTTGTATATAAAGTGGACCTTAAAGACACTTCTGTCAGAAATCAAATGACTCGAGCAGACAGAGCTCAAACAGGACACACCACTCCAGTTAGGAGGAACATAAGATGTATACTATGAAGTTGTCTCTGTTGGTCTGCTGGTTGATTAAAGTGTGGCTTAACCATGTGGCAGCTTTTATAGGGGGAACATGTGGGCTAAAGTAAACAACCAGGGGGACACACTACCAAGAAAGGGGGGGGGGGAATCTTAAGTAAAACTAAAATGATTTCTGTTTGTTCTAAAGGGGAGCTACTCCTATATACTATACACTTCATACATGAAAAATATACAAGATAAATTTGGCCCTGCCACATACTCTCAGGGTCAGCAACGTAATTTGGCACACATGGGTTCTATGAACATACACATTTTTTGGACAAATTAAGGTACTGCATATTGGGTTAAATGGCTCAGTTGATGCAGCACCAAAGTATGAGCCGGAGGTCGCCAGTTCAAATCTGGCTCAAGACAATATTTTGTTCAATCAAATATTAATCAAAGTAAAACGTACAGCATACTGGCACGGGTCCAGTCCATCTGCCGTCATTACAGGTGCGGAGCGGACCAGTTACCAGTTTCATCTTCAATGGATCCTGACACCGCGACATTATGGTGGATTCATGGAAGAATGAGGTGCGAGGGGTGTCAAGTAGCTTGATTGAATCGTCACCATACTGTCTGACATTCGTGATCTTCCCAGGACGAGAACAAGAGCGCTTGTATGTAACCGCTATCAAAAAAAACAAACACATTTAAGATTTGGTATTAAATCATAATAATAATAATAATAATAACTGGACTTTAGCACCAAATTGACAAAGGATACTATAACAAAGAAATGAAAAAGGGAAAGAAGACAAAGAAAAGAGGACAGCTTGATTTTTTGATGGGGATGGGTTGGCTATTCCATAACTGGGGGGGGGGGGGGGGGGGGCGGCAAAGGAAAAGGTGCTGTCACCAGCCTGTTTAAGCGACTTGTGGATGACAACGGACTCTCCAGCAGACATGGCAGAAGAAGAGCAGACAGAAGGGAGTTATACAATACTGCTGGATTAGAGGAAAGATAATCTGATGCAGTGTTTTTAATAGTGATTTGTAAGTGTGAACCGATGTACAAAACTGAATGTGTTGGGCGACTGGGAGCCAGTGTAATTGTTTGAGCAGGTATGGGTGTGTTTGGGCTTCTGAAAGATAAGCCAGGCACATCTGTTTTGACGAGATATATATGTCTTTCTTAGAGACTAGTTTAGCAGACAGCAGCAATAGTCCAGCTTTGACAGAATTGGGGCACGGACAGCATTGTTGCAAGCAATAAAGTCAAGCAATGTCCTGATCCAACTAAGGTTGCAGATATGCCAGTTAAGAGAGCGACAAAGTTGTGTGATGTGATTAGACATTTTCATGCCATGATCAAAAACAAGTAGTAATAAGTGAAAAGCTGCAAGACTCCTTTAAACAGACTAGTGTGCTTGGCTGAAATAATAGAAATATTCTGGAAAAGGTAAGAAAGCAATTGGTTTTCAGCAATTTCATTGTCAGTACATTTGATATTAATCTCTTAATGCAGTAAATAATAATAATAATTATAATAATAATAACAGAGTCTTATACAGCGCACGTATTTACCAACAATTAGGTACTCAAGGCGCTGGAAATTATGTCTACTATTAAGGAAAGGTAAATAAAGTATATGAGAAATATGAGACCTTTTACGTAGCACCGGGTTTTCATGGTGCTGCGGCACATATTGCGGCCACTGCCAGAAACACAGGGACAAACCCCTTCTCCTTAGCTATAAGTGTCACTGGGTTCTTTAACGTGCATTACACAACGCACAAGACCTACGGCTTTACGTCCCATCCAAAGGATGAAGCAATAATGGTAAAGTGCCTTGCTCAAGAGCACAAGCACCATGATCCCACCATCACGAACCCATGTACCACAGCACATGAATCGAACACGGTAACCATTTGACTACAGCACCCCAAAAATAAATTGGCAGTTCAATTAATTGCAACCTTAGCTGAAAAAAACCCACACCAATTTATCTATTACAAAAATTATCCTGCAGGGCAAAAACAGTCGATAAAAATTAAGGACCCTTTGTCCTACCGCAACGTGGTAGTGCAGGAGTCCAGGCTCCATTCCAACAAGTAGTGGTCACTGCCTCCCTGCCACTGACTGTGAAGTCTGTATTACATCGAACCTCAATCTCATCACGATTACCAAAGATGATTTCAAAGCCTGCTGTGGCAATGTTTTGGCCACGGTGGTAGATGAGGGCACTGGGGACTGACGGTGTGGGACATGTGGCAGCTGCCACAGGTGCGTCAGGTACTGAAAACGCAAATCAGATAAACAACAAGTTAATCAGTTCTTTCTTGATTCCATGGACTTACCTCAGAATATCTCTCAATTTTGGGACTCTCCTGCCACCTACCGGTATCAACGTTAATGTATTTGATCACTGTCATTTTTCAACAGGTTTCATCTACATGTAGGTTCCTCAGGCTAATAATGTGAGATACGTGTATTTGTCAAGTTTTTTTCCCTCATACTTTTGAATTCCCTTCCTGAATCTTGGTTCCCTTCTATCCATTATCTTTCACTATTAAAACGAAGTGTGAACAACAGATATCTTCTTTAACTGTGACTAATTTCCAATCATTTTCTGTTCTTTCAAATTTGTATCCCGCAGGCGATAGCCATTAAAAAAAGTTACGAGCAACAAGGCACTTTGGGAGGAATCCATAATGACAATAATTTGTGTCGGTATGACCCAAAAAAAATCAGAATGTGACACATTTCTTGTGATTCGTACCTTCACATTTCCTTGCAGTATTACAAGAAATTACAACTGAAGCACTTCAAATAAATTACCTGCAAAACATCAAAGTACGTACATGTAGAAGGACCTACATGTGAAATTGAACAATAAGAATGTGATGCAGGGTTTTCCTTATGATTTTATTTGTTGTTGATTGAGCCATGGCATTACAGCTCGGCATTTCCACTGCCTTACCTTCATCTGATTGGCATACGGGTGGTATCTCCCTGCTCCATGTGCCATCATCACAATGGGAATATTCAGCGGCTGGATCTTGTAATGTATAACCTGGGTTACACTCGTACCTTATGGTGGACCCATGCTCATAACGATCGCCCTGGATAAGGCGGAAGCTACCATGCATAAGGTAAGGATCACGGCACCGGACTGTTCAATACAGAGAATTACTATAATTTCATTAACTTGCAAATGAATCACACAGGGAAACTCACTAGGTGAATTATAACAATTGAAAAGTTGAACAAAGAAACTGACTGGAGCGGGGTTTGAATCTGTGACCTCCGGATAGCAGTTCCAGTGTTCTACCAACTGAGCTATCCAGCCCTATGTGATGGCGGTTCCCCAATTAGTCAATATAATAATAATAATAATAATAATAATAACTAGAGATCTATGTCTGTTTGCAACAGAACACATGGTCAGGTGGCTTAGATCTAATTTTCGTCAAGATCGTGACCGACTGGTCCAAAGCACCAAACTTGGCAGATAGATTCTTATAGCCCTAGAGAAGATATTTAGAAGGGGTGACACCTGAAATTCTTTTGGGAAGGGTGCCTAATTTGCATAAATCGTTAATCCCTGTCGTGTAATATATTTATTCCCATATTTGGGTATATTTATATTTTTTTATTTCTTTGAAAAGTGTATTTTGAGGATTCTACTTACATATCTTTACTTAAATAACATTTTCCAAAGCATATAAGTGACTGAATAATTATGAGGACATAGTAACGATCCAAAATTAGCTACTATTATGCCCTCAAATTGCGCGCATTTACCTTGTCTCCAGATATCATCAATTAGTCTTGCCAAACATCAGCATTGATGAACTTCAAATTCACCAAGTAGCTTACTGGTACAGTTACCCTATAAAATCTTATGCAAAATCATGTGAACAATGATTACATTGTGATATTAAGCCCAAAAACAAAAACTAGGGAAAAACGAGGTGTCCATAAATTAGGCTAACAAGTATGTGAAGGGTTGCCTAACATGGAACACTGGAGCAAGTTCAAGGAAATTCCCAAAATTATTGTTGAGAAAACGTTGCGTAGACAAAATTATTGTAAACAACAATAATCTCTTATGAGGGGGATTTCGTTGAATTTGTTTAATACCCTTCCCGTACTAGCCCAATTTACAGACACCACATTTTCTCTCCTTTTTTGGTCTTTTGGGCTAAACATCAAGATGTTATCAATTTTCACTTGATTTTCCACTTATTTTTGTTAGGGTAAATATGCCAGTAAGTAACTTTGTGAATTTGAAGCTCATCAATACCCACGTTTGGCGAGACAAGTTGATGATATCTGAGGAAAAGGTAAATGCGCGTAACTTTAGGGTAAAATAGTAGCAATTTTGGTTCTTTACTATGTCCTCCTAATTATTCAGTCACTTATATGTTTTACAAAATGTTATTGAAGTAAGAATATGCAAGTAGAATCACCAAAATACACTTTTCAAAAAAATAAAAAAATAAAAATATACCCAAATATGGGAATAAATATATTACACGACAGGGATTAACGATTTATGCAAATAAGGCACCCTTCCCAAAAGAATTTCAGGTGTCACCCCTTCTAAATATCTTCTCTAGGGCTATAAGAATCTATCTGCCAAGTTTGGTGCTTTGGACCAGTCGGTCACGATTCCGACCATATGCCACCTGACTAATAGGGCTTTTCCGCATTATGGGGTTTTTTTTATCAATAACACGTCCCAGACTAGATGCATGTACATGTACAACGTTTCAAAGTATACGAAACAAGAATGTTCTAATTTATTATGTAGCGTCTGTGAGATATACTATCGTCAATTAAATCAGAGCATTGGACTACCTTCATACGCAATTTTGACACATTTGGACTGATAGTTTTCTCAATATGAGCCTTTAAAAATGCACGTAATGACGACGTCACATTCCTTACGAAGATATCATCTTGATAACACTTTTCAGTGCACATTTGTGCAATGTGGTCTTGGTTTGTACTAAGCTTGAAGTCAATCCAATGAAAGGAAGTGTGAAATTTTGGAAGCGGAATGAAAAAGTAAATATAAAAAAAATTGTAAAAAATCATGCGATGACGTCATGGTGACGTCATGTCAGATTTTTCATACTAGTACCATTATCTAGCAACCCACCAAGTTTTACGACGATCGGACTTTCCCTTATATGTGTTTTTAAAAATTACAATTTTTTTATGACGTCATCATGACGTCACACGTTTTTCAAAATTTTGTGCAAATACCTACTACCTAACAAACAAAATACAAAATTAATTTTGAATTTTGCATGTTGCGTTCGTGAGATATGGCTTAAAGGTCAAAAATTTCAAAAAAGCATATGAAATCGCACGATGACGTCATCATGAGTCACTTCAATTTTTACCTATAACACATCCCGGTCTACCTACATACGGAGTAACAACCCAGTCGGACTTACAGTTCTGTAAATAAAGGACTTCAAAATATGCATGTTTGTGATGAAGTCACGTGACCCAGGATAACATCATCATGGCATCACACTTCGGGGCACATCTCTGCAATAAGGACTATGACTATGCTTACTTTGAATGATGTATGACAAAAATTAATGCCAAAAGTGGCACTGAGAAAAACATAATTTGGTAGTTTTGTCTTTTGAAGATTGCAAATGTTGTATATATATGGGTCATTCTATAAATGTGGGGTCCAATTTTGTTTGGTGTAGCTGTTACATCTGATGTAAAATTTTGTAAATTCAGAACACATTCTTTAATGACTTTTACATGTACCTCCAAGAGTGATTATGTAATGCAAAGTACCTGCTAAACAAATACAAATAGTTGGGAGTCAATTTCAATTTCCTTGTCAAATCACACACAGGTCAGGTGTAACAGGGACACCAAAATCTCACACTTTTGGACTCCAAATTTATACATGTAGAATGACCCATATATATTCCCTTTAAAGGTGACGAAACAGGGACTTCAACATTTAAAACATTTTGAAAGTTACCGATAACGACAATCACACGCTCTGCTCATATAAATGGCCCCTGAACAGGGTGAGCAATATAACGTAAAATTGTTAGACCAAAAAAGGTATTTAGGAATGGGAATAATAGTGTGATGGAGCAGTATTAAACGTCTGGTTTAAACTGGTTCGGAGAAATAGCCCTGGCCTTCGGCTCCGGCTATTATCGGCGTCCGTGCACCTGGTTTTAAACCAGATGTTTGATGCTGCTTCATCACATTATTTATCCTGCCCACGTACGTTACAATTTGCTACACCAGAAACTTTTTTTTTGTATCAATTGGGCAGTTTCATAAAGCTTCTAAGCAATATAATTGGAAGGGAAATCTATGCACTCTTTACAAACCAGCACGACCACCCGAGAACTAGTTACAAGCTGTATAAATCACACAATATTCTTCCAAGCTGTTCTGCATTGGCCCCCTGATATGTGCCCCAACATTGCTAAATGAATCAATCATTTGTTCTTTTACTCAGTTACCTTTTTTTATTCAATTAATTGAAAACCAGTTTGTGAAAATGAAGGTTGCCTTTCACTTTTCGATGAAGCAAGGGCAAAAACAAACAGAAGTCCCGAACCATAAACCTTACAAACTCCACACATGATTCAACAGGAATCATACATGAGCTGTTAGCTAGAAATATTGACACTGTGACAGATGGGTGGGATATCTGAGAAAATGATAGTCAAGCTATCGGGCAACAGAAAAAAATCAACCATTTGATTAATTAAAACGAAGTTGCCAAATACCTATTTTAACCCTCACCTGGTTTTACCGTTCATGCAATGTTTCTTGATGGTTTCTAGGCCTTTCAGACCTGCTGATCCCGAATCTAGATAATGCCACCTCGGCATCCTTGGGGAAATTGAGATATTCAAGATGGCTGCCACTATATATATATATATATCATATATATTGTGATCTTAAGTAGGCCCATACAAAAACTTTGATGGGTAATCTTGAGCTTAAATATGCGTTTTAGCGACCAGTGGATACACTTTTAAAATTTCATTTTCATATTTTCATCAAATTCATTTGTTCTAAATTCTAATATCGATTTCAAAATGGCCGCCAAGATGGCGGATGCCTAAAATTTACCATATTGAAACTTTTGTGTACAGTTTGGTATCAATTTATGATGTCTGTAAATACAAATTAGGAGATTTATCATGCCAATATATTCTATGAACAGAATTTTCCAGGCCTTTCTCTTTCTTGACATTCGATTCGGTCGCCAAATGGCCTTCAAAATGGCCGACAGCATATAATTGGTATCTAATTTCGACATCTGAATAACAAATCAATGAGTCCGGTACGTATCTTTCTGGCATAGTCAAAGGTGATCTTTCAACTACATGTAGCTAAACAACGCTGCGGATCTCAATTCGCCAAGAAATGAATATTAGGAATACTGCATGACGTTACTCAAGTGATTTTAATGTCTAATCAAAGGAGGCAAAAGCAAAAGTAAACAACCAAATACTTTTTATACCAAGAAAATAAGATTGCTGTTGAGGTGGTCGCCGAAAGAGTTGTGAACAGCATTGTGTATAAAAATCCTCCATCTGGTTTACACTGATTATCATATTTATAGAGAAAACAATTGTTGTTCCATTTGGGTCATATGGGACAGTCAATATAGATGAGGACAATATAGATGCCTTATAGCCAACACACGTTTATGGTACCCTGTGATCGAATACAAAGAACAGGAACAGACCCAAAAGTAAAATCTGATCGGATGACTTACATGATGATCTTCAAAGAGAGTTGGATGAAAACAGTTGTTTAGTTAATAAATGCCATCGCAATTGTGTGTCGTCATCATCATCCTCACACATACGTCGATATTTGAAATGTAAAGATGAGTTTACACTGCAATCACCACAACTTCCTAGTAAGCGAACCTATCGCTCTAATCTAGCGCCATTCAGTTTAGAGGAGCACTGTATCTTCTGCGGAGAAAACTGTAAAATCAGTCCGGACCCTCGACATCACGATCGTTAGCGTAGATCTTTGTTGTGTAGAATGTGGTTCAGACAAGAAGACATTCAAATAAGTCATTCTAGTGTATGATTATTGATGTATGCGATAATCAGAAAGATGATTAGGCAAATCAAGTGCAAGTGCGATTACATGCTGCAGTAAGCGATCTCCATGCTGCTGATGCCTGTTATCATGACAACTGTAGAAGCAAGTTTGCCTAGTCCGATAAGTCCCACATATGGATATCAGTTGAGATTTATCATTTGTACCGAACACATGGTGGCATCCTCCCACATCAAGCATACTAAATCAACTGACAGAGTACTTTGGCAGCGATCTTTTGGTATTATCATCACCTGGACTTGCCAAAATCATTTTGTTTTGGAGCAAACTGTCTGAATTATTGAGATTAGAAGACTACGATGACGTCTCAATCAGAAAAGTTGCCAAACAGATCGTTCAAGAGTCAAAAAAGCTCACTCCCGACAACAAAGTGTACAAAACAAGGATTGACGCAACAAAAGCCGGCGAATAATGCAGTTCAACATTACAGTCACTACTAGTTTCTGTTCGATTCCACCTTGCCAGCAGTGATGATTGGCAACATCATCAGTAATTGCCAACCGGCGGCCAACATCACTTCAGATAGCTCTGGGTGTTCTTTTAAAGGAAAGAAACCTTGATCGAACATTTTTATGACTTTGAAGTATTGTGTTCCTACATGTCCTATAATAAAGTATTGAGATTCAAGGCATCTGCTGCAGCAGCGGCTGTCCAAACCAAAGAGTTAAGCTGAATCTCTGATTCCAGTGTCAGTCTTGTTCAAGCAGTGGTAGACAACTTTTATACCAACACTTCATCCCAAAATGGTCTTCATTCAACACATGCGCTCACCCTTGATCTGGCACAGCAACAGCCAAGTGTCGACAACTGTGACAAGCATAAGAGTCAATAACAAGAGATGAAAAGCGATGCCTCATAGGATATTACAGTTCAATGCTACAATGTTTCAAAAATGCCGGTGAATGGGGTGATGTTTCAAAGTGAAGTAAAGCGGTATGTCTTGCCACTGAAGGTGTTGGCCTAGCAAACTGTATCTTTTAGGAATGTAAACAAGTTGGATCTGCAATTCTGCAGACCATTGCTGCTGAATCAGCATCATCACAATTTGGTGGTTTCAATACAAAGATTCTACTTGAGCAAGGGCAAAGTGTGCAACAAAGAAAAAAAGTCGTGTACACACCTCTCATCGATATGATGCCATCTGACCCCACCACAATGATGACGGTGATAGTTCAAGCTCAGAAACTCACCAGACAAACTGGTCAGGGTTTTACAATATTTACAGCAGACTAGCAGCTGTACCATGTCATGGTTGACGTTGTATGGGTATATCCAGAAATGTTTCAGAATTTCATTCCACGACTTGAAGGCATCCACATGCACATGAGTTTTGTTGGATGTGTAAGTGGTGCTCAAGATCACGGCTGAAAGTGGATTAGAGGAAGTTACATGTATGAAAGCTGCAATTGGAGGGGATACTCGCATGCTCACGGGTAAAAACTTCCAACAGAACACAAGAGTGCTGAGAATGGTGACAGAAGATGTTCTGCAAGATGTTCAAGCTAGGATGGAGGACCACCAAGATCTGATGGTGGTTCTGGGCAATATAGCTGCTTGTAGTAGAACAGCAAAACTCTGGGTTGACAATCTTATCAAGCCGATTCTCATCATGATGCTGTTTGTGGGAGCTTAGCGACAGGCAGACCGGCCGCTGCATGTCTGGACTGTTAGTCAAATGATGCCATATTTCTTCGCAGCACATCACATTAACTACACCAGATATGGTCTGTATTTCCTCAGATCTATAGAGAGTCTACCTCAGGAGGTCCTGGCAAGCTTCTTGAGAGGTGAACATATGATGCGTCACAAACAGGGTTTGTGGAATGGAACGTGGTGAGACATGTTCATAGGAATGCATTATGGTCATTGGCCAGGAGGTCTTGTAGGAATTACCCTCAAACCATCTGCTCTGAAGAGGTTGGCTTTGAGCCTGTTCACATCTCCAGTCACATGATGACCAGCTGACATGATGACTGATGCGATAAAACCTGGGCAGGTCATAACACACAAGGAAAAAATGTCAGCTCGGAAGGAATCAAAGGACAGAGAGAATATCAGACACAGCTGAAGACTTGCATTGATTCCCTGAATCCCAATGAACATCTTGATGGCTTGATCAATACCACTACTGGGAAAATATTCCCAAAATCTGTCAATGTTGATAACGCAGCTGCTATCTAGTTCGTTAGTAAAAACGTCATTCACGCACGCACACCATTGATTACTAGCGCCCATTGGCTACAAACACTCAAGCTGCGTTAACTTCCGGTTCCAACCGTGCGGAAATTGCTGGAGGTGACGTCACACTAACAAACCGGATTTGCAAGGCACGAATGACTGCATATGAAGCCCGCTGGCTGAAAGGTTTCCATGCTTCTCTAAGCAATAAATTGACAACCATGGCAGTAAACAAGAAACATGTCAGACTTGCATCTGGAGCAAGCTTCAATACTGAAATCATCTACTCTAGAGTCATGGGTTTGATGGCATCATGGGAAATAGATCTGGAGAACATTTTCAACCAATACCCACGTCAACGGTTGATGATAACAATGACATCACAACATCGAAATCGACACTGAAAAAAGGAAACTAAAGTTTGAACAATCTGCGCGTACCTTGCAGCAACCCGGTGTTTTCCAAATCGTTGGATGTGCCATTTGATGGATAATCCACTGGCCATCTCACAGTACAGTGCAAGACTACGTTGACAAATTCGTGAGCTACATTTTTAGTTAAGCTAGAGCAAAGTGAGGTGTATCATTTCTTTGATCTTGGAGTACAGCATCAAGAGTGCCGTGCAGGAGAGCAGGGAAGCGAGCTTCATTAACTAAACACACCTGTACCTCCTCAGAGTATTACACTCAATGTCTCACAGAACAAGGTTAAGTAATCAAAATCATCTGTCAGCAACGTCTGGAGAAAGCAAAGCAGTCTAGTAACACGTGCAATCACAGGTTGGTAATGCGGATGCGGATGCGCTATTAGCCAGCTGTGTTTAACAGCAAAGTGTGGGTGTCTTAGGGCTTGGCTAGCTTGTATCATCTTCTGCAGGTGTCACAAGGTAGACAACGGTCATAACCGACAAACACAAGATGAAGCTGAATACACTGACGAGGAGGCTGACCAGGATATTGACAACGCAGATAATTGAGCTGCTGCATGACAAGAAATGATTTTGTATATTTCCTTTTCATTGCAGGAACATTTGTGTGAAGAGTTTGTAATGAACATGATGAACAAAATTGAACATTATGAACATTATTGTGTTTTGTCTACCTTCTTCATGTTCAATATGTATATTTTTCCTTAGACCAGTAATACTACGAATATAAATTATGAAACTTGGGTTTTGCCTTAAAGCCAATACCTGGTAAAGCATGTTATAGACATATGAAACTTCTAGATTTAATGGCTGCTCCTACTGTACACACAAAAATCCATGTTCAGTGGAACGACGCTATAAAGAACATCGTGGGATCCACAGAAATTGTTTGTACTAGCGATTTTAAGCTGCTGGTACTCCGGTCAACTCACTTTTTAATAAATAGGGCACTTCAGAACTTCACCTTGCATGCCCTAGTAGTTACTGAAAGATGACTTTGAACATGTGCCGAATAATTAATCATGTTATTACACAGTTTTGAGCTAACTACATGTACCTACAGCAATGGGAAGCTTTTCCCTTTTTTTCCTTGTGGAAATAATAGCCACTTGTCACTCTTCTGTTGATATTTTTCAACCAACAATGTTTGGTACGTTTCGTACACAAAATTCGGGAGCAAAGCATGACGTTCAGTATAGCCGAATGTTCAGTATAGTGGTGTTCGGTATAGTGACGTTCCACTGTATTAAAAAAATTTCGAAAGAAATGAAAAAAAAGGAAAGGTAAAAGTGTATTAACTGATCGCTAAAACGCATATTAAGGCACAAGACTACATGAAAGCTGTTGTATGGCCCTGTTTAAAATTACAATATATATATATGATATATACATGTATGTAATTGCAGCCATCTTGAATATCTCAATTTCCCCAAAGGATCCCGAGGTGGCATCATCCAGATTCGGAATCAGCAGGTCTGAAAAACCTAGAAAACCACTGAGAAACATTGCGTGAACAGTAAAACCGGGTGAGAATTAGCCGCCGGACCTAAAAGAGAATCATAAAGTGTTAAAAAAATGATTACACAACAATTTAAAAAAATGTTTTGTAACAAGTGAATTTACCTGCATAACAGGCTGGAACATGTGTGTAATCAAGAAGCTCTCCCATCAAACATCGAGGAGTGTTTCCATTGTTATTTACTAATTCAAATCCTCTTTTGCAGCTGAAGTAGACAGCTGTCTCATGAGGAATGTATACTTTCCCCTCTGCATCTGGTTCAAGCTCCTGGTTGTTGATCATAACGTTACTGAGACCAAGCGCCCAGAAAGGACAGCGTTCTAGAGCAAAATATTCACAAGACAACAAAAATACTACAATCGAATCTCGTTAGTACAAACTCTGTTAATACAAAATTCTGGTTATAACAAACTTAAAGCCTTAGTCCCGACTGTGTATTTATGTGCACAATGAATGGGACTGATGTTCCTCTTAATACAAAATTCTGATATAACAAACAATTTGGCTAGGTCCGAACGAGTTTGTATTAACGAGACTCGACTGTATATTGTCAATTATCGGGTCAATGATGCTGTTTGGATCACATCTGTCAGCTTTGTTGCTTGTTACAGCTTGTTATACTTGTCCTGTTGACTATGGATGTGACACTGCTACTTTTTTGGAATACAACACAATACATCTCACGATAAGGTCACAAACAATTTGTTACTTGTAAGTCGTGTGCTTGGATACAGTAATTTCATTGGTCGAGAACGGACCTTTTTACTAATGAATCATAATAATGCATGCATGCGCTTACATGTAAATGGGCCTGGTGGCAAATAGCGAAAGCGGTCCATTGAAAATGTACAGGGTTAAAAACATTCAGTTCATTTCGACTGAGAACTGCATGCAATATGCAACCACTTAGACTCATGTCCGGCAGGAAAGGCTGCAGTTATCAAGGGCTAAACCACATGGATGTATTACTTGCATAGTAAGTTAAAATCGTTTATCGTTTTTGACTTATTGGCACGAATTGTTGACTGCTGTTAACCCCCTCGAGACGCATAGGTGCTATGCGCCCCCAGGTGTTAAAAATGGCATATTCCACATCACAGCATTCAACAATTGTTAAATATATAAAAATACTTATTTTAAGTAAGTGAATATACATGTACATGTAAGGCCAATAACAACAACTGTTTTGTTGCCCTCACATGAAAAATATCAGGATTGGTCGGTAGATCTCTTTCTTTTTTGAGAGAGGCGGGAGGGGTTAAGGGAATACATAGTACACACAATAGCTTACCCTTTCTTCTTAATGAAGAATACCTGGTTAGAATATGATGCGACATAACTAGGGCTGAGTCAATTCGAATAATTGAATATTCGAATATTCGACCTTCCAATCGATCGAATATTCGAATATTCGGTTATTTGGCCATTCCAAATTCCCTCAAAAGCAAAAATATGCCATACATGTACATGTAGTCAACGTACTTGCGCACGTCAGCATGCCATGCATGATTTCTTCACAGGTAAGTCAGGTATTTGACAACAATCAGTTGTTCTTCAATATCAGTAATTTAAAGATTAACAATAACCAGAGAAGCTAGAGTGAAGGATTCCTTGTTTGCATGGGGGACGTATTAAACCGTGAACCCCAAACACGGCGGGTGGCGTCAGCTATTGTGACTCTCCGACCCTTAACTCGCAAACAGGAACCGAGCATATCTATTACTGGAAGCTTCTTGAAGTCTACAAAACGGTGTACTTCCTAGTCACAGTATTGAGGATAAAAAGATCACTTTTATAATAATAAGTCGCACTTTTGTCACCAAGAATTGAGGAAATGATTTTATATCATTTTAAATAAACTTATTCTCAACAACCAAAAACTCCAAGAAAAAAACCTATGATATTTAATGTCTTTATTCAATGAAATATGGGTCTTTGAATTGTAAATGCATATTTAAGTTTATGCAAATAATGGGCGTGGGCGCGGCATACACACGCCCCAGCTTGACACGTGCAAAGCAGTATTTCCTTGTTTGCCCACAGGGGATGTATTATAAGCTGTGTACCCAAAACACGAAGGGTGACATTTCAGGAAAAAAAAAAAAAAATCGCCAGCCGAGCTCCGGCGGGCGCATTGTTGGAGGGCTAATTAGGGCACAGGTGCGCTGACCCGGTTCTTTTGTCTGGCTAAGTGCGTGCTCTGGAGATAACTTTCTAACAAATAGGCCACTAAAAGGTTTGGATATTCCAACTTGCAACATTTTGATACATTTTGTCTAGCTGTGGTTTTCTATGCTGGGAATCAGGGGTACGGTGCGGTGAGTTGACCGCAAAGTCTGTCTGGCGAAATAAATGAGAGCTCTTTTGAGTTTGAAATCCTCTCTGTTGTCTGCCCTTTTTTCTTGCGTTTTGCTCGACTTGGAGGACATAAGCCAGAGGTTCCCGCTATTATTACTGAAAGTATAATTGCTGAACTAGTTTTTGAAGTGTTTATGTATGTTTTATTTGTGCAAATATTGGGTGCAATTAGCAGACTAACCCAGCGAACAAAGCTGACGGACAGCGAACGAAAATGTGTTCGATAAAAGGGTGCTCTGATCAGTTGAGAGAACTAGATTATTTTGTACATGTACATGTATATAATTACGGAGGCATTGAGGCGAACATCTAACAGCCATAATAAATTTACCCCTAAAAGTAAACAGGAAATTCTTTTAGAAAAATCCCAGAGTCCGTAACGTAAATGAACCAAGGTTTTCAAAACGTTTTAATGTAATGTTGGGGTTCATGTCAAGTTTTCTACAACACCGCCACGTGCTGTGGGCAGCATACTGCGTGCAAGGCGATTCCCTATAACCACGTGCATTCGACACGATTGAACAGGCGATGGAAAACTTTGGGGGGAATTGGCTTCGCTGTATCAGTGTAATGTACCGCTTCTTGTGCGACCCTGTGCGAGCAGTACGTCCTCAAAATAAGTACATGAAAACGGAAAATACAAAGGCCCACACAGAAAAAAGAAATCAAGTTCTTTGCACGACATTGCAGAGGTCTTCTACATCGATGTTAGCATGCCATTTTCGCGATGTCAATAGCCGATCCAGTAAGCCCCTCCCACTGCGCACGTGGGCAAATTAACACATGCTCCTCTCCAATGCCACGCTGCATTTTCCTATGCTGCACACATGTACATGTAACACCAACGCGCGGGGAAACTTGCCAGGATCGCATCGGGGAAAACAGCGGCGGTTTTCTTTTGAAAGTAGGGATTGTAAGTAGGACAACAACAAACAAAAATACGGACAACGGAAACGTTACTACTCATGCTAGAAGTTTGATATGAAAAGGTGTCAGGAAGTTTTGTGAAGACATGAAAGACAAAATGTCTTGTTTATCTTGTCGGAAGCATCAGCGATTGGTGTTGCAGTCCGGCGTTAAAAAAATTGGTTGGCTTTACTGCAAGCACTCCCAAAGCAGAAGTAATATATGTATGACATTATTGCTTGGCATATATACAAGCTACTTTTTTATGGGTTTTTTAGGCAGCAACTTGAAACTTAACTTTGAGAATACACTTTTGTTGTTAAAAAAAAGTTTTTTCCACCTTTATATTTCATTGCATATCACCACCGAATATTCTTATTCGAAAATGAATATTCGAATATTCGATTATCGATCGAATAACCGAATATTCGAATATTCGGCACAGCCCTAGTGGCCGGCATAAATTGCATGAGCTTTTAATATTGAATCGCTCACAATGGATACCAACTGAAAAGCATACGGTCGCTAGGATAGGGGGATCGTCGCGTGGTCGGCCTAGCCTAGGCCTCAGGCATCGGTCGACGATCTGCATTATTTTTAGTGGATCTTGTCATGTCAATGACTTACAAATTTGAACAATACAATACCACAAAAAGTAAGCTTTTCATTTTTAATAATCTCTTAGTGTTACAGCGATATGCCGCGCCAGCGGCTTATCAACTCGGCACGTGGTGCCTGGTGGTTAGTTGTTTTTTTCCCTGATACATAATACTGCGGTTTTAGTGAATATCGCGGTTTTTTTTGTCACTGGATACCGTGGTATCATAAATGCAATACCGAAACAAGCCTAATATTCGAATGGAAACTACTTTTTTTTTCTAGAGTAGAAAAAATAAACTGGCATAAAATCCCCTAAATGACGTACGAAACACATGCACCACGCAGGGTTCTCCCCACGTACAAGCTTGCGTATCAAGCTGATACGCAGTATTTTCGCCCGATACGCTGCCGAAATTGCCGATCACATTTTTTGCATCCCGATACGCTCTTTTTGGGCAGAAGACAAATCGGAAATCATTAAATTAAAAACCTTATAATAGAAGAAATACCAAAAAAATAGGTTGTCGGTTGATAACAAAATTTACAGAAACGACCATGAAAATGCACCAACTTACGTTTAGGTACGTAACCAGCTCCCCTGCTAGCGCTAAATTGTTGTTTGCAAGAGTGGGTCTGTGTATATGGAGATCAATGGTTTGCACCGAGCAGCTCGTTCTGTCAGCTGCTGCATGAGCAAGGACGGTATTATGTTTCTGCTCTTAGAATGCATGCAGTACAGGGAGCCAAACATCCGCCGTGGCACTCCCAGGCTCGTGTATATACATGGACAGTAGGGCTGTGCCGAATTTTCGAATATTCGGTTATTCGATCGATAATCGAATATTCGAATATTCATTTTCGAATAAGAATATTCGGTGGTGATATGCAATAAAATATAAAGGTGGAAAAAACTTTTTTTTAACAACAAAAGTGTATTCTCAAAGTTAAGTTTCAAGTTGCTGCCAAAAAAAACTATAAAAAAGTAGCTTGTATATATGCCAAGCAATAATGTCATACATATATTACTTCTGCTTTGGGAGTGCTTGCAGTAAAGCCAACCCATTTTTTTAACGCCGGACTGCAACACCAATCGCTGATGCTTCCGACAAGATAATAACAAGACATTTTGTCTTTCATGTCTTCACAAAACACTTCCTGACACCTTTTCATATCAAACTTCTAGCATAAGTAGTAACGTTTCCGTTGTCCGTATTTTTGTTTGTTGTTGTCCTACTTACAATCCCTACTTTCAAAAGAAAACCGCCACTGTTTTCCCCGATGCGATCCTGGCAAGTTTCCCCGCGCGTTGGTGTTACATGTACATGTGTGCAGCATAGGAAAATGCAGCGTGGCATTGGAGAGGAGCATGTGTTAATTTGCCCACGTGCGCAGTGGGAGGGGCTTACTGGATCGGCTATGGACATCGCGAAAATGGCATGCCAACATCGATGTAGAAGACCTCTGCAATCTCATGCAAAGAACTTGATTTCTTTTTTCTGTGTGGGCCTTTGTATTTTCCGTTTTCATGTACTTATTTTGAGGACGTACTGCTCGCACAGGGTCGCACAAGAAGCGGTACATTACACTGATACAGCGAAGCCAATTCCCCCCAAAGTTTTCCATCGCCTGTTCAATCGTGTCGAATGCACGTGGTTATAGGGAATCGCCTTGCACGCAGTATGCTGCCCACAGCACGTGGCGGTGTTGTAGAAAACTTGACATGAACCCCAACATTACATTAAAACGTTTTGAAAACCTTGGTTCATTTACGTTACGGACTCTGGGATTTTTCTAAAAGAATTTCTTGTTTACTTTTAGGGGTAAATTTATTATGGCTGTTAGATGTTCGCCTCAATGCCTCCGTAATTATATACATGTACATGTACAAAATAATCTAGTTCTCTCAACTGATCAGAGCACCCTTTTATCGAACACATTTTCGTTCGCTGTCCGTCAGCTTTGTTCGCTGGGTTAGTCTGCTAATTGCACCCAATATTTGCACAAATAAAACATACATAAACACTTCAAAAACTAGTTCAGCAATTATACTTTCAGTAATAATAGCGGGAACCTCTGGCTTATGTCCTCCAAGTCGAGCAAAACGCAAGAAAAAAGGGCAGACAACAGAGAGGATTTCAAACTCAAAAGAGCTCTCATTTATTTCGCCAGACAGACTTTGCGGTCAACTCACCGCACCGTACCCCTGATTCCCAGCATAGAAAACCACAGCTAGACAAAATGTATCAAAATGTTGCAAGTTGGAATATCCAAACCTTTTAGTGACCTATTTGTTAGAAAGTTATCTCCAGAGCACGCACTTAGCCAGACAAAGGAACCGGGTCAGCGCACCTGTGCCCTAATTAGCCCTCCAACAATGCGCCCGCCGGAGCTCGGCTGGCGATTTTTTTTTTTTTTTCCTGAAATGTCACCCTTCGTGTTTTGGGTACACAGCTTATAATACATCCCCTGTGGGCAAACAAGGAAATACTGCTTTGCACGTGTCAAGCTGGGGCGTGTGTATGCCGCGCCCACGCCCATTATTTGCATAAACTTAAATATGCATTTACAATTCAAAGACCCATATTTCATTGAATAAAGACATTAAATATCATAGGTTTTTTTCTTGGAGTTTTTGGTTGTTGAGAATAAGTTTATTTAAAATGATATAAAATCATTTCCTCAATTCTTGGTGACAAAAGTGCGACTTATTATTATAAAAGTGATCTTTTTATCCTCAATACTGTGACTAGGAAGTACACCGTTTTGTAGACTTCAAGAAGCTTCCAGTAATAGATATGCTCGGTTCCTGTTTGCGAGTTAAGGGTCGGAGAGTCACAATAGCTGACGCCACCCGCCGTGTTTGGGGTTCACGGTTTAATACGTCCCCCATGCAAACAAGGAATCCTTCACTCTAGCTTCTCTGGTTATTGTTAATCTTTAAATTACTGATATTGAAGAACAACTGATTGTTGTCAAATACCTGACTTACCTGTGAAGAAATCATGCATGGCATGCTGACGTGCGCACGTACGTTGACTACATGTACATGTATGGCATATTTTTGCTTTTGAGGGAATTTGGAATGGCCAAATAACCGAATATTCGAATATTCGATCGATTGGAAGGTCGAATATTCGAATATTCAATTATTCGAATTGACTCAGCCCTACCGGCCACCAGCGACTCCTTCGTGCTTTGCGGGTGTCATGCAAAAATCAGACACCTATAAAAATAATCATACTCCTGCTTCTGCTTCTGCTGGATACTATGCAAACACCACCCATGGTGGTTATAGCACATGGGTCGTGATTGGTCATTCTAATAATCATATGTTAGGCATGCGCAATTGTGGAGGCTGTAGTATGAAGTTGTTGGTGCTGCGACCTTCACAACGAATGGACCAATCATACCAAAACATGAATGGGAAATGTTTTGAGCGCCTTTTTAGATGGCCAATAAGCTCGATCCATGCAGTGTGTGGGAAAAAGCACGTGTCACGACTTGTGCTTGTGGATCTATGGACCCAGCAGGCTGACATGTATGGCCACGCACATGACGCAGGTGTATTCGGGGGCTTTCGCTTTACGGTAAATCGGACAAGAGTTTTCCCCACGATGAGAAATCGTAGCTTTTTTATTGCGCTTTCTTTAAAATATTTTTCTCTCTCAATTTCCCTTGATCGGACGGCTCAGCATCGCATGTGAATCCAGGCATGTCCGTTCCCTTTGCACGTGCACCTCGCATGCAAATAGCATGGAATCTTGCTCCATGACTGAAGCCTGTAGTTTTGGCGGTCATAGATTGACATGTTTTTCCTTGTTGCTGATATTCTTGAGAACTATGTTTTGGCAAAAATTACGCATGATGATGTAGATTTCAAATCTCTCAAACAATCACGGAGAAACAATTATCAGACCAGTTTTTTTTGTCACGACCGTCAAAACATTCCCATGTGTAAAACATTGTTGAACTTTCCGTCCAGACACTATATACACAAAGATAACCGCAAACACGGCAGCGTTAGCAGAACTTCAAATGCCTTTGTGGTATTGCAGCTGCCGAAGTATCAGGTTTTTTTAGTCCAGCTTGACAATTATTGCGTCTTATCGTCAACGGTAATTTAAAAAAAAAAAATTAAAAGAAATATCATGACGCAATAAATAACGAAAATCAATCTTCTGAGAAATCACTTTTTAAAAATATGGGCTGTTGGTACCCGCTATTCACTTTGTACACTAAGCTTGTGCGCATGTGCGGTCACGATAGCCAAGATGGATGGCTACGCGGTGTCCATGACAGTGATGTTGGGAACAAAGTAATTGTTCAGTTACGTTGCCAACATATGTTTAAATGGTAATTTTTCTGATTTATTCCATAAGTACAATACTGATTGTGTTTTGTCGGATATGTCGGTCGTTATGTCGCATCATATTCTAACCAGGTATTCTTCATTAAGAAGAAAGGGTAAGCTATTGTGTGTACTATGTATTCCCTTAACCCCTCCCGCCTCTCTCAAAAAAAGAAAGAGATCTACCGACCAATCCTGATATTTTTCATGTGAGGGCAACAAAACAGTTGTTGTTATTGGCCTTACATGTACATGTATATTCACTTACTTAAAATAAGTATTTTTATATATTTAACAATTGTTGAATGCTGTGATGTGGAATATGCCATTTTTAACACCTGGGGGCGCATAGCACCTATGCGTCTCGAGGGGGTTAACAGCAGTCAACAATTTAAAATGATATAAAATCATTTCCTCAATTCTTGGTGACAAAAGTGCGACTTATTATTATAAAAGTGATTTTTTTTATCCTCAATACTGTGACTAGGAAGTACACCATTTTGTAGACTTCAAGAAGCTTCCAGTAATAGATATGCTCGGTTCCTGTTTGCGAGTTAAGGGTCGGAGAGTCACAATAGCTGACGCCACCCGCCTTGTTTGGGGTTCACGGCTTAATACGTCCCCCATGCAAACAAGGAATCCTTCACTCTAGCTTCTCTGGTTATTGTTAATCTTTAAATTACTGACTGAAGAACAACTGATTGTTGTCAAATACCTGACTTACCTGTGAAGAAATCATGCATGGCATGCTGAAGTGCGCACGTACGTTGACTACATGTACATGTATGGCATATTTTTGCTTTTGAGGGAATTTGGAATGGCCAAATAACCGAATATTCGAATATTCGATCGATTGGAAGGTCGAATATTTGAATATTCAATTATTCGAATTGACTCAGCCCTAATGGACAGAGCTTGTTAGACAGGGGACAAGTCTAGCTCTATCCTTGTACTGTGTGTATTTTAACAAACTGGTGCTCACGTGTCATACGACTCCTCTACCAAGACGAAAACCAGCGAAACCATGCTGTTCAACGTAGATTCCAAATTAGAACATAAAGCTCGCTCCCACATGTATGGTATGTGCGTGCGCTGAACAACCTACATGTATGATCGAACGGTCGATCGTGACAGAGAAACAGCAAGCATGACAATGGCCGCCAACAATAAAAAAACCATTAATCTCTTCTTACTTTCGATCAATGGCGGAGCAAGATAATACACAGTGTTTGTATTGTGTGTGTGTGGGATGAAACCTATTTAACTATAAAGTGCATCAGTTTATCATTACATGCATCTGCAATTTCCAATAGCACACACTTATGGCAATCCATTGAACAGGACCTCTCACTTGTGTAACTTTCACAGATATTCAACATTATGACATCAGAATTCATTAATCAGGTTGTCCTTGTTTGCTTTTGTTTCTTCCAAACCAGTAATCTGCTTGACAGTTTACATTTAATACAGAAATCAAATGTTATTTAGGAGTATTTGCAGAATACCCCGCCACTCGGAAATACACCCCTAAAATCTCTAACTACGCGGTTGGAATCACGGAAAAGAAACAATTCAAGTCCATGCCAGCTACGCAGATACTGAGTGGGGGTTCATTATTTGAGAACGAAGCAACACAAAAGAAATAGGAGTTGCTGAAAAAATTCTAAGTCCAAACCAACCACCCTGTTGCCGGCTACGCGGATACGGTGTGGGAGTCCCCTTGAATATGCTTGAGAACGAAGCAACACAAAAGGAATGGGAGTTGCTGAAAAATTTTTAAGTCCAAACCAACTACCCTGTTGGCGGCTACGCGGATACGGAGTGGGAGTGCAGTGAAGCACGACGCATAGTACACAAGTAGCGCTGAGAAGGTTTATTGAGGGCAATCAACCGTGACTCCGTAGCCGGCTACGAGGTGGATAGATTGAGTGGCGGGGTATTCTGCAATTGTGCCGTTATTTTTTTTGTTATGTATACTCTTATTTTGTATCTCAGCATACTGGATTAAGTTTGGAATAAAATATATATTCCTTTCTGTCTTTCAAACTGCATTGACTCCTTTTGTCATTTTGTGTTTACAACTTGAAAAGAACAGTGAACTACTGATCATTGAGGTTTTCTGGTAAAAAATGAAACGCTAAAAATAACATTTAAATTCATCCATGGGATCTTTCAAAATATGCCAGAATGCACCAGAGAGCACGTAAAACCCACGCCGTAAGGGGCTTCGCGCTTCGCGCTCGCGTTCTGGGATAGTCATTATCCAACATTAAAAGCCCCACAGTCTTGAAAAATCCGGGGGAGAACCCTGCTGCGCGTGCACGGTCTGTCCCCTAGACTTGCAGACAAGTCACTATACTATCCGGGAATAGCCATATTGTATGCACATACATCGTACCGTGGGACGGCGCGGTATGCGGTAGCTGTCCACGCTGGCATAGTGCGGTGCGCGACAGGGGAACAAAACTGGGCCAATAACTGATTTTATTTGAAGTTTACCTGTTCCGCTGCACCTTAACTATTGCATGTAGCTGCATTTTGTGGCAGTCAAATTCTGTCGCGTCGCCAAAACTATCACTTGAAGGTCCAGTTTAGGGCAAGTTTTGAATCTAAATTTGACTGTTTTTACTAAATAATATATCGCTCTTTCCATTTTTAGATTTGATTAAAAAGGCAAAAGCCCCTTATATGTAAAAAATCAGTCTGAAGTTGAGTCCCATTTTGAGATGGACTATTTCGGCTTAAACATTTGCGACTTTTTCCCAGTATTTTTGACACATTATTGTTGACGAATGAAAATTAGGATGACGATCAAAAACATGTGGAAATCGCCACGTATACCTTCTGATCAGTGTAAACCCGGAGGACGATCGTGCGGCAACTTAGAAAAAAGTTGTTCACTGTTGCGTGTCACCTGCGCAGATCGGTGTCTGCCGGTTCGTGTACGGTCCCTACTTCATGTCCATACTGTTTAATTACATTTATAAATAATTCCTTTTTAAGTTACTTGTACTTCTCATCATGTGTTTACATCGGTTTTTTTATATTTGAAATATTAGTGTAAATGGATCATCATTAATTTTATATAAATTTATCTGGATACTTTTAAACTGAACTAAATAATTATAAAACTATACTTACGGTGGACACACTTTGGTGGGCCTGGGGTCAACTCCCCCAACTCACAACGAGTCACCTTATTCTCCTTCTCATATCCATCATTACAAGAGTAAGCAAGCTCACTGTTGTGCCGGATACTTCTGATCCGTTGATCAAGCTCACCATTGAATGGGTCAGAAACCTCACAATCAGCTAAAAATGTAAATAAAAAACAAAGAAAGTTACTAAACAATGACATTTTCAAACTGGAGATCTCATATAATTCACGTATATGACAGGTAACACCCTCAAAGCTTGTGAAGCTGATGATTATAACTTACAAATTTGATGATTCTACCTTCACTGTATACTGACCTACATGTGGCTAGTTCACAAGTCCATGTTACATGTACACGTATGTACACATGAACTGCAGTGTATAATTGTGAGTATGTACATATTAACATATTGACCTGTGTCAAAGATCATAAGAACACAGGATCCAAGCAGGTGGAAAAAGGCATGCACAGTCCACTATTGAACAGGTTGCCTATGGATGCAATAGTCGACTGCATATACGCATTATTGAGCAATTGTAAAAATTTTGATAAGGGGTGTTCATCACTGGAGCATTCTCCTGCACGGACAACCGCACACACATTTTGCAGTGGTCATATTGTGTTTCTTTTCCTGAAACTGCAAAATAATGGCAAGTGAAAATGTATGAGGTATAGTGAACCAAGGTTTTATGAAACATAAATATTAGCTCCCCTCAGTATTTGAAATTGGCAAATAATGTCCCTAGGCTTTTTCAACCTCCACTACCTCAGAGAGCTTATACTGACAATCCAATCCGAAACAAAGTTATATTCAGATAATGTGGCTGTATGATACATGTACTGCATTACCTGCATCGCAAGTAGGAAGCTGTCTAGCCCATGTACCGTCCCCTCTGCACAGGTTATCCACAGCTCCATTGTGCTGGTAGCCTGTCTCACAGTTATAGGCAATGCCTGTTCCTGGAGGAACTTGAGCGTTTGTAAGCGGCACCCCACCATCACCTTCTAGTGTTTGTCTCATACCGGCGATGTGAGGGATCCTACATGCTGGACAAATTAAGTTGAAATGGCAGTGGACATGATGTAAAAAATGAAAACTTACATTGGTAGAAAAATGGTCACGTGAATCAGGCCTGCATGAATTCAGCGTTTCATCTATTGCACTGTGAACCATCTTTTGGAAGGGCAAAATCAGATCTGGGGCAGCACTTTGCAACAAGGAGAGTTTGACACAAGGGGCAGCTTCTGGCTCAAAAACATCTTCATCCACTGTTAATTTCATTAGTTGTTCTGAACTTAAAGATGACATACCTGATAATTAAAGCCAGCTTGTATTTAAAAAAAAACTCCATGGGTCCTTATTTTAAAACTCATTAACTTTGTTTTAATACAGTGAAACGCCGCTACAATGAACATCGCCTGATCCACAGAAACTCTTTGTAATAACTAAAATAGGGATCGTTTGGTAGAGCAATTTTAACCTGCTGGTGCTCCGGTGGCAATGCGCTCTTTTCACACTTCCGCCATGGGCATGCTGAGCCTCGATCTGGCAACTTTACACATAATATAGCTGGTTCAGTGATTTCTGTGTCGGGGTTCAGATCACTGAACCGGCTATTTTTATTGTGTATAAAGTTGCCAGATCGAGGCTGTGCATGCCCAATGGTGGAGTGTGAAAAGAGGGAATAGGTGGCCTTCCCCTTCTATTCCTTGGGGAAATAATAGCCACTTGTCGCTTTCTGTTGACATTTTTCAACAACAATGTACATTTTGTACATAAAAATCGGGAGCCAAGGACGATGTTCAGTATAGCCGAATGTTCGATATAGCGGTGTTTGGTATAGCGACACTCCACTGTATTGACCAAGTTCATTTGCTCAAACTGCCTAAAAAATCAGAGTGATCACCCCAACTGTACATTCTCTTATACGGGGTAGGTCAGGCACCCTGAAACCCTGCGTGAAAACTTCCATTACATATTTTCAGCAGTTCAATTGCTACTGAAGACTCAATCATGTTCCCCAGGTACATTATCTTGAATATGACATTATTGTGATCAACTTTTGTATCCCACGCATAAACTGAACAGAGATACCTCACCGCGCGCTGTGACTGACATTTAATGGGCTTTGTTGGTTTGTGGTACAACCGACCCAATGGCAAGAACTCCTGACAATATCCAGACTAACCAACCAGAATTGGACAACAAGAGCGAGAATTTGGGTGGCAAACAGCTCAAGAAAGCTTGACTTACTTGCAATGGGACCAGTAGCAAACACCTCTACTTCGCACAGACTTAATTTGTCAGATTCCTGCAGCTCGATCCTGATGATTTGCCCAGCAATCAGCTCGCGGTTGCAATCCACTCGCACTCTGGGCTGACGACCTCTTGCCATCTGGGAACTTATTGTGAGACCACATTGACTGTACGACTCTCTTGCGGCATCAGGGTATCCGACTTGGACTGTTGCACCTATCAGTTTGGGTTCTAGAGAATAAAAACACAAGTATGATATCCACATTTAGAGCATGGTTAAGAACAAGTAAAATAACAAATGAAATATGATCAAGCTGGTATGACTCATCATTCAGGTGTTTTATATCTTGGGATTTTTAGCAATATATCATTCAAAAAGTGTTTATTCCCCTGGATGGCATAATGCTAATGGCATTGTCCATGGGTAACAACAGGTCGGTACAGGTAAGGTGCCTTACATGTACCTGTTGAAGCAGCACATAAATTCTAAGTATTCTTAGAATTAGTCATGCGTTAAAAATTGCTCTAAGGTCATTCAATTCAATTAGTAGTTTCTTCCTTCAGCTGGTAGCCAAGCAGTGGATTTAAAAAACTTTAAATGAAAACTTTGAACAATGACATAAGTCCATTATTGTAGATGGCATAACTTTACAGCTTACAAATCAAAAATCAGATGATCTCAGATGATCTCACTTATGAAGGTGGGTACAATTGACAGATTAGTTCTTGAGAAAAATTGCAAACTTGTCGTTTACTCCCTCGCAAAAAAAGTGGTAGATGGAGCTTGTAGTATGACTAGTTTGTGGTCATACAATGTAACCACTAACAGCCATTTCAAAAACAAAGATCGTCTTTGTACAAGTTGTATAATAAATAAGTTGAGCAGCTATGTAGATTGAGCATTACAAACAATTGTGCACTTGCTGCACATGTTGGTAGGCAGGTATGCACTGTTTGGTGGTATTGGACATCGTGGATCGAACATCTGGCTTTTATCTGCAGTCCATCAAAAGACTACCGACTAAAGAATTTTTAACAGTAATTCAAAGTTTCTAGTACAATGCCTTCGCATGTAGGTCCTGAAAGTTACTTTTCCATACTTACTGCGCTTGGAATAGATGTCCACGTATTCTATCCTGTATGTAGCCTGCAAATCTACCTCCCAGAAAACTTGCCTTCCAGATTTCCCTGCAAAAATTAGCCCAAAAAATCACACAAAAACAAAATACAGATGAAATCAGGATGTTCAACAGGCCCCTTTTTTAACCATTGTTGCTTTCTGTTGCATGACTTATAATAAGCTTTAGCTTACCTGCAGTAGTGCAGCTGCCATGTTCACTGTCTGTGGTCCTATCTCCATCCACTGCTAAGCTTGCTTGCTGTCTGTTAGATTCATCAGATCTTGGGCTTTGCGATGCTGGTCTTCCATATGCTACATTGGATGACGCATCTTTTGCAGTGACACAGAAAGAGCACATGAGTCCATAAAATGTATGTTAGTCAGTGGCATAACTAGGGTTACTTGTAGGGGGCACTGAAGGCAACTGATATATTGTTTTTTGTGCAATTCAAGATTGTACATGGGGGTGGGGCTCCCGGGGGGCATGGACCTCCGCTGGGGTGAGGCGCACATGCACCCCCTGTAGTTACCACTGATGTAAGTACCAGGGATGTAGCCGAGTTCTTCATAAGTCCCTGCAAGTCCATCACAAGTCCTCCAGTCCCAACTCCACTCACACGCCATTCAAATGAGCTTTGACAAAGGCATTCCTTTGTTATTGATCATCCATTGTTTCTTGTGACTCATGAATTACTTGTGATGGACTCGACTTCATTCCTTTATTTTACACAAAAACTTACTACAGGAAAATGTCCATTCCTAAACCTACTTGTATAAAATGAATGAAAAATAACAAGACACTCTTTTTACGTGCACTATTTTTGCTATTTCTACCGCTATTTTGTGACAACTCGGAGCACTTTTGCTGTGATGTTATTGCAGCCCTTGGATGTCGCAACAGCCTAAAGGCCTAAGCATACTCAGCGCACACACAAACATCAATGCAAACTTCTGACGCCCTGACAAATGTTCGCACTGAGAATTCGCAAAGATAGGGCAAAACCAATATTAAAGGGAAATATAAGTTCATCAGTGGGTAGTTTGTATTTTTGTATGGACCAATCAAGATTTGACAACACTCCCTCCCACTTTGCACCCAGTCAACAAGACTCGCAACACAGCATGTTCCTACATGATAAACTGTAGTAGGAAATTTGCCTGTGCTGTTATGGCAGTAACTTGTCGAAACATTGGTCTACTATGTTTTAACAACTGAGTAAAATTCACTACAACATCGGGTTTTGTGTGAAGTAAATTAAAAATGCATGTACGCTAAAAATACAGCGCTAGACTAAACACCCTCTGGTGCAAGGAAATGAGGCAATTTACCGCTGCTAATGCACATTATGCCCTCTGGTACCCAATGCCCAGCATGGCAATGTAGACCACCATTTCCAACACTTGGTTTCAGGCCCTGGTCACATGTAACACGGGCCGTACCGCCATGCCCCAAGCTTTGCACCTCCACGTTACTAGCGGCAACAGCTGGTCTGGAGCAAGAATCTTTAGGAAAAGACACAAAAATAAGCACTTTTTGAGTTCCTACGTTATGTGATGCGATCAAGCTAAATGAGTTGTTTGTCGACCCTGGTAATTTTTTTTTTACAGATTTGAAAAGGGCACAATCTCAGCATTACTGCTGTGAAAACCGCATGCTGATACCATCTTTAGTTCAAAAATTATGGAAGTCAGAACACCAAGAGATGTGATGAAGTGATGTGATGAAGTGGCCCTAATTTGGCCTGAATCTCCAAATGAAAATTCCCGACAAACGACTCATTTAGCTTGATCGCATCACATATACTTCAGCAAGGCAATTTTTCATTTCATAAATATCTCCGTAAAGGTAAACAATTCCGGCATATTTTTTTTTAAATGTGCATATTTACTATTAACATTAAAGCTACAGTCCATCATTTGTAATTTGTGCATTTTGTTCGTTTGAAGCAACAAAAGAGTTCAAAATCTAATGAAGGATACTGAGCAACTAACCTGATGAAGTTTCAGCTTAAGCTTCAGCTGTACATTCCGAGAAAAACAGCATTCTAAGATCTCAATTTCAAATAAAAAGTTACTGAATCATGTTTTGAATTGTTTTGAATTGCAGCTATACGCGACGTCGCGCACTGATCCGACGAATTATAACATTTGCGCGCGCGTGTGCGTCGTTCCAATACTTGTGCGCGCTGCGCCGAATAACAAAACGAACTACTAATTTAAATTTTCCTACGGTGCTTCTTAAGAATCACCGTTGGAAATGCCTTCTTTCGTTGATTACTTCAAAATGACAGCTTCCCAGAAAGAATAATTTCACAGGGAGCTTAGTTCCTTTACTATCTTTCAACCAAGTTTGTTTTTCAACAATAATTACGCCAGTTACTTTTCGGATGGCTGCAAATGATGGACTCTAGCTTTAAATTTCTTTCATAAAATACCCTCTATCCTTGATTATCAGCCTGGAGGATTGTTGGAGGATTGAGCAATGTACTCCAGTCTAGGGCCTTGTCTGAATTACCTGGCTAGAGCTGGATATAACACACGGGTCTATGGGAAGTGACTGCAGCTGCTTTCAAAGGCCGATGTGTAATTTCCAGTCATAGCCAAGTAATTCGGATGAGGTCTATAGGCTTGACAGTTAAGAGTACATGTAGGAAGGTGCCAATGGTTAGTTTACAGTAGCAGTGTGTCGAATTCATAAAGATTCCTAGCAAACAAGCATAGGAAGTCTTAAAGGGAATATACATCATTTGCTTTTGCTGTAATTTTAAGAAATGGATGAAATTGGGGGGTTGGAAATATATAGCAAATATAGTTACACTGACTTTTTTGAGGTTTTGGGTTCGAAAATGGTATAAAAACCAAGAAAACAATCATTTTCCTGTAGTCTGGTTCCCTGACTCCATATAAGAAGAAACAGAGCTGTTTTTCTTGAAAATGAGATTATACCAGGTGCCATGATTTTACAGGATGCTTTACACTGTCATTCACTAACAGTCCAGCAAGGTATTTCAAAATGATTTGGTAGTTTTATTTTTTGATGTTTGCAAATGTTGTATTTTCCCTTTAAAGTGTCCGGACTAGCATACATAAAATAAAGTGTTTCAAATATTTACCTGGTTTTTTTTGGCACATATTAACCAAAGTTCTTATATTGAAGTAATTTTTTTTGTCTTATAATTTGACATGGCCAATTGCACCGACTTTCTTGACATGTTTAAGACCTAACCGTTGGGTGCCCAAAGTTTAGGAAGTCGAGAATTTTTTTGAAGTAAAAAGATGTACCGATTCAAAGCATTCAACACTGGTCGAAAAACAAAAGCATATAAAATTGTTTTACCTGGCCCACATGCTGGAAGAGTCGTATTCCACACCCCATCTACACATACTGATGCTTCTGTCTTGGCTGAGACCAGACTGTAACCGCGGCTGCATTTAAAAGTCCTGGAAACACCATGATGGGGGTCTTGGTCCCGGACATTGAATTCTTCATTGTTCTTAGTGTAACGTACGCTGCCGTGCTCCAAGTTGTCTTGACTGCACAACTCTGAAGTAATTTGGGGAAATAAGGACTTTTTACTCTTTTTTGTTGTTGTTGAAAGGGTTACCATTGTAATGGACAAAGATTTTCCAATCCTCCTCTGAAGTAATAAAAAAAAGCAATCAAACCTTTTGGAAATGGCATACGACCATAATCCACTGTTTCAGATCAAATAATAACAGATTCTGTTTCACAATTTTTTTTAAAACTGTGCTAGATGAATTTGCTACGGCCAAGGGCGGATCCGGGGGGGGGGGGGCAAAGGGGGCCATGCCCCCCCCCCCCCCCCCCCCCCCCCGAAAACGAAACCAATTTTTTTTTTTTTTTTATGTGACATCGCAATAAAGGCAAGCAATGAGTACACCACCATCTTTTCCTCAAAAAAACATTGGTTAAAGTGGTCAGAAATTGCCTCAGATCGCACCACACAGCATCTAGAATCCAAAAAAAATTTGGGGGCCCTGAAGTGGGCCCCGAACCCCACGCCGTAATTTTTTTGACCCACTTTTTGGGGGACCAAATTTTTTTTTGGCCCCCCCCAAAAATTGTGTTCTGGATCCGCCCTTGGCTACAGCCATCAGTGTGTAAATGTAGGTGTTGCAAATGGATGATGCAAAGAGATGTGTACATTGTACAGTCTGGTACGAGACACTAGTGACCTATACCTACATGTTTTGTATCTTAGTTTAAAAAAGTAACATTTTCCTTGTGAGAAACTAATTTATTTTGTCTAATTTCACCGTCCCTGTTTTCACACAAGATGGACCAATAATGTCATGCAATGCCGGTGCCTTAAGACCTTACTGTCCACAGCTGAGGGGGTTACTTATTTGTGAATGGAGTCAATACATGCAATAGTTAACACACTGTTTCCGCCAATCGATGAGCAGTGCCATAAACAAATTAGGGCGAGGGGTGCATTCCACTGCAGCATATTTCTACCTAGGCCTTCAAATGTGCCTACTACAAGTGCAGTCAAAATAATGGTGCAAAGTTCTGCAAGTTTCACAATGTGGAAAGCAGTTTCTCCCCCCAAAAAATTAACGCAACTGGAAGTGAAATTTCACCAGTGATTTATGAAGTTATTGGAGAATGTTGACTTTGGAAAAAGGTATTTTTCAACCTAGAAAGCTAAATGTGTGAGTGGGCCATTTTGGAAAAAAACTTTGAAGCAACTCATCAGGAAAACCATTTGCCTTTATGGCTACTGTCCGTCACCATTTGTGCCACACAGTCAGCTCTGTTTGGTCAAACGTTGTCAATGTTGGCATTATTAAGTAGAAGATATCCCTGGGAAGACTTACTTGGTGAACAGACTGGCTCTGATGTTTTATAATACCAAGTGCCATAGTAACACTGCGGTTTTCTGTGCATTCCCTGCAGTTCAAAGCCATACAGACATGTGTATGTAGCCCGTGTTTCATGAGGGACGGTGGGCAGGGACTGATTCACCAACTCTGGGTCATATACAATAAGTCCATTCAGTAGTTCTGGTAGCTTGGAACAGGGTGCTGTGAAAATAAAGAAGTTGGAAAAAACAGTTCTGTTAATATGCCACAAACACACAACATAGTCAAGTCCAGATCTGAATCTGAAGCTAAATCAGTTTTAAAAAATGAAGTTTCCTAAAGTTTTGTAATTGGTTTGCTAACAAAGTTTAGATCTAGGGTTGATTAACCCTAACAGAACTGCACCCATCAAACCCCAACGGCATGTTTTGTTGGAATCTGTAAGGACGGGAACAGTACCCCTGAAGTGACAGTCTTTTAAATTGGGTTGACACACCAGAATCAAAGTCAGACATATGTGTGTGCAGTTTCCCATATAGTGTTGGAATTTGCCAGGATGGGTATGGTTCCTAGTAAATCATGCTAGGGAGTTAGGGTCAAGCCCTGTCCCATGATGTTTTGACCAATCACAGTCTGGACTGCCCATCCACATGTCTGAAAAACTTGCAAAGTGGGAGGGACTAATATATTCCAGAACAGCCCATTTCTGTGTGTGGGTGCGTGTGTGAACACCGGCAATTGTGGACGTAGGACAAAAGAATGTGGGCTCAAACAATACGTCCACGATTGACCGAACGTCCACGATCTCAAATCGTGTACAAAACCAATGAGAGCTGTCGCTAAAAAGTTAGAGTACAAACAAAGGAAAGAGGATTAGGGACAATGGGGCGTCCACGATTGCCGGCATTTACACACGTGGGTGTGTGTGTGCGTGTGTAAACACCAGCAATCGTGGACGTAGGACAAAAGAATTGGGGCGCAAACAATACGTCCACGATTGACCGAACGTCCACGATCTCAAATCGTGTACAAAACCAATGAGAGCTGTCGCTAAAAAGTTAGAGTACAAACAAAGGAAAGAGGATTAGGGACAATGGGGCGTCCACGATTGCCGGCATTTACACACGTGTGTGTGTGGGTGAGTTTGTTTCTGCATTCAATAGGGAACGTTGAACAATAGAGGACAATAGGGTCCCCAATTCTCAGAGGTCCCTAATTGGGATTCGTGTACAAAACATATGGGCATGATGGGAGGTCTTCCTAAAAAGTTCAAATATGAACAAAAGAGGGACAATAGGGGGTCCCCGATTGCAGGCAAATACACACTTGGGTGCTCTTACATATTGGCACTTATGGGGTACCGGGAACAAAGGCAACAATAGGGATAATGGTACCCCGCAAGTCTGTCCTTAGAAATTGTAGTACCCCATAGCCGTAACGCTATGTATTCTGAGATTTCTAAGGGGACAAAGGAGAACAAAAGGAGGGAATTAGGGTTGAACAATAGTGGTACCCCATAAACCCCAAATGCTAAGTGTGGGTGTGCGTGTTTATGGCGTAAATCGAGGGCACACACGTGCAACATCATCGATGAATCGAGGACAGAAACCGAATTGAGGACTCTTCGGTTGAAAATCGTGTACAAAACTAATGAGAGCTGTTGCTTAAAAGAGTACAAACAAAGGAAAAGGGAAGAGGAACAAAAGAAAATCCACCATAAACAACGTGCTAGCACATGTTCTATTCAAACCGTGGACGAAAAATGCAAGACAACAAAAGAGAACAATATCGTCCACCATTCCCAGCATACGTACGCGATTGGGGCCGTGGACAAAACCTAAGAAACTCTTCCTGAAAAGTTAGTACAAACAAAAGAGGGACAATAGGACGTCCACGATCGACGGTGTGAACACGACTGGGTGTTTGTGTGTGTGACACGATGGCAAGTGTCTCGTATTTCTCTTATAATAGTCTGAGATGGGGACTCATGTGGACACTAGGATCTGGATGCCACACCATGAAAATATATTCCCTGAGTTTTATCAGGGATGCCAGAAAAAATTGACATGTAAAAGATGGCCGACATGCAAAAAACAACTGCTATACACCACCACATTGCAATACAACACATGATGTGTACATGTTTGTCTACTTCGAGCTTTCAATTCATACACACATGTATCGAGCTAGAATGGGGATTGCTATGGAGCACTGCATGCAACTTTCTTTTTTCTTCTTCTTCTATGCGTGCTACGCGGAGATCTATTTTTTCCAACCTGTGAAGGGATGGAATGGCTTAGTTGGTTTTCAAAAACATGAAAAAGCATGAATTCAGGCTATAGCCTGAATATTGGCCTGAAATGTGCTTCCTTGTTAGTGAGGATACTAAATTTATGATTCATAAATATGTATGACAAACCGTTTCAAACTTACTTGCTACACACTTTGCATCAAACGACCACTGTCCGTTGGTACATGTGTATTCCTCATCACTGTTCAAGCTGTACCATCTACTGCATACAATCTGCAATGGTAATGTAAGAATAAGTTCATAAAAGCTTTTGAAAGAAAATAAAATGAAACCTGTAAAAAAATCCTGATTAGTTTTAATTTCCATGGTGGATATTTTACGATACGATACGTCTAGCACAGCCATATATATTGACATGATTTACCCGATCATAGATCGGGTAGGGCGTATTTGTGTTGGGGTTGAAAGTGTGGGGAGTTAACTGTAAATGGGGGATTTAGTTGAGAAGACATGTAGCTATAGAAAAGCAATTTACGGTGACGCGATCTGAGGCAATTTCTGACCACGTATGATATAGTAAAACAAAAGATCATCTTTTAAACATCATTTTCGAGTTTGGAGTCATTGAATCAGCTGTTCTGAGCAAAAGAATATCATAGTAGGCTACAATTTTTATTCGGGGAAGAAAAAGTGGGGGTAGGGAACCAAACGATATTCAGTGCCCGCTTTTAAATGTTGGGGTGGGGGTCCCCCGTCCCCCACCGATTGACACCGCGCCTATGATAATTATGTACCATGGCATGTATAACTGTCTGTAAATTTTCCCGTTGGTCTGTTGCATTTTGTGAGGCAGTCGTGTTTGTTAATGTGACAATAAATCATAATGGAATAAAACATGAAGGTGGCATTTGCAATAGAAAAGTTGAGTGTGTTACCATAAAATTACATAGTCTGAATCATGGAGGAAGGTCATTATGAAGGTACAGTATTGGACTCTTCAACAAACGTAAACTTGAACTTCTTACAATTTGCGAGACCTGAGAGGAAAAAGTCGATTTAACTATTTTATTCAAGTTGGCATGGTTCAACCATAATATAAGCAAGGCCAAACAGCCAACAACCGCCAATATTATTATTTATGCACTCTTCGTTATTCCAACCCAACATAGTTCAAAGATCACAATATTTGAAGCAATGCATCGATACCTCGTTGATTTACCCGATCACAGATCGGGTAGGGCGCAGAGTTGGGGATGAAAATGTGGGGAGATGAATGTAATTGGGGGATTTAGTTGAGAAGACATAAAGTTATAGAAAAGCAATTTCTGTGATGCGATCTGAGGCAATTTCTGACCACTAAAACAATTTTTTTTTAGCAAAAGATCATCTTTTAAACATCATTTTCGAGTTTGGTGTCATTGAATCAGCTATTCTGAGTAATAGAATCATTATACATGTAGTAGCTACAATTTTTATTTGGGGAAGAAAAGTGGGGGGGAGGGGACCCAAAAAGTCTCCACCGCTTTAAAATTTGGGGGGGGGGGGAGGAGGGGTTCCCCGTCCCCCACCGATTGACGCCCATGATAATTATGTACCATGGCAACAGTCTGTAAATGTTCCCGTTGGTCTGTTAAATTGGCATTTTGTGAGGCAGTGGCATTTGTGAGAAAACGTACTTGAAAGGCTTGCCGTAGTACACACTGGCGAAGGCTGATTAAGAAGGTCATAATTAAGTTTCAGTATATTGGACTCTTCAACAAACGTAAACGTGAACGTCTTACAATTTGCGAGACTGTCTGCGAGGAACTTGTCGAGTCAACTGTTATTCAATTTGGGTCAACCATTATAAGAGCAAATTTTACTCGGCCTCCGAGAAATGTTTGCTCCTGAAACGATCCGAGACCGCGGTCTTTCGCGACGCCAAAATCGCTCCATGTCCGTGGAAAAATGTGGAGGGTGTCTTCCGCCGGTTCGGACACATTTTCGTTGATTTTTTGTGTGACTGCGTTTAAGATCGCGATGTTTGAAGCAATGCATCAATCCTTCGTTGATCCCAGACAGGCCCCCGAAATTATAACGCAACACATGTGGCGGGCAGCGAACTCACAACGCTCAGCCTTGGTGGAAGCATGGAGCTGTATTAACACACGATGGAAGCAACAGAGCACTATACACGTCACTCACATGCTTGTGCTTCAAATCATGCAAATAGCGAGCACCGTAGACCCAACCTCGTTTCCAGGGTGTGGAGCAGGCTGCAGTACGCGTTGCCATCGACAGTTTTGCATAGCCCGGAAATACTACGCAGTGTAGACTTTCGATTGGTCAGACCGCGCAAGGCATACTTAATGTGTAGTCCTTCTGAGGATTCGTTGCACTCGGCGCAGGGGCGGCAAGCGAAGCATATGAAAGAATAGGGGCACTCGGTGGCCACGCACCATGGAGAAAAAATATTTTACCAAGGTCACCCCATACTACAATTTAGTGAACGCTTTTGCAGAACGGCCGAGTAGAACACGTAAACGAAACCCCTACGTTGACCTCGCTGACCTTGCACAGTCTAGACTCGCAGAAAAGCCAGCACGGGGGGCGGCCAGGCAGTCAACGTGAAAGCGCACACGACGGAAAATTCCTGCGCAAAATGCAGTCACGAAAAATAGACGAAAAGGATCGCCGGTCCGTACGGGAAAATCAGGACGACCCGAAGTGTCCGACTCGGCGGAAGACACCCTCCGTATTTTTCCACGGACGTGGAACGATTTTGGCGCCGCGGGAGCCCGCGGTCTCGGATCCTTTCATGAGCAAACATCGTCTCGGAGGCCGAGTTAAACTCTCTCTTATATCAATATATATATATAGATATCTGCATCACTGTTTGTGTTTATCGTGAATCTGGTAAGCTTTTGTGAAGTTTTCAGTCCATCCTTGACGTGTGTCGATATTTTCTTTGTCTACTACAGGGCGAGTCAAAAAGACAGAAACCCGAATTAATGATTTTTGTTTTCTTAAAAAGCAATCAAATTTGAAACACCAATGAAGTATACCTTAAAGGAGCATGTTTTTCCACTCATTTCCAAAAACGGATTGATGAAATTGATCCACGTCATCAGAAGTTATACAATGTAAGAACCAATATTTATAGCTGTCCATGGATTGCCATTGGAAGCTATTGAGCCGAGTGAGAATTACAGATTACACACAAGCATTCAAACACAAACAAGATTTTAATCATTTAAATCACAACTGCAACATTATTTTTACTGTCAAAATGTGTGTTTTGCATACAAAAAACAAGTCATCTATGTTTTTCTGAAATATTAATGGCGATTTGGGCATGCTTTCCCTTGCAAGTTCTCCTACATTTCATTGAGGTGGGAAAACGTCAATGTTTCATTGTATTTTACTCATTCGTAAATCAGCAAATGATCAGTGGTGGACAGCTGAATGTTGTGATCTTCATATAAAATAGACGTAACTTGGAAATGGATTTTGCGAATAACGTGACAGTTTCACAGTTACTAGTCAATAAAATATACTGTGTTTAATTTTATTTAATGAATATGAGCGAGCCACGTATTTTTTAAATATTGTTTTTCCAATTTGGTCACTTTCATTTTGCCTCGCCCTGTATTTTCTGTGTATACTGAATAACGCAGAAGTACATGTAAAAAGCATTCATACCAAGAATATGTACATTCACATGTACATAGCAAAATGTTCTATAGCAAACTGAATAACAGTTTAAACTTTAGTTGAATGAGAATGCAGGAGCGAATTTGACTCTCAAAATACTCCCAAATATTTGACAGAGTTGAAAGCAACTTTTATAAACAATGTACTACAAATACTTGCCATAGTGCGAGTGTTGTAGTCAAGTACTTTTTTCCGAGTACCAAGTACTGCCGAGTACTTAGGCTACCGAGTACGAGTACTTTGTACTTCCGAGTACAAGCTCAGGTCTCTGAGTACGAGTACCTTTACTTCCGAGTACAAGTACAAGTACGAGAACTTGTATTCCGAGTACGAGTACGAGTACGAGTACTTCTATTTCCGAATACGGCCATACGGCAAATGGTTCATTGTGCATAATTGGCCCAGGCCCAGTCAGACTGATAAACAGACCCACTCACGGCTAGCTGTAAAATGTGTTTGTCCGGACGTGCACAGAGAAAAATCAGGGGACTTTGATTTCTCTGCAAGCCAATCAACCATTTCCAACTTAAAGTATCGATAATAAAATGAGGCCGTGGTGAGTCAAACTATACCATATTTGTTTTCCAATACTGCTTTTCGAGTACGAGTACTTTGATGATCGAGTACAATTTTGACATGTCGAGTATGAGTACTTTGCTGCCCAAGTACGAGTACCGTCATTTTAAGTACGAGTACTTTGCTGCCCGAGTACGAGTACCGTCATTTCAAGTACGAGTACTTTGCTGCCCGAGTACAATTTCGACATGTTGAGTACGAGTACTTTGCTGCCCGAGTACGAGTACCATAATTTCAAGTACGAGTACTTTGCTGCCCGAGTACGAGTACTGTCATTTCGAGTACGAGTACTTTGACATTGGAGTACGAGTACGGGTACGAGTACTCCAAAAAAAGTACTTGAGTAGTACTCGAGTACGAGTACCGAGTACGAGTACTACAACACTGCACAGTACACAAATTTGCTTATGAATTCATTTTTCTTAATTTCACGCCAAGTAGGAGTACACACAAACCTCAACTTTCATTACATGTGTAGCATTTACCTCTATTACTGTTCCATGCTCAACCACTTCATTAGCTGTATAACGTCTCAAGTAAGAGCCATGCTCAGGGGTACTCAGCACAATGCAATCAGCTGAAAAAAAGAGAAATGTGAAATCATCACAAATAGTCAAGAAAGTAATATCTAAGTCCCCTGTCAATGCTGAGAAAGCAAGCATCACACAATTGCATGACTGGCAGCCAGTGTTTCACATTCCACATACTTAGGTGCAACTACATCAGAACATCAACTGTTGCATCATTTGAAACAACTCCTGCATAAAAAGTGGGAAATTAGTACATAAAGCATGCACCCCATCTGAAACCAAAATCTATTCGGGTGGACTTGTGTCACTCTAAATAAATTGTGTTCAGCGTGACTAGTCCTCTGGATCGACAGTTGGTATCAGGTGTTAGACAGACTCTTCATGATTGTGCAGCAGGTGCCTATGAGAAGATGAAACTTGCTCAATTCTACTGTGCTTGATCACATCATAAATGCTCACCCCAAGAGATGTATCCCAAACACTTTTTTCCTGAAGCTCGTGTGAGTGGTCATGCCCAAACCACTATTCTACTATTCCAGCATGCAGTTCATACCAGAGTTCTAATTTCCGCAAATAAAGCACACATATCAAAAACAACCATTCCGATTGCATGCAATAGAGCAGCATACCAAAATACAAGAGAATATGTGACTTGCCAGTCACAAGTCCTCAGTTAAGTCTTAATCGTATTTGTTGACTTTCAGTCAGAATCAAAGTCTAGTTTTTGGAATAACTCATGTCCAGTCCAAGTCATCACCAAATCAGTGACTCGTAATAGACTCGATCCAGACTACTGCGGTCTAGTCAAGCACAAACAGTACATTAAAACAATGTACCAAAATACACAAGTCACTTCTTCAAAATAGTTGTTGGTAAAGAGTACGCATGTGACTCGCCAGTCACAAGTCATCGGTGTCAAGTCGGAGTCATAATTATCGATTCTGTGTCTGAATCCAAGTCTATGTTTGACATGACTGACGCCGAGTCCGAGTCACTGAATTAGTGACTCAAGAAAGCATCGAGTCCGAGTCCCGGGTGTACATCAAAGAATTGACTTCTTAATCACCTTGACACTCTGGCGTGGGTTGGGACCAGGTCTCCTCTTCAGTGCACCTTGCAGTCCGGCTCCCAATCAATGTGTAGCCCTGATTGCATGAGAAGCGAACAATAGCATCCAGGTTGTACCGAGGTGATATCTTGGAACCATGGAGCGGTGCCTCTGGCTGTGGGCAAGTGATGACTGAAATGAACAGTTGCAGTGACATTATTCTTTTTCTGTGCGTAACATTGGAGTAGAAATTGAGGCATTGTGATGGATCATAAGTCCTTAACCCTAAAGGGGCCGGGTTATTTTGACCATCTCTCAGCCGGGGGGGGGCGGATTCCGCCCCCCCCCTAAGATCTCGGCCATCGAGTTACGAAAAATTTTGAAACTCAGCACATGCATAGAGCAACTCTTCCTGAACATGCCCAAGAAATTTCATGACTATAGGTCAAAGGGTTTTGGAATTATGGCTAATTAATTATTCATATGTATGAATGGCAATTCTGCTCGGTGTACACGACGTATATGCGAAAATTCAGTTTTCACGGCGCGTAGCGCCGGAAAATTTTTCGCTACGGGCCAACCCGTGGTCCGATTTTTATGTTTTTGGTATCAAAAGATGCGCAAAGCTCGGGGCTAAAAAGTCATAACAGCTCGGGTCGCGAAAAAAATTTTTTTAGAGGCTATCGCGGAAAATGTTGAGGGGGGGGGCGGATTCCGCCCCCCCCCCCGGCCCCTTTAGGGTTAATGGGTCAATTCACAGCAAGTCACACAGGCCACAGTCAACTCACTAAGCTATTCACATGAACTGTGACAAATAAGGCATCCCTTTGTTACAGCTCTTCCTTGGTAGGATCTTACTCGTGCCTGGACTTTTGAATTAACTTGTGATTTACAGTTACTTGTGACCTTACGTGTGATTGACTTGTGATCCATTACAAGTACCACAAATACAAAATTGTTAACAGTGATACAGCTATTTCTGAGCCACACCTGCAGGCATGCAACTGGGAATTTAGAAAAAAACGAGGAAATTCCAAACCACACGAGACTTTGTACAGTGTTTTTTTTTAAATTGTAATGGCATTCCTGTGAAGTAAAAAACAAGGAAATTGGCGGATCCGAGGAAAAGTTGAGATTTTGGTTCCAAACTAAATCATTCTGAAGATTTAATATAAGCACGAACGACAAAACACTGTATATGAAACATGTTTGACTGTCAAACGGTGGACCGTTGCAGTCATTCAGAACAACTCAAGAGTCTATACAATGGAAGATTCAATACGTAAAGTCTGCTTGTCTGGAACCAAAATCCCAAGGTCAATCCAAGTTGCTCACGACTAGGTGCATTATACTTTTTTTTCCAAGTATACTAGAGTGGGGTTTGAGACTGTCCCCACTGAATTACCGCTCCGGTGATCTACCAACTGAGCTATCCAGCCCTATGTTGGCAGTTCCCCAGTTTGTCATTGTCTTTGTTCAAGGAATGCTAGTCAGATGCCATAAACTCGTTTATGCCATGTAGCCAAGAATCACGCCCAAAGTCACAATGCTAGCAACAAAACATTGACGAATTAGGGAACCGCCAATATAGGGGCTGGACAGCTCAGTTGGTAGAGCACCACAACGGCAATCTGGAGGTCGTAGGTTCAAACCCCGCTCCAGTAAATATCTTTGTTCAACTTTCAAAGAATTGCTCTTAATAATACAAATTATACAACACCTGAATAAATCCCCGTCATCTGATTGGTGAATTGTAGATCATGTGACATATTATTATTCGGTATAATGCACGGTGCGACCATGCGTTATACCCATGCGTTATACCGTTTCACTTTGCGCTTGTTCCATGACGCGGTATTTGCGTGCAAAATGCATGCTGGTGTGCGCGTTCAGCGTAGCGTGTATTGTTCCTAAGAGCCAGCCTTACAGCGTTGGGTTCAAACATTTTCGTGATGGGGTAGTTCAACATCTTTAAAATCAAAGCAAATTGTAGTTTATAATTTACCAATCAAATGACGAGAATTTATTCAGGTGTTGTATAAAACAAATAACGAATGTTTTACGTTCGTGCGATGGAAAGAATAATTTCATTCGGTGACAGATTGAATGTTCTATTCCACTCGGCTTCACCTCGTGGAATAGAACATTCAATCTGTCACCTCATGAAATTATTCTTACCATCGCACTCACAAACATTCGTTATTTGTATAATGTATTTGGTTCAGGGCAACTCTGGAGAACAGTCTAAACGGGTGTTAGTTCCGGGTTTCCATATGCATTTACTGTATTGGGTATCTGGGTATCTGGGTAAAATATCACGCACCTCGACATATCGTCTCTTCTCCGCTCCATGTCTTGTTGCCTTGACAACGCCTCTGCTCACTTCCGCTCAGCTTGTAACCATCTTCACAATCCAAGTAAACCTGAGAGTTGTATGTGAATCGTCTGCCCTGTATCGAGCCATGCTCTGGGGCATATAACTCTGGGCACTCAATGGCTACAAATACAAATACAGAAAGCATTTCCTATTTCTTGTTGTTTAACGGGGGCAAGGAAGATAAGACTTTTAGGGTCATTTCCACAAAACTCACCGTAATTTTAGATTCATAAACTTATAATGGCTTTCCACACTATCAATCATAAAAAGCTATGTTGGGCTTGTCCATAATGTTCACACAAAGAGTAGAATGCATTGAACATTGTGTTTAAGTCGTTCTTTTTTTCATTTGTTTTTTTTTTTTTTCCACAATATGACAACTGTTTTCAGGTATTTACTTCGTGAACAATCAAAATTTGTTAAAGGTAGATCATTATTTTACTAAGATGTGTACTTACAAAGGAAAAGTCACAACTTTTTTTACTCTTGCTTTTACTCCTTTATGCAAATCATGAATCAAACCAAATCATAACTCAAATGCATACCTACTGTGGATTATGAATTAACATAGGCCCTACATTATCTCTTTTTATATTAACTTATTTCCTTGCATGTTGTAACATCGGGTCTAAAAGGCTTTTTTTTTATGTTAAAAAATGATGATAAATTCGTATCGCCAAAATCCGTGTCAGGCGAAATCCCTTCATAAGAAACTGTACAAAGTGAGGTACAATGTTTATTTATCAAGTCACAACTTCAAGTTCATTTGAGCTTTGTGTTGGCTTCTTGCTCTCTGTAACCATTACAAGCCAAACAGAACAAATAGTAGAGAATTTGGGGCCAGGAGATACATGTAGCCAGAGACCCTGTGTTGTAACCAAGTCCTTTACTGAGTCTAATAAAAAAAGGGTCACTTAATTACATTCAAGTTTAAATAGTGATAATAATAATTTGGGAGGCTAATCATCCTTACTTGCAGCTGAGAAGCTGAATTGCAAAGGACGCGGCTGCAACGTGGTCGAGCCGCAGGCATTTAAAGGCGCCTATGGCAGCCAGCCATACGACCCATATATGACTACGGAGCTCAGCCACAGATCGAGAGTTTTTAACTTTTTTTCAGAGGGGGAAACCAGAGGGCCCGGAGAAAAATCCTCGAGGCACAGGAGAGAACCAACACACAACTCTACTCACATATGGTCCTGTAACCGGGAATGAACTAGGGCCACAGCTGTGAGAGGCGAGCACTTTACGCGCTAGCCAGCAGTGTTGTAGGTCTCGAGACCGGTCTTGGTCTCGAGACCGGTCTCGAGACCACTTTTTGCTGGTCTCGGTCTCGGTCTCGGAAGCTGTGGTCTCGGTCTTGGTCTCGGTCTCGGTCCCCTTTGGTCTCGATATTTTGGCTGGTCTCGGGTCGAGACCGGCAATATGTAGCTTTTACAGCTCGATCGATTACTTTGTGTTCACTTCGTTCAGTACCGTTGTTATTTAAAACATCTGGCTGCTCATTTTAAATTACCATTATTCCTCAAAAATTAAAAATCCCGTTCAGAAAAAAATTAAAAATCCATATCTGGCACATTCTGGCTACCACCTCGCAACTTGTGGGTCTACATGTACAAGTCCACATTCTATGACAAAAATTAAAAAATTTATTCAACATTTTCTAGCTCCCATTTTTTAAAATCAAGTACACAATTCTTGTTAGAAGTTAAGTCCTATATTTATTTTAGGAAAAAAGAGGCACAATGTAAAATTAAAATTGCATCTTTAAATATCCGTTAGAAGTCATAGCTGAAACCAAGGGGGTGACTGTGGAGTTTAGGATCCGAGTTCCTATAACAGATGAAACATCTACCTTTAACTTATTACTTTTGTCACGATTGGGTGTAGACAACATGTCAAAGCCCATATTTCTTAAGTGTAACTACTTTTTGCTCAAGTAAGGTGTCATGTATCAATTTGTAAACATTGCCACTGGTCAAAATTTGGTCTGTATTCTTTGTGAATAGAAAGGTTACATTTTTCAACTATAATAACGTGTCTTGTTTTTTTTATTTCGACTATTGTTATTTATTATCAGCGGTCTCGGTCTCGGTCTCGGACCATATTGGTCTCGGTCTCGGTCCGCCTTGAAGGGGCTGGTCTCGGTCTCGAATCTTCAGGTCTCGGTCTTGGTCTCGGACTATCCGGTCTCGACTACAACACTGCTAGCCAGCCATGCCACCCATCAAGTAGTAATTCAACCAGAGAATCAGACAGAGTGAACTATGCATTTGGGCTTTCGGATCTGAGTATTGGCACGAAACTGAATGCTAACAATATCCCAGAAGTATCAAAGGGAATAAGATACAGACCCAAGTGTTTTGACAAATATCTGTACATTTCTTGCAATTGTGCAAGTTTGCATAGACTTGATTTATGCTCTAAATGTGGACTTGAGGACAACACATGCCAGAGACGAAGCTTGCAAAGCTTGCCCAAGATTTGGAAAATGGTCCACTGAGATATCTCACCGACACATGTAGGCAAGAATGAGGTCCACCTCTGGTTGGACATGCAGGTTCTGTAAGGGTAGCCTTGCATCTCATAGCCGGCGTTGCAATGGAAAGTGACTCTACTCAGAAAGGTGAATAGGTTGCCCTCACGCCAGCCATTGCTCAAGTAGCCTGGATCCCCGCAACTTATAGCTGCCATAGAAACAATACATGTTGCACATTAGTTTATATAATTTTCATATTTTATTATATAATTACACAATAATAATATCGGGGTTGTCATTGGACTCAGTGACATTTTTGCTTGAAATATGAGGTACATGTATACACGTATATGTACACATGTATGGTGCTAATACGATATTTGCAATTTGAAAAAAGCCTGAAAAAATCTGGCAATTGCAAGAAGAAGATTTAAGGCGCACGTAGTCTTCTGAGTTGTGAAGTAGGTAATGTACATGTACATAAAAAGAACATATCAGCAGGGGCTGTAAATGTTAGTAGACAGCGTAGAATTCGGGCAGGACATGCAGCCCACCTTCACAAAACTGCTCGTGGAAAACAGCCTAGCAGTGGTGTAATACACAGGCCACAAGGGGCGGGGGATGATGTCTGTATCCCCCTTGAGTGCCCCACCCCTTCTTATTGTGTCAAGGCTGGTTCACACTTCATGCGATAGCGAAAGCGAAGCAAAATTTGTAACGTCAACAAAAAGTTAAACAGTGCGTCCTCCATAGTTGACGACATGAATTGCGCTTGGCACTTTGGCTTGAAGTATGAACCGCCCTTCAGAAGTACAAATGTGCCCCTTCTGGCTCCTGCAAATCAGACCCCAGCTAGCTTCTCAGTTTTGCAGCCTCTAGTCCTTTCTTGCTACTTACGATAACAGTCGAGCGACACAGGTGTCCAGCTCAAATCTTCACGGCAAGAGCTTTTTTCCCCAAGTCCATAACCGTGGTAGCCAGGCCTGCAGGTGTAGAAAAGCTCATCACCTGGGTAGAAATAGGCCTCCCAACTGTCATGCCGTACACCCTCTATCTCGGGGGGGTCTTCGCATGCAGCTGTCAAAACATCAAGCAGGATTTCAATTATTCAGGAGCACTAGTGTCAGCAATCTTTACATGTAATGAGGCTCTAAAAGCACTTACAATGGGATTATAACACAAGAACATTCAAAGTCCAGTAAAAAAAAAAAAACATAAAAGTGGACACAACTAAACCTTCAAAATGCGTGGTTTTTTGTAAATATTACAATTGAGGAATTTTGAGCCAGATCACCAGTGCAAACTTTGATCCCAGTCAAACATACATTTTTTGAAATGGTTCAACACATATTCTCTCATGGTTTAAGACCTGCCCTCTAACAGCATTATGTACATGTACTGCTGGAAATAGGTAAAGGCAAGTCAGATGTGAACAAGAAGGGTTTTAAGATTTCTCTGTAAATATAATTATAAAGATGTCATACTGATTTTCCTAATCCTAAACCTTTGCAATATGGTTTTAAAAAAGTTAATAACACAAATTGCGGCAATTTCTGGATGGAAGGGTACATTTGAACCTGTGAATATTGGGTATAAATGCCTTTAATCTGACACAAAGTTCCATCAGTGAAATGACTGAAGTGGGGTATGAATCTGTGACTTTTGGGACAACCCTTAAACAGCACTCGGCCAACTGAGCTACTTGTGTCAACTACAAGAGCAAGTTTGGGCATGAACTATATTTAACCACTCTCTTTGCTCAAACAAAGGGTAGTTGGGCATCGTAAATTAAAATGGGTAGCCAGGACCAAGCTTCCTTGTGGCGTTTAACCATTGTCCGAGTACAGCGTAAGTAATTATGGCACCATAAGGATGTGACGTTTACACATTTTTAAACGTTTAAACGAAAACAATTCTAAATTCGTTTACAAATTTTCCACAAACGTATAAACGAATCCCGAATTATAAAAAAGGGACCTACGTTCACTGTTCACACGGTCTTCCTTTGATTTAAACCTACATAGCACAAATATTTAATGATGTTTTCAAACCTATTTCATATACAAAACCTTTGAAGCACTTCAATACTTGATTATATTCGGGGGACACGTACATGTAGTTAAGTTTTATGCTTTCAATGGCTGCCATTGTTGATTTAGCAAGTCAATCACACCGGTCTGCAGACATAATGAGCATGCATCAGCCTTTGTGAATGGCTAAACGTTTAAATGTTTAAAATGTTCTTAAAATATTTGGTAAACGTTTACAAAATGTAAGGCAAAGTCACATCCTTATGCCACAAATCAACTACTAGTCGACTAACGGTCCTCACACAGAGGTATCTTCCAAGCCTTTTAATGTAACCATGCAATCTTACGTTTGGAGAATCGAAACAGTTCTTACAGTTCCAAATTATCCAGATTAGGGAATTATCAGAACAGGAAGGAGTGAATTGTATGCACCTTTACGTCTACAGCGGAGGGGTTGGCCACTCCAGGTGCGGTCAATCAAGCACCTGATCTCCACACTGCCTTCCTCTACTTCAAATCGATCTTTACAGCCCAGCGTCACCACAGATGTGTAGACGATTCTCTTGGTTGTCATGGATACGACAACAGCTCCCTGATTCAGTTCCACCTCCGGGCAGTACCCAGAGACATCTGTAAATAATATAAATTGGTGAGTATTATCCGCACGAACGAAACATTCACACGTTACTCCATGGCTAGTTCACAGAACATTGTACCACACTACAAGAACCATTGTACCAGACTACAGGGAGATATCTCTCTCTCTCTCTGAGGAAAATTTTTTTCAACCTGACGCCACTTCAGCGATTGTGAACAAAGTCTATGGAGTTTAAGTATTTCCTAACAAAATTGGAAATGTTTCTCAGTCCCAGATTCATGTCTTGTCATCATTTTTGCAATGACCATGATGACTGACCTTCATTGAGATGATACATGTGTATGAAGAAAAAAGTGGCGTCAGCTTGCAACATTTTTTCTCTCTCTATTGATGGGCTTTGGGGAGAATTAGTTGAAGGCATGATCCTTGGCACAATATTATACCACTGCAAGTTGGAATAAAATGTATTTGGTATATAACTTTGCATGGTCAGAACAAAGAGGTTGGCTACATGTACGGTACATGTACCTGTACAGAACATTATAGGAATGGTGCAGAGGATGTAAGTACATGTATGTGGTTAAGAAAAAGTTGCTTGTTAAATCACCATTTTGTGTTGATTTTGATCTACAAACCTACGGGTGTGCATTGACGAGTGGAACGGGAATCAGGTACATGATTGAAAAAAAACATCGTTACCCGGGTACCCGTTAACGAAACCCTGCCCCAAAATTTAGATACATGTACATGTGTAATCATTGAACACCAACCGGTCTCCATATAAATATGGCTTCAAATGGCTTTCTTCTTTGGTTCTCTGTACGCTATCCAGTCTACGTGATTTCACCTCTGTGTTTTGGCAGTAAATGAAATACTTTTGTACATGTAGGCCTACCTGTGACAAAACTTCAAGAGTTGATGCTCAAATCTAAAAGTTAGATACAGTATAAGCTGTTTTTGTTTTCCTTAATGGTAGGCAGAGGTGTTTCACTGACTGTTTTCTGACGGGTATGACAATGTACACAAACAGCAGTTCTAATGCTTGTTCAGGATGTTTAAATCATTTTGACATTGCAAACTATACCACAGTTCATGCAATAATGAAATTATACAATGTACATTTGTATGTTTATGCAGCTGTGCAACAAACAGGGCGACCAGAGGCAATGGCAACATTCTGCTAGATACACTTCAAAAATCTGATAGTCTTAACAAAATTCTGCTAAATCAGTGTTTATACATTTTCTCACATGAAGATGTTAAAAAATTTCCTTAAACAAAAAAAAACAAAAAAAATTCCTTTACAAAAATTAAATTAAAAAAATTATCAAAATTTACATGTGTCTAATCTGGCTTGCAATGGTTTAAAGTACTTTACTGTGTACTAATACACGTCAAGGAACCTCAAATTAAAGCCTTTTCCAAATTAATCAGCTATATTTTTCAAATCTGCCATATTCTGTCAAATCACGAATTTTACAGAATTCGGCTGGAAATCTGCTAAAAAAATTCATTCTGCTAAATTTTCTGTCAAACTTTTCGAAAAATTTTGTCACATTTAGCTGAAATTCGGCAAAACATGTATTAGTTGAAATTGTGAATTCAGCTGCAGTTGTATACTTACAGACAGGTCGACAGCTCATGCCACAATCACCATCACAAAGGCAACTCTCCTGTCGTTTATTTTCACAATCTAACCGCACGTTGCATGCTTGGTAGCATGTCCTATTCACAGAGGCCAGACGAGGACATACTTCATCTGTATAATATCACAAAACCCAAAATAAGTCCAAAGAAACAGTTCAGCTCACGGGGAAAAGCTCTCGTCATGAATCTTGCCTATGTGAGATGCTTCACAGAAATCCCCGTTATGGAAGTTATTCAAGGCAAATCATTACCCCTGCTCATCAGGCCTAGAAAAAAATTGCTCATACATGTATCATCTCTGCTCCCTGGGCAGATTCTCTTATCAAATTGCCAAAAAACATTGAATGGACGCCATTGCTGATGTAGCACAAGCTTTTGGGAAGTAGCTAGAAATAGATAATGTTGATTGATTTTTATCACACTGGCAAAACTGACTTGGAGAGAAGTGCATGTAATTAAAACATGCAGGGACGTGCAACATGCATTAACCTAAACTGCAGTAAGTTATTTGAAGTGCATCACTTAATGACGGAGCAAACATCAGTCACAACTTATATTCCAGAAGCAAAGATCATTGGCTGTGCATTATGACTGCAGAGAGCCAATTATTAGAGAGGTCAACTGATGCGTTTACCTAAGGGGGGAACGAACCCATGTTCACAGGAATGGAGTGTTTATCTCTCTCTCAAGCGATTGGGCCAGACTCGAGTCCATGAAATGCTGCTGTGGAGGGATCGCCACACCTCCTACACAGCGAGTCTGTTACCTTCCCAGCATTGGATAATGTCAGTAATATTTGTTGGTAACACATGCGTATTCCTAAACAGACCTGTACATGTACGGTAATGCATACTGCAACATCCATGTGGATTGGCCTTTTATAGAATCCATGTAGGGGGACCTTTTTAAGAGTACTCTTCTCAATTGATTATGACGGTAGATTATGTGACCTTCTTCATCATGTTTATGTACGATAAGCCAGCAAAAGTACAATGTACATGTGTTACCAACAAATATTTCTGAGCCATTCACATACATGCGCACAGGTCCTAGGCATGCACATTTAACGTAATTATCTACGATTCTTGAACACATTGCCAATGGCGCTTGAACCGCACATTCAGAATAAATTGGGTATTTTTATTACTGATGGAGGTCTCACGAGTAGTAACAAAGGGCCAACTTTTCCCGCGGTCCATTACCTTGAGGTAAACACTGCGGTGTTTCTCCGATGCTCCATTCTCCGTCGCCCTGGCATGTCTGTTCAGTTCCCTCAGATGACAAGAGATAGCCTGTGTCACAGTCATATGAAGCTCTGGAACCAAAGGCTTGATTTCCAGTAGAGTACTCAACGGACCCATTCAGAGGGGGTGGTAGCTCCTTGCAATATGACGTCTCTGCGGGAAACAGATTGTTTTGAACACTATTTTTTTTTCTGGATGTGAACCCAAACATGAAATAGGGTATAATTCTGAAAGACGTGTTTTGTAAAATCATGTGCAAACACTTCAAGCTCTGAGCCTCACATCATTGCTCTACTAACCACAGTCTGCGCTAACCCAAGAATACTACAGAAAAAAGTGCTTTTCAGATATCAAAAAAATACTTTGTAGTTTACAGTACACATTCTTTAAACACAAAATCGCTCACTGGTACTCTGAATCTCTGATGTGTTCAAACAATTGTAGAAATCGTCAGTATTTAAAGCTATAGTCCATCATTTGCAGCCATCCGAAAAGTAACTGGCATAATTATTGTTGAAAAACAAACTTGGTTGAAAGATAGTAAGGGAACTAAACTCCCTGTGAAATTATTCTTTCTGGGAAGCTGTCATTTTGAAGTAATCAACGAAGGAAGGCATTTCCAACGGTGATTCTTAAGAAGCACCGTAGGAAAATTTAAATTAGTAGTTCGTTTTGTTATTCAGCGCAGCGCGCACAAGTATTGGAACGACGCACACGCACGCGCGGTTGTTATAATTCGTCGGATCAGTGCGCGACGCCGTGTATAGCTGCAATTCAAAACAATTCAAAACATGATTCAGTAACTTTTGATTTGAAATTGAGATCTTAGAATGCTGTTTTTCTCGGAATGTACAGCTGAAGCTTAGCTGAAACTTCATCAGGTTAGTTGCTCAGTATCCTTTATTAGATTTTGAACACTTTTGTTGCTTCAAACGAACAAAATGCACTAATTACAAATGATGGACTATAGCTTTAAATTAATATTATGCAACCATCGCTGGAAAATGATACAAAATTCCATTTAATTCTAGAAAATGACAGAGATTTCACAGGCTGCTTGAGACCAGGGTTTGACCAACCTCGTCCCCAGTGCTTACTTTATTTCCAACCGCGTTTCCAATAGTAAACCCTGGATAGGAAACTTTCTTCCTGAATCCTGATTGGATACCGCAATTGGCTAGTAATGGATTTTTATCGTGTACTTGGTGCTATTATTCACAACGTGCAGTACGTGTTTTCGCGATCATTCGTCCACGCCTTCTCGAAAATACTAATTTCCTTTCCAATTTGCTCATATTAATATGAAATATGATACTGCATGTTGTCTCGATAAGATCGTAACAGTTTGATTTCAAAAATCGTATTTTCGTAACTCACGCCGTGCTCGCGCTGCGACGAATAGACTCTGTTTTTACCCCAGACACCGCATACAAAAACAAACGCTAATGTGTAACGCATATCCAGGCACCAGACTGTTCCTCATTTGCATACGTGTGCAAAAATCTTACACATATGCAAATGATCCAATACCAGGGTGAGAGAGCAGGTAGTGGTGGGCGCGTACTGCTCGACACCCTGGGGACGAGGTTTGGGTTTGACCTTTTTTCCCACTAGCTAGCCGGGCTACTGAAACAGACTCTTAACTAGCCATGCCCGCATGTTTTTCTTTTATAGAGTGTCTCATGAACAACAACACGTGCAGGGTTCCAAATTAGCGGTAGCCCACTAGCCAAATGCTAGTCAAAACAGCGGCAGGCTAGTTAAACTATTCCTTAAGTAGCCCGGCTGGCGAGTCAAAAACTTATTGGGATACGGCAAAGATGAAAGAACAGGAAGAAATAAATCATTTAATTCAGAAAGAAAACCTCATCAATTTGTGTCTAATTTTACCAACTGGTTTAAAAGGTTAAATTATTAGATATGTTTATTAAAAACACTGACAAAATTGCCTCGGATTGAGCCTGAAAATTTTGTACTTGAGCTAAAAAAAAAAAAAGTGGGCTAGTGAAAATGCCCTTGGGCTAGTTAAGAGTCTGTTTCTGCACCCCGGCTGGCAAGTGGACAAAAAAAGTTTAAAAAAAGGTTGAACCCTGTGGGTATGTGTACATGTATATGTGCATAAATGTGTCAAGTGTATCCTGAGGCAATCTTGTCAGTGTTTTAATAAACACTTCTAATAATTTAACCCTAAACATTTAATAAAATTATACAAAAAGTGATACAGGTTTGCTTTCTGAATTTAATATTTATTTCTTCCTGTCCTTTCATCTTTGCCGTAGCCAAACAATTTTTGACTCGACAGCCGGGCTACTTTAGGAATAGTTTGACTAGCCCGTCGCTGTCTTGACTAGCATTTGGCTAGCGGGCTACCGCTAAAGTCGAACCCTGCTCAAGTGAGACTATTATTTACTTACAGTCATGTTGTATTTTATAACAATTTGGTAGTTTCAAGTTTAACATGTTTAAATGTTTGCAAATGTTGTACATTACCTTTTTCATAGAACTTGACAAGAGTTTTCTGACCTTCTTTATAGCCCCAAGCCTACATAAAAGTATTTTTGGCCACAACTGGATTTGGATTCTGCGTCCCTAATGCAACCATTCCATGGCAAGCATGGTAAAGCCACCACAGAAGTAGAGGGCATTATCAACGAGATAAATCAAACCTACATTTGTAATCTTACAAAACCTTGGCACCATACCACAAAACTTCTGAGCGTTCCACAATCATGCGCATTCCTTGTACATGTGTACATGTATATTTTTAGAGCGTCTATTACTCGGTCCAAGTGCCAGAGTTCCCAAGCCTAGATCTGATTTTTCCGGTGATTGGCGTCCTCCACCACAGCTTGGCCGACACTGTCTTGCCAAAGACCGGCTACTTTAACCCTAACCCTCCAGGGTATTTTGGCTAGAAACCCTGCCAAACGCAGCAACATGCAACAGTTGTGTAAGTGACAAGCCTGCCCAGTGTAGCATGATCCATCGGGTCAAAAGTCTCTAGGCCAAACTGCCTCAGAGTCAGTGGTCACCGAGTGCAGCAGGATACAACTGTGGCATTGTTCAATGGGACTACATGTACATTTGTAGCTCTCATTGTTTTAGGAGCGGCAGTTTATGCACTGGTGTTGGTAGCTGAATGCATCAAAGTGCACTGGTCAGACGTTTACTCCTAATGCACTGTACATGTGTTGCACCTAACAGGGTTAGGGTTAAGGAAATAAACTCCTCATCCAATCTTGGACAAAGATTAAGATTACAGCAATGAACTTACTTCTTGTGCTGATGCAACGGTAGCCACATGCTCCATCGCACAGGCATTCCCTACTCCCTTTGCAGATATCGTATTCGATGCTGCACAGTCTGTTGGTGGTGCAGTTCCGACCAGTCGCTGTGGCAACATCTTCATCATACAAACAGGCTGGGAGAAATGAAGGATAAAATTATGCTTTAGTAAATGAATTTGTCTTATCTTGGGTTTGTCTAGCCCGACTGCATCTGGCCGTACAGTACTATCGCAAGCTCTGTAGTACGGCGAGACCGCCAATGCTCCCCTAAACGCTAAACTCTGATGTAGCGATTTTGCTACCGATTTTGATGAGATTATCTTTTCATCCAGGACAGAAATTTCCAAAGTTAAGGTTCCTAGTCGTAGAGGAACTCATACCTTTTCGAAAAAACGTTCTTTTATTCCAAAATCTTCATCCATCTGGCCAAAAGCTGACATTCAGTCATCATCGCCCACGAAAATTGTCCCGAAAATTTTCCTCCATGCGATTTCAAAATGGCGGCCGCATTGTAATGTATGCATTATGCGGGTGTGTTGGGCAAGATTATAAATATGCATTATTCAGTTCATAAACTCGTATTTGTATGGCCAGCTGCGCCGCGTGCCCGACAAACGTCAAAAACTTCAATGCATATTCATAATCTTGCCCAAGCACGCCCGCATAATGCATACATTACAACGCGGCCGCCATTTTGAAATTGCATGGAGGACATTTTCGGAACGATATTTGTGAAAGACTGAGAGTCTTCTTTTGGCCAGATGGATGAAAATATTGGGACCAAAGAACGTTTTATCGAAAAGGTATGAGTTCCTCTACGACTAGGAACCTTAACTTTGGAATTTTTTGTCCTGGATGAGAAGATACTCTCGATCAAAATCGGTAGCAAAATCGCTACATCAGAGTTCAGCGTTTAGGGGAGCTTTGGAGGTCTGGCCGTACTACAGAGCTTGCGATAGTACTGTACGGCCAGATGCAGTCGGGCTAGGGTTTGTCATAACCTCCAGTGCAGGATCACATGACAACGGTACGCATCACGTGACAACGATATCCCCGCACTTGATCTCGAACACGAGATCAATTTCCATTTTCATTCACATCACCTCATGCTGGGCACAACCACAGCGACGTCACTAGCACTGTCTTGCCATTCACACAATTTGGAAGTTTAACATGTCATAACGTCAGTCAACCATCTGGTTCCCTGACCAGACAATATTCAACTGTTCAACATAAGGATCGTAATCTTTGGCTCATGGAACCAGACTATGAGAAGAGTTCTGTATCTGGCCACCATTTACTCGCCGCCAAACAACAACTTTCACCTCACCTTGTGTTTTCTTTGGAGACAATTCCAAAAAATTGAGTATTGAAAAATGTGCTAGATCATGCGCTCGAGTCGAGTGCGTGATCTAGCAGAGTTTTGGATCTTGGATTTTTTTATTTTCATCTGGTAACCCTGACTGACACTTGCGCATGCGCACAGGTATGCCACCACCAAAAACACAGCCGTGACCAGTGACAGCAAAACTGGACGCTTTTTCTTAAGAAGCCAACGAAAACATCAACATTTTCATATGTTAGTCTATGTTGTTCTGTTTCAAGTCGATTGTTACGTAAATTGACCTCCAGCGGTACATGTAAATGTCAAATTTCTGATGAGGAGTTAGGCCAACTCAAGCTAGTAAATTGAGATGATAGGCCTATATGAAGAAAAAAGTGGTGTCACATAAAACTCAGGTTACAACATTCTTTCCGAACAATTTGATTAAAAACCTAAAACTTAAGGACTCTAAAAATAAGTATCAAGTCTTCGGACGTTGTTTTTGTGAGCTGCCACAGGGAGCGGCCATCTTGCTTAATAACATATTGGAAGGACGTCATGAAAGTGCCTTGCATGTACATGTGGCCTTTCTCCTTTGACTTATAACCTTATCCCTATCAATCATGCAGATTATGAAACCCACTATCCATTGATACGTTATTTGGTGCATATGGGTGGAGCCATACCGTTGATAGATTCAGTTGAACTTGAACTTGCACCAAAAAACAGGTACATTTTCTTCTCAAGTTGTTGTCAGGAAAATGATGGATTTTAGCCATAAAGGAGTTTAATACACCATCTCAAACCATGGTCGCATTGCGCGGTGTGGGCCTAGACATGGCTCGGACATGTCGGACAATTGTCATGATCGTGCGTTGTTAAGGAAAACAAATCATAACTTTTTTGTAATGAGAGTTAAAATACTGAGTGGGGGGTCCACTTGAGAACGAAGCAACACAAAATGAATGGGAGTTGCTAAAAAAATTCCAAGTCCAAACAAACTACCCTGTTGCCGGCTACGCAGATACAGAGTGGCAGTGCAGTGGAGCATAACGTGTACTGTGTAGGTCTACTAGTACTACTAGTATAGCGCTGAGAAGGTTTATTGAGGGCAGTCAACCGTGACTCCGTAGCCGGCTACGAGGTGCATAGATTGAGTGGCGGGGTATTCCGCAATTGTGCAGATTTTGTTCCCTTATACCATGTAGGAACCGGACACTACACGATCGCCCTAGATTCATACATCAATAGTTTCATCATTTTTGCAATGACTGACCTTCATAATGAAGGTCAGTCAATCAATTATATAGGCGCACGCGCCTGCATGCGGTCGACCGTATTGTGGCCGATCGCGCCGTCTTGATACGTGGTTGCATGATACACATCATTTCACTAAAAACAAAAAATAGATATTGGCCTACTTTTTGGGTAAGGGAGACGGGGGTTAGTTGGAACGATTTTCACAAAAACCTATCCATAACACAAACAGGTTTTCTTCAAGAAACAACAACTATATGCCAATTTATTCATACACATGTGTGTTGCAAATGTAGCATATAAACTTCTCAGAATTGTTGATGGTTATTTAAAAAATCCATCTTGATCACAACTATGACATGCGTTCCAACTAACCCCTCCTATGGGGTTAGTTGGAACATGGTATGGGGTAAGTTGGAACTTGGTATGCTGTTAATCTGAAAGTATACTACAATTACTTAAAAACTGCATTTATATTTGAGTTTCAAATAAAATAATTGTTCCAAGCACTGGTGATGCTCCTAACATTTTTTTTAATTAACAAACTGGCAAGAAATGGCACAAACAGCACCAAGACAAAAAAACACAGGAAAATTGCGAGGCAAGAGTCAGCTACAAGCCTGATCATAAAAAGAAAACATCAAAATGGGAAATTTAACTCCCAAAAATAACATGAAAAGCTTGCATAAAATTGAGGTAAGGTCAACGTGACCTGTCTATGTGCTTTCAAAATTGTTTGCTAAGTCAGAATATTTCCTCAATTATCATCATTATGTTCCAACTAGCCCCCATCAAAATGTTCCAACTAGCCCCAGTGGCCCATGTGACATTTGTTTGCTCACTCTACAAAACAGGGGCTCCAATAACATATCTTTTTAACCTTATTTTGTAGCTTAGTACTCGAGCATATAATACCCCCAAACTAGTCACTGTTATCTATAAACATCATTAAGAAAGTACACATTTTTTGAATGGTGAAAAAATTACTCAAAAGGTGAAAAAACAAACTTATCTTTCCCACTTGAGCACTATTGTTGCAGTGTGGCTGCAGGCAATATGGTGGATGGCTGTTGCTAAGGGACATCTCTTGAGGGCAACATTTTATAAAATTTAATTAAGATGATCAAGAAAAATTCATTGTTTCAACTAACCCCGTGTTCCAACTAACCCCCATCTCCACATTACGATTAGGTCTATTCCGACAGAAATATATTTTAAGGCATATTCATTCCAACAAACAACTTGGTACCGAAATCTGCATCTCGGCGAAACAGATCGTAAAATGAAAACGCGATATACGGCGCACGTCGTATTTCATGCTCCGTAATTTTGATTACGCCCTCTGTTGTTAAGTGAAAGTCGACCGAAGTTGTCTTTCACGTTTCGGGGTTGGATGGCGACACTGATTGGAAATTTGTAGCGATGTTTTTATTAGTTTTCTGGGCCGTTCAATAATGTTTATGTTTTGTATCTAGGCCTAGTCAGTACGGCAATAATTAACACTCTCTTTGATTTCTTTCCAATTAGGCCCTACTTCTCGGAAAAGCTTTTGATTTCTGCATAACTGCATCGAGAAGAAAGGCGATGTGACGATGGATCATCGACGGTGATTTGACGTGGGTCCGTGTTGTGTGAAAAAAGATACGAGCCGAGAAAGTTGGTTGCGCGAATATTGGGCAGCGCGAATTTGGGGCACCGGACGATAACAATAATATGATGGCGTTAGCTTGAGTAACTCCAGCTGACATGCTCCATATTCATTCGCATGTAACGCTGGAGGCATAACCTGTTCGTTAGAATGTGGTAGCAAGAGACCCTAAAAAAATGGCCTACCTCGGTAACGGAATCGCACTCGGGATACGGGGACCATCGAATGTACGCTGGGCATGAAGAAGAAATCGCGTCGTTCAAACATTAAACACGATCGGAAATTTAACGTGTTCAAGATCGCGAGGGGAGCTCTCCGAAATGAATGGAAAATTTCATTTTTTTCCGGATCGTAAGTAAACTTCAGTACAACCATCTTAATCATCGATGTCTACTTGTACCTCAGGTGGCATACATGTAATCTAGTCGACTGTATCTAGTAATTTGGAGGCCGTTTTGAAGGTGAAATCTGATGTTTTTTGTTGGAAACTGTTGGTTTTTGGGACGGTGTTGTCCAGCTCGCGGTATTAGCTTTGACCTTACTATCGCCAGACCATGTCCAAATGTTAAAAAAGGCGATAAGTTGGGTCCAAGTTACTCGGGCTAGTCAAGCTATGACTGAGTATGATGGCGTTAAGCCCGCAAAATTGCCTGCAGCACAAAACACTAATAAAGTACAAAAACGTCCATCAAAATGCAGCCATTTCACACAGAACCGCTGCACAGTTTGCCCCTATACTCCGTACTTTATCTCTTGACATACTCACGTATCTTGTGCGGAACTAACATTAAACATAGGTGGATTCTGTCGGTTTTTAGGCCAAAATGATGAAAAATATGCCCTTTCTGCATTGAGCCAACCTGACACTTGAAACGTGCACGCATTATGATCGAGCGATGATTTTCGGTTCGCTCGGAGCGCACCGCGGGGGGTATGGTACATGCACTTGTACGCATGCACATCATTTCGCTTGTACCTTACCCCCCGCGGCGCGCTCCGAACGAACCGAAAATCATCGCTCGATCATATGCGTGCACGTTTCAAGTGTTCGGTTGGCTCAGTGCGGAAAGAGCATATTTTTCATCATTTTGGCCTAAAAACCGACAGAATCCACCTATGTTAGTTCCGCACAAGATACGTGAGTATGTCAAGAGATAAAGTACGGAGTATAGGGGCAAACTGTGCAGCGGTTCTGTGTGAAATGGCTGCATTTTGATGGACGTTTTTGTACTTTATTAGTGTTTTGTGCTGCAGGCAATTTTGCGGGCTTCTTGATCTATGGAGTATGACTATGATGGCGTCAGGTTGCAACATTTTTCCCCGCAATTCATTTCTTTCTTACCATTTTATCATCCACTCACCATCACAGTACAGCTCGTTGTCTACATACCGCAAAGAATTTTCTCCCGGCCGTTTAGCCTACAACATTGCAAGTTATTGAATTCATGTAGGCCCTATGCCATGTCATGTCATGATGAATGTTCGTACTTGAGCGCCACCACTACTGGATGGACCAGCCCAATAATTTGTGCGTCGAATAACACACCATGTAGTCTGGGTACCACACTTGTATAACTATAGAGGGCGGTACACACACCTCTTTGACAGGGTGACCGTAAGGATATGCCCAAATTCTGCTAAATGCACTTCAAAAATCTGTCAGATTTAACAAAAATCTGCCAATTTCCCCAGAATTACTCGAAATACATTATAAACACTTCAAATCACATGCCGATTTGTAGCATTGTCTTAATTAAGGTTCAAATTACATTATAAACAATCTATAGTCACATAAGTATTTAATGAAATCACAAATTTCAGACAAATTGCGGTTGCTTCACGCCGGACGAATTCGGTTCCCAGTTAACCTCAGCACCTAGACAGCCAACCTGTCCCATAATGCAAGGGTTTGTTTGAAAAGATCGAAGCTTTTTAAAAACGAATGTTCCATTTTTCAAATTTGCTATGTTTTTCTGTCAACTAACCATTTGTGCAGAATTCTGCCAGAAATCTGCCAATTTTTACCAAACAATCTGTCAAAGTTAGCCGAAAATCGGCTAAAACGGTCACCCTGCTCTTTGATGTCGGGGTGGTACGCAACGGTGTCTTCTGCAGGTGTATTTTTTTTTTTTTTTGGCAGCCAGTAAACATCATATTTTAACCAACACATCACCGCACACCAAATACTTATGACGCTGAGCTGCGTGACGTGGATGGTTCTCGGTAGTGTTTTCCAAACCCGCACAGATTTTGCCATCCATAGTTCATTCCATGGAGAAATTTCTTCCTCCATGATGTTCATTCCAAGGCCTCTAGTGCACGGCAGCCGTAGCTCGACGAAAGAAATGCCGCTTCCATGGACTGAGTGATCAATGGCGTTACGTCCTGTATTTTCTTATGAATAAACATCTACAGCTGAATAATCATGATCATTGACGACGTGTGCAGCAGATAAAAACACCGCGGCCTCTGCTGGCCTTGGGCCCCACGCGTGGGGCCTACGTACGTGCTGGGAAGGAGATTCTGCACCCCCCCCCCCCCCCCGGACAGTTAAATTTGTACGGGGAATTCAAAAATGATTTTGAGTGCAGATTTGAGTGCCTCGTATCTATCTACAGGAAATTAAGCCACTTTAAGTGTCCACCGGCACATTAATTGGACCCTAGTACGCCCCTGGATCTAAAGCTTGCGCAGCTAACGGACTCCTCCGTCCGCTCATTAATGACCGCTTCAATCGTGTCCACCGCGGACCCCAGGTTATTACGGAAAATGCTACCGATAACAGTTGCGGACCACATATTTTGGGTGGCCGAGATGTTGCATGAACCATGGAGGATGCATGAACTCAAATTTTTTTTTTTGGGGGGGGGGGGGGAATCAAGGGCCATGCAGGGCAAACGTGTGGAAGCCCCCCCCCCCCCCCATTTTCTTTGGTTTGGGCCTGTGTATTATTTCAGTCTTCACCACGCAGATTCCTTATGCAATAAGCGGACACGACGTGCGTAAACTTCAGATGGCAGGGGCACGTGTGGTACGTGTCCGAGTATGAAGACTGGAATGATTGCCAAATAGCTATCCTCACTTGCACGCCCGAAAGGTCAGAAAAAATATCATAATCGCATAATGCCCTGCCTAGGCCTAGTCAAGCATCACCCATTGTCCAACGGAGCCCTGTCTCTTATCCAACCTATGATTATCGAAGCATTATACATTATGATATATCATGTCTGATCAGTATGAGCGTACGTGCCACCCCGTGCGTCAGCCAATCGGAGTCGACTTCTGAAACTGTGACGACGTGTTTCGATCAAATGCGGACAAAGCTGTTGCATGATTGGTCAATTTGGATGCAAAGTTTTTGTAATACGGCAAAGGATTATGTGGCAAAAGTAATTTTGTGGCATCGCCGAATCTGCCCGAATATTATATAGACGCTAAGCTAATTGTCTGCAAGCGGATATTCAATAGACCTTTAGCCTTATAGGCTAGGCCTGCACTTCGACCAACAGAAATGTGTCATTTTGCAGGCCTATAACGTAAAGAATGCGCCGTTGAGAAATAATGCACTGAGGTCAGTTGTTTTATCTCGATCTGTACATGTACATGTACATACAGGAAGTGTACACACGGCAAGTTTCACCCCACAACGCAACTGCTTTGTAACGGACAGACGAGCTGGTTCACTTCGCCGCGAATTATTTTTTCCCCAAACAGTAAAGACGGACAACAAGGAACAAGTTCGATCTGTGAATTGTGCGTGTGTTCGTCAAACACTGATAGTGAGTGTAGTGATTGTCATGCAAAGCATAGCAGAGTGAAGCTCGATCTGCCGATTTTCACGCTCGTCAATCGTGTCACAAACGTATATACCCTTCTGTGCGTGATGCATGGTGTCACGTTTTAACAATTTGACAGGGGACAAAATTACATCCTGTTTTTTTAGTTTAACTGGATGCACACTTAATTTCAATGGCTGGAAACGTCCCAAACCAGGCTCCTCTTCCCTCTATCCCCCCCCCCCCCCCCCCCCAACAAAAGTTGACAAGAAAACAACATCACACCAAAAAATAACTAACGCAGTTGAAGAACCTGGACACACCACGCGGCAAACAGGCACCGATCGTGCCTCTCACTTTTTTGGCGGAGGGTGCTTTTAATTTGAAATCAAGGCCAGTGAGGTCACAAACAAAGGAATGACGTAATACTAATCTGGATTGTTTTTCTTATTTAAAAATGACCCAAAATTTATGGTTAGATCGTAAGTTTAAAATTTAAAAGGATTTTTTTTTTTTAGTCATCGATTATTAGTATTTGGGGAGGGGGTTGGAATCTTCAGAGAGGGTACTAGAATACGGATCACAACCAACTCGCTGATGGACGGTACACATAGGCCTGAGCTGAAAGTTGTCCCCATGCACAGACTTTACAAATTCATGTTATGGCAGGCCCTAACTTAACTGCGGCTGGACTTTTCTGATAAAACGTTAATATACGCTAATGATGTGTCACCATTAGCAGATATTGCTTTTGGTAAGAGAACGTATGAAACACTATGGCCCGGTCAATAGCAACATTCAACATTTCGATATTAAGATGTCTTTACTCGAGACATATCAAAATAAAGTGCATGAGTTTCTGATAAAAACCCATTTCCCTAATACGTTGTATAGTCCTGAACGATCACACCGGTTAATCCGTGCATGATCCGTGGCACAGCTGAGGGTCTGCGAGTTTGGATTTGTGCCCACGAATTAACTACTCTTTTATCATATTCAACATACATGCAGCTTCTTAAGCTAGTGCTTGAAGTTGTGCGTCTTACCTTCATTCCTGGAAGCTGAGCTGATGATCGGCCATAAAACGCAAAGAAACAACAGCAATCCTAAACATAGGTTGTCCGCCATCCTCTTCAACGGGCTTGCTGTTGCGTATGTGGTCTGATCACGCCGCGTTTCAACATACATGCAGCTTCTTAAGCTACTGCTTGAAATTGTGCGTCTTACCTTCATTGCTGGAAGCTGAGCTGATGATCGGCCATAAAACGCAAAGAAACAACAGCAATCCTAAACAAAGGTTGTCCGCCATCCTCTTCAACGGGCTTGCTGTTGCGTATGTGGTCTGATCACGCCGCGTCCGACTCTTCCCCGATGTTATGTTGAGTCACTGGATACCTTCAGTTTGTTTTTGACTGGAACCGGAAATAGCTATGCTACTGCATACCAATGCGATTCTTATCACAAAATAGTGCGAGATTTCCCTAAAAGTATCATAACTAGGCCTATAATTACGCAAACACTCGAATCCGCGTCGACCCAGACGTCAAAGATTTGCTATTAGAGCAGCTGTGCTGAGAATTATTAGCGCTATAAGGAAACTTGTAATACATGCAATTGTCCAAGTTGTCTGATTTCAAGGAAAGACGTACATTCCCTTGCCGTTGAGCTATCTGTGGCCGGAACCAACTATACGTGACAACCTTCTCTGGGTGTCATGATGCAGCACAAAGTAATTTTAACATGAAGCCTGGGCGTCAGTCCTGGGGGGACAGGGGGACATGACACCCCCCCCCCCCCCCCCCCCCACACACACACACACACACGCACAGTCACACACGTTTTGAAGGATGGGGGACACAATATCAAATGTCTTTATCCCCCCCAGATTTTTGAACTTGCGTCTCATTTACAGGGGCCCTATTATGTACTACCGGTACAATGTATCTTTTGCTAAGAAGTTATTGGTTAAGGTGGTCAGAAATTGCCTCAGATCGCACCACAGAGTATTTAGAATCCAAACAATTTTCGGGGCCCTTAAGCGGGCCCCGAACCCTACGCCAATCTATAGCCCAGAAAAGCTGATTCAATTACTCCAACCTTGAAAACGATGTTCAAATTATTATCTTTTGCTTAGAAAATATTGGTTAACTTCAGAAATTGCCTCAGATCACACCACAGAGCATCTAGAATCGAAAAAAAATTCGGGGCCCTGAAGCGGGCCCGAACCACAAACCGTGAGGGCTTCGCGCTTCGCACACGCATTCTGTTCTCATTAATATGTCCCCCACTTTTAAGAAGCGATTGACGTCCTTGACATGAAGGAATTTACAGGTCTTCAGCCCTAATTCAGTTTCCAATGGTTACAATCTTAGCGAATAGCGATTGCATTTCGGAACATCTTAGAATCCCTTTCGTTAACTGCAGGGCTCCAGGGTGTTTCTGCATGTTTTTGGTTGCAATTGATTTTCTTTGGCACAACATGAAATTCCATCCAATAAATTACAACAGCGCCCTCACTTGTCAGAAAAAAGTCACGAAATTTTCGAAGTCAGGAAAAGATGATGCCACGACTCTTCACGTTAAAAATCTTCATCTCACTTATTTTTTTCCAAACTACTTTTTCAAACTATAAAATTTCAGATAGGCCTTTCTGCACCAGAAATGTGACATTCGACATGACACTTACACTAACTCCAAGTTACAGATTAAAAACAAATGAGTCTAAATAATTCTGTGGTTGTTTTTACCGGTAACTGCATGCATCTGAAAACCTGTAGGCCCCTATCCCCGGAAAATGTGGCCATTATTTTCTACAATCGTTTTAAAACCCGTCGTTCCCTTGTACGCGTAAAAACCAAAATATCCCACATCAATTACACATTGTCTGCAGGATGATCATCAGAATCAGTTTAATAATTGTTGTAAACAATCTTGCTTGGGGACACCAAACAATGAAAATGTGCGGTTGAGCGCTCTCTCGAGTGTACCACGAATAATGCAGTGCTCTGATCATACTGAAAAGTATGAACCTAGGATGCTGTCAGAGATAAAGGGGAGCAAATATCAAACCTGGCCGGGTTACCTTCCCACACTAACATTCTTCCAAAATGATTAACAATATCATGTCAAAATAGGCATGACAATTCAAAAACATCGCCTGATAAGGTTGTTATGTTCCGCGTTACTACATTTTGTCATATTTATTTCCACAAAGTAGAGGCGTTTTTCTGTTTTATTTTATGCATTGACCCCTTAAACATAATGGTTTTAAGATGTTGCCAGGATGATTGAGAATGTGAGGGAAAGTTCCTGAAATCGGGTACGTGTCTGGAAATCTGCCAATTGTGTAATCAAAAACAAGGCCAGACGGAGTCAGACAGGCACGTCCTGTGTCGATAGGGAAAGTGAAACTTCTTGCCGGATCCGGGATCAGTTCCCTTGGCCCCAGCGACATCCGTGACCTGTTGATTATTTTAACGAGGATATCGGTAAACACATCCGTGTTTATTTACCGGTAACATGTGGCGCGATCGGTGCCAGATTACTAGCCAAAGTTGAACAGGATCCAACACCCCCACCTGTCTTCTCTATCAGCGGGCGTGCTGTTAAACTTGATATGCTCACTCCCTCTGAAATTATTCGATCCTAAAACCTGTTCCAGAGTTGAACAACAAGCGGGAAAAAGTCATTACAAATAATAATATTATTAAGAACAAAATAAATAAGAAAAAAAAGAACAATCATACGGAGATGATCTGAAATTGAAAATAAAACATCGAAAATTGAAAAGAAAATACAGGTCATTAATGTTTGTTTACAATATGCAGAGCTGAATCGGAATAAAAATTGTAAAAGTTGGTTCAAGTGTTGTGCAGGTAGTGTGGAATTATTATGCAACCTCATCCAACTCCAAGCAGCAACGGTCACTGTCCTATAGTATAATGTGGAGTGTGTGAGATTTGAATGCGACCGTGAAGTTCGTACTCGTATAAGTTTGTTTCTTGTCGTTAAAACACAGAGGAACAACTTTCATCCATCTTCCATTTCCGTGTATTTCCCCCTGTGTCTGATACGGCCACCGGGACTCAGTCTATATGGCCGGTTTGGTCAGCCATTTGGTTCTTGGGACGATCTTGCTTGCTTGGTTGAACCAACACTTCGCAGTTAACGCCATCGCTAAGACGTCTCGCCGGCCTGGTAAGTGTGATAATGGTTTCTAACGTTGCACACAATCCCATACAGTGTGGTGTGTTGCTATAAACATGGAGCTATGCTATAAATAAGGTCCCAACCATTTTATCCCATACAGTGTGGTGTGTTGCTATAAATAAGGTCCCAACCATTTTGAACTAAATCTGATGCGACTACCAACATTTTCAGTGACCGTTTACGCATGGTTTACGTATACCATAATCATGACCACTAAAAGAAAATGCAAAGTTTGAGCATGAATTTGTTTTATTACAGTGAAGTTGGATTATTCCAGAGATTACCGGCACTTGTGGTCCTAAAACCACGCATGTTTTGTTATTCAAGAGTTTTCTACCCTAGCTTACTGTTTTATGGTAATGACTCGGTCAAAGGTTACTCTGATCCATATAGTCTAGCGTCCTTCGATCGATGGTCTTTGATTCTATGATAGACTAGATGATATTTGTGAAGGTTACTAGCAACTGTTTTGCTTGAAAAAGAAACACTATTAAGACCATATTCATCCATGTTTAGACTTTGGCTTGATCGTAAATCAAACGCCTTCGCAGGGGTGTCCGATGAGTGTGTTTGACAATGTTTGAGGAGACGATTAAAAAAGTTCTATACTTTTCCCCTAAAAGTTAACAAAAGGTGTTTTATCGGCTGATTGACATGTCTTGGAACAGCTTTCGGCCAGTTTTATAATATTGCCTGCCTGGAGTTTTATGCCAAATGGGATACTAGTGGTACAGATCATGACAGAATGATGTACATTCTTGTATTTGTGCGCTTATGCCCTTTAAACCTTGCATCCTCAAAACGGCGCATTTGAAACATTTGTATTTTTAGTGCTATTAAATACATTATGGTTGTTGGGAAGTTAAAAAAATACCTCGAATTCAGCATTTTATGTTTCTCACCATGAAAAGGTTTTGGATGATCCAACACTGCAACAGCCCATCCCACGGTCAAAAAGTGTGTTTATGTGGGGATATATATAGGCTACCCCCGTCTGGATATACGCTAATTTGCTTTGAATTCAAAAAGTCGGAAGAAAGTCATGGTGCTTCACATAAAAAGTGCTTTTATGAATGTTTGTGAAGTAAATAATAATAATAATATAAAACAAAAAGAAACACATCGCTTAAAGCTAAGGCCAAAAAAGGCTCCAGTTTCTGTTTTAAAAGGTGGTTTTTTTTTTCAATTTATAAGATGATGTCTAAAAACAGCCAAACTCACTGGTTTGACTGGAATCCTGCTGCTGCACAATTTTAACGTGTATTTAGATGGGGTTACGATCGAGTATAAGCTTTAGGTGGCCTCTCTAGGCTCCTTGTATTTTGTACTAAATTTAGTCCGGCACCATTTGCAGTCATCAGCCGACATTTGAAGAAAATAAAGTTAAAAAAAAAAAGCCGCGTCGTCGCCCCACTTTTGGGGTAAGCTTCATACCAGAAACCGAAGACTTTTTTGGCCTAAACGTAAGTGTTTTGATTTTCGAGAGCTTGAAAATTCTGAGCTCTCCCTGGAAATGTCAAAAAAGGCAAACCTTTGTTGAGTGAAACAAATGTTTTTTATGAGACTGCTTTCTTCACGAAGACATTCTGGCATTTCACCAAAATAAAAAAGGTATCTTTGTTTTTTCCGTGTATCAGAGTTCTAATGGGGTCATAAATACATGTATGACATTAGTGAATTATTTCAATAGCTAAAAGTTGCTTTCCCAGGCTTGTTATAATAATAATAAATTGCAAACTTTTTTCTTGTGAATGTTCAACTCGTATGTTTTATTCAAATCAAAAACGTTTCTTTTGCATTTCTTTTCGGGTCTCATACATTCAAAAGTGAATACCTTTTGTATTGAAAACAAATATCAATTTGGAGCAGGAATCTAATTTGGCGGATGAAACTTGAAAATATCACGGGGAGTGCAGCTTTAATTGTTGACTTGATGATTTTATAAATCTTAAAATTAATGTGGCCTGACGTTGCGAACTTAGCAAGTTCTTCTTCAGAGGCTAAAACAGAAATGACAGAGGTACATACATTAACATGGGGTGCACACAAACATGCAGGGCTGAAAGAAGAAACACAAAAGGAGGATTAGGTGTGAAAGGTGTGGAAAGATGCAGGGGAGGGTGGATGAGAGAACAAAGAAACAAAGGGAGATGGCAAACCACAAGGGGTCTTGTGTAAACAGGGGAGGGACCAGAAAGGGGAAGGATCAAAGGTCACAGGGAGTGGGAACGGACAAAAGAGTGTGAGAGTGAAGGGATGATGTGGGAACAGTACTGAGGTGCAAAGGGATGAAAGAAGGGGGAAGATGGGTAAACACAAACAAGGGAGACCAGATGGATTATCTGTAAGAGATAATCAGATAATGTTTCTTTGTTCTCTCATCCACCCTCCCCTGCATCTTTCCACACCTTTCACACCTAATCCTCCTTTTGTGTTTCTTCTTTCAGCCCTGCATGTTTGTGTGCACCCCATGTTAATGTATGTACCTCTGTCATTTCTGTTTTAGCCTCTGAAGAAGAACTTGCTAAGTTCGCAACGTCAGGCCACATTAATTTTAAGATTTATATATTTCAGGTCCATTTAGTCAGTAAGCAGTTTGCAGCAGTTTTACTTTTTTTCTTGATGATTTTATGAATTAATAGCGATTACTTACAATGAATCGATTACAGCTGTGCATGCTATGTATTGTATTACCCATACTATGTCTTTCCCTGCCAGTGTGTTTATTATCAGAGGCGTTGGCCAATGGCGCCTACGTCGACAATGCGACGGGTGATCGTCTGAGGGGTAGGCGCGTCCGACCTGGTCACGTGATCGAAGCACAGTGCGACTCCGGCTACGGAAGAAGAGGAGCTAAGCTGCGGCGATGCAACGCAAAGACCAAGGAGTTCGACAAGGATGCACCCATCTGTGAAGGTATACGCACATGCCACATCCGCATCGCATCCCGCAAAATGAGTCTTAAGAATACATTTTCACTTAGAGCCCCAGCAATTTGTATTTTACTTTTCGTGTGTTTCGTTTTACTGGTTCGCGAGATGATCCATGGTACGCTGAAGCCGTGAAGGGATGAATTTGTTGCGCCACGATGGGTGAAAAAATCAAGAGATATAGTTTGTGTGGGACAAAATATTTTAATTGGGCCGACAAATCAGGGTTTGAGCAAAGTGTTCCAGAAATAAAAGGACACACAAACTGCTTTTCCCCGCGGCTGGAAATTGTACTGGAAAATGTATTTTCACACCAAAGGCACAAATTAGGACCAACTATTGGCCTTTTTCAGCACCCCTCCCTCTCCCGCAACCAATGAACCGGCCTTGCATTTAAACGTGGTGTTGGAAACTACGTGGCCTGCATCATATATTGTGGCTTCCCATCCACGAAAACGTACCATTTGTAATTGTGAATAGCGCCCCCAAGACAGTACCTGCATAATGTTGCAAACAGCTCTCAACTCGTACTCATTCACACCGCACCATTTCGCTGAACACTTTGGTAACCCTGAGACCCGGGTTCCAATATTCGTATGACTAATATTCCACCTGATCATATTCTCTCATATTCCCAAAGAATAAAAATTCACTTGATTTGGTTGAAAACTCGTTCAATCCGACTAAAACTAGTTGAGGGAGAGGAAGCTTAGAGCAAAATTCAAGCAAAAGATCGAGCATTCACTCGAATTTCGACCTAAGCGATTCTTTTTCAAAAATTTCAGTCTAAGATTAGGCTGATTATTTTGTTTTCACTCTAAATCGTTTCCTCATTAGTTTCACTCTTTGGGAAATTAGAGAATAACACTCACGGCGTGCAACTGAGCTGCCCATAATGCATTTGCCGTAATGTGTATCCCTTCTGTACAAGATTGAAGGTTGCTCTTCTGTATAGTGTCAGTTCAATTTCTCGTCATGACTGCGTGTGCAAAATATCCCGGCCTTAACGCTACAAACGAGGAAGAGTTAACTAGCTCTTAATGGTTTGCAACGTTTAGGCCGGGGTATTTGCATGTAAGATATTTTAACCAACGAAATAGAGCAGCCATCATACTCGGGCGCGCTCTCGATGAATATGCAGCGCCTTCATTTTGTTCACGTAGGCCTACACATGCATCTTAACATGAACTTTACTTGAGAACGTATTTTGTGCAACTCCTCTTATATGTATAAAAACTGTTTGACAGCCCTTTTCGGTTAATTTAATTGAAAAGTGCACTTCCTTAACCCTATAATGCCCTTGCATTTTTCCCCGACCAGAGCTTTCCTGACTGTTTAGCCTCGAGTCTTGCGCATCTTTTCGATATCAAAAGCATTGAAATCCGACCATGGGTTGCCGAAAAAGTTTTCGGCGCTACGCACCGAGAAAACTGAATTTCCCCATATGTAGTGTGCACAAAGCAGAATTACCTTTGGTGCATATGAATAATTAATTAGCCATTATTCCAAAAACCTTTAGCCTATAGTCATGAAATTTCTTGTCGATGTTCATATGAAGTTGTTTTATGCGTGCACCGAGTTTCATAATTTTTCGTCACTCGATGGCCGAGATGTGAAGGGGGGGGGGGCGGAATCCGCCCGCTGTGAGATGGTCCAAATAACCCGGCCCCTAATAGAGTTAATTAAACATTAAAACTTTCCCATTCTTTTCCGGACAGATGAGGGCGCTGTTGCAGTGATGTAATTTCAAGAAGACACTGTTCAGTTTAGGGGTTTTGTGTTAAAACTTGCTGCTGTGAAAACATTTACTGAAACAACAAATCTATGAAGAAAAGAAAATTAAACACAGCATTATATAAAAAATCTGCCATTTTTTTTTTGGGGGGGGCTGAAATAGCTGTACATTGAGGTTTCTGTCTGAAATGACATTACACTTTTGCTAATGAATATGCAAATTCTCATTTGCATAAAAATAAAAAGGCGCATAATGTCAAAATGAAAATTTAAAATAAGGTTAAATAGGATATAAAGGTGCTTAATACAGGGACTGCATTAAAAACAAATTACATTTCATGGGCCAAAAAAAATTATGTGTTCAGGCACGGAGACTGTAGCGCTATAAGTACATCTGAACCTGATGCGACGTCGTACGGCAGATAGGTGATGGGATTGTGCCGTTGATGATACAAGCATGGCATTTAATTGACACACAGTCAGAATATGGCATGAGAAAGATATTTGGCTATTGGGCCATCGCAAATTTGTCCTTTGAAAAAAATATAGGTAGAATAACAAGCAATTGGAGCCATTTGGAAAATTTTGAAAATTGCTTGTTATTCTATCTGCGATGGCCCTATGGCCAAATACTTTTTTTAACTAGACATACTGCGACTGTGCCAATGCCTGCTTGTATCATCATCAAATCCACAGTTCCCCCAAATATTTCCCCTATCTGCCCCACAATTACAGCGATAATAAAATACGTTCTATTATGTTCACAGTGGAAAATATTTACTTTTGATACAGACATCGACGAATGTTACTACTCTGAACTGGTTGGCGTTGCCTCTGGTGACGCGTCTGAGTGGGAGCCGTCGTCTGTGGAGGACTCTTGGGGCAGTTCAGAGGATGATCTCTTACTGGACTTCGATCTATCGGCACTGCCGATGGTCAGTTGTCATAGCAGGGGACATTGCGTCAACACGCCTGGGTCTTTCCGATGTGAGTGTAACGAGGGTTACGAAGGGGACGGCATTCACTCATGCAGAGGTAAGAAACCTCCAATAATACCTTTCTATCTGATTATTTCTTGTAAAACAAAGGATCTTTGTCTTTACAAATAGTACCAACTTCCATATGTTCCTAATTGTGCCTCCTGTCTCGCCCATAACAATGTTGAAACAAGTTATGACTCGGTCGAGTCCAGTAGTTTCAATTATGGCAGTGACTCGATTGCGTCGAGTTGAGTCACTGGGTCAACAATGTTGAGACAACTTGAGTCGAGTCATAATAGTCTGTGGGCTACGGCCGGGGGTCCCAGTGTAACCCTCCCCCGACCCCACCGTCCTCAATAGTGAAAATGTAGGGATGCACTCTCTCAAAAAGTCACAATTATTGGAACCGCCTCTGATTGAGCTTACATGCATTTTCTTAGCACTAGGGTTGAACGGGAAAGAAACAAAACACCATTATCTGAGCACACCTTGACAAATCTTAATCAAACTTGGCGCAATTAAAAGTGATCTCTACTAGAAGGGGGCCAAGACCTGAAACCCGTCGCCATGGCGACTCCCGGGTCTATTGTCATCCCAATTATATTCTCAAGATCGTACGGAGCTCAGACCCTTTGGTTTTTAAAACTCTGAAAGGCGGGGCCAAAATAAGTCTGTATTCTATCATTATTTTGGTCGGTGTAGGAAACTTGGAGCCTATTTACTGGCATGCAGCATTGCATAATTATCAAGTATCCTGTTCAGCCGTCCGGCCTTGCTGTATATGGTTTAACCTCATTCCCCCAACAGAGCTAGAGCAAAAGGCATGCGAGCCGCTCCAGCCGCCAGCGCACGGCTCCATGAGCGGGAGCCCGGACCGTCTAGTGAGGTTCTCATGCAACGAAGGTTACCGCATTTACGGTGCCGAATCTCGCAGGTGCTCGGATGGCAAATGGACGGGTCTGCATCCAGTTTGTGAAGGTAGGACGCCTATTTGCTCTGGTTGAGATAAAGAAGATTTCACTTACAAGAAATGCACAAGGGACGTGCTCATCCTTGTGGACAGTTGCGTAAATCCGGCACCGAGTGGGTCGGAGAGGTTGGGGTGTGGGGGATGGGGGATGATCATATATATCCTTGATGTACCGGTTGTAAGGATTTATTTCAAGCAACAGAAAAATACCGACATAGCCTTCTGTTTCCAAATTTATTGGGCTGGCGGTGGAACACGTACCCGCGCACACACAACTAATCAACTGGTTGTGTGGTACGAATCTGCACGTGTGCGTCGCTACAAGGTCAAAACTTGAAAACGTGATGCTTCAAAAACAGGTACACGGACAATACGACAAAATCCTGAAATTGCCCGACCATGGGTAATTGGAGGGGGAGGCGCTGGACACCACGTGACACTGGGGGAAACATACGTCATAGAATTAAGCATGTTATATTGCATATTTGTATGTTCTTTTATATTTTTTACTTCCTTCCGGACACTGACGTGTTCCAGTGGTGGGTTGTGGCGATCCAGGAACGCCCACTAATGGAGACAAGTTCGGCAGCAAATATGACGTTGGTAACCATGTTTACTTCTACTGTGAGGAGGGCTATGAGCTCGTGGGACCTGGCACCAGAGTCTGTCTGGACGGAGGCGATGATTTCTGGTCACATGACTTCTGGTCCGGGGTTCAGCCTGTATGCAGACGTGAGTTTACGATTTAAAGCTTTGCGTGATTTACAGTCGTAGACCGCAAAATGTTTGAAGGTTCCATTAATATTATAACTAAAGGTTCTTATAGTTATAGTACCCACAAGTTTTCACAGAAATCCTTCTAGGTCACTTACAAGTCATTAATCGGTCACGACACAAGCCACAATCTACTCATTAATGTAACAAACTTGGCATTGCTTCGGTATAGATTTGTATCATGTTGCAGCTATACTTGATTTTTTCCCCATTCAAATCGAAGTAACCAAAGCGAGGCTGGAAGTTAATAGTCTGGTTTCTTTTTGCACAAAAACCATTATCATTTAGTACTGTTATTGGATACAGAGAACACGACTGAAATGGTTGCAGCATGACAAAGGTCTGTTGCTCATTCCCTTATTGTGCCCATTGCTCATTGAGGTTTACCTGTGACCGTCTTGTGACTTGTCAGGACTTGACTGGACTGCACACCGTCTCATAAGAAATCGACGTCCGCGATAAGTGTATATAGGCCAATGCAGTGGGGAAAGCAATAAACATAGTCTGTTCCCCTACACCTAACAATTATTCCCGACGCTCACGTCTAAATTGTAGGTCAGGCAGCCTCCGTGGCTAATAACAAACATGACGACATTGACGGCCCTTTTTCAAAGCTTGGCTTCGTTTCCGATTTCGCTTTATCACTTATAACTTTTAGTTGTTCTGATCAGATTTGTAAATAAATCACTTGCTTCGTAATATCATACAGTTATGATAGTACAGTTTGATATATTTCTGTAAGATAACATGGACTAATGTTGATCTGGAATCTTTAAAATTAGGCACCCAAATAGCAGTGTTAGCAGGCGGAGCCGAATGAAGACCGAGTTTTGGAAAATTCCGGTAACGGTCGTCAAATTCAAAATAGTACATGACGCAGCAAAAGTTCGCCCATACGATCCGAGTATATTTGATGCACACAATGTCGTTGAATTTCAAGTTTTTATTAAAAAAAGCAATGAATATTAATTATCAACTCATTTTACAAAGTTTTTAATAAGCAATTAGCAGTTAATTAAACCTATATTATACTCGGAAATACTCGGGCGCTATCCGATTGTCGACGAAATGAACTCGGCAAACTTCAGATATTTTCGGAAAGAGGAGGAATTCCTCCCGTTTTAGTCACGTGACGTAAAGTGTAATACAATGTATTACCGGAGGCTACCTGACCTATGATTTATCAGGAATAGTCAGAAAATGTTGGGAACCAGACCACTATAAACTTACAAACAAATCCCCACATTAAAAAAAAGTTTTGTTAATTTCCAATGACTGATATCCACCTTTTTTGCATAGGACAAAAGTATCATGACGAATATTATTCCTCTTAAAGACGATTGAAACACACCAACAATAATGTTGAGTTCTTTCCACTACACCCCAACACCTTCTATGTACAGTTCATTTCAGTCTATGAGCGCTGGAGGTTATAACATTTAATGTACGTTTGTAAGAAGCCGAGGGAATATAAAACTTGATGTATCGAAAGCCGCAACTTATATCCTAATCGGGCTTCTAAAAAGTGGATTCTGTGATGGAACAGAGGCCGATTTGTATAGGTCACGGCGAAGAATCTGTTTAACCAATGACTGCAAATCGATGGCGTGATTCATTCTTGCAACTCCTGATCCTTTCTCAGCCGTTTCGAAATCCGTAGTCGACATTGCGCAGAAAATCCAGACGGATTTCGTGGACCACTTGGAGGTGTTCACGCACGCTGGGCGCGGCAGGTTGGCGGTGTCTGATAACATCGGCCTGGATCTAGTCTTCGCCTACGATACCTCGTCTAGCCTGAATCGTGTCAACTTCGAGAGAGGGGTCAATTTTACCGAAAGCCTGCTGCGAGAGTTCGGTGTTTCATACGACAATGGTGAGTCGTATTTCTGCAGATGTAAACTGTGCATGCCCTTCAATGATTTTTCTCTTAAATAATTTTCAAATTTATATGATTTTTTTTTAAATATAGGTTTTCAGCCCTCTGAAGACGGTGAAAATAAAAAAAAATGACACTGACAGTACTACCGCTGAAGAGAAACTGATTTTATGGGGAAATGTGCATGTCGATGGTAGTGAAAATGTTATAGTTAATATCGAACGTGCCGTCTTAGCATGTAGACATTTATATTAACTTTAGGAAATTGTTGTTGAGTACCATAGCACAGATAGATTGATAAATATCACCCGAATTTAGTTTAGGCCCATCGCGAATTTGCCTGAAAACCAAATGTCGTATGCAATTGAAAAGATTTTGTTCATCGGGAGACAAATTTTAGCAGTACTGTTTTGATCTTGGATGTTTAGGTCCCATTTGAATTTTGTTTTTGGAGGGCGATTTAATTGTTATTGTTCTCAACACTATAGGTGGCACTAGAGTGGCAACGATATCGTTTGATAATGCGGCTGAGATTGTGTTCACCTACGGGAATGACGTGGACACGTTTGAGAAAGTGATGACGCGAATTAACCGCTTAAAGGTAAGTTCTTCATCTGGTACTATCACCACCGCTTAAACCATTATCATTAGCCCCATAACAAAATCATTCGCAATGAGAATATCAACTTCAATTGAGCAGCATATTTTGACTGAAACCCGATTCTCTAACGCCCTTTTCACGCTGTAATAGCGTTCCACAAGCGCAGTGTTTGAAGCGACCGAGGCCTATACCGTAATAGTATATTCTTGGTTTCTGAACAGCGAACTTGGTGCATTTCTTCCATTTAAAAGAGGCAACCTGGTCGATTTTGTTCCGAAAGACAACAGTCGAACATGTAACGTTTGCATGCACGTGTATAGCCGTCCCTAACAACCATTTTTGATTGAGTGGGGTCGCACTAACTTATTCAGGAGACTTCCAATTCTACACGTGCAGGACCAACTTTTGAAGTCGTTCGAAACATCAGAGTCCGTCCAGTTGAAGTAAAATAACACTCCACTCTGGTACGCCAGTCTGAAACGGATTTAAGTGCAAAGCGAACAAATAACATCACGTCAACTTAAAGTATCATTGACAGGTTTTCTTCATTCCGTTGCGCCACATGAAATATTGTGTGCCGCAGATAATTAGGATGCAAAAACTTCATGTTTTCATTCGTCTTCGCTTGACATTGGTACGGTTCAGGGCTTATAGGCCTAATTTCTTCTTCACACACAGGACAATCTTGGCGGAGGCACAGCTCTAGGGGACGCCCTCGAACTGGTGTTTGAGGTGTTGAAGGACATGCGCAATGGATCAAAGAGGGCTCTGTTCCTAATGACCGATGGCATGGCAACCGTTGGTGTGGACCCCGCTTCAATTGCCAAGAGTCTTAGGTAAAACCAAGCGGGGTCTCCCATTTTGCCCTTATAGTCAGAGTTAGTAGTTGAGTACATTCCCAGACCGAAATCATCAGTCGATCACAAGTCACAAAGTCAAGTATACTCACAAGTTACAAGGGATTGTGCCAAAGAAATGTCTCCCCTCATGAAAAAAATTCTAATCAAGCAGAAAGTGCCGGTTTTCGATTGGATTGTTTAAACATGCAAATTCTTAGACTGTGCGTTCTCTTCGCTCTGAAGAAAACTGAGCTCATGAGTTGTGGTCCAGAGCATCTAATATCCCAGATCCCTGGGTATTAAAGTCTACAGGCGGTTGGAGTCCATACGGGGTTGCGGTGTGCGTGTCCTTGGGAAGACACATATCCACTTATTGCTTTTACTTACCTAGACGAAAATGTGTACCTGTGAGAGAAGAGATCGTAATTTTGTATAAATTAGATTTTCGTGCCTGAAAAAGAGCCAGGGATGCATCGAGTTGTATTAGGAGCTGAGGTATAAGGAAGATTATAAAATGTGATAACAATGTAAAGCGTTTTGATCGTTGTTTAAGCGCAATATAATAATTTGTAATAATTATTTTATGACCCAGGCAGGACGAACGAGTAGAAATATTTGTGGTGGCTGTGGGCCAGGCCATCGATCAAAGACAGCTCCGCAAGATCGCCTCTCAGCCCTACTCAACACACGTCTTCCTGCTGGAGAACTTCGAGGATCTTGCCAAGCTCACGGCGATTATCTCGGAAAAAGGAGTCGGTGAGAAATCCAAACAGTTATCCCTGAGTCTTAAAAATGCTAATGTATATACAATCGTAACATATTGTTGGGTCTATCTATCTCATGGACAGAAATGGACTTTTAGTGTGTTGCTGTAAATGTGTAGGTCAAGGATCTTTCTTTCTAGCTAGATCCAATCGGAGGTTGTGGTTAACTTCGATCACGAGAAAGGCGATATTGCGTGATAGTTTATGATATTTTACCCCCCGGAAACAACAGTTTCGCTTCAGTGTTCCAAACATTGCGTTGCCGTACAAAGAGTGGATAGCAGTTAATATATTGTCTTTCGAAGTTGGAGTTTGGTGCTTTTTGAACCACTCGTCTCCGATATTTGAAGGGTACTTCAATCAGGGTATGAATTACGCATCTGCTGTCATACAAAGGCTGAACATAATGGACTTTATCCACAACTAAACTAAACAAGTAATTAACAAAATCTCACTGCTCTCACGTCTTTGTACTTTCAGAGTACAAACGATGTGGCCAGGCAGGCAACTTGGAGTTGCCCTACGGTGGTAATCAGCAAAAAGACAAAAACAACGCCAACCCGGGGCATGGCCATGGCTCGCCCAGATCCTGACGGTGACCAAAAATGGCCCCTTTCTGCAGTGTGGGGGCGCCCTCCTGTGTGGAGAATGGGTCGTTACGGCAGGAAGTTGTGCCTGGAATGAAAGCGGCATTTCCCAATATCCATCAGATTACGTAAGTCAGTTAATAATACAAAAAAAATCGTCATGAGATATCCAACATGATATACATGCAGCTCGACTCAATTACACTACCCAATCTATATTTAAAATGGTTCCCGTGCTGTTTTTGAGCTTCACCTAGAATTTGTGTTTTTAGTTACTATTCTTCTTGCAGTATAAAAGTTATTTATTCACTTTTGAATGAGACATCGATCGAAAATAATACACCGACGGTTAGTTATTTAATTATATCTTCCTGAAATTTTACTAGTTTGCTGCCAGATAATAATTCGGCTCTCGTAGGGCTAGTTCATTAATGCGCAAAAGGAAAACCCTTTTAAAAAGGGGCTGCGGATACCCAAAATCAGACTAAAGATTTTGTTTTGTTAATCCAAAACTTACAAATTGAAATGTCGTTAGGAGAATCACAATGCACAGCTTTAATGTAATCCTCTCAAACCTAACATGAACAGATTCAACACAACTCAACCAACCAACCAAAGTCAATTGAAACAATCCCAACCAAACCCTATCTGATTTTAACCCAACCTTACCCAACACACAACCCAACCCAACCCCCAACCCGACCCAACCCGACCCAACCAACCCAACCTAACTCAACCCACGTAAGTGTGTTGCCTGCAATCGGGGACCCCCTTTTGTCCCTCTTTTATTTTGTACACGAATCCATATTGGGGACCTCTCGGGAATTGAGGACCATGTCCTCTACTGTTCAACGTCCCCTTTATAATTTAATGCAGAAACAAATTCAACCTAACCCAACCTAAACTAACCTAACACAAACAAAACCAGCTCAACCCAACTCGACCCAACCCAACCCAACCCGACCCCACCCAACCCAACTAAAAAAAACCCAACCCGACCCAACCCAACTCGACACAAAACCCAAGAAAACCAAGCCAATTAACTCAGACCAATCCAAGCCCACCCAACCCACTTCAGCCAAACCTGACTCCGCACGAACCATTCAAACCCAGTTAATCCGACCCAAAACAAACCAGGCAACCCAAACTATTCATGTAACTCCACCCACCCAAATTTACACAGTCCAATCCAACCAATCCCAGTTCAACACAACCAAAAACATCCCTGCATCCCCAATCCCAATCAAACTCAGCCAAACCCGACCATTCCAAGCGCAATGCAATTTTAACTATTCCAACCTTCCCCGACCTGAAACCACCATCTCGACCTTTCTTCCCAAAACCAACTAAACCATATTAAACCAACCCAAATTTAAACCTGAACTTCACATTACTTACCGACATCCGTCACCTTTTGTTTAAGTTTCGTGTTCGGCTCGGCGCCTATCAACTCGGAGTCGAAGAAGACACTCAGCGCGAGTTTGGTGTGTCAGAGGTTCACATCCACGAAGATTATGATCCAGGCAATCGATACAACGACATTGCCCTGCTAAAACTGAATCAGTCAGTCAACCTTACCAGCAACATTCGAACCCTCTGCGTCCCATCAGGTAAATCGTGTAGGAATTTAATCAACCCTGCATACCCACCCACCCACCCCCCCCCCCCCCAAAAAAAAAGAAGAAGAAGAGTAATAGTAATTAAGCTTGTGCATGTTTGTATTGTCAAATTTGGTTATTCCCTGGATTAGCCTACACACTTTACGAATAACTAGGAGCCAATTTGATCTCAATTGAGAAGCAGTGCAAAATGATTTGAATTGACCTCCTCTCTTCGGTTTTTCACCCCCAAACCCTTCGCAGTACAGGGCCAACCCTAGCTCATTGGAGAATAAGATGAAAAGAGCAGTATAAATGTATGTATTTATACATACTAAGGAAAGTTCAAATGACAAATTCATCCTTTCTTAACTCACAGAAATCGAGCTGGTCCGATTGAAACCTAGCAGCCTGTGCTACATCGCTGGTTGGGGCATCGTGGATCCGATAGAGGACCAGACTAGGAACGCCAGTATGCCGTCTGTGTTTCCTCAGCAGCTCAAAATTCCCCTAGTAAACGACCGTGAATGTCGTGAAGCAATGCAGCGCCCGTACCCATACGACGGACAACGGAAGCTGTGCGCAGGAACAATGTAAGATCGGGCTCATTTTACATCACCCCAACGCAAAATCCATCTTACGAATAGCTTGGTTGCGGTACCTGCTGCCTAGCGGTATCATTGGTTCGAGTTCCACCCGAGTCATTTTTTTCTTACAAGCACTCAGAACAACACTGAGTATACTTTTTTGGTAAAAACAAATGATAATATTATACGTCGGTGAAGGGCAAAACCCGATATTGAAATTCACTTCACCCGGGCGCAAATTCCGTCTTATGACTTTTTGTTTCGAGTCTCATCCTAATTTGTTTTTAATCAATATTTAAAAAGGGACATAGAACGAATAGTCGTCCCACGTTTAAGAATGAAATAATAATAAAGTCTTTGCGGCCCAACAATATTAAGTTCTCGCAGTGTGTGTAGACTTGTTCCTGCCCCTATCATAATCGATAATGTAGGGACCGGGAAACAATCTACTGGCTTTGAGGATCTGCTCGCCGCAATTACAGCTTGGAAGCTAAAAAGTAGGGCAGGGGGGAACGCACCTGAAGAGCGCGGAGAGTACATCTTAAAAATATGGGGTTTGGTCTTAGTCTTTGTGGAGGAGGGGGATGTATGGGAAAGTGTACGAATAACGCACTCCCCCTTAAATCCAATTTCTTAAAGATCAAACGTTTTTAATTGCAGATACCAAACTCATGAGGCTTGCCGAGGAGACACTGGAACACCCCTGGTGTGCCAGCAGATCGACGGGTCCTGGGCGGTCAGTGGAATCGCCTCCTACACGAAGGAATGCACGGACAAACGGAAATTCGACGTGTTTACACGCATCAATGAGTTAATGACTACATGGCTGCACCGTCAGACGGCGAACTGCACGGAGAAATACGAGGCAGTTTCGGTTGGTGGTTTCCACAGAGGGACCGAAAGTGAGCAAGAAGAGCCCAACGGTCCTAATGCTACTGCTTAAGGGAGTTCGGTATTCCAGCTGCGCATGTGCACGTCAAGATTTGCCGCTATTTCTTTCGGGAAAAAAGTCATCCTATGCGTGCAAAAGCAAAGCGGGGTACCAGCAAAATTGAAGAGATCATCATTTTCTGAAGTATAATATTTTGCAAAACAAAAATCTTTGGACGGCAAAGTGTTTTGAGTGTCTTGTGTGTCAATACGTTTGTGCGAAAGAAAGTTCCATCTCTTTTCGATTGCACGAACAATTGCACAAAATGCAGATTTGGTTACAACGTCCCCCATAGCCTTGCGTGCATTAATCTGCCGCGGTGATCTCCCCCTCCCCCGCAAAAAAAATCGTCGAATCTTGCTGTGCACCAGACTATTTTGGAATATACCGAACTGGCTTATTAACATAACAAATGATTCACTCTAAAATGGCCGCTACACGCACAGGGTCAATAATCAATATTTTAATTAATCTGCATTGGTTTTGTCTCAATGAGGCGCTTTAACACAGCGAAATATTCTGGGCACAAGATATTAGGCATACGCGAGAGATGCAGTTTTTATGAAAGTTACAAAGAAATGAAGATTGTATAAATCTGTCACCGCGAAATGAGCTTGAAATGCTCATGCGGTGAATTTGTATGCACAAAAAATGGACTTTTTAACGTTATTGAAAATTTTTGTTTGGCCATTTTTAAGGGGAGTTTGGTGCCGTTTCTGGGTTTTATGCTAATGCCAATTTCTCTATTTGTGAGAAAAAGTGTAATGTCATTTTCAGGCAGTGTTACAGTTATGTCAGCACCAAAAATTGCCAGAATGTTGGATATTTTGCTGTCATAAAATTTTCTGTGATGATTCTTTGTTGTATCGATACATGACAGTATTAGCCAGCGAGCAAACTGTTCTCACAGATGTTTTCAATTTGTAAACTTTTAGGTTCACAGTTTGAACAGAAAACCCCTATATAAATTGAAAAGTGAACATTTTTGCTTACAGTGGTAAGATGTCCGAGAAAGGACAATTCGATTGTGGAGTTTAAGTTGTCAACAATAATCCTTGAACTCAAATGGCTTTTTTTCGCACAGCAGCCATGATTGAGGTGTGGTTTTTGTTCCACAAGGCATGAGTAGACCTATTGTGCAGTCATTGTTATCAAAGGTACAGTCGGACCCTTCGTGTTCTCTTGTAAAAATATGACATTGCAAATGTCCAAAGGGCAGTAGTACACATAGTGCCTACCCTTTTCAAATGATTAAAACAAATTTAAAAGAGTTAAATGTGTCTATTACAACCACCAGTAGGACCTTTGGGGGACACTTTACCATTATAAGTTATACCTTTGGGGACTGACATGTGGAATTAGGGAAAACAATTCAATGTCGCCCTAATGCCTCAGCCTGTTGAGAGGCACAATTTTAATGTCACACATAGCTTAGAGCATATCGATTGCTCGTGGTCCAATTAGCAAAACAAAACTCAAGTTCGTGGGGTAGGATAAATTAGGATTAGAGGTCATTAAAGTTGGAAAGGAAATGCGTGCACAAGAGCTGTCCGAATGTCTCCCCATACCGATTATCGATTAGGCTATAAATAACAACCACGCTATGTATGATTGCTGCATTAGTACAATTTATTCCGCTTCGTGCACTGCAAAAGCAGGTATAGCCGTTTGCACTTGATATGTAACAAACGTGTGATATAACAATAAAACTGTTACAAAATTAAAATCATAGAGTAAAGAAATATTTGACTGTACTACTATCAAATGATGTCAAGGGCGGATACAGAAGCACGTTTTGGGGGATAGGGAGGGAGGGGGCCAAGGGGGCTCGAGTTGGTTTCTTTTTTCAAGGAGATTAAAGTATATAATATTTAGCGCTATTTCCATATTGTCACATTGAAACTAAAAGGCATGTGTAGCTGATGGCTTGCCAGGGAGATACGTAACATTCAGGGGTGCCAGGCGCGGATCCAGGGGGGGGGGGGGAACCAAAACAGCTCTGTCAAAAAAAAAAATTATCATAAAAATTCCTAAAAAATAAGTCGAATCCCCCCCCCCCCGTGACACACCCCCCCCCAAAAAAAAATTATACTGTCCGCCTGTTCAAAATACGGTACACCGTTCTGTGATCTAGTGTTAATAATCGTCGAATTTGAACAGCGCCCCTTATTGAAATATGGTACCAGCCCCCCCCCCCCCCCCCGGCCCCCCAGGTCCGGAGAAAAAAACCTGTGTACATTTTCAGATTTTTTTGCTGGTGAACCCCCCCCCCCCCCCCCTGCGAAAATTCCTGGATCCGCCCCTGGGTCGGGAGAGAACTCCTGACCCGCCAGCAAATTTTTTTTCCCAAACTACATCCGCATACATGGTTGTTTAGCGCCCTCTACGATACTTTTATGATACGTACGCAGGTATTTTACTAGACTGGTTCCCAGACCAAAAGATTCTGACTATTCCCGATGAATCTTAGGTCCGGTAGCCTCCGGTAATACATTGTATTACAATTTAGGTCACGTGACTTAAACGGGAGGAATTCCTCCTTTTTCCGAAAATTTCCGAAGTTTGCCGAATTCGTTTCGTCGACAATTGGATAGCGCCCGAGTATTTCCGAGTATAACATAGGTTTAATTAACTGCTAATTGCTTATTAATTTTTTTTTTAAATGTGTTGATAATTAATAGTCATTGCTTTCATTTAGAAAACTTGAAATTCAACGACGATTTTGTCCATTAAATATACTCGGATCGTATGGGCGAACTTTTTGCTGCGTCATGTACAATTTTGAAATTGACTACCGTTACCGAGAGTTTCCAAAACTCGGTCTTCATTCGGCTCCGCCTGCTAACATTGCTATTTGGGTGCCTAATCTTGAAAATTCCAGATCACCATTAGTCAGTGTTATCTTACAAAAACATAAAACTGTATTTTCATTACTGAATGATATTACGATATTATTTAAAAAATTGATCAGAACATTAAAAGCTAAAAGTGATAGAGCGAAATTGGAAACGAAGCCGAGCTTTGAAAAAGGGCCATCAGTGTCGTCATGTTTATTTTTAGCCAAGGAGGCTGCCTGACCTAAGATTCATCAGGAATAGTCAAATCTTTTGGTCTGGGAACCAGACTAGTATTTTACCTCCCATGTTTTGGCGAGCAGTGCGATAGCTCAGTCAATACAGGGTCGTGATTTTGCACCGCGAGGTTGTGGGTACGAATCACCGTTTTGTACCCGACATTTTTTTTCTAACCTGAGGCTTCGGAGGATTTTTTTTAAAGGGAAATTAAGTCCGAATTTCATTACGTTCGAATTATTTTTTTTTCTAATTTTATATTTTTTTCTCATGTTTTTAGAAAAGTTGAGTCCAAAACGCCATAGCGTAGCCTACTACATATTTTTGTATATACGAGGATGCCCAGCATCGGACAGTTTCTGATGTATTTTTTGCATTTCCCTATTAATGACTATTCACTTTTTTTGTCTTGATGCTGCTAAAATGTAAAAAAAAACCAATACCCTTAAAAGAACTTTTAATATTCAGACACCCAATTGTGCGGTGTCTGACCTATCATAATTACTTCTAGTGCTCTATATAATAAATCGAATCTTTCAGAATAATTAGACGAAGGCTTCGAATGAGGGGTTTTGTAGGCCCCTACAAGCTGCCCATGGAACTGTGGTGCGTTTTGCATCTTACATTAAGCCTAAGCCTCAGTGCATCAGTAGATCAATAGTGCAAACTTAAATTTAACATGGTATAGAAGCTAATCATGAGGGTTGTTCAAGTCGTTTCCGTTCAAGGGCCAACAGCATAAAACTACCAAGAATTATTGGACAGGGTATCATTTGGACTTTAAACCAGAATCGTTAGTTTTATGTTGACCTATTGAAACATGGTGATCAGGCTGGCAGATCAGGCAAGCGTATATATAAGGCCAAGAAAAAAACATGTTCAACGTCTTACCTTTTTGAAAAAAATAAAGAAGCCCTTTTTTCTCTCCAAAATAGCCGCCCGACCGGGCAATTCTTCAAGATGGCCGCCATTTTTTTTAAATGGCCGCCACTTGGACTCATGCCATACTAGCTTTATACGGGCTAGATGCAACGGACAACCTGGCCAAAATTATGTTACTGTTTAAAATTTATCATTTTTTCGGTTAAAGAAAAGTAGGCGGCCTCCAAAAAGGAAGCGGGCGGGACGCTGAAGATGTTTTTGTTTACGTGGCCTTATGAAACCAAGGATTCCTTTGAAATCAGCCAGTACATTGTGGCTCTCAATTCAGCCTGAAGGAAAATGTGGAGAGAAAACGATCGCCGGAAGAAAGTATTCATTTTAAGATGCGAGTGTGAAAACTCGTTCACATATTCGTGGGTTTTAGGACTTCAAACCAAGTTACATGTCAGCCTGTGTGGGATATGCTAACGTCACAGTTTTTTGCCCATCTATCAACTCTGTTCAACACCAGTTGGCCCCGGGGTCATTATGGGTACACTCTGATAACACTCAAGTCAGATTGCACTAGACAACAGCCAATTTGGACCCACCTTACTATAGTAACTGTATAGTGAGCTCGTACAGATGTGACTGTTTTCTCTCCAAATCTAACTTGGTGTATTCATAGTGAGTTAATTCTGGATGACATTGAGGTTCTGCACCCAGCCGGCACAAGAAACAGCCGCTTGTATATCCTCCTCAAGTTCAGCCGTCCACTCGGCCACATAGCTGTGCTCGTCAAGTTTTAGGTGGTTCCCGCGGTAAGTTGAGGACATGAAGATATAGGACTGGTCAACTAGAGGCACGAGACGCGGGCAGAGGTCGCATGGGCTGTCCAAGTGTAGATTGATGCCTTCGCAGAAAATGAACTGGTCTGTACCGCGGACGAAGTTCACTTCGCCCGGCCGGTCTGGCGTCAGGACGGCTTCCACGTCCACCGTCAGCCGAATGTAGTCGTTCCTCACGAAGCGTTCGGCTTTGGTCACCGTAATGATCATAGCTATTGCAAATTGTAAATTAAGAGGAAAAAAAGCTCATCAAAAATCTGATCAGTCCTGTAGTAGAGTTTTTCAGAAGTCCATCGAAATTCCGGTCAAAAGTATATCACAAGTCCATTCACAACTAATACAGAGGATATAACAATGACAATGGAATGTTTTTATCAAAGTTCATTTGAATATCTGATGGTTGCTTGACTTGGGACTGGATTTAATATTTACGATGGACTTTGGATGGAGTTGTCAGGATTTGTGATGAACTCGACTACAATACCGAACCGGATGAATGATGTTAATAGTTTCCTTTAAATTTATTTCACTTGACTTGAAGGGCCCATGAAATGTCGTTTTTGAATGAAATACTTGAAAATGCACCTTTGTGTTCCATTTAACCTTGTTTTCAGTTTTCATTTTTAAGGGCATTTTGGTGCCTTTTTATTTTCATACTAATGCAAATGTCTACATTCATGAGCAAAAGTGTGATGTCATTTCAGGCAGAAACCTCAATGTTACAGTTTTTTCACCACCAACATTTTTGTCAGAATTTCGGAAACATGTACTTTGCTGCCGTAAATTGTCTTTTCTTTGGTGATTCGTGGTTGTATCAGTAGGCTACTTGAAATTACGCCTTTGAGCAACGTTTTTTTTTCAAAAACGTTTTTTTTTTCAAAAATGTTATTATTGAGCAAAGTTTGGGTTCACAATTTGAACAGAAACCTCCTAAAGTTAATAAAGTCTTCCTGAAATGACATCACTGCAACAGCTCCCTCATTTGTCAGTAAAAGCACGACACATTTTAAATGTTTAAAACAAGTCCACTTTTCAATAAAAAAATGTCAATAGTTCTCATACATTTAAGAGGAGTAGAAAGTTGCACAAAATGTGTTCCCAAGTAAAATTCATGTCAAGAGCCTTTCAGCAAAACAACAGGTATGACGTCGTAGATGACGGGGCAGGGCGGGGAAAGGGGCGAATGCGAATGCGTACGCACCTTTAAGATCGGTCACGATTTGAATATATACAAACTATCGTACCATGTTTGCCGTAGAAGCAGGCGTTACTCACAGTCATTGTATATGGACAGGGTTGGCACACCTCACCAACTATGGAAAGAAACCAAATGAATCTTACGAGATTAAAGTGATACCATTAACCAACTTAATTGTATAATCCTTATAACGCACAATATATTAATCATATCAGTTAAGTACAGCAATCCGGAGTTCGCAGATTCCGCTGGTCAGTTTCTTTGTTCAACTTTACAATTATTATTTGTGCATCAAGCCAATTTCCATGTGGTTTATTAGAGTATTTGAAAACTAATAATTATTTGAGTATTTGAAAACTAATAATTATTTGAGCATTTGAAAACTAATCAGAAAATGTGACAATTTGTGGGATCTGGTCACAAATGCACATCTTACCTGAAATCATACTTTAAAAAACCAGTCATTTGTATTGGCACACCTTTTCAATTCAAGTCTGCGCTTAAGGCAACATTTAAGATTTTCACGTGTTTGACTCACGGGAGCAGCTGCGGATACAGTCATTCAGCGTCTCGAAACGATTTTGGTTGCCGCGGGTACCGCTGCATCCCCCGTACAGGAAGGGCTGACACTGCTTCGTATTGGAGTCATAGGTCCAGTACGTCTGGTGTTGATTACATGGGCCGACCTCGCTTGGTGGATCGTAGCAAAAATTCCCTGAAAGACGAAAGAGATGTTAATGTCTGAAAAGTTACCCCTTTTACTGACGTAGTCCGAATGTGATGGGGAAGGGGTTTATTGTGAAGGGGTTAAGGTCAGGGGTGTAGCTTAGGGGCCTACTTTGCTGGAGGGAGATGCATACAAAGGGATTGGTCATAGTTACAAACGATAAAAAGCTCAAGATTTGTCTACTTGAAAATCTGTATGGAGGCACAAGTTGCACATGGCCTCAAGTGTAGGCCTCATTTCACTTTTTTGTTACTGTTGGCACGTATCCCCCTCATAAATACTGAGAGCTCAAAGTTGCTCTTACACAAGATACATTGCTGCAACAAATATCAATATTTGCTGCCACTGGTCCCAGGACACATGCTTTGAAAGCATGTGTTCTGGGACCAATGGCAGCAAATATGGTATAACGGATTCCTGGTCTCGCTATACTGAAGAAATCAAGATAGACAATTTACATGCATGTTGACACTTGAAAATGATAGTCCAAAACATATGGAGTAAAGCGAAACCTGTTCACCTTGGGACACTCTAGGAAGTCATGTGCCTGATATTCCCTTCACAAATTACAAGCTACGGCCAGGTACTTAAACAACTCTCACGTAAGAGAGCTAGCGCGTTTTTTAGGATTGAACTGTATTAAAATTGTTCTGGTGGTCGACATACTTGAGCAATTCCCTTCACAGTAGGCCATGGATTCGAAGCCTCCCTCCAGCATGCATTCATCGCCATTGACGGCTGTGCAGCTAACGACATTTGGGTCCGAGTTGTAGTAGAACACCCTCTCGAGTTGTGGGCATAACGGGGACCGCCGCCCCATGAATGTAGGAAGAGCATAACAGAGGCTTCCTGGAAGATGATAAAATGGCATATGATAGTCTGTGAGAATCAGCCTGTAAGTTTTGCTGTTTCTATTGAGATAGGCCTAGTCTATATATCCTATCAGCTTGAGTTATTTCAACAGCAGAGACGACTTTGGAAGAAGTTAAGTGTATTCCTGAACTGAGTAGGCCTATACATGATGGCCTGCCATACGGTTTCTCAACTCGTACTTTGCTTACATATAGCTTTGAAATATGTTCACAAACCATGTCATAGTATGGGATCTGTAGATGACGCTTTGTGAACACTTAACTTACAAGCATTGATCTCCATTATATGAATGGAGATCAATGCTTAGGCCAAAAAAAATCATTTGAAGAAAAATTTGAAGAAAAATAAAGTAGGGGGGAAAAAGCCGCGTCGCCGCACCACTTTTGAGGCAAGCTCCATACCAGAAACAGAAGACTTTTGGGGGTGCCTTACAAGTGACATGCGTGCGCGCACTGGTTCCCGCGCGTATATAGCGCCCTATAGGCATACGCACGACTAATAAAGTATGAGTATCACTCGTTGTCCAATGTTGAGCACTGCCAATTGTATGCGACCCCGCACGCTAGCCAATAGAAGAGGCTTTATATATTGTGACGTCATGTCGATCGGAAATGTGGACTACAATTTGGCTACCATGTTGTTGTGATACAGCAACGGGTTACTGAAGACCCGATAGAAGGCGCTTGCTGAATGGTGACAATCTCGAGGTTAAGACGCAGTTTAGTTGCATAATCAATCACCGAATCTGCTCACATCATAAACCCTTGCTGTGCAAGGGGATATTCCATAGACCAGAGTATTATGTAACCGACATAAAGATCCTTGTCATTTGATTGGTGGAACTCACATCACGTGACATTCGTTACTACTCCCATTCACGCCGAGGCTCAAAAAGTCCCATTCGCCCATGGGTAATGGGAAATACTATTGAACAGTTACACACACATTGCGCGCGTGATGTATTCACTTCGGCACTCTATAGGATCATTAGAGATCAGTGGTGCGCTTGCGGGATATATGTAGTAAATGTAATAGACTCTTGCGAAGCAAGGGTCTATTATATGTGAGCTGATTCGGAGATAAATTATGCAAGAAGACTACGTCTTTACCTCGACATACTGACCAATGATCGGGTGCTTTCTGTATCGGGTCTCGTCACCGTTATCTATAAATAAAACCTAGACACGACATCTATTCTTCCTTTTTTTACGCTGTGAATTGAGCAAAATGTATGCAGTCACGCGCTCTGTATGTTACGCGATACGCCGAGCAATAATAGAGCCGCCCAATCACGGTCGTGTCTCGGTTTTGTAGATATCCCCGGTCGTTTTTGCATTTCAAAATACTGCATCCGAATCGACCAATCACAATCTTAGTCCACATTTGGGAATGAAATGACGTCACGATTTAGTAAAGCCGACTAGGCATCCGCGGTGGGTCGCATAAGCAATGCATTGGACCGGAGATAGGGCTCCCTGGACAACGGTTGATACTCAGACTAGAACAAATGTTGAGTAAATTTTTGATGGTTATTTCACCAAAACCCGTGTAGCTGCATGTCAACATTTTGACTTGAGATGTACATCGCTGATTTTGTAACAAATGAAATTGCAACGAACAAGCAACTATTTCCGAGCCGCATACCATACAACCTGTTCCCCAGGGCCTACATGATTTTCAACCTCGTTTCCAATTGTGAAACTTGCATCCTGTATCCTTATTCGATACCGCATTATTTTCAAGTAATGGATTTACATCGTGTACTTAACGTGTTTTACGTGTTTTAACGTTCAAAGTGAATTATTGGGCGTACTCCTCAAAAACATTCTCCCTTTTCCATTTACTTATTAAACATGTAGTGTAATACAGCATTATTGGATGGATAAAGATTGCTAAATGACAACTTTGAAAAAAATCGTGTTTTCGGATCGCTCGCTATACGACGGATTGATCCCGTCTGTATACCAAGGGCGCCCCATACAAAAACACACAGATCTAGGATGGGCAGGCAATTTGCAGGTAAAAGATTATTGAACATGCAAATGATCCAGTAACCAGGGTGGGAGAACAGGAAGCGAGAGCGAACTGCTCGACACCATGGAAACGAGGTTGGGGTAGGGCCTACGTGTGCACGCAGGACATTTCGATAATGGTCATGATAATGTATTTATACAGGAATGTGCAACATCCATACGTTATGTGCATGTCTACTATGTAGTATATCTGTTCTGCTCTCAACAGGCATCTATAGACTGTATAGTTTTGGCAGTGCACCTTGAATACAGGGGCCATCGAAGGCTTTTGAAAGGGACGAGTCGCCGTTCTTGCATGCCGTCACTCCCAGCACGCAGGCGTTCGGGTAGTCCTGTGCGTCGGTGCCACAAACTGTGCCTTCGTCAGCTCCCAATAAGGGACAGTCGGACTCGTCCAGGCAACTTACGCAACCCGGTCCATCACCCACCAGGCTACAGCGCCAGCCAAGTGGACATTCATGATCAAGGCACGGATCTTTTGAACACACACGAAGAACATGAACAGATAAACAATTTATAAGTTGTACTCATTATCAAAGCAAAATTTCTTCGCGATGGAGATTGGCTGGGCATGTGCCAATCAAAAGGAGGTAGAAACGACACTGATGTTATGCTTGTCATTTTTTTTGGAAAATACATTGAACAAAAGAATTACATTACGGCTTACAAGATGAAGCCTTTACAAGACAAAATCGCACGCCGGGATGAAGGTTCTAACGACCCCTCCCTCCCCCGGTCACAGATGAGTTGCGCCTTTTCTGCTTTTACAAACTTGTGCACACGTAGCCTCATTTAATGTGAACAGAAAAGCTGTAATTCGTTCTTCGTGCACACCAAAGACCACTCGTCCTTCGGTATGTATAGGATAAACATAAAACATCTCATATTACCTGTGCAGGTTGGCGCCCCTTGCTCTAGATACAACGTGCCGTTTTCCCTGCACACGATTTCCGTCGATCCGGAGAGCAGCATACCGTCTTCACACCTGACGCTGACTGTGGCTCCGATAGGAATGATCTTACCGTTCACATCGGGACTAGTGATTGCTCCTACTGGCAGATCTAGTGACGGACAGTATGCCACTGGCGGGAAAGGGGGAATATTATATTCATTGTGAAGAGGTATACGTGTTTTTGGGTTGTTGTTTTTTGTAATACCTGACTGGTTAAAAAGTCAGTTTGTCTTATACATGTGGGTACAGAATGATTAAACACTTAAAGAGGTCCCTTTTTGTGGTGGATGGTTGGGCCAACTTTGGTACAATGCAACCGTTCCATGACGGATATTCATGACGATAGCAAACAAGTACTTCCGTCATTAAAGGGAATATACATCATTTGCTTTTGCTGTAATTTTCAGAAATGGATGGAATCGGGGGGTTGGAAATATATAGCAAATATAGTTACACTGACTTTTTTGAGGTTTCGGGTTCGAAAATGCTATAAAAACCAAGAAAAACAATCATTTTCTTGTAGTCTGGCTCCCTGACTCCATTTAAGAAGAAACAGAGCAGTTTACATATATTGGGGAATTGTAGGTCAGGGAACCAGTCTAGCTGGCTTGTACCCGTTCATAGGTGTGTAATCGATTGCAAACAAGTGCGATGGTCAACTGGGGCCTGTATTTGAAAAAAAGCCAGTTTTTTCCAACGCTGATCGGCCGATCAGCGTTGGAAATTGATACAAAAATACCACTTTTCTTGAAAATGACAGTATACCAGGTGCCATGATTTTACAGGATGCTTTACACTTTCATTCACTAACAGTCCAGCAAGGTATTTCAAAATGATTTGGTAGTTTTATTTTTTGATGTTTGCAAATGTTGTATATTCCCTTTAATTGCAGACTTCCGTGAGTGTAGGATTGATTCCGTGTGCCAGCGTGTTCATACTTGGTTCAATTTAGACAGACGAACTATGATATGCATTCCCTGGAAGATTTTCCACGGAAATTAGTCATTTTTTTTTAATGAAGCTAAATATATATGAGGTGTAATATAATGCATTATGATTTTCTTGGAGTTGGCTGATTTAGACTACTTTCCTCCGTTTCGCGTAGGGAGAACGTCTCAGCCAACATCTCGGGACCGGCAATTTCGCTTTATTTCCCCGTGCTGGATTGTTTACACTATCACTTAATATATTTAAGAGACTGAGATACAACGCTGCCTTTTTACTTGGTAGTTCATATGCCTCCTTTCCGTAAACTCACATGTACATATCGGTGCTTCGTTGCTCCAGTCCCCATTAGCTTGACACTGTCGCTGGCGGACACCATTCAGTGCGTAGAGTTCCAAACACTCATACGAAGCGAACGACAGGTAGCTTGTGCCATTAGATAGCACGACATTTCCGTTGGCGAGGGGTGCAGGAGTCCCACAAGGAACTACAGAATAAGAATATAATATGACTGGCATCAACTAATATTAACAAGATTAATGACAGAATTTGCAACAGGGATGTAATTTAAAATGCACTGATTTAATCTTCAATGAGTAGGCCTACTTTTGCCACAACTCTATCAACATGTGATGGGAACCTAGATCACGAGAGACACGGAGAAAATGTTATGTGCAGAAACAATGGAAACATGAATTGTCACAGCAGATCAAAATAATGTCAAGAAAATGACACTCCACGCTCAGAAAATAATCTACTTGCATTTTGCGAGATGAATCATCAGGAACATACAACTAAAGTGAGAAAACAGTCCCAAATAAACATCGTTCATTAATTATATATAGGTTCAGAGATGGTAGACTTTGGAAAGAGATATATGTGTAAGCTCGAAGTTTGAGTCAGTAGCAGAAATTGAGAGGAATTGCATTGGTGACAAAGAGGATAAAGTGACCGAAACGTCAAGTCCACAACTCTGGCTCATTTCAGAACCACATCCCTTCTGGATCAGTACCGAAACAAACTGCCTGCGATGGTTTCTTTTTAGTTTGTACATGAAGAGGATGAAGTATCGCTTTCGAGAAATATAGTCACTTCACATTGCAAGATAAGTATTGCCAAATTGCCTGTCCTATCGTAACCCTAGGATTCGGATTCAGTCAAAAGTTGATGTCCACTTTGCAAACCCTTGATATATACCCACCGGTTACAAAGAGTGTGCAGACCGACCCTTCCTGGGCAATTGTTCCGCATACATACGGGCTGGTAAAATCAGTGGTGAGATCTGAAAGCACTAAGCGCAGTAGATGCAAATCGTCGTAGTTCAAAAGACGCTGGTGTGTTGCCATGCTTATCCTGTCATCATTGAGGAGATAATGAGTGGGAAATGCTTAAACAAAATTATGGTAGTCTCCACCTGTACGAGTACTAAGGCAAAAAAAAAGTCTCCGGCTTCTGGTATGCGCGCGCGTCGCCGTAGCCATGCGCGTCGGCAAAATAAAAGCGTTGTTTTTTTTTCAATGAAAGATAATGTCTAAAAACTATGAAGCCCGGGAAGGGACAGGGTGGATTTTTTTTTGGAATTTCCTAATTCGTTCGCACGAATTACTAATTCGTTCGCACGAATTACTAATTCGTTCGCACGAATTGCTAATTCGTTCGCACGAATTCCTAATTCGTTCGCACGAATTAGTAATTCGTTCGCACGAATTGCTATTTCGTTCGCACGAATTCCTATTTCGTTCGCACGAATTCCTATTTCGTTTGCACGAATTCCTAATTCGTCGGAACGAATTAGTAATTCGTGCGAACGAATTACTGGAGTTATTCGTGCGAACGAATTGGTAATTCGTGCGAACGAATTACTGGAGTTTGCTAATTCGTTCCCACGAATTAGTAATTCGTGGGAACGAATTAGTAATTCGTTGGCACGAATTAGTAATTCGTCCCACGAATTACTAATTCGTGCGAACGAATTACTAATTCGTTCCCACGAATTAGTAATTCGTGCGAACGAATTAGTAATTCGTGCGAACGAATTAGGAAATTCCAAAAAAAAATTCCACCCTGTCCCTTCCCGGGCTTCATATAAAACCGCCAAACTCACTAGTTTGACTGGAATCCTGCTGCTGCACAATTTTAACGTGTTTTTAGATGGGGTTATGATCGAGAATAAGCTTTACGTGGCCTCTAATATTTAAAAAATGCATAAGAAATCAACCGTACACGTCCGCAGCATCTGTTGCTGGCAAGAGGTAGAGTAGGTTGAGGTCTTTATTTCATTCAGTGTGCGTGAAATCACGTGACCCTTGCTTCCGGTCGAAAAAGGCTAAAACCGGAAGTGGCTTATTATTTGAAAGTGGTAATAGATATTAACTTGCTTTCAACGGTGTTTGTCTCTTGGCTTATAGTATTCTTCAAATCATTTATCGATGACGTCATGCAATCTTCGAGCGCCCTCTAGCGACAGGTTGAAATTTTTTTTAAATGTATTTTGAATAGATGTCTGTGGCGAAGTTTGTCGGAATCGCCTAAATATTGGTGTATATGATGACATTGACCCACTTAAGACGTGTGCGAAGTTTAAGGTGTATGACGTTATCAGATCGGAAGTTATAATGAAAAGACCATTTTTCCGTAGAAAATTCCTGAAAAATCAACCATGGCAGATTTTATATTAGTTTTTACTTTAATTGTCTATTTAAGGGTAGGTCTAAAACATTTCAAAGCTTCGAGGCAATAAGCAAACTCGGACATGCCATGCGCACGCTTAAAACTTCAGGTTGACAATAACTCATAAAACATGCACAGGACGTCCACAATGTACATGTACATGTACGTGCACGTAAGTTGTACATATCGCATGTCAGTCAGCCCGCGCAGCGCACGTGTTGCTGAGGTCAAATCCTGTCCATAGTGACCGTTTTAGCCGATTTCCGGCTAACTTTGACAGATTTTATGTTCATGCATAGTCAGGGACCTAATTTTGATAAAAACAAATCATAATGCGGAAAAGCCCTATCTTCTGTTGCAAACAGACATATATCTCTACTTATATGTCTATGGGTCCAACAGATAATCAATATTGGGAACAGCTCTGTGGTTGTTCACAACCACAATTTCTAGTTAATCTTACTTTTGCTCGCGCTCATGGAAATCGACTCATAGGACTGCTCATACTTGTTGAAAGTTTTACTCTCAGTGGTAATTGTATTCATGGAGATTTTAATCGACAACAAGACTGTCACGTGATTACCAGGGTGCGGCAGGTAAATGATTAAAACTGAATTCAAAGGTATTCAGTAATGATTAGTTTCAGGAAAACTTTTTTTACCAATGGCCGCTGGTTGTCGACAACTTGATGACTTGGTAAAATGTTGCAATGAGAAAACCATTGAAAATTTGGATGCCAACAATTTCTTGATAAAAAGCATGCACCAAAATTAATGTAGGGGTGCGGGATTTTCCCTATCGCATATTATTTGTCATTTCCCCCAATTGCATGTGACCCCGACAGAGTGAAGGGTGTATTTATCCGCTGTTGACATAGTGCCCCAATCATCTCAAAGTCTATCATTAAGCTTATATTTAAGTAATTACTTTTTGATCTCTGATAAAATGAGTATAGTTTAATTATATATAACGTCATTCATGTAAGTTTTCCAACTCGGATTTGTAATATTAAGACCAGTTTCAGAAAGCTTTGGATCTTGTTGCTATAGGTGCGTAGCTTACGTGCACAAACTACTGTCGTTTCGCTTGCTGTGGGCCCATGTTGCTGCGTTGTGACTGGCTTTTCGTCGGCTTTTCGTCACACTTTTGAGATGTCGGTAGATCCTTTTCTCACCCTCAACTATCATTGTATAATGGGTGACATTGTGTAGATGCTGTTGGTGAGTCTTTGTGAACATTTCACATTATTTGAGCGGGGTAATTTTCAGTTGTTTTCTCGCCCCAGGTCACCCTTTGGTTTAACGTGTCATTCACGTACGTGTGCCTATTTTCCCACGTGAGAACGCCATTGAAACATGCATTTACAAGGAACTCATTTGTGTGCTATGTAGGGAGGACAATAGTGACGGGATCCACCTCCTGAACGCTCGGGGACTTTTTGAACTTAATTCATAAATAGTTAACTGGGGAATTTTAGCTAAAAAAATTTAGAGTTATTTAATTGGGAAATAACTGTCTTGTTCTGAATTGTAACTCGAGCTTTTGAAATCTAATTAAATCTTAGTGATTCACTTAAGTGAAGGATTAGCCTTGGTCAATGCTCTCGTCGTTATTCGTCCCGTACGCGGTCAATCGTCGGCATATATCCTCACTCGCTATGCACATGCATGTAAAATTACAGCGAGAACAGCGACCTCACGCGGCCACTATTTTTATATGCAAATCAGTTGGGGACGATCTCGAGCCTTGGTTCAATCGTCCATGTGTGGTTTTGGGGGTGTTGCTCATTATGTTAATAGCCTTAGCTGACCTCAAATGTCGTTTTCTTATTGGTCGATCGTTGCGTGGAAACTTGCATAGTGAAACGTGGCACCGTACATAATCCATACACGTTCACGTTGTGTGTCTCTGCACACGGCACCAATGCACAAAAACTGTGGTTCCTGTCACGTCCGCAAAGGCGAATAGCTGCAAATAATTTGATGACGTCCGGATTTACCAAGGTGTGATTGGACACTCCACATATTAGCCCCGCCTACACTTATCTTTATTCGCATACGAAGTCGTGCGCTAGAAATCCAGCGCAAAATAAAGAAAAGCATAAGTTTTTGCCGACGATTGAACCAAGGCTCGAGATCGTCCTCAACTGATTTGCATAAAAAAATAGTGGCCGCATGAGGTCGCTGTTCGCGCTGTATTTTAACATGCATGTGCATAGCGCGTGAGGAGATATGCCGACGATTGACCGCGTACGGGACGAATAACGACGAGCGCATTGACCAAGGTTAGTGTAGGATGGACCTTCCACACACACACACACCCACCCACAAACAGTGCCGTGAGTGAGATCCTTACATTGAATTCGACAATGGCGTATGTACTATGGTGGCCGTATGGAGGACAAGCACAAACATTGAGGTACGAGCATACCTTTCTCCATTAGGTGTTATTCTCCACCACCCAATCAAATCATCCACAGAGGCGTCTTGACTGGATACATTATAGCCACAGTCCAATATAACGGTAGCTCCCGTAGTGCTGAGCACATTGGAACCAGATATGAGGTACTTCCCATCTTTGTATATACCTAGGTTGACACCTGCTCATACCAGAACACACACGATATAAGTTAGAAAAGACGGTGACAGGGCCAGGGTATAATATTAGTTTCAGGGCCTTCTAATTATGTATCTCTCAACTGAATCTGACCACCGTAAAGTTAACGGGATTGCCCTTCACTAATGTGATTCATGTCACTGTATATACTCAGTGTTGCCCGAGAGCTTGCGAGTTTGCTCGAGTTGGACTCGTAGCCGAAGCCCCTGCTAACAGCTCTCAATTGAGTTCCTCACCTATTAGATACCAACCATTTAAGTGACGCATTTTAAATTCAATTGGATGCAACCAATTTTCTGAGAGGTCTTTTCAATGGTGTTCTCTAAGTTTCAAGGAGAGCATCGTGCTTAGAACGAACAATTATTTATTGGAAGAGCGAACTTCTTCAATCCGGGCACAAAAATAAATTTCACTCTGTTATGTCTAGTTCCCGCTTAATTTATTCCTCTGCATATCATGAAATTCGGCCGTAGTTAAGTCATTACCTACGACACATTCTGGGAATGTTGCGTTCCAGCCATCGTCGGTGCATTGGATGTAGTTGCTACCGTGTAAGATGAAGCCCTCGTCGCAATCGAAAGCAACTACGTCGTCAACGTAGTATGCTAGACGACTCGTTGACTGGTCCGTGATTACATGGGGAATCACGGGGGGATCAGCGCATCTGGCTGTACCAAGAACACAGAGAATTCAATTCAACTAGACATCTATTGTAACACTGACTGACATCATTAATAATGACTGTTCACAGAAGGCTTATAGAAAATAGGAATCTGCAAGTATTAAAGGTATTCGCTGTTGCTTAGATTTAAACACTTTTTGCTACCACCTTTTCCATATGTTTATTCGAAGACAGGTTATGAGTTCACTGAGTACGAACTCCCTTCAGTTTAAAGCTACAGTCCATCATTTGTAAAGTGTGCATTTTGTTCGTTTGAAGCAACAAGAGAGTTCAAAATCTAATGAAGGATACTGAGCAACCAACCTGATGAAGTTTCAGCTAAGCTTCAGCTGTACATTCCGAGAAAAACAACATTCTTAGATCTTAATTTCAAATCAAAAGTTACTGAATCATGTTTTGAATTGCAGCTATACGCGACGTCGCGCACTGATCCGATGAATTACAACAACCGCGCGCGCGTGTGCGTCGTTCCAATACTTGTGCGCGCTGCGCTGAATAACAAAACGAACTACTAATTTAAATTTTCCTACGGTGCTTTTTAAGAATCACCGTTGGAAATGCCTTCGTTCGTTGATTACTTCAAAATGACAGCTTCCCAGAAAGAATAACTTCACAGGGAGTTTAGTTCCCTTACTATCTTTCAACCAAGTTTGTTTTTCAACAATAATTACGCCAGTTACTTTTCGGATGGCTGCAAATGATGGACTCTCGCTTTAATACGTTTAAAAGTAATGTGTATGTTATTTTCGGAATTTATTGGTACTAACAGGTGTATAAACGTCTGATGTAAACCTGTAGCTTAACGATTTGGTATACAGACAAGGCACGAAACGGCTACACATTGCATACGTGCAGTGGGGCTCGGTACAACTGGTCAATGTTATACGTATCCTGTGTAACAAACATAAACGTCTTTCAGTTACCTTGCATAGAAGTTGGTCGAACCAACAAATGCTTTCAGTGGTAATGAATTCTGGGAACTAACCAAGTACTAAACCTACCTATGACCTTCAGGTTGACTGTCTCTGCATATGACATGTCCAAGTTGCTACACGCGTATTCTCCCGCGTCGGCAACGCTCACCGTTGGAAAACGCAGAACTACATCACCCGCAACATTCTCCGCCGCCAAGTCTAGGATCTGCAATGTTTAATCAGAAACCAACCTGAAAGTTCAAGTCTCCTCTCAACATATAAATAGAGCGGTCTCAGATCATGTACATGTACGTTATAGAGGGAATTGTTAAAGGGGAAATTGGGACAATATAGCTGGCTTTAAAAAGGAAATTTAGCACTCAGGGAGAACATTCAGGGAAAACATTTTCAGTATGAAATTTGAACCGAAGGGCGCACTCTTTGCAATGGAGTGCGGGGATCATTTTTTCAAAATAGTGATGGGCTGAAAGACTTCTTTAAGTTTTACGGGCCCTAACCACCAACAACATTAATTTGATGTACGTGTATGTCTTGCACAACTTGGAGAAATGTGTGCATTGTCCTCATTGTTTTTTAATGAAGGTATTGAACATTGGTGTCTCTGTCTGTAAATTTACTGATCTGCACCCACAAATCAACTGCTTTGTCGCCATAACTGGGGTCCATCGAGAGCGAACAATATTTCAGTAACCAGATTGGTCGGTAGCTCTTACGTCATCATCTACCAACATGGACCACCGTGGTTGAGGCTGTGGTCCTATCTGAGTGCAGTTAATCTCCACCACATTCCCACCATATGCGGTGATGTCACGATGCGCCATCTCAGCATTCGTTGTAATCGTTATCATGTCGCCACCTTAAATGAGAATAACAGTTGTAATAGAAATAAACCAGCACGATTTGGGGTAGAGGGAACCCCCCACTACCCAGTATGTCTATAGTATACCCTATACACACTCTCACGTACTGTCACCTCCCAAAATATGTCTCAATTCATTTGACTCCGGGAACACAATGGCCAACACAAAAGTGGGGTGGGGTTCCCTCTGCCCATATCTTGCTAAAAATGTGAATGAAAATGAGTTGTAATTGAATCAATCTCAGCTCTAACACAAGCCAATTTACGAATCAGATTAGGAGTAACAGTGCCAACCGAGCATGAACAACGGCAAAGAAATGTCTGAATTGTCGCCGTTCATTTGCTACTTCTAAATTGATGAAATGTGAATTTGCCAGGATTGACTCAGGAGAACTTTAATTTCAGCCCTGCAAAATGACCATAGCAGAGAAGTTCATTCTGCTAGAGTTCCTTGCGTCCAATTGGTTATGTATATTGTAATACATGAAGTGGTTTTCTGCCTTAGTGCATTGCATTTTCGTACTGGCATGAGCATTGATATTCAGAGACGGGTGTTACTCGAAAAGCAGGCGTGCTAAGATTTCTATAACAAAAGACAAAGCTATTGTGTATCGATTAACAAGTGCCTCATGGACCTTCATAATATTACGAGAGGACGAAAATGAATCAGTCAACCAACCAATTTGTAATCACTGCCACTCAATCAACCATTCCGCCTGAACAATCAGCTAGCGTTTCAACTGAAAACCCACTAATTAACCAACCGACTTAACCATTAACGTACCGACCATTGGACACACATACAAACTGACTAACTGACTGACTAACAGACCTTGGCAACTGACCGACCAAACTGGCAAACCAACCAACTAATTAACAAGACCAGCCAACCGAACAACCGAGCAACTGATCACCCGACCCGTTATTGCATATAAAAGTCTCGCTCACGTTGCACACAGGAGGGTGTAGTTCCATCCCATACACCATCTTGGCAGGTGATGATAAGATGTTCGTCAAGCACAGTGTCGCCACCTTGCAGCATGCGGTACCCGACCGGGCAATAGAAAGTCTGAGTAGCAGTGCCATCTTCTAATACAGCTCTTTCACTGAATCCATAGTCCGGATCATCTCGGAATGAATCCAGACAGTTCGCTTGAGAATGAACAGAATAAGAAAAATGACAATATGCGTGTGGTTGTAAAATTTCAAGCCAAGCCGTCATTATGTTTACAAAGCAACACAACATCGTATTGTCTAATAACATGAATTTTGGACAACTACAAACACATTTTTTTGAAAAAAAGTAAACAGCTTTTCGGGAAAGAAAATTAAATTAAAAAAAACAACTTATTTTGCAACTTCAAAGCTGCTATGTAAGGCGAAATTTCAATTGAATGGCTCGAAAACCTTGTCCTGCAATTAGGCCGCGAACAAATTTTAAAGAACTTTGTTGCCACTTGCAACTTACGTTTGACACAGTCTGGCGGGTTATAGTTCCAGTTGCCGTCAATGTTGCATCCAATCTGGTCGTAGTCGCCAATCATGTCGTAGCCTTCGTCACAGGTAAACTTGACGAAACCCCTCCGGCCAGCCGTAACGCCGCCGGTGGTTTCGCGGTTTGTTTGTCGCCCCTCCTGGTAGCCAGGGTCCGGGCAAGTTGCTGCGTGGTCAACAAAATCAATCAGATACATTTTATCTCAGCTCCTGCATTGACTGCAGAAAGGCGTTTTTGTTTCAAAACAAGGAAGGTTTTGTGTGCCCCTAACTTATGAGACTCTTGGGCATTATTGATCCATGTTCGGCTTTCTTTCTCTTTGTGACAGAGATGCATCGGCAAGAGATACGATACTCCACCGATATGATATACGACGAAATCTTACATAAAATTTATTTCCACCTATAAACATATTGAACAAAGCTCAATATTATTCTCAATATCTGCATCATGCTGACACCCTCTTCTTCGTGAACAATAAAAGTCCGAACGTGGGATTCTGCAGTATAGACTAGATAATAAAATTGTGTTGTTCAAAACCACTCACTGATGACTTCTATTCGGACTGTGCTGCTATGTTGCCGTTGGTCATTGGTTGTGCATTGATATATTCCTGCATCAGACTGTGCCACGTTATAGAGACTCAGCCGGTACCAGTAATGGGCTGGAATATAATCAGTGAGAATAGAAATCCAGCGTTAAAATAGCATGCCATGAACTTTGGGGTATACTAATACATTTATTTCAACCTCCAACTCTATTGCAAAATGCTGGGTGGAAACTATTCGTAACCACCGCCCTAGCAATGAGGCTAAAGTGGCCCCCTATAATGTTATTGAGCTTTCATGCAGCCTGTATTTCCTTTACAATATTGCTTTGAAAGAGATAAGCAGTAATATTGCCCTTTGAAAAGGCTTACTCGTTTGATCTTCCCCGGAGACGTCTTGCCGACCGGAGGGCCTTTGTCCGTCCCTCTCCCACACTGGATCCCCAGAGGACGTGGGAAAGCTGCAGTCTAGTGTGACTACGGCTTCCCGCTGTTTGACCGTCAGCACGCCGTTCACGATAGGGTGGGTGAGAGATCTGATCGGGTAAGCCTGACCGCTGCTGCTGCCTGAAAGAACGATCCAATAAAACACAGCTGTTTCAAAAGGCAAATGCTATCGGGAAGTATGGACACAAGTTTCACCAAAAGCGCTCAGATCATTCTCTGCAACCAACGACGAGTCTGCGCACTGAAAAGAAAACAGCCATACTATCGTTGAATGTACAGTTTATGATTTCATACAATAGAAAACCCACATTAAGATTTTCACTTCTTTTAATATAAATCCTAATGAAACAGTTTCCATGCATGTTGCCAACAAGTAACGACTGTTAGGGGCGGATCCAGGAATTTTTGCAGAGGAGGGGGGTTTCATCAGCACACAATTCTGAAATGTAGACAGGTTTTTTCTCCGGACACTTGGCCTCCGTAAAATAAAAAACTGGGGGGGGGGGGAGGGGGAGGGGGGGGGAGGAGGGGGAGGGGGAGGGGGGCTGGTACCATATTTCAATAGGGGCGCTGTTCAAATTCGACGATTATTAACCATTGATTACATAATGGTGTACAAATACTCCCTATCTAAGGCCAAGTTCGGGCAAGGACCATTAGTCGAGTAGTGGTTGATTTGTGACGTACCTTACGCCTGCGCACTGATAGCAACGTGCGAACGTCTCTAGTCAAACGCTGGTCAAAATGTCATCGCAAAACTTCTGGATCCTGGCTCTCTGCTAGAGTTATGAATGCGCGCAGCTATTGGTTACCAGCGAAGCAACCAACCACAGTAGGCTGGTTCCAAATAGTCGACTAGCGTAGTCAACCACCGTCGACTAGACAGAGTTCGGGCAAACGTTAGTTAACCATTGGTCAACTATAGTCCTTGCGCGAACTTGCTCTAAGCTGCCTCTGTATACGTATTTTGAACAGGCAGACATTATACCAGTATACTTGGGGGGGGGGGGGGGGGGGGGTCGGAGCGGGGGGGGGGGGGGCTCGTATTATTTTTTTAGGAGTTTCTATGACAAACTTTTTTTTGGACAGAGCTGGGGGTGTGACCCCCCCCCCCCCCCAGATCCGCGCCTGACTATTATGCGTGTTTAAAATGTAGGTCGGTGTTTTAGTCATATAAGACTTTATAAGTGTACGGATAGACAGAAACCTATTAACCATATTTTATGTAATTTCCATGTTCATGCCGATTTAATACACTTGGAACTTGTAATCTTTCTCCAAGAACCGAAAATCCCAGGCCTTTAGGGAACGATCATCAGTGACTATAGATAAGGCCTACTTACGATCCTCTTCGCATCGAGGGAAATCACTTGAGCTCCATTCACCATTTTGGCACAAGAAGATACTTGTACCGACCATACGGAAGAACTCATTGCAGAAATAGATCCTTTGGCCACCGTTCCAATTGTACTTAGCATCTGACGGCAAATCGACCCATTCGCCTCCTGGAATCCCATACCGGAGGGCAGTGCATATCTCTGGAAGAAAATTTAAGTTAAGTTATGCGTTAAGTGATTTGTAATAAGAGGTACACTATAGGAGTTATGCATAACCCACAGTCGAATTACATCTCCCATAATAGTTTAAAGGCTAATCAAAGGTGCTGATTTTTTTTTTTAATATCCTAGGTGTTTGTTCAGCTGATATGTACACTTCTCATCAACTATGACAAGGCTTAAAGAGGTATTACGGCCTGAAATACCCGAAAAAGTCACGTTTAGGAGTGTTTAGTTATCCTATTTTAAAGATCTGATTGAAAGGAAACTTACTTAATGTCCTACCGTTCCCGAGAAAAGAAGGGAAAAACCGGTTGTTTACATCGAACGTGGCGGACATTTAATTTGTGGCATACGCATACGTATTTCAAGCTGTGTCTATCCAATGTACCACACACGTTGATCTGAAATACCGTACCCTCTGGAGACATGTGTACAATAGGGAACAAAAGATTGTATACGTCTACGAAAAAGATATATGGATTTTACTCAAAAACTAGGAATTTCTAAGGTGGGTTGATCCGTCGCAAATGGAAGAGTTTTAGAAAAGGGATATTAGGCCAAAAAAAAAAATATTCGGTCTCTGGTCAGACCAAAGTTCCAGAATTGACGCGGGGACGCGGCTTTTTTTTTTTTTTTTTTTTGCTTTTTTTTCTTCAAGCTTGGATTGTACTGACAAGGTGGGGTACTATTTTGCTTTTTTTGGTGTCCTCATGTACACTGGTGCCCTCCATATTTTGCCTTGGTGCTCTCGATCATTTGCCTTGGTGCAATTTTCCATTCCTTGGTGCTCTTTGGTAAAAAAAAAATTGAGGAGGTGCGGCAATAGAGGGCGCTGTTGGAGCTACCGCGGAACATTTTGGAAAAAAAAAAGATTGACGCGCATGATTAAAATCGACGCGCGCGCTGACCAGAGACCGACTTATTTTTTTTTTGGCCTTAAGTCCAAATTTCAGCCAAGGAAATTAATTCTGGTTAAAATAATAGCATTTTGAAACTTCACTTTCAAACTCGAAAAAATTTACTACACGAGAACAAAGAAATGTCTCCACAATGATAACAATTTGAGTGTGTGGGTGTGTGGGTGTTCCTGCATGGCATTACGCCTGAGGACAGACAACAAAAGGAGCACAAAGGGGCCATTGATCCTCGAAGGAAGGTGCCTATTGTCCTCGAACGCAGGTTTGTGTGCTTAGTCTATGGGAGAGTGTTATATTACAGGGACAAAGGAAAACACAAAGCCAATCCTCGGAAGCATAGCAAAAAACGACCAGGTGCGTGTGGGTGAGTCTGGGTGAGCTTGTCTTACATACGCAGTGTGGACTTCCGAACAAAAGACGTCCACATAATGTAGGTAGCAGCGACGAAGTGTGGACTTGCCCACGTCCACACAGTGTTTCCCCATTTCTGGAAAACAGGTTTAGAGGCATTTTTGGGTTAGGTTTATCTGTAGCAGAATGAAGAGAAACACTAAAGGGAATCATTGAAAAAAAATTGGGTTGTAAGAGTTTTCACAGTTTGAGAAAAATGAGTTTTTCCACTGGTGTTCCTTAACTACACGAAAAGAAAGGAAAGTCCACACTAGGTATGTGAAACAAGTCTTGGTGTGTGGGTGTGTGTGCGTCACATAATACACACATCACCAATACACAAATGTTGTTTCTTGCACGTCCGCAGAATACGAAGCGCTGTGTGGCAGGATTAACAACTAGCCTATAACTCAACAGCTCGATTTTTGAGATTCAGAATTTTGACCCCCGAAAATCGTTCTCGCATGGTTCTCGCAAGAATGACACAAAACGCCCAGTTTTTAAAAGCTCTTTCTAATTAATATAGTTTCGTTAAAAATTCGTTCTGTATCCCAATTGGGCGCATTCCAGGCCGTAATTCTCCCTCTTATTGAACTAGTTTATCCGATTTGCGCATAAAACAGGTGCGTATGCAAATGTTTTCTTATCACCCTGTGAGTCACATTGATAGAACTGTTGTACACTGTTGCAGCGGTGTGGGGACGCAATGCACGCAGCACAGGGGATTCTTGGTTTTGATACTTTTCTTAATGCGCCTATCAATTGTTCCCCCCCCCCCCGGGCTGCCCCACCCAAAACGTTGGGATTGTCACTTTTGAAGTGAAAAATGCCCTCCCCTCGAGCAAAATTTAAGTAACAATTTCCTTCATACATACGTGGGGCACACTAGTGATAGCCTTTCCATGTAGTACGCCAATGTAACAATGTTTTTGAGCGACCAAAATCCCCACATTGGGGCATGAAAAACGTGACCTAATCCCGACATCGGAACTGGGGCAGCGGGGGGGGGGGGGAGGCGGGGGGGGGGACATTTGATAAGCGCATAAGACAGTGACTTTTCTGTCGATTTTCTTCAGGGAGCAACGCAAACATATTTCCCTTGTTCTGGGCCCACCGTGACAGCTGGGTTCTTTGCCCGTCCAACGGCCACCTATGCCACACTGTCTGGTATGGTCCCCGTGTAGTTGTTCTCTCCACTTCAGACATCTATAAGTGATACTTTCACCGGAGCTGAAGACAAGCCTGGGAGTTGTGATGCTTAATCCACTGGTCTGTATGTTAGGCCGAATGCATGTTGCCACTGTGGGTATAACCACATGAGACTATTGGTAGAAAAAGGTATGCAACTTGTGATTTGGTAGTTGCTTTGCTGGATATTTGTCCGCGATTGACATTGATGTCATCTCGATATTTCCCACCCGCAGCCCACTCTATTATTAAAAGTTTTGCACGTATGACCATCAAGTCCATTTGAAAAATCATTGCCAATTTTTCTTTCAGGCCAAATGACTACGAGCTAAATGCTTCTCTGTCAGTAAAATACTTTAATCTGCAAACAAAATACAACTACAAATGGTTTCAACACATTATGCAATGTATTCCTGCCGAGCTGATTCAGCTGATACGGTTTAGTTCGGACATGTTAAAAATGCTTACCCTTTGAGAAAGTTAACAACATGTCAATTTAATCCTTATGTAGAGCCGGGTGTTTGGGTCATATTTCCACTCCAGATCTCCCCAAAATTGAATGAACATTTGCAATGAAATTTAGTATAAAAGATCGTGTTTATTACATATTAAAAGCTCCCTTCAATAGAACAAAGCGTTTTATAATCATGCGAATCATAACAATTATGTGTTTATGTTTCTGTCATTTAATAACGGGAGGTTGTTTATTAAAGCAGCCCTCAGGTCGACTTTGTGACGACTCAGAACAGTAGGCGACTGACTTTTCAGGATCAAGCTTCGCCTGAGCTACGACTGTCGGGAACTTCAGTCACCGGGTTTTTTTTTCTTTTCTTTTTGGGCGACCTGAGTGTAACTGCGAAGATATTGAGACGGTCGGCATCAGTCGGCGCTCAAAAGAAATCAACGGTCGCAAGAGAAGAACATTTTCAACTTCTGTGCCGCGGCGCGCCGCGACGGAACAAGGTCCCGACAAGCGAGAATCAATCGCCGTCGACCTGTGAGAAGTTACGACGTCGTACGCTCATCCCGATCATCTAATTCGGTGACATGCGCATGGTTGCGATTATTCTGTGCCAAGATAACGCTTGTTTCACGATAATCACACGATTTCTCAGTTTTGTGACCTGAGCATGACTTTTCTGCTTGATGTCTACTTGCAAGTCGGCCTGAGGCCGGCTTTATAACTTCGCGTCGACAAGTTGGCTATATTTGCCTTTGAAACCGATTATAATCCTCGATGTAACTCACAGTCCTACCTTCGCAGTCCGGCGGAGCGTTACTCCATGTCAAATCATCCAGACACTCAACCGAGTCTGGGCCTTTCAGATCATACCCCGCAGGACACTGGAAAGACGCCTGGGTTCCTATGAGGAGCTTTTCGTCTGATAGCGAGACTGTGCCACCGGGAAATACTGGCGAAGGGCAACTCAAAACTATATGTGACAAAGAAAGAAAACAAGCGCAGGTTTTGATAGGACTTTGGTGGATTTCGTATCCAGGATTGGAATATGAGGCGGATAGATGGCAAAACGGATTTCTTTTTTGAAAAGTGGGAACCATCTTTAAGGAGGAGGCGGGGCTCACTGTACCAGTTCAACTTATGAATTGCTGTCACAAAATGATGGTATGGCAGAAGAATTACGAAGGGTCCTAAGTTTGTTCCCAGTAAAAGATATAAATACTGCTGTTTGTTATCCAAACTCATTCAAACTTACAAATTGTTAATATAATGTGCGACGTGCAATTATTGTTAATCCAAAAGCGTGCCTCGAAATAGTCTTATCCAAGATATTATCAATCGATAATGGACTGCAGCACCTAAACGTTTTTCATAGTAGTACGTTCTCGCATGACTTGTTATGCCTCCATTCGAAGTATGTCGAAGTATACTAGCAAAACGCTGGTGATTCGGGTATAAAGTAAGGCGAGAGTGCGCGTTTTAAATTACCTTCACACGTCGGTACTTCGTTATCCCAGTTGCCATTGGATAAGCAGGTGAGGCTTGCAGGCCCATTCACGACGAAAGATGGAAGGCACTTGTAGGCGACGGTTGAACCATATCGGAAATCCAGTGACATGATGATACCGTTGATTGGTGTACCGGGACTGCTGCACTTCATTCCTATACAGAAAAAGTTATGAATCGTCTGTCACTCCTTTTATATGAAAGAAAATGCTCATGAATAGTGAGCACACAACAAGATTTTTTTTAAATCCTCCATCTATCTTGAATCATTTGGTAAAAAAAAAAACAAGTTTGCTATTTGTATAATATTGGATGGCTTTGGGGATACAAAAATATATTGGACGAGCTTTAACAATATTGCACTATAGTCGAAGATGAGTGTCATATTGTCAGGGGCGTCGCTAGACCATTTAGAATGCCATCATGAAATTTGCCGACGGACCGTTACGCAAAATGAGTGAAATTGATAATTTCCGCCCAAAATGAACGTTTAACTCAATTTGTAATTCCTCCACAAATATGAATGGTTAGTTGTGTTGATTACTTTGAATGGATTTAATTTGTCAGTGGGATAAGTTCAACTTCAAAAGTAAATCGTCAAAATTTAGCTCTATCATATTGAAATGTCACCTAACTGCGTGAACACGCTTAATACGTGTGCACAGGCCCGTTCAGGCCCGTTCCCTAATTCCAGACTCGGGGGGTCTTTAAATCCTAAAGTGGAACTCTTCATACGCGGGGGGGGGGGGGGGGGCGGGGGGGGTCTTTAAATCCTAAAGTGGAACTCTTCATACGCGAGCGCGGAGCGCGAAGCCCTGAAGGCATGGGGTCTAGATGCACTGTGAATTATATATGCTCGTGTTTAGGATGATTGGGATGGGTCATCAAAGTCAGCAAGCTAACCAAGCGCCTGTGTAAGCCCCTTTGCTGGCTGGCGGTTCTTCAAACTCAGTGTGAACCTCTTTTTGAGGAAGTCACCAAGGATAGATGGGTCGATGTTATTTGGTTGGTTGAGAAGTGTACTCAAGTGTTGCTTCCAACGGTACAAGATGTCATCCTTGTCAGTGGGCCGGTATCCCTCAGCATCATTGATATAGACTTAGACTAGTTGAACGACGTCGGGATACAAGCTTCACTGCCTAAAAGAAGGTCTTCGGAACGTGCCACTCGGCATGAGACTCAATATCTTTGGCACCATCGAGCCACCATTGGTATTGCAGCTGGCGTAGCTCTTTCGGGGCACTTGTTTCTCGTTTGACGGCAACGTTGGCGATTTTGCGGTGTATCGTCCTGGAGAACAAACAGGAAGCTGTCGTGTTTTTTTTTCAACGGTTCAATTACGGGTTTTTTTTTCTTCACCAAACGGATCGCGTGGACCAAACGCCTGCCCGTATTGAAAACCAAAAATACATCGCGGGGATTCAAACGCGGTCCCCGAGATTGGCGGATAATGAACCTACCAACTCGGCCATAGCTACCCTTAATGTTTTTTTTTGCAAACTGTTCAGCTTCATCTGCTTTTGTTACAAGCTGAGCGAAATAGAGACTGCATTTTTGGGCCGTGCATTTTATTTGTCTGATTATGCCATGTCTTAAACATCTGTAACGGCAACAATGATCTCTAAAATAATACCATAACAAAGGGATCGTATGCGGGGGCGCAGACTATTTTTTTTTATTGGGGCATAAGGCCAAAAAAAAAAAGTCTCCGGTTTCTGGTATGGAGCTTGCCCCAAAAGTGGTGCGGCGACGCGGCTTTTTTTTTTTTTACCTGTTTTTTTTTTTGGCTTCAAATGTCGGCTGATGACTGCAAATTGTGCCCGACTAAACTTAGTGCAAATATATGGGAGTCCAGAGAGGCCACATAAATCTTATTCTCGATCATAACCCCATCTAAAAACACGTTAAAATTGTGCAGCAGCAGAATTCCAGTCAAACCAGTGAGTTTGGCGGTTTTGAAACATCATCTTGTATTGAAAAAAAAAAAAAAAATTATTTTCCCGACGCGCATGGCTACGGCGACGCGCGCGCATACCAGAAACCGGAGACTTTTTTTTTTGGCCTAAGGGTTGGATTACAGATCCTCAACCTCCGTGTACTAACAGACTGTCTGCGGCTTAAGATGTGCATGTCAGTTGATAACGGTTTTTTTTAAAGTAATTTGTCTACTCGGCGCCGCTGACCCATAAATTCCAAATGTACATGAATTTTGCTATACGTAATATTGTGGTGTTAAGAAATTGGTGAAGTCATTGCGCACTTACTAATGCATTCAATCTGCAGCGGTTCCCAGCCCACTCCGGGGATGCATCTGATGTTTGGATACCGGCCTGTCATAGTGTAACCCTCCTGGCAGTCGTACCGGGCCTCGGACCGGTTATCCGCTACCACCACTACGCCATTCTCAAGTCCGGCAGGTTCGACGCAATCAGCCTGTACGTCAGCTGAAAAGACAAAAAGTAAGCATGCAATATGCCACTATCACACGATAAAGGACAATTTTGAGTCGCATACGCAGTGGCGTCACCAGACTTTTCAGTCTGGGGGGGGGGGGGCACGGGGGGGCACCAGCATTTGATGGGGGGGGGCACTTAGGTGGATACGGATCGCCGTCCTGGGGGAGGGGTCTAAGGGGAGGGGTGCCCTTTGGAAAATTTTCGCATACGGAGGATGGGCTAGATGCAAAATGGTGCCACATTTGATGCTAAATTCGATCTGAAGATATCTCCATAAATTGCTATTTTTGAGGTAATGATTTTAACAACGCGCAGAATTTTGCAGAGGATAGGGGGGCACCAGCATTTGATAGGGGGCACTCGGGGGGGGGGGGGCACTAGGTTTTCCAGGGGGGGCACGTGCCCCCCCCCCCCCCTGCCCCCCCCCCCCCCCCCCCCCCCCTTGGCGACGCCACTGCGCATACGTCTGCCATACTCGCGTCAGTTCAACCCATCTTGGTCCTAAACGTTTCCAAAAGACGCCTGGTACAAAAAAAGGTATTTTATGATCAACTTTAGGCTCTTGGTTTAAAAATGCGTAAAAGTATAACACATAGCAATTTACCATTGAAAATCTTTAACTTTTTTTTCCTTTTCAGAACTCTCTCGTATGTTCAAATAAGTTATCGTTTCGACTGACTTCTGCAGTTTCTTGTCGGCTATGGATTCATGCGAATTTGTCTTTGCTTCGGATTGTCATGGGAAAAAAATTCACGGCGTGCCATTCGGCCAAGACGGATTTTGCCCCACCCATGTATGTCATATTTACTGTTCTGGTAGGTTAATGTTGCATAAATATAAAATTCCAGGTCACAATGTTGATATTGATGTGGTTTTTTTTTTTAGAAACGTGTTTTATTTATTTTATTTTGTATAGAAATGTCGTTATTATTATTTGAACAATGTATTGTTAGGAATTCCACGAAGAAGTTGTCACGGGCATGCAATATGAACGGAAAGAATATATGCATATGAGCAATGCATGGTATGGGAGTAACATCGGTCGGTGGCCAAACAATGATGGCCATGGCTACATGAATTATGTTCAATGGCTTCATTTCTGCACCGCAGCCTGTTGTTCAAGTATTAAAGAATTGACGAGGACCTTGATATTTTAGTTATATAAGGCTCATAAATCATTCTCACTTCATGCATTTTGTTTGTTTTCAATAATAACACCACACAAAATCCAAAGGAGAATGTTAACGGCCTAACCTGTTGAAGTTTATCAGCTCAGTGGATATTGCACTTTTCAAGACAACTGAAAACACTGAACAACTTTTTATCGTGGAAAACGATTTCGTCTACAGCACTCTTTTATTCTTTTCTTTTTACAAAAATCAGTAAGCTAACTGATAGTTGAAAACCTCCTACATTTCTTGATTTCATCTAACTTAAAGCAATCCAGACCAAAAACTCACGGTTTTTTTGAATACCAGTATGATCTTTAATCCAAGTAAGCGTTGGATAATATTTCTGTATACTTTTGGGATATATGCAAAGGATCCTATGTGCCTTTAACAAGCTAATTTTGGTGCCAATGTGCTTATCAAACTATCTAATATCAAGTTTCATCCAAAATCAACCTTGGAGGATATGTTAATTGATTTAAAAAATAGAATTAAAAAAGGTTCCACACCATATATATGTATATGCATGTATTTCCGAAACCTAAACGAAATCCTATCCTAGAATAACTGGGGTCTTGTTAGTTCACAATTTTAAAGAATATAAAATGGCAACAGAGCATATGAAGTTTTTGTGACAGGAGCATTTAAGCACGTTATTATCGTCATTGACATCATCATCATCAGACTGCCCCAAACCTCTACCTGAAGCCTCTACTGCAGGTCGACGGCAAGGATATGTTTGTTCATTTCTATAAATGAAGTGTTGACGTTTTTAGATTTAAAGTTCTCATGATTTCACAACATTTGCAACCATTGGCGTCGCGAGGAGTGGGCAATTCCCCCCTAACGGAATAGCACACACAAAAAGGAGGAAAAAAAGAAGAAAAATAGAAGAAGACGAGGTGCGAAGTCATATTGCTGTTAATGTAATGCACACTTAACAACATGGGTGTCCACAGGGGTGTCAATGGGGTTGGGCAAATGTCCATCCGTCCACCCTAAAAAAAAATAATGAATTGAGAATATGCTAGAGAATATTTAGAAATTGGGTGTAGGCCTATTAGGGATTTTGTTTGTATTTATTTATTTTTTGGAACGTCCCTCTAAGTTGCCAATTAAAAACTTGCTGCATACATTTCACGTGTGTTTATGGAAGCTGCCACCCTTGTTTTACCCGTCGACATCAATATCAATATATAAAGTAACGGGATAGGTATAAGGTACATGTACTTCATTTGTGGCTGTGCTTTTTTTTTTTTTACAAAAATTGAACTTGTAAAAAAAAAAATGGTCATGAATCTGAAACAACGCTAAATATGTATAAGATATAAAAGTTTTTTTAAGAGTGTCCTTCTGCTTAGGTTATTTACCAATACTTAGGATAGAAACAAAATTACACGTGTGTGCCCCTGCTCCGCCCCTAAAAAAACACCCAGTTTGCGACGATAGAATAACACATTATACCCGACCTGATGTCCTGTCCAGGCTCGTATATAATGGTGTTTGTTGTCTTCAAGTGGGCCAAACTATGTGTTTTTTTGCCATGACGTCACAAAGAGTAGACAAGTGTTTTTTTGTGAGGAGCAGGAAGACATATTTCTCTGTCTCTAATTACTATCCCCCTTTTTCTAGACTCATGTGGACTGAAAATCGAGTATCATTTGTTCAACGCAGGCAGGGAGAAACTTACGACTTATACAGTAGGGTGAGTCCTCCGACCACTGGCCAGTCGACGTGCAGGTTGACTCCGCGTGGCCGATCAATTCATACCCGGGATTGCAACTGAAATGTACGGTTGTATCGAAGCCCCCTGGCACCGAGGCGCCCTGGGGAGGAGACAGCCATACCATGGCATTGTTATGGACGGTTATTGGTAGTGGACACGATGAAGTATCACCTTATGGGAGAGAAAGAAAGTAATGAACCTGGTCGGCACTATACCCATTTCGGCAATTGACTGTAACCCAACCCATGAAAAGGGGTCTCAAGTCAGTATAGGCAGAACTACACTGACCATGGAATTCTATATATAGGAACAGTCAACATTTTCCCCTACATACCCAATGATTGAAATGAGATGAGTGAAATTAAAGTCATAAACGAGTATTGAGACATGAAATTAATTTTGTTTAAAAAGGGTGGAAATCGAGAAAGGGACCCCACAAATGATTTGTAACGGCGGTCACATGTTCTCGCTGCTTGGTCGAAATCCACGCTGTATTCAAGGACAGCTAGCAATATGTTCTTCGTTTGTAAAGAGGCGATAATTTTATCGGCATACATGTCAATTTCTTAAAAGTAGACCCAGGACGTTATTCTCCTTTTGTGGCCGTAGTCTCGATTTAACAAGTTAATAAATCAACAGAAGGACCTACTGATATCAACGCAGCTTGGTCCACATCTTCCATCGCACAGGCACTGTTCAGCAGCTTGGCAGTCATCCGTTGTAACGCAAGCCAGTTTGCAGACATGGCGGAGGGAATAGTACTCATCCCGCTCTCCACATCCTGGTTGGATACGAATACGACGTAAGATCGTGATAAGTGCGTCAGGGGCGAACAGAATATCAGGTCAACCAATTTCGAGGGCTTGGCATGAGTGCTTTCATTTTCCCTCCTCGTATCTCGGCTTTTATACCAACACCACTTAAGCTTTGTATGCATATGGACACACCCCACGCATATCGAGGTTAGAGAAAGTTGTACAGTCCAATGAGAGCAAATGGTTTTGTAATAATGTCATAAATAATTTACAGCACACTTTGTTTTAGAGCATCTTGTTTTCAAAACAGATATTCTGCGAGAAAGTACTTCCAAAGATTTTAATTGTTAAACTCTAAAATAATTCAATGAACACACAAGTAAATGTTGAGGGTAGATTCTTCCACGGCTCTTGGTGGAAAAAAAAACAAGTGTCTGCTTACGCACATTATTTTAAAAAACCTTTTTCTAAACCTTGCGCCTTCAGTCAACCTTTAAAAGTAACAACTTTCTCCACAAAATACTTATAATTGAGTACCTTCGGTGACCGTCTGCTCATCGCACTCTGCAGTCCTCGGAAAAACCAGCAAGACTGACACTGCCAATACCAATAGAACGGTTGGTCGAAAAGGAATCACCATCTTCGCTTTCATCGGCTACTACTTCTCTCTATTTGTCCATAAGAGGAAGTGAAAGCAGCAGATATCTTCGCCTCTCCCTGATGTAACTGTGGTTGGTTTTCAAAACATTTCAATGAGTCTGAATGGATATCCCAGTGTTGTGATAAGCGTATCACCTTGTTTATAACATTGGGAATTCTTCAAATTGTTCTTCTATCTATCTTCAAGATATGTTGTGTTGATTTCGGTGGCAAGGAATGCGATATATTTTGTTTATTGAAGAGCGATATGGAAGTATTAACGACAAACCCTGGGAATCTTAGCTTATAGCGCCATTCTGCAGTGCTGTGGACTCCAAACAAGTAATGAAGATGGCGCCGTGCAAGTTGCTTAAAAGATACGCAACAACACTAATCTTCACAAACGGGCGACAGTTAGCACATCTGCGCCGCACATTAGTGGTTAGCACTCTTTTCTGCTACAGTAAGCACAATTTTTTCTGTTTATTGTTAGAAAGCAGCGCGATGAATACTGGCCCCTGCAGATTGCACGCAGAAAATGTATTTGAAAAAAAATGTCAACGCCAACCAAATCATTGCGCACATTGTAAACGCCTCTTTTAATACAGAGTATATAGTGACATAGTATATAGGGTTTTTAAAAGTGAAAGGTCCTATATGCACCATATAAAGCCGTTCTACGAACGTTTGCTACGGAAATCTTGAAAGGAAATTGGACTAAAAGACAGGCTCTATTTTGCGATGAGGGACGACGTCTGTGGGTAGCACCCTAATAAGGCTTGCGACGGAAAGGCGTGTGAGGGTCCAGTAGATAGGAAGTACATTTTACAGTTGCATCAATATGTTTTGCATGAGGTCTGGTGTCCAGATTGAAACGCATGCATAGAATTTCCATTTAATGTGGTCACATCCATTGTATCCTGCTCCGTAAATTACAAAAATATTGCAATTATTGAATACGCATAAGATATACCTGTATCATAAAAAATATAATTGCTTGCTTCGGGTAGGCAGTCAATATTAGCTTCCCTCGGCATTGGAAGTGGCAAACAAGTTTCTAGTGTTTAAGTTTGTCCACTTTCGATGGGCCTTTCAGAGGGTGATGCTTGCAGCCCATCTTTTACGATGGCGGCTACACAAAAGCTAGGTCTATACCGAGAACAGCTTTCCCGATCACATTACCACGTGATTTTCACGAAACTCCTTTCAATGGCGAAAACAACAGCCCCATGATGGATTGTCTGAACAACATGCATGATCTATAAGGGTCCAGACCAGTAAATAGGCCCAAAATTGCCTACACCGGCCATATCACGATTTGCATTCCCTTAAAATCTTCAGTATTTGAGCACACTGTGGGCCATGAACTAAAGGGTTTGTAAAAAAAAAAAAATGGGTGGAAGCCGTGCACAGGACTGTGAGCTTGTAGTTCCGTTCAATTTGTATGAAATTGGGGCCCTAAAAGCGCTCTATTTTGCAATGGAGTGTAGACATCATTTTTCAAAATGGGGATGGGCTTCAGGACTATTTTAAGGGGTGATCATCTTCGGATGGAAATTTCTCCTAAAAGTCATCAGTTAAGCCCCCGTAAATTGAAAAGAAAACGAAATATGATGAAATAAGCTTTAATTTCATGTATGTCTCGAACACCGTGGAGAGTTGTGAGTATTTGTCCCGAATTTAAGTGGGAGCATTTACCATTGGGGTCAATGGAAGTTTATTTACTGGTCTGCAACAGTAAATCGGTCCGAAATTGCCTACGCCGGCCAAATCGCGATTTGCATGCCCTCACATTCTTCGGTATTTAGAGCATTTTGTGGGCCATGAACTGGAGGGTTTGTAAAATAGAAGGGTGGAAGCCGTCCACACGACTGTGAAGTTGTTTTTCTGTGAAATTTGGATGAAATTTGCCCCTAAAAGCGATCCATTTTACAATGGAGCGTAGGCGTCGTTTTTCAAATTGGCGATGGGCTACAGGACTATTTTTAGGGGTGATCATCTTCGGATGGACATTTCTCCCAAACCCCCCAAAAAATTCACAAATGATGAAAATATGAAAGATGATGAAAAAAGCTTTAATTGATATTGAACACCTCAGAGATTTGTGAGTATTTTTAATAAATTTGGGAAGTGCACGTATTTACCACTAAAGGTCTATGGCAGTCTAATTACTGGTCTGTGCCCATTAACGGGCGCGGACATCCGGTTTTCATAGTAAAAGTAAAATAAAATCGGGAAAGAACGTCTGATCAAAATATAATTTCAATGTAAACTTTATAATGGCCAGTCTATATTCAAATGAATGTGTCTCTGGTGCATGTATTTCGTTTGGACTTTATTAAAAATGTTGAGGCGTTAACTTGCCAATGGCTGTCTGGTGTTCTACTGAATATGTTTATGTTGGCCAAAACTTCATTCAAAATTAAATGTTGTTTACTATTTTTTCTTTTTGTCAACAGATTAAGGGTCTTTGTGCAATCGACGCTACCTTACCTCATCATTTGTCAAACAAAGTTCCAATACAGGCAGTATATAACAGTGAAAAGTGGAGAGATCTTCCTCGCATTGGGATATCATTTCCCATCTTGTAGAAACCCAAAGTTTCTTTACCATCACCGTATGAAAGCGTTCAAGGAACAGCTATAATTATGTTTACGTTTCAAGTGCAATGGACGGATAGCAACGGTTTGTAATAAGAGTTAAATTGTTTCTAAAGTTCGCCATTTACAGCTGCCTTCAAAGACAAATAGGCTTTCACCATATTAACGGACGATTCGCTTGTGCCGCGACAGCAATAGACTTGGTTCAAGGCGTTCGTCCTAATATCCGTGATGTTATCTGGCCGCGAAAAAAACATAAACAATGGCCGCACGCTGTGCACTGTGCAAAAACGAACGTACGTTCTTCGAACACTATCGATGAACGCCTTGCCAAAGGCTAGTTCCGTCGCGATGCAAGCAAAAGGCAGGTCGACCCGAGGCCAGCCTTAGTCACGTGTTTATGTACTGACAAATTGTTCCTATGTGTCCCTTTCTTTGGAAGTCAATGTTCTATCAGAACTCTTTTATCACCCGAATAAAAGTGTTCACAGACGCTTGGCATTTTAATGTTAATGTAGAATTCAGTTACATATTCTACGTTTCGTTTTGCACTCTGTTATAGTTCCTGCTACAGAAAGACTTGGTATCCCTCCGGTCTCGCCATAATGCAGGTTAAACGTGACAACATGACCCTCTGGACACAGTATTCACCTAATACTTTGCCGCTTGGGAAATGTATAAATTACTCAAAACTATTCACTTTGGTAATGTCGCTTGGAATATTTATTAATTACTCAAAACTATTCACTACATTGTATCATGCATGTAATACATTTATGAATTAAATTGACTAGGTTAAGAAATTTGAAAAACAAAAAAAGTGACTGGAGTGGGCTTTGAACTGGTGACCTCCAGATTGCCGAATTTTAACTGAGCTGTCCAGTCCTTTGGCAGTTCCCCATTTTGTCAAGGGGCGCTTGTTTCAGATGTCCTTGTTCAACCCATACATCCCTGTGTAGCCAGGGATAACGCCCAAAGTCACGATATAAGCATTGTTTGTTAAATTAAAATAACTACAAATGCCTTGCTAAAATATATTTTGATTGTGAAAAAGCCCAAAGGCAAATGTCAATGTTTACAGTTTTACAATGTTTACAGTCTTAATACATTCATTAGGCCTCAAACGTCAATACCTGGTGTAAAAAGCAGCTTAAAGGTATAGCGCCATTATAATTTTGTACCTTCGTCTGTCATATAACATTAAAAAAAAATTAAAAAAGACACCCAACTCTTGGGCCCGCTTAAAATGTTGAGCCATGATTGTTTTGAACTAGACACGACAGAAGTTCGACGATTGCAATGGACTTTACTGTTACTTTAAGTCTCTATCGTTATTTAAATTGATAAACAAGCTGCATTAGATGAACAAGTAGGTACAAAAACATTTCTTAATTCGCATCTGTTTCAATTTTTTAGATCGAGACAACCTAAGTCTACCTGCTAATACGTTAAGTATTATGCAAAGATTATTATACATGTATCAGAATATTGATTAATGCTCTGTACACAATTAAAAATGCATTATCCTCTAGTTCTTCTGCTTCAGATTCAAAGTTCATTTTGTTTCAGATTATTGGCCTAACTGGGCTTAAACTTCTGAGAGGCACCTGAGAGGCATCATGGGGGCACTGAATATATATTTTATTTACTGTTATATACTTTTGTTCAGTTCAAGAATTAAAACGGGGACGATCCGGGAGGGCACGCACATTTGCCGGCGGGGGGGGGGGGGGACTTTTCCTTGTTCCCCACCCCTCCCCCGTAGTTACGCCACTGTTTCTGCCTAAATTAATTTCGATTTGATCATTTATTTGTATTGCTTCCGTGATTCTATCCCGTTGGTGGTAAGCTGTAACATTACGGTCAGGTGATAGCAATAACTTGAATTTCCTCTTTCTGGAGGGTTGACCTAAATAATTTCCGCTCTTCTTTTCTTTCTTAAGTAGAAAAAAAAATATGAACATTTATTTATAGATAACCATTATGAAACCGGCAGAACCGGCATTTGCACCTTCACTGCCATAACACTGCACCAAATATGTAAAGTGTAAACGTGGTTATATCAGCGACTCTTTTGTGGCTGCCTACCTCGTGTTTTTATATGAATAAACCAGAATAAATAAATAAAAAATTGTTGTTGTGAATTTGAAATCACATTTTAACTAATGAGCCCAACAACGTTCTGGAACGATATTAAAGTATGTTTTACTGGAATTTGCATAATGCAAGTGATAAAGTAACCGGGAAAACCTATATCTTTACCCCTCCTTTACGATGCATGTAAAGTACCTCATATACATCGCGTTGCATCCAGACTCCAACCAGTCTTATTTACCGACCAAGCACATATTTATTCCCATTCATAAATACATTTTCGGTAAAAAAAAAAAAAAAACTTTTTGGTCCAAATGTCAACACAAGTCAAAATTAAAACAATTTCCAACGATTTCGTTCAACAATTTTACTTCATGTTTTTCGAAACACCCCTCCGTTTTAATTCAGTCAATGTACGATATACACGTTGTCAATATAGCACCGTGCTTACGAAAAGCGGTGACCAATCACCAATGCACAAAATTGGGTGTCTCACACGCCCGCAAAAGGCGACCACTTTACGGATGAAATCACAACTAGCACCCAAAACGCTCGACTTTTTGGGGTCGCAAAAGTGGACCCCGTAAAGTCGTTTTTGCACGCATAATTCAGGAATAACACAAACACGCCCAGTTTTGAAAGGATAGTTGTGTGGATGTTTTATAATCTACTTAATGTTCTTTCCGATGAACATGGGCTGTTCCAGGACGCAGTGTCCCTTTAGTGAATTGTTAATAAATGCATAAATGCAATGGTATGACAAACTATGCTCTGTGTTGTGATGATGGTCCATTGGTCTGACACACCCTCTGAGGTAATGAATCCCCCCCCCCCCTCTCTGCCGTACAAATACCAAAGTAAACTCACAACACAACAGCCAACTACAGTGTGCGTCAAAAAAACTATACACTTGTATGATTGGCCATAGTTTTATTCTGTTGCAATATAGATAAGATATTTTCATACTTTTAGAGTAACTCTTCCTGCTTCTTTTGGTGAAATTTTCACTGGATTAGTTTTGATGCATGACTGCACAGGAGACAATTAAAGGGGTCGGGTGAAATCTGACTTGCGCCAACTGGTCAGTGCTGGATAAGAATGAGACAATTTAAAAGGGCACAACCATTGTCTCGGTTCTGGTCATGGAATGCATAATCAGTTCAGATTTGAGGATCTTGCTTTCAAGAGTTTCAGAAGCCAAATCTGGATGACCTCCAGGAAAGGATAACTCGTGAAACTGACATTCTCAGACAACTTGACAGGGAGGTGATTCGCCGTGCTGTTGCAGGAATGATGCACCGAGCCTAGCTGTGCATTGAACGAGATGGTGGCCATGTTGTGGACTAAGACACCGTGGAATTTTATTGCCTTTTTTAATTTAATTTAAATGTTTAAAATAAACACGAAGTTTAGAAGGTTTTTTTTTTTTACCCAACAGCTGTTCGCATTCTTAATGATGACACTTTAATAGTGTGAACATGATTGCAGTTTTTAGGTGTAATACTATGGCATACATACTAGTTAAGTTTTACTGGCGTCTTCATGTCCTACTATTTTATTGTAGCTGCGATTGTATATAGGCCATACTGTTTTAGAATTATTGATATAATTATTATGTATATTTCTGTTTGTTCTTGCTGTCTTTGTAATTGTAATTGTAAATGTGTACATGTGATCTTTTCGTGTGTATTTTCGTATGTATTTTAAATGTTTTAGGCACGCAAAATCAAAGAGCATTTCACTGTATATTTATAAATATGTGTGACAATAAATAAATAAAATGAAATTGAAAAGCTAATGAAATCCTGTTTCGTCTCTTTGTTAGACAATGGTTGTGTTATTTTAAATTGTCTCCTGTGCAGTCATGCATGAAAACTAATCCACTGAAAATGTCATCAAAAGAAGCAAGAAGAGTTACTCTAAAAGTATTATGAAAATATCTTATCTATATTGCTACAGAATAAGACTATGGCCAATTTTAAAAGCGTATAGTTTTATTTGACTCGCACTGTATAGGTCACATGTAATTATTATAGGCCTGCCATGTTTTGTGGGGTTCAGTTTTGTATAGCATAGGGTGCAGAGCCAATGTGATCTTGGACCCAATCTTTGTAAGCTGAGAGTCTGGTGTAAATTCCATATCGACCCTTTTGAGCACAGCCTTCTCCCCAGCTGACAATGCCTATCTGGACCCATCGTTTGCTGCCGTCTGCAACGGTCATCTGCCTCATGACTGGCCCTCCCGAGTCTCCCTTACATGCGTCCTGGTTCCCTTCTTCATAGCCTGCACAGAAAGCTAGGTCGTGCTTGTAATTAAATTCACTGTACTTCTTGGTGTAGTTTAGTTTAAGACTCTCCCGACATTCTTTATTTGTGCGCATAGGCACAGCAAGTTGCTTCAGGTATTTTGAAGAATCGTGACGGCGGCATTCAGAGTCGATGTTACACGTTTGGTTGGATCCCCAGCCAGTTACGAAGGCGTCTCCACGTTGTGCATAAATTGTTGAATCTAGATGAATTTAAACCACAAGCTTAGTTTAAGGCCAAATAAAACAAGACGTATTTTCTGCGCCCATAATATATCGACCCCATACAATGTTATCGCCATTTAGTGACCAGTTAGAAATGTTTCTTGAATTCCAAAAGAGAAAACGAGTGATACACTATGCATACTTTATGAACGACCGAAAATCTTCCCAATTGGCAGAGGAACTATTGGCATCTCTACCCTATGTCATTACATGATAATACATCTTGCGCGCTACATGAAAGCAATGCTCTGAATTAACTGGCTCTAAGTGTGAAAGTTTCGCAGACATTTTCTTGATTTCGACCTCTACAACTGCGGTGGATTGACCGTGATTTCCAAGACTTGGGACCGGCTGCATTACCAGACAAAATTCCAAATCCAGACTTAAACCAATATAAGATAGGGGAGCGATAAAGCTGGTACCGGAAATCCAAAACAACACTTCACAAAATGACCACGTCCCCGGGTCAATGATTCTGGAGTCACCTCACCTTGCATTGTTGGCTGTGGCATGCAGACAGGTCTCACGCTTGGACTGAATGTAGCATTCCGGCTCAAACGCAGCAGGGCTATATCATTATCAAGGTTGTGGTCATTGTATTCTCCATGTCTTATCAGGGCGTCTTCACCATCCAAGTTGTACACTAGGGATGGGTTAACATTTTGTAGTTTTCTCTTGGATTTGTTGATTATACCTGAAACATAGTTAAATAAAACGAGTTATTTTTCGATGTTTGGAAAAGGGATGGCACTATTACATTCAGTTACACTTTTTCTCCGGTGACGTGTGTGGCTTGAATTGGATTTTAAGCATGAATTAGTTTTTGCCGGTTTTGTCCGATGAATGTTTGAGTGGGCGGACATAAGAGAATGGGTGACTATGGTAGGTTGGGTAATCAAATGTGTAAAGGTGCGAGCAGAGGATTATATTCGCAAATCCTCTAGTTTAGCAATAAGTGAATTGCCTGGGCATAGGACTAGAGTTATAACCAAGTCACCACTGCAAGTCAAATCCAGGACGTGCAGTTTCAAGTCAAGTGACAAAATGTTGCAACTCAGAGCTTGTTACTTGTGACTAGAATTATGGTGCAACCCAACTACCCATACCAATTACTGAACGACGTTTCTTTCACTCCTACCTGTGTATACTCTGATGTCAGACCATGGGCAGTGGTTGTCTCTGAAGCAGTGTGCAGCTGTCAGAACCCAGTTACGAGCAATGAGACTACCACCACAGAAAAACCTGGGCTGGAAAAGTACAAATGAACACTTTAAACAGTTCCTCTCGGGTGTGCGTTGTCACGTACGTACCAGTTCTTGAGAGAACTGTCTATTGATGCTGGCTAAACATAACTGTTCTAGGCCGACTCAAGTTGAGGGGATGAGCACGTACCGCCTGTAACTCTAAAAACTTTGGCAAAATAGGGATTGCTATTCGGTGAATGTACTGACCAGACGATGATGTACAGATTAGCACGCGACTTTTTTATCAGAAGAAAGAAATAGTTTAATCATACCACATATCCATCAGATCCTGTAACATCCTCACAGAACAGAGCCACTTGCCAGGGCCATTCGCCAGATTTAGCATTATCTCCGCCGACTATTCTTGACGAAGGCTGTTGATGTGATTTTCCATTGCGCCCGCATGGCGAGTAGTCTGAAAAATAAGATGAGCAAGGGATAAACCTTTTGAATGGTTCTGCATCCTCAGCCCAAGCAACAAATGCATGTAGGCCCTATAGTCTGTTGCGACGGCAGGACACCAACATCACAAAACACAAGCAACACAATCACAGAAAAAATGCAGCCAATACAAACACAACCAACAAATACCAGGGGCATAAAGCAAACGAAACCACCACAACAACAAATGACGACACAAACAACAAACAACAACTTGAACAACAAAGAATACCATACAGCACTTACAAGCAACAACAACAAAAATGGTACAATCAACAATAACAAACCACAAACAAAACAAAAACACACACAATAATAATGCAAAAACAATAAAACCAAAACACAAATCGGATTCTCACCCAATTTCTGTCTCGTAATAACCTGGGCCAGGATGTTAAGATCCCAATAGTCTTTTATCAAGAACATGTTATCTTGGCCGGATGCAATCGCCCTCAGTTCCCTGACATCTGTTTCGAGGCCAACTCCAATACAGTGGATTTCAAAATGATAATGCTCGCGCAGGACTTTTGCTTCTGTCTCTGGCAAGCCAATATGGGCACCCATGTTTGTTTTGCCTATAAAGGAGACATTTAAATACGGTTAGACATTTCAGAAAAATAATAAACTGTTCAAGTGTTTCTAAGAACTGTGAATTAATCACGTGTTGCATTATTAACTATAAATCATTCGGGGGAAAATGAATTCAAATGAAAACATTTTAAATGTTAAACAAAGAAAAACAATCTTCAGACATTTAACATACCTCAGAAATGCATTGAAATTAGCCGTACATGAGCTCCAATGTATAAGTTTATCAAATGCTATTCTTTTTGTGTTTTTATAGTGTTTTTAAGTATGTCATTTCAAACGTTTGTTTTTATATCAACGTGAAAAGCAACCGTTGAACATCACAAAAGACAACAGGAAAAAAATACCCAGAAAAGTGTATTTTTCCCACTGAAAAGTGCCATTTCGACCTGCAAAAGTGTCTGCTGAAAAAAATAACTCGGATCCTGGGGCAAATCTGACCACGGACTTCTTTAATATAGATAAGTGTTAAAAATAATACCTGGGAAAACCTTTAAAACTAAACGTTTTTCAACACTGCCTATGGTTCATGTATTATAATGTTCGGGCCTTAAGTTAAAGCCTGGTGTGGATTACAATTATTTTTTTCAATAAAGAACCAAGCAGTTACCATCTGTGAAGAGGAAAAGATATTTCTTTGCTGTCCTATCATCTTCCTTTATGTTTTCGTGGACAAGCTTGAGTGCTTTGCCCGTTGCTGTTCCCTTTCCTGTGGAAACAAATTGACCAGAACTTCTCAGGAATTCGTGTTATGTCCGTATATCTAATTATATGTACGTATAATTCAAGATGCTGTCTGGTGTCTGCTGTTGTGAGATTAGTGACATTTTCTACGCTTGGATTGGAAAGAATTGCACCGTGATCGTTATAAATTCTTGTGTATGTATTAAGTAAGAAGTATAACTTTTCCTGGCTATTTTAAAACGTTTATCATTCGAATTTACCGATTCTGATGTTCAAATTCGTCCACAGGTCACCTGCATCGATTTAGACACACTTCCAGTGTTTAATTTCGTCTTTTGTCAGACAATTTCAAATTTAAATCAGGCAAAATTTAAACTAGGAGCACACATTTTCGTCACGGAGTATTCGATTTCGTCTCATCCACGCCTTGTCATTCAGAATCAGATTCGTCTAATGCCGCACAATTTAATCCTAATTTTGTTGAATTTCGTCACACTTCATTGTGACATCTTCAGCTCAAGGCAGGTAGGAAGCTAATAAGAATAATTCTGCACTTTATTCTTTCCTTGTTTCCTCATCGATTTATTGTTTGATTTTGATTTTATCTTCTTAAAATAATGCTAGCCTCAATATTTTAAGTAAAATTATTACACTGTGACTTAAAGATGAAAGAATCGTGGTTTTTGACATTTTTCTTTAGTTTCATTTTAACACTTTCTTTTCGTTAGTTTATTTTATTTATGTTGTTTTGTTGATCTTTGTAATCTTTGCACTTTTCTTGGTAACAATAATTATTTGAGTTGAGTTCTCTACTTGGTCCGACGAATCATAGGTCTCTACAAGTCCGACGCCTTATTTGTCCGACGCCTCATAAGTCCGACAAAATCTCATCCCCCAACCAAATAAAGGCCGAAAAGTTCGACGCCTCGTAGGTCCGACAATTAAATTTTAACTTTTATTTTGGTTCATAAGTCCGACGCCTTCCCCCACGGATCGCCGCCACTGATATCAAATCCACTGAGGGCCGGATGTTCGCAAGTTCCGACGCCTCCTAAATCCGAAGCCTCGTTTGTCGGACGTCGGACTTGTGAAGCGTCGGAATTATAAGGCGTCGGACTTACCTTATGATACGACTCCGATAAAATCATGAGCTAGAGTGAATATGTGCCGAATCGTGCTTAAGGACAGGTGGAACCCATAAGAAAACACAGCTTGAAATTGAGTGGTAAATGACTAATTGGTTTTGGTAAAAGCGTGTAAAAAAAATCGGACGAAATTGAATGTTAGAGTTTGTGAATTTGAATGAAAAACGTTTTAAAATAGCCGGTCCAAACCTTTATTACTTCAGTGATGTACACTGCTTGGTTAACATAATTATTGGGTTTACCTATTTGGTAGTAGTTTTGTGATAGGCGTGTGATCATATCATCCAGAGCAAAGTGCACAACTCGTACGGTCCTTTGAGGTTCGGAGACATGAATAGCCATTCGAGCCTTAGATGCAAACAGACAGACTCCATACCGAGCACGTGGGCGACCGTTAGCCTCACCAACCTAGACAGACAAAATTGTGACAGAATCTGTGTCGTCATCCAGAAACTGTCCACAGCTGACAGCACTCCCTCACTCTGCATAGCGGGGGGGGGGGGGGGGGGGGGGGTTCACTGTGTGTGATCATGGAGGAATTCCTCCATGCTGTGATCAACCATTAACCCCGATGTATATTCTTGTAATGAACAAATTTCATACACAGATTTATGTAAATCTTTACAAAGCTCAAACGATTTGTTTCCAGAATTAGATCATTATTTGTTGACAGACCAAGGAACAACAAAGAGACTACAGATGAAGGTTCATACCTGTGTAACAAGAACTTTGGCCAGGTCCACGTAGTATTTGAAGTGAGCCTTTGGAATGCTACCAGATGCATCAAAAACAAAGTAGATATCCATCCCTCCAGGGTGTCTGACATCTATGAACCTCCCTCTGGGACCTGGTGCATTGTCGGCGGTGGTGGTTTCCAGATTGGATGCAAGGCCTTCGATGTCGTATGCCATCCTTGCTGCCACCTCAACGCTGTCATCAAAGTCATACGGCCCTGTAGGAAGAGACTTTTTGTTTTACTGACCGACAGAATAATGACTGGCAACTGAAGCAAGAAATAAACTGAACCACCATATTTCTGAGAACCGACCGCGCAGTGTATTAAACATAGGCCTACAAATAGGATGACTTCAGTTTATAAAAATACAACCTTTGTTATTCTCCTTTTTATCAAACTGTCTTAACTCTATTACCTCGACATGTTGGAGGTTCCCCGCTCCAGCCTCTTGATTTGAGGCACTCTCGCTCATCTGAGCCTAGCAACACCCTGTTTCTGTTGCATTCATACGACACTCTTTCGCCTTTCCGGAATCGCACACCCCGTGCATTAACCATTCGCCCTCCAATAGGAATGCCAGGGTTTGGGCAGTAGAAACCTGTCATGAGAGAAGAAGCACACAGTGAGAAACACTTTTTATGTTTGTTTTCACGATTGTTACTATGCGCACCCTTCTCTCTTCCTTTCTGGTGAGTACAGTTTACTTCTTTATCTGAAAATTCAATCCGGATTAGAGCGGGGCCCAATTTCATGGCTCTACTTACCGTTAGCAAAAACTCCCTGCTTACTGTAACAGAGAAATCCGTGCTCAGAATGAGCGTATTTCACGGGTAAGCGAGGAATTTTGGTTTCTGCGCATGCGTACATCCCATAACTAAGGATTCCGTGATTATAGGCGGTTGTACGAGTGTTTGATATGCCAAGAATTTGGCACATTTACTGAACACAGCGGACTCAAAGTTTGTGCCCTGATCGGAGTGAATTTCGTGGGACACCCCAAACTGACAGACAAAGTCATTCACCAATGTGTGCGCGACTGTAACTGCAGTAGCGGCAGGAGGCGGAAATGCTTCCATCCACTTAGTGCAGTAGCCGCCTACCACCAACACCCAACGATTACCATTGTCCGTTATGGGCAATGGACCGAGCAAGTCTATTGCTTCTCGCTCCATCGGAACACCGACTCGGTATTGCTGTAAAAGGGTACGACCCTTTTCTTAGCAGCTGACTTCTTCTGGCACATACATTGCGGCCTCGGAGGAATGACCGCACGTCCGCAGATATGCCTGGCCAGAAGTACCTGGCTTTGACTTTGGCCAGAGTTTTAATGACCCCAATCTGACCAGATCGTGCAACTCAGACAAAATGCCCTTACGGAACTTTGATGGCAGCACAATTAGCCACCGGACGGACTGTCTGTCATCGGAGTCCCCCCCCCCCCCGCCTATACAGAACTCCTTCAATGACCTCCAACTGGTCCCACTGCGACCAATATGTCTTGCAGGCTGCTGACAAGTGGGAACCTGTCTTCCACTCAGGACGACCATCACCCTCTTCTTTCAACCTCATGAGGAAACAAACGGTATCATCCCGTAACTGTGCTTCCCTTAAATAACTTGGTGATTGGGTGACTACGCCCTAAAATAAAAAAATCACCACGGTGAGATTGCCCCTCAGGCACCACACCAGTTGCCTTATCCTCACTAACTAATATCACGGCCGCACTGTTTGCATTACTGTCTCGACAAACTATCAGCATTTCCATGCTACTTGCCGCTTCCGTGTTCAACGACTATTCCATCTTGCCAGCTGACTCTCGGGGTTCTTAAACTTAAGTACCCATCGCAATGCGCCGTGATCAGGTCTGACCGTCACTCTCCTGCCGTACAAATATTTACACTTCCACATCCAAGAAGTCTTTGTGAGTGACACAGTAGTTTCGCTCAGGTTTACTGAGCATCCGGCTCGCATACACCAGCGCAAGCACTTTTTCAAATTTCGTCACCATCTTGGACCTGCGACAACACCTCCCCGATACCTTTACCAGGTATGACAGAACTAGAGCGGCATGGAGCCTGCTCTTCAGCTCGTCAAATGCCATCTGACAACTCTCAGTCCACACAAACTCCTTTGATTTCTCGGTCAAGGCATAAAGTGACTCTCTCGTTCTCTGCAAACCCCTGTATGAACTTCCGGTAGTACGATGTGAGGCCCAAACGCTTCTAACATCTCGTACACACCTTGGAACTGGCCTGTTTGCCACTGCCTCAATCTTCTGGGGATCCGTGGCTACCCCTGCCTTAGGTAAGCCTTTGAAACACAGGACACTTGCTTGGCTTCAATTTCAGCCGGGCGTTTCTCAGCCTGCCCAAGACAACTCGGAGACGATCCAGGGTATCCGTCACCGTTTGACCAAACACGACAGTGCCATCCAAACAAATCAGTAGGATTTCCCACCGCAAGCCGGCCATGACCTTTTTCATGAGCCGCTCAAACGTTGCCGGGACGTTGCACTGCCCGAAAGGCAAACATTTCCACCGGTACAACCCGTTTCTCACAACAAATGTTGACTTTTGGCTGGTGTCCTCATCCAGAGCGACTTGCCAGTACCCCGACGCCAAGTCAAGCGTACAAAACCACTTCGCCCGGCTCAGCGCATCGAATGTTTCATCACTGCACAGCACAGGATAGGCATCCTTGATGGTAACCGAATTCAACTTTCTGTAATCAACACAGACGCGCTTTGTACCACACATCTTGTCAACCAAAACAATATTTGCCGCTCATGGACTGTCGGAAGGTTCAATCACCCCCCCCCCCCACCCCCTCTTCTCCTGATCGCTAACTTGCCTCTGGATTTCTTCCTGATGGCAATACGGATGACGCCTCATCCGTTCTTTCATCGGCTTAGCATCGCCAGTATTTATGTAAGCTTGACTATCCGTAAATAACACGTCCTAGAAGTCTACCAAACACTTCTGGGCATCCCCATGGTACCTATCCTCTACATTGGCTGTACCCCTTTCATGCAGATCTGGCAAGTGCTGGGGCAATTCCTACCTCGCATTTGCCACCACATCCAACGCACCATGAATTGAACTGTCCTTGGAGATTACTCCAGCTGTCGTCCTCCGTCACGGGCAACTATTTTCTCCTTCCAGGGTTGAAGACTCGCAACGGAACAGCGCAACAGTCTAGAGATCCGGTCAACACCAAGCCTATCTTGGCTAAATCGCCACAGCCTTCTATCGGTTCCAGAAATGGCTGGCCCGGCCAAGTTGGGACCCTTCTGAGCAATTATACCCGGGACCGTAGTTTTGGGAACTATAACTCGTCCCAAAAAGGGCTCGCCTGCACCATTCGTGCACTTGATTCGCTCACATGAGCCTCCACTCAAACAACGGAAGTCTAAGTGTCCACCCATGGGCACCGGTAAATCAATAACAAGGATACCACTGTGCTTCATTTCGGCAAACACCGCTTTCACTTGGTGCGTTGCCCTACCAACTTGCACCTCAACCCAAGCTATATACCCAGCACAGCTAGTTCACTACCGTCAACTTGCTTCACCTGAACGTCTTCCGTCTCCAGGACGGGTCTCTTCTCCCTTGGGATTCGGTAATACACCATACTACTTATCAAAGTGTCAGTTGCCCCCGTGTCAATCAGTAATTCACACTTGGTTGACCTTACCATCCCATTCACAAACATATCGAATTGAGGCAGAGTAAATACTCGTTGCCCATCCTCATATTTGGACCTCTGTTTCCATCACCATCGCTGTCACTGAGTCGTCTTTTGGACCCTCCATACCATTTAGCCTTCCCACGCGTCCTATGCGGGGCTGACTGTTGTGTTGGAGTGCCATCCTACCTCGGAGTTTTCTAACACTCCCGGGCAAAGTGCCCTTTCTCATCACATTTGAAACACTTCAAGTTACCAAATTCGGCCCTTGTGTGTCTTAGGAGACAACACGCCCTTGCCCTGACCCTGGCCTTTAATCTGACCAGACAATGACTTCACCAACTTGGCCACAGATTCCAAAGTCTTGGCCTGCTTATTGAGACTTTCCTCTAGAGTCTCAACCTCTGTTCTGTTACGGAGCCCAAGGCCCTCTCTAATTGAGCGGGTTTCCGGTCCAGCAATTTGTGCTGTTCGACCTTAAACTTTCAGTCTCCAGGGCATGCTGCTTCGTCGAAAGTTTTCGGACGGGCCCTATTGATGCCCTCCCTAACTGAATGATTGTCAACGGCGTCTATGAAGAGGTTCTTCGCCAACCTCTCCCGAGCATCCTCCTGCATCTCACGGAATGCTCTCGCTGCAAACTCGTGAGTGGATAATTCCAGCAAGCTCTCCTTCGGCTTTGGGTGCCGATATCTCAGTTCAACGAGATAATGTTCACTCCGTCGAGCTGACCCAAACCTGCGCTCCATCCAGCAGCTTGACAAGTGCACTGTTCGTGTACTTGTGGCCTGAGTCAACCGACAATCGTAGAGCATCTCTAAGCAAGCTTACGGCTAACCACCTCGTAACCTGCTCCTCGCTCAACATGTTTACTTTTTTACTAAAGATGGCGGAAGTACTTTCCCACTATACGGGTTGGGAATAATGTTTGGCCTGCGACTTGGTCGCTCCCAACTTTCCTTCTGACCCACAGTGGACACGTGACTCTCGTTTCAGTGGCCAAGGACCCACTGCACTGACGAGATGTTAACTGCAGTTGCTCTTTGCCTCGACTGGTCGAGTTACGAAGCTTAACAGTTGATGGCTATGTACCAGTGTAGGGGTATCCCCATATCACCAACAAACGAATTGGTATTCGCCTAATTCTTTCCATGCCACCTTGCCCCTACAGGAACAGCGTTAGGTCGTCCATGCATTGACCCTTTCGTTCCCTGGAAAAATGCGTCGACTGCGCTCGGGAAAATATCCCTGAGCTCTGTCCCTTCCGAGTCATACTTCCATACTTTCCAAGCGCACCTCCCTCCCCACTTTAGGGACAAACTCAGGCAGCACATTTGCGCCAAACACTCTCTCCGTTGCTCCCGAGGCATACCCAGAAGTCACTTCGGGCAACCTAAGCTCAAAATCAGAATTAACTCGATGGACCACACGGCTTCTCTCGGCTTGCGTAACCGTATTTTCTACCTTTGCAGGGAAACACCCTACTGCAATTCCAAGGTAGCCTCCAACTCCTTTGCAATGACGTCATTTTACCACTGCAGTAATTTGGCTTCCATTCGCAGTCGTTGCACCGCGGCCCTCGCTCATAGTTCAAAACACACCTCCACAATAACCACAGAAACCTACCGACAATCCACAACACGTGCAACTCAATTGTTTAACAGTGAAATCAACTTCATCAATCACAATCATCCCACTTCTGACAGCATTTGTGGTGGGACCTCCACGGGCCAACACAAGTCTGTTAGGACCAAGTGTGACACCTATTGGGTGCCGGTCAAGATGCTCTTCTCAAATCAAGGCTCTTCCCAAGACGAGAGACCACTCAGAGCGACCTCAAGGCTAAGGATGCATGTCCGTTTTTGTGGAAATATACCACCGATTGTGAGTGATTGTTAATACCCTGTTAATTGTACAATGAACCTGTAACAAAGACAGAACTTTAAGCAACAATGATCATTTATTCAACAATAATCAATAAATGTACAGATATTGAAATTAATTGGCGTGGTTGTTTTATTATCTGGGTCCTGTAATTATAATTGGGAGACAAACAAGTGTTCACATATCAGCAGCAACGCCGACAGCATCAGAAATGCACAATGTAAGCAATAGACCACAATGTAAGCAACTACTAAGTCAGTATAAGTGAGCAACAGTGTAAGCAATGTACCACAGTGTATACGTAATGCACTACCGCACCAGCAATGCCCAACGCGTAAGCAATGAACAATCTTTTCAGCTTTGTACTCGATTACGCTTCACCCCTGCAAGCTAGCGTCAGCATCGCACAGTACTTTGTACAGCTGCACGTCAGCATATGCAAAACGTAACTTTAGCACAGTAACGGCTTGTACCGACAACGCAAGTCAGCATTACACACAATACGGAGTGCAAGCATCGAGCCACCTTATTCTTCGCTGTCCACAGCTAAACTGACCTGCGTGTCCACGTGAGTACCCCTCACGTAATGTACCTACGCGCATACATGCACTATACCATATAAGCCTTTGGGAACCAATCGCATGCGTGCATTCACGCACTAAGCGCTAGATTTAAACCCTGTCCAGTCACGCACGCACTACAGTAATTCATTCATAACATTAGAATACAATAACGCTACATTAGCCCTAGACTGACAATAGTCCTTTCACTTTCCGTTACGGTATTTATACCACCATGTGTGTTCCAACCGCGTGCATCATATGCATAGGGCGCAGTGCTGCACGCATGTCTGACTTGTGCACGCATGTCGGACAAAAATCACGGCTATGATTGGTTAATTAACACCAAGGGGCGGGGCTTTAATAAATCGATATATTTCAGAGCGAATGTTTTAATTGTATGTTCTGCTCTGAGCCATCCCAATAGACTGATGCATTACGCCCCATTCAGGTGTGTTTTGACCAATCACTGCCGTGATTAATGTCCGATCTGCGTGCATTTTGTGTATGAAGCGCGCAACTGGAGCATTAGACTGACGCTTCGGGACAATATCGCGCGTAGTTGAAGAGCTCACTGGATCGGAAGGATGTCATCCTAATGGATAGAGCACATGCTTCCAAACATGCCTGGCACCACAACGAAAGACACTTAAGTCATTATGTGCTAAATTTAGAGTGAGGAAACTGAACTTGCCCTCTTTGATAAACAGTCTGTTGAATAGATATGTTCTACCATTTCTGTGTTAGTAGAATGGTGAATACACCTCATTGGATTGAACATTGGAACGGGAACAAATCCCGACCTTCAAGAAAACCAAGAAAATTTAGGATACTCCATATGTATATTCTGACACTTTGCATACAGTGTGTTCATGAAGGCCTACAATTTGATTCGGTTATCCTGACCAAATTTGCATTTTAACCCGTCATTCAATAAAACTGGACTCACTTTGTGGTAGAGTTTTCATGGTAATAATAATTTTTGACAAGTGCAGTGGAAACCCAGGCGACTTACTCTCATGATCGCATGTGGTTAATGAACCATTCCACTTCCCATTCGGTAGGCAGTGCCTGACTCTTGATCCTTGGAGGCTGTAGCCAGATCGACAACGGAAAGTTACACGTCCTCCTACCTTCCGGGACTCTAGGTACCTACTTCCTCCAAACTGGATGTGACCGGGGTCTGGACATTCAATTTCTATTGATCAGAACATGGCAAATATAGTAAGTAGTTTATTTTTGAAACTGATGAATTTAATTCCATACAGATTCGCTCATACATCAGTACGAGATAACAAAACTGTTTGGGGCTTCATCCAAATAATAAGGATTTCATGTGGAGGTAAGACAGAATGAGCTAAGAGACCAGAATGTCATGTTAAATAAGTCATTATAATTACACCGATTTGGTCCAGAAGGACCGGCAAGGGGCACATTGGGCCCTAAAACCAACTTCCAATTTCCATATGTTTCGCCCCCGCCCCCGATTTCCGAGCATGATTTTGCAGCATATGATTCGAACAGTATTTGTAACATGGTGGTGGTGGTGGTGGCGATGGTTGTTGCTCTAAAAACGTCATCCTAGGCCATAGTTTAACATTATGTAGCATAATTGTACTTTCAAATTTGATAAAATCGTTCTTTGATTTAACAGACATCCATTTACATTACACTTTTTTTTGTTTTTGATACAAAATTAAGTACTTCTGGTAGCGTTACAAATGCTGTACATCTTCTCAGACAGGAATTATCAAATGAAATCCCGAAAAACAAAGACAATTGAGTCCATGGCGGCCATAATAATATCCCTGTTATTTTTTGTACTTGATCCGTTTACATTTTTTTTTTATAAATAATAAAAGTAATATAACCAATGTTTTGGTTGCCCTTGCCTCCTCTGACATCCCGCGCGATTGCTAATGGTATTACAAGAGACATTATAAGAAATTAAACCAAATGTCATGCTGATCTGCAAGAGCATTCCTGCAGACAATGACAAAACTCCTAGAAGGGGCGCATATTGTGCGCTTCCCCCTCCAGCATCCAATCTTGATGGGTTAGAGGTCAAAAGGTATTTTTTTATTGATTAATCAAAGCTTGTCTCAAAATGTCCAGTTTAACTAAGACATTACATTTTGCAATGTAATGTGTACACTCCTCAGCAATGTTGTCAACCTGCTAGACTAGTCCATAAGTGGATAACTACAAAAAAAAGATGTTGACATTGTTGGAAAGATAAGTGTAGGGCCCACCTGTATAGCTGCCGAAGATGTCAGCATTACTAGTTGATAAATAAGCAAATAGAACAAAAGTGGAAAATATTTTAGAAATTCTCTCTTTCTCCAGTGCTGAGGTCGAGTCCATTACATTTCCGGTCACAAATCGCTAATCCTTTCTCAAGGCCAATTACAAGTAGCAGTGGATGAACAATAACTGGCACTTTTCATATCAACCTGAGACTGAATTACTTGTGATTGATTTGTAGGGACTTGTGAGGACTTATGAGGACTTGACAGGACTTGTGAGGATTTGACTACAAAACCGTATAAATGCAATGATTTAAAGGACATACCTGAGCAGATAGGATCAAGGTCTGACCATGTCCTGTTGGGGAAGTGTAAGCTTGGTCCTGAACATTCCCTCCAGGTCTTGCCAAGGATACGATAGCCCGCATCACAGCGGTAGTCCAATACCTCCCCAAGCCTGTAAGTCCTGTTCGCCGTGTTACTTTGTAGATGGCTGATCTCAGCTTCACTCTCCAAAAGCGATGGGCACATCACCTCTACAAAATACATAAGCACAAGTAATTTGAGGTGTTTTTTTCTTGGCATGGTCTTACGCTTTACAATTGAAAACCTTTTGCAGAATTGTAATAAAGTCATTGAAAGTCAATCACAAGTCACTCAATCTCTTAATTGTTCAATTCTATCGAAATGAATTATGATTCATAAATACCTCAGACAGTTTAGCCATTTCTATTGGTCGAGAGCCCGTCACGTGGCTGGTCTTAAACGGATGATAAAGACATGGCTAGCTGGTCTTAAACACTTTTCCAGTGTCACATAAAATGTGGACTCCTAAAAATCCAGTGCCTCTTACCGTTTTATTGGTTGAACATTCACAGTCCTCGCGTAGGCATGCGCAAAACTACCAGTGAGTCAGAATTTTATAGTTCTAAATTTGAAATGCAACGCCCAAGGTGCATTCTGCGCGACATTGCACAGAACGTGCCACGCGCGCGTCAATCGCCATAAAAGGGTTGTTTACATCTTAATCGCCAGCTGAACACTCCATTATTTAGCTAGAGGGATGTTTCAAAAAGCATGAAGTGAACTTGTTGAACAAAATCGGGATTTTTTGACCAAAATATTATATTTTTTTACCGAAAAGGTATTTATGAATGGGAATAAATATGTGCTCGGTCTGTATTAATCACTCTGTTTAAGACCGCTTAGAGTCTGGGTGCTGATAATTACCCTAACCTCCGGGTAATTATCAGCACCCAGACTCTAAGCGGTCTTAAACAGAGTGATTAAAATCTCTCGAGCACACATTTATTCCCTTATTAAAATGGTTGTTTTCCCCTGTAACTTGTAATTTTTTTAATAATTGGGGTGTGACTTGAATCCTGATGGACTGAACTACAACTCTTTTGAATTGTCTTTCTTTGCAATTATGTGTTGCCAATAATAAGATTATGGAAGTGAACTTTGTATGAAACAATTTCATAGCGTTCGTTTGTTTGTTCATATTGTTTTAAATTTTATAAATTTATAACGTTCAAATTTATAACTTTGTAGATGGCTGATCTCAGCTTCACTCTCCAAAAGCGATGTGCATATCACTTCTGTTAGAATATGAAGCGGTCACGGGTAGTCTGTGATCAATGTTTTACGTTGTTTCTTGTGCTGCACAAAATATACGCAGACTCTGTACATACTCTGCACTTATACTTACTGCTTACTGTAACCTTAAAATTCTGGGCTAATCGACTGGACTGATTAATACGTATTTTCAAAATATGACTTTCACAGATCCAGTGCAGGGCTCCTTATGCTTCTCGGGTTAATAAATTAAAGCAAATTGCACTTTTGTGTACTTCGTCCCAAACAGTAGCCACTTGTAAGGAAAAGCAAAAAAAAAAAAAAGATTCAGTGTAACATCGACTGCCTCTGATAGTTAACTATGAAATGTTAATTATGTGCGCGTAGTAGATCGTGTAAGCTAGTCTCTGTATTTTATCCTCTTCGGCTGAAATTTACGGACGTGCACTAATACCGTCGACCACTTTATAATGCGTTATTCGACGCTTTACAAGTGGCGTTTTCCATTTAACACCTGTATACAGACCCGAATTTGTGCACGTGCAATGGGGATAAATGGTGATTTTCAAGTGCCTCCGACGACCGCATGCCCGTCGGCAGACCTCCCATCACATATTTTGCACACTAGTTGTTCGGGGACTCCTTGCTCACATGACCAGTGGCGTAGCCACCGGGGGGGGGGCGTGGGGGCGACCGCCCCTCCCCCCCCCCATGAAACCTTGTCGCCCCCCCCCCCCTGAGATTTTGAGTTTCTAAAAAAATTATCATTGATCTACATGATGCCATGGGCCCTATTATGTACTACAATGTATCTTTTGCTTAGAAAATATTGGTTAAAGTGATCAGAAATAGCCTCAGATAGCACCGCAGAGCATTTAGAATCCAAAATTTTTCGGGGCCCTTAAGCGGGCCCCTAACCCCACGCCTATAGCTCAGAATTCTGGTAGCTGATTCAATGAATCCAACCTCGAAAACAATGTTCACAAAATTTTCTTATGCCTTTAGCTGAGAAAACCTCGAAAATTATGTTTAAATTATTATCTTTTGTGCTAAGATAATTATTGGTTAAAGTGGTAAGAAATTGCCTCAGATCAAACCACAGAGCATCGAAAATCCAATTTGTTTCGGGGCCCTTAAGCGGCCCCCGAACCCCACGCCAATAGCTCAGAATACCGATAGCTGATTTAATGTCTCCAACCTCGAAAACGATGTTCAAATAATTATCTTTTGCCAAGAAAATATTAGTTAAAGCATGGAGGAAAGTCGTAAGAAATTGCTTCAAATCACACCACAGAACATCTAGAATCCAATTTTTTTCGGGGCCCTTAAGCGGGCCCCGAACCCCACGCCGTAAGGGCTTTGCGCTTCGCGCTTGCATCAGTTATGATCAAGGTATGTCCCCCCCCCCCCCACTTTTGAGAAGCGATTGACGCACCTGCTTGACGCCCCCCCCCCCCCATGAAATGTTCCAGCCCCCCCCAAAAACCCTGATATTTATTGTTTAGTTACTTTTTTGGAGGGAATACGATAAAATTCCTTACTTAAAAACGTGTGACAGCATGAACTCACCACGACAAGTTGGCATGGGTGAGCTCCACTCTCCAGACATTCCACAAGTAATCTGGCTGAGACCCACGATTGAGACAAATCCAGGCCAACATGCGACATCGATCTTGGTATTAGGACTGAATGATGCGTCGTCATGGCGACTCCTCCTGTCCGATTCTACCAGCGTCCAGTTTGCACCATGGAGAACACCTGGACTCTGGCAACTGTTCTCCGCTGAATGATGGAGAAGACATTGTATCAAAATATATATGTTTACAAAGTCCATAATTAGTCCTTAATAGGATCAGTCAAACTGCAAAACTCACGCAGGCCAAGGCCCTACACAAAATACACAGTACGTACATGTAGGTCTAGGCTCTATATAAAATATACAATACATCCCAACATACCCACAGCATTTGTTTTTGGGGCTCTAGCATAGCGTCGCCGCGGAAACACGTACCGCCATTATTTTCATATCATGTTAAAGCTTGGATAACTTTTAGTGGAGCTGCTAAGCGAAAAATCGTGCACTTTGGGGTAAAAGCATGAACTTTGGCATGTGGGGTCAATATGGGCTAGAAATCATTTTAAGATCGGGACCCATCCTGGATTTTGCCCATTTTTGGGGCGGAGCTTGATTTTTTGAAAAAGGGGGTGCAAACAATAAAAACTGTATTTAACATCCATTTTCTAGTTTTTCTATGCTTTGAAAATAAACTGAAACATAAAATAAGACATTCTAGCATTTTAGCACCTGTTATTTTTCACCCATTTTGTGGGCGTGGCCTAAATGTGTAAAAGAGGCGGTATATATTAGGAGTTTGGTTCAAATATGGAAAATACCATTCAGTTGGGTGGTAAAATCTTGAAAATTGGCAATCAAAATGGGCTGAAAATCATTTTAAGAGGGTGGATCCATATTGGATCTTGCCCATTTTGGGGGCGGAGCTTGATCGGTTAAAAAGGGGAGTGCAAAATTTAGAAAAACGGTATTTAACATCCATTTTCCTTTGTTCTTCATGCTTTTAAATAAACAGAGGCATGATAAAAAAATTCCAACTTTCAAACACTTGTTATTTTTTACCCTTTTGTGGGCGTGGCCTAAATATGAAAAGGAGGCCGCACATTGGAGCAGCTTGATTCAAACGAGGGAAAATCATCACTTTTGCTGGTAAAAACACAACATCTGCATTGGTTAACTATGTTTTACCATACACAGTAAATATAAATTTAAAAAGGTTGCAAGGATTTTGCCTTTTTAGGGGTGGAGCTACAATTTTAAGTAGGGAGTTGAATATTCTAGAAGATTAAATATTTCTTATTTTAATTAGTGTGATTGGCTACAAGTAACATAGGTTACAGCAGCTGCGGCATTTCCTTGTTTGTAAACACTACCAGCATCAGGGGGGGGGGGGGGGCAACGGTGGACTTCACCTATTCTTGCAAGTGCTTTTATGTGGGCATGTAAACATGAAAATAATTTTTTTTAAATATGCGCAGAGTATACGTCAATTCCTTGCAGTGTGTTCTGCTGAATTTATATCATATGGATGTTTGGACTTGCATGGAAAGTAATATCTTAATGTTTGAAAAGGTGGGATTAATATTTTTGAGAAATTATGTAGCTTCTTAAAAAATATGCTTGCACTTTGATAAACAATTCCAAAATATACAAAGTACATGCAGGAATGTATGTATTGAAAGCACAATATCTTTACATCACAGCAACAATGTAGCTGATAACATTATTTGTGTCATTATTTGTGCCCAAAACATTGCCACTTAATACGAATTAATACAAGACTTATATCTGCGTATCGCATGTGTCGCCTATATATTTTGTGTTCTTAAAAAAATGTTCTTGACATTGTGTGCATTTTTAAGCAACGACCTCAAATGACCCCTACATGACTTTTGACCTCCAATTTTGGAAGAGTTGTGATGAACCCCAACCCAAGGAGCATTACATCCAACTTCAGTGACATTAAACTGATCCATCAAATTCTGTAGACAAAGAAACATTTGAAGCATATTTGAACAATGACGTCTAATGAGCCCTAGATGACCTTTGACCTCAGTAATTCCATGAAGAATTGTGTCTTTTCATGCACCCAAGGGTCACTGCATCTAAGTTTCATCAAAATCCATGAAAACACGTAGAATGTTGTTAGCTTTCCCCAAAAACTGTTAATTACAGTTTTTCCACAGAAGTTCCAAGGGTAAGTTTGGAAAAATGTTGATGAATGGTTTTTAAAAAGTCGGGGGGGGGGCTCTTTCAGGCGATGACAACACCATTCACGTTTTGTAAGCCCCGTATTAAAGTAAAGGTCAAGTGACTTCATGTACTTTAATATTGTTTGTCAATTAATGGTCTATCTGATTACAAAAAATCAACATGAGTTTTCTTTTGTTCAAGACTTCGTTCAAGCGATGGCCACTTTTGAAAATGTTGGATAAGGCCAAAAAAAATAAGTCTCCGGTTTCTGGTATGGAGCTTGCCCCAAAAGTGGTGCGGCAACGCGGCTTTTTTTTTTTTTTTACCTGTTTTTTTTTTTTTGGCTTCAAATGTCGGCTGATGACTGCAAATGGTGCCCGACTAAACTTAGTGCAAATATATGGGAGTCCAGAGAGGCCACATAAAGCTTACTCTCGATCATAACCCCATCTAAAAACACGTTAAAATTGTGCAGCAGCAGAATTCCAGTCAAACCAGTGAGTTTGGCGGTTTTGAGACATCATCTTGTATTGAAAAAAAAAACTTTTTCATTTTTCCGACGCGCATGGCTACGGCGACGCGCGCGCATACCAGAAACCGGAGACTTTTTTTTGGCCTAAGGGTTAATCTTTGTTCAAAGTTTCATGTTTATACAAGGTACTGTTTAGAAGAAAAGAAGCGGAGCATCATGTAGAAAAAAAGGAAACAAAGGGCAGAAGAAAATTGTGACCATTTCATTGTGATCGGGTTGTACCCACAGAGCTATATTAAATCACCAGAGCGCTAACTCCTCGCTTTTTTGCGCAGAAAAGCCATGAAACCGTTCTGGGCGCAGACGTTTTGAATTCATGTGGGTGTTTGTAAAACAAAATGAAATTAGATGAAGTGAATTTCAAAAGTGCACTCTAAATGTGGTATCTACCAAAATGACATCATATAGAGTAGTGGCCAACCAACATTCGTGCCGAATTTTAGGAAAATCACGCAAAAAAATATAGGAATTACAATGGGGGAGTGAGGGGGAACAGCAATGCGGTCTTTAGCAGATCCAAAACACCCCAGTCCTGATAGCGTGATAGGGTTAACTTTCAATAGAGTGTGGTCGTATCAATGAAGAGAGAATCCACAGCCATTGACTCCTGGCAATTGCTTCAATATTTACACATAGGGCCAAAAAATAATAATTCTGCTTCCGGTACCCCACCTACCCTATTTTGACAGCCCCTACCCTAATATTGTTTTGGGAACAATGAAAAAATTAAACAAAAACCATCAATTACCACCTTTTCCCATGATATACACGCAGACACCTACATATGATCAGCACAAAAAGAATGCACCCCACAAGAATTCTTTACCTTCCTACCCTATTTTTCAAATGCCATGTTATCGGAAACAGAACTATTTTTTGGCCTAGGCTGTATGTACCAGGTACATCTAAGGACATGAAACCACTTTGAGTAAGTATACCCAGTAGAAATATTACCATTTTACCTTTCTATGCGAATATTCAGCCCTCTACTTTAAAATGTGGCTCCACCCCTAAAAGGGCAAAGTCCTTGCAACCTTTTAAACTTATCTTTACAGTGTATGGCAAACATAGTTAACCAATGCAGAATTTGTGTTTTACCAGCAAAAGTGTTGATTTTCCCTCGTTTGAATGAAGCTGCTTTAATGTGAGGACTCCTTTTCATATTTAGGCCACGCCCACAAAAGGGTAAAAAATAACAAGTGTTACAATATTGGATTTTTTGTTATCATGTCTCTGTTTATTTAAAAGCATGAAGAACAAAGGAAAATGGATGTTAAATACAGTTTTTCTAAATTGTTATTTGTTTGCACTCCCCTTTTTAACCGATCAAGCTCCGCCCCCAAAATGGCAAGATCCAAGATGGATCCACCTCTTATAATGATTTTTAACCCATTTCGACTAAACATGCCAGTTTTCAAGATTTTACCACCCAACTGAATGGTATTTTTATATATTTGAACCAAACTGCTAATATATACCGCCTCTTTTACACATTTAGGCCACGCCCACAAAATGGGTGGAAAATAACGGGTGTTTACAAGCTAGAATGTCTTATTTTATGTTTTAGCTTACTTTAACACATAGAAAAAACGAGGGAAATGGATGTTAAAAACAGTTTTTATTGTTTGCACCCCCTTTTTCAAAAAATTGAGCTCCGCCCCCAAAATGGGCAAAATCCAGGATGGGTCCCGATCTTAAAATGATTTCTAGCCCATTCCGACCCCGCATGCCAAATTTCATGCTTTTACCACAAAGTGCACGATTTTGGCCAAAAATGGACCTATATAAGCAGCTCCACTATTTATCTAAAACAGATTAAAAAATGATTTCTTTTTTTATTAATTAATTTCCTTAATCAGTTGTGTTGTAAGGTCTTTGTTCTTCTGTAATACACACGAATACAAACCTAATTAAACTTTCATTGCCACCGTCAAAGTAACGCAGAACCTGCCAGCAGTAAGGCACTCTGGGCAAGGAGTTTAGAAAGTTTAAACAGGGTCATCACATTCGGTTTTAGATTCATTGTTGACAAAAATGGTTGCCAAAGTAGTACAGGGTGGTCCAATAAAAGTTGACACTTTTACAGACGCAGATTACTCAAATTTGGGGATATGTTGTAATTGTTTTAAGATATGCCTAAATTACAAGATATAAGTGGTATATGATGAAAGCGGCATTGACAATAACGCCTAAATTAAAAAAAAATGGTGGTCATTTACACAAAAATGGTCCAACCCGGGTTTGTCCTCACGCAAGTCTATCAGACATAGTCAAAAGAACAGCACTGCGTGCGCCAAAACTGCAAAACAATGACCATATCTCATACATGCGAGTGGAAAAACTTGGGGGGTGGGTACCATTTTTCTGTAAACGGCCACCATTTCTTAATTTAGGCTTTTTTTCAAATGTCATTTTCACCAGATACCACTAAGTTGCTGTATTTTAGGAATATCAATTTCAATATGTCTCTCCAATTTTGAGAAATCTGCGTCTGAAAAAAGGTGTGAGCGTTTTTGGACTGCCTGTACTTTCCTATTCTCGAAAACTGGGCTCAAGGGACGTAAACAAACCGAAAGTTAAACTCGAACAGTGGTATACCTCTGCATTCTATGATTCCTCCAGTCCATTCTAAGCCACGTTGAGTCTTTGAGCAGGTCTTCGTTCTTGGCCCAACTGGCTGGAATCCAGACTTGCATTTAAAAAAGGCTCTGCCTCGAAGTTGCCGTTTCCTCCGATCAAAACGAACTTCTTTTCCATTCCAGGGCCTCTCCGGCACTGAACAGCCAATCGCTGAAATAGATGAATTCTAGAGTCTCATTCAATAGCCCTCAAGCATAATGACGTCACATTTTGTTTACATGTGACTTCATTTTGTCACAAGTCTATTACATCCGTCACAAGTGAATCACAAGTTATGCTTTTCAAATGTCATGTGACAAACGCATCCCCATGCAGCGGTGTAGCCAGGGTTCTCATCCTAGGGGGCGTGTGTGGGTGGGGGGGGGGGCTTGAGGTTACATGGAGGGGCGCCCAAAAATTTCGTCCGTGCTGAAAGGTAGACAGGGTTTTCTTCACCGGACACCCGGCCGCCCTCCGTAAAATCAAATGGGGGGGGGGGGGGGGGGGGGGGAGGCTGTACCCCATCTTCCAATGGGGCCCTGTTCAAAACATCATGGCTACATTAGACAATAACTACCGCTATTCGCGTCACGTCATTCGAGCCAACGGACGTTATAATAAACAACCACTCGCGTGGGGAAAAAAATGGTAAAGAATACGCACAAAATCGCATCGGACATTATTCTTCCGGCTAATCATGGTAACTCATGACTGTGCTTTTCTCCAGATGCCAAATTTTCAGTGGGGAAGGGGCCGACTGGAGGGGGGGCGAACTTTTTTATTGGGGTCGTGCCCCCCCCCCCCCCCCCCCCCCCCGTAGCTACGCCGCTGTCCCCATGTCATTGTTTATTTCTGATATTCCCGATTTGAAATGTCGTGGGCTTGACTATCACTCTGATAATTTTCCAGACAGGGGCCCACGAGATTCTCAAACTTTTCCCTCATTTGTACGTAAGTTGAGGATTTACACTACCGATTGCTTACTTTAGAAATAAGAGGCTCTAACACGTTTGTATCAAAAAGAGGAAATGCATGTATAAGTCTGGTTTACCTAGCTGGGCAAGTTTGTACATCCTAAAAGAACAATAAGGGCTTTTAGAAGCCGATTGATACCAACAGAATATAATGAACTCAAAATGCACCTACCTTCACATATAGGTGATGCTGACCACTCATCATCTTCATTGCAGTAGATAAATGATATTACACCTTACAGTAAAATAGATATTTTAATGTCATCTTTAAAAATGTTTGTACATAACGTCACCGGCAACGATTTGAATGCACACCGAAGATTCAAGGCAAAAATAATCTTGTATAGGGATAATGGGAATATACACGGTGTATTCAAATAATAAAAAAAAGATAATTGAAATATAAAGGATTTGTATCTTAAAATTTTGAATTTGAACACTTTCAGTATGGTTCCACTTGAAAGATTAGCTTTCAATTGACAACTCACTTGCTTCCCTTTAGTCTTGTATGACTGAGCACCAATAATAAAAAAAAAAAAACCAGAAGGAATTAATACAACAATATTTTTCCAAGTTAAGCTGATTCTGTGCACTGAGGTGAGCTGTCTAAACAATGTTAAGTCAAGTATAAACAGGATTGAAGGGTGTTTACAAAGATGGGTTTGTTCATGGAGTAAACCGAGGACTTTACATGTGAAACATCCTTGGCAATGGAGGGCAGGATTTAAATCGAGGACATTTTCGATTAGAAAACGTGTGCAAACCCAATGGGAGCTAGTGCAAAAAGTTTGTATGAACAAAAGATCGATGAAGAGCAACAATATGAAATCCTCAATGTACACCATTATACATGTATAAACAAACGTGTGTTCTAACTTGAGCTAACTTATGGCGTACTCACACAAAGGGAACAATTGTACCCACATAATTAAATCTTTATGAAACGGTACCCCAGAAGGGAAATTCTAAAGAAGAGGGTTAACTGAAGAAAAAGGCAAGTATCCCAAAAACCCAATCATTAAGGCTGCATGTATGCCAACCTTAATTACCATCTTTGTGTGGACCTGAAAAAAAACATCGGTCCACAGGATGCGGTTTGTTTAAACCTTCTGTGAACTAAGCTAGGTCCACACAAGGTTTCCCCCTCTCTGAAAAAAATCAGATTTAGAGACATTTTGGGGTTAGGGTTATCGGTCGCAAAATGAAGAGGATCACTCAAGGAAATCATGATAAAAAAATGGGTTCAAATATTCACATGGCGAGTAAAGTAAGGTGTATTTTCTCAGGTTTTTCTTAACCATTGTTTATGGTGTAAATCGAGGACACACACGTGCAACATCATCGGTGAATCGAGGTCAGAAACCGATTCGAGGACTCCTCGGTTGGAAAACGTGTACAAAACCAATGAGAGCTGTTGAAACAAAGGAAACGGGAAGGGGAACAAAAGAAAATCCTCGATATACACCATAAACAAACGTACGTGTGTGTGAGTTTTGTTTCTGCATTCAATAGGGGGCATTGAATAGGGGGCCTCTCTATTGATAGGACAATAGGGTCCCAAGTTCCAGAAGGTCCCTAATTTCTTTGAAACAGGAGAAGCAAGCTCCCCTGTCGATGTCCCTCATCCATGGTTACGAATACGAGGGCACATCGTCACATAAGACGTAGCCGTAGCTCCGGAAGCCGGTTTCGGACAGGGCTTCATCTCCAATTTCCGTCACACCACTACCGCGTTACATTTTGAATAGATGTTTCTGGACAATAATAACAGCTAAGTGTATTGTAATTCTTATTGTCTTACCTTGTAGTGTGTAGCCCTTCAAGCAGACTACGTCAACAAAGGAATTTCTCGGGAATCGGCCGTCGGCTCCTGGCGTGGCGCCATCGTCGAACTCCAAGCGCCCGCCCTCCACTGGCGTGGGTTCCGGGCAGCCTCCACCCGCTGTAGTCAGAAATAATATAAGATGCTTAGGCTTACGATGCATCTTCCGTAATCTTTAACAAATTCAATTGTTTTTCTTCTAACGAATTTTGATATGTTAGTGATTAATTTGAAAGGGAAGAAAATACTTTTTTCTATTTTGGTCTGCAACTGTTATTAAAAAAGGCTTTTATTTTGGGTTGTTTTAAGCGAGTCGGCTGGTTCTCAGTCCCCACACTCCTGATGCTAAAATAGGGTGGGAACTACTTTACCGTGCCAGAACTGATGTCGGGCTGCAAATAATTCCGGGGGGAAATGAAAAGTGACAAAACGTGGGCCGATTTTTTGGTTGGTGTCTCACTCAAAGGGCAATCATTTTTTTGGTTATATCAGAAAAATAGCCATTTCAAAACAAATTCAAATGTCCAGGTGAAACAAACCCTCCCCCCAAAAAATAGTTATCTCTCTATGACTAGGAAGCGCATGCGCCCACCGTATTTCAAGGTGCACGATGAAGATTAGTGTTGCGCGTGTCCCCCTTTGTACAGCAGCCAGTTATGGAAAGTCGTGCTGGACAGAGTGAAACATGATTAATGGAGGTCATTGTTCAAACTAATACTCAAATAAATAAATTAATGCAAATATTAATTTGATATTTTTAAGGGGGCATCAATCTAAAAAAAAATAATAATATCTACATCAATTTGAATAACATTTTAATTTTTTTTATCACGGCTTTCGAAAGTTGATACGTTAGTTTCACGCGTACGTAGCATGCGCGCTGCGTCAAGATTTGACGTGTTTCAGGCCTTTTACGGAAGATTTCAAATTACCTCGACCTATATGTTATCTATGCACTGCCAGTCAGTGTGCAGAGAAAAACTTGATACGTTATCATTACTCTTGTTTTTGACGAATCATCATTGTTTTACCTCTGTCTTAAATACTGTATTTTCATTGGCCTAGAACGATCACGTGTTAAGTTTATAAAAAGTCATGGCACACTCCCTGTGGGATATCACGTATGTGATATCCCACAGGGAGTGTGCTATGACTTTGTACGTACGGTACATGTACGGACGGTGTGAAACGCTTGTATCGTTCGTACCCACGCTATTTTCACCTTGCTTTCACGCATGCGGAGTGGGAGCAGCGAACTAGCAGACGATCAGCTGTTTCGAGCACGCGACATGTATGTGAGTTGACGTTTGATTGTCATGATTGTTGTGTTTACTGCTGTTTCTTTTCGTGATTTTTATATCAAAATCAAAAGAATCCAAGACAGAGGTGTAAAAAACAATTGTTGACTGCTGTGATGTGGGATATGTATATATCCCACATCACAGCAGTCAACCATTGTTCACTATACCACAATCAAAAATGTTGACTGTGGTAAGACAACGAGGTCTATTGAAATATGAAACAAAATTCAGGAAATATAAATAAACAAATTACAATTAGCAATCATTCTATAAATATGCACTGCAAAAACCGTGTTTAGCAATTAAACACTTTTCTAAACACTTTTTTTGCTATCAGTTTGTAAATATGTTTCAATACTAAACAGGCACTTAGTATTTATGGATAGCGTTTAGCCATTGAACATTGATGATTGGGATTGGGACACGTATAATGTTTAGCTTCACATGCATTAGAATCACACTCTCGTTAAACATGGTCCGGTTAATTTTTTCTTTATGATGGGACTTGCGGTTTTGCCGAAGTCAATTGAGTGACTGATAAGGTTTACGCACAAGACCCCGGCCAATGAGGTTTTGTATAGAATGGTGGCCGAACCACTTTTTGCGAAAGTGTGCTGGTAATGGTTTAGCCTGCCTGCTGCCAAATTTACCAATGGCATTCCTACATTTTCTCGTGCAAATAGGACCCATTTTTGGACCCTAATGTTATCAAATCTGCTCTTAGATAATAGCCCAAAAGCTAGGGAGATGATCCTCTGCTATATTCGCACGATTCCACCGTTTTTTTACTTGACTGTCTCGTTTTTTGCAAAAAATTGTGGGGTCACTTTTTATGCAAATGGCTCGCGTATAAATTTTTGAAATCTTAATCACTCGCGAATTTATTGCGCCTGCTGTCTTTCTTATTGTGCCATTCAGATATATTGTCTGTCTAGCCCCCCCCCCCCACCACCACCACCACCACACCGAAAAATAATAGTAAGAAAATACTGTTTAAAAATGTGCTCGTTTATTCAGAAATTCATGAAGCATAATATCCAAACTGATTGGATGTTTCCAAAGTGTCTTTCCCATTCGCAAAAGCTCTTTTAAAAGCCAACTATAGCCAGTTAGAATCACACTCTCGGAAAAAAAATGGTCCAGTTAACTCATTCTTTATGATGGGACTTGCGGTTTTGCCGAAGTACATTGAGCGTGATCGGCTGACTGATAAGGTTTACGCCCAAAACCCCGGCCAATGAGGTTTTGTTAAGAATGGTGGCCGAACCACTTTTTGCGAAAGTGTGCTGGTAATGTGTTCACAAAGTGATAACAAGATTGTGTTTAATAGGCTTTATTCACGAGTCCGCCATATATAAAAATCTTCATTTTTGGAACTTGCAAATATAAATTGAAAGCAATGACATAAAATTAATTACAAATTAATACCAGTCTGCTAAGATGGGTAATTGAGAATTTGTCATGAAACATACCCTAATATTTAAAGCCACATTTAAAAAGTAAGTTGAAAGTGAGGATTGGAATGCAAAAATAGTCTGGCACCATCCCATTCAACAGTTCACAATTTAATAAAATACATTCAGGGAACACGATCAAAAATGTCTTCCTCGTGAATACGGTGTATTGCTCAACATAATTTTTAGACGGTGTAGTTTTTATCGGATCTTAAGAGACGGGACAATGAAAGTTGGGCCGAAAATTCATGTGTCCGTTTACAATTCCCTGGTATTACATACATCCCGAGCACGGACACGCAGAGGAACAACAGGTTCTTTGTTGTCCTCGGGAGTTCATCCTTCTTTGAAAACGGTCCTCGAACGTGCGTTTGTGTGCTTTGTCTATGGGAAAGGGTTATATTATACGGAAAAGGGGAAAGACAATGCCTTTTCCTCATCAGACATTATAGTAAAATACAACTACGTGTGCGTATTGTGTTGTGTTTACCGGTTGCATAAATGATGCGTGTTCTGAAAATCCATGTTTATTTGACAGACGTAAAAGCTCAAATCGAGAGCATGAAGCAGTTTTCGAGTAGCAAAATCAAGCCTTGAAGTTGCTCTCACGTGCTATTTTCGAGTTTCACCCCACCCCATTCTATTTTCTAGCAATACAACATGTATTTCCTTTTATACACATGAAACACAATAAATCCGCCCACTTTTAGTTATGGAATAATACATTTTCCAATTTCGCATTATCTGCGGCCCGATTCAGACAGACATATCCTTTTGCGCGTCAGGGGTGCAAATCCAACCCCAATTAAAGGCACATTTTCAGAGGGTTAACAACGTTAACAATATATAACAAAAAGAAAGGTGTTTCCGTTTAAATTAAATATACAAACTAAACACCTATTGGGAGAAAAATCGAAAATGTTGGAGAGCACGGGTAAATTATCTTGAATATGAATCGGAAACATGGACATTTTTAAATATCCGTTCATAATACACTGAAAATTCATTCCCTGTGTAGGCCTACTATATTGAGGGCCTGATTGTTCTACTCGCAAAACTAATGCCTGCCCTCCGAGGTCTTACGTCCGTCAAGACTTAGTGTGCAGAGAAAGCCTTATTACGCAACTGGTGAACGCACAATGCAATGCCCACATCGTAAAGGGACACATGGATTCTCGGCCTTAACGCATAAAGGACACGGTTTTTCCTCTAACTTTCACTTTCCTCATTTTTCAGCCTAATGCGTAAGAAAACAAACACTTCAGAAATCACTCGTTTGAAAAAAAAAAGAGATAAATACGGATGTTTAGTGCGTTATGACAGGTCATATTGATATCCATTGCGGTAGGTTTTTTTTATAAGCCTGCATACCTAAAATATGCACTCTCATTTTTCCAAAACCATTGTGTATTCAAAAACAAACAAACAAACCCGCAATGAAATTAAGGAGGGAAGTTACAAAAATATCAATTTCTTCTGCCTGTGTCTTTTTATTTAAATATAGTGTAAAATATAAATATAGTGTAAAATGGAGGCATGGGCATGGTTCTAATTCATACATGAAACGAGAACAAATTCTCCATACCTGAATGATTCGCTTTTAGAAGTAGAATCGCCAGACTGATGACAATCTTCGCAGTGGAATAGCCCATTGTAACGTATCTGTATCTCAACGGCATAGAAACTGGTGCGGCACAGGCGACCTATTATGATATTATGCTCGCCTTTACCCACCGCCATATCCAGCAGAGACGCCAGTCACCGCTTAGCTCTTTCACAGCTGCTCAGGAAACACAAACCTCGCAAAGCATTATGGGTACATTAATGCACTATTCTGTATGATGGAACTGATGAGTCTGAGATGTTCACATCAGTATTGGTTTCGTCCTTCACCATGTCATTCCATCAGCACTGTATACTCTCCGGGACCTTGCGAGAAAAAAAAAACAATACAAGCTTACTCAAACCCACGTCAGGCTGGCTATTTAGCTAAGGCAGACACCTCGACGGGGTCTACCCGATGTTCCCCAATACCTATGTTCCCCAATACCGATGTTCCCCGAAATCCTTGGGATTAAGGTTAGGGTTAGGGTTAGGATTAGGGTTAGGGTTAGGGTTAGGGTTAATATATGGTAAGGATTTCGGGGAACATCGGTATTGGGGAACATAGGTATGCACCCATCTCGACGACCGAGCATGCTGGGGTTGGTTGACTGCTTCGAATCATGATGTGTATGTATCATCTAGGCGCTTGCGTCAAGCAGATGTGACATTGCCCACTCTGTTAGTTTCCTCCACTGCTCCCTGTTGATGTCTGATGCCACGTGCCAGATGTGTTGATCTTTGATTTTAAACCCGTGGTTGTCAGGTCCCTGTTTACTCTTTTCAGCCACGTGGTTCGTTGTCCATCTCTTGGCAGCTTGTATTGCGGAATGCCTCTATAAGCGCTTGCTTGGCAGGTTTTTTTTCTCGGGCAGTCTCAGGAGATGGCCTGTCCATCTCAGACGTCCTCTGGTATGCTCATCCAGATTATAATGCTCATCCAGTTTCAGTGTACCTGGAGATGACATATCAGTTCAATGGAGCGTGTTAGTTGACCTCAAACACCTGCGTGATTTTACAAGAATATAGCACATCAGGGCACCAAGTATAACCTGAAAAGTGTATAACGTCCTATATTTTTTACATTTATTGTGTGTCTTAACTTGGCGCACCAAAGCAAGGGCAATAAATGGGTATTTTGAAAGAAAAAAAGCAGTACAATTTACAACATATTGAACATATTGCGAATTGAGGACAAGTATAAAATGAAAATCTAGTAAATTCACACATGGAAGTCAGTGACTGGACTATTCGGACCGACATTCACAGAAAAGAAATGAACGTGTAGGCCTACTTTCGAGGCGTAAACACTCTATTCAGTCTGGGTACGGACACGGGCGTCGCCAGGATTTTTTCTAGAGGGGGGCAAAGCACATTTTCACCCCGAAATCTCTGTACTTTTCCACCATATTCTCGAGTTTTCTTCTTTTTTTTTTGGTGGGCTGGGATATTTGCCCCCCCCCCCCCTGCAACCCATTAAAAAAAACCAGTTATATGACTTTGCACCTTTTTTTGTCGCTCCCCCCCCCCTGTTTTTATTCTCTTTGGGTTGTTTGGGGGGGGGGGGGTGGGGTGCTTTCCGGGAGGAGGGGGAGGGCTTGCCCCTCTCCTCCCCCCCCCCCCCCATGCGACGCTCGGGGGGCTCAAGCGCCCCCGAGCGCCTCCCCCCCCCCTCCCCTTTGGGTGCGCCGGGGGGCTCTAGCCTTTCGGGCAGCACGCTTATTCTTTGCCTCTTGTGCGTAGGCGTAAGTCTCCAAGGGGGTGGGGGTGCTTTTCCGGGGGGGAGGGGGAAGGCTTGCCCCCCCCCCCCCTCCCCTTTGGGAGCGCCGGGGAGCTCTAGGCTTTCGGGCAGCACGCTTATTCTTTGCCTCTTGTGCGTAGGCGTAAGTCTCCCAGGAGGCCACATATTGAGGCATTTGGTCAAAAAGCGACATACATGTATACTGTTTATACATGCCAAATACCCCCACGCTTGATAGATAGCTCAAACAGACGGTTGCACTTTCAAAGTCTTGGTGGGGCGGGGGAATTCAGTCACCCGCTCAACATTTTGTCAAAATCACGGAAGCGGTTTGTTTGACATTCAACTTTCGACAATGGAGCTTCCTGATAAATAAGGAAACATGTTGCGCATACATTAAACTCCGGGAGATATTTTCCTGTTGTTTTTGTCTGTGGTTGAGGTAACAGAAATGCAACAGTCAGAAAAGCACAGTCTAAATGGCCTGATGGCCAGAGTGAGGAGACTTTTGCATTATACTGAAAAGAGACAAGATAAAATGTGGAGAAAAACCGTAACGCTTTTAATGACAGGCCTGACCACGTTAGCGAGATTATTGCATGCAACGACGCTAAAGTCAGACCACGAAGGAATAATTTAGGGCTTAGTCCATCTAGCACACTTTACTTTTAAAATCTGACGTGCCCAAATTTGACAACAAATTGATGTGGTTTGAAGTACGTGCATGAGCATTTGTCACATATCTCTTAAAATCAAATTGCGTCAGGTCCTAACCTCGTCCCCAGTGCTTACTTTATTTCCAATGTCGTTTCCAATGGTAAGCCCTGGATATAGGAAACTTTCTTCCTGTATCCTGATTCGATACCGCAATTGGCAAGTGATGGATTTATATCGTGTACTTGGTGTTGTTGTTTCCTACGTCCACACCACTTATCATGATCAATGGTCCACACCTTCTTAAAAAAAAAAACAAATTCCCCTTCCAATTGTTTTCATTTTAATATGAAATGTGATAGGCCTACTGCATACTGCATATTATCTGGATATTGTCTGTTTTCGTAACTCACGCTATGTTCACGCCGCGACGAATTGATTTTGTTTTAACCCCAGACACCACATACAAAAACAAACGCTGACGTAAAGCACCAGACGGCACCAGATTATTCCTCATTCGTATACGTGTTCAAAAATTTTGCACATGCAAAATGATCCAATATCAGGGTAAGAGAGAAGGTAGTGGGGGGCGTGTACTGCTCCGCACCCTGGGAACGAGGTTGGTCAGGTCCATATTGATTATTAAGATGGAGTTACATCTAAACAGAATAGTGCCCTCCTATCATTGCCGCATATCTCAAAGCCTAATGTATAATTACGCACACGCAGTAAAGCACATACGTGTGCAAACACAAACAAAAAGGTGCAATAAAAAGCAGTATATATCCTCTTTGAGTGACCCCCGTTTGCTATTTCCCGGGTTTGCAACATTGCTAATGTTGCATCATGACTTTGGGTGTGGTCCCAGGCTACATGGCATATGGCTTCTGATTAGTGCCTCTTAACAAAGACTTTGACTAAATGGGGAGCCACCAACGTAGGGCTGGATAGCTTAGTTGGTTGGGCACCGGAACGGTAATCTGGGTCGCAGGTTCAAACCTCGCTCCAGTCAATTTCTTTGTTCAACCTTAAAATAAATATAATACATCTAGTCAGTTTCCCTGTGTGGTTTCTTTGGAGAAAAAAAAAATAATAAAAATAATAATAAAAAGACGAAGACTGCATGCATCATAGCACCCATTCCATGTGCATTTTGTTGTGCCGTCAGTACGTCCACCAAGGTGGATCCGGGGACGAGGCAAAAGGAGGAACCTCCCCCCAAAAAGACAAAAAAAAGAAACAAAAGACGACGACTGTTATTAATGTTATGCTATTCAACACCTTTCGCTTTACGCATTAGCTAACACACAATCGAGGAGGTGTGCAATGACATCAGGGGTGATCCTGCATTCCTGCAGAAGCTTTTGTCCACAGCACGCGCTTCGCTGAAAGTGAGTATTTTTTTCGTACGGCGTTTAAATCTCACCCTCTTGCATAAAGCTGATGACACTCGCTCCATACAATTCGTCATGCCTTGTTTACATGATCTGAAATTTTGGTTTAATTCCATTGGTTAACAACAGAGTTATTTAGGATCATAAAAGTAGGAATTATTTTGACACGTAGTAGTAATACTAATAGGCCATGTAGACCACTATGTGCAGCGCCGTACGTATTATAGCCTACGTGCCCGGTACTTCCATCATCGTTCTGGCTAATATCTTTGTAGTGGCGGGACCCAGTCTACCATTTCTGTATGCCGCATGTATACACAACCGCAAAGAAAAACTTGTTGCACGTATAATACCAGCGGCTGCGGGGGAAAACGGAGATTCCCAACCGAATTTATCAACTGTAAATAAACAAACGCACGAATACGGACAACATAAATGCTACCAACGTTTTTGATTTAAAGTCGTTGAGAGGGTGTTGCGTTTGACATAATGGACATTGTTTCATTTAGCTTGTGGATAAAAAAGGGTAGGGTTGACACACACACACACACACAATAGGGTCGGTCGGGTACCGGAAGCAGACGAATTTTTATTTTAGCCTATTCTGTAGACCTATAAAATTCGCGTTTTGGGCTTCGTGCATGACCTGCGTTCAGTGCATCATTAGATTTAAATTCAAGCTTGATATCTGAGATGATTCCTCAATTATTTGGGAACAATCTGAAACACTCAGGGGGGGGGGGGGGTGATACAGTGTCTCACCCGACCACCTCCTGTCAAAAGTGGCAGGATACATGTATATTCCATCTATCCCTCCCCCTGATCATTAAACTTAGTCTTAAATGCACACTTCAATGTTTTTTTAATAAAGAGTGCTATTTACGAAATTTGGTTTCGTGTTCAAAAGGTTGTCCACCCCCCCCCCCCCTGTTTTCTCGAAAAGTGTAATATCCACTGAGCTGAAACTTCAACTGGTTAGGTCGTGACCAAGTTTGGATTTTGAGTTGTGTTATTATATTGGAGAGGAACAAAATGCATAAAACGTAAATGTTGCTACATGCATTTACAGGACTTTACCCACTCTATGTAAAAATGACGTAAGGGCATGGGCGTCGCAAGGATTTTTTTCTAGAGGGCGGCAAAGCACATTTCCCCCCCCCAAAAAAAATAAAATCCGTGTAGGCCTACTTTTTCTAGCATATTCTCAATTTATCATTTTTTCGAGGGTGGGCGGGGACTTTTGCCCACCCCACCCCCCATTGACACCCCTACGGACGCTCATGTTGTTAAATGTGCATTAAATTTACAGCGATCTGACTTCGCACCTCGTCTTTTACTTTTTTAAATTTCCTGTTCATCTTCTTTTCTTTTCTTTTTGTAGCTTTTCCGGGGGGGGGCAAGCGCCCTCTCGCCCCCCCCCCTCCCCCTCCTCGCGACACCCATGCTTAAGGGTGTGCCCTGGTATAAAATTAGGATTAAACTTTTCATGCAACACATTTTTCTTTAAAGACGTCTGTTAAGACCGCCCGTGGTTGCTCTTAAACCTATAGATTGAAGCAATGTTTCAGCAACCTTGAATGAACAAAGGGATTCAAATTTTATTTTTGCGCTGGTGCTCTCTCCGGATGGAACATACCCACGTTTCCTGTCAATCCAGGGGACCATGTTTATGTGGTTATTAATTGTTTTGCCAGCCTCATTTCAATGCAGTATCCTTGACCTAAAAGTGTAAAATGTGTCCCACCATATTTCAACAAGGGAACCAAATCAATCGGTACATTTTGCAAAGGTTCGGTAATTTAAAGGACTACATGGAGAGATAGTAACCCAAGACTTGGGACCAGGTGGCCTGGGGGGACTGCAGATGCTTGTGGTTTGCAACTTTTGTAATTATTATAATAATAAAAATAATAATAATAATAATAAATAATAATAACAATAATGCTCATTTATCAGGCGCACGTATCCACCAGATGTGTAGTATCCATCAGCAGCGTGGCCGATGGGGGCGCGGGGGCGCACACGCGAACCTAATTTGTACTATAGTGTTCGCTCTTTAGTACGAATCGGCAGCATAGCGCCCTCTACTATACTGTTCCCGCACATAGTCCAAAAGAAACCTTCCTACATTTGCTGCTCAGAGCGTAGTTTCGCCCGGCCGGAGTTGGTGTGTATGTAGCAGTAACCTCAGTTGTATTTCATTTAAACCTTTGTTCAGCAATCAGAACGGAGACTGGGAGGTCAAGAACTTGCTTCCCACCAACGTCACAGACACGGATCCAGTGGGGCTGGGGGTGGGGGTTCAATTAAACTAGCCCCCCAGCTCTGTCTCAAACTTTTTTCACAGAAATATATTTTTTACAAATGTGAATCCCCCCCCCGCTCTGACCCCCCCCCCCCCAAAAAAATATGACAATTGTACCGGTGTCATATGAAAATCGGACTCCTTTTCCCGATTATTGGTTAATCCCTAGCACGTGACAGGTCACTCTGCCATATCCTAAAAATAGCATATTATCGTACTTACGCATGCGCAATACTACCAATGAGTCCATATTTCATGGAGTCGGATATTCACGCTTCACCGGTAATAATGTCCACCTGTGCACAACATTCGGACTGAGCCAGCTATGTAATATAGTGTTCATGATCGTTGGATTTGAACAGCGCTCCCATTGAAAGTATGGTAAATTGATTTTACGGAGACAAGGATCCGGAGAAAAAAAAAAACCTGTCTATTTTCGGCATTGATTTGCTGATGACCCCCCCCCCCCCCCCCCGCCAAAATTCCTGGATCCGCACCTGGTATATCATATTGGCTTACTGATTTTTATTGTCAACGTAGTATTACGTTCTTTGACGCTAAAATAGTGAGTATCACTCTCTTTCGCGCATATCTAAGCAGGGTGACCGTTTTAGCCGATTTTCTGCTAACTTTGACAGATTTTTTTATAAAACAGAACGAGTTTGACAGAAAATTTGACAGAATGGATTTTTTTTTTGCAGATTTCTGGCAGGATTCTGCAAAAATGGTTATTTGACAGAAAAACATAGCAATTTTGCAATAGGACAAGTAAAGAATCTAAAACGTAAATTTTTGGGCGATTTCAGGACGCACTGTACCCTTTGCAATTTCGCTTCATACTGGGTCAGATGACAATGCAAGAGTTTCAGAGAGTTATCCATCCATAACGTTTTCAGCCACGAACTCTGTTTGATAACAGAGTTTTATTTGCTTGATATTTTGAACGTAATGTCTAGAAATGAGTGGTCATAATTTATGCTAGGCGCTTTCTGCAGCTCGAAAAGCTCATTATATTCTCTGGGCATTTTATTTGGGGGGGGGTGTAAATCCATACACTACAAATCGTATTTGTGAGGTAAAACAAAGTGAGAGTAAACAATGGTTTACATCATGTATCAGAAAATTACACGGTAAAAAGTGATAATAAAGAGCCGTTTTTGTATATTGTATTTACAAATGCTTAATTGCACAGTACTAATTTGTTTTCTTGGGTCTGACTGTACGCGGATCCAGGGCTTAAGCCTGGCATATATGCATTTTTATGTTCAAGTTCCAGGGGGTGTACGTTTTGTCAAACCAACAGCTACGTTTATCAGATTGGAGAATAGCCTTCAAAACGGGGAGGGTACGTATCCTCGTTGCCTGAAGTCATGCGCCAAATGGTGTTCCTTGTAGCCGGTCGAACAACGGGCAGAGAATCACAAGTCCAACTCTAGAAACTCTCAGGAGGTCTTAACCAAGACTGGCCTAATTTTTAATGGGATGCAAATGGCATCTTAATTTGCAAGTGTGATCTAAATTTCTCGGAAAAAATCTTCACGTGGGAAACTGGTAGTTGTATCATGGAGGTAGGAAACATCAGTTGGCGTCAGCCTAATATTGCCTTACCGACGTTAACGATGTACCCTTTCCCTAGAAAATACGTCATTGCCTCAAAATCGCCTCTTTCAGGAACTTGATATTCGTAAGACGGCTGCCAAACTCTTGACGTTAAATTGAAGAGTGTCACGCCTTCAGTGTTCGCCGTGGACGGCGCGGCGCCACGTCAGGCAATGCGGGGGGGGGGGGGGGGGGGGCTCGTGCTCCTTATATTTCGCATTAACATGCATATCACTTTGACCTGCACTGTGAAATCTATTCATGTAATACATAATAATGACAACCACATGCAGCCACTTCTCCCCCAGCCATCGTCATCACTAGCCTACATCTTCCCATATTAAAACCCCATCATGGGAAAATGTACCAATGTTTCGATTTCTATTTGGATATGGTGACACATTTTACATGTTGAAGTCAAGGATTTGGCAATGCATTACAGCTGGTTAAGTCGTTAAGTCGTTAAGTCCAGACACCACATAAACATGGTCCCCTTGATTGGCAGGAAACGGAGGTTTACACCATCCGGTGATCGCGCTGGGATTTGAAAGGGGTTTTCCCTTCACTGTTTATGTTTTTTATTGGGGTCTCCCAATGGCCAGGCCTTCGGAGAATCGAAGACTAAAAAAGAACCAGACCAAGATCAATTGCGGGAGATGTCTCAGCGTGCACACTTAGAAGAGGGAATTAAGCAATTCTGGGTATTTTATACATTGTTCATTGATACCACTTGAAGGGGAGTCCCTGATTACCGACCACGAGCGGTCGACCTTACTTTAAAAAATGTATATACCAACCGCCCCCTCCACCACCAGGACGATGTGGTTTGCAAGGGGGTCCTCGAATCAACTTGGACGGTGCATATTCCCCCAATTCCAAGGAATAATCATGTGTAATTATTTCCAATAGATCGATTTGTTTCTTGTGGTATTTGTGTAACAAAGTCTAGAAAGTTTGCACAATTATCTTATAAATAGCCATCGCGTTTTCGGTCACTTTCGGTTGATTTATGTATTACGTTATGGTATCTTTTTGGTTGTTGTATAATTTTACACTTGGAACTCCAGTGAAAGAAATCTTGAAACGTCCACCCTTACTGATGGGTGGGTTGTTCCGGTTCATTGGTCTTTCAAAAGGAAAACATATTTTTTTTGGTGCTGAATGCATACATGAAAAAGTGAATAAAAAAGTGAATAAATATGAACGTGGTATTCTAGCTTCAGCTTATTGAATTTGTTAAATTAACTTTTAAACAAATACCCCAATGTCAAACCTTGAAATCTTAAGGGATAGAGTGACCCTATGGTGCCTCAACTAAGCTTCCTCTTCAGTCATTTGTATTCCTTTTTCAGATGTGAATGGAATTTCTATATTTATACAAGACAGAGCTGCAATCGATTTTACCATGTCATCAAATTCTAGGAAGTTAAAATGGGGGGGGGGGGGATTGGCGATGGCACGAAATAATAATATGCAGTTACCATTTTTAATTGAACTGTTATGTCACTCACATAATTTAAAAGACATCTACATGTATGTATAAGACCCGATCATTTCATTGGAGTGGGCGTGATGAACCTGCTATATAGCAGCCAGTTTCACTTTGCCGGTTTAAAGCCCAATTATCTCACAATTTGTGAAAGGCAATTAAGGATTCTTCTTAGAATACAACCAGCAAACTAAAAATGTCGCGCTGTGTTTCACACACTCCAGCCAATATCGTCACTTTTCTTTTCTTCAAACAATGCATGTTGTTGTCCATGCTGGACTGGTAATTGCAAAAGCGTCGTATTCACACGCGACCATTTGGTCCGCACTTTCTTTTTGATAAGATAATCTGGAAATTCCGGTCCACTGTGCTAACATCATGATTGTTTTGACCAGTATACCGGCTGTTTATAGTTGAAGCTATTTCCTTGTGAAACGTACGTTGAGTAATTCTCATGAACGAAAAGACAAACCTGGGACTCTACCGAGAAAATAACCGGTCTGTGGTTATGTCACCGTTTTGATGTGAAGTTGCACATCGTATGTGCCAGATCATGAAATAATCTCGCCAGTAATTGTAATTTAACAGGCAACCTTTTCCCGGCCGCAAACGTACGTATCATGTACGCGTACAATTTCCAATGCCCCTAATCGTTTGCTATAGCAGGGCCTTTTATTTGCGTACTGGCGAAACTGTACTACCTTTTAATTTAATGTTCCTGCATGGAGCAAAATTAATAATCAGTAAATCACAAAAAAGGACCAAAATGTGTCTAAAACCGTTATATTAGTTAATGGGCCACTTTGTGGTTATCTGGGTTGTTTTGTCTTTCACTTTCACATCAAACAAAAGTCGTTCGTAAAAATAATTAAGACGGAGAGATTACTGTTACTAGCAGCACTTTCATTTCCTGCAAAAAGGCCACATACATGTCGCCAGAGGAGCAAGTTAAACTACCACCCCCGCCCCACCCCCACGTTCCCCCATCACCCCCCCCCCCCCCCCGGATTTACACCCTTGACTTGATATACAGTACAAATAGAGTTGGTGGGCGAGGCGAACATTTAAGAAAGAAAAAAAGAGATTTAAAAACATTGATAAAATGGCCCCTATAACAAGTTACTTTGGAAAGTGCAGCGCAGACGTTATAAGTGAAGCTTGCGGAGTGGTAGAACTACACATCGTCTCATGACACTACAGAGCAGCATGCCTTTGGCAAAGAATCAAATTAACGAATGCAACTGTTGAGCTAAATGTTTAGCAAGTAACATTTATTGGGGCCGAAGCAGCTACAGGTGCATGGTGAAACTTCATCGAGTGCGAGTTTATATGGTGGATTTGTATTATAGCAAATGCGCAGCACGTATAACTACTGCGCATGAAGATTGGCAATACAAATAACCATGACGCTATGCTTGCGCTCATTGGATCGTTGCAAGTTGGCGTGACAGCCGTGTTATGTGCAGGCTGCTCGTATCCTGGTTTGTAGAGTAATCTAGACTTCACCTGTGACAAGTTTCCTCTCTTAGCTGTGACCTACCAGTTCGAATAACTGTCATCACAGTATTAATTTGCAGGCTCGTAAACGCGGTTTAGTTTGGGAATCTTCGCCAAAGTAACCTTACAAGTTAAAAGGTCACCATGACGTTTCCCGCAGCGAAGATCGCCATCAGTCTGGCGATTCTACTCTCGGTAGCGTCTTGTACAGGTAAGAGGATATTTGTTTCAAGTTCATATAAATTCCATTTTGCAGCATATAGTTAACAACAATTACTATCTCCTGGAGTTATCCCCACAATAAAATAATGTATATACAACTGCAGGCGGGTTGTTTGGTGTGAAGATTTTAGATTAAACACATAGTGAAATGTAGGGCCTATTCCCTAAAAAAGAGGTCCATACACGGGCCCTCCAAACCTTCTACATACGGACAGAGGGGAAGGGAACTGCCAATTGTTTACCCAAATTATTCATCTTCATCGGGATGTTAAACAAGTGATATGCCTTATAATGCTTCCTTAAATTAACCTCGTGTATTGAATTCATAGATACCGCTACCATTCAGGTAACTTCATTCTAAATGTAGTATTTTGTTTTAAATCTGTGAATTTTGTCACCCACATAAAAACGTCTTATATTATTTCTGACTACAGTGGGTGAAGGTTGCCCGGAACCTACGCCAGTGGAGGGCGGGCGCTATGAGTTTGGCGCTGGCTCCACGCCAGGAGCCGATGGCCTCTTCCCTAGAAATTCTTTCGTTGCTGTAATCTGCTTTAAGGGCTACAAACTAAAAGGTCAGACCAAAAAGAAATCATACTTGGTATTATTACACTAGATGATAAACCTGCTTGTCGTAAAGAGGGAAGACAGATGGACAATGGAAATGTAGCCTGCCGCCCAACTCTATTTCAAATAACTTCACTCGTGCAATGCAGACAAGGTCGCAAGTTGGAGAATTAGAAGATACTATCCAAAAAGACGCCATGTTTTCAACTCATGACAAGTCTTCAAAACTGTTATTAACTGTACATGTTGCCATTGTCCCCAAACAAAAATAAACATGCACCTCGCATGTTACACATTGTATGCTTACTGCAGTTGGAAACTTGATTGAACAGGTTTTTTTCATGTTTTTCTTCTACATAGGTCTATATAAACAGTTAAAACTTGATAAGTCAAATCTCAAGCAACAGGTTCAAAATTGGACGTAAGCGGAGTTTTGAGTCAAGCATGGTTGTATATCATTGTTATACAGGGATGTGATTGAACTGTGACCAAAACAACCTGAACATTTTATGCATGAAGTGCAAACTCCAGCGAGCGCTGAGTGCGAAGCTATTACGGCGTGTTGTCCCGGGGCCCGCTTAAGGGCCCCGGAAAATTGTTAGATTCTAGATGCTCTGTGGTGCAATCTGACATTGTCTGAGGTGATTCCTGGCCGCTTTCTTCTGAAATTTTGGAGCAGAAGTTTTTTTTTAATTGTAATTTTTTTTTTTTTTGGGGGGGGGGGTTCTAGATCATATGTATTCTATTCTTGCTCTTATCATGGAGGAAGGTACTTCTAGTACTCAAAGTTGAGAACCATGTGCTTTCATGTACATATTTATTTCCCTTTTTATTAGGGATTGTACCAGTATTTAGGCCCTATGACATATTTGTAAATTTTAAAATTTATATTTGCAATGTATTCTTTGACTTAACAGTTGTTTTGAATTATGAGAGTTTGACGTATAGTTCTATGTGCAGATTGCAGAACAGTTAATATGTAAGATGAGTAAGCTGACAATGCGATTTTGGTATTTTTATACATATTTTGACTGCAAGGTGGAAGTTCAGTTATCTACTGTAATGATGACGATGAGTGGTCTGCATCACCAACATGCAGAGGTAAATAAAAAAAATCATTTCTCCCGTTTTGGGGACGTCTGCAACCCTCCGATAAAAAGATCCGCCTTGCGAGCACACTGGCTCCCGGTCCATACCTTACCGATACTGACTGTGGGCCAGGAAAATAATATACATTATCGGGCAAGTAATTTGACATTTGTAAAGTACATGTAATTATTCAGTAACTAAGCGTGGGTCGATTTTGTTTTGGTCGATGTCTCATTCAAACTAGAGAATGAAGTTTGTATTGCCAGAAAAATAGTACTATGAAAAAGGAATCTATTTTTTTCGGGATAAAACTTGAAAATAGCAAAGGGAATACAATTTTAAGGCAAAACAATATGTTGAGCCGGGAAACAACAAATGCTTTGCGCAAATATTTCCTATACAGGGCGAGTAACAAAAAACGAAACCCAAATGGCAGGACCAATTTTTGATTGAAGTTTTGCCTGCAACACTTTCAAAATCTAGGATATGAATTATGAAATCCCAATCAATCAGCTTTTATTTAGTACAAGAATCATTCAAATCACTCATGTACTTATAAGTTACGGAGTTTTGAACACAAAAACCGTTTCAAAGTTCTGTCCAAGGATCACAAAAAAGGTTAGCGTTCTTTAAGCAAAACAAAAACAATTCACATGCATCCCTATGAGAACTGTTTTCGTTTTGCTGAAAGTACACTTACTGTTTTTGTGATCCGTGGACATAACTTTAAAACGGTGTTTGTGTACAAAATTTTGTAATAACTTGAAAGTACATGAGTCATTTGAATGATTCTTATACTAAAAGAAAGCTGAATGGGCTTATGAGTGACTTGCTGGCTGCAACTCTTGAAATGATCCTTTTCAGCAAGTGGCTGTCCAATGCCACAGAAGCCATGGAATGGTGTAGCGGTCTGGCTTTTTGGAAAGGGCCGGAAACTTGGCGGCCGCGCCCTTTTCAGATGCAAGACGGGATTTGAGCGGGTTGGGCCACGTATTAAGACCTGCTCAAAGACTCCACAGGGCATCAAATGGACCGGAGGAATTGTTGAATGCAGAGGTATGGACTCCCAAAGCATGATTCAAGTTTCAACCTTGGGAATCTTGGACTCCTTGTCATTATTGATGAGGGAAATACAAATGCAATAATTATGTTTCTAGTTTACGAAACAATTGGGTCACATGTCAAGTTACACATCAAAATCTCAACATCAAAATCGCAATGTCGCAGGTGACGTGACAAGCAAATTTCCTTTTAATTATACCTTCCATACGACACATTAGAGAGGGTTCAAATTTTTAACAATATGTCAAATTGGTTCAGAATGACGGGACTCAAGTTAGTTACAACATGTATTTGCTTGTGACAATTCTTTGATGACGTGTTTGGAAAATATGACTGGTAAAATAAAGACACCATCTATGAAAAATGGCACTTGAGTTCAAGTCAAAATGACGAACTCTGTTCAAGAGAATCATGATGAAACTGACGCCAAAGTATAAATTGTTCCATTCTACCAATGGAAATATCAGAGGCAACACCCTCTTTCCCGAACTTGTTCAGTAGCGGTAAGCCAGCCTCAAGGTCCATAAAACACCCAAAAGGGCCCCCCAAGTAAGGATTGTAATACTGGGTTTTGTTATATCGTTATCATCATTCAGCGGAGAACAGTTGCCAGAGTCCAAATGTTCTCCACGGTGCAAACTGGACGCTGGTAGAATCTGACAGGAGGAGTCGCCATGACGATGCATCATTCATCCCTAACACCAAGATCAATGTCGCATGTTGGCCTGGATTTGTCTCAATTGAGAGTCCCAGCCAGATTACCTGTGGAATGTCAGGGGAGTGGAGCCCATCCATTCCAACTTGTCGTGGTGAGTTTGAAACTGTCACAAGAATCTAAATTTACATCACAAGGATACGCAATTACCATCTAAACGTATACACACATTCGCTTGCATGGACAATTTTAATAGTTTCAGACTTCCATAATCTTATTATTGGCAACACATAATTGCAAAGAAAGACAATTCAAAAGAGTTGTAGTTCAGTCCATCAGGATTCAAGTCACACCCCAATTATTAAAAAAATTACAAGTTACAGGGGAAAACAACCATTTTAATAAGGGAATAAATGTGTGCTCGAGAGATTTTAATCACTCTGTTTAAGACCGCTTAGAGTCTGGGTGCTGATAATTACCCGGAGGTTAGGGTAATTATCAGCACCCAGACTCTAAGCGGTCTTAAACAGAGTGATTAATACAGACCGAGCACATATTTATTCCCATTCATAAATACCTTTTCGGTAAAAAAAATATAATATTTTGGTCAAAAAATCCCGATTTTGTTCAACAAGTTCACTTCATGCTTTTTTAAACATCCCTCTAGCTAAATAATGGAGTGTTCAGCTGGCGATTAAGATGTAAACAACCCTTTTATGGCGATTGATGCGCGCGTGGCACGTTCTGTGCAATGTCGCACAGAATGCACCTTGGGCGTTGCATTTTAAATTTAGAACTATAAAATTCTGACTCACTGGTAGTTTTGCGCATGCCTACGCGAGGACTGTGAATGTTCAACTAATAAAACGGTAAGAGGCACTGGATTTTTAGGAGTCCACATTTTATGTGACACTGGAAAAGTGTTTAAGACCAGCTAGCCATGTCTTTATCATCCGTTTAAGACCAGCCACGTGACGGGCTCTTGACCAATAGAAATGGCTAAACTGTCTGAGGTATTTATGAATCATAATTCATTTCAATAGAATTGAACAATAAAGAGATTGAGTGACTTGTGATTGACTTTCAATGACTTTATTACAATTCTGCAAAAGGTTTTCAATTGTAAAGCGTAAGACCATGCCAAGAAAAAAACACCTCAAATTACTTGTGCTTATGTATTTTGTAGAGGTGATGTGCCCATCGCTTTTGGAGAGTGAAGCTGAGATCAGCCATCTACAAAGTAACATGGCGAATAGGACTTACAGGCTTGGGGAGGTAGTGGACTACCGCTGTGATGCGGGCTATCGTATCCTTGGCAAGACCTGGAGGGAATGTTCAGGACCAAGCTTACACCACCCAAACAGGACATGGTCAGACCTTGATCCTATCTGCTCAGGTACGGTACATCTGTGTCCATGTATCTTGTTATCATGCTATCTGCAGGAAGAGAAAAAAATTGAAATTGGTGACGTACTATCTACTATAATTGTTGAATTAATGACCTATCTTCTGTAGAAGCTTATGTAGCTTTTATATTACAGGCAAGTTCATGTGTTCTGTTGTCATGAGAAGACATACTGATGGCCTCTATCTAGATGAGTCCCTACAACCCTCTGGAGAGTCATGGCTGTCTAGACAGTTGTAGGAACTCACCAAGCTTGAGAGATACACATTCTGAATGAATCTAATTATACTACTGTGTGTACTGATGAGCTCTGAATCGGGAGTTCCCTCATTTCACACTGTGCATTTCACACTGTGCATCTAACCATTATTTGCATATCTTCGAAAAATTGAATCCAGTAGTTTTCCAAAACTGAATACAGCATGTCAAAATATATGCAAAACAGATGAAACAACAGAATAGGTCCACTGTTGCAATAGTTTGACAGAATTATAGCTTGGTCAGTCCCAAGTCACAACTCATTGAGTTTCAAGTCAAGTCCCAAGCTATGTAAATGAACTTGTGGCAAAGGCAATCTGTTGTCATTATCCACCTCCTGTTGCCATGGTTGCATGTAGCTTGACTTAAAAATTGTTTTTCAATCAACTTGTTGTTTACTTGTGATGGTCTTGTAATTGACATGTTAGTGACTGGATTACATTACAACTCTATATTTGATCAACAGAAATTGAATGTCCAGACCCAGGTCACATCCAATTTGAAGGCAGTAGGTACCTAGATTCCAGGAGAGTTGGAGGAAATGTGACTTTCCGTTGTCGGTCTGGCTTCAACCTCCAAGGATCGAGAGTCAGGCACTGTCTTCCTAATGGGAAGTGGAGCGGAGCGCTCACCACATGTGATCACGAGGGTAAGTTATGACCTTAAAAACGTTTCAATTTAAACATACACCACTACCCATGGTTTGGATGAGAAGTCACGCTAGGCCAAAAAAAAAAGTCTCCGGTTTCTGGTATGGAGCTTGCCCAAAAAGTGGTGCGGCAACGCGTTTTTTTGGTTTTTTTTTACCATTTGCTTCAAATGTCGGCTGATGATTGCAAATGGTGCCCGACTAAACTTAGTGCAAATATATGGGAGTCCAGAGAGGCCATATAAAGCTTATTCTCGACCATAACCCAATCTAAAATTGTGCAGCAGCAGGATTCCAGTCAAACCAGTGAGTTTGGCGGTTTTGAGACATCATCTTTCATTGAAAAAAAAAACGTTTTCATTTTGCCGACGCGCATGGCTACGGCGACGCGCGCGCATACCAGAAACCGGAGACTTTTTTTTTTTGGCCTTATGACGATTTTTTAAAAGATCGAGATAGAGCTGGTCTACATGTACTTTTATGAATAAGAGCCCTGTATCTAGTACATTGGCACTTCTTATAGTCTCTATATCAGATTCTCGAATAGTTACCAATTTAATCAGAGCTAATAGACATTACAACCTGTCCTCATTCCATTCCAGGCCAATATCTACATGCCAAAGTCAGGACCACTAAATGGGAGGAGATCTGCATTGGTAATTCTGTACATTTGTATTCTTTTCTCATGACAGATTTCTACTGCCCCAACCCTGGCATTCCCATTGGAGGACGAATGGTCAATGAACAAAGTGTGCAATTCAGAAAGGGAAACAGAGTGTTGTATGAATGCAACAGAGACAGGGTGTTGCTAGGATCTGATGAGCGAGAGTGCCTGAAATCAAGAAGCTGGAGCGGGGAACCTCCAACATGTCGAGGTGATACATTTAAGAAAGTTTGGTAAAAAGATGGAGGTTTAATTTTCTTGGTTTACATACATATGTACAAATGGTAATTCATGAAACATTGTACATGTAGTTCGGTATATTTCTTGGTTTAATATTTTTTGTTTGTTTTAATTTTTTTATTTTTTTTCCCACTTCACTCACAGAAGAAAAAAAAATAAAGGATAATTCTAAACAAAAAGGACAAAAGGAATGGGAAGTGGATGGTACCCATAAGAAGCAGGCCATGTCCAGTTGCTCGAATTGTTCAGTTGCCATTCATTATGCATCATTCATAAAAAGAGAAATACCTTCCAACAGGGCCCTTTGACTTTGAGGACACCGTTGAGGTGGCAGCAAGAATGGGATACAACATTGAAGGCCTTGTAACCAAACCACAAACCCCTACAGAGGACAACAATACCACAGGTCCCAGTGGCAGGTTTATATCTCTTGGATACACTCGAGGGATGGATATCTACTTTGTTTTTGATGCATCTGGTAGCATTCCAAAGGCTCACTTCCAATATGGCTTGGACCTTGCCAAAGCCCTTGTCAGTAAGGTATGTACATTTACAAGCAGTTCAAAGAGCATCAAGAAGTAATACTCTAATTTTGGAAATGAAGTGTTCAATACAAAAGTGCTTTTGTCAAATACAATAAAAAAATCTATGTGAAAGACTCATTTTCAATGGAAAAAAAAATGGTTTATTGACTTAACTATACTGTATGCGCATACCAAGAACTTATTTGTACAAATACACATGTACTTGATCACATGTGGCACTGTATGCACATTTTATGCACAGTGAGTACTCTCAGCTGTAGCCATTCGCCAAGGCCATCGGAAGCAACTGGAACAAAGATTAAGTCAGCACGCACGAGTGGCGGAGCCACAATAGGCCTTTTTTAACTTGATTTTGTTGAATTATTCATATTTTTATGCAAATAAGTAGAGCACTGAAAGGTTAACCAATCACAGCGCAGATTCCGCCTAGTTGCCTCCATTTGTGAAAGAAGGGTGAGTAATGGAAAACGTAAGGGGAAATAACTATAAATTCAGATGAAAAAATAAGTTCCTACACTCGAATAATTTCTTGAAATATGCTTTTATATGTAAAATTAAAATAAGATAATGAAAGAACAATTACGCGGTCACAATCTCGTGGAAAACTAGACTCGCATTTTTTTCGTTTTTAAATTTTGTGCAAGCATCCGGGACTCCCCCGCGCATCCGAGTAGTAGCCACACACGCCCTGATTGGTTGGAATTTTGCTACCCTTTTGGGGTAGCAAAAATCGAGATTATAAAGAAAAACATAAGAAATTCTTGACAAGTTGGAATAGGCCCTCGCGGCTTCGCCACTCGCATATGGTCTGCCGCTCCAGTCGCTTTGCTTTCTCGCCGCATTGTTTAATGCCGGCAAGTTAAGTCACGATGGCCTTGGCGAAAGGCTATCTCAGCTGTGGATATTGATGGCAGGTTGCAAGACAAGGCTTATAATATATTACATGTATACTAAAATTAACGTCTGTTTCATCTGGTCTGTCTAAGATTGGTGTGGCTGATGGTCCTCGGCAAGCTCGGTATGGTGCCTGTCTGTTTGCATCAGACGTCCAAGTAGCTTTTCATGTCTCTGATCCTCAACCATCAGTGGGAATTGTAAATGGTCTGCTAGATGGACTGATCAATTTACATGGCACTGATCCAATAGGTAAAGTTCAATTGTTACACCGAGCAATGTTCACTGTGTGTGCAATAGTAAATCAAGTCTACATGGTCCACATGTATATGTGCCTGTACAGTATCACCTTATACTGTATCTGTTCACCTAGAATTTGGTAAAGTGTATTATATATGGTATTTGACTGTGAAAACATGATTTCATTAACAGTTCACTTGTTCTGGACATTTTCTATCTGCAGGAAGGGGGACAGCAACTGGCAAAGCACTCAAGCTTATCCATGAAAACATGATACCAGCTGCATATGACAGGCCAAATGCACATAAATATCTGTTCCTCTTCACAGATGGTAAGTGGCTGGTTTTTCATTCTTAAAAAGCTTTACATACAGGTACGAGTCAGATCTGCTCTATAAAGGTACAGACATCATATTCATAACACTTGAAACATATACATGTATGTGATATTAACCCTTACCCTACTTGACCCTCCAATGCATGCCAATTGTGCCTCAAGAAAATCTCCTATGTTTTTTGCATGGCCCTCCAATATCTGCCATGTCATTTCAAGGGTAACTGGACAGGCACTCCAATACATGCCACAGAGAACAATGAGAATCCTCTGATAACAAAGTGAGTGCCCCCAGCTGGTCAGTATCAGGCACCCTCCAGGGCCTCCAACTCCTGCCAATTGGAGCCTTCACTGTTAAGACTTGTTATCTGCCAAATAACTGCAGCTGGAGGGCATTGGCATAACCAACTGACATGCAGTAAACTACCCTCAGAGAGTAAGGGTTAAAGAAATGTTTCTCTCTAGAATGAGGATGAGCCCTACTCATATGCTGGTTCGATACTTGTATATGTAGTCCAGTTCATTGCAAATCTATCACAAGTCCGGTCACAAGTACATGTACATGTAAGTCACAAGCCAATTGCCAAGTCCTGTTTCAGGTAAAATAGGGTGATCAACAACAAAAGAATGCCTTTGTCACAATTCATTTGAATAGCTTTTGACTTGAGTTAGGACTGGACACTTACATGTACATACATGTGCAAGACTTGTGATGGACTTAATAGTCCATGAGAAAATTAGGCAGGCACATCTAAAGCATGGTGTGGCAAACTACATGTACATAGATGGGAAATAAAAGACTTGAACTGCTTTATATCAAAGAAATTTAAACTATACTTATACATGTACATGTAGTAAACGGGGATTATGGAAGCCAGGTACATAATGGTGACACTATACATGTACATGTACTAGCACGTTTGTTTATGGTGTAAATCGAGGATTTTCTTTTGTTCCTCATCCCTTTTCCTTTGTTTGTACTCAAACTTTTTCGCAACAGCTTTCATTGGTTTTGTACACATTTTCTAATCGAGGTCGTCCTCGATTTGCTTCCTGTCCCCGATTCATTGATGATGTTGCAAGTGCGATTTACACCATAAACAAATTTGCATGAACTCATTAAATGTTAATGGTTTATGGTTCATTTATTCTGTTCCCGAACAAAAAAAGTAACAATAAAATATGTCTTTATATGCACGGAAATACAAATCTTGTAATAGTCTGTAATATTGTAGTCAACAACTGGCTAAATTCAACGTCATTTCTTGGATTTCTTTTAGACTGTTTGCAGATCAATTCATCCAAAAGCCTGCAGAAAAAACTGTACACATGTAACAAGTTTTCCATTTCTAATTAGATTTGCTAATTACACATCTGATACATTGTGTACTTCCAAAATGTAGAAACATGCTGTTATGACCACTGAAATTTCTTCAACTCTAATTAACGATTCTTCCTTTATCATGCAGGGAAAACAAACATGGGTGCTGATGTCGCATTGCCCAAGAAGGAAGCAGAGACACTACGTGAACGGTTTAAGGTTCAAATTCACTGCATCGGAGTTGGCCATGAAATAGATATCAATGAACTGCAGGAAATTGCATCTCAACCAACCAATGAGCACCTCTTCTTGGTAAAAGACTATGGTGAACTTCACCTGCTTGTCCAGACTATTACAAAACAGAAATTAGGTGAGAAGTTCTGCTGTTTTTGGTTTTCTGTACTTTTATAAGTAAACAAAACAGTTGCTCCTGCACATGAGGAGTTTCCATTGTTTGAATAAGCTTCTGGGGCCAAAGTCATGGAGCTGTTGATCTTGATGAGCAGTAAACATTGCTACACAATAACTGGATGGCGTCCAAGTCTAGGTTTCACTTGGTCTAGCTGTGAGGTAAACACACAAGTACATGTACATTACATGTACGTACATGTACACTCTGCACATTCAAGAAACGAGCTGTGTACATGTAACACACACCCTCACACATCAGTTCCACACCAACGTGTTACAACTACAATGTATACATGTTATTTTCATGGGAGGTGAGAAATACAGATTTTGGTCAGTCTGTCGATGATACATGCAAGCACTTGTACATGTACTGTACATTGTACATGCACATTTTTCCCTACAGTATAAGTGTGCACGCATTGTTAGTGATGGAATTTAGGACGGGTTGTGGTGGCAGCAGGTGTTGTGGCTATCTACAGCCGAACCCTGATAAGAAGAGCACTATTAATACAAGGTACTGCTTATAACAAGCAACATTTTAGGTCCAAAGTCTTTGTTTTTCTTTGTTTTCCATTACTAAATAGTACAAGGTACCTGTTATAACAAGGTAATTCGTAAAGTCCCAAGGACCTTGTTATAAAGATGTTTGGCTGTACTTGTATAAATGTAACAACTCCTACTGGAATCAAGTCTACACATTAAAGGGTTGAGCACCAGTCAATGCCAATGCATATCATAGGACTTTAATTGGTCATCCTGTTCTTACCGATCAGATCAATTGTCAGTGTTTAGCAGTGTCATGAAAACTGGCGCCACATTGCTTCTGTTGATTGGTTATTTTTCGGATGATTCCTGTCATTTTAGGTGGTTTTCTAGAGTAAGGAATAAAATGTTCACACTTTGCTGATTTCGTTTTTAGATTATTCACCATGTGGGTACAACGGAGGACCAAACCACCTGTTAACGCCAAGAATAGCGGGCGGGAATGTTGCTGAAAATGGTGAATGGCCCTGGCAGGTGGCTCTGTTCTGTGATAAGGGTATTGCAGGATGTGATGAATGTGTGGTAAGAAATAACTGCCACATATTTTCGAAGACAATTATGTTTCTTGAGGCTTTCTGTCTAATGTTTAAAACAAATAAGCTATAAGTTGACTGCAAACATACAAATATGTCTAGCTCCATATTTTAAGTTTAACAATACAGTCCTAAAAAAAAAGGTGTCTGTCTGACTATTTTTGAAAAAACTACAAAACCATATAGTCAATTTTGGAGGAAAACAATTGCGCAGATACTCCTCATCCTTGGCCTAGAGTCTTATGAGTTTTATTTAATCATGACTCACTGCACAGTATGGTAAATTGATCACAACAACATGTTTGGACACTGTGACCAAGTTCCTTGCCTTAATAAATTTGAATGTTGTGTTATGTAAGCTGTGTAAAATGTGCTGCATGTTGTGGAAAAAACAGGACCGATGTGATTGGGGATTGGCATCATTTGCCCTTGAGCATTAAACTGAGGTCTTGCATAGCCAGGCAAATGATTCCAATCCCCAACCACAACCCTTTCTCACAACATGAAGGATGTTACACAGTTTACATAACACAGCACTGAAATTTATTAAGGCAAGGAACTTGGTCAGTGTCAAAAAATATTGTTGTGATCAATTGACCATTGTGCATTGAAGCATTAGGGAAATTAAATTAAAACTCATAGGGGTTTGGGCCAAGGATAAGGAGTATCTACACAATTAAACATTTTCAAAATTGACTTCAGGGTTTTATAGTTATTTCAAAAATAGTCAGACAGACACTTTTTTGGGAACATACTGTATTGCCCCTAACCCCAACATTATGAAATGCACTTACAGGGGCACTAGGTCCTAAAATCCACAAACATTTCATGTTTTGGATTGTTCACTTATCCTATTTCAAACATGTGGTTGAAAGGAAAGAACCTAATGTCTTACCAATCGCGAAAAAAGACGAAAAAATCCCGGTTGTTTACATCGGACAAGACAGAGTACGAATACGTTTTTTGTGTCGTTCTCAGGGTACGATATACACGTTGTGTCTCGGGAACAGCGGTGACCAATCACCAATGCAAATAAATTGTGGTTTCTTCAACGTCCGCAAAAGGCGAACACTTTACGCGTACGAATAAAATCACAACTAGCATCCAAACGGCTCGAGTCGAATTTACGGGTCGCAAAAGTGGACCCCGAAATTCGTTGTCGCACACATAATAAAGGAATAACACAAAAACGCCCAGTTATTAAAGGATAGTTGTGTGGATGTTACTATCCTAGTTTATAATGTTCTTTCCGGTTAACATTATCTCGTTCAAAGCGCGTTTTGTAGCCCAATTGGGCTGTTCCAGGACCTAGTGTCCCAATGGACAGTTTTCTCAGCAATTTAATTAACTCCAATACACACCCTTTTATGTATGTATACAAATATACATTCCTGAGGGCACAGTTTGCGAAAATGGAAAGTTAGTAAAATGTGCATAAAAACAAAGAGGGCTTATAACTCTTTAAATGAATTACTATTTATTTTATAACCAGCCCGAGTTTTTCTGTGGTGGTAGTCTCATTGCTCGTAACTGGGTTCTGTCAGCTGCACACTGCTTCCGAGAATGCCCATGGTCTGACATCAGAGTATATACAGGTAGGAAAATATTACATGTAGATGAGAAGATGTAATTCTAGTCTGAAAAAAACCCTTTGATGATGAGGACGCTCTTTACACATGCCAATAAGACAACTTAAGATCAATGAATAATTACACGTAAATGTACACTCATGTATGTCAAATCAGGAGTCAGGTAACAAGACAAGGTGATCCACGGATCACATGTGTAGCCTTTTAAACAATGACCTCAAACGACCCCTAGATGACCTTTGACCTCCAATTTCGGAAGAGTTGTGATAAATCCTAACCCAAGGATTGCTCCATCCAAGTTTCATCAAAATCCATCAAACTCTGTAGACAAATAAACATTTGAAACATATTTGAACAATGACCTCTAATGACCCCTACATAAACTGTGACCTAAGTAATCCAATGAAGAATTGTGTCTTCCCAAAATCCAACAAAGCATGTAGAAGTTATCCATTTTGTTCAAAAACTAAACCTAAACTTTAACATACGGTCATACATGTACATGTATGTACGGAGATGGTCTTACAGAATTTAGGACTGGTAAGTGTCCCCCAAAACTTTGTTTACCAAATGTAGGCGACACAAAAAATGAACTTAACACTGTAATCAAGTTCTTTTGAAAAGTTTGTCACTTGCCTTGAAATTGACTGATGATCATTAGTGCACTATAGTGATGAATTGAAATACCCCCCCCCCCCTCCTGACACCCCTTTTCCTTCCCTCATCCCCGCTCAGACATTGGGAGAAGGCAATGCGCATTTTACAGTACAAAAGCATGCCCTCGCACCCCCTCCTCATGAAAATGAGGCAAGTGACCCCCTGCAAATTTCAACCTCATTGCACCACCAAGTATAAAAGCCAACTTTGTCAAGAGCTACTATATGCAATTACCAAATGGATACATGCTTTATGTTTTCAGTGTCAACCCTCATAACAGTTTTTGTGTACATGTACACTGTATCCACTAACATTATCTATCTGGTCTTCAAAATATTTCCCTTTGTTACAGGAATACTAGACAAATCTACAAATTTACTTCGAGAATTTGACCCATCCCTAGTGTACAACCTGGATGGTGAAGATGCCCTGATAAGACATGAAGAATACAATGACCAAAGCCTTGATAATGATATAGCCCTGCTGCGTCTGAGCCGGAATGCCACACTCAGCCCAAACGTCAGACCTATCTGCATGCCACAGCCAACAATGCAAGGTGAGGTGACTCCAGAATTACCCTGTTTATGTACATGTATACGTACTTACATGTACACGTACTTGTACGTAGGGCAGTGGATACTTTGTAGAGTGCAATGGCCTCAAGGTTGGAGCATTAAACTCAAAATCCGATTGATACATGTAGTCCTGCAGATTGTGTTTCATTCCATTCTGCGTATTGTGGGTTTGTGATGCATGTATGTATCAATGCACAAGAAGATCCCCTCCAACGAGTGAATTGATCACTGCTGTAGGGGCAGAGAGCGTTGTGTTTAAATTCACCGTTTGCACCTCAATAATGTAGTTGAGGTGGTTTTAGAAATGATTTATGTGCCCAATGAGGAGGAATAATGATAGGCAAGTTTGATTGAGTATGTAATGTGTATGAACTAACATCTAAACATCTCGAGTACAATGGTCAAACTGTCATCACAAATCTTTGTAACAATGCATGCAAGTGTAATGGGACAACTGCTAAAACAATGACACACAGTTTACGCATTGCATCTTTACTGTGCATGAGGTTTGCAGTTAGATAATGTTAATGCTTCCCACATGCCATCCAGCCTCATGGTGTGTGGTTATTCTGTATTTCACTCATGCTCCTGCTACAACAAAGTACATGAACTCGGTGTTGTAAGTGAGCCTTCAGGTTCAGTTTAGATTAGGTTTCGGTTCAAGTTTAGTTCAGAAATGTTATCCAAAGTGACCCTGTTTCACGAGCATGCTACCGGTACCTGAAGACAAAAATATTGAGTTAACATGCTTTGGGTTGGTATTATTTTCCAGATGCCGTGATTTATTCACAAAATGGAGACGCGTTTGTGGCTGGTTGGGGAACTACAGACCCCTATGAATTAGACAATTGTAAAGACACTCCCCTACGAACTTCACCCCTACTTAAGCAACTTGCTGTTACTGTTCGCACGGATGAGGAATGCAGGAATAGCTTCACAAATCACTTCAAGTGTAGCATTGTAACTGCATACAAGCCCGACATAGCATTTTGTGCAGGCGATCCAGAAGGGAACCAGGACGCATGCAGGGGAGACTCAGGAGGGCCAGTCATGAGGCAGATGACCGTTGCAGACGGCAGCAAACGATGGGTCCAGATAGGCATTGTCAGCTGGGGAGAAGGCTGTGCTCAAAAGGGTCGATATGGAATTTACACCAGACTCTCAACTTACAAAGACTGGATCCAAGATCACATTGGTTCTACGGCCTATGCCATACACAACTGAACCAAGATGTTAGTGATCGATAAATGGACTGACACTGTGTAGCCCATTTTCATAGTAATGTGCATGTCTATGACCATTTTATACAGTTCTAGCACTAACACAGGAATCTTGCATAGAGGGGGGCTTGGCTGTCGCATGCAAACTTACTACTCTTTGAAAACGTGAAATTGCCAAATGTCTCATCACCACTGATGCATCTAATCATTTTTTACACCATAAACAAATGCATACATGTACATATATGCACATGCAAATCACAGGTACTTACATGTAGAATATCTGAAATCCTGTTGTAACATTCACCATGTGTGCTTAGACATCGTCAGAGGATTAGGTTTTTGACAAGAGCTGTTTTGGCTTCTTCACTTTAGTCTGTTTAGAAACATCTGTGTTCTGGAGGTAAAACAAAACAATGAATGAATCACTTTTGGTTGAGATGCATATTAATTACATATATTATCCCCTGTTTCTCTTATGTTTTCTTTTGATTTAAAACGGCACATATATGCTTTTATAAAATTATAATTTAGATTTCAACCATAAAGCAAATTAATCAGTTTTCTACATGTATACATGTACAAACATTATTTTGAGCTTGTGAAGGTCTTATTTACAAATGCTGCAGGAAGACCCTTTTTAACTACATGACACAATCACAATGTAAGTGTACAGTATGTACAACATTTTTTTCCCTTCAAACGACTGGAACTTACGATTCCACTCATAGAAATGTGACATTTTCAAAGCTGCAAATCAAAGTCTTTTATATATATAATAACTTCTGCATTAAAATCATTAAAAGAACCCAAAACTATGGAATTGGTACAGCTGTAAAATGCAATGATAATCTTGCATCTCAGGCAGATTTCCTAAGAATTCTAGAATACACTCAACCAAAAAAGAAGGTCCCCCCTTCCAATACTTTTTCGTCTAACTCAAAAACCGCTGGGCACCTCTCGCTCAAATAACGACTAACCAGTACAGAAATTCCTTAGCAATCCAGCCATACTCTTTATTTGGCCCAAAACAGTGATAATGTGTACAAATTTATGCAATTTATGACAAATGGTACCACAAACAGTTGCACTGGATATGTGCAAGCTGTGGTTCACACTCACCTTGCACGTATACAAAAGTGCAACTTTTTTTATGATACCACTTGTCATAAAATGCATAATTGTGTACACACTATCACTGTTTTGGGCCAAACAAAGAGTACAGCTGGATTGCTAAGGAATTTCTGTACTGATCATTCGTAATTTGACCAAGATGTACCCAGTAGTTTTTGAGTTAGACAAAAAAGTATTAAGGGGGGGGACTTCCTTTTTTGGTTGAGTGTATGGCATGTGCATGTTCATACATGTACAGTGTCAATGAACAAACTTTGATGTACATACATCATAGATTTATATTATATTAAACAACTTTGCAGCTATTAATAACAAAATGTATGAACCCCTCCCCCCTCCCCCCCCCCCCCCAAAGAAATGTATGTAAATATACAATGTAGTTTGTTGTAAGTGCATACGAGATCGAGTGTTTGACGTGCACATAACACCGATTTGACAGGTTTGTGCTGTTTAACCATTGAGTTATATTCAGTTGTCTGAATGCAGAGCAACAGTAAACCAAACAGCAAAAACAACTTATTGTAAATACATGCATACAGATTGTTTATCAATGTAATGCCGCAAAGGATATATCTTAATGCAAAAGCAACACACAGCAAAGGGAAGAAAAAAAATCAGTTATTAGTTTTTGTTGAGTACGGTACATATGCAATGCTGATAGATTAAACATGATTCAATAACCATGACAACTGGAACAAAAGATCTTTGCTGCTCCGATCAAGAAAAATACACAGACATGATAGAAAGAGTTTGCTGTATCTTGTTGTCTCCAGCACAGTTAGATATTATGCCAAAAAAAAAACAATTAACAGGAGGATCTGTAAATGTAAAATTTGTGTGCACTTATTAAACGTACAATGAATTTGGGAGCACTTACTAGACTGTTCTCATTGAGTACAACAACTTGTGTAGTTTGTGTTCATACTGTTACAACTGAATGGGTTAAAAAAAGTCTGTTGGGGTTAGCGAATGAGTACATTAATGTTAATATAAGTTCTGCAAACAATGTACCTGGGTCATTCCATGCCAACTCAACAAATGTTGCACACCATCACCTCTTGGATTTTTTTCTTTTTTGGTGTACTGAAAGATACTTAGGAGAAATGCAAATTCTGAAAATTTGGGGTCTCTACGACTTTTCGTTCTTGCACAACAGCATTTTGAAATTTGAGGTGGGCGGGGCCAAAAGCGCGTCGCGTCACGAAATTCAATGTTTAAAGGGCCATATATTTAAAACTATACCACCCAGACATTTCAAACTTGGTAATCTGGGCTATTTTTTGCTGTAGATTTCAAATATTTAAACAGAAAGAAAGTAGCTTGTTTCATTTTTAAGTTAGAGGGGCCCCAAAATGGCCCAAAACTCATCTGGACCAATGTTCGGGGGGGTGTAAGTCAAAAATTGAAAATATTTTTTTCACCAAATTTTTTGCCTGTAATAGCCCCCAATTGAAACTACTTTCGTGTAAAATCTTACACTTATATTAACTTCATTGAATGAGATATAGCCCTTGCAAAAAGCAAATTGTTTATTTTTACGATAACTTGACCCCCCCAAAAACCAACGTCAGACATTCCGCACCAAATTTTGCTTCACATATGTTTGAGGTTGGTCCTTAGTGAAGTCCTCTGAAAAGTTTCATGCTGGTGTCTAAATGTCTTCAGTGGATAGCTGGGCTTTATAATGAGTCTATATCTTACGATGCTGGTTCCGTAACATACAAGTACACGTACCGGTACCTAGAATAACAGCAGTCGGTACATAAAGAACAAGTTGGGTATGAAACTTAGCTTACATTTGTACATGTAGACTTTTGATCAGTTGATATAATTGTTCACAGTTTCACAGGTGAAATTATGCATTTCTTGTGATGTAGTTTTGATGAAGTTGAATGAGTTGCATGATGGTTGGCTCACGAAGTTTGTATTGCCTTCCACCGCTATGTAGAAGTTCTGGTGTTGGTACGCAACACAACACATCAACAAATGGAATGTTACATTTATCCTCTCTTTGTGGCCAATAGAGAGTATTTGTTGATTCCGTCCTGTACATGAAGCAGACATACACATCCTCATGAAGTTGTGATACATCTTCTACAATAGCAATGTACCAAACATCATCATAGACCACACAAACATATTTTCCTGGGTTGAGGTTAGCTGCTACAATTGGTGCATGATGAGTTTGAGCATACATGCAACTCCTTGGATGAACTAGGTTTCCCCTTATCCATAATGAAAACTAAGATCAATCAGGTTTAACCATAGACCCTGTACTCAAACTGAATCATTTCTCTTTGGTTCAGGTTAGTGCTATACTATGCTATGCAAGTGAGAACTGGTTAATTACTACAATGTACATACATGACATGCATGCTGTGTGATGAGCACATGGAAAGAATAAGACTCTCAAGTCATTTAAACCTAATTTGCATATAATGCACATGTAGGTCTACAAGCAACTGTTTATTGAGCAGGAAATGGGTAGTCTTGACCCAAGTCTTTCAAAAGTCGGGGGATTTTGTTGTGCTGGTTCCGTAAAATACAAGTACATGTACATGTACATGTATGTTACGGAACCTGCAGCATCATAAGATATAGACTCTTTATAAAGCCCAGCTATCCACTGAAGACATTTAGACACCAACATGAAACTTTTCAGAGGACTTCACTAAGGACCAACCTCAAACATATGTGAAGCAAAATTTGGTATGGAATGTCTGACGTTGGTTTTTGGGGGGTCAAGTTATCGTAAAAATAAACAATTTGCTTTTTGCAAGGGCTATATCTCATTCAATGAAGTTAATATAAGTGTAAGATTTTACACGAAAGTAGTTTCAATTGGGGGCTATTACAGGCGAAAAATTTGGTGAAAAAAATATTTTCAATTTTTGACTTACACCCCCCCCCCCAAACATTGGTCCAGATGAGTTTTGGGCCATTTTGGGGCCCCTCTAACTTAAAAATGAAACAAGCTACTTTCTTTCTGTTTAAATATTTGAAATCTACAGCAAAAAATAGCCCAGATTACCAAGTTTGAAATGTCTGGGTGGTATAGTTTTAAATATATGGCCCTTTAAACATTGAATTTCATGACGCGACGCACTTTTGGCCCCGCCCACCTCAAATTTCAAAATGCTGTTGCGCAAGAACGAAAAGTCGTAGAGACCCCAAATTTTCAGAATTTGCATTTTTCCTAAGTATCTTTCAGTACACCAAAAAAGAAAAAAATCCAAGAGGTGATGGTGTGCACCATTTGTTGAGTTGGCATGGAATGACCCACCTATTAAGTTGATATACTGAAAAATATTTGTGTTTACATTCGACATGTACATGTGAGTGTGGATGTATGGCTGAAGTTTACACAGTACATTTATTGCATTTTTAATGTCATTTCCTCTTGGGGCTCAGTATAGGGACAGATGTTTATATTAATTTTGAGGAGGGAATTTAACGAAAATAACAATTGGCTAATAATCAAGTGTACATGTGCCCTTACTTTACGCCACCATAAAATTTTGATGCAAATAAAGAGAACTACTGTATCTTCTAAAAAGAAAAATATTGAAATGTCCCTTCTGTCACAAAATAAACCAACTCCCCAAAAACAAGAAAAAGGTTTTTCATTTTTATGAAAACTTTTAAGAAAACTTTTTGTGAAGTAAATAACCAAACTGAGTTTGAAGTTACCAGAGCTGCATGTACGTGTTCAGTGTACATGTACTGCGACTTGGTAATGAGCTTCTGACCATAGGTAGCCATTCATACTCCTGGGTGGAGAGAGGCAATTGTAGGTAAAGTGTCTTGCCCAAGGACACAAACACCATGTTCCTGGCAGGGTTTGAACCCATGTACCATCATACATGAGTCAAACGCTGTAATCACTGGACCATGACATGACATTGTTGACTGATGGGATGTAGGATATGACATTTGCAACACCCGAGGGGCGCACAGCACCCGAGGCAAAGCCGAGGGTGCTGTGCCCCCCGAGGGGGTTAAAAACGGCATATCCCATAGTACAGCAGCCAACAATGTCATGTCATGGTCCAGTGAGTCCTACCAATAAGTCGAAACGATAAATGGTTGCAGGCTAAATGAAATCAGTGTGGTGTAACCCTTGATAACTGCAGCTTTCCTGAGCGCGAGCTCAGTCGTGAGTGCGCATGCAGGTTCTACACGCGTGCGTGCAACGCGCAATAATAACAATAACAAGAAATAAGAACGTGATATAACATTACCTTTCGCTTTTTGCCATCTGACACTCTTCCTTTTGGATTCTCAGCATCAGCAACCACCATGTTTTCAATGTCATCTTCTAATCTTTCAGCTTCTCCTGAAGGGTCACCCTCAAAATCCTCCGCTGCAATGGTGGATGAAATAAAGGACAACAAATTCATTCAAAGTACAAACTGTGTCAATAATGACGATATGTAAGAAACTCCAAATTCATTAAAGTGATCTGTCAGTTATAAAGTACAAGTTTACAAATGGAAATTACAAGTCTACAATAGTATTTAAACAGAGCCAGAGTTAAATGAACATGTATAGAGTTATAAGATGGAATTTTGCGTCGGGTGATATAAATCAAATTAGGTTTTGCCCTTCACCGACGTATAAACACTGTATACTCAGTGTGTTATCTCCCGAGTGAAAGTTGGAAAAATCACTCGGGTGGGACTCGAACCCACGACCTCCCGTATACCTCCTGTATAGAGTTCCTATTATATGTAGTGCTGCAACTTGCAAGTCTCTCTTCAGTTTCAGTTCGGTGTGGTTCTGAGGAAATCGTTTGGCTTGGGTTCAGCAGCAAATTTGAATATGAAACCAAATATGCGACAGCAACATATGCCAGACTGAGCAAATGAGTTCAGTTCTGTTTGGTTTGGAGGCACCATGTTTGGCGAATGTAGATCAGTTCGGCAGTTTGGCTGCAGCACTGCTCAACATCCCATCCAGGGGAGTCATATTGGTGCAGTGTTTCTTGGCTTGCTTTCCACCTCCACTGCCTGGGTTTGAATCTCATGTGAGTCCACATGTGGATCAGGGTTCTCAGTCCATACTTAATTCTGTGGGGTTTACTCAGGATACGTGTACCTCTAAAACCGAAGGTTTCTTCATTGCAATAACTATTATTATGACACACCTCTTGCTGGTTCTTCATCCTGGTTGGCTGAAACATGGTCACGTGTGGTTTACTAATACAGGCTTTACTAATAAATTCGCATCAGCGTGAACTAGACGCGCGTCAAGACATCGTGCGTGTGTAATTTCCGGAGTATTGTGCCCTATTGGGCACTATAGTCACAATTTTTGACTGGTTACAGTCCCCCTCTAAAAACTCAAACTCAACAACTGAATCTTGGGAAACTAAAACCGTTCCATTGATTGTTGAATTGCTCATAGTTGAATTGCTTACGAGTTAATTGTTGAATTAAAACAGTTGAATTATAAAACTCTGAAGGTTTGTTTTCTTATTTTTTTATTTTGGACAGAGGTGAGTTACATGTATAAAACACATATGGACCAGCATAATTCGGTCACTAGTGCACGTCTATGCCCCCCTCGGACCTGTTAGTGACCAGAAGAGGGTCCTATTTCCCGAGGCCAACTCACAGTCCCCCGGGGGCACATAGATGTGCACTAGTGACATCATTGCCAGTCTATATGTGTATACTATGCTGGTCCCAGAGGGCCAGCCTAGTGTCCTCTTTGTGTGTCCTCACTGACTGACTGACTGTCACTAGTGAGCCAAGCAGTACTATCATGATCATATAAGATTACTGTGTCATGCTACAAATGAAGGGGCGAAATCTGGCCAGTTGTGTTACATGTAGGCTTGGCGTAGCGGTTCTTTTTTTGCCTTCCACCGCTGTGACCAAGGTTCGATTCCTGCCCCGGCCACATGTGGATTGGATTTCAGTCCCTACCTGATTCCGTGGGTTTTCCTCAGAATATTCTCCTGGGGTTTCCTCCCACATCTAAAACTGCAATGTCTTCACATTATCTTCTCTTTACTGGGTCCCATGGCAGACCAGTGGATTTCACTGAATGGGCTATGCAAAATACATGTAAATAAAATGTGTAGACCAGATACAAAATACAGAATTGCCATTCTAATAAATGTCATTGAATTTTGTGTACTTTGAGACCAGCTTAAGTAGTCTTGCCTTGTCTTGTAATTTCAATACCTGGATAGAGATCTGACATGCTGTCATCAGTCTCAGCTTCAGAGGCCTCAGAGTCTGTGGTGCTGTCCTTCCTCCGTTCCTGGTTCGAGTCCCATCCTTGTTTGTCCTTGCGAGGGATTCTACAGTGTGGTTTGAATGGCACGCCTAGACGCTGAGACTCCTCGTCTGTACACAGCAAACATCACACAATCATCAGATAATCTCTGCGACAGTGTCATAAAGTTTAATTCTTTTAAATCCTTCAGGGTGATATGCAATGGAAGGTACATGTACATATATCTGTCATCTTTATCAGGTTCATAGTGCCTAAATGACCTTTTCTTCTTGCTGTTTTATTGTGTGCACAGTTCATCAGGGCAAGTAAAATGTTCAATAAATAGGCCCCTTTTACGGATGAATGATTGTTGATTAATGAAAAGGCATAAGCGGTGAATGGAGGCAAGCACAAGTGCATCAGTAATGCAGTGCAGCGAGAAAAAGGTCATATTTTTCAAATGCTTTTCTTTTTTTTATCTTGTTGGAAGGGTGAAGAAAGTTCATAATCATCAATGTGTGCATGAAGATACATTAATACACATTCAACTGGTTAAAGAGATGGTCAAAAGAGGGGGTCAAAAGAGGGGGTCAAAAGAGAGTAAATGGTTAAGGTTTTGTTGTTTGGTACGGAAGATAGAGGGGCAACAAGAAGTAAAACAAAAAATCTTGCTGTAGTATCTGATAGGAATTCATTGTAGTTAGGAAGGAATCTGTTGTGGCAACTATCTCACCTGTTAAAGAATTGACTTGTTTGTATAATAACTTCACACATTTTGGCTACATGTTTATGTGGATACTACAGTGTACATGAACTGTTGATTTTGAGCATTTTTTTCTGGACTTGAGTCTACTGACTGCTAAATAAACTGCCGTAGACCTCCATAATAAATATTGTCAGTTCTCAAGATGATCAGGAGAAATACTCACAACTCTCCAAGGTTTTGGAGACACCCATCAAGTTGCTTATTTCATGATCTTTCATTTTCTGGTCAATTTTTTTTTTTTGGGGGGGGGGGGGGGGGGGGGGGTTAATACAATGATTTTTGGGAGAAAATTCCATCCAAAGACAATCATCCCAAAAAATAGTCCTGAAACTCATCGCCATTTTGAAAGATGATGCCTGCGCTCCATTGCAAAATACATGTAGAGCAATTACATTGTAATTTCATCCATACATTTTAATTTCATTAAAAATGTAACAGAAATACAATATTTCAGTCCTGTTAACAGCTTCCACTCTTCTTTTTTTATAAACCATCAAATTCATGCCTACAAAATGATGTATGATAGCAAAAACAATTGGGGCATACAAATCGTGTTTTGGCCTACATAGGCAATTTTGGCCTTTTTACTGGTCTGCACCCTTTACAGCACTTACCAGAGACTGGGACAGGCTGCGTTAACCAGAGGCCCTTTTTGCTAGGAACCTTCTTCACCCCTCTAAAATCCTTCAAAATGTTGGACTTACATGTATTTTCAAACGAAGGATACCCAGCGCCCCAATCCTTCAAAATTGACCAACAGTCCTGCCTCTCAAAATGCATCCATCCTCAATCCTCCAAAATCTCCTCTTCTTCAAACACCATTCATCCTCAATCCTCCAAAATCCTCCAAAAACCACCAGGAGGATTGTGGAGGATTAAAGAGGGTTAGGGTTAAGGAAACAAAATATACAAAGCCATGTCTTGGGCCAAGACTAACTGCCTGAGGTTCAGGCTCAGGTACAAGAAGGGCCAGCAGACCATTACACTCAGCAATGAAGGTTTGAAACTGTCATGAATTAGTTATATACACATTGTATAAATGCTTTATTTCTTGCATGTAACACACACACAGTTGCAAAAAGGCCCCCAAATCCTTTAACAGAGAAGGGAATTAAGAACTGAATTGGTTCAGTGTTTTTGCCAACACGCACTGAATACTTGTGAGAGAGAAATATTTATGCAATTAGGAGTTGAAACTTTAGAATTGGATGCGGCAAGACCACCTGCTAAAACAGGAAGCCCTGTTTGTGAACTGCAACTTTCAAGGCAAAGAAGAAGTTAGTCACCAGTTATTTACTAGTCATCCACCAGTCTCGAGTTCATTCACAAGCTTTGAAAATGAACAATTACAAAGGCATTAGAAGCAGGTGACGCGCCTGCAAAGCAGACACCTGTATGTCACCACTGAAGAGGGGATAAGCTGCCTCCCCTCCGATGGGAAGACTAAATAGCATGACATGTATATCCCTGCCTGTGCAGATTCTAGTAAACATGGCAGATGTTGTATTCAGAAACCTACATTTTGCAAAAGCCCTGGTATATCTTTTGCCTTTCATGTGTCTTTCTATATCAGCGGGTTCTCGGCTGATGTGACGCAGTGTCAGTGTGCAGAAGAGCTGGTGGCTGCAGAAGGAAAAAAAATGTATGAAACTGTTCAGCATACATGTACATGCACGGTATCATAAATTACATAGTAAGTGTAAAATGTCCACAATATGAAATATTTACATGTTCATGATATACAGGCTGAATGGGTTAGCATGTACATACATGTACATGTACATAAAAAAAACATGAACTTGAAAAATCTCATCAGTACATGTTATTAAAGAGTGGGTCATCAGCTTTCCATTAATAACCACTGATGTCAAAACGGAAACACTCTTCTTTTAACTCCCTAGCCCTTTTTGCTGGATGTAGCCACAATCCTGCAAAATCCTCCAATTGGCCTGATGGAAAAATAACGTTATATAGCCTCAATCCTGCAAATTCCTCCATTATTTCTTGAATATGGTCCATGGAAGGGTTACCCTGCAAATCCTGCGGCAGTGACTGTCAATATGTTAAGGATTGGCCAGTGACATCCTGGAGCAGTGCGGAGGATTTCGGGCATAATCCAGGCCTATATTTATGCATGGCTGAGCAAAAACAACACAAGGTCCGGCCCAAGACCTTGACAAAGTGCATACTACAAAATCAGTAAACGCACTTTTGCCAGTAACCTCAATCCTCCAAATTCGTCCACTTTGACAAGGGGATTTTGAAGGATTCAGCGTCAAGGTTTACAGTGTAATTCAACATTGTTCAATGGTGATCCAAACAATGTCCTGTCACCGGAGACTCCATGTACATGTATACGTACATGTATACATGTACGTACATGTACATGTACAATGTACATATTGAAGAAGCCAGAAAGATTTACACTATATCAATGCAGCAACATGCAAGCGCATTCATAGATCATTCGAATGAAGTATTTGATTTTGCAACAGAAAGATAAAATTTTTGTTTGAGTAAACACTGTTAGAGGGATTATTTGTCAGCACAACAGGCACTCTTGAACTGCCTCATCATTGTTCAGCCTGTATATCATGAACATGTAAATATTTCATATTATGTCCTTGTTCCTCTCACAAAACCTGTGTCTTACCCACGCCCCTTTTTCTTGCTGGGTATAATGTGGGGTCTGTATTTCTCCACGTCACAGTGGCTGAGCTCTCGTAACCGCTGGTATCTCCTGCCCTGTGTGTAGCTCTCCATAGCTGACATCTTACAGGGCATTTCATGACCCGTTAAAGTGCATCGTACCTGAAAAATGTAAAAACAACTTCATAAATACCTAAGACAGTTTACTTAACCCATTCCTATTGGTCGAGAGCCTGTCACGTGGTTGGTCTTAAACGGATGATAAAGACATGGCTAACTGGTATTAAACACTTTTCCAGTGTCACATGAAATTTGGACTCCGATAAAAATCCAGTGCCTCTTACCGTTTTTATTGGTTGAATGTTCATAATACTCACGTGGGCAAGCGCAATACTACCAGCGAGTCAGTTTTTGACTTGTTTTGATTTTTAGACGGAAAAGATTTTTTTTGACCGAAAAGGTATTTATGAATAGGAATAAATGTGTGTTCGGTCGGAAGGCGAAGCTGAGGGTAATGATCATCCATCCAGACTCCAACCGGTCTTAAACAGAGTGTTATACAAGTAATACCTCCTAAACACACATTTATTCCCTTAATCATTAACATGGGTATATGATATACATACATGTACATACATACCGGTACATACAATATATGTAATGGAAACAAATCACAAATCTCCTTATTAAAGTTAACTGAATAATGTCATCATTATGCATTGATTGCAACACTTCATCCTTTCCCCCATGAAAAACCTTTGAAAATCTTGAGAAATCTCTCTGGCCACCCCCGCACCCCCCTTGAAAAATCCTGGATCCATCACTGCCATTGCCAGATTGCATTGCTGGCATGTACTGAAAAGAAGATAATTTCCCCTTTGCAGAAAATGGTTGGTCAGAACTTATCTCCCATGTACCGTAAGTCAACGCGAGATATGAACCACAACAACGAAAAGATGGCGACTGAAGTTACGACAGGAGGATTACGGTCTTGAACGGGAAATTTCTCTTTTCTTCCGAAACGTAAGTTAACCTAAGTACATGTACCCCCATCTCAATTTTTGATCTCCACTGGATCCCAATAGAGATCCAGTCTAAACATGTACATGTATACATTATCATAATCGATATCATGCGTGCGATAACAAAATCGACCTCAATCTCGAAATGATGGCATGATGACAATAACAAGCCCAATGTAGAGTTGACCTGCTGAGGTCACACGAAGATCAGCACACGTGCAACAGACGTAAACACACACTTGAACATAACATAACGTGCATTCGTCAGATCGGATACGCGAGGCTGGTGAGTAAAAAGACAGATTTTCCACCCAAAAATTGTCCCATGATCAAAATGTCAATTGTGGGAAAATATTTCAGAGTTATGGATCAATTAGCTCAACTTTTTTGGTGGATTTGTATTTAAGAAAGTGGAATTTCAGACAAAGGTATTTCCAAAAGCCATAGAGTGCTGACCCCCGATCACCATGCTAGAACAGAAGGCTGACGGAGAAAAGCCTTCTAATTCTAGAAGTAGTTTGTATATATCTACTATAAATTCCCACATCGAAAAGATCACGTGCACGCTAGATATTTCCTACTGCCAGTCACGTACACTTGAGTCAAGGCGCACATGGTAACCTGGACACAAAAAAAGAGAACGCAAGTGCAGTGGTAGCGCACGGAGCCAACGAGCTCCGGCACTCGCGTCATCTTTTTTTGTGTGTCAGGGTTGTTACCACGTGCACCTTGCCTCAAGTCTACATGACTGACAGCAGAAACGTTCCAGCACGCGCGTGATCTTATTGATGTGGGAATTTAGGTAAAAAATGTTGCAACCTGATGCCACTTCTGCAATTGTGCACCAAGTCTATGGAGAGTTAAGGAAATTTTTTAAGTATTTCCAAACAAAATTGGAAATGTTTTTCAGTCCCAGATTCATGTCTTATCATTTTTGCAATGAATGACCTTTATTGAGATGATATATGAAGAAGAAAGTGGTGTCAGGTTGCAATATTTTTTCCTTCTTTTCTATCGCTATAAATAAAGAGGGTGAGCATGGGTGTGTGTGCTTTTAATATAGCTTGAGTAACTCCAGCTTACGAGCATGTTAGCTGGAGTTACTCAAGCTATGTGTGCTTCTAAGTTCTAAAGCATAAATAAACTAGTACTACCTCCGTAAATAAAGGCCACACTTCCACCATGTACAAAAACATGTCGAACTTTGTCAAATTTTGATTTTCACATTTACACAAAGTACATGTAGCTGTTTAGGCTTAGTCCGAATAACTTGGACCCAACTTATCGCCTTTTCATGCTTTTTAACATGTCCGAATGTTAAAAGGCGATAAGTTGGGCCCAAGTTACTCGGACTAGGCCTATACTAGATAGTACGTCTACAAGGTCTAAATGTAGAAATGAAAAATTGACAAGTTCTACATTTTCGGGTACATGTACATGTTCCACATGTTCTAAGTGAGTGTCCCTTATTTATGGAGGTAGGCCCTAGTCCAGTATTTGGCCACATTTATGGGGCTAGGTTCAACTTCAAGGTCAAATTTCCACTGCCGACTGATTGCCGTAAAATTAGCCACTGCGATAATCAAAGTGTCGCCACGTTAATGGGGCCGCGCCACGTACATTTGTTACATCAACATTACTACGTGCATAAGTGTACCTGTGAATGCGCGCACGTGGCTAGGCATATGGCACGGTCGCATTACCGTTGCGAGCACGCCGGCATTGCATGCACATGCAATGCCATGCAGTGAGGTTTGATTACCTTTTGTGACCCAATATAATTCAAAGATGGATGCATCTTAATGAAATCATGTATTTCTTGGGGAAGCGATGCTATCTCCTTCACATCATCATCGATTAAGTCTGTCAACTTCGCTTTATTTTCATGCTCGTGTTTTTTTGAACTTCTGGGCGCTGCCATGTTGATTTCTAAAGTGCGCCCCAAGTTGCAGGTGATGTCGGGGCTGTATACGTCCAGAAACCCGTCCAAAGATAGGCTCATTCTTTGTTAAAACCAGTCTGGTGCACATGCACACTACCAACCTCGTCCCCAGTGCTTACTTTATTTCCAACGTTTGTTTCCAGAGCAGGTAGTGGTGGGCGCGTACTGCTCGACACCCTGGGGACGAGGTTGGCACACTACGGCTGCAATTCAAGTTAAGTTACAGTACACGCGCTTTATTTCCAGCCGTGGCCGGCCGGCCAGGTGCCAATTAATTTTCCAATTTCTGTGACTGTCATGACTGTGGAATTCCTGTGTCATGTTTGTGTGCTTTACCAGAACTTGTAATGACTTTAACTCCTTCCCTTCCACCGTAGACCTACTTAAAAAAGGTAGGCCTTACTACTAGCATGACTATTAGTATTACATTAGTACCATGGAGAACATTACTGAGTCATGTGAGTCACTATAGTGGATATTTTGCCGGAGGTAATGACGGCAAACTAACGTTTACTAAAGGCTAAAGGTTTGCCGGCGGCAATCCATATCAACAGAGGGCGTTGTACTCTTTAAGATAGGGCTGAATTATTAGATGTATGAAATTCCCATCAAAAGATGTGTAGCACGTTTGGTGTAGTGGTTAATATAATAAATAAGAATATTCTTCTTTTATTATTTTAACATGTCTCAAACATTTTATTGCAGAGTAGGCCTATTACATTTTCTTTTTCAGATTTGTGGCTCTGGAGGATTTTTTTTAAAAAGGGAAATAAAGTCCGAAATTATAAAATGGTCTGAATCCCATCTTGTGAATACGAGGTCACAACGATAATATTGGCATGGAGCTAGCTGGAGTTACCCAGCCCTGAGTTTTATCATTGGGTTGTCTCCCAATGATAAAACTCAGGGCTGGGTAACTCCAGCTAGCATGGAGCCAGATCCAGACTAAAATTTGTCACCGGAAAATGTGTAAACTTGTACAAAAAAAACAGTAACTGCGCATGTTCAGTGCATATCCGGCAAACTAACGTTTACTAAAGGTTTGCCGTCTCCGGCAAAATATCCACTGCCTTATCAATATCAGGTTTAGCTCTGTCGACACAAATGGTCGAGCATGTCGAGCGCAATTTGAGTCCCCCGTGCAAGTTTAAACTTGCGCGCGCAAGTTTAAACTTGCGCGAGTGACTCCCGAAGCACGCAAATTACAATACAACCTCGTGCCCCGTGGGTACGATCTTGCAGCGCCATGTTGTTTCCCACCATGGCTATGCCTTGCGCGATCGTAACCCCTGGAATTGTGTTATTTAAATGTGCCAAAATACGGCACATTATAATTAGAGCTGCAGTTTATCCATTTTACGTGCCGACGCCATCTTTAAAATGTTAAAAGTTGTGATTTTTAAGAATCAATCCTTTCAAACACAACGTTTGGACGTTGTGTTAATTAGCAAAGATTTGTATTGAATGTTCGTAGGCCTACCCCTTTCGTGCCTTTACAACCACATATACAGGGTTTTTTTTAGCGAAAAACGCGGCTGACATAATCCATATCGTACAGGCATCGCGACTTTTGAATCACAATTTTGTTTTCGTACGTGATGTTACGTGCAAAGCACGCGAGCGCATTATGGGCGCGCCCGGCGTGCAATCTTCGAAATGCGCACGCAGTACGCTGTGAATAGCCATTCAGCATCATTTACGTCATCATCACAGCCAGGGGTTAGTGTAAGGAACGAGCACGCGCCCCTGGAGTCGAGGCTTCACAAATTACCCTGCGCCATTTTAATTTGCGTGCGCAAGGTTAAACTTGCGCAAAGGCGATCGCAATTTGAGAACCTTGCGGGCGGGATTTTCATTGATGAAGAAAAAAATGTGCAAAACACGAGTAGGCCTACATGGACTGTGGAGAAATAATGGAATAAATGAATGAACAAAGAAATAAATAAAAAGGGGAATTCAATTAGCGTCAATGAAAAGAAACATTGAGATTTAGCAGTGCTTATCAATATCCCAGAAGGGGAAAATGTCCATACTCAATCGCCACTTTATCTGCCGCCAAACATATTAATTTTCATCTCACCTTTTGATTTCATCCAAGAGGAATCCAGAAAGCTGTGTAAGTGCGAAAAAAAATTAGACAAAATGTGTTTTTAAAGCACATTTTAGCTTGAATAACTCCAGCTCTAATGCCTATCGCAGTAAAAATCCATCACCGCTTGCGAAAGTCCATCGCCACTCGTGAATATGCATCACCAGTAAAAGTCCATCACCGATCGCGAAAGTCCATCACCGATTGCGAAATTCATCACCGATCGTGAAAATGCATCACCAGTAAAAGTCCATCACCGATCGCGTAAGTCCATCACCGATTGCGAAAGTCCATCGCCACTCGTGAATATGCATCACCAATAAAAGTCCATCACCAATTGCGAAAGTTCATCACCGATCGTGAATATGCATCACCAGTGAAAGTCCAACACCGATTGCAAAAGTTCATCACCGATCGTGAATATGCATCACCAGTAAAAGTCCATCACCGATCGTGAAAGTTCATCACCGATTGCAAAAGTTCATCACCGATCGTGAAAATGCATCACCAGTAAAAGTCCATCACCGATTGCGAAAGTCCATCACCGATCGTGAAGATGCCCATCACCAGTAAAAGTCCATCACCGATTGCGAACGTCCATCACCGATCGTGAATATGCATCACCAATAAAAGTCCATCACCGATCGCGAAAGTCCATCACCGATCGTGAATATGCATCACCAGTAAAAGTCCATCACCGATCGCGAAAGTCCATCACCGATCGTGAATATGCATCACCGATTGCAAAAGTGTATCACCGATTCGATGATCACATTAAATGCCTCTTTGTCTTTGGCGTTCCATACAAATTGCGCTCGACAGCTCCACCGATTTGGCATACTTTGGTGACGGCTTCACAGTAGCATGATAGTGTACATACCCACGCGAGAACAAAAAGACCCCAAAAAACCGGTAAAGAGAATACAAATGAGAAAGACAGTAAGGCCCCCCCCCCCAAAAAATATTCGGTCTCTGGTCAGACCAAAGTTCCGGAATTGACGCGGCCACGCGGCTTTTTTTTTTTTTTTGCGTTTTTTTTTTCTTCAAACTTGGATTTGTACAGACAAGGTGGGTACTATTTTGCTTTTTTGGTGTCCTCATGTACATTGGTGTCCTCCATAATTTGCCTTGGTGCTTTCGATCATTTACCTTGGTGCAATTTCCCATTTCTTGGTGCTCTTTGGTAAAAAAAATTGAGGAGGTGTGGAAATAGAGGGCGCTGTTGGAGCTACCGCGGAACATTTTGGAAAAAAAAAGATCGACGCGCATGATTAAAATCGACGCGCGCGCTGACCAGAGACCGACTTATTATTTTTTTTGGCCTAACCCTGGATAGATCCACACATTCATGACATTCCATAAGACCCCTTATATTGTAACCAAACAGCGAAAATTTTGAAAAAAAAAAGAGCAAAATAGTCAGAAAACTTACAGCTCAATGTGTTTGCCGTGAAGCTCAGACCTTGCACCGACTTGCCGAATGAGGGCGTCTGATGTGACGTCACCGTCGTTGCTCGATCGAAGAAAAACAAGTTGCGCTTAATCAATGACTATTTCATGTAGTCATATGTGTTCCGCGCCAAAAGCCCACACTGTCAGACGGCGCAGGGCACATATGACTACATGAAACAGTCGTTGAGTAAGCGCAACTTGTTTTCTTCAATGGTGACGTCACACACGCGCGCGATGAATTATGCATCAGTCATGTCAGTGAAATGGACTGTACAACTCGGCAGACACATTTAATTGTGAGCGGTAAGTTCAGACTATTTTGTTCTTTTTTTTCCAAATTACCGGTTGTTTGGTACAATTTAAGGGGTCTTATGGAATGTCATGAATGTGTGGATCTATCCAGGGTTACTGTCTTAGTGTCTTTTTCATTTGTATTCTCTTTATCAGTTTTTTTGGGGCCTTTTGTCCTCGCGAGGGCATGCACAAAGTGCATACCGTCATGTCGACCGTGTACCTGTCACCAAAGTATGCCAAATCGGTGGAGCGTTTGTACGGAGGGTACCGTAGTTCAACGCTCCACTCAGTAGAGCTATATCAGGTTCTACCTTTAGGCCTACTACATGTAACAGTCGTTTTTCTAGTTCCGGATTTTGGTAAAAATATCTACTGGCCTAGACCCGTGAACGTGGCTTACAAATGTATTTCTCCATGTGTAAACTACGCCACGCTCTTGTACATGTTCGAGCCAAGCGAAATCGTCCTTCCGTGACGTGCATGCCGCAGTGCGACGTCGCAAATCGTTTTTGAAAATTTATCATCAAAACTTTTGAACTTGTACATAATAACATATTGTTGCATTGATGTGATTGAAATTGTTGAAAATACGGCTACAATCACTGTCACAGTCATATAGTAATAAATCATTAATTTTGGGTGTGTGTTTTGGGGTAAACCTTTGGCGATCGTGCACAGTGAAACTCTCCGTTAGCCTTCTAGCACGGTGAATTTTCGGGGGTCAGTACACTGTGGCTTTTGGAAATGCCCTTTGATAGACGAAATACCTTTGTCATGTTTGTCTGGAATTCCAATTTCTGAAACACAAATCCACCCAAAAGGTTGGCATGGTTGATCCAAAACTCTAAAATATTTTAGGACCATTGATATTTGGATCATGGGACAGTTTTGTGGGTGGAAAATCTGAGTTTTTACTCACCAGCCTCGCATTTCTGATCCGACGAATACAGAAGTCATGTTCATGTGTGTTTACGTACGTTGCACGTGCGCCGATCTTCGCGTGACCTCAGCAGGTCAACTCTACATTCGGCTTGACCATTTGGGATGGAGGGGGGGATTGTATGCTTTGCATCGCGCAACGGTACATTATGTACGTCATTGGTGCGCTGAATACGCTGCCCTGTATCGTTAAAAGTTGTCAGTTTTGGTGGACTGTTTTTAAATTTGACAAAAAGGATGTTAGATCCATCAGTAAATTGTCCACCAAAATTGACAACTGGGCAATTCCACACCAAAGTGGACATGACACCAAAAAATTCAAATACATGTGACTTAAACAAATTTGGCATCAAATGAAAGCTAAAAGTCTATATTTTCAAGATTTGAAGTCGGAATTTTATTTTGTATACATTTCTATACCAAAAAATAGGATTATGTATTAATCCTGTTTTAATCCTAAAAATGTGATTAATAGTGATATGAAAGTATTCTACCAAAACACACACAAAAATATGTACTAATGCCATCAGTTTCTGTCACGAGAAAGTATTGGTCTTGAAAAACCAACTAAAACTTGTTTTTAACAGTTTGCGTAATTTGCTTCGCTTCAGTGACTTCTAATATTTTAGCCTTCGAAAATGTCCTTCCGTTACCGAAAAAATTAATATTTTTAATGTATTTTTAAAACTTGCAGTATGAATGCATTGAAAGTTATTGTGCAAAGCAAGTTTAGGCAGGCCTTCAATATGACATGATAACTGACGCTGCTGTACTTCTCGTTTTTTAATTACAATTAATTAAATCACGTCCTTCCGTTACCAAATTGGTAACGGAAGGACGGTAACGGAAGGACAAATCGTATTTTTATCAAATGTTACGACATTTGCGCTCATGTTTGAAAAATGAAAATCACTGCAAATACATGCATGTATAATGAGCATTGAAAGGACATTCATGTGACCCACCTTCACAAAAGCGGGATAAGCAGGGCAAGGTGTTTATTACAAAGGAAGGCACAGGCATGTACAACATGTACAATGTACATGTACATATATGCCGATGTACCAGTACATGTACATGTATGGAGTTGTTGCAGAAAATCAAATCATAAAGTTGCTGCCATCAGCATTCATGGACAATAGAGAAAGATACAAATTCTGTGAAGCCATTCCAGAAGCAAATTAAGTCAAAATTGGGATGGCAGAAAGTACCGGTACTTTGGGGCACTTTTATTCAATTTACATGTGTAAGACATGTGAGGTGCAATCTTTGACAAATTATGCCCAAGTTAACAATTTCAGTTTGGATGTTTATAAATTAATTGTTACTACTCTAAATCATTGTAATTTGATTTCAAACATTGATTTTAGAGTTCAATTAAAAGCAACACCTAACTGAAGCCATCAGTTCTACCGGTAGATGTTTTTACCTTAAATTTAAATGTAGGCTGGTCGCCCCCCCCCCCCCCACCCTTTAGGTAAACCACTGAACCTACCGGTATTATTATTAAAAGTTGTTGGCGAACATGTAACCAATATACTCAAGTGCTCAAATACTGTGTATTTAAACTTTTTAAGGATTGAGGTGATGGGTTTGAAGTCCAATTCTGTAGTTGTCTTGTGTTCGTGAATTATGTGTTTTGGGTGGTTTTCGTTTTTCTTTTGTTGTCATTAATTAGCAGGCTTCTATCTTTATCTCAATGGTTTCTTGGGTATAATTATTTATGCCAGGTCTGCATATTGTTGATTTCACATTCAGTTACACATTTCAGCAATTTGTTTCACTTGTATAATTAGTGTAAATTCACATTTTATTCATGCTATAATTGAGTAAACCTTTTGTCCTTCCGTTACCGTCCTTCCGTTACCAAATCATAATCTGCTTAAAACGTTGTAATTATATTACCGAAACACTTCAAGTCAAATGAAAGGCGGTATAGTATAGATAAAGCTTCAGGGATTCCATTTCTTACCTTTAAAATATAATTGCCCCATAAAATTCACAGAGTTTACGCAAAATGCGAGTAAGTTGGAAAACCCTTGTCCGTTTTACCGTCCTTCCGTTACCGACCTCATTAATATTCATAATTCATAAACGGGAGGCATTCATGCCCCCCAAAAGTGTGGAAAATGAAAGTAGCATTATAGCAATACAATTGTGACATTTGTTTGCTGTAACTATGAACAGTGTCTGTGATACACACATTTGAAATTTTGTTTAATGAGTGAAAACGTCCTTCCGTTACCGTGGAATTGCCCAACTTGTAGCCACACAGCCCAGTGTATTCTGAAATGACGCTGAAATGACGTACATAATTATTATGTACTGTTGTGCGCAGAAAAAAAATTGCATTCGGGATTAGAACAACGAGCCAATCACAGTACACCTTGATTATTATGCTGTTTTCAAATTACCAACCTTTGGCTGGAATGTACGTACAGTTGTATGGCAGAGCCACAGAGGGTCATAGACTAGGGCTATGTTGGAACATGATCAACCGAATGGTTCTCATACTTAATTGTTGATGTACATATGTAGGCTTACCCTAACGTGGTGCGGCCCTAGTCCGAGTAACTTAGACCCTACTTATCGCCTTTTTTAACATTCGGATAAATATCTCTGGTTCGCATGAACAGGTTTCCCACATGTGGTATTTTTAGTGAATATACCGGTAGCATGCTCCATTAATATACAAGAAGTACATTTAGGCACAGCTGGCTTATTGTTTGAAGTTACATCAACAGTCATAGCCAGTCAATCGTGCTTTATGTAGGCTGGGAGCTCTTTACTGTTGAAAATGGTCACTTCATTGATATTGACTGAAAAGGCAACTTTGCACAGAATGTATGTTTGCACAGGAGGGTCAAGCAACGTATTGGTTTTATGTACATGTACATGTTTGCTTTTATACAGAGGTTCAACATGGCAGAAGCAGCAGAACTGTTACAAGCCCTTGCTTCAGAAGAACACATAGCAGTTTGTGAAGATGAAACTACCGGTACAGCTCCACAGCACAGTACATCATGTACACAGGTTAGCATTGCCTGAAAATTTGACAGTGATGTAGAGAAGTGCAATAACATGAAAAAAAAAAAAATGTACACAATGTGATAGGCATTTTTGTAACCGCACAGCATGTACATGTACATGTACGGTACATGTACATTGTGTACATGTAGGTGGGGGTCAGTGTTGTACTTGTACACATGTCGATCCCGAGACCTGGTCCCGGTCCCGAGACCTGGTCCCGGTCCCGAGACCGGGTCCCGGTCCCGAGACCGGGGCCCGGTCCCGAGACCGGGGCCCGGTCCCGAGACCTGGTCCCGGTCCCGAGACCGGGGCCCGGTCCCGAGACCGGGGCCCGGTCCCGAGACCGGGGCCCGGTCCCGAGACCGGGGCCCGGTCCTGAGACCAGGGGCCAATTTCATGGCGCTGCACAAAAATTAGCTTAGCACACCACAACAAAATGCACCAAATAAGGTATGGCTTTATTCATTTGCAAGCTGAATTATGTGCGAGTCTAGTCTTTATTCCAAACATAAACAACATTTAATCGTTGAGTGCAAGTTTTCATGCTGGAGAAGGAGATTGAAGCTGGAAGGAAGACCAGTCAATGCAGCTTGTTAATTCGGAGTAGCTGGCACCCGCGCACAGTTATGTTGCCTGCGTATTTCACTGGTACACATCATAAGCGTGTAAATGTAACGCATTCTTGCTTCATGCTCTTCACATGCCTTACGATGATATTTTGACCTATTGTAACTTCAAAAACATCAAGGCCCTGCAAAAACTGATTAGCCCTACAACATGTACATGTATGTCAAATGAACGCAGCAGTGGTGCTGTTTGGCTCTAAGATTCACTGGGAATTGTTGGACTGCGGAAAAGGGGCAAGAAACACTGTGCAGCATGCAAATTGTGTTCAAAGATAATTGCAGAGACATGCGGGACAACTTCTGTTTTCACTCGCCACCTGAAACAAGTACACAGGCAGATGTCAACTTTCTAAAAATTTTAACAACAAAAATTCACAATTCAACATTAATTTCTGACATTTAGGGAGTGCACGTAATTGCTAGATTTTACGTTGGTCATTAGGGAGACATTTTCATGTCTCCCTATTGTCACAGTCCCCCCAATAGAGGAACAATTTTATTGTTGCAATTACATGTAGATTATATTTGTTGCTCATGGTCTAATCAGTAAGCATACCAAAATTGGTGGAAAAAGGACAAGGGAATATTGGGTTAGGGCACATTTCAGTTTGAAAATTGGGTGCACAAGTCTATGGGGATGTCTCCCAAATGTCCAATCCAGGGTAATATTTATTATTATTATTATTATTATGAACCATGGTGTTTGGCTGGAGAGCAGCAGCGATGACACGTCCCTCATGAGGAGTAGAAGCTCCGGCGTGATCACGACACGCCCAGGTTTATAAGGGGCATTTAGTCACTTTGATTACATGATGTGTACGGTTTGCATGAATAATGAACTTACTGGAGTGACAAGAATGTTGTAAACGTGAAGACTTTAAATGTGTATACATTCGCAAGGTGTGATCATCGCATTGTAACAGTGTACATGTATATGATAGTACCGACAAATTTTGAAATCTTCGCCTCTATATTTTTATGTTAGTGTATTACCCTGGCATTTTTTCCCCCACCAAAATGCAGGAGCTCACTTAATCACATATTAAAATCCTTAAATATGAGGGAACTAATAAATCTAAAAAGTTTTTGCCTTGAATCAGTTCAGTGAGCCCGACCTGGAGCCCACCGCTAAGAAACGACCCAACCACCATATGGGACCCATTGATCTGAGCTATGAGCAAGACAGTCAGAGGAGATGCAAGTCATTCTTTAAGAGACGCAAGACAATATTTGACAAGGTGAGCTGGGAGTTCTAAGGTTTAGGTTATTTTAGTCTGGATCCAAGACCAAAAGACGCTTGACTGTTCTGACATATCTCTTCCAAGATCATGTGAATATCGGGCAACATCCTCCCGTATCCCAAACTTTCTGAAGATTTGCAACGACACTTTTGTTGACACTCGAGTACATGTTTGTGATACCTTGGGTGTTTTGGGTGTACAATGGTTGTATTTTCATAGCAACCAAATGCCTGTATGCAATGGATGTTAATCCTAAAAACTTGAATGAATTTCAATCAAAGCTTGCATAAATTTAAAGAATTTGTTGCTAGGGTAATGTCCATTGTATTTGAAGCCATACTATGCCTTAGGGACAGTATTTATGTATGTTCTGTGTCTGAATGAGAGAGTTATCAGATTTGTTTTGGTTTGGGAGGCTCCCACATGGTCTAGGGGCCAGATTTTGGTTTTGGTGTTGGACCCGAGAGATTCAAAGAGGGGAAAAAAAGGAAATGATCAGTTTAATGTTTACCCCGGCCTTGAAAGGGGGATATTGCGATAGTGTACATTCCTTCTATGTGTCCGTCCAGTTTAATAACTGTTTAGTGCTAACATATGAAATGTCTGACTTCAATCTCTTCCAAACTAGGTGACCATAATCTTTGGGTAGGGGGGCTACAGATGACTTGAGACATTTGAGGTCAAACGTCATCTAGGGGCCAGGGGGATCGGGCAAGTTTAACTTGCCGTATTTTTTTAAATTAATTAATCCTAGTGTTGTATTATCAGCTGAAAGTGGATTAACAGAACTTTCATTTAGACATTCTGGAAACTGAATATTTTTTAGAAGCTGTGTGTGTAAATGTACTTGAAAGAAAGTTTTGAAACCAAATAAATTCTATACACAATGTTTCAAGTCTGGAGAGTGTCTTAATTCAAATGTGGAGGAATTATTCCCCCATAACCCCCCCCCCCCCAAAAAAAAATACCAGAAAAAGAAAAGTCAGCTGTTTTTACAAATGACATATTTTTATGCAAGAGAGCAAGCTGATATGTATGGGTCTTTCCACACTAATGGGCTACAATTGACTGCAAAATTTGGGTTTGAGAGTGGGACAATTAATGGTGGTACATGTAAATCAAAACGAGATATTGTGTTCGTTTTTTCCCTGTACGTTCCTACATGTAGGATCTATAACATGTACATGTACGTTCCTAGGATATATAACATGTTCCGGTACCAGTACATTTGTATAAAGATCATGCATACAAAAACTATAGAAAACTGTCTTGTGTTCTTCAGAAATTACATGGGTCCTGTTAATTTGTTGTAGCTGGTACATGTATCCAGTTGTTTTTTGCTGAGCACATAAATTTGCTACATGTACGTAAGTAACAGCTTCGTGAAATTGGGCTGCGATTTCATTACCCTGACAGGCAAATCAACTGACGTCCATTTGCGGTGCATCGGTCAGCATCAAATTGAAGTCAAAGGCTGGCCACGTTTACGAGTACAGATCAGGAGAATTTCAGCCCGATGGTTTGCCTGGAGTACCCATGGTCAGTCTCCAGCATGGACCCACACCCAGAGGACGGCCCAGGAAGACACCTGTTCATTCTGAAGATAGTGCTACATGCAGAGATCCCCAGGCAAGCAGCTCCTTTAGCTTGTACCAGCCCCAGAGCAAGAAAGCCCCCTGTGCTGTCTGCAAGAAGGCAGACTCCTATCTGGCCTGCCAGAAGCCCGGCTGTAGCTTCTGGGCTCATGCAAGATGCCTGGGCTTTGTGGCAATGACTCCGACTGATATGTCCAATGTCAAGTTCTTCTGTCCGAAGCACATCCCAGCCAGCTAGCAGCATAGATCACGGAGATGGATGCCTTTTCAGACTTTTTTTTAAAGTTCCATCAATGCAAACCTGCTTCATTGATTCCTTCCAGTTAATTATTTATTTAGTAACTCTTTTCAATGCTGAGTTCAGTCACAAATGGATTTGCATTACGGTAGCTTTGACGTAAAAAATAATCAAATGGGTGTCCTGATAAACAGTGTAGACACGTTTTGCCAAGTAATTTGGACAGAGCGCTTCAAGAAAGTGGAAAGTGTACAGATTTAGCAGCTACGTACACAAGACCGTATGTATGATGTGTTTTCCAATGCATTTCACTATTCACAGGGGGGGGGGGGGGGCCCATGGGGGGGGGCGACAGCCCCCCCCCCCCCCCATGAAACCTTGTCGCCTTGGTTCCTAGTAAATTAGGCTGGGGAGTTAGTGTTAATTAAAGCTATAGTCCATCATTTGCAGCCATCCGAAAAGTAACTGGCGTAATTATTGTTGAAAAGCAAACTTGGTTGAAAGATAGTAAGGGAACTAAACTCCCTGTGAAATTATTCTTTCTGGGAAGCTGTCAGTTTGAAGTAATCAACGAAAGAAGGCATTTCCAATGGTGATTCTTAAGAAGCACAGTAGGAAAATTTAAATTAGTCGTTCGTTTTGTTATTCAGCGCAGCGCGCACAAGTATTGGAACGACGCACACACGCGCGCGGTTGTTATAATTAGTCGGATCAGTGCGCGACGTCGCGTATAGCTGCAATTCAAAACAATTCAAAACATGATTCAGTAACTTTTGATTTGAAATTGAGATCTTAGAATGCTGTTTTTCTCGGAATGTACAGCTGAAGCTTAGCTGAAACTTCATCAGGTTAGTTGCTCAGCATCCTTCATTAGATTGTGAACTCTTTTGTTGCTTCAAACGAACAAAATGCACAAATTACAAATGATGGACTGCAGCTTTAAAAGACCATGGGATTTTCCAATGCATTTCACTATTCACTCTTAACCCTAACCGAACTCAACCCATAAAAGTTCAACAGCAGGTTTTGTTTAAATCTGTTGGGATAGGTACTGTACCCCTAAACTGATGGTCTTTTACACTGGGGTTGGCATACCTCCAGAAACTAAGTCCAACAGTGTGTGTGTACAATTTCCCATGTGGGTGTTTGAATTTGCCAGAATGGCAGTGGCCCATGAAACCTTGTCGCCTTGGTTCCTAGTAAATTAGGCTGGGGAGTTAGGGTTAATTAAAAGACCATGGGATGATCTTACAAATTTGATACTTTTGTGACCCCCCTCAAGAAGCTATTAAATGTATAAGGAGAATGTATCGTAGTACGAACATGCTCTGATAATATGTAGGAACTGACTATTCAGCTGACTGGTAGAAAAAAAGTTTCTCAAAAAAAAGAAGAAAAAGACTGAATCCCTCTTGAAGTAGAAAAGTGAAGATTTTACCTTGCAGTAATTTTCCTCCCATTCCACCTTAAAGCATTCAATATGCTATTTATGTACATGTAGCCCACATGTAGTGAGTTCCCTACATGTACTTATTTTCATAATTAAAGGGAAAGCCCATGTATACTAACATGACTAAAGTGTATTGCACATGTACAATATTCAGCCTCAAACACTTTTGTGGGTTGTTGCTTAATTGTTTCCTCATCATTGCTCAACATTTATACTGGGAAAACCTCAAACCTGTGTGCTTGACAACTTCCTCACCATGCTCACCCCTTCAATTCCAAAAAAATACACAAGAAAAAGTACACTGTGAAATTTCCAGGATTGCAACATGGGCCTCCCAAGGTAACATTTAGGGAAAGCCCCTTAGGCTTTCCTGGCAATAAATGAGATTAACATCCCAGTAACTGCATGCTCGTGACAAAATCTCCCAAATCCAACCTGTACTTTTGTATGGGATTCAGGACTGTATGACGACCTAGACTGAATGACCTAGTAGAATGTTCCAAGAAGGTTGTATTCAAAGTTTATGGAATTAGAGATAAGCCTGTTCAGTTTTGATTTCATACTCGTGGGGTTTCACTTCTGGGAAGTTCAAACATAAGAGTTGCTCACTCACGTGACCAAGTGCATTGGAAAGCAAACATGGTAGTCTAGGCAATATTTAAAAAAAAATGTTACATGAAGAGGAATTTTTTAGTAGAAGTTGGTAACATACAAATGTACATGTAACTACCGGTATTTTACCTGCTTTGGGGGTGCTGAATCCGAAAATGATGGATACCATGCTGGATTTTTAGTGGAAATATGCCTAATTTGCATAAATCTTTAATACCTGTCATGTTATATATTTGTTTCCATATTCAGGTATGATATTTATTATTTTTCTACTTGCACTTCCTTACTTCAATTACATTTGTGACCGGCTTTACAAAAAAGGGTATTTACTATTAAGTCGCGCTGTGCATTATTGTGTAATGGTCCGCTCAACATTGAGAGGGTGAAAATTTTGTCAAATTGGGATTTTCATTTTTTTGTCGTGAATGACATGAATGACATCTTTAATACCTACAGTTTCAGGTTTCATTCACAGAAATGTTGATTTTGATGAACAAAGTGGAAAGGCAACCAATTATACATATGTGTACATGTATACCAAATGAAAGCTTACATTGTGGGCTTTCCAACCATGTAGGCCTATATAACTCAATTTCACTTTTTTGCGACATAATACCCTTTTTTGTGGAGCCGGTCCCATTATCTAATGCAAATGACTGAATAATTATGAGGACATAGTAACAATCTAAAATAGCTACTATTACACCCTAAAGTTGCGCACATTTACCTTGTCTCCAGATATCATCAAGTAGTCTTGCGAAACCTCAGTTTGATGAACTTCAAATTCACATGCTGCTTACTGGTACAGTTACCTAACGAACTTTATGGGAAAATCATGTTAACACGTTAACAGTGATAACATTGTGGTATAAAACGAGGTGTCCTTAAATTGGGCTTAAAAGTAGGTGAAGGGTTGCCTAACGTCGGAGACTTAAACAAGTTCAAGGGAAAATATTGAAGATGTAGAATCACGAAAAAACTTTTCAAAAAATTTTATAACTAGAGGTACATTGTGCTCTGAGAGCACGAACCTTAGTTGTCGATATCCGACGAAGGTGTATGAAAAAAATGGCAGTAAAATTGTGAAAATTTTATGAAATCCGCATTCAACATCAAATCACAGCAATAGTGTTGTTTATTGGCCTTGGTACTTTTGAAAACACGGCTGGTTTTCTGGCAGAATACGCGGACAGCTTCACGCATTTGCAGCGCAGCCGCTCATGTGTACAAAGTCTATGGAGACGGCGTACATGTATGCACAGGGGCAACGTGTTTGAAGTGAAGTCATTCTTGAATGCTACTCAAAAGACACAGCTACATGTACGTGGGTGTTGGTTTGAAACCTTCCTAGAATTCCTATTCCTACGGTATGTAAGAAAGCAATGAACATGCTCAGCAGGTTGAAAAGACACAAAGTCGAATGTGTTTAATCAGAGTTGTAACGAGTCACTGATTTTTGTGACTCGAGTCGAGTCATTTTAAAGAAGTGACTCGAGTCGAGTCATTAGGTCAAGACGGTCGAGTCGAGTCGAGTCACAGTGTGTGGTCGAGTCGAGTCGAGTCGAGTCGAGTCAAATATTTAGCTCGAGTCAATTCGAGTCACAAATATTTGAGCACTATACAATAAATAAACACGAGAGAAAGTCATTTTTTGGCTTTTTAAATTTTACATTCGGGCTACTACATTTGGAGACACCACATTTGCCTCTTAATAAAAAAGGGGGTGCCAGCTGATCGTCTTTCAACTAATGGGGACACTGATCAAACCACGTATGTATGTATACATTATTCGCGAACATTCCAACGTGACGTGAACAAAAACAGGGACCGGCGTAAGTCATTGCAAATATTTTTTCGCAAAGTTTTGCTTTTATTTTTGGGACTCGAGTCTCATTAGCCTTCCTCGCGTCGAGTCGAGTCATTCTGATGAGGGACTCGAGTCGAGTCGAGTCATTTGCTCGCAGTGACTCGAGTCGAGTCGAGTCATTTGCCCTTAGGGACTCGAGTCAAGTCACCAAAAATTGTGACTCGAGTCGGACTTGAGTCGAGTCATTGACTCAAGTCATTACAACTCTGTGTTTAATATACATGTACCCGGTACCCGTCCAGCAATTAAGCAGTTCGAATGAGTGTTTCCATGATCATCAGCACATGATTTGTTTACAGTAAAAAAAAAATATGCATTACGTTGGCTTAGTGGAAAAAGATGGAAACATGTACAACATACAAAATACAACAGTTTAAACACTTTAAACTGTTAACAAGTTTATAACAGGAATAAAATAGTCAAGGGATATTCAGCTTTCAAATGCTGCTTGTTTCACCTTTTTTGCTCCTGTCAAAGCAGAGATATGGCATGTCGAACACAAACACTCAAAAGTCAATTTGTGCCACTTTCTGCATTGTTTAAAGCCTAATAATGACATGACAAGACATGTCACCTGTTCAAATCCAACTTCAAAGAAGATTATACAGGTGTGAACATTTATTGCATAATACATGTAGCAGGATTATTCCTGAGTTTTGATTTTCTGGCATCATGTGCATGGGCTTTGAAGTTAATGTATTCGAGTCGTGTACTTACATTATATAAGCATCATGAAACATTTTTCAATATTCCAAGGACACAGAGCCCATTTCTGCTTGCAGCATTTTTGGGGGGACAGGCTGTGTACCTATTTTTTTTTCAAAGTACAAATCTGGGATAACTCCATAGCCAAATATCTTTGTCATGACATACCCTGACTGTGTGGGAAATTCCATGTCTTTATCATAAAAGTGAACCATCTCATTACCAATCTGCCGTACTGAAACATGTTTTGATCCTGGTGCAAACATGTTTGTAAAAAAACATGTTTTAATTTGATGGTATTTGGAACAGCTAAAAACAGGGTACAAGAAAACAGTTTTCCAACAGGTTCCTAGAAAACAGGATCCTTTTTATGAAAAGCAGGAATAAAACATGTTTGATTCCTGTTTTAAAAATATGGTGCATGCATTCACTGGGTTTCCCCTCTAGTTAGTCACTCTTGTTTGGACTTAATGCATGTTATGTCGATGATGTCGCTGATTTCTAGCTGGAATAAGTATTTATTTGGCTGTCATCTTGATGATGTCTGCTAGATCTGTTTGGAAAAATAGCTGTATGAGACTTTTGTTGATTGTGAGGTCTCTGCACTCTTCATCGGTTTCAATGACTATGTCGATGTACCCATTGGGTGGTGTAGCATCATCAGTGTCTATACTGATTATAGTAGATCTTCCACAGAGAGCATTTTCCATCTGTTTGATGAAGATACATGTATAGAACATGAGAGTTGCTTGAGAGATTTGTAGTTAAAATATTAAGCCTGTTGTTCTTGTGCTTGCTAATTCATGTATACAGCTAGAAAAGAAAATGAAGATGATGTTGATTTATGAGAGAATTGCAGAGAATAAAATACAGAATTATAAAAGCAATTATCTTCAAGTTTGTGCTGAAGGCTGCAAACAAATGTAATGTTTAGATGGATGTGTTTTGTGCATACTGCTGGACAGACTAGGGAGATTTGTTTGGTGCCGGTAGTGGTAAGTTTTAAGCAAATTGTGCATGTACTAGCATGCTATGTAATTCTGATGTTTTGTAAAACATACCAAAGTAAATGAAAGCGAGGTCATAGTGTACTATCATTTGACATTGTTGATATTGAGCAAAAGAAGACTATATTTGATTACCTGAATGTTGGTGCGAGTTGATGACAAAGAAAGGTCATGGAGGTGAGTGTTGTGCTGGCATTTGACGTGAGTGCATCTGATTTTGTCTCCCAGCTTCACTGGTAATGTGCTCTTTGCATTCCACAATACCAGCTGCATTGTTTTGCCTTCCTCTTTGATTTTCAGGTTACGGACAGTTCCATAAATCTTTCAATATTTCAGGATCTGTAAAGCACAGTGGTGTGGGTGGACTGATTGGTGGTAGCTGGTGGAAATCTCCTACAGCTAAGATGGAAATATTGCCAAAATATGTTGTGTTAGAAGTTCCTTTGAGTTGCTGTAGTCGTCCACATTGTAGCATCGTTGAGCTCACCATGGAGATTTCATCAATGATGACAAGTTGAAGATGTTGAAACTTTGTTCGTAGTGTGTTTAACGACTTTTCACCAAGGGGCTTGTAATCTTTCGATAGTTTAATGCCAATCTTAAAAATGGAACATATTGTTTCCCCCAATATATTGAATGCAGCCGTTCCTCTATGGGCAACCAACAACACTGTTACATCATCAGCAGATTCTGTCATTGGTGAAAATTCTTTTTGGGCATAGTATTTGATACATTTAATGACATGTGACTTGCCAGTTCCAGCTCCACCAGTAAGAAATATGTGAAATGGTAGTAAGGTGATATCTTTAGCTTTTTTGTTGCACCAATTGCTAACATGGTTGAATAGTTGACGTTGCTTGTCATTCAGCTGTCTCATCATTGAGTATGCTTGTTCCTCAGTGATGTCTGGAGTACATGTTTCAATGTGGCACGAAGGTTGAGGTGTCACTGATGGCTGAAGGCCTGGTATTTCTATGAAAGTGAAATCATCATCTGAATCATCACATCTAACATCCTGTAACTTGTCGTCGAGACATTGCTGCTCGTTTTGTGGAGCTATAGCTGCCCAAACATCTTGAATGTCTGCTGCTTCTTTTCGTGCTTCCCACGCATTGTCAAATTCATCATTTGCTGGTTCAAGGTACTTCATGTTTTGTTGAACTATTTGTCTGACTGGTACTCTCTTCTGATTGATGATTGTGCAGCCTGTAAGATGGTAACTTTCATAGGTGGCATATTCCTCAGGTTTGATATTTTCGATCCAATGGGGTAAATATAGCGTAACATATTCATATGATATTTTTCGCTGTCTTTCTTCACTGCTACTCTTGGGTATGGGATGACTGCTGGCTTTTGTTTTCTTTCTTTCATTTGTCCAAGGTTATGTTGCAGGTGAATTGGCAGATTGGCTTTGCTGTGTGTACTTTTCTGATCGTCTGTTGTGACATAGTGGATTTTGGCAGTGGGTTTATCTGACTGTTGTTGTGGTTCTGAATCTAAATCTTCATCCGTTTCACCTGATTCCTCATCTGATTCATGTAAACCTGTGCTGTTGGATTTGTTTGACACCTGATAGTGAGTTGAGAAAAATGTTGGTATGCACATGGTCTCGTATTTCGTTGTGTGTGGTCTTGCAAGATATTTCTCAATTTGTGTTGTGTACAAAACTTGGTCGGACTTTCCTGCATGAGCTTTGAGCACCTGTAGAGGCAATGATAGCTTTTGCCAATTTAAATCAGTTTGCAAGAAGATGATATTCCGTGTGCTTTTTTCAAAGGCATGCTACATGTTAGGTAAATAGCTCTCATGACGCTTACATGTATTTCTCTGTTTTGCAGGTAGAGACTTCCAGGTTTTCTCAACTGTTGTACAGCATCCATATTTCCCTCAGTTGCTTCTCTTTGTGCATTTCTCAACAAGTCGCCCATTTCTCTCTCTGCTTTAGTAATGTAGGATACAATGTACATGACACATGCATAAGGATCTACATGTAGCACATATTGAATGTCCATGTTACCATTCCAGCATCGGATCAGATGTGGATTGTAATTGTTGATCCATTGGTCAGTGACATGGCGTCTGAGATACATTGTCTCCCTTTTTAATAGAAGTTGTACTGATTCTTCAAATTTGGATTGAGTAGTTTTGGCTTGTTCTAGAACTTGATCAAAGTCTGTCAGACTTATCTCGTCATTTTGAAGTAGTTCCCAAATTGTTTTCATTGTCTCTTTTGCCTTTGCCTCTTCTTCCATTCTTTGTTGAAGGACAGTTTTGGAGTTGTTATGGTCTTTATGCAGTTCTGCATAGATCTACATCTTGTTTCGGTGAGCAGATGAATGTTCTGTTACTTGGTGGCCTGGGGAAGTGGTATCGACAGACCTGTCCAGTTTTCCGACATGACTTTGTGTGGTTCTTGCTGTGAACTTGTACACTTGTCACTATCTCATGCAATTCTGTGTCTTCTTCAGGTGGAGTTTCACAAGAACACTTATCAACAAATTCTATGACCTCATCGTCAGGATCTTCATTGAACTTTGGGGCATCTTTAACCCAAACAACCATGTGGATATGAGACCAGCCTCTTTGTTAAAACTCTGTCCTGTAATAGTGGTCCTCAACTTTGCCGATTGGATTGGCTTTGGATAGAATCACATCATTAATAAAAGTGTGTACTCTTTTTTGAAACATTCGCAACCACTAGACTGGTCGAATCATGGCAAATAGATCTCTCTTTGACTTTTCCCAATAGGCAGGTGTGCCTCTTATTTGAGTCAAGAATCTATTTATCCTTCATCTCTTTTGATCAGTTGTTTGACTTCATCATTACTTCTTAAATGTGATTTCTTTGCCATCTGCAGTGTGTGTAGAACCAATGCGAAGAGCAAAAGATATGTTTGAATGGATCTGGTGTACTTCTGTAGTGTACAGAGCAAAGAATATGTACTCGGGTTTTCTTGCAAATCGGTTGTCTGCTGAGAATACATGTACATGTAGGCCAGAGTTGAAGTATCGGGATGGTGAAACTTTGGGGTCTGTGTCAACAGCATATATGTATTTAAAACCATCTGGGAATTCAGCAGGAAAACACTTTGCTTCCATTTTTAGGACTTCCTCGGGTTTACTGCCTTCTTGTTGTATCATGCTTGTCGGCAACATATTGAGCGAAATCAACTGGATGCAAAAAGGAGTACAAAGGTGCTGATGTGTTTTAATGTTATCATTTTGATCATGACCATTATCACTTGTTTCATTTCCATCTTTTATGTGACCATTTGGATCATATATAGAGCTTACTGTAGACACCTCGCCTTGTGAAGGGGCGGTCTCGAAGCTCAATCCGAAACTGAAAGGTGTCACTTTCAATACACCATGTGACCCCAAGGGCTCTCTCTATTGGCAGGGGGTAAATCTTGAGGTCGAGTTCCTTCAAACCTTTGGCTCTATCATCGGGAGGAATAGCCTCTATCACAGCCTTTTTGTTCGACATCACCTCATGCAACTTCAGGCCTGCTCTTGCACAAATACCTTGACTAGCTTTATTCAGACCAACTGCTTCATCGACTGTTGAAACCGACTTCAAACCATCATCGACATAAAAGTCTCTCCTGATGAAGTTTGCTGCAGGTGATCCAAACTCATCTTCTCCATCATCGGCAGCTCGCCTGAGTCCGAAGATGGCACATCCAGGTGAGCTGGCAGCATCAGCAGGTCGCTATTTTCCCACCAAAGAAACCTGGGGAGATCTCGGTTCTCTTCTGACACATGAAACTGGTGGAACATTCCCTTGATGTCAGTCATGAAGGCTACTTCTTCCTCACAAAATCTGCAAAGAACTCCAAGCAGCCCATTAATCATATCGGGACCTTGCAGCAGGTGATCATTGAGAGCAACGCCTGCATACTGTGCTGAAAAGTCAAAGACCACACGAATCTTGCCTGGTTTCTTGGGGTGGTACACACCCGTATGTGGAACATAGTTCACCTGGCCATCTTCAACATGAAGACGCCCAGGTGGAACTCTCTTGGCACAGTCCGTTATAACTTCGTCCATGAAATCTTGGTAATCTGCCAGGAACTTGGGGTTTTCTTGAACTGTGCCTTGAGCTGGTTCCATCACTTCAAGGCAAGATCTCTGTTACGTGGCAAGGTGATGTTATCACACTTTAATGGCAGTGGCATCTCATATTCATAATGACCGTCTGATCGCTTCTGTACACCGGCCTCCAGGACACTAATGAAGCATGAATCTTGGGCAGAGTAGGGTTTGCCCTTGACACTCGTCTGTGAGAAATCGGACTCCCAGTCTAGAACACTCAGCACTTTGTCTGCATTAAAGATTTCCTTTGTTCTGGTGCCATAAACAAAGTGGGGGTACATGTAGGTCTCATTTGCCATCATCTTGTTGCAGAAGCCGATGTTGTCATCTCTAGGAGACTTGCAACCTCGTCCATACACTTAACAGGACTGCAAAGATTTAAATTGTAAAACAGCATTTTGTACTTTTTCATAAAATGACCCTTACTGCCCGTTAGGTGACCACTGGCTAAATTCTGTGAACACCCTTTATGAGGCAGGTCCAACGATGTAACTGACCAAGTTTTACATTAATTCGGTCAAAACTGTGGGAGAAGAAGCATTTTGTAGATTTTCATTAAATGACCACTAGTGACCATCAGATGACCATTGGCCAGATTTTATGAACGTGGCTAGGTAGGGCACGTGTCCAGATTTCATTTGATTAGTTTGTTTGAAATCGGCTGAATAGTTTGAGTTATTGCAATTTCAAAAGTTTGATAAATTTGATCATGTGACTGCTTTTGGTCACCTGATAATTGGAAAGAAGAAGAAGAAGAAAGAAACGACTGAAATACAGTACCTTAATCGTTCGACGACTGAGGTAATAAAAAAATATACCCAAAAATGGGAACAAATATATTACATGACAGGTATTAAAGATTTATGCAAATTAGGCATTTTTCCTTGAACAATCCAGCTTGGTATCCATCGGAGTCAGCACCCCCGAATTAGGTAAAATAGCTAGGTTTAATTTCTACTCAAAAATGCCTCTTAGTCTTGCCCTATTAAGCCCTTTTTTTTTTAAATATCGCGTGGACTTTTGGAAAAAAATGTCTTTCAACAATGAGCTGAAAGTAAATCAAATTAGGGGTGGGGGGGGTAATAAGCATTTGGAAAAATGGAAGCCTTATTCTACAAAATCTAATTAATCCCATTAGCTCGGTGGTCCAGTGTTAAGACATCTGCACTAGAAAGCAGGAGGTCGTGGGTTCGAGTCCCACCCGAGTGATATTTTCAAACTTTCACTCGGGAGGTAACACACTGAGTATGCAGTGTTTATACGTCAGTGAAGGGCTAAACCTAATTTGATTTACATCACCCCGACATGTACATGTACTTACATATCTCCCTGCGTATTAAAACCGGTTGGGCAAAATTGTATGGAAAGACAATGTAGGTGACATTTTCTGCTGTTCAGTAAAAACTAAAAATGTTCCTTCTTGTGAAGGAAGTGTGTACACTAATCCACCACTAATGTTTATTTAGTCCGGTAATCTAATGCATTCAATTAATACTAAATATTGGGCCCTAAATCATGGCCTATACTACTGTTATCAAAAAGTCGCCCACTATGCTTTCATGTAAATGTACCGGTAGCAGAACATTCTGAATGTTATCGTATTTTATGGGTTAGCAAGAAAAATTGGTTGTATGCATAAAAACATCCCGTAAGTAACTAAGAATTCTGTGGTAACAAGGATGGCACAGAATGATGGCTTAAAGTATAAGCACCTTCAAGTTGTGGTGATTGTAAGCACGATCGGAGTTCCGGGGTTAGCAGATAGAGCCATGTGTACATCTAAAGCCGGCCTCAGGTCGACCTGCGATTTACTTGCGCCGCGACGGAACCATCGGCATCAAGCACAAAAGTCAGGTCACACAACTCAGAACTCATTTGGTTACTGTGGAGCAAGTGGCATCTTGGCACAGAATAATCGCAACCATGTTCATGTCACCCACAACGCGACGACAATTCATAGTGAAATAGATGATCCCGATGCGCGCATGACGTTGTAACTTCACACAGGTCGACTGCAATTGATTCCCAGGAATGTGTTTATTTATTACATTTCTTTACCCAGGGTATGCCCAAACAGTTTAAAACTTGTTTCCATTGAGGCCCTGCATACAATAAAAAATGACTACAAACATGTATATATAAACAAATACAATACATTACGAATACAATACAATTCAATACAATGGGATGAAAGCATTATGTTGCATCGCAGAAGTTCAAATTGTTCTACTACTGCAACTACTTGGTTTTTTGTTTTTTGTTTTTGTAAGCGCCAACTGATGCCAATCATCTTAATATCATCGCAGGTTGCAGAAAATGGGCAGCTGGTATGTAGCTCAGGCGCAGCTTGATACTGAAAACCCAGTCGCTGACTGTTGTGTGTTGTAACTTGTCACAACTAACAAGGTTGGCCTGAGTAGTCGGAGAATGGTTTTTAATAGAAAAATTACACTGTATAAAGAGTGCCTCATTTAAGGTATTGTGACCCAGGAGAAATGTTGCCAATTAGTTATAATATGAATAAACTGTTTTATGGTTTTCTCTTGAAATGGATGTCTTGTGCACTGTGCAGTGTGTGTACAATGCTTTTGTTATATTTATATACATGTATATATATACATGTATATATCTTTGAAAATATTGCTGTATTGAACCTGCATAGAGCATAGAGCATGCCTGGCAAGGAACAGAATCTATGGTACTGGTATATTGAACCTGCAAACTCATGCTCTTGTATTCATGATATCCCATGATATACAGTTGTCCATACATGTTAAATTTTATTTTACTGGACTCTTTGCCCGTTTGACCTAAGTTGGCTAGATATTGTGTCACAAACAGCAATTTTGGGGGCATCTTAAAGTTTGGTTTAACTTATTCCAACAGTGAAGAAAGAATTAACGGCCAAGGGAAAAAAAATAGGAAACATTTTACAATAAAAGGGCAAAGTCTCCTTTTTGTCAGAAACTTCACATACATTTTGTTTTTGTAAATTTTGATTGGAGAGAAAGAAAACAATGTATTCATTAAATTTTCCAATAAAAAAAGTGCACAAATGAAATAAAAAAGTGATGTTTTCATCAGATCCATTTCATTTCATTTGAAACATGGCTAAAATAAACACACTGGATCTGCCATCAAACTGCCGGGAGATTCCATGGCACATGCAACTCAACTAGTTTAAAAATAGATATGATGTCATATCAGTAAATAAAGGAAAAACCAAGGCAACCATTAGTCAACCACTGAAGTTTCAAGGCTTCTCCTAATGTCAAGAACTTCAAGATTACTTGAGAAGGCTTCAGGCTAGACGTCATCAAAGTGACTTCACAGGTGCGGCCATTTGCTACTTTGGGTGAGTCAACTTGAACAGATTGAGGTACGAGTACAGGTCTCTGTGTTACCACAGTTTTGTCCTTGTAAAATATCATGTTTTTAGTATCAGAGTTTATTTAACATTATTACTCTTGGCACATCATCAAACTCACCACAGAAACAGGATTCATTTCTGCATGATCATTGCCACAATAAATAAGATCACCCCTATTAGAAAGATAGCATTAGTCCACTTCCTGTTTTCCCAGACTTATCCCCCAAAAGGCTGGTGATGTCAGTGAAATTTGACCCAGTGCCCAAGTGGTATAAATAATGCCCCCCTCTGAGCGAATTGCCAAAGCACATAAAACCAGGATTCATCCTTGGACTTAATGCTGCGTGAAATAGACTGACAGAAGATTAATAGTGCACTGGCTTTACAGAGTGCAGTGTCTGATGTTCAGCCTTTGTTACTTACTCTAAGAGATTTACTGGCTTGGACCATAGAGAAAGGACACCAGTACAGTATAGCAAGGACAGTACTTTCTTCAGACCACTCAGAGGGTGGTGCAGGAACCTCGGTGTATTATTAAATTCTGGTGCTTTTTTTAGAAAGTTCAGCAGTGTTCACTGATCATCAACTGGGATTCCAAGAGAGAAAAGCAAGACCAAAACCAAAGAACACTCAAGATGTTCATGTTGGTGTTCTTCTGTGCAGTCCTGCACATGCTGGCAGTTGCACAAGCAGAGTAAGTAAAACAGTAAAACAGACAGTTCAGTCATGTCAGTTTTCAGTCTTGGTCTGTTGTTTAATATCTGTATGGTTCTTTCTGTTCATTATGTAGAAGCAATTGAACTGATTGTTTGCTTTGTTAAATCTCATATTTTTTATTCCTCTATGGTAATATCATAAAGGGGTATTACGGCCTGGAATACACCCAAATGGGCTACAAAACACGCTTTAAACAAGACGGTCATGATGTTATTCAATGGAAAGAGCATTTAAAAGTATGTAATTTATATACGTGCACACAACCAGTGTTAATAACTGAGCGTTTATGTGTTATTCTTGCGAGAACCATGCAAAAAACGAATTTCGGGGGTCACAAGTTTGTCCTGAAAAATCGAGCTAGTTGTGATTCCAGCCACACAGTGGTCACCTTCTACAGCATTTTTTTTTTTGGGGGGGGAGGGGGATTGGCAAGTTTCCATCAAGAATTAAACATGAACCAACTTGGAAATGGCATTTTGACATTAAACATGTTAAATGTATTTCGACGTTAAATGTACACAAAGTTCATGAAGTTAAAGAGGGTGGCTAAAACTTAAGGCTGATTCGCTAGATTTGACCCTCATCATGCTCATAGGCATTGGGAAGTGACCTATAAAACAAAGCATGACGGGTAGAATTTAGTAAAAATTAACCAAGAAAAATTTAAGCAAACTAGTTGAAGAATGAAGAAGGGTACACTTCATTTTCTCCAAAACAAGTACGTTTATATTTCTAATTTCTTTAATAAGTTCACTAAACAGGCATGCAACTTTTCCTTGTATCGCCTGATTTCTCGTTTTTTAATTCTCACGACTGCCATTACAACTTGAAAACACTGTTTGTACAAAGTCTTGTGTCCTTTGGAATTTGATTTCCCCCTTTTTTTTCTTCTAAATTCCCAGTTGCATGCCTGACTAAAGTCTTTGAACACTATTCAGCATGTGGTACCAGGTATGAAGTGGTACAGGTTACAAACAAAAATTAGGGATAGGCCTAACATCAACATTTGCAAACCACCCACATCAGATGGCACACACATAGGTTTCCCACCAACATGTTTTACTTATCTGTCCTTGCCCTGAGCCGTTTTTGAGTGGCACAGCTCTGTTGTCTAAGATCAACAGTGTATAAACATGGTGTAAACAAGCTGACCTATTGGTCCTGTGGGACGTGATCATACTCCATGCCCCACAGTTGAAAAATTCTGCACTGCAGGGATGCAGTCCAGTCCATGACAAGCCCTCCACATTCAAATCACAAGCTTTACAACAGAACTTTTATAAAGGCATAAACCTTTGTTGCTGTCACTGTTTCTTGTGACTGACTTGTGATGGACTCAACTACACATGCATGTCCATCCTTAAAATGCTGCGACTTAGTGGAATTCTGTACCAAATTTAAGGCTAGCACTTTACATTTGTCCATTTCACACCTAGACTTAACTTGCCACAGTTGTTTGAATAGATTAAAGCAGCTGAACCCATATAAAAAAAGTTAAGCCTCAAGGTACAAAGTATACTGGTACAGGTACATGTACATACGCCAACATTTTGGACTTCCATATTCTCAAAAATGTGTACGTAATATCGTCGGTTGCAACACGAACCGACGTATCGCATTTTTTTGTGTTTCGAGAAAAACCGATTTAAAGTTGGTCATTATTTTGTAGGCTCATTCCATATACTCCCTGTGTAAGAATTCAAGCTGTTTCGTTTTTGCTATTAAACAATATAGATTATCATACTTTATTGTGTGCAATCCGTGTGCATCTGAGTTGCTTAGTTTTTACGAAAGTCAGTTCCAAAGTTATTCGTCACTTCGTGAAACAGATTTTTATCATATTTATCCTATGTTATACAACGCACGTAGTAGTGGCCGTGTGCCAGATGTGGAGATACGCCAGTTCGTGAAACGCTAAATTCCAATTTTTCATGTTGACGCTCCTTTGTGATGTCATAGCACTATGGGAATTAGCGTGTAAAGTGGCGTATCGAGATACGCCACTTTGTGGTGCAGCATTTTTCATTTTTCAGAGATACGCCACACAGTCTAATTAGCATTCTTAGTTAATTAGAACTCCGATCGGAATAAAACTTTCTGAGAATGAGCACTTTGATGAAATAGTAACGTTAAAGACAAAAACTCAATTTGGCAAAAAAATTGAGATACGCCGGTCCGTGGTGCGATCGACGGTATGTATACATGTCCAGATGTACATGTTGTATTTCTTGAATAAGCAGCATGAGGAAAAGTTCGCTCGTACCCACCGCCCTGCAAACAGAATGCTGGGAAGGGCTGAATTTACTCTCTGATTGGATAGAATTTGCATGACCTGTGACCTACAACTTACAAGTCATCACGACCACGACCCTGCAAGGTTTGAAACGGCTGTTAAGACTTAAGACTGAGTCATTACTCTTTTATTCCGATTCATAAATGCTTTTTGTCCTTGAAAAGCGTCATAATGTACGAAAATCTGTAAAACTTATACATGTTGTAAATTGTCAATTCCTGTCATATCACTTGCTCAGGTTCTGTTTCGAATTCACGAAGGGTCAATGATTGCATTATGCGACGCTCAAACTTTGTCCACATGGTCCACAATGAAAAAGAAATCACATCTGGTATGGAATGTGCGCATTTGTATGGGAAGTTTTTAGATATGCGCGCATTGGCTAACTGCGGTCTTGAACAGCTGCAGCCAGATGCTTTATATATATAGGTCATATGTCACTTCCTTCACAAGATTCTGTGCAGCTCATCAGCCCTTCCCAGCACCCTGTTTGCAGGGCGCTTTGAAGGGGGGGGGGGGGTAAAGCACTTTGAGCATTCTCAATTTATCATTTTTCAAGGGTGGGCAGGGCAGTTAAATGTGTATTAATTAATAGCAAATTTCACTCCTTTTTTTTTCTTTTTTTTTTTTGCGTTTCCTTTTTTTTAAATTTTATTTTCCAGAGGCAGGAGGGGGGCAATCGGAATCCCCCTCCTTGTCCCATCCTGGCGATGCCCATGTGTGATTAAGTGATAAAATCCAGGATTAATTTGCAAATATGCAGATCGAACCTATATTTTCACAATTCTGTCTTAACATTAACAAGCATGACATTTTTCTTTTATAATTTTTCCTACAAGTAATGTTGTCTTGTCTTCATGGTTACTTGTCCATCAGAAGGATCAAACAGTTTGAATATATAAATTTGACACGCTTGTTTAGATTGCTAAAACATTTCCAGTCTAACCACTAGTGATACTTGCTCTATGCTCTTTTTGTATGGGACATCCTAAAGTTCAATCCTTGCACGTGGGTTGGATTTTGCAATAATATATGGATTCGGAGAAAGACGGCATTACGTGCACTTGTTATACCAATAAAGGGGATGTGCGTGTGTCCAGAACCACCTGGGTGCAAGTGCGAAATAGGATACATCCTGGTTCTGGAACTTTCAAATTAAATCACCCCATGCCAGCTGTGACATTAGCACGTAGTTTCATTTCATAGTGGTGTCAAAGTTCAGCTTGTCAGATCAACAATGTTCATGGAACCACCTACCAGTTTTCCTAGAAGAGATAACTTTTTCAGTTTTCTTCACATGTTTTTTGCATGTACATGTAGCTTCCCCCCCCCCCCCCCCCAACCTGGGGGTCTTTGATATAAGTTATCAAAGACCTGCAGGCTAGAAATGTACCGGTAATAAACCTGTGAAGATAACGGATAACGTGGTGTAGATCACATTCCAATTACAATTTAGGTTTTGACCGTGACTTGTATTGCCATCCTGATGGTTCTGGTGTGTGAAAACCACAAACATTGAAAATGTGATCGGAGATACATGTACATGTAGTTAGAAAAAGTTATGACAATACCGGGTATATTAATCCCAATTTGGCCATGAGGCTTCTCAGACACTGTGACATGCCATATCTCATTGTCCATGACTACATTATATTGAACTTATGCAAACTTTCATTTTAGTTAGTCATTTAAAGTGCTACCTTACTTTTCCATTTGATCCTGCCTGACTTGGCTACCCACCACTTTTAGTACATTATATTGATAATTTATTATCATCTGTCTCTATAATGTAGATGATGTACAAGGCTGCAAAAAAAATTGAAATACAGGCATGACAGGTATCGTACATGTGGCTTGTCAGCATATTCGAATTTTATATTCAGTTTCATTTTAACACAAAAAAAAGAGGAAAACATTCAAAGAGAAAGTGACCTCTGTATGTGGAAGTAAAATTCTTTATTGGGACTCCTCCAACTGTGCTGTCTAGCAGTCTCCAAATTTATCTTTGTTTGGAAAACCCTAGCATGCTTCGGTGGCTGAGCCAGGGTGAACTCCAATTTGTTAACTAATTGGCAGTGCTGTAAACTTATATTTGATCATTTTAATTCAGATGTATTCTTCAGTAGTCCTCAAAATACATGGGAAACCATTCCTTGGGAAACCGTGGATGTCTTTAATTTTATACATTGTGGTGTGAGTAAGAGATGATGTTAAATGCAACATTCACATTGACACAAAACTCGTTCCTGATCATGCCACTAACAGGCAAACGTGTAAACACCGTCGATCGTGGACATCCTTTTGTTTGTCCTATTCTTTTGTTTGTACTCTTTTTAGGAAGACTCCCGTAGGTTTTGTGCACGACCCCAATCGCGGACGTGTGCTGGGAATCGTGGACGATATTGTTCTCTTTTGTTCTCTGGTATATTTCGTCCACGGTTTGAAAAGATGAACAGTAGTGTTGCAATTGGTTGGCCTCCCCACATTGAACTTTTTCGATATGCATGCATGTAGAATATTTGTCTTGGATAATTGCTTCCTTCTAAATTTAACTTTCACTGTTATTTTTTTTTTTGGGGGGGGGGGGGTTGGGGGGTGGTGTCCTTGAAATGGCTGCAGTGCTCAATGAACCTATTGTGGTAGAATCGCTTCAATGCAGCTTGTGAAATATTATCCAATCACACGATTTGCAGAAAGCGCAAAATCTGAGACAAACAAACTTATTACTGTCTAGGGCTGTCTAAGGGGCGTGGCTTAAACTCGCAAACGGCGATAGGTCATTGTTGTGATAGCTTAAATTTTAATGGGTAATAATTACTAGTATGTGTGTGTGTGTATAAGGTAACATATTTCTATTTTGATTCAGGGCCCAGTATTTCATCATTGCACCCAATGTCATCCGTGTGGATGTAGAAGAAACCATTCTTGTCAATGTTTTTGGAACCAGCGATGGCGATGTGGTACCAGTGACACTTTATTTCCAATTGACTGGCAGCAATCAGAGAATTTCAGCGACCACTGTTAGAGTTACAAAAGGTATTTGTGCAATCTACACATACAATGACATGCTCATGTACGGTCTAGCTAACCTCCTTAAATGTTCCATTATTGTTTGTCTATTACCTTTTAACTCTTCAGCTTTGATTTTGGCATCAATCCAATGAGGATGAACGGTGATTGTCATCTAGTAGGGTTTGTATTTATTGTATTTATGCCAGCTTGGAAAAGTAGTTTCTGGAGTGACCTATTTGTAGCAATATGTATTCAGAATTACATCTGTTTCCTAAATCACATTCAAAGCATATACACTATTCTCTGACATTGATAATGTTACCCAATCCCAGTTTTTTTTCTTTACGGATGCTTAAAAACCTTCCGTGTGATACATGTGGTTTTGCTAGTGGCTGTGCTGTCCTTGTTACCAATGTTACGGTTGTTCATTTTAAGTTTGCATATTAATCATTGTTGGTAGATACTTTGAAGCCCTTCACAAAAAAGGAACAGGGATACAAATTGGAATTAAATAAAATAAATTTATATTTTAGTAAGATTAAATTTGGTGCCAAAATATTAAAACAGATGTGAAAATTACTGAATGTTTTGCAGTCCATGTCCAACAGAGCTTGTGGAGTAACCTCCTATCTTTGCCTTATGTTTACTTGCGATTGACTCATTTGCCATGTTTGCTTTAAAATATTCAAAATATTTATTGGTGATATGCAGTCTTAAAAAAACACAGACAAAACCCAGTATGGAGGATTTTGTTGTCACTGATCATGACTGATGGATGGTGAGTCATTAGCAGGAACGATGACAAAGTTCAAATAAAGTAGCCTGATATATACCATTCTAGGAAAATCAAATTACATCACATTGTAAACACCTGTTTTTAGAATTTTTTTAAATTATTGAGAAAAATAAACCAGTCTCTGTGGCACTGGCTGTGTACACGAATGTAGGCCTATAGATCCAAGAAATAGGTCCAAGAGTACACCAGGCCGTCTAGTAGGCCAGCCAAATGTGGAAAAGTTCTCTAGAAAATAATTTCACGGCATTTTGGGGTAATAGCTGGCATCCATGCTAGATCAATTCTTTGAACCATAACATACAAGATGTGGGTGGATGCCATCGTTAATTTTGAACCTAAATATACCTAATTTGCATAAATCGTTAATATCTGCCATGTAATATATTTTCCCCCATATTTGGGTATAATTAATATTTTTTTATTTTTTTGAAATTTTATTTTGGTGGTTCTTCTTACATATGCTTACTTTAAAAACATTTCCTAAAGCATATAAGTAACTGAATAATTATGAGGACATAGTAACGATCCAACATGGCTACAACTAGTATATGCAAAAGTTGCGCGCATCTACCTTGTCTCCTGATATCTTTAAGTAGTCTTGCCAAACCACAGTATTGATGAGCTTCAAATTCACCAAATTGCTTACTGGCACATTGACCCTATTAAAACCTAATGGAAACGCATGTGAACAATGATAACGTTGTGATATTTAGCCCAGCAAACAAAAAACGGGAAAACAAGGCGTCTGTCAATTGGCCTAATAAGTAAATTACGGACAGCAAACTTGTTTCCCCCTGTTTTTGTTTGCTGAGCTAAACATCACAATTTTATCATTGTTCACATGATTTTCCATATGGTTTTATAGGGCAACTGTGCCAGTAAGCAACTTGGTGAATTTGAAGCTCATCAATACTGAGGTTCAGGCAAGACTACTTGATGATATCTGGAGACAAGGTAAATGCGCGTAATTTTGGGGTATTAAAGTAACCATTTTGGATCGTTACTATGTCCTTCTCCATCCTTTGACTGATTGATCTGACATGGTTGCCTGCTAGTCACTTATATGCTTAAGAAAATGTTATTTAATTAAGTAAGGGTGTGTAAGTAGAATCACCAAAATAAACTTTAAAAAAAAAACTAAGAATATACCCAAATATGGGAATAAATATAGTACGCGGGAGGGATTAACAATTTATGCAAATTAGGTATATTTGAGTCAAAATTAAGGTTGGCATCCACCTACATTTTCTTCTCCATCCTTTGACTGATTGATCTGACATGGTTGCCTGCTATTACCAAAAAATGACATCCAAAGTGTAATATTCCACTGCTGGTTCACTAGTCAGTGCATATACTGGTACATGTACTTGTACATTGTACATGTAGTTGCTGCAGGCCCTTTTCTTGGTCAGTACAGGGTGAGTAAAAAAATGAAACCCAAATGTCAGAACCATTGTTTTAGTGAAGTTCTGCATGTAGCACTTTCAAAATCTAGGATATGAAAGCCCAATTCATAAGCTTTCTTTTAGTACAAGAATCATTCAAATCACTCATATACTTTGCAAAGTTTAACACAACCACCGTTTCAAAGCTCTGTCCATGGATCACAAAAAAGGTGTGCGTTCTTTCAGCACAACGAAAACCATTCACACACATCCCTATGTGATTTTTTTTTGTTTTGCTGAAAGAACACTTACCTTTTTTGTGATCCGTTGACAGAACTTTAAAACTTTGGTTACGTTTAAAATTCTACAACTTGCTAAGTACATGAGTAATTTGAATGATTCTTGTTCTAATAGAAAGCTTATGAATTGGGCTTTCATATCTGAGATTTTGAAAGTGCTACATGCAGAACTTCACTAAAACAATGGTCCCGACATTTGGTTTCGTGTTTTTTTACTAACCCTGTATTCATTGAGCATTGCCATTTACAAATTACAAAATACTCCTCAAGAAAATAAGCATAGTATTATATTATATTCATAAATACCTCAGACAGTTTAGCCATTCCTATTGGTCGAGAACCCGTCACGTGGCCGGTCTTAAACGGATGATAAAGACATGGCTAGCTGGTCTTAAACACTTTTCCAGTGTCACATAAAATGTGGACTCCTAAAAATCCAGTGCCTCTTACCGTTTCATTGGTTGAACGTTCACAATCCTTAGGTAGGCATGCGCAACACTACCAGTGAGTCCGAATTTTATAGTTCTAAATTCAAAACGCAACGCCCCAGGTGCGTTCTGCGCGACATCGCGCAGAACGTGCTACGGGCGCGTCAATCTCCATAAAAGGGTTGTTTACATCTTACTCGCCAGCTGAACACTCCATTATTTTGCTAGAGGGATGTTTCAAAAAGCTGGAGTGAACTTGTTGATCAAAATCGGGATTTTTTTAACGAATTACTTGATTTTTTTTTACCGAAAAGGTATTTTATAATGAATGGGAATAAATATGTGCTCGGTCGGTATTAATCACTCTGTTTAAGACTGCTTAGAGTCTGGGTGCTGATAATTACCCTCGCCTCCGGCTCGGGTAATTATCAGCACCCAGACTCTAACAGTCTTAAACAGAGTGATTAAAACCTCTCGAGCACACATTTATTCCCTTAATTATATTTCAGGAACCTGCAATGTCTGGCTGTTCAGGGTATTATGGTCTGGTTTGATGCACACTACAATTAACAAGAAATATGTTTTGTCCCCTGTTCATACAAATAAGTTTTTGACTGACTGTCTGCTTTTTAATACATATTCGTTACCTTGCTGTTTGAGTGAGGACTGTTTTGGGCAGTCAGTCAGCTGGTCGGTCGGTCGGTCAGTAGGTTGGTCGTTATGGGTTTTTTTCTGGGGGGTCCGTTTTACAGGCATGATTATTATATTAAAACAAAGCATGTTCAGATCTATTTAGTCAAATTTGTATCAATTATAGAGTGTTTGTTGGATACATGGTGTTTTCATGGTGAATCAATCAATCTGCAAGTCATGCATCCATTTAGCAAAATGTAAAGGAGGCATTTTACAGTCATTCACTGCAATTTGTTTCAGATAACCCGCAAGAGGCAATCCTGCAGATTCGCCGGGACCAATTACCCCAGCAGGATACCAGCAAACAGCAGTTTATCACGCTGGTCGCCACTGCCAACACGCCACAACTCCAGATCAATGACCGACGTACTATCCTACTCAGCTACCAGTCTGGGTTTGTCTTCATTCAGACAGATAAGCCACTGTATACGCCAACCCAACGAGGTCATTATAAGACTTTTTCCACACAATCATTTGCCTAACAGTTATTGGTCCACTGTGAGCAGATGTGGGTCAGATGGAACACTAGTTGATGACAAGGCATACATTTCACTGTTCACCCACTCTTGTTTTACTATACTCCCAAAGACAATGCTTTGTGTTTTCCTTTGTCCCTGCAATATAACACTCTCCCATAGACTAAGCACACAAACCTACCACAGAGGACCGTTTTGAACAAAAGACCCAACTCCCAAGGACTGAAAGGATCTGTAATCTGTTGTTCTCCCTTTTGTAGTTATGTAGTACAAGTACGCACTTACTTTACTTGTACATGGGTCAGCTGAAATGTTGATTTCCTACCCATTCTTGAACCCTGGTCCTGACCAGGCTGAATTGTACCTGTGTAGAGCGTCAGACCTGTGCCAAAGCTGTGATGGGTTCTTGCCAGTGTGACGACATGAGTTTGCCAAAAACCTGCAGGGTTTGACCCACGGATAGCACAGAGATTTTGGATACTGAGATAGGGCTTTATAAATACTTACTAAAGAATGTTTAATAATGTTAACTATAATGTTAACTATAATGTTAACTAATAATGTTCACTATACATTAGAAATCGAGATCAGGGCAGGATACTTTTACTCCTTTGATATCACTACTGTCATCATGACACTTATCGGGAAATCTGCTTTTACCGTGTGCTCTAAAAATAAATGTGAAATATTGAATGTCTCATCAGAGATAAGTGATGTGCTTGTTGCTTATCTTCAGATTGATTTTAAAGGACATGATAACAATATTTTTTGTTCTATTTTGTGTTTGTCTTTATTGCAGTGGATATCCGTGTTGTTGCACTCGATCAGAAAATGCATCCTACTTATCATAACGTGAGCATTTTCATTTTGGTTTGTTTTAATTGTCCAATTGTACACCAAGTTTGTTGATGTGTACATGTTAAAATACTTAAAATTAATATTCAAAGAGAGTTTTTTGGGGGAAAGGGAGGGGGCTGGATGATACAATGCACACAAAAAACCAAATGCCCAAAGCAGAGAATCAACTTTTGCAAATTGAGTGATGATGTTATTCAGGGAACTTAAAGACATTTGGGATTTTTTCTCCATAATGTAAATAATTAACATTGGTCAGTTGGGGAGGGGCAGGGTTGATTGGTGGTTAGCCCTTCCCCCCCCCCCCCCAAAAAAAAAAACATTGCCCTTGGATCCACCCTTCGATTAATTGTCCAAAATGGCTGGGCATGGATCTGTGGCGTGTGCACCTTTATGCTTCTTTTCTTATTTCTAGAGAAAATTGTTGATATTGGAAGTCAGATTATTTACATTATATTCTTCTCTTTTCAAACTAGTTGAAGGTGGACATTGTCAACCCAGATCAAATCATTGTTCATCGCTACGAGAAAGCACCACAGAAAGGATTCCTGACTATCAACTTTGCCTTTCCCCCACTCCCTGTCTTTGGGAACTGGACAGTAGTTGCTTACTACGGGCATAAGGTTGGTGAAATGTCAAGGTTGAAAAAAAAAGAAAAACAAAATATTTTCATCAAGTGATAAACAGGTGAAATGCATGCAACCACAGAGACAGACAAATAGAGCTGCTTTACGGATGAGAGTACAGTGAAATCTCGATAAGTCAAAACTGGTTAACTCAAAAACCCGGTTAACTTGAAGCAAGAACTTATTGTCGTCAAAAGAATAGCAAATCATGTATAAATGTTCCCGCACTTACTTGAAAGTTCAGACTGGAAACTCAGTTAAGTCGAACTCAAAATGGCCATGTGCAGAAATAAACTTGTGTAATTAGGCCACAGAAGAAACTGGAATCCTTTTGTAAGTTACGAAATCTCCTCGACCCAAACCAATACACCCAAACTCGGGTAAAGAAAAGCAACGAAGAGACTATTAGTGTCCGTAGTATCGTTGAAGCAGCCTATTTACTGCGGTGCAACCGACAGTGATCCAAGCGACCTGTGACCAATCACACAGGAAGGCCGGAGACGCAGAGCAGCCGCAATGGTCGCTGCAATCCTTTGAAGAAGCGTGCTCAATATTGCGCTCCCAGTATACTGCTTAAAAAGATTGTGAAACTTTTTACATGAGCCATAATTGCCGAACGCAGTTTGTGTTTTGACGTGTGGATGCAGCGTGCACGATGCCATCGTGATCTGGCATCCTTGCTTTCCAGTCAGCATGATCGCTACCGCTGGCCCAATTGCAGCCAGTACGCCAGCGGTTCAATCGCTGGCCACGTGACCGCATTGGAAATGCAAGCATGGCTTTCGAGTTGATCTGATCACTACTACTGGCCCATCGGGAAAACCCTGAGTGTGGTGCTACATGATATTGCACGATCGCTTGTGACTAGACAAATCGACAAACGGCACAAAATAAAGATTTGCTTCACAGTTTCAGTGGTTTATTGTAATATTTATCCATAGAGCAGAAAAATTAGAAATAGTGCGTGACTTGAACAAAAATACCCGGTTACACCTCTATGTTCCAACACCCCTATGTTCCGACTGCACATATTCCTATTCCTAACCCTAACCCTAACCCTAACCGGAAGTACACAGTCTTATGTGCAGGTTGTCGGAACATAGGGGTGTCGGAACATAGAGCAGTCACCAAAAAACCAGGTGTACACCATTATCCATAACTTGAGAAACTACTAATGCATTGTTATTGACACTGTTCTCTGTTATCTTCCAGTTCAAAGCTAACACCTCAATCCAGTTTGAAGTAAAGGAGTATGGTAAGTCTGGGGGAAAACCCCAAAGAAGCCTCTATTTATAGAAACACAAAAATTGCCAACACATCCTAATATTTACCTTTACCAGTCCAAATAACAAAGTGAAGATGTGCTAAACGCCACATGTTCTTCCACCAGGCTGCTCCGCCAGGGATGGTATAAATTTGGCTGAAATCACGATTCACATTTGTGCTCATGATTCCTGAATTAAAAACCAATCCTGAAAGCTCAAATCAAATGGGAGTGTTAATAAACTTGTTTCTTTTTTGATTTATAGTGCTGCCTAAGTTTAATGTTGAGGTCAGCACCCAAGAGAAGTACATTGTACCAGAAACTGACTATCTGGTCACCTATGTTACTGCCAGGTAAGTTATTGTAGAGTGATCCACTATGCAGCAAAACCCTGACAGAGAATCGCAGACAACAGGATTTCCAACTCTCAGAAAACGGTTAAATTTTGATGCCAAATGCATTCGGACCACCATCCGTTCAACCACAGCAAGAGTCACAGTACGAATATATAACTTTAGCTCACCTTGCCCTGTCTTGGCATCAGGGCAAACCCTTCCTGCTTTCATTAAACAAAAGAGACCCAATTAGCAAACAAGGCCAGTGCATCCTAGAGTCAACCTATGCCAGCAGTATAGCCTACTGATACCAGCCATGGCTAGAGAGAGAGAGGGGGGAAGGGGGAGAACAAAAAAGAAAGGCTGTCTAAAGTACCAGGTACATTATCTTGTGGTATGTGAAGTTTTCATGAAGTAGCTAGCTGCTATATAGCCATGCAAAGTGGAAAGGGCCCCTTTTGTCCGGAATGTGCCCTTTTGGGCTCTAAAGCACATTTCCCACAAACTGATAATACATGTACCGTAATTTCCTGCGGATAAGGCGCGCGGCGGATAAGGCGCAGGTCCCTAAAATCACACACAAAAAATTCAAACGCCAACAGATAAGGCGCACCGCCGCATAAGACGCATGTTTGACCGCACACAGAAGAACACCAGGCGTCACCCGGTGTCGGTACATCGCCACAAAGGGGCCATTGTGTTGCCTTAGAACGATCACACTATTCGGAGGATGAATTAAACCGTAACCACAATGGCTGGTCACATGTAGAGCCATGAAGCACTTTTCCCGAGACGATAAGTCCAGTGCGGACAGTGCGAGTCGGTAAAAGCGGCTCAGGAAAGCGTACATCCGGCCCGAGCGCCCTGTTATGCATACAGAGACCGCACGAACCTGCACGTGCAGTGGCCGAACATTTTGTAGAAACACGCTGCGGTGTATCATCAAGTCCGAGCGGTAAAATCTCGTTAAAATATATATTTCAACGGACAAATACATACACAGAGAAGAGAGATCACGTTCTGAGAATTAATTTGCGGAAATTCTCTTTCTCCACCGATGTATGTTATTTTCTACGATCCAAATTGCACGGAACATGCACGGAACATCATGGTCTGGTACCGTACGTAGGCCGTAGTCACTGGTTCCTGGCCCACATCATAGCTTCGATTCTGTAAGCATGCGATGGGAACCAACGAATACTGATGGCACTGCTGCCGCACGGAACATTGCACAGCGGCATGGCTTCGACGACGTGCATCACAAATGCGTCAGAATTATCGGCCTTTTCGTCAAGATTTAGCGTGTCAAGATGAAATAATATCGTGTAAACGATTATGTTGTGCATGCAAATGGCGTGTGTAATATTACTGTGCGTATCGGCGGCTGAAAATGTGATCGGCAATTTGTTTTCTGTGTACGGTGAGTCATTATACTGACACTGTGACAGCTCGGTTACTTCTCCCACGCTGCCTGGGTAAATTTTCCCGTGTCGAAAGTCCAAGTGCGGACAGTGGTCACATTTGACCATTTCTCATTTTACCATCGTCTCGGTAAAACCTTCCAAAAAAAGAGTCCAGTGCGGACACGGCTAAAGTCTAAAGCAGACTTCGAAGATATCCTGTACAATAAACACCCTCAACGTTCACACAATAGAACTTGAGTGAATGCGATTTCCAAACGTTTAAGTAATTCTGATTGCAGCATTTTCGGAATGAAAAAACGGCCACAAAGAAAAACGTTTGTATGACGGCATTGTTGGAACGAAAGCACGAACACTAAGGGGGATCAACGCATTGCGGCATTGTTGGAATGAAAGCACGATCATGGGGGATCAACACATCGCGGCATTGTTGGAATGAAAATACGGTCACAATGTCTGGAGAGTTGAGCCTTGGTTGACTGCATTATTGATTGCGGCATTGAAAGAATTCTTCACACAAAGAAAAACTCAAGCGACACCAGATAAGGCGCACCTGTAGATAAGGCGCAGCGATGTTTTTGTGGTTTAAAAGTCAGATAAGACGCGTCTTATCCGCAGGAAATTACGGTAGTTGGAAAGATCCAAGTAGAATATAAATGTTCACACAACTACACATTGAAAGTTGCGTTTTTTTGGTGTCATCATCATCATCATCTAGCAGTTGCAAGTAGTTTATTGTGTAACCAGCATGCCAAGCAATTTGGGGATACACAATTTTGGGTACTGTACTCACATGTTTGTTTTTCCAAAATGTTGCTTGAAAAGTATGTGTTGTCATTGTTTTGATGAGGTCTCTACTGAATACATCTTTTCGTAGGTACGCTTTTGGTGAGACAGTGGTCGGTAGTTATCTTGTGAAGTATGGAGTGTACACCGACGATGGAAATCTGACAATTCTTCAGATAAAGCAAGGCGAGGTAATTGATAATGTCTACATATTTCTGATAAATTTCATTACAAATACTTGATGATGATTGATGTAGAACTTAGTTCTACATCAATCACTCACTGAAAGCCTCACTGAAAGATGAACTGAAAGATGAACTAATAAGTGGAGTAAACTTTTTGAATGCAGTTGAATGATGGCCGTGCCTATGAGAGAATGACAATGGCTGATGTGACGTTGGAGAATTGGGCTGAGACACTGATGGGCAAGCGGCTGGTCATCCAGGCCTTCGTGACAGACACAGCCACAGGCGAGACCATCAACACCAACAACACTCATGTCACCTTCAGCAGGACACCCTACAAGTTTAACTGGGACCTCACACAGCGATACTTTAAGAAAGGCTTGCCATTTGCTGTAAAGGTAAGTGTTTTAACCAGTTCGCGCCGGAGGCCATGATAACATGCACTGGCTGTTTTTTGCATGCAGGCATGGCTGACGGATTTAGACATCAAGATTGCCTCGACTCGCACCCAGGTGATGTCTGAACAAGCTAATCCCTCCTGCCTTTTGTACACACACAAAGTCTGTGGAGGTGGACTGTACATGTGTGCTGACTGTTGTGTGGGCCAATTGTGCGGGTTGTTATGCACAGCCTTTTGTGCAATTTATGCTCCTGTGCACACGTCATATTGAAACATAAGTGGTTTCGGCAAGAACTATTGTACAAATACTGTTGAAATCACTCTTGTGAATCAGTATTTGTGGCGTTTGGCCGTATATAAGTAGTTGACTGAGAAAGTTTGCTTTTCGAAATTTAGATCTGGCACAAAGTGGTTAAGAGTCTTCAGGAAAACCTATAAAATCTTATCAGAGTTGCAAGACAAAAGATGTTGACTGAAGCTGATCAACCTACAATATCTTGCTCATTGATAAATATGACCCAAGATTGTAATATAATGACATGAATGAGTAGCTCATTTTGAATTCTCTGTCCCCTTAGCAGCCTATGACATAATTGTATCATTTTCCTACATGTACATAGGAGATTCAGTCACAAATGATGAGCGTTTTTTATGTCCAAATCTTGCACAATAGAAACATGGACGCTGTAGGGATGCATTTAAACATTTCCAACCATTCACAATATATATGTTTGCAACCAATCAAAAACAGATTGCTCAGTCAAATGTTGTGCAATACATGTTAGTGTTTAATATTGACATGTGACAGTAATCAAAATTGATTGTGCTAATTGAACATGTCTGAGAATACATTTATTTACCAGTTTATTACTTGTATGTTTGTAATATTAAGGCCAATGTCCAATTCATCAGTGGCCTGCCGGCTGCCAGTATTAGTGTGGCTGTCTCAGCAGTGGCTCAGCTGGAGAATGACAGTGAGGTGGCACTGGAGGGTTCGCTGGCCAACAATGCTCAAGAAACCTTGACTAAGGTATCGGGCTCCCAAGGCGAGGTGGATTTCAGGCTTGATGTGCCCTCAGATGCAACTGGGATCACCATCACTGTAAGTGAAATCCTATGTTATCAGTACATGAAGGAAATGCATGTGGTATGCATGCACAGTCACTATTTTATTGTGAGATATGCCTCTCTCACAATTCATCAACACACCGAGCTAATTGTACACCAATCCAATTTTTAAAGTACAGTGACTGTTCTGTTAGCCATTACTGAATACTGGAACGCTTTCATACCCGAACGCCCATCGCATGTGCATTTTGTATGGCTCTGAACACATCCTGCTCATGATGTATGAGCTCAAAGATGAGGCAATTCTAGGAAGAAAGGGATTCTGTATAATGGCATGCTGTACATCACCAAACAAGCTGATCTGTTTCCATTGTTAAAACTTAAACGTCTTAAAAATATGTAGCAGTAAATTTGTTTTTAAGGTTTTGGTACCAAATTTCATGAGTCCTTTGACTGTATGAGGGTTTCCTTTTTTGGCCAGGGTCAATTCCTACACCTCTAGAAAATGTTTGTAACCTATGGTCTCATGCAGCTATGTTAGCTATAAAATGTTTTGTGTGAATTTCTAACAGTTTTTCCATAAATGCATCTCAGCCTATCTTGTGCTTGTTGCATAGTATTGCCAAAAGGCTTATATGTAATGAACGGGAAAACGGACTGAAAATGGCCTGATAGAATGATTCAAGTAGCTATTCACTTCAAAATGTGTTAATATTAAGTTACCATATGCAACAATTGATTGCGACAAACTTGTGATCACATTGTGTTAACGTGTGGTTTTGAACATCTGGCCCGTAGACAGCCTTTGGCCAGGTATGGGTATTGTTTAACCAAGTTGGCTTTTATGTGCTGGACTTTTCAGTTGCTTACAAGGAAAGTGTAGACAATTTAATCATCAAATAATTCAAACTTATATAAAAAGTTCTGGTTTGTCATGCAATACCAAGCATGAAGAACATTTCATTGTGGACCCCTTCTGGCTTTGAAGCTTTCTCCCTAAATGGTTGGGTCTAATTTTTGCCTTTGTGTTCTTGACACTACAAACTCAGCTTAAGCTCTGTGTTGTAAGGAATTGCTCCTTCCTCATTCATGTTGTTTTAAAGGTAAAATGAGAAGCAAGGGAAAAGGCCTCATGAGGTTCAAACTTCCACCCATGCATATATACTTCTAAGTTCTATAACAAATCCACGAACCTTCTGATTTAAATACCTTTTTTAAATAACTTTTTTCTGTATTATTTATCTAATTCTCAAAAGCCTGCGACATACTATGAATATATGTATGCATGAGTGCTGAGAGTGCACCCTCTTTTGATCCTACCAGAACTGTTTGAAAAAAAAACATTTAAATGAATAAATGAAGATGATTTGTGAAGCCCCGGTGTCCGCCACAGATGGACGCTCATGGTGCTTGCCATATTATCCAACCCTGACCAGTAATTATGCAGAAATAAGTTCACAATTTATGTTGACGTTGCCTCTGAGAACAATAGGTCTTCAGAGCCGATTTAAAGCTCCTTCTATATCTCCTTCCTATTTTATCTAGTAATATTAGATGTAAACCAACTGATTTTCTGACATTATCTACAGTTGGAGACTAGAGACGGTGATTTGAGTGACGATGCCCAGAGCCAGGGTACATTCATTGTCCTGCCCCAAGAGTCAAGCAGCGGTGAGTTCCTACTGGTTCATCGCCCATCCTCAGGAGGAAACAGACGGACACAGGTAAGCAGAAAGGGACCAAAAAATGACCAGCTTTATGGTCAAACAGTTAGATATGACTTGAAGCTTTACGTGGCGGATGAGATAGAGTAGAAAGATTGCGGGTAACACCATGTGGAAAGTAATTTCTTCTTGGAAAAAGTGTGGTTCTGGAAAGAACCACCTTGGTTGCTTGGTTGAGTGTAGAACCTCAGGTTTCGGACAGTGTGCTGTGTCCGTCCTCACCCTCCTGAGTTGTTTGACCCCAATCCAGGACTATTAGTCCCTTGACAGTATACAAATATAACATGGTTTGAGGGTGAACAGTCGAGACTCCCTCCCCGAGGTATTGGAAGTTGACAAACTAGTTCCGCAGGCGAAGCGGATGGAACTAGTTTGTCAACTTCCAGTACCTAGGGGAGCTAATATCAACTGTCCACCCGAAATAAACTATGTTATATTTGTTTTACTATACCTCATAAATATTCAGTTGCCAAATTATCCCGTTGCAGTATGCGCCTACTAACTCACTAACTCTACTAACTGGGCATAAAATCTTTGTCCAGAAGTTTGTCCAGCTCACCAGAAGAATTGTATTGCTCAACCTCAGAAAAGTTCAGCTCGTTTGCAATACAGTGACAAAGTTGTAAATACAGTTGTTTGCAACAACTTGTTTTTAGTACAGGAGCATCTTTATTTGCCCAAAAATTCTCAAGTTCAGCATCATTGAGCTCGGGAAAACGCTAATTAACATTTACGTGGGCAACCATCTTTTTATGTGTAGCTAGCTCGGGCGATGTTCGCACGTGCATACTTCACCTGTGCGACAGCTCCATGATTGCTTTGTAAATACGCATGTGTAGTAGACCGGTGCAAGGTCACCCGTGCGCCAGTCTACTACCGGATTTGCATGTGTATTTACCCTGTGCGTGAATACTCGCGCGCACTCTTGGAAAACAGCAAAAATAGCTTCTGGCACGTGATGGTGAATTGACCAGTGAGAATTCGGCTCTTGATCATGAATATGTATGAGGTATAGTAATAGGGATTGATAAGTTGGGTTGTTTCATAAAGAATAGGGTCCCTGTCATTGATTTTCAAGATACTGCATGTAGGCCTATCCATTCAATTCAAACAAGTTGCTCATCAGTCTCGACTCAAGTGACTTAACTACAACCCTAGCTACAGGGAGTAAACATAGCAATATTTTGTCATTTCAATTTGTGTTGTATTTCTCTTGATGCTTTTAGACTGGAAGGAGCAGCTCCATAGAAGTGCAGTTAACACATCCTGATAATGTTGAAACTCTCCACTTCTTTGTAAGTTCAAGATAACAGAGGATTGTCAATAATTTGTTTTTAAGTAAGCTCACCTTGTGTTTTTAAGTAGCCTAGAGCAGTTTATTTTGAAATAATTTAATATCTGATTATTCCAACGTGGACTTGATCGAATATATATTTGAATAGTCTATTTTGAAACACACCAATCAAGTCAAACATGCGCCAACTGGCAGCTGATTGGGATTTGCTTGTGCCTGCACTTGTCAAAAATTGACAAAGAGCTTATTCAAATTGGGTAAAGAACAGGTAGTGGAATGGCTGATATTAGAGTGATTTTAAAGCCAAAATCTAAGTTGATATCCCTGGCCTCATTGAAGCTTGCAAATCATGCGTCAACTATAACACTATGCAACTGATACGTTTTTTCATCATCTCCTTATCAAGACAGCTTACTTTTTTCAAATATTTGGAAAATAAATGCTATTTGGTTTAATATGCAGTTGATGATCACATATTTGAATATTCCGTATATTTGGCACAGCTCTGAATTTATTCCTCCAAAGGCTGGCACAAATGCCAGGCAAGCTTCTTCTTTTATTTTTACAAAATCTGTACTATCGTCTAGTGGTCCTCATGTTTTATGAAAACATGGTTTCGCAGTTGACGGACTTAAGTGTCATTGCTTCTAGAAGTGCACAAAAAGAGACAAGTTTTTATGATGGGTCATTCTGTCATCTTTTGGTAGGTCATCGCTGGCGGCAAGATTGTACACGAGGGATCCCGACATCAGATCAATCCCAACATGGACCTTGGAATCAGGATAACTCAAGACATGGAACCGTCAGCGCGGGTGGTTGCGTATTACGCCAGCACAACTGGAAACATCATCGCTGATTCTCTGTTCTTTGAAGTCCGGGAGATGTGTGAAAATCCTGTAAGTCACAAAACATCAAACAGTTTACAAAAGCAAATGCATGTAGGGCAGTACCGGTACTGAGACATTGAAAGCCACATCATAGTTAGCCTTGGTCAAGGCGTTTGTCATTATCCGTCCGTACGGTATTTGGCGGCATATCCTGCAGTGCATGTAAAAATACAGCGCGAACAGCGACCTCATGCGGCCACTATCTGTATGCAAATCGTTTCATAGCGCACTATAGCGGTGAGAGGTATAACACACATAGACACACGTTGTGTGTCTCACATTTTTGCACAGAGCACCAATGCACAAAAAATGTGGTTTCTGATACGTCTGCGAAATGCGAATAGCTGCAAATAATTTGATGACGTTGGGATTTACTAAGGTGTGATTGGACACTCCAAATGGGGCCCCGCCAACACCTATCTGTATTCGCATATGAGGTCATGCGCTAGAAATCTAGCGCAAAATAAAGAAAAACACAAGCTTTCGTCGACGATTGAACCAAGGCGTTTGATCTGATCCAAATGATTTGCATAAATAGTGGCCCCATGAGGTCGCTGTTTGCACTATATTTTTTCATGCACTGCATAGCGAGGATATGCCGCCGAATACCGTACCCATTGACAGATAATGACGAACGCCTTGACCAAGGCTACATCATAGTATGGATGAGATCTTTGAAAGTACTTGTCTAGAGCACATTCATGTGCACCTTCATGTGTGTAACATACTAATAGATTGGACCATTTTCTCTGTAGAAAAAGTATGCGTGGCATCGTCCCTAAGAATGTAAATGTCATTTAGTAACGAGCCTGATATATCCCGTCATATGAACAAAACAAATGTTGGCAAATGTGCATGCTGTTCACCATGCAGCACAATAATAAACTAGTATGTTAATTAATCTATATGGCAGAAGTTTCAGTTAGTAGCTTTAAGAAGTGGTCACATGGTATCTGGCCCAGTTTGCTGATTGGTATGTTGTGTGGCCAAGCTGTACTTTACAAGTAACTGATATTCTTTACCATCAAACACCACCCCACATTTATTTTCAAAAAATGCTGTCTATAAACAAGAAGACAAAACAGGAAAGTTTGAACTTAAAAAGGAGGGCAGATCCACCATTTGGCCAAAATGTTGTTGATGAGGTTTCCTGCAATTTCTTTTTGATAAAAATATATATATTTATTAAAATATTACATATTTTATGCTTTTTCAATAGTTTAGGCTTTATTAAAACATTACATGTGGCTCTTTTTCTTTAACTTGGTGGCTGTATTAACGCATAAATTTGGTTCCGTCTTTTCTTTCTTTGACAAGATTCATTTGGAATTTGAAGGCCTCGAAAAAGAGAGTCGCGACGAAGTAATGGTCTTCCAGACAGATGGTAGTGACAAGAACGTTGAGTTGCGGATCAGTGCATATGAGTACACCAACATCGGTCTGCTTGCAGTGGATGAAGCCATATTTACCCTGCGTAATTATCACCGACTTACTCAACAGAAGGTACTTGTGTGTGTTATGATTCTCTGGTATTGTGTGCATCAAGGAAAGATGCTCTGAATTTTGGGATTTGAGGTACATTGTAAATGACTCATGATGCAAGCTGATTTATGTGACATACAGAGGGTTTGATCACCATCATCACTGACTTTATTACTGAAAAGAAGTTATTTCTCCTGTTGTGTCCTGAATGAACGACAGCTAAAACCCATTCTGACTTAATGAAGAAAAACAAAATTAAAAGTTGAAAAAATGTCCGGGATACCAACATTTTACTACTTTGCAGGAGAAATCTCTTGTGTAAAATAGCAAAATTCGTGGACAATAAATGCGATGCTAAAACAGATATACAAGATTGAGCCTAATTGATTGATGGAGGACCTCTAGATTGAGGAGTATTTTTACATCGATGTAAAAATACTCCTCAATCTAGAGGTCCTCCATCAATCAATTAGGCTCAATCTTGTATATCTGTTTTAGATCTATTGAATGAACAGGAACATTCCTCAACTGTACAGCCAGATCTGAGCTTTATAGTGTGTAAACGTTTGATTGAGGGAACCATGCACTCATTAAATTTACCTGATTTATAAACTATTAAAAGCGAAATTTGTACAAAGATCAGTTCTTTTGTCGTAATGGTGATTCAAACCTAGGCTAGAAAGAGCAAGTTGATAATTACGAGTGTATTGATTTCCCAAGATGATTCTGAAAATTCTGTATGAATTTATTCGATTTGACTAGCTTTGTTGAAATGTTATGGTCAAGTGCCAAACTGGAGATGCGTGCTTGTTGGACAATCCATTGTCCTTGTCTGTTTCTGCAGGTATTCAAGAGAATGGCTGGCTATGATCTGGGGTGTGGACCAGGAGGCGGCCCCACGACAGCAACCATCTTCAAGGTTAGACTTTCTTATTTTGACTGATAATTAATACCTGGCCTTATTGCACATACATGCATGTACATGTAGTTGTATGACTGTGTGCATTGATCACTGGCTGATCTTATGGTGGGACAAGAGCAGATCGGGGGGGGGGGGGGGCAACGGGGCCATGGCGGCAACGGGGCCATGGCGCCCCCTTAAAAACGAACCCAATGTCTTTTCTTTCTTTTTTTAAAGTGAGGTCGCAATAAAGGCAGGCACTGCGAAGACCATCATCTTTTCCTCAAACAAATTTGGTTAAAGTGGTCAGAAATTGCCTCAGATCGCACCACAGTGCAACTACAATCCCAAAAGATTTTGGGGCCCATACCCGTAATTTTTGGATCCCACTTTTGGGGTATACCAAAAAAAAATTTGCTCCCCCCCCAAAAAAAATGTTGTTCTGGATCCACCCTTGGGATGGGAGAGGTCACGTCCATGTGAAGTGCTTTGAGACCTTTGGTATATAGCGCTATATAAGGACCACATTGTTGTTATCTCCTTTCCTTCCACAGATTCCTGATATATTTATAGAAAATAAAACAAGGGAAAAGAAGGCCCCTAGCATTAAGAGAGTTCCCACCAACGCCCTTCTTTACTGCTTTACTTTACTCCCTTTGGCCTGCAGACTGGATGGTCAGCCTCTTCTAATATCAAATCCTATTTGCAAAAAAATTGTCTTCTCTGCCCCCAAACAAATTTAGTTCTGAATCAAGACTGTCAGTGGCACTTGCAGATAGTGTTCTGCAGACAATCAACCAAATTTCATCTGAACATGTTATAAGTAACTTTCGACCTTTGGTAAACAATTTGCAGAATTTGAATCAGGAGATAACTATGGTAATGAAATTACTGTAATTACTTTCAGGATGCTGGAGTTACTCTCATGACCAATGCAGGTGTGGACGTTCCTCAAAGAGAAGGTATACAGAGTGTTATTATACTGATTAACCTTTTAGCACCAGTATATGCTGAGAAAGTGCGACATCACCACCTCCCCTGGTCAGGCTCTCATCTTCAACAACTGTTCACGTTCATGTGCATTCCAAAACGACAAATTTCGAGAATGTTTAACACACACGATCACAGACGGCAATTTTATATCACAGTTTTATAGAACGTTTTCCCTACTTAGTACCTGAAAATGGTTCACTGCCTCTCAGTAGATTGTCACCACACCAGTTACAACCAAAGTGTGCTTATTTTCGCTTCAGAGAAGAGAATCAAGCCAATTATGAAACAGATTCACAACAGTCATAAGCGATACCACTGTGTTCACTGGGCCGATGCAGTGTTCGTGAAGTAGAATCAGTAATCATGGTTGCAACAAGGTGACCTCTGAGTGATGTCACGACTTTTCCAGCAAATTACTTTGTTTTCAAATGTATTCATAAATACCTAAGACAGTTTACCCGTTCCTTTTGGTCGAAAGGCCCTCACTTTGGTGGTTTTAAACCGCTTATAAAACACCAACTGGCTTGAAATACTTAATTCCTGCACCGCTGCGTTCCACACCACATGGCGCTAATCTCCATAAAAGGAGATTTTTAGCACTAAGTGTGCGAGGCACATACTAGAGAAATGGCAAGAGGGTTGTTTCGCAAAACATGATTCAAAAGTGTTGAACAAAGTTGTTGGAAAACTGTGAATTTTTGACTTGTTTTGACTGTTTGACGGAAAGGTTTATATGCATGGAAATAAATATGTGCTTGGCTGGTATTAAACAAGTACTTTTAAAATCGGCTAGGGGCCTGGACGTGGATAATTTTCGGCTTTGGCCATTATCTGTGGCTGGTTTGAGAAGTATTTCTTTAACATGTTAAATCACGGCCAAACACATATTTATTCCCTGATCACTGAAACCATTGATAAATTAATAAACCAAACAGTGCTGGGGTGCTTTGGATTGTATGAGGAGTGTAGTCAGAGTGTTTGGGGCACTGAATGTATGGCTTAGCATGGTCACCCAAAGACCAATTCTTAAGATGACACTGCTATTTTGTTTCTTTGTTATCTTTTTTGACAATTTTTTTCTCTTTGTGTTACAGCTCTTGGCTGTCCCACAGAAGCCACAAGATCACGAAGATCAATTAGTCAGACTGAGCAGGATCAAATCTGTAAGTAGTTTTCAAGAATTGCCACACATACACAGATTAACAGAGTAGAATTTTACTGCTGAAATAAATGTAAAGCCTCTTAAAACTAATTTGAAAACAAAGTTATATGTATTGATCATGGTGTTTCCATATGTGTATATTTGCAGTAAACCAATACCTTGCACCCCTGAGGCGCTATTGCCAGAAGGGAATGAGGAAGCTAAAGGACCCAGACAGCATGAATTGTGCTCAACGTGCAAAACACTTCGCTAGGCGTAACCGTCTGGATTTGGAATCGCCTGAAATGGACGCCTTTTTTGAGTGCTGCAAGGCAATGACAGAAGCTGACAGGGGTGGTAGGACTGGTGTTGTGGGTGGCAGTGACCCAGTCAATCTGGAGAGTGTTCTAGTGCGGTCAAATTTCCCAGAGAGCTGGCTGTTTGACGAAGTGGATACTGAGTGAGTTTTATGAAATCTGCGACCCCAGTCATATTAACTTTAATTCCCTAGCATAATTTACTACGAACTGTACCCATTCTGGCAAATTCCAACACCCACATGGGAAATCGTACACACACACTGTTGGACTTAGTTTCTGGAGGTATGCCAAACCCAATGTAAAAGACCATCAGTTTAGGGGTACTGTACCCATCCCAACAGATTTCAACGATGGCTTTGATGGGTTGAGTTCAGTTAGGGTTAAGGAGAAAATAGCATGATAGCGCAGTTATGAATGTGAGATCTGGCATGCAACTTTTCCTCGGATCCGCTGATTTCCTCGTATTTTACTTCTCATGAATGCCATTACAAATTGAAAAATGCTGTTCAAAGTCTTGTGTGGTTTGGAGTTTCCTCGTTTTTTTTTATAAATTCCCAGTTGCATGCCTGTGTGATTTAACAACAGTTAGGGGCCTAGCTGCTGGTAGGGCCCACGCCAAAAGCGAGAGTTTTTTTCAGCGACTAGGCCCCTAACCAGTTTTAAACATCACGTTTATACCCATGCATACCCTGGTTAAAACCATAACTTGCTGAAAAATTGACAAACCTCCAACGGTTTTTGTTTCACTTTGTACTCCGTGTTCAGGAATTATATATGAAAAAGTACCATATGCATAGCAACTAACATAGCAACTGTAGGCCTGTGTACATATTCACATACCAATAGGAGCATGTTGTGTATTCTCACATGTTACAGAGATGTGTAAAACATTGGGGGTGGTTTGGAAATCAGCAAACAAATTACCAACTAATTTCTGTTGAACACGAAAGTACATTTTATTGGATTTTGGATAAATTTTCATCAGAAAAAACATCTCTAAAACGTAAGCTGAATCTCTTGGTGAGGCATTATAAAAACAAACGCTGACATTTTTTTACTTGTGCCGTAAAACTAGTCTCCTTCGGTGAGCAACTGAGCTTTATTGTTTTTTATTCCTCGGATTTACCTGAGAAAGATTACTCCATTGACTACCTAAGGAGGCTTGTTTTATTACTACACCAATCGTAGCAGTCAATATTTGTATAATATCAGTTGAACTGAACTGAAACATGATTAATACTTAAAATTTTGGAGAAAATGACCCAACAAAGGCCAATAGTCATGGCTATTCTAACCATGCACTGATGACCACCATTCTGTGCTTAGGTCTCAGTTTTGGTCAGAGGGAGAGACTTGGGAACGCACACACCATCGACGACAAACAAACCATTCTTACCACTGTATACTGTCCATACATACACAACCCATACACCGCTGCATTTATAGGGATCGAAACACCCCCACCCCCCCCCCCCCTCTCAATTGTTTTTGGTTTTTTTCATAGAAATACATTACAAATAATGTTAACCATTGAAAGTATAGTATCCACCGCCCCCCAACCTATTGATTTTATGGCAGCCAAGAAGTGTCCAGAGATAAAAAGCTGTCTGCATTTCAGCATTTCAGTTTGCCAAACATCCAGCGGTCAAGGGTGGACATTTTCTGGCCAGGTTACTGCCCAGAGTAGTTTGTCTGTGGTTAAATGGCACACTTCCACTGAATATGGTCTGGTAGTGTCCTGCCCTTCCTTTCACAATGATTCCTTTATCTCGCAGGGAAGAAATTGTCATACGCCACCGGGCGACTCTGCCAGACTCTGTGACTACTTGGGTGGTAGAGGCCGTGGGAGTTTCTGAAGACTATAAGATATGCGTGGCTGATCCAATCAAGCTTGAAGTCCGCCCCCCATTCTTTCTGGATGTCAGCATGCCGTACTCGGTCCAACGACTGGAGCAGATAGAAATCCTAGTGTCTGTGTTCAACTATGCTGATGTTGCCTTACCGGTAAGTGGCACTATGTACCTTTGATCCGAATAGTTCAGTGGTAGAAAGTTGTTGCAACATTCCTAGCTCACATGGCTCAATCCATGGAATGGAACTGATAGTGGCAATCTAACATTGAAAAGTCAGGGTCCATCAACCTCATCCCCGTGGGGTCGAGCGGTAGTAGTGGTAGTCTGTCGAATCGACGATGACGTCCTTACAAATCTCCAAAAGAACAAACGGTTACTGTCTACATGAGGGTACATGTGATCTCATATGGATTTGTAGGCCAAATTCAGAGGCAAAACGCCTCCCACAGACCTGGCAAGGAATACCGTCACCTGGAGGGGCACTCTGCTACTGCTCTTGCCTTCGTAGCCTGTGCACCTCCTGAACTCATTTACGTGCAGTCTCGAAAGCCTCGACAGCCTGATGACATGTGGCACGCCACTGGAGCAGTACCCTAGCTCCCACTAATTGCTCTCGAGGCCTTTGCTTACACTCATGCTAAAATGTATTTGTACTTGTCATGCTTATCATTACTGTACTCCACAAGCAACGTTTGTCTCAAAATTTGGGTTTAGGTTTGTTTTCAGATTGAGTGAAAAATATCCAGTAGGGCTTAAACATTTAAATCTGGAACTCAATAAAAAGAGACTATATAAAGAGGCTATATATTTTTGAACGAGTGTCTGTGCATCCATGAGTGTTTTTGCATTTGTTACAGACAAAAATAGTTCTTTGATGTCTTCTTTTGTCGTGATACAAGTCCCATTTACAAAGAAGATTAAAACCTGGTTTAGAGAAAGTTTTCTCGCTGAAACCAAGCCACAAAGAAACATAATAGCATGGATTTTGACAACCTGACTTGAACATTCCCTTTCCTCAGGTGTATGTTTATCTGAAAGGTGTTGAGGGTCTATGCTCTGAGGCCCAGCCTGGTAGCTACTCGGCCCGTGTAACCATTGAGGCTCTCCCAAAGACGCCTACCTCTGTCAAATTTGTCGTAGTGCCTCTAGAAGCCAGAACACTGCCCATCGAAGTTGTTGCCGTCACAAACTCCAGCACCATCAATTTCCAGGATGCTGTACGGAAGCTCCTGAATGTCCGGGTAGGTTAAGTAATTAATCAGAACTTAGCCAAAAAAATAAGCCCTTTTATCCACTGTACCCCAGCAAGCCCACACGCATTTGTTTATTTTGTAAATCAAGGATTTTCTTTTGTTCCGCTTCCCTTTTCCTTTGTAACTTTTTCGCAACAGCTCTCATTGGTTTTGTACACATTTTCTAATCGAGGTCGTCCTCGATTTGGTTCCTGTCCTCCATTCACCAATGATGTTGCATCAGTATGTCCTTGGTTTACACCATAAACAAACGCATACAAGTGTGTATTTGCCTGCAATCGGGGACCCCCTATTGTCTTTCTTTTGTTTGTACTAAAACTTTTTAGGAAGACCTCCCATATGTTTTGTACTCCTTGTAAATTGGGGACCTTCGGGAATTGGGGACCCTATTGTCCTCTATGTTCAACTTCTTTTGTTGAATGCAGAAACAAGCTCATGTGAAACCCTATATATATGCACAACTGAAATCTTAGGATATGGTTGATTTTTCCCTCTTTCCAGCATTCCTTGGCTGTCAACAGAGCACAAAATCCCCCCAATATTAAAATTGAGGTACACGTCTAGATAATGGTAACCTCAGAACAAATCAAAGAGTTCAGACTCTGTGTTCAGACTCCTTGTTCAGGAAAATAAATAGAGCTTAAGATAGTGTGGGTGGAACTTTGCTTAAACTGTGAGTGCGTATCACCAACTCTTGTTCAAATAAATTTATTATGATTGTTATTACTCCATCTTGATGCTGTATTTACTGACTTTACAGCCAGAAGGCTACAAACAGAGAGACACCGTAACAATAACAGTGGATCCAGAAAATACTCGTGGATCTCCCCGCAATACCATGGCCGGGGGAAGGAATCAGTCCTACCAACACACCCGTAAGTGAAATGTGCATTTGGTGATGTATCTATGTTGTTTGTTTATACTCGGCACAAATTCTAATGCAAACACAGCTTTATGCATGTTTGGTTTTTCTTGCTGCATATTTGCAAATCTAAACACATGTCAACTCTGAGCAAATTTGCTGCAAATGTTCAGTGACGTCAAATTCACTCGGTGTTTGGGTGAAGTGCAAACTGGGCTTAGTGCAAGATGGCTTGGGCCAAGCTTCATAAATACCTAGGACTAGGTATTTAATATGCAGTTACTATATACTTTAATTAACCCTAACCCCCTAGTAGTTCCTCAGGACTACCCTGCTAAATCCAACAGAGTCCAACCGTTTCCTGCTCAATCCACTGTGCCTTATTTTCAGTTGTCTGCTGCATCCAACGGAGTCTAACTCGGCATTTTAATGTGGTTCAGTTGCCTGCTGAATCCAACATTTTGCATCAGGAATGTACACAAGGGGTTTTACTGCTCAATCCAACAGGCTCCATCGGGTACATGATATAGTTGGCTCCTGTTGGATTCAGCAGGGTTAGGGTTTACAAAACAATTATAAGATGGAGTATTTTGCGCCGGGGTGATATAAATCAAATTAGGTTTTGCCCTTCACTGACGTTTACAAAACACTTTCAACAGGTACACCATCATAAAGAGATACCTTTTTGGAAACTTATTGAATGTGTATTGGATTGTAGTTTGTGTGTTGGACGTAGAACATGTTATCACACTCATCAAGTATTAAGACACCTATTTGTCCCCTTCAGTTCTTGTGCCGCATTCCTTGCCATATGCTTTTATGTTGGTAATAACAGTTTATTTTGCACACACAGTCTTTTTCAGTGTGGTCTTCAGATCAATGTTGCTGTTCTTGGCATTTTTGTTGTTGAATACACATATAAAAATTCACTAATATCGAGAATTTGCCATATTGCTTTGAACTTGCAGAGTTCTGGGATGCTGAGAGTGAAAGCAAACAAGTGGATATCATCCGCTATGAGCTCAACAATGAGGCCATTCCCGGCACTCACCAAGTCCATTTCAGCCTCATGGGTATGTGCCCTTTGTTATCATCGAATAATTAAAATTAAGCTCATTCAAAAAGCTTGTGACTTGACTTGAGACTGACGGACATGTGAGGACTTGTGACAAACTGAACTACAACACTGTTGAGTATGGAGCACCCATGCAAATGCTACTCTAACATCTAGTATGAATTTCCCATATGACCTCTGATGAGGGCAAAACTAAACATTAAGATTTTATGCTCAAATAGGTTCTGCTCAAATAGGTCAATCAGTCTATGCGGTAGGTAGACACAATGTGAGAACCTTTGGTAATATCATCATACATTTGAGCTGTCTGGATTAAACACACACAAGGCTCAACCTTATACACTGATGATAAGGATTTGTCTATGCCATATAGCTATATTAAATTACTAGAGCGCTAACTTTGTGTACAAAGTAATGCCTCCTGGGTGCATCCATGTTTGTGCACAAACCTATGGAGACCTAGACATTTTGTACGGCTTTTGTACGGCTATTTGCATATCTGCGTTTGCATTCCATACCGGTGCGTTATCGAAGCCAATATGCCCAAAACCGAAACGCACGATCAGCAAATGAGCGTTTCATTTTGCTCTACTCAAACAGTGCAACGCATGCGCGTATTAGCTGCAGATGCTTTTTGCCATCACGTTTTTTTTAACCGTCAATGACGCGCTTGAGTTGTTTGCGTATGTTTTACTTGCGCGTTGCATTTGGGGTGCACATTTAAAACTCAATCCATCTATTTTGATTGTGTTCTACAAACACGCACATGAATTCAAAATGTTTGCGCCCAGGACGGCTTCAAAGCGTCTCCGCGCACAGAATGACGAGCTAGCGCTCTAGTAATTTAATATAGCTCTATGGTCTATGCTAATAAATCTTCCACCTCCGCATTATGCATTTGAAATACTATACAGGCATTCAATAATTTGCTGCAAAGTGCTTCCAGAAAAAAGTATGTCTTATTCAACATGGTGAAAATACTGGAACAGTCTTAGTGAATCTATGAATAAGTCACCATCACAGGCTATATTTGTCCAAAAAAATGTAAAAAAGAAAACAGCTTCTTGCATATTCATAACTTTCAATTTTTAATTGATTTCCTATTATTATGTCTTAGCACCTGCAGGCACACTCAAATGCTGTTGTAGTCTTTTGTCCTGTCCGTGTCATTCTTTGTCCCTAGATTAGGACACGCAAGTATGTTTGCTTCACCCAAACCTGAATGTTGTCCTCTGTGTAATAATCTGATACTTAATTAATGAACCTGTAATACTGTATTTCAATTTATTGTAAACAATATACATTTCCTTTTCCTAGGACAGCATTGAAATATATGTACCTGAAAAAAAAAACAACAACAACCGTAACATAGGCAAAGATAAATCTCCTTGTCAGCCTGGTTATTACTTGGGTCAATATTGGTCAAGACCCCCATTGGTTTGTACACAAATGCAAGGAGGTGAGATACAAACATTTTGACCATTGGTGACCTCTTAAATAGAGGGAGGGTTAATATCGAGAATAAGCACGGACAAGATTAAGCGCCATGGGCCTGTTGTATTGGGTATTTACTTGCAAGATTCTGAACTTCCCCAGAATCTATCTGCATTGAAGTTATCAGCATTGTTTACAAATCAATATTAGGTTTTGCCCTTCACCGGACATAAACACTGTATACTCACTGATCTGGTACATGGTACCCTGTGGAGACATGTGCATAATAGGGAACAAAAGATTGTATACATCTCCACAGGGCAATTTCTATAGGTGAATATGTCTCCACAAGGTTATCATGAAATAGATAAATGGCCATTTTACTCAAAAACTAGGAATTTCTAAGGTGTGATCTGTTGCAAATTGAAGTATTTTATGTAAGGGATATTAAGTCTGAATTTCAGCCCAGGAAATTTATTCAGGTTAAAATAGGAGCATTTTGAAACTCGTCGGGTGCCCGGCAGAAGGGCATATGAGCGTTCCGACGCAAACATCATTTTCAAGAAAATTGCATTGAAAGGTTCCATTGTTCCCCTGCGCGCATTTTGAATCAAATGTTTAAATTTCATTAAAATGGATGCAGTTTTCTGCATATGCCCTTTTGCTGGGAACATTTTGGTCATTACGCGCTATTGCATAAGGGCATATGCACGTATGCCCTTTTGCCGGGCACACGACGAACTACACTTTCAAACTCTAAAATTTAGAACACAAGAACAAAGAAATGACTCCACAAGGATACAAATTCCGGAGTGTGTGTATTACCCTCCGAGTATACAGTGCTTAGTGAAGGGAAAAATCAAATATTGATCTACATCAACCCGCATAGTTTACAATTATGATAATCTCTTTATGAGATGATTCCTGCTAAGCATGTTGTTTAGAATCCTCTACTATTACATGATACAATGAACTTATTGCAGATAAACTCATCCAAAACATATACCAGTTGTATAATTTTTTTGAATAATGAGATAACTCCTGAGAAAGTAGTCTAATAGTGAGAATATCCGACTGTCTTTATCCAGGCAATGTGATGGGCAGTGTCATTGAGACAGTCTTAGGAAGCCTAGATGACCTGTTGAGGATTCCCCGGGGCTGTGGAGAGCAAACCATGCTCTATCTCGCCCCTAACGTATACATCTACCGATACTTGAAGTATACCGATCAGTTCACAGCTTCACATGAGACCTCTTCCCGCCAGTACATCGGAGATGGTAAGTCATCATCACTACTCTTGTTTTTGTTTTTCTTGTCAAGTTTTGATATACGTATTATCTCCAAATAAAGTACTCGGGCTTTTGGTTCAACTGCAGTTTTAACCAAGTTGTGCGTGTTTTGATAAGAGATCCCTTTTGTTGCATCACACTCTGCCCCTGAAGTTAGCATGCTTCTTTAATGAATGAGGTTTTATGTAGTATAAACAAACATTTGTATTGAACAGAATCATGACATTTCATTGAGTCGTTGTATCAAGAATAAAACTGTGTCTTTTCTCAACCAATATCAGTCTCATCAGTACTCTGATGTGTGGAAACAACTTATTATACATGTATGTTGACATCAAATGACCAGTCTTTTGACTTGTCTTTTTAACCTTGATATTTGTTGTTTTCTACTTTCATCATTGTTCAGGCATTGCCAATGAACTGACTCATCGTCGATCTGATGGATCTTTCTCAGTCTGGGGAGACAATCCTTCGTACCCTAGCAGCACATGGTCAGTATTAACAAGAATTGGAAAAATGATAATGAAAATGATTCACTACGTCAGTTCTTCTCTTGTCCATTCCACTGATAACTACACGGAAGACCATCTCAGCTGCCCGGTTGTGCAAAGCTTCTTCCTTCCAATTTAGGCACAGACGGCATATTCACACACAATAAATGTAAACATCTCTAGATCTTACAGATACCTAATTAATCCTGGATGATGAGCAGTGGATCCTTGCATTGCAGCCATCTGTGAGAGGAATGATTTGGTTCTAAACGGATAAGCACAAGTAGATTCTTATGTGCATTCATTGCTACTGAATGAACATTTCTTATCGTTTCTACACACAGGCTAGACACGGTTCAGCCAAAGCTGAACGCATTGCTTAGCACTTTCATTGTTTATTGCGAAATCTTCAGCTGTGCATGGTTGCTCCAGTTGAGGGCAGCTTAGCAAATGTTGCATAGTTTGTGGTTCAGTACCACATTCACATGTCACATCTTCGCTGTCCAGATATCCCCACTTGTGAAGGGTCACCTTACAGCATCCTGTACCAGTCCTCAGTCTGTTGATACATTTCCATTCGGTCCAGCTTGAGTCAGCTCCAGGTGGGAGTTCCTCTGTTGCATTGAAAGCCACTGTGGTGGTTCCTTCCACAAGGTGACTCTGGCGCAACTTGTATTTGCTTCTGCAAGAGGTGTTACACTATGAAAAAAGCCAGCTCTGAGCTTAAGCTGACTCTCTGCAGGCACATGATCGAATAGAGGATGCCGTTCATCTGTAATCTGGCGCTGGCATTCCTTCTGACTTGCTGCACCACGTCTTCTATCTGGTGGGGCTATACCAGCTAGGATGTATAGGCTGTCAGTTGGTGTTAGTCTGAGACATCCTGTGATAAGACAACAGGTGGCATTGAGTGCTGGATCAATCTTCTGTGCATGGGCAGATCTTTCCCATACAGGGCAGGCATACTCAGCAGCGGAGTAGCACAGAGCTAATGCAGCTGACTTGAGGGTCTGTGGGCTGGCATGATGATGGCTGCTGAATGCCATCACGAAGCATTGAGTCAGTGATATTTGCCAGAGTTGAGATGTTTTCAATTATATAACCGACATACAGATCCTTGTCATTTGATTGGTGGAACTCACATCACGTGTCATTCGTTGTTACTGCCATTTACGCCGGGGCTCAAAAAGTACTATCCGCCCATGGGGAATGGGAAATACTATTGAACAGATAGGATCATGCTTATTCCATGACGCGGTATTTGTGTGCAAATGCATGCTGGTGTGCGCATTCAGCGTTGCGCGTAGCGCGTATTGTTACAAAGAGCCAGCGCTACAGCGTTGGGTTCAAACATTTTCGTGAAGGGGTGGTTTGGAAGAGAGAAATACATTTTTCACCAATTTTGTATTGGAATAAAAGTTCAAATATATCAAATGACAAGGATCTATATGTCAGTTATATAAAACAAATATTGAGTGGCTTCAAATTGTGAAATGGGAGGAATATTATTTCTTGGTAAAATCTGGACTTTTCCAGTTCACTCGGCTTCGCCTCGTGAAAGGAAAAAGTCAAGATTTTACCTTGCGATAATATTCCTCCCATTCCACGCTGATCCACTCAATATTTGTAGACTCTTGCATATTTTGCAGCATGTATGTACATGTACTTGCTGGGAGATCACAGATTTGCCTCAACATTTGCATTCGCACCATGTAGAAATCAGCCCATTTATGTATGTGCATGTAGTTTGGGGAGTCAGGTTGGCGTAGCGGTAATTTCCTCGCCTTCCGGCTGGGTCTATGTGTGGATTGGGTTTTCAGTCCCTACCTGATTCCGTGGGTTTTCCCCAAAATATTCTTCTGGGCTTTTCCTCCCACCTCTAAAACTGTAATATCTTCTCATTGTCTACTCCCTACGGGTTTCCTCAGGCTTTCGGGCTACAGTGCCTAGGGCACTTTTGAGGAATCCTTGGTTTCATTACCAGAAAGATATAAAATAAAATGTCCGTTAAAGCAAGAAACAAATAATCCAATAAGTGATGTGTTGCTTTGTTTCAGGTTGACGGCATTTGTCAGCAAAGTCATGTGTCAAGCCAAGGAGTTTGCCTTTGTTGATGATGTCATTACCTGTCAGGCCATGGAGTGGTTGATCACACAAACTCAGGAAGATGATGGTTCCTTCAAGGAACTCTACAGAGTTCATCACCAAGAAATGACGGTAAGCATCTCTGTCAAAGGTTGGCAGTTGGCTCTACTCCTACAAATGTTGCCCTGCTTTCTCCCTATCTGGTCCATTCAAGTTTAAATTGTATTAACCCTCCTATGGAAACGTGTATTCTGAGCCTTGTTATTACTTGGGTCAGTATTGGTCAAGTGACCCATTGGTTTGTTAAGAGTATGCCAAGGGGAGAGGAAGGAAATTTTGACTGTCTGTGACCTTTTATGCGCTTATAGGTGTACATTATAATTGATCTGGATCATTCCTGGCAGTGGTAGGACCACATTTGAATACAACAGGAATAAGGTAGACCAAGGAGCTGGTCACTGGTGCTTTGTGGTTAGTCTGTGGTTAACCTATTCATGAAACTGAATAAACAGATCATCAAGTTGTATTTGTCCACTTTGCCCCTCATCTTCAGTGTAAATGTTAACAAAAGGCAAATTAACACCTAGCTAATCCAATCACTGTGTACTGTTACTTGATAACAATGGAATGATTAAGAGGGCAAGTCAACAGGGACAAAATGTCTGAGAATGGATCCTATAAAGCATGGATCACGAACTGATTTAGTCTTGTCTTGATTGATAACAGGGTGGAGTCCAAGGCAAGGCCTCTCTGACTGCATATGTCCTCATTGCTCTTGAGGAATGTAATTGCAAGACTATAGTAAGTATAGGTTATTTCTCTAGAGTGTATGATTTCTACCCCTGCAATTTTTTTTCTGCTGTCACTGAGATTGACAAAAAAAAATCCCATTTGTTTTTAACATTTTCAAGGAAAGTCTCACGAATTGCCACTACAGGTTTCAAATAATGGTGTTGATTTATTTATATATTTATTTTAATTTAAAAAAAATATCAAGTCCTGAACATTTTTCAAGCCCTCAAAACGATCCTTAATGGTAAATGTTGAACTATGCTGGCATTGAACAGACTAAGCCCCACCCAATAATGGCTGGACCAATCACAGCCATGATTCATTTCTGACATACGTGCATAATGGCACATGCAGTAGCACATGACAACACATGTCCTGAACATGTAGTGTGGCATTAGAGAGATTCACATGTTGTTGCCACTGCCCACCATAGGCGGAGCTTAATGGATCAGTCTATTGCATCTTACATGGACATATCAAACATAAAGATTGATGCAATTTCTAGTTTGGCTTGGGTTTTCCCCTTCATTTTGTTTTGATTGTTTCTATTTTGTTTGTTTTCTAGAGCAAAAATGCATCCGTTGCTGCTGCCACCTCATTCCTGGAGCGTGAGTTGCCAGCTTTGACCCGTCCCTATGCCATCGCTATCACCTCATACGCCCTGGCCCTTGCCAAGAGCATCAGTGCAGAAGATGCCATAGAGCAGCTGAGAGACATCGCTATATTTGATAGAGGTCAGTGAACAAGAAATGTCAGTGTTTATCAGAATGGTCCAGGCAGAGGCCTGGAGCCTATTTCTTGGCACTGCTTAACAGTTGGCTGAAAAAGTTATGGGTAATTCTATAAATTTGGGGTCCAAAAGTGTGACATTTTCGTGTGCCTTTTGCATCTGAAATAAGATTTTGTAAATTCAGGATACATTCGTTGATGCCTTCAATCTCCAAGTGTGATCATGTAAAGCACAATTCATGCCAAACAATTAAAAAGTAGCTTTAAGTCAATTTTAATGGTATTTGTTTTGATTAAATTTGGGGATATTTACTATAAATCACACAGGTCAGGTGAAAAAGGACACTAAAATGTCACACTGTTCTATTTGGACTCCAAATTGAAAGAATTACCCTTATGCTAAGTATAGCAGCAATTGTTCCTGTTTGTAGAACTATTTCACAGCATGGAAGTGCTAACTGATGCACATGTGTGAAGATTTCTATTGTTAAGGCACTTCTTTAAGCAAGCTTTTCCTCTGAGATTAGCATGCCTTTTGTTTTCTTATCGCTTAGCATCTCCAGGAAGTAGACAAACACTCTTAGTAAAAAATTCTGTGCTTGGCAGCACCATGAAGTGGACGTGGGGCTGACGCAGGGTTGAAAACATGCAGCGTTTCACACTAGAACATTTTCAACCCTGCGTCAACCCTGTGTAAACCCTAAGATTGATTCCACCCCGGGTTGAACTCAACCCTGCTCCAGACCAGGATTGAGATTTTCAACCCGGGTTGAAATTCTTGTCAGGGTTCAAAACAGTAGTAACCGAGCGAAATAAGCTCAGTTTGCAAGAAACAAGTGTGAAATGATGCGGGGTTGTTATCTATATATTTATTTATATTGCATGTATAGATCAGATTGACAAAAATGTATCAGTGCCCGTTAGCATAGATCTTTAGACAAATGTAATCTCCTGAATTGCCTCTGCTATGCACAGCAACAAATTCCCGCCACTGGGGATCAGATGATTCGTCCTTCGGTGCTGGCACAAAGCCCTACTGGTACAGCAACCGGCCTAAAGCCATTGAGGTAGAAACCACTAGCTACGCAGTGCTGGCATTACTGAAGGTAGGCCAAATCCAGTATACTCATGCCATCGTGAACTGGCTGACCAACCAGGAGAACTATGAAGGTGGCTTCGTGTCCACACAGGTAAGCCTGTTACCAGTGTTCTCAATTGTAAGCCTGCTGGGAGTTTGGTGTAAAATACTTGTTCGTTTGTGAGGCGGGATTGAAATTAAACTTTTCATGACAATTGCAACAACTCATTAAGAGACTTGGACTGACCTCAAGCTATGAGCAAGGATGTTTGAGCTGCTGTATCAGCTTGCTTTCTCCAGTGTGTGCCTTTTGGAACTGATATAATATTCACTTTGCTGTATGCAAAGCTACCAGGCACTGTTCAAGGAACACTAATTTGCTCATTTGAACGGAGTTAACTATTCCAGACATACACGTACAAATGTGTTTACTCAGGTTTTGTTGCCTGGATTTTTCCATTACTTGCTCATTGTGTGTAAAGCTCTTATTTGTCATTGTAAAATTTGTATCTGGATGTTTTTTTTAATTTGGCCGGGATATTTTAAACCTTGGCAGCTACACACGCATTGCATAAGAAATTAAATGGGCTGCCACATGACTTTAACTACCGCTTCCCAGAGTTGTAGCCATAAGTCCCTACAAGTCATCATAAGTCAATCACTAGTCATCTCGTACAGGATCAAGGAATGCTATTCAATACCGCTGGGCGAGTCACTTGATTACTTCAGTACTCGCGAGTAGTTTATGCTACTCGTTGTTCTGCTCGTGGTTTTTCATCTACTTGAGAACTCGTCCTGGCACGAGTAGAAGCAGGTACTCACGAGTAGCAATTTAGGGTTGAGGGTTCACGGCTTAATGCCTCCCCTGCAAACAGGGAGTCACTCCCTCCACCTGTCTCTCCATAGGATTTCATTCATCCCAGAAAGAAATTCAAGTAAATAACCAAAACTTGGCATAGTAAGGATATCTCAGTGCTGAAGAATGTGATGTGACTTGCATGCTATTTGCTTGTAGGTGCTTCCCCTCATACTATGTCAGTTTCCTGCTTTTATGGGAATCAGTTAACTACTCGTGAGTACTTGACTACTTGCAAGTTATTGCTTTGCTAGAACTTGAGTAGAAAAATCCACTATCATTCAGGCCTACTATTCAAGTATCAAATAAACTTTGACTTGTGACTTTAACTGGTTGTTTGAATGGAATTGGGGTATTTGCACTCTGTGCGATAGTGTGCATGATCGTTGGATTTGAACAGCGTCCCCATTGGAAGATGGTCCCCCCCCCCCCCTCCTCCACTTGTTGATTTTACGAAGGCCAAATGTCCGGAGAAAAAAACCTGTCTACCTTTCAGCACTGATTTACTGATTAAAAAAAATCTGACGGCGAACATTCCTGGATCCTAACTTGTTCCAAGAGAAGGGGCAGTGTATTGAAAAGCCTATCACCTAACGAAGTTCTGCTACACGTGGTAGAACTTAAATGTTGTACCTGATTCAAGAAGCAATTAAGTGAATGCACAATACTTTACAAAATGAAGTTCATTAAAATTTCATGGAAAAAAAGTCCAGCATGATGACAATGGCAACATTTGGTAAGTGAGGCCTTAGTTTTGTTCCTTTTTCTTCAGCAGTAAGAGTAGCATGTAAAGCATTGGAGCTTTAAAAACTGATTCTTCTTCCTCCTTTTTTCAGGACACAGTTGTAGCTCTTCAGGCCTTGTCTGAATATGCCATACAAACAGACCAAACTACTGTTGATATCAACTGTCATGTGACCTGCGCAGAGAGTTCCTTTGAAGAGCGATATTTGCTGAAACCTCACAATGCCATCGTCCGGCAACACTCCCCAATCTCTGTAAGTTGATGTCTGTTTTGTTGAAACATGTACGTATAGATATATAATTAATAATGACAGCGCCTGTAATTTGTTTTTGCTGAACCGTTACACAAATAAATTGAATGGAGTTCTCTGTAGTTTGTAAGTGTTCAAAGAGATACCAAATGTAAGAAATTAGAACAATTTCTGTTAAAAAAGTGTCAGTATTTCACTGAACAGATGTTGGTACAGTTTGTTTAAATGCTGTACCTGATTTGTTTTGCTGGACAACATTGTTCTGTCATTTCCAGTTTACATCCACACAACAGAAAATACTCTGCTTGTATGGTTAAAAAAGAATGAAGGTTTTCTGAAATTCATGAAAGACATTTTGAGTGTCTGTAGCTCATTGCCTGTGGCAAGTAATAAATAGTTCTTTTGAACGGGGTTCTTAATATACCAGCATTAATACAGCTTCACCTTGTATGAGATGGTATCCAGTCTCATCTGCCTTGAGCAGTGCCTCCATGTTCAGAATGATGTCCAGCCCCAGTCCTATCTTTCTTTCAGTACTTCAGCAACTTGATATTTGTATAGCTGATATATGTAGCTCATACTTTGTCAACTGCAATAGCATTACCAACCCTCAGGCAATTCAGGACTTACGGCTTTTCATACGTCATCTCAAAACCTACTTACTATGCAAGAAATACATGAAATCGCTGCAATGTAACCTTTGATAACTGCAAGTTTTCCTGCCGGGTGTAAGACTGAGGGGTTGCAGCTCTATAGTCAGGAGGTGCACGGGCTGGTCATACGCACGCGTGCAATACAGATGTAATTTGTATGCAAGGCAGTGTATATGAGGTAATTTATATGTAATGCAGCATGTATGTGAAGTAAACTATTAGTTTTACAGACAGGCTGTTCTAGATCAATGAATTACAGCATCCAAGCACACGGTATAACAATTACAATTATTACGTTCACTGAAGAACGGTTGTCAATGATCACGAATCAGCATGTGTTAAAAAAAATCATAGTTTTATCTGAAATATTTATCGAGATTGTGAACAATCAGTTATTGTATAAAAAAAAATTGTTTTCATGTCAGGAGAAGGTCTTTGGTTGATATTTTTGAAAGGAAGAAGACACTTCCTCTATGTTTTTGGCAGAGTGTAATTACTTTATTTATGATGCTATTGTGCATTGTGCCATAGAAACATAGCGACATCTATGACATTTATTTTTACTTTCAGATTCCAGAGTCGACATCGCAGTTCATTGTGTCCTTCGACTCACAGGGAGTTGGCATGGGTCAAGTGAAAGTAAGTAGTATATCAATCTTTTTCACTTCCTTTAATAATCAAATTAGAATGTCAGTGTCTTGTCTAACTCTTTGCCCAACAACATCAGGGTATGTGACTTACTCATGAAATTGGGCACTGGTTTAAGAAAGTGAGGACCTGTGCACATTACCAACAGCGAGTGTGGTGCAGGTAGTGTATATAAAATTCAGCGTTAAATGGGTGATTTGCAGTTCGCCCTGGATCCACCCACGAAAGTTTTATGATTGGGTTTTGCCTGTAATTCATGGTTGATTCTTCCACAGTTTGAATCCAACTACCACATCCCAGAACCAGACTATAGGAAATGTGACTTTGACCTTACCATAAACGGTAAAGAGGGCAAGTCAGGAGATGGTGGCTCCAACGGAGATGGGGGTAACATCCCAGGAGATGGAGACAGCAGGTCCAGGGTGGGGAGGATACAGCGCAATGCCATGGAAAGAGGAAGTGGCCTTGAAGATAGCGATGGGAGCATTGGTGATGCCAATGAGTCACCAGTGAGGGGGCGTGCAGGGGGTTCAGGCAATGAGTACCACTTCAATTATGACATCAAAGTCAGGTATTTTTGCATCAACCAATGAATGGAAAATACAGTGGAACGCCGCTATAATGAACATCGTGGGATCTGCCCCCAAAAAAATTGCATTATAGCGAGCCGCCACTATTTAATATAGCGTCTGTTCACTACAAAGCGCCCTCTTTTCATATCTTTTGATTTGAATATTCTTACAATATTTTATCGGACATTCAGTTCAAGTCTGATTTAAGCATGGGCCTTTTGACGTTTGGGAATGAAATAATTGAAAATTGCCCAAACAGTGTGTAATATAACAGGTCGATTTTTGTTTACTCTTAAAGAGTTTTTTCTTTTAAGAACAGTGTTGGATATGTTTTGTACACAAAAGCTGGGAGCCAAGGACGATGTTTGGTATAGCGGTGTTCCACTTTACTGGGCAATGTCACTCATTAGTAGATAAGAACTCCCTGAGAAACTGTAGCAGAAAATTCTGTACTTATGATGAGCATATTACACATGTTAGCAAGGAATTATTTGCTTGTGCACACGTGTACATCTTGTAATTAAGGATTCTTTGCTATCGCTCTAAGCACGGAATGCTTGTGTAAGCGTGGAATTATATGGTTAATCGAGCCATAGAATTGTGCCCTACTGTAATACTATACCTTGTTTCCCCATCATCCCTTGTTGTAATTTAATATAATTCTCTTTAATTGAAGATTTGTTCCTGAATATCATACAAAAAGAAATATTTATTTTGCATGCCTGTCATGGATTCATTATATAGTATAATTTGTGTACCAGGCTGACTTTGTTATGATTGTGAGATGATACAAACAGCACACAACTATCTGATGAATTTGAAATTGTACCAATCATTAAGAAAAAATCTTTGTTCTTAAACATCTAACTTAGTCAATGTTCACTGAAGTGTTGATTCCCATGTATTGATCAATAATTGTAACTGCACTACGCTATCTATCAGGTACTTGCGAGGAGAAGAAACAGGGATGGCCATTGTAGATGTGGGATTGTACACCGGCTTTAAACCCAAGAAAAGAGAACTAGACGATGTAAGTGGCTCATTTGGCTAAAAGGACAATGCATAACTACATAAGTAAGAGCAATGTTTTCAATTCTTTTAAACAAAGAATTAAAAAGTTGATGTTACAGTGCATGTTATTCTTAGATTTTGAACATTTAGAGAAGTTGATTCTGTGCATTTGGGGAAATTTTCTTCAGTAGGAGGCAAAGCGCACATGGTATTTAAAATTTTGCCTTTAATATGGTGTGATAGAGCTTGTCTGAAATTAATATTGTAGGTATTTTAGACATCAGAGAATCATCTTTTGTTATCAGCCCAACTTACTTTTTTAGGTTTGATAACTTTTTTTAATTGTCTAGCATTTTATAAAGAAACATCTTTAAAAGGACTTTTTTCCTCACAATTTTTTTTAACGAAGTTTAAAAACATATTCTTTCATTTGCAGGTCAAGGAACAAAGTGGAGGGGTTATCCAGCGCTATGAAGTGACGGATCGGTCAGTCGTGTTTTATCTCACAAAGGTAAACGTTAAGTGCTCCACTTTGAAGACTCACCTACAGATTTAACCACTGCTCTTATAGTGTAATCTTTTGCCAGTCAGCCGAAGATATTGATTCCTTCAACACTGTGTGCAACAGAGGATGCAACCCCTAATCATCACGAAAAGGATTCTCAGGTCAATAATTACACTTGGCACAACTAATTAGCAGCACTAGCTGAAACCAATATGGAGAGTATGCATGTGAGACACAGACAATCATAACTTGGTTGCAAACTGTACTGAATTTGTAGTTGTTTTATGGCTCCTGGATAAAAGCGACCCAGTTGTGAGTTTTTGACGTTTACAACTGCAGCATCATTATGCAGAAGAATGATTATGCAAAAGGAATGCTATATTAAGCACTACACTACTAGGGGAACATGGAACGAAAACATGACATTCAAACAGCTATAAACATTTCTCAAGTTTCCTTTTAAATTGACTATAATTACCTGATTCCATTCAAATTCACCCTTGTGTTTTGAAGCTGTCTTTTGAATTCAGAACTGTACAACTGGTCTATATTTGCTCTACAAGGGCCATGTCCAGGTTTTGTGTAGGAGCAAAAACTTGGGCAAAATAGTCCTTACCTTCATGGGTAAACAATGCATAGTGCAGCAATATGCAATGAATACTTTCAAAGAGACAACTGCCTGTTAATGTAGCAAGATCAAAAACTGAGCCCAAACTGCCTCAGATTTTCCAGCTGTAACGGGATACAGCAGTCATGGTAAAAGCATTGGGCAGCTAGCTCTTATACATTGGGTCTCATCAAAATTGACTCTTGATTGTTGCAGGTTCCATATACAGACTTTTGCACCTATTGTACTGTGTCACAATCGACAGGGTTGGGTTAGGCACTTCATAGTCTTGGATTTCATTAGATTTAGGAAGGTTCCTTCAAATAAGATTAGCTTATTTTATTACAGATCACCGAGGAGTACACTGTTATCAACTTCAACGCTCAGCGTGTGTTTAGTGTTGGAAAGGCCCAGCCAGTGGCTGTCCGTGTGTATGACTACTATAACCCTAGTAAGTCCAATTTTTCCTTGGCGTTCATTGCATTAACAGTGTTGTCAGTTATCCCTGAAATTTAGATTTCAAGACGAGTCATAGGCATTGATGACTTGATCACCATCAAAATCACATGAGTTGAGCCATATATTATGTAACAAAGAGTGCGTGAGTCAAGTTGAGTGGAAGGGAAGAATACTTGTGCTAATTATTTCTAATATCTGATATTACAAACTGAGACTTTTTCCTTAGTAATAATTGTAGTTTGAGGAATCTGGCATGCTCATATCATCACCGTCATCACGAATTGACCTTAACCTCCCCAAAGTGAAAAATTTGTGTTTCGACATACAGCAAGCGATTTAAGTTGACAATGTTTCGGAATGGTTATCTGAATATCGTTTTAGCCTCAAAATTCATATTTTTTCGCACTGTTTGAAAGCTGGGATCTTGAATGACACATTAATGTATGATTTTTATTGAACAAAATAACTGTTAACAAGTTATCAAACTAATTAACCATAAGTTCACTGTGTTTGAGTTTTCACGAAGTGACGCTAACCATGTGTATTAGCTATGGGCTTAACACTACTTCGTGAAAATGCCAGAAGCGAGTCGCGCATATCACGTGACATTTGTGTTACTTTGTGAAAATGCAAAACTGGTTTTTGACGTATGGTGTGAAGGCAGTTTACATGCGGAAGAATGGTATAGTACCCTTCCAGAAAACGCATTTTTCGGTTTTGACCCATTAAGTTGCAAACGTTAATTAATGTTAATTAATATTTTGGCAAAACTAATTAACTCTGTGTATAGTAACTTCTTATAGTGATAGATTATGTGTAATTAATAACAAAAATTAGGAAAAAATATCGAAATCTCAAAAATTTATTTTTCAATGTTAGTGTCACTTCATGGTGATGGTGACGATATTTGCCATTATGTACAATTCAAGATAATTTTTTTTTTCTATCATCTAAAGTGCTAATGAGTCGAGTTGAGTCTTTGTCTAAAATACTTGTGTCATATTAAGTCATGCTTGCAGTGACTCAAGTCGAGTTGAGTCAATTGCCTGTGCAAGTCAAGTAAGTTGAGTTACCAAAAATTGTGGCTCCAGTCGGACTCAAGTGGTGTTACCAACTCCAATCATTGCAACTCTTCCTTTGTTTTAGTTTATTAGTGATGTCGATGAAACAAGAATTATCCCTTCGTATATTTGGATTGTGATTTAAAAGGAAGTAGCTCTTTTAAGCAGCTCAAACTGACATAAGGTGATGATTTCTAATCAATTCAGTAATCTTAACCTTTTCTCTTGCACAGCTGTGGAATGCGTGAAGTTTATCCATCCTCAGTTGGGCTCTGATATGTTGAGTACAATCTGCGAAGGAGACACATGCACATGTGCTGCAGGTAACTAGATTGACATCTGTAACATTTGACAAAATACAGTTAACAAATCTATATGGTTCACAAGATTTTTTCTCGTCCTACATCTTTGCCCATGGTTCTTTTATTTCCACTAATTCACTTCATAGGAAATTACTGTACATGTAATTATGAAACTATCATTGAACAATAAGTGGAGGAGGTCTCCAGAAAGCAGTGATTGTAAACTGGAGATCCCCGTACGGTGTACTTACATACATTGAAAACATTGTCTACTTTAATTGAAATACAAAACTAAAACTGAAACAGGATTTCTATAATCTCTGGAATTCTGTACGAGTCTTCAAATAAACTTTCCTGAATTGTGTTTTTTTTTGTTTTTTTGTTTTTTTAACCACGCCCCCACAGATAGTTGGTACCAGCCTGGTACCAACTATCTGTGGGGGCGCGGTTGAAATCCGATGATTATGCACACGAATGGACAATATATGGTGCTTTTCAGGGCGATACATGCGTGAATTAAAAAAAAAGGCACCCAACACGACCGGAACACAAAAAAGGGCACCACTTCTTTTTTAAAACGGGCACTTGTTCAGAAAATAAGGGCACTTCTTATAAAAAAAGGACACTCTTTACAAATTATTTAGGGGGCCTAGGCCTATGGTGTGTTTTTTTAGCATTGAGATTTAATTGGGTATTTTGTCATGGATATTCGTGGGCAAAATTCAGTAGAATTGGCCTTGTGGTTAAATCGATATAAGGCTTCATATAATTCACCTTTAAAATGATGTAACAGTACGCCCAATGACGTCACCATGATACGCAATGTCAATTTCCATCTAAACACCACAACAACAAAAGTCCACACTCATTGGAGGGGTTGTAATTTTGAATCTGATCGTCTTATGATGAAGTCATTTATATAGACCTTTTTGGAATTTTGTTTGCTACATTTTGATACCCCATTGCTACCAAAGACTGTAAATAGTCCAAGATTGACAATGGTTTGTGAAAAATTATGCTGTTTGAAAAGATTTCATTTTAAAGATTACGCGAGGAGAAATTGCTAAAAACGCACGCGTCCGTAGTTGGCCCCTATTGACTGCACAGTGCTGGAACAAAACACAGATTATTCATTTTTGGGTGCCCCATGCGTACAAGCACTGTGTGATCGATATTCCCTGCCGTTCATTTTGGGCAGTCTAATATTGTCACGCAGCAATTTCCACTTGCGTACTCTTTAAATTTGCAAACTTTCAAACTGCATCATTTTTCATAAACCGTTGTCAGTGTTTGATGATTTATACATGTAGTCTTTGTTCAAATTAGGTTTTGCCCTTCACCAACGTGAAAAAAATTTCCATCTTATAATTTAGTCTTTGGTTGCAAAATGTAGCTAACAACATTCCCAAAAGGTCTAGGCCTATATAAATGGCGTTATCATAAGACGATCAGGTTCAAAAATATAGTGATGCCTCCAATGAGTCTGGACTTTCCCCTTTTTTTTCGATGTCTATAACACATCCCCGTCTATGTGCATAGAAAGTGTCAGCACAATTGGCCTTCCTGTTAATTAGATATAGGGCTTCATAAAATGCACATTTAAAATGATAAACATGCAACATGACACCTGCTGACATCATCATGATGTCACATCAATTTTTATCTATAACATGTCCCTGTCTATGTGCAGACTAAATATCAACCCAATTGAACGTGTAGAACAGTTGATATAGGGCTTCCTAAATGCACCTTTAATGTAATGTTGCTTGACACCTGATGATATCATCATGATATAACATCAATTTTCATTTATATAAACACATCCCTGTCTAGGTTCATACAAAGTTTCAACCCATTTGGCCTGTGCTTAAATATATATAAAGCTTCATGTAATGCACCATTAATGTAATGTAACAAGACACCCAATGACATCATCACAATGTCACATCAATTTTTTTCTATACCATGTCCCTGTCTATGTGCATACCAAGTATCAACACAATTGAAACAGCCAATTATAGACACTGAGTGATTTGTGTTCATGATGATCTCTCTAAACAGGCAGATGTGCAGACCACCCATCTACCAAACAAGTTGACTTTGATGTGAGCAGGATGAAGGAAAAGGCATGTGCCTCTTCTGCACATTTTGGTACGTGAGTTACTTGCATCTACAGCCATTTATAAAATTAAATAAACGTGTTCCTGATATAGTGGGGCGCTGTGGTCCAATGGTTATGGTGTTCGACTCGTGTACCGTGGTGCATGGGTTCGAATCCTGACCGTGCGAGTGCTCTTGAGCAAGGCACTTTACCATTATTGCTTCGTCCTTCGGATGGGACGTAAAGCCGTAGGTCCCGTGTGTTGTGTAATGCACATTAAAGAACCCAGTAACACTTATCGCTAAGAGAAGGGGTTTGCCCCGGTGTTTCTGGCAGTGGCTGTAATGTGCGCCGCAGCACCTTGTAACCATTATAAGGTGCTACATAATGGGTCTCATATTTCTCATAAACTTTATTTACCTTTCTTTAATAATTGACATAATTTCCAGCGCCTTGAGTACCTAATTGTTGGTAGATACGTGCGCTATATAAGACTCCGTTATTATTATTATTATTATTATAATTATTATTCATTTCTAAAGAGTCATACCCTAGACACCTTACTTAAGAAGAAAAAAATTATTTGCAGTTCGTAAAGACATTAACCATTCAACACCTAAAAAGATTTTGCAGATGGGGATGATCCAATGAATTGGAATATGAGACTTCCAGGCACATTTTATAGGAGCTACTGTTTGTGTGATAGCATTTTTCTTTCCAAGGCTTATTTAGTCAAGGGCAGAGAACAATAAACAAGTTCCATGAAAAAAAGCATTATAATTTACAGTGTTTTGAAATATTCTAAATTAATGACCAGAATAAAGTGAAAACTGTAAACCTTAATTGTTGGTAACTTGATCTTGGACATTCTAGTAGGAGTTCACATAAGTCGATGGTATGACCAGTCAGATATGTGTACATAAACTAGCCAGAAAGCACTCTCTGTATTGGAACATGAGCATATTATGTGGATGGGGTTGATATGCCACCTAATGAACTACCCAATCTGGAGATATATTTCACTTTGAATTTGTTGTTGCATATTTTGCAGCCTATGAAGTCCAAGTGACCGGTTTCAAGCGGAAAGCTGGTTTCCAGTCCATCACAATGGCCATCCTTAAGCCAATCAAACAAGGTAACAGAGTAGACTTGAGTTATAGCCAATGTATTTTTATGCAACAACCTACTGATCTTCTTGTGTTGAAGGTGCTGTATGCAGTCTACTGTGTCTGGAAATGCAACTCATTTAATTTTTGTCAAGTTGTTCACCTAAACTATACACCATGCATTGGGATGTTCATGTTTCCCTATAAAAAACTGTGAACCATGTTGTCCGTGTATGTATTTACCGCAAATCCATGTAATTCTGCAAACTGGCTTCGGCTTTTGTTTGTATAGTTTATGATACAGTGAAAAATAGTGCACCATGATCTGGTATATTGCTCTTGTCTAAAATAAGAGCAAAACAGAAACACGTATGAATATGCAAACAAAGGGAATAATTCTGCAAAAAACATACCAAGGACTTCCCCTACACTACAGACTCCTTAATTGCATGCATACACTTCAAAACCCACCAGCCAAATACGATACATGTAGTTGCTTCTTATTTACCTACTTGTCTGTGTGTTTACATTTCCTGGCTGATAGGACTTGATCGTGTCAGCGATGGTGATACTCGAACCTTCTGGAAAAGCATGAACTGCGGCAAACCTGACATCAAGAAGAAACGCTACCTTGTGATTGGTTCTGGTGGGCTACCAATCACGGATGACAATGGACTCCCAAGGTGAGTTGGTGTATTATAAGATTATATTGTCAGGCCTGTAGCTACCTACTGTGAGCAGTAGGCCTTTTGTTCATAAAAATGGTTCTTTCAAGTAAAAAAAGTGAAGGTTTCTTGTAATGTATAATCTGTGCCACATATGTTAATAAATCTAAATGTGCATACAAGGCATGGATGTGAACTATGAGTCGGGCCAAGAAATTGAAAAAAATAATGTTATATTTTATGGTTAATAGGATTAGCTAAAAAGTTCACCTATGTCAAATTTTTGTTTGGCCTCCCCCCCCCCCCCCCCCGAGCTTTGAACCTGAAATTGAGAAGTTTCATTGTCAGTAGCCATAACACACATGTAAAGGAAACATTCATTGATTTCATCCTCCCATTGACTTAAACAATATCAATCATAGTTACCCCGTGGATGTGTGTATGTTTTTTAATGAAGCTGGATAATATTAGCAAAAAAAATAAACTTTTGAAGATTTTGAACGTGTTTGGACTTGTTTTGTTTTAGTGAAGGTTTGCGGTAACACCATGTAGAAATCTCTTTTGTGGTTCTAAGAAGAACCGGTTGGTAGTAAAACTTTACAACCAACCAGTTCTTTTCAGAACCACTCATCTTCCCTAAAAAAGGATTTGTAGCAATCTCTTTTAGGAAGATGTGTGGTTCTGAAAACTTAATTAACAACCAACCGGTTCTTTTCAGAACCACACATCTCCCCAAAAGAGATCTCTACATGGTGTTACCACAAACCTTCACTAGTTCATGCCACCACCATACAAAGTTTCAAATCTTACTTTTATTTTGTTTGTCAAATTCTGAACTATGTTGATATTATTTTTTATGACAGCTCATGGGTTAATGTCACTTCAGGCCTTCATTGTCTAGATTAGCTGTTCTCGCTAGAAATTTTGAACATAAATTATAGCTTTTTGTAGCCATGTGCTATAAAGTTTGCCAAATGACTTGCTGTCACTCACCAAATGGACTTAAAAATAGAAAAGGCTTTAATGGATCAGTCTTGTTCGAAATACATTTTCCTTGATAATTTGCAGTGGTTCCAGCACTTTAGAACAGATCAAATTATAAAATTTCCATAAGGTCCTTAGAAGAATATTTGAAACAAAACGTTAAGGACATCTTATTTTATTATTGCAGCTACAAGTACGTAGTTGATGACAGGATGTCCTTCTACGAGTGGCCCTCTGCTTCCAAAGTCAGATCTGTCAAGAAATGGAAGAGGATTTTCGACAATCTCAAAGCATTCAAAGATGACTTCCAAGAGAGGGGATGCTCAACTTAGGCAAAACGGTTGCTGACTGTTGACAATTGTATTACCTGACTTTGCTTTGTTTGCCTTAATAATCATGTAATAGCTTCTGTCAATCTACCTACAGTATATCTCATATCATACCATATAATAACCATTGTACATCTTGATGGACTTTATATACTTTTTTATTTTGTTGGGATGTTTCGGATGCGGGAAAGGCAGCAAGATTGGGTCGTTCTGTCAGTTATCTTTTAAAAGACGTGAGCATTGAAAATTTCAGACAAGCCCATGTACTGTTTGTTTCAAAAGCAAACGCTTCAGCTGGAAAACTGTTTGAGTTGAATGGAATGTCCTAGGTTTTGACATGGTTATTCACGCCTTGAATATTGAATCAAGACATGAATTAATAATAACGTGATTGTATTTTAAAGTTGTATGTGTAAAGACATTTTGCCAGTTGAAGTACTTTTTTTTTTAAATACCTGCTCTGTAATATATAACAAAAGTTTCAGCTTTAAAACAAGGTATTGCAATTCATTCATTGATGTCAATATGATAATGATACCACATCCTTCCTTGACGTAATGTTGTTAACTACATGTACATAAGGAATGGGCCTATTTGATCTAACGTGCATAGGCTTAAGGCCCCATAAATTACCGTGAAACCTGTTTAAACTTTGCAAGTATTTCTTTGTGAGGAACAAGTTTGATTTGATGAAATGAAAGACATGTTGACGTGCTCATATTTCGGAAATTTGTTTATGTTTGTTTGAGAAATCTCATCAATGTTATAATGACCTCTAGCTCGCCTCGGGAAAGTTGCATGTGCATATGTATTTTTTAGTTGTACTTATACGCTTATTGTCTTTTAGCTTTTCAGTTGTGATTGCATAATGGCCAAAGAAATTAAGAACTTCATATTCCTTTGCTCTCCTAAAACCATAGTGTAAGTTTTGATCACTCACGTTTTCACTTTCCATGAGGAAGGCCTTCTTGATAATGGCTGGTTATGTAAGTCATATTTACATACGTTTTAAAACTATTGGATTAAATGTATACGGACCTAATGCTTTAACCATAGTGTTTTTCATATCTCTACAAATATTTTGAAAGCCAACTATATACGCATAGATAGTAAAGTAGTGAGGTACAGGGTTATTTTTTCTTGCCAAAATGCCTAAATATAGCGGCAAGATTTTTTTGATGTTGGCATTCTTAGAGTTATATTGGAAACTACATGTGCATGGTTTGCTAACTCGGTGTGCACTTTGGAACCTTGAATGTCACTACACTATCAATAAAATATACGGTGCTTTTGATGACACTTGTAGTCCGTGCCTCGTGTTCTAGAGTCATTCACGATTCGTTCAATTACAGAAGTTTAAGAAGTTCTTGGTTTGCATTTCCAGTGTTGCAGTACTCGTACTCGTACTCGAGTACTACTCGAGTACTTTTTTTGGAGTACTCGTACTCATACTCGGGCAGCAAAGTACTCGACATGTCGAAATTGTCCTCGATCATTAAAGTACTCGTACTCGAATGGCAGTACTCAGGGGAAAATGGTATACAGCTTTACTTTATGGCCTTATTTTATCGATTTTATCGATATTTTCAGATTGAAATGGTTGATTGGCTTGTGGAGAAATCGAAAATTCCTGATTTTCCTCATCTGCACGTCCGGGCAAACACATTCTTAACAGCAACCCGTGAGTGGGTCTGTATAATGGTCTGACTAGGCCTTGGCCAATTACGCACAATGAACCATTGCCGTTTTCGGAAATGCGAGTACTTGTACTCGTACTCAGAAGTACAAGTACTCGTACTCGTACTCGGAAGTACAAGTACTCGTTCTCGGAGACCTGTTCTTGTACTCGGAGGTACTCGTATTCGTACTCGGCAACCGAAGTACTCGGCAACCGAAGTACTCAGCAACCGAAGTACTCAGCAGTACTCGGAAAAAAAGTACTCGACTACAACACTCTGCATTTCAATTATTGCAGCCAATGGGGCATTGTGGGTATCTTTACAATACCAATTAATAAGTTTTCTGCGTTCGCATTTCCGTGTTTTATACGGTTTTTAAATGAAATAAGAATGATATGTGTTTGCCGAAGTTTTTCGATCCAATTATATTTCCTGCTTTTCAATGCAAATTTGCGTCAATATTATAAGCTCAAGCGGGTCACGCATAGGCCTTTTTCTTTTATTTTGGAATACATGAGGTTAAAGCTGGATCGGGAACAAAAATCGACATAAGTCATAATCGCGTATCGACCATCTTGTGATTCTATCATTATCACCTGCTATCTGACGAGGACAACGTGTTCACGTGCGCTAGCATGGAGTAAACAAGTTCTAGAAATGCAAGTCCATGTAAATTCTGCATCTTAGGTAGCGAAGTATTTTCCAATAAGTTTTCCATCTAGATAATACATGCTGTGAATTAGCAGTCGTGGTACTGGTAGCAGTGTGGCAGGTTGACCACAAAGTTGTTGTGCTGAATAAATGAGAGTTTCTTCAGAAGTTGGAAATCCTGTGTGTACAACCCCTTTTCTTGCGTTTGGCCGGATTTGGAGGACAAGAGCCCAATAAGTTCCCGTTACAATTGGTGGCAGGGTGGGATTTTCTACAGGATTTTCGGGGAAGATAAATGGCAAGCTACACGGAGTCGGCACGGAGTATCACTGAAGCCATCGGCAAAATTTCCAGGGAAATCGATCGGCCCTGCAGCGATCCCTGCTTGACAGTTTACGCAGAAATACGACCAGGTCAACGACCGGACATCAGCCTCGGCATGTTGTGCCAGAGACGCCGAGACTCGCCGCCGGCGCAGGCAGTCCCGCTGCCAGCGCAGGCAGCCTCGCTGCAGGAGCAGGCAGTCCCACCGAAGTCTGGCTTGAGGAAACGACCCGCTTCTTCTCAAGAGTTGAGACTTTACATCCGAGGGGAAATAATGGACACGGCAGTTAGTTTCTTGATTGATACTGGAGGCACAGAGACTTTTGTTTCCACTCGGCTGTATGACAGGACAGACACGAAGTTAAGACCCGTGCTCGCGGATTGCAGGTTCCGCCAAGTGGGCGGGAGTGAGCTGCGCATTGCTGGACGTGCTAAGATGCCGATTAAGACTGGGGAAAGCGAGATGCTACACAGCATTTGGGTCGCAGAAATAAGCGTAGGTGCCATTCTGGGACTGGACTTTTTGCGACACCATAAATGCCAGCTGATGTGGGACGAAGAGTGCTTTGTTGTCGGTAAGCACAGAGTTCCGCTACAACAGACTGCCGAACCAACGGTACGGGAATCCCCACTGTCGGTGCCTACAACCAAACCACTGGGTTCGGTAGATTCCCCATTGCCGAGGGTAACTCAACCGGCGGTTACTGCAGAACCAGCGCTGGGGTCCAGTACGCCAGTCAAGGACAGACAGTCGGGTTGGAACGGGTAGTCCCGCCGCCGAAGTTGGCAGCTCCACTGCCGTCGTTGGACACCACGCGACACAAGGCACCCGCAACCGCCGTGGCAGGGCCGCCAGAAGACGCCATGATGTTTGCGACAAGTGACCGTTGGCGGGAGGAAAGACAGTCAGCCGGTGGAGGGCAAGGCGACGAACACATGCAGAGTCTGCGGTCAGCAGTATGTCTCCTCGTTTACTCGGAGCAGGCATGAAAAAGCGGCGCATGAAGAACGGAGTTACCAGTGCCGGGAATGCCCGAAGCTCTACGGACGGTCGGACTGCTTGACCGGCACATGAGGGCCCAGCATCTGGAACCGACGAGTTGCGGATAGTCCTCGCCGATTGTTGCGTTTTTGTTTGATTTAGCAACCAGAGTGGGGCCTAAATCATCATTAACCATCATTCCTGAGGATATCCCGGAAAAGAAATAAGTAAATCATAAACAGTGAACTCTTGTGATTCTTGTTACAGAAAAGTAACTTCTTTTTGATAACTTTTTGAATCTTGTAAACATCACTTTGAAAAAAAGTTGTTTTTTCTCTAAAAGTGTGTTAATCATGTAAACCCTGTTAAAATAAAGTAGAGTGTTTTGTTCTCTACATAAATGGGGGAATTTTTGGGGGGAAAATTGTGAATATCATTTCATGTAAAATTTGTTGTTTGTGCCCCCATTCAAGAGAAAAGCCAAATTCTTCGGAGGGGAGGGGGCAGTGTAACGGACAGTCTATGCAGCACTTTTGTCGTCATTGCTTTCTTGCGCTAAGACTCCGGCGGAACCCGACCTGCTTTTGGGTCTGGCTAGAGCACACTCCGGATTTACGCTCTATAAATAGGTTGCTTAAGTGGGTTTCTTTTGTTGGGGGACGCGGGAAAGGTTTGGCAAGATGTTAACAATTTATACATTTGTTCAGACCTAGTGTATTTCTATGCTGGGAATCAGCAGTCGTGGTACTGGTAGCAGTGTGGCTGCTGTGGCAGGTTGACCACAGAGTTGTTGTGATGAATAAATAAGAGTTTCTTCAGAAGTTGGAAATCCTGTGTGTTTGTCCCCTTTTCTTGCGTTTGGCCGGATTTGGAGGACAAGAGCCCAATTAGTTCCCGTTTCGATAGCTTATTACGACGATGTCCACCGTTCCGTGTGTCTTCCAGTGTGGTAGGCTTTGCGACAAGGCCACTGAACCCATTACCTCAATTGAGATGTGGGAAAATCCCCTGTAATGGAGTGGTCTGAACAGGTTTTGAGATGTACGTCCACAAAACTGCTCTTTGGGATAAATGTGCAACTGGTGCCAATGTGGCTGATTGGCTTAGGGATGACATCAACTTAAGCAAACTCGACCCGTGGTCACTGAGGGTCAAGGAGCTAGAGGGGGAGGAGGAGCTCTGCTTGCATTCTGCTTTGCGTTGGAAGAGGGTATAGATCTGTCCTCAAGCACACTCTCTTTCACCTCTCTCATCACACAGTACGTCATAAAGCGACCGACCACATCCACGGCAGAAATGCCACCTTCACTCTTCTTGGGATGACTAACGGCAAGGAGCTTATTGACTCTTTATATTACCACAAGCTGGGCATGGGGATCAACTACCCAAGCGCGCATCTCCTGCGTGACGTTAAGACCACGCATGACCTGGAGCGGTGTTCGGACTGTCCTAAGGAGGTTGCTGATGGAGAACCAGTCATCAGTGTATGGCAACCGCCATAATGCAGCCGATCAAACTATTCCTTCATAAAGCGGTGTCATACTGGCTTGAATATGCAAGTGAAGCGCGAGGCTTATTTACATATAGTTACACTGACTGCCCAACAAGTCAGTTGCGAATCACGTCGAAGGTATGCTGTCTTACACCATCGCCGCCAACCGCGTGGATGGATGGGCGGCTCACAGCGATGTATGATCCTTTACGACGTAACTGCTTTCATCTCAGCCGCCTTATCAGTCAGTATCCGTGAGACAGTCTTTGCGTCGTTGATGCGTGTAAGGTCATTCTGGATGTTTGTCGTTTTCTTCTGTGCAAACAGCAGAAACAGCCAGAAACATCCAGTTACAGCTGTGCGTTGCCCCCTTCTGTCAAGTTGTCGTTGAGAAAGTCATCAGTGTCAATGACGCTGAAGCTTGGTTCTCCATCAGCAACTTCATCAGGACAGGCCGAGCCAGCTCCAGGTCATGCATAGTCCTGACGTCACGCAAGAGAAGTACGCTTGGGTAGCTGATCCCCAAGCCCAGCTTGTACTAAGAGTCAATAAGTTCCTTGCTGTAAGTCATCCCGAGAAGGATGAAGGTGGCATTGCTGGCGGAAGTGGTGGTCGGCTTTATGACGTACTGTGTAATGAGAGAGGTGAGAGAGAGTGTTCCTGCATGGCATTACGCCTGAGGACAGACAACAAAAGGAGCACAAAGGGGCCATTGATCCTCGAAGGAAGGTGCCTATTGTCCTCGAACGCAGGTTTGTGTGCTTAGTCTATGGGAGAGTGTTATATTACAGGGACAAAGGAAAACACAAAGCCAATCCTCGGAAGCATAGCAAAAAACGACTGGGTGTGCTTGGGGATAGATCTACCCTCTCTTCCCGCGCAAAGCAGATATCTGCTGCACCAAGAGAAGCGAGAGCTCCTCCTCTTCCGAGTTTGATTGAATTGATGACATCTCTGAGCCACTCAGCCACATTGCGCACCAGTTGCTCACTGCTATGCTGACACCCATATAGAGGACGTGCTGCTTCGGCAAGAACCCCCCCCCCCCTCCGACGTGTCATAGATTAGATCACTCTGGTTCCTCCAAGGGTTAGAATGGAAGCCAATCTTGCCCTTAAACTCCCAGGTCAGGATATCTTTTATATAGGATGACTTGACCCCGGTTGTTGGGAAGGCAACAGAGAAAGGATAGAGCTGTATATAGTCTCAGAGGAGGATATGCAGGGACCTAATAGCTCATATTCCTCAAAGATAAACTGTTCTAATATACCCAAAGAAGATGGTCTGAACCTTATAGAGTTACATTGAGCATGCGTGGGAGTTTGTCATCTTCACTTATTTTCTGATAGCTACACATTATGTCAAACGACATCTGAGGTGATAACTGATCTTAAGCGCGTAGGGCTGATCAGCTGCAGGATCGATCAGACAGTTGATTCTGTCTCGCAGGATCTGATCTTACATGGTCACTCTACTGTCTCTTGAAGGCTGGCCATGCGAAATCAGGATTGGCTTTGATTCAGGGTGTTTTGATGAATCCGTCTTACAGCACCATTAACATTTTGTTTTATATCAAATTAGATTTTGCCCTTCACCGACGTAGAAACACTGTTTACCTAGTGTGTTACCTCCCGAATGAAAGTTGGAAAAAATCACTCAGGTGAGACTCGAACCCACGACCTCCTGCTTTCTAGTGCAGATGTCTTACCACTCGACCACTGAGCTAACGGGATCGGTCGGGTGGTTCGAAACTGATGTACATAGCAGCGGGTACCGCATTAACTATTCATAAGATGGAATTTTGGCGTCGGGGTGATGTAAATCAAATTAGGTTTTGCTCTTCACCGACGTAGAAACACTGTATACTCGGTGTGTTACCTCCCGAGTGAAAGTTGGGGGAAAAAATCACTCGGTGGGACTCGAACCCACGACCTCCTGCTTTCTAGTGCAGACGTCTTACCACTCGACCACCGAGCTAACGGTTGGACTCGAATTGGGCTGGTTCGAATCTGGTGTACATGGCAGCGGGTACCGCATTAACTATTCATGAGATTGAATTTTTGCGTTGGGGTGATGTAAATCAATTAGGTTTTGCCCTTCACCGACGAAGAAACACTGTATACTGTAGTGTGTTACCTCCTGAGTGAAAGTTGTTTTATGATGTATCGCTCCTAGACTCGATTATAGCCACTTGGCAACTGGAGTTGCAGCTGGGGAACAGAATATACAACAGACATAGACGAAGACTGAGATTGGCCTTCATCATCAACCCCTTGTTTTTCTCGTCTTTTTGGGCCTGTTCAAGTTTCTTGGTATTTCATAAGGTCAACCTACATGCATCATGGGCACATATTGTCGGACAGGGCTTTCATTCTAATTGTTGGTTGCGTGGACATCTCCAAACTTGTCCAGACTGCTCAATTACAGGGCCTCTTTCTTGGGATTTTCCAACCTCTCATTTGAGGTCATGGAATCGGTGGCCTTGTCGCAAAGCCTACCACACTGGAGGACACATGGAACGATGGACATTGTCATAAGGTACATGCATGTTCCCAATTCACATTTACAAACCACCGAAACCACAGCGTCATTACAGTGCGGGTACCAATTCTAGGAAACATTAACAGCAAGAAGTATCAGAAGAGTTTGTGATATAAAATATATAAAAAGAAAATAATTTGGTGCCAACATATTGTAGCGATGATACTGATGACGATTATGATGATTGCCGTAGTCACTGGGGACACAACCTAAAAAGAAAGTTGTGCTTTGTTAAAACAAATCAGACCGTCATTGTGCTAAACAAGTTTATACAAAATCCAGCCGATATGTCCCTCGATCCCATTAGGACCTCATTCCTTATGCTGGATGCAGGCGCGGTTCTAGGGGGGGGGGCTGTAGCCCCCAAAAAATTTTGTCTAGCCCCCCCCCCCAAAAAAAATAAATTCCGTAAAAAAAAAAAATTGCATTAGCAAAAAGGATTGTGATGTACATGCCAACAGTCTCCCCCTAAAGAAGAAATAGCCGTGACAAGGGTGCATTAGTTAATATAGTGTAAACGATTTTAGGATTTTATTGGCGCTCCCCATTGAAAATATGGCATGAGCCCCCTCCCCCCTCCCCCCCCCCCCCCCCCCCCACCTATTGATTTTCGGAGGCCTAAGAAAAAAAATAACCGGTCAACATTTCAGCACGCCTCCCTGAAAAAATTCTGGATCCACCGTGCTACCCCCCCCCAAAAAAAAAAATATTGGTTCCAGAACCGCGCCTGGCTGGATGGGTCCAGAACCATCTTAAATTGCATCAGCGCAATGATTTGCCAAAATTATGTGTTCATTCATGATCCTAGGTGCGCCCATTCAAAAGTTATGTTTTTGCTCTTTTGAATAGTGGCCATCTTGGGTCAAAATGATGTCAAAGCGTCAAACTGATGTCGGATTTGGGGATCCTCATGGTCGACATACCTGAAAATGGGTCTTCATACATGATTCTATGTGCTCTGGTTCAAAAGTTAATTTTCAAGATGGCGCCAGCGGCCATCTTGGATTTGGCCCTCTATCCAAAAATGCCGGGATTCTTGGGAAGGACCTGGGGGCCAAATTTCTTTATAAATGGTCCATAGAAATCAAATCAATCGTCAAACCATCCAAGCCACAGAATGGTTACGGAACGTATGTTTTGGACCCAACTATAAAACTCAAATGCCAGTATGATGAAAGCACGCAGCATTAGGCGGGATTACTGGCATCAATGTAACTTGTGACGTTGGTTATGAGGGCTGGTTTTGTTCTCGATGCAGCAAGGTCACAGGTGTACTATGCATGGTCGGACAATTGCCCTGAGTGTCAAAAATGGTGGAAGTTTTTACTAGAAGTTATTCTGACATTGGTCGTGCTGGTTGCTGCTCGTCCTCGCCTGGGATTTGCGGTGAAGCCGGAAGAATGGACGGTCAGTCGTCGATGGAATCTTTACTCGGGGTAAAATCTTGATGGGTTTCTATCAGTTCATGGGCAACGTATTCTCTGCACTTGATGAGATTCCTTGGCCAAATATTTTGACAAAGTTTGGGTCATTTTTGCAAGGGCGGATCAAGAACACATTTGTTTTTTAGTGGCCAAAATAATTCGCTTGGTCCCCCAAAAGTGGGTCCAACAAAATACGGCGTGGGGTTCGGGGCCCGCTTAATGACCCCGAAAAAAAGAGGCTATTTCTGACCACTTGAACCAAATTTTGTGGAGGAAAAGATGGCGGTGTACGCATTGCCTGCCTTTATTGCAAGGCCACTTAAAAAAAAAAGTTTCTTTTTTTTGGGGGGGGGGCCCCGTTGCCCCCCCCCCCCCATCCTCCCTTGCATTTTAAAACTGCTGGAAACGAACACTGTACAACTCGCAATCAGCCTCCGTTGCTACTTTCCAGACTTCACCTATCTAATGTATACAAAGAGTTTTTGTTTTGGCTGAGCTTTGTTGCATTCGTTGTGTTTGGAGCATTGTTGTTCTATTGCATCTCAAAGTGCAACTTGATTTTCAAGAATTACACTGTTGAAGAACAGAATCGATCGTGTTACCCTGTTGGTTGTTACGTTGCTTTTCGTTTCCTATCCTGGCTTAACCAGTGTGATATTTACACTTTTGCCCTCTGGCTGTGACAAGTTCTCCCTGGATGAGAACGGCACATTAAACGTCTACATGTGTCGATCCGATTACTCCATCGACTGTAATGAGAGGACACATGTTCATTTCAACCAAGCAGCCGAGGAGTCCCTCTCAGGTAGTCGGCTTTCCATCCCTGCTGTTTCTGCTCTTGTGGAGGAGCAACAAACAAGAAAAGAAGAAAAGAATCTTGACTCGAAGAAATTCAAGGGGCGCCAGTCATCCGGAGGAGAAAGGAGCGAAAGCCTCGAGCAGCCATTGCTCGATTTATCAGCCGAAAATTGGAGGTACTGTAGCATCAACAATCCAACTGTGTTGTCAGAAACTGACAGTAATTCCATTCCGAACCAACAAGACATTTATTCTCGTCCGAGTGAACAAAACCGGAGTGAGATCAGTTGGAAAAGTTTTCTTTGTGAAAATTAAAAGAAAGAGTTTTGGTACTGGGAAATTGTTGATCTCTCCCGCAAGATCGTTTAAACGCTGTTTGTGCTGTTGTTTGGCCCAGACGACCCTATCATGTTGTGTGCAACTCTCGCCATATCTGTTGCAGTGGCTCACCTGGGGGGGGGGGGATCGGCTCGGGAGGCTTGAGCTCCCCCCCCCCCAAGAGGTTGGGGTTTTTTTAATTGTTTTTGTATTTTTTTTTAGTCCCACGATTTGGCCTTGGTGATATGATTTTGGCCTTGGTGATATGAATGTGGCCTGTTTTCGAGTAGTATGATAGGGGTGTAAGTGGCGCCACCAAAGGCCGCCCCTCAAAAAAACTGATCTGTTGGTTTCCTACCCCTACATGCGTATGTTCGACCGATAAAAGATGCTACGGGTAACCTTTTACAGGGCCATCTTAAATCTATTGGTTGCATCGCTGCTCTTGTCCCCAACTGGAAGCGGCGATGACAACCTGAGACTGAAAACCGAAATTCTTGCGGCTATCTTGGTTCTGCTAAACTTCAACATCATCGTGTTTGTGTCAGGTAAGCTAAGAAGCATGGATCTGGACTTTACGGATGAAGTTAAAGTCATATAGGCCTACATTGCATTTTCTTCGAAGAAGTGCCTTGGTTATTTTTCTGAATCCAGTCAAATGCTAGTTATTTTAGCTTATAGGTGGATTTCTTACTTTATCGTATAAATGTAGAACTTGAGTCACCATTAAAATTGTGTCGTTCTTCGACTTTTTTATGAGTCGCCTTACACAAGGGCCACTCAAGGTGGGGCTACATAAAGAAGGGAAAGAAAAGACATCTGAAAAAAAGAAACAATACCTCAAATACAAAGATAGGTAGCAGTATATTACACTTGAATTGGGACAGATGAAAATGAACTGGAAAAGACGATACAGGTAAGGAGTTCCTAGGGAGACAGTGCGTGGTTATTTAAAACTTGATCGATGACGGAAGGGTTGTTTGCAAGAATAAATCCAATCAAATATGCGCGTTGTCATTTTTTGCAGCAAGTCTTGTCTGGACCGGGATCAGGGCACTATGGCCGGCGCTCTGGATGCTTTGAACACACTGTTGGATCCTGTTGCTGGCCTTGTCGATATACCGCGGCATCAGCTCCGGAAAGCAACCTGTCTGTGACTACCAGCGAGCGAGACAATTCCCTTCTTGTCGAAGACTACGTGGAAAGACCATATGCACAAAATATATCCGAAACTCATCCAGCACGGATGACATTGGGCGCCCCTCCACCGTAAATCCAGCCCCCCCCCCCCCCCCCACCCCACTCGCCCACCAAGGGTGAGAACCCTGGCTTCGCCGGTGATGATTCTAAAAGATGATGACTTGTTGCCAAATTAGACAAAATTCAATTAAAGGTTGTATTGTTGGTCAAATATTTGTGTGTATAAAAATTATATATCGCATAGGCTATAGGCCTAATTCCTCCAGGTCGGGCCTTTCTGCACGCCCACCTGTTACGTATGAGTGTATACAGATTTGATTGATACGGCTTTTGATAATAACCATGTAGATCCAATGTATTGGCGGCAGAAACTCTAGCAAAAACATTTGTTTTACATTTTGCTTGTTTATTTTGCTGTTTGTGTCTAAGTCATTCAATAATTGGCTTTTGTGAACCGTGACCGTGAATGTTGACCCCTTGGTAGCCTATAAGCATCCGTTATATCAGGAACCACTCAAGCTTTAGAATTATACATATAGCAATTTTTGAGGATCAGATCTTGTCTGTACAACGGCTCCTCGGTCTGAAAAAGAACTCACTGTATAGGCATAGAAACCAACGTAGCAACCAGAGTGTTCACATGCATGCGGTGTACCGGTTGCGCGTATTTTCCTCCCACGCGCTACAAAGTTGGGTTCATACATTCATTTAGAGGTATTTTGGAATAGGGAAAATAAATTTCATATTGAAAAGTAGTACTATTTCAATTGGATCAATCAGTTAGTAAAACTAGCCTCTTTGTGATCCACGGAGCGGTCCATTTCCCTCGCGAATCACCTTGGACAGATATATTTACCATTACACTCAAATCAGTCAATATTTGTATCGTAGCCGAAATGTTAATGAATTAAAATCAGAACGAACAATTGAGAGACTCCTCTGTCAATTTTTAAGATATCAAATGAAGCTGGCGATAGTAAGCACTGTGACCACGGCCACGCTTTCAAACAACAGATTCCAAAATAGGAAAAATTGTTTTTTCAAGACCAACTCGGAGCACTCGATATCGCCCGGCCTCGACCCTGAAGACCTTATTAGGCCTTCCGAAGGCAGCGTACCGGTATGCGTGCATTATCCGCACTAAGAGGTCTTTGCAATCAAAGGTTACCCCAGTACCTTTCCGGGAGACTACTGTTACGCCTATTCATGACCTACAAACAGATTTAATATTTGACTCAGTCTTTGTGATTGCTCACCATGGAGACGTGTGGACGCAGAATGTTGCCAGGCAACAGCCACACGAATTTGTAGTGATTGGCAATCACAAAGGTGTCGTATCCCAATTATTAACAAAGGAGTCTACCCAACGTGAGCTTGAATCAACTTTCAATATCGCAAGGTAAAATAGGCTTACAATTTACAAGTCATTGACCGTGCACTTTCGCTACAAAAAGCAGTCAGGCATGGCGAGCCAAAAAAAAAAAAAAAAAAAAACACTGCACGGTATCACAGGCCAAGTTTGATTTTGTGGGTTTACTCGCTGATTACACCATCTCATGGATTAACGTGGGAATTGGATCGCTGAACAGTGAATGATAGAGGAAGGACCCAAATTACTGTACGCTAGCTAATCAAGGGACGGGAAGTGAACAATTGGGAATATGCGACCCACTGTGAAAATGAAAACGTTCTTGCTGTGTATGGTGTTTCTCTCTCTCCCTTCATCAACAGGTAATGTAGGCCCTATAACGAATTACCCTTCCAATTGCTCCAAATTGTCTTCATGTTAATTAGGCCTGCTCAGTGTGTTACTCTCATTCAACTGTGACACACACATATATTCCGTTTTAGAATCAGTGATACTGCAGTGATTGTCTGATTTTACTCCTAAATTGGAGTAGCATTGAAAAATGTTCTGATCAAATTTTTAATTTGGAAGCAAACTCGACCCCATAACGATTTTTTTTGACAAACACTCCTAAATTTAAAGAGCATAACACCAGATGCGTACAAGAAAACAAGACATTTTTCCCAAAATCGGGGAAAAACATAAAATGGATTATGATGAACCGATAAGTTTGTTGTACGTATAATCTCAAAATCACCCCAGCAGTACAGTTTTGTAATCGCTCAAACTTGTGAAATAACGACTGATACATAATTGATTTTTTTTCGTATTCAAAGCAAATCGTGTAATCTGTAATTTACCTTCTTAATTATGTAAATTTCCGTAGAAAACCTGGAATTCAACCCAATGCCCAAACTGCAAACAATTAGTATGTAATTAGTCCCAATTTCGACATGATGTGTATTATTCTTATCCAGTTCGGGCTGAGTCCCAAATGAAATAAATTGTGTTTTCTTCTGCAACTTGTTTCAGCATCCATGCGTGGATTATCTATGCATATATGCGTGTTAACACAATCTTTAGCATTGTTCAATGATTCGTTTTTATCACTAGTCTAGGAGAATAAAAATTAACACTAGTATCATTCAAATGATCAAATCCGATGGAAAAATTTTGGCTTTAATTTGGATGGACTTTAAGTCGTTCCAGAAGTTGCCCAAGAGTCATAGTTAACTCCAATTTCTTCAAATCTGAGCTCCTTGTTTACGTCAATGACTACCTTAATTCAGATCCCGATCTCATTATTGAAAAAAGGGGTTTTTTTTGTCAAAGTTGTTAGATGTGTAAAAAATATTGGAAGGAGCATAACAAATCCAGTGATTTTGTCAGAAGCCTGTGATGAGCTCACCTTGTGCCAAAGGATTGACAGAAGTAAACACGAATATTTTGGTCATGTTTCAAGAAGAGAAGAGGCAATCGTGAAGAATTATTGTCCAGGGTCATGTGGAAGGCAGGCGTAAACGTGAGAGACAAAAACTTCGTTTTACTCATGATATTAGTTGACAGACATGTCCCTGCATGTTGACTACCGAGCAGCTCTGGATAGGCAGATGTGCAACTCCATCATTAAAAGGGTCACACAGAGTCAGTTTAATATGACTCATAGGACTCACATATGATAATACCCTCACATGGAAACATCGGGCAAGGTACTCAAAATTCTCTAAAGTATTCAAGACGTACATTGAAATAAATACAGATATACAAGTTCTTGCATTTTCTGTGGTTGGAGGGGATACTCTTTTTTTGATGACTTTCCTTCCAAAAATGATCATACCACAAAAGTAGTTTTAAATCCTCTTTTCCTTTGGAATAATAATCCCTCCACTCCGTTATGAGTTGATGCATCTTTTGGAATTTTTTTTTACTACACTGTGGAAAATTCAGTAGTTTTATCCAGTCAGTCCGTTATAAAATGGAGTGACTTTATACCAATTTCCATACCAGATTTCTGAGAAATTATGATTTTGTAAGGAATGTAAGATTTTATTCTTACAAACAGCGAATCGGGGCTAATTTCTCCCGATGCCATCAAGAAATTTTATTCGGGATAGATCGGGTTATTCGTGGCAATAATTCGAGAATGAGTGAACCTAGCTTAACAGACTGATGCAGAACTTGGACCCTTTGTTGCAACCGATCCACGAGCACAGGGGCCGTCACGTCAACTGGCGATGATGCATGCATCACTTTGATCGGCAGGTTTATGTGGGCACTAAGCACGATCATAGAACAGCTTAAAGACACTTTCGTAGAATACATCGATTATCGACAGAATCTCGAATTAGCTCAATCAGGGACGGGATGTTAAGGATCCAGCAAATTGTGGCCGTTGAGAAATTCAAAAGTTGTTTGCTTTTCATCACTCTCACCCATCAAATCAACAACGAGTACATTTTATTGAGGCATCTAACACTCAGTGTTATACGTAAGGTAGCGGATAAATGGGGTATTTCACCTGCTGGTTTATTTCTTTTTAGAACGTTATTTCAGCTCCTGTCATAATTTATCAATTGATAAAAACCGGTACTTTTTTCATTTGCACACAACAGTCTGTGTTTGCAATGTAAAAAGGACACTTTTGACTAAAAGCGAGCAATTGCCTACAAGAAAAAAAACACTGTCAAAATGGTTCTAAGAGTTTAAACGATGTTTTGTAGTTGGTACCAACTTTTTCATATGTTTAGTGTTAAAATGTTATAGGTTTTTGCACAGTATGAAAGCCTGTTAGTGTCATCAGTAATAAAAGGTTTATAAACACAGGGTTGCCTGATTTAAATCACGTTGATTTAAATCAAATAATTTTTTTAAAATAAAAATCACTGGTTTAAATCACTTTTTAGTAAAAATCTTATTTTTGGCAAAATCAATTGATTGAGGGTCATTTTAATCATTTAAATCAACCGATTTCACTTAATTAGTGTAAGACGTTGTTAACACATTCAAACACCCCTACTTCATCACCATTGACTCAATGTAGGTTTTGCATAATTACACAAAATCGTTGTTTTGATTAAGGCAAGATCTGAGTTTAAAAGATTTTCTTCAAAGTTTTTAATTTAAAGATAGAACACTCACGTTTGCTTTAATCATTCCTTGATCTGTTTACAGTAATATTGTAAATCAACTGTGCTGGTGAAGGCTTACATGAACCATCAAAAAGTGTATTAAAAGTCCCAATTGATAGTCTTTTTCCTAATGTTTTTCCCTACAAATTTAGATTGAGATTTATATAAAACCTTTTAAAGGTGCAAAGCCTGATTTCCGTTCTCCACCGTGGTCCATCAATCAAACACTATAAGTTACATAATCAGTGCCGCCAGTTTTGAAAAATTAGAAGCATTTTTATTAAATCAACATGCCCATGGAGAACTGTCGTATATTTTTGGTATGCCATGTACGCATACCATAAATCAAGTTTTCATTTGAATCCACACATAACGCTGTATAATCCATACATCTCAGCTGTATAAATCAAGCAATGCTCCTTTGAAGTGTCTTAAGTATTAATGTACCATTGAACCAATGATGTAGACCAATGTAGAAGAAATCAAGTGATTTTTTTTTAAATCACTGATTCAATGCAATGTTTTTCATAAGCATTTATCAATTATTGAGTTTTGTGGATGATGGGTATTATAGGAACCTGTAAACTCCTTTGTGGGTGTGAGGGTGCATGGGGAGATTTAGACACATGTTTAGACATAGAAAAAAATTGAAAGTTAAAACAATCAAAAAAATCTGATTTAAATCAAAAAAATCTGATTTAAATCAAATAAATCTGATGTTTTTTTATATATATATTTTTTTTATTAAAAAAAATCGCCAACCCTGATAAGAAATGAGTGAAGAAAGTGTGTATTTAGCATGTCATTTGACTTCCACTCAAAAATTCATTTTTATTCACTTTTCAATAAGGCTTGATGGCACTAACAGGCTTCGTCGTGTGCCTAACCATGTCGCAGACATCCATAAACCTAAACATGTCGTAGATTCAAACCTGTGAAAAGTGGGTATATTTAAGTGCTTAGGAATGTGTTTGAAGACTAAGCACAAGTTTTACAGTGCCGTCTGCCTCATCAATATTTCAATCAGAGAAAAGTCAACTGTAGGGCCAACAAGTTTAATAAGTTTACAGACATTTCCAGCGTTATTATACTGCATACATGTATATAGCTGATTGTTATGTTTTAACTTATGCGGTGCTCGTCGAAATTACTGTTCTTGTTGAGAAATTTATTTTCCCGACCAACACAAAATATATGGGAACATTGTTGTTATAGGAAGGTTAAGATGATGGACAATATTGTGTGTAAATTGGCCCGAAACTAATCTTAATGTCAAAGAGATACAATTTACTACAGCCTGACGAAGCAAAAGGCAAGAAGCCATCCGCATAAAATCTATTCAAATTGAATACAACAATTTTTATCCGGATGATTACTCTTTCGGTGTTTTGTATGTGTATTCAGAGGTGTTGTTTATGTGTAATCAGAGTTGTTGGTCCTTAATATAGAAGAAGGAAAGTAAGTTAATTGGCCGTGTCTTTATTATTTTCCCCTCATGGTTGCGGAAAGCTTTTGTTTTGCTTCTCTTGACTCAAACTGTGAAGACTTTGTGCACGTTTGCGGAATTTTTCTCAAAGGTCATTATGACACATGTTTATAACACCGTTAATTCGTCACAAAATACACATTCTTCCAAACGTTTTTGCCCGTCAAAAAAAAAACAGATCGCTAAGATTTTGAGGGTATTAACCTTACTCCTCAGGACGAATACATTGTAAAAGAACAGAATGATCGAGGATGTAGGGATTTAATTCAGTCGAAAATGCGAATAAACACAAAAATCTGGATATCCTCTGGAGATAAACACGTTTCTGACAGTTTTGCAGTGTTACATTCTTAAACCTATCCTGTATGTAATTCGCACCAAATACCTAGAATTCGGTGCTAAATATTGCCGTGCGCTGTCGGTTCATTGCAGCACGACGGGTTTAGGCCCATGGCAAACTAGGAGGTCTTTGTCCGTTCCTGCACGGATAGGACCAACCCGGTCCTGCAATATGTTGTCCATTCTTACCACATATTGTTCGTCAAGTTTCTTGCCAAATACTATCCGTTATGTACAATATAGTGTCAAGATGTAAAAGAATCCGTTTTAGTAAAGAAGAATAATCCGTAAATTGACTACTAAATCACGCTACCTTCACACGCATGCCGGTGTTTCGAAAAAGGTTGACCTGACACGAAAACACAAATGCAAGTGTCACATGTCAGAAATATCTAGTCAAACAGACACTACAAGTTAGTAGAAAAGTCACCGTTTATAAATCAAAATTAGATGAAAAAGGATTTCAATCACGACGTCTTGAAAGCTGACCGCAAGGACACCATCGGATTCACGCTATAAGTGCGAACACTATTTAGCAAGCTTCCTTCAAAAATGTGACGTCATTGACGCATGGCGATTCAGATTGCAGTATGCTAATGAGCGGACACTTTTTCGCACCGGACAATTTTTTGGCATGACACCATGGGGTTCTGGTTCACTTAATCGAACAGCAACAAATTTTGTTTTATCTTAACGAGCCAGGATGCAGGGCAGAATAAACTGCATGGAATGTTCTGTGCATGGATATAGAAATTATTTTGACTGGAGGAAAGAGGGACTTGTTTTATATATACTTAAAAAAGCCCTTCTTTCTCCTTCTCCATCAAACAAACTTTGATATCCAATCATTGCACTCCTCTCTTTCAAGAAAACTTGTATGGTAATTTACAGTCAGATCATTCTATTAGTATACATAAATGGGTGCTCAACTTCAAGTGCTATAATTTATTGCCGTTGATCGTAGAAGTGGAATATTAAGGTAGATTTCGTACGTCTCAGGCCAGTGAATTGTAATGGAAAAGTAAGTTAGTCAGTCAAAAGACATTCGTAAAATCACACATTTGTAGCATAAACACGTGGACTGTTTGCACCCGTTTTGTTACAATATCCCTCTGAAGTAAATGGACTCAGCCATTGACCTGTTATGTCCATACTCGTCGGCTGTGTGTACCCACTTTATGCTGTGTACATTTACCTCCATCTTCAGTGATAATATGAGTTTCGCAATATCACCCTTTTTACACAGCTGATATTATCCTTGATACGGGTTATTTACTGACCCATATTATACAAATAATGAAATGTTTGTGAGTGCATGGCAAGAATAATTTCATGAGGTGAACCGAATGAAATTATTCTTTCTTTGCTCGAGTATGAAACATTAATTATTTGTTTTCTACAACACCTCAATAAATCCACATAATCTGATTGGTCAGAGCTCCCAACAGTATGACCAGCAATGCCACTTCCATTTTAGTCCGGTCAATTTAGAACAAAACAGGGCCTGACCTAGAACAAAATGCAGTTGAATTTAGGAAATATCACTATTTAACATACTAAAAATCTAATTTCATCAAATGAGTGAAAAAGTGCTTTAATTCACTTTTTCGCTACTAATTTTTCATCCTACGTAAACGGTCGTATGAAGGGTGTCAAGTTTTCTTTCGCGTCCGTTACCCCTCAAAAAATCCGTTCACATCACAAATGAGACTTTGCGAGACACGACTGATAACAGCAGACGACTTTTCTAAGTCCACCAATTATTAAAATATGTGGTAATTGTACACTGTCGCCAAATATATACTAAAGGATATTTTCCTTAAAAAATCAAGAAATTTTAGATTTTGTTCTGCCCGATGTATTTATTGGTTAAAATATATTACTTTGTGCTCAATAAACCATTTGTTTCAGGAAAAATCTTTGCATTAACAGGCCTACTTGAAACAAGGCCAGGCGATGATATACACAAAGAGATCCATTTAAAGTTAAAATTTAAGTGTCTACGCCAATAGGCCGGAGTCCAATTTGCGATATTAGGGATAATATCGCAAATCCAAGATTGGTGTTCGTTTTGTGACGAATTTAGGTCATTGGCGTAATTTATGAATAACCTATAAATTGTCAAAAAAATTAATGTGTACTCATAAAAACGTTAATGAAGACAAATTAATTGGATTAAATCTTGCAGTGGGTTTTTAATAGAGAAAAGAAATTAGGCAGTGTGACAAGTGTTTTACCTCTACAAATAATACACGTGCCCCCACATCAAAGCCTTAGGCCGGGGTGATTTTTTTCCCCAAACGACATTCGCATAAGGTGTACGCTATGGCGTTTTGGACTTTACTTCTCTAAAGAGATGAGAAGAAAATATAAAATTATGAAAAAAAGGAATGAATTCGAACGTGAATTCCTTTATTTCCCTTTTTAAAATGACTTTATTTCCCTTTAAAAAAATCCTCCGAAGCCTCAGATTAGAAAAGAAAAAAAATAGGGTACAAAACGGTAACTCGAGCCCAGAACCACGCGGTGCAAAACCACGATCCTATCGACTGAGTTATTGCACTACTCAACAATACCTGGAAAAAAATAATATGTACCTGTGTACGTATCATAAAAGTATCGTAGAGGGCGCTGAACGACCATGTATGTGTATGTAGTTTGGGAAAGAAAATTTGCGGCCGGGGGGGGTGTGCCATTGAGATCATTTTTTTTTTTTAAAGTAATAGCAACTACTTTATGAACTGTGGTATATATTTACATTGGTGGTATGTGAGCCTTATAAGTTTGTCACAAGGTGAAAAAAGTATTGCGACATTGTAGCGTTACACATCTACACATACGTTGATACGGGAACTTTGCCAATGGCTTTCCCCATCAACGAAATATTAGTAGGGGACATTCACCGGCAGTCAGGCATTGCAATTTTAAACTGCCACAAAGCAAGAAACTACAGGGTTCTAAACATAGATGGGACATTTGTCATTTCCCCAGTGGTCTCCCACGAAGAGGTATAATAGGTCCTACCCGCCAGTTATCACTTTGAAAGCACTGCATTTCCACCTTACGCGTCTGTTGTGGATACGGTTGTAAAGGACTCGGGAAACATCGACCCCTTGCTGTTTCTTTGTGTTTTTGTCACAGCAACAACCGCAGCATGTACTTCCACTTTCCATCCTACTACCACGCTTATAGCCTACTTTATTTTCACATTTGTTTTTGTTTTGTTAAGTCAAACTTTAAATGCTTAAATCGGTAACTGTAAGTAATAGTCTAGCGGATGTGTGACAAAAATACTGATGAATTGTGCACGTTTTCATAAAAGCGTAACATTTTGCACAGACGTTTATATTCATGAAATAATTTGTTTTAGATGTCGAGCCATCACCGACTCATCCTTTTAGGCAGTCATTTTAAAAATAGGGACTCATATGCCCACTGTGAAAAAATGTTTTGCCTACCCTTCATAAAAGCACAAACTGCACACAAACATATTCATTCATCAGATATTTTTTTTCAAATGTGGAACAATCGCCAACTCACCAATTTAGAGACGTGGCAGCCATTTTGTTAAAATAGGGGGGGGGGGACTCATCATGTCCACCGCGAAAAATAAAATGTGCCTACCTTTCCTATACGAAATAAACTTGACACATGACAGACATTTATATTCATGAGACATTTATCACAACAAATATCAGATGTAAAACCATCACCAAGTCACCCTTTTAGAGGCGTGGCAGCCTTTTGAAAATAGGGAGGGGGTGGGGCACTCATTAGGCCACAGTGGGAAAATGGTGCCTACCTTTCATAAACACATAAACATTTACAAATACATTTATATTCATGAGAAAAAATCAGACGTGGATCCATCGGAAACTCACGCTTTTATATTTAGAGGCGTGGCATTAAATTGTAGCGTTCATATTCCCTGGCCTATTTTTTGCATGTTAGTTGGCTGGTACCCCGGTACCCTCATAATCAGTACAAGGGTACAGCAGACGTGGCAGCGTCAGACTGTATATAACAGGGGTGTGAAATCTCAGCTTTATGGCTGATTTCAGCTGTTTTTGTTTTGGATTTCAGCTTTTTTCCCCTTCACTTGCAGTGTGCAAAAGTATAGGAGATTTCCAAAGCTCAGCTTTTTTACACCTTTTTCAGCTGTTTTCAGCTATTTTTATCAGTGGTCACTCACACCCCTGATATAAAGTTGTTGTTGTTTCAGTGAATTGTTACTAATACAAACATAGCTGAACCTAATTGGCTTTCGTCCAAAAAGACAAATTTCAAAACCAAAAACTCCATACTTGTGGCGTTCTTTTAAGGGATCTCATCGGAAGAGATTACAAAGGCTGTTGGAATACATGCTTTCCACATCTTTCTACCCTACCGACGTGTTACTACAGAGGGTGTAATTACTAGTCGCACAACCTCAGTCGAGAGATATGAAAGGTCTTATTCAGTGCGTTCGATAATTACTTCCCCCGTGCTTACTCGTGCAAGCGCGACAGCGTTCGATTTACCTCTCACGTGACTTCATGCGTTTACTCGAGCCTGCAGGCCCAAGTAACCGACTCGCCAAGCCGGTTACTTGGGTATCCCATAAGGCCATGCAATAAACATGTCTGCCAACGTGACGTCTGGCGGGCACCTCAGGCTGTGTCCGAAACGGGCTTCCGGAGCTACGGCTATACGTCTATTGTCAGCGCGTCCCGCGTATTTTCAATGGGCGTGGACCTAGACCTAGCTTTAGACAGTTGATTCGGATGCAGCCTGTGTCATGTCAAAGTTCAATTTTCCAGCTCTTGCACGAAATTTTACCCGAAACCGTTTGTATATTTAGATCCACTGCGCATGTCTGTCATCACGCGAGGCGCGAGTAATAAGCTGGGGGAAGTAATCGAACGCACTCTAATAATAAGAAACTGTGACTCACTCGGCTCCTCCCTCCGACATAGACCACACAATTAAAACCATACGCGTGATACTTATGTCATACAATTATATTAATGGCCATTAAATTCATGATTTGTTTTTGCATTTTACAGTAACACAGGTATTCTACGAGCAAACCACCACTCCAGATCAGACATCTGATATACCATCGGAACATGCGATTGCGGGTAAGCTTCCTTTTTTTGCATTCATTGCAGGCATGTCTGTGTCTTATCAACTTCAACGATTTCAATGATGTATTAAGATTCATTAACGATCAAATTGCACTCGTCTCCGCTTTTGTATCACCTGAAAATTAACACAATTGCGGTAGTATTTGTTAGTTGAAAATTGGACTTCATTGTGCTCTTGTGCAAATACATGTAAAGACACCAATTCTTGTGCCATGACTGTGGGGACAACATACGTGTTGTCCCAAGGTATTTAAGGGACCAAAGACGCTATGGTGACAGCAGAAAGTCCCCATAACTCGTTTCTTATTTCGTTAACAATAAAACACTTCCCTATAACGTTGTGACCGCCCGCCACTCAAACATACCGGTGCAAACTCTATTGTCAAACAAGAACTGATTATTGAACAAATCCAACCAAGGATTTCATTTTCTAATTTTGATTGCTGAAGATTTTACTTCTTAGCAATGCGACGAGACAAGAATCGAGTTGCACTGCAATCAAATTCGCAAATTGTTTACAGATTAATTGACACACAAAGGCCACTGTTTTAATGGTAAAAAAATGCAGTGGGGATGGAGTCCAGTCGTTTTTGCCCATATACAACACGTATTCAACTGTACGTCACTTCAGATTATCGTTTAAATTCTTCTCATCTAAAACTAAGTATTTTTATGAAGCAATTACATATTGCTTACAGCCACAATAGTTTTAACATTTTGTCAATTGGAAGAAAGAAGTGAACAATTTCTTTTAGTTTTTTTAGAGGTTCATATCTTTTCTATCAACCTTCGGCTCGGTTAATTATCATCACCCAGGCTCCAAACGGTCTTAAACAGAGTGATTAAGAGTCATTTCGTATAAATACTTCATATAACTGTACACGTTCAACAGAAATCCTTATACTTTGTGGGATGAAAGAACTTAGGGAGCAAGTAACCAAAATAGACTTTTGAAACTTTTATTTTGCCCGATACCATGGTTACGTGCCATTACGTGTTTTGGCAATTTTTGGGCAATGTCAGTAATGTCACAAAAGTAACTATATCACAACAAGGTATCATCTTTACCCTTACAAGAAAAAAAGAAAAACTTCTGAAAAATCTCCTTTATAATATTTTTAGGCCCTACAATACAGCATGTTTTTACAACTAGCAAAATTGCATTTTTTACCCCATTTTCATCCCTCCAAAATGGCAATTGCCAGGGCTTTCAGAATAATTTCCCTTCGGTTATGGTTAGTTCAGACATTGGTCTTTTCATATCTGGTGATAAAATTTTGCGTTATTGTATAGCCTTTGTGCAGTAGCGCTCCACAAATGGTAAATTTCACAAAAACCTTAAAAAGTGTATTTTCAGTGTTTTCTTTTGTTTTGAGTAATAACTTGTATAATTGGTATTGTTCAAGAATCTAGCACATTTTCACAAACAGAATCAGTCTGTGTATTATATTTAGACCAGTGGATGAATAGTAGGTCGTGTACTCCCCCCTCCACACTTGGCTCGGCCCCGCCCACCCCCGTGTGCCACCGAATTTTGAACTTGTATGTTGTATAACGAAACAAATGTAAAAAATAATATGCAAGTGAACACTTTAGAAATAACATAGACTTCCTTTTCACAGCCTCCCCTTTCCCCACCCCGGGGGCATTGCTTGGGGTTAAGGGTGGGGTGTGACCACTCTGCAATAACTTGGCATTATCGGTACAATCATTGTCACATGGGCAAAACTCATGTGTTTGCAAGCCGCAATGAATAATAATGGCCATATCCATTGTCCTCTGATTGGAGTGCACATTATTCAAATGATATCCAGTCCTCCCCTCCCAGCTAAGCCCCGCCTCTTCCCTTGCCACCATATTCAGATTTTGATTTCTGCATGTATTTGCCTAAATTAATATTGAAAATACATATCAATTTGCAAGTGAAGCTTTCATAATCTACACCAACAGGCGTACCCATCTCACAGCCCACCCCCTGCCATTCCTCTTCCTATTTCAGAGCTCATTGTGAGCAACTACCCCTCCCCCTCCCAAAGAATTGCACAGAACATGAAATAAAAATAAAAATGATCTACCACCTATATTGTTAAGGTTACATATTGCCTTGCGGAGAGTCCACATATTTATATGCACTATAGTGCACTATGTAGGTTTGGCTATTTTTTGTCTACGTGGGAGTGGTTTGGAATATCGCGGGGGCGTATTATGGATACATGTATATGGTACATGTACATAATGCTGTAAAACAAAATTGCATTTATCTTATTATTTTCAATACAGAGAAGTGATATGGCGATTACGAGAGCAAATAACTCATATTTTTATATTAAAATAAATGTACTTTAAAACAACTATCACTCTAGTGAAAACTCAAAATGGCCTCTATTTTGATTGATTGAATTGTCTTGGCCCTACGTGTAATTATAGTCAGATCAAGCACATATAAAGCCGAATATAGTACCGTTGTGGGTGCTGCTATATGCCCTCCAAAATCGTAATTTCGTAATCAGCATGACATTTTGAGTCTCTTCCAAACTGTCGTCCGTAGTCAACATGGCCACACTTCTGTGGTGCATCCATTGTTGCATGGCAAGCAATTTAAATGTATTGGTGCTTATAAACTACAGGTTTTTTCATACAAGCAGGGAATGTTTTGTTAATGGGTTAATGTGTTAATTGTGTTAAAAAAATATCAACTTCCCCACCGAACCACAAGTGCTTACAGATTTTAACCCTTTCTGGCGGGTATTTGGTTTTTCTTTTCTGAAAGGGAGGGGTACAGCACACTGTGATCCCCATGTTGATTTGCATATACTTTGACCAATTTTCCTACAAAATATTGGTTGACCATTACTCTATATTATATGACACTCTTGGTTCTATTGCTGTTACCACTAGAGGTGTTTTTTATGTATTTTTCCAAACTCTTGTCTAGATAACATTTTGGGCATAATTTCTGTATTCCGGCAATTGTATTCATCCATTGTTACTGCCATAGGGACTATATACGTACCACTGCTTACTGATTTTTTTCCAAAAATGTGTGGGTTTTCAACCCACACATTTTTGGTGATGTTATTTAATGCTCCGCAAATGATTCATGTAATAACTATCAGAAACGTACGTCAAAACAAAGAAAATGGTACAGATTGAAAGGTGAAAATTACATGGGCTTCTCGCACCAATGGCGGCCACGTTACATACTGAGCATTTTCTTGTTAATTATATAGCCATTAATTTCAGTCTTCAGATAATACTTTCGTGATAGGTTTTGAAAATGGAAGTATTTTTGACTTAAGTTTATAAGCACCGATGTCTTTACAACGGTTGCCATGGTAATAATGAACACACGGTGACCACTGTCACAAAAATTTCTTGTTGATCAGGCAAATACAAATTTGGAGGACACTTCCACTTAAAAAAATACTTCAGACCCTAACTACATGTATATAGCCAAGTCAAGTCAGAGTGAAATTCATGCAATCAAATTGATGTTGTGTTCTCTCGGAGCTGCCACTGGAGTGATCGTTGTTTTAAAGTTCATGTATTTCAATATAAACAAATAAGAGTTATAGTTGCTCTCTAAATCGCCGGATCTTTTGTGGGTTTCTTTTTTAAATAAACGTCATTTTGTTCACCACACCTTTTACTGTAGTTCCAAAGGAACTTGCAATATAAACAAATGTGTACAGTGTCCAGATCACCCTTCCCACCCCCATCCACCCACGCGACATACACACCCCTTCTCCTCCTCGCTTTTCGAATATTCCAAGCTGCCCCGTGTAGTAAAAAAAAAACCACCTTACATAATTCAGACTTTCCCCAAGGCCATACGCATGTATGTAATCTCAACAAAATTGTACTTGTTGACTTGTTGGGGAGGGCGTGGTTCTCTTTGAGCATTGTGAGTGGGGGTGGCAGGGGAAGGGGCTGGCTGTGAGATGGCTGTTGGTGTGGATTGTAAAAGGTTCACTTGCAGATTGATATCTAGTATTTACAATTTAATTCAGGCAAATACATGCAGAAATCAAAATCTGAATTTGGTGGCAAGGGAAGGGGCGGGGCCTAGCTGGGAGGGGAGGGCTGGACATCATTTGAATAATGGTGCACTTCAATCAGAGGACAATGAATATGGCCATTATTGCGGCTTGCAAACACAGGAGTTTTTCCCATGTGACAATGATTGTACCGACAATGCCAAGTTATTGGTGGGTGGTCACACCCCACCCTCAACCCAAAGCAATGTTATTTCTAAAGTGATCGCTTGCATATTATTTATTTACATTTGTTTCGTTATGCAACATACAAGTTCACAATTTGGTGGCACGGGGGAGTGGGCGGGGCTTAGCCAGGTGTAGAGGGGGGAGTACACGACTTACTATGCATCCACTGGTTTAAAAATGATACACAGTCTGATTCTGTTTGTGAAAATGTGCTAGATTCATGAACAATACCAATTATACAAGTTATTACTCAAAACAAAGAAAACACTGAAAATACACTTTTTAAGGTTTTTGTGAAATTTACCGTTTTTGGAGCGGTTCTGCACAAAGGCTATACAATAAGCCAAAATGTTCTCACTAGATATGAAAAGACCAATGTCTGAACTAAAACATGGCATAGGGACATTATTCTGAGTGCCCTGGCAAGTGCCATTTTAGAGGGATAAAAATGGGGTAGAAATTGCAAATTTGGAATTACATTGAATTTGTTGTGAACAAAATAACGTTGATTTTATTATTTTCAAACCGGAAAAGATCAGGCGATTTAGCGAGCAAATATCTCTTATTTCTTTCTATTGAAATACGTGAACTTTAAAACAAGGATCACTCAAGTGAAAACAGCGTCAGTTTGATTGAATGAATTTCACTCTGACTTGACTTGGCCCTATACATGTAGTATGCTCTGGAGTACTGTTTGAATTGAAGTGTCCTGCAAATTTGTATTTGCCTGATCAACATGAAATTTTGCAGTGACTTTTCCAAACTATTAGCAGTGGTTATGCACCATGGCACCAAACGCACCTCTGTGGTGTGTTCATTATTACCACGGCAAGCGATGTAAAAAAATATCGGTGCTCATAAACGTAAGTTAAAAATACTTCCATTTTTAAATCCTATCAAGTATTATCTTTAGACTAAAATTCATGGCTACATAATTAACAACAATGCACGTTGTTGTTCTGATCTTGAGAATTAACTAATGCAACTAATAAGAAAACTATCATAAGAACACGTGTAGCGTACGCAGTTTTTTAAGTGTATTTAATAGTTGGCAGGCATGGACGACCCTTAAGCCACCAGGGTATAATATCGGTAAAAATATCACTCCAACGTTTCCCTCGCGTAATTGAAACTTTCCAGCGTATCATTTGTCAAGTAACATGCAAGGGCGTGCACTGGGGTTGCTCAGGATATCCACGAACAGAGGGAAGGAACACGATCCTTAAACCCGGAAACACATAGGATACTTTTGCAAAACTATATTTATCCACAAAAAAACACATAAGGCAGAGGAAAACTCATGAATTGAATTAAAAATCCATATAAAATCATGTACAAAGTCATTGGGATTTGGGGGGCAACAAGAAGGAGGAGAACAAAGAAAAAACTAGACTCAATGTTTATTTCAAACCATTTCTTCCATTCAACATGACTTTCCAACTAGCTCCTAACGTGCCGCCGCTATGTTGCCTTGCTCTTAGATCATGTCTGATTATAGGTTTTAACTGGATTTGCAACGACATACCAAGACAAGTTTGAAGATGAAGTGTCGCTGCTATTTTCCAACTCCATAAGTGTCATCTTTGCTTATTTAACATATATATTTCTGTATTTTAAATCACACTTTTAAATTCCAGACTCTACCACTGAACCACCCTACTCCGGCTGCAGTTCATATGAGTGGCAATGCTACTACAACGGTCAATGTATTCAAGACTACCAACGATGCAACGGTTACACTGACTGCTACTATGGCGAAGATGAATCCAACTGTTACGGTAAATATCTACAACAAAACAGTTCACTGAGTACGAAACATTCTCCAAGTTTTGTAAATAATTCATCTCGCTGTCTTTTCGCTTTCAGACTACACCACTGAGCCATCCAACTCCAGCTGCAGTTCATATGAGTGGGCATGCCACTACTACGGTCAATGTATTCAAGACTACCAAAGATGCAACGGATACTCGGACTGCTACCATGGCGAAGATGAATACTACTGTAACGGTAAATTTGTGCAACAAATCAGTCTCTTGGAAATTTCTTACTCAATTTGTATAGATACCTTTGTTTTATACTACACTTAAATCCCAGACTACACTACCGAACGCTCTCTTACGGCTGCATTTCATACGAGTGGCGATGCTACCACAATTGCCAATGTATGAAAGGCTCACAAAAATGCAACGGATACTCAGACTGCAACCATGGGGAAGATAAATTCAACGGTTGTGTTAACTACTCATATCTGCAGATATTTTATTGTAATACAAAAGAGACTTTCCTTAAACATTTACAACAACTAGACTCGTTGTGTATTTCAAACCATTTCTTCCATTCATCATGTTTTATAGGAAACACCGTTGCTCCCACTGTAGACGTCAATCCACCCTCCTTCGTGATACGATTAGTGAATGGCAGCACCATCTATGAAGGCAGAGTAGAGGTGTTTGTCAACGGTTCCTGGGGAACGGCTTGTAGCCATTCCTGGGACATGAACGAGGCCCAAGTCATCTGCAGACAGCTTGGATATGGACCAGCCATTAATGCCACGGGTTACGCTACCTATGGCCCGGGTGTTGGTCCTATTCACCTTGTACATGTCTACTGCAACGGTTCGGAAAGCTCAATTTTCGACTGCACATCCAATTACTCTGAACACTGCTCTCACAGTGAAGATGCTGGTGTTGAATGCTCAGGTAATTCAAACTTGTTCGTCAAATCACCGCCAAACCTTTACAAGAAAATTGGTATTTTGTTTTACATTTTCCATCTGAAAAAGGTGTATGCACGTCTTATTGTCAAGTTGCATTGAAATTGATGACGTTAATATTACCAGTCCAAATGATCTAATTGAAGATAAGTCATTTCTCAAACTGGCGATTTTATAGATGCACTGTCCGTTGCTCGTCAGCAAAATTAATTTAATTTTGTCCTGAAGCATTTTTTTTACTTGTTGTATTTTAACGAAAGCCTCTTTGGCTATTTTAGGTGTATGCAACCATCTGAAACAAAAAAGGCTTTTGTTGTTTTTTGGGTTTTTTGTGCGTGCTAAACAGGACAGCCATGCGAGTAGAGTGGTTCCTGGTCCGTATATTGTTGAAACTGATCGGAACGAGAGCCAGTCTACCCAACGAGAACTTGATCATTGTCGAGTTTGGACTTGCAATCATGCGTTGTTCATTCGTTTGACCCGTGTTTGAACCGACAATGTGACATCTCATAGACGCAGTAATGAAACTGATGAGCTTGTCTTACATACGCAGTGTGGACTTCCGAACAAAAGACGTCCACATAATGTAGGTAGCAGCGACGAAGTGTGGACTTGCCCACGTCCACACAGTGTTTCCCCATTTCTGGAAAACAGGTTTAGAGGCATTTTTGGGTTAGGTTTATCTGTAGCAGAATGAAGAGAAACACTAAAGGGAATCATTGAAAAAAAATTGGGTCGTAAGAGTTTTCACAGTTTGAGAAAAATGAGTTTTTCCACTGGTGTTCCTTAACTACACGAAAAGAAAGGAAAGTCCACACTAGGTATGTGAAACAAGTCTGGGTGTGTCTGTGTGTGTGTGTGTGTTTCAACTTGAAGTAACTTGAGGCACGTTACAGTAAGTTTATTTCAAAAGTCTTCTTACCTAACCCCCGAAACATTTCATGTTCTTTTACTTTAGCTCCGATTCGTCTAGTTAATGGAAGCTCTTCTAACGAGGGTCGAGTTGAGGTCCTCTACCAAGGCGAGTGGGGTACAGTTTGCGATGATTATTGGGGCATTCATAATGCTGGTGTTGTCTGTCGCATGCTTGGTTACCACTCTGCATCCAATGCTTGGAGCAACGCTCACTTCGGTCAAGGATCAGGTCCGATCATGCTAGACAATGTCAACTGCCAAGGATATGAATCTAGCATAGCTGAATGCAATCATGCTGGCTGGCTTAGCCATAACTGCCTGCATAATGAGGACGCCGGAGTTACTTGTAACAGTGGTAAGTTAATCCTCGGAACATATTAAATGAAGTTGAAAATTTGAAGAATCAGTTGCCCTTGACAGGGCGTCCTGTAACGGTGAGGCAGGAAAGTAAAATGACCAAGTAAAAATGAAGGTTTTTGACTTTTGAACTAGCTCCTCACAAGCCGCTATGTTACCTTTCTCTTAGATCATGTCTGATGATAGGTTTTAACTGGATTTGCAAAGACAAACTATGACAAGTTTGAAGATAATGTGTCGCTGCTATTTTCCAACTGCTTTTTTTGAACGAAAGTTTGAGAAGTTTGCTGCAAGATAAAGCTCAATCAGAACTTCACTTCCCCATTCATAACCACGCTCCAAAACCTCCCTACTACGGCTGCAGATGATGTACAAGGCGATACTACAGAATGTCTTACAGAGGTCAATGTGTTTTTGGACCTACTGAGATTTACTTTAGCGAAGATGAACACAACATATTAATTTCTAAATGAATATTCACAACAAATAGAGTTTGTTGAACATGGCATATGTCAAATCTTTGCTTATTAAACATATATCTTACTGTCTTTTAAACCACATTTTAAAATTATTCCAGACTCTACCACTCAACCACCGTACTCCAGCTGCAGTTCATATGAGTGGCTTTGCTACTACAACGGTCAATGTATTCAAGACTACCAAAGATGCAATGGTTACACTGACTGCTACTATGGCGAAGATGAATCCAACTGTTACGGTAAATGTCTACAACAAAACAGTTTCCTAAAGTTGAAACATTCTCCAAGTTTTTTAAATAATTCATCTCGCTGTCTTTTCGCTTTCAGACTATACCACTGAGCCATCCAACTCCGGCTGCAGTTCAAATGAGTGGGCATGCTACTACTACGGTCAATGTATTCAAGACTACCAAAGATGCAACGGATACTCGGACTGCTACTATGGCGAAGATGAATACAACTGCACCGGTAAATGTGTACAACAAATCAGTTTCTGTGAAATTTCTTACTCAATGTGTATAGATACCTTTGTTTTATACTACACTTTAATCCCAGACTACTCTACCGAACCGTTCTGCTACGGCTGCAGTTCATACAAGTGGCGATGCTACTACAACGGCCAAAGCATTCGAGGCTACCTAAGATGCAACGGATACTCAGACTGTTACCATGGGGAAGATGATTTCAACTGTTGTGTTAACTACTCATATCTGCAGATATTTTATTGTCATACAAAATAGACTTTACTTCAACAGTTACAATAACTAGACTGGATGTGTATTTCAAACCATTTCTTCCATTCATCATGTTTTATAGGAAACACCGTTGCTCCCACTGTAGACGTCAATCCACCCTCCTCCGTGATACGATTAGTGAATGGCAGCACCATCTATGAAGGCAGAGTAGAGGTGTTTGTCAACGGTTCCTGGGGAACGGCTTGCAGCCATTCCTGGGACATGAACGAGGCCCAAGTCATCTGCAGACAGCTTGGATATGGACCAGCCATTAATGCCCCGGGTTACGCTACCTATGGCCCGGGTGTTGGTCCTATTGACCTTGTGCATGTGCACTGCAACGGTTCGGAAAGCTCAATACTTGACTGCACATCTTTTTACTCTGAACACTGCTCTCACAGTGAAGATGCCGGTGTTGAATGCTCAGGTAATTCAAACTTGTTCGTCCAATCACCGCCAAACTTGTCATGAAAAATAGTATTTTTTTTCTTACATTTTCCATCCGAAAAGGTGTATCCACGTCTTATTGTCAAGTTGCATTGAAATTAATGACCTCAATATTACTGATCCACATGATTTAATTGGAGATAAGTCCTTTCTCAAACTGGCGATTTTATAGATGCACTGTCCGTTGCTCGTCAACAAAATCAAATTAGTTTTGTCATGCAAAGCTTTTTTTTGGCTTGTATTTTAATGAAAACCACTTTGGCTATTTGAAGTTTATGCAACCATCTGAAACAAGAAAGGCTTTTGTTTTGGTTTGGGTTTTTTGTACGTGCTAAACAAGACCGCCATGCGAGTAGACTGGTTCCTGGTCCGTATATTGTCGATGCTGATTGGGGCGACAGCCAGTTTACCGAGCGAGAACTGAATTATAATCGAGTTTTGACTTGCGCTCATGCGCTGTTCATCATTTTGACACATGTTTGAACTGACAATGTGATATCTCATAGACGCAGTAATGAAACCAAAGTGCATGTACAGGGTTCCTCATGGGGTAGAAAACACAATAGAACAATAGATCCCATAATAAGGACGTCTTTAGAAATCAACCTACTCATACCCGAAACGCTCTGGAGTTTGATATTTCAATAGGAACAAAGGAAAACAAAAAAAAAGGAAACAAAGGTCTTCCCCATAAGTATAATGTGTAAGCGGGTTTGCTTATGCATTCAATAGGGGACGTTGAACAGAAGAGGACAATAGTTTCCACAATTCCTGGAAGTCCACAATTGACGATCGTGTTCAAGACATTATGGGAGGTTTTATCATGAGACGCAGTAAAATGAAACCGATGAGTTTGTTTATTGTGTAAATCGAGGACACACACGTGCAACATCATCGGTGAATCGAGGACATGGACCAAATCGAGGACGACCTCGATTAGAAAACGTGTACAAAACCAAATAGAGCTGTTGCGAAAAAGTTAGTACAAACAAAGGAAAATGGAAGAGGAACAAAAGAAAATCCTCCATTTACACCACGAACAACCGTGGGTGTCTATGTGTGTGTTTTTAATCTTTTACTAAATTGAAGTATTTTACAGTGAGTAACCTAACCCACGAAGCATTTCATGTTCTCTTACTTTAGCTCCAGTTCGTTTCGTGAATGGAAGCTCTTCTTACGAGGGTCAAGTTGAGGTCTTCTACCAAGGCGAGTGGGGTACAGTCTGCGATGATGGATGGGACCTTAATAATGCTGATGTCGTCTGTCGCATGCTTGGTTACCCTTCTGCATCCAACGCTTGGAGCGGCGCTCACTTCGGTCAAGGATCAGGTCCGATCATGCTAGACAATGTTAACTGCCAAGGATATGAATCTAGCATAGCTGAATGCAATCATGCTGGCTGGTTTAGCCATAACTGTGGGCATAATGAGGACGCAGGAGTTACTTGTAACAGTGGTAAGTTTATATCCGGAAAATATTAAATGAAGTTAAAAATCTGAACAATCAGTTGGCTATTTTCAGGGCGCCCTGTAACGGTGAGGCAGGAAAGTAAAATGACCATGTAAAAATCAAGGTTCTTGACTTTCCAACTAGCCTCTAGCGTGCCGCCGCTATGTTGCCAGATCATGTCTGATTATAGGTTTAATATGGATTTGCAAAGACAAATTATGACAAGTTTGAAGATGAGGTGTCGCTGCTATTTTCCGACTACTTTTTCAGCGAAAGTTTAAGAAGTTGGCTGCAATATAAAGCTTAATTATTGATAACTTCACTTCCAAAACCTCTCTACTACGGCGGCAGATGATGTAAGTGGCGATACTACAAAATAAATTACGAAGGTCAATGTGTTTTTGGACCTACTGAGTATTACTTTAGCGAAGATGAGCACAGGAGATTATTTTCTAAATGAATATTCAAAACAAAAAGAGTTTGTTAAAGATGGCATATGTCACATCTTTGCTTATGAAACATATATCGTACTGTCTTTTTAAACCACATTTTTAAATTCCAGACTCTACCACTGAACCACCCTACTCCGGCTGCAGTTCATATGAGTGGCAATGCTACTACAACGGTCAATGTATTCAAGACTACCAAAGATGCAACGGTTACACTGACTGCTACTATGGCGAAGATGAATCCAACTGTTACGGTAAATATCTACAACAAAACAGTTTTCTAAAGTTGAAACATTCTCCAAGTTTTTTAAATAATTCATCTCGCTGTCTTTTCGTTTTCAGACTATACCACTGAGCCATCCAACTCCGGCTGCAGTTCAAATGAGTGGGCATGCTACTACTACGGTCAATGTATTCAAGACTACCAAAGATGCAACGGATACTCGGACTGCTACTATGGCGAAGATGAATACAACTGCACCGGTAAATGTGTACAACAAATCAGTTTCTGTGAAATTTCTTACTCAATATGTACAGATACCTTTGTTTTATACTACACTTTAATCCCAGACTACACTACCGAACCGTTCTGCTACGGCTGCAGTTCATACGAGTTGCTATGCTACTACAACGGCCAATGCATTCGAGGCTACCAAAGATGCAACGGATACTCAGACTGTTACCATGGGGAAGATGAATTAACTGTTGTGTTAACTACACATATCTGCAGATATTTTATTGTCATACAAAATAGACTTTACTTAAACAGTTACAATAACTAGACTGGATGTGTATTTCAAACCATTTTTCCATTCATCATGTTTTATAGGAAACACCGTTGCTCCCACTGTAGACGTCAATCCACCCTCCTCCGTGTTACGATTAGTGAATGGCAGCACCATCTATGAAGGCAGAGTAGAGGTGTTTGTCAACGGTTCCTGGGGAACGGCTTGCAGCCATTCCTGGGACATGAACGAGGCCCAAGTCATCTGCAGACAGCTTGGATATGGACCAGCCATTAATGCCCCGGGTTACGCTACCTATGGCCCTGGTGTTGGTCCTATTCACCTTGTACATGTGCACTGCAACGGTTCGGAAAGCTCAATACTTGACTGCACATCTTATTACTCTGAACACTGCTCTCACAGTGAAGATGCCGGTGTTGAATGCTCAGGTAATTCAAACTTGTTCGTCCAATCACCGCCAAACTTGTCATGAAAAATAGTGGGTTTTTTTCGTACATTTTCCATCCGAAAAGGTGTATGCACGTCTTATTGTCAAGTTGCATTGAAATTTATGACCTCAATATTACCGATCCACATGATTTAATTGGAGATTAGTTTTGTCATGCAAAGCTTTTTTTTGGCTTGTATTTTAACGAAAACCACTTTGGCTAATTGAGGTTTATGCAACCATCTGAAACAAGAAAGGCTTTTGTTTTGGTTTGGGTTTTTTGTGCCTGCTAAACAAGACCGCCATGCGAGTAGACTGGTTCCTGGTCCGTATATTGTCGATACTGATTGGGGCGACAGCCAGTTTACCGAGCGAGAACTGAATTATAATCGAGTTTTGACTTGCGCTCATGCGCTGTTCATCATTTTGACCCATGTTTGAACTGACAATGTGATATCTCATAGACGCAGTAATGAAACCAAAGTGCATGTACAGGGTTCCTTATGGGGTAGAAAACACAATAGAACAATAGATTCCATAATAAGGATGTCTTTAGAAATCAACCTACCCATACCCGAAACGCTCTGGAGTTTGATATTTCAATAGGAACAAAGGAAAACAAAAAAAAAGGAAACAAAGGTCTTCCCCATAAGTATAATGTGTAAGCGGGTTTGCTTATGCATTCAGTAGGGGACGTTGAACAGAAGAGGACAATAGTTTCCACAATTCCTGGAAGTCCACAATTGACGATCGTGTTCAAGACATTATGGGAGGTTTTATCATGAGACGCAGTAAAATGAAACCGATGAGTTTGTTTATTGTGTAAATCGAGGACACACACGTGCAACATCATCGGTGAATCGAGGACAGGGACCAAATCGAGGACGACCGCGATTAGAAAACGTGTACAAAACCAATTAGAGCTGTTGCGAAAAAGTTAGTACAAACAAAGGAAAATGGAAGAGGAACAAAAGAAAATCCTCCATTTACACCACGAACAACCGTGGGTGTCTATGTGTGTGTTTTTAATCTTTTACTAAATTGAAGTATTTTACAGTGAGTAACCTAACCCACGAAGCATTTCATGTTCTCTTACTTTAGCTCCAGTTCGTCTCGTGAATGGAAGCTCTTCTAACGAGGGTCAAGTTGAGGTCTTCTACCAAGGCGAGTGGGGTACAGTCTGCGATGATGGATGGGACCTTAATAATGCTGATGTCGTCTGTCGCATGCTTGGTTACCCTTCTGCATCCAACGCTTGGAGCGGCGCTCACTTCGGTCAAGGATCAGGTCCGATCATGCTAGACAATGTTAACTGCCAAGGATATGAATCTAGCATAGCTGAATGCAATCATGCTGGCTGGTTTAGCCATAACTGTGGGCATAATGAGGACGCAGGAGTTACTTGTAACAGTGGTAAGTTTATATCCGGAAAATATTAAATGAAGTTAAAAATCTGAACAATCAGTTGGCTTTTTTCAGGGCGCCCTGTAACGGTGAGGCAGGAAAGTAAAATGACCATGTAAAAATCAAGGTTCTTGACTTTCCAACTAGCTTCTAGCGTGCCGCCGCTATGTTGCCAGATCATGTCTGATTATAGGTTTAATATGGATTTGCAAAGACAAATTATGACAAGTTTGAAGATGAGGTGTCGCTGCTATTTTCCGACTACTTTTTCAGCGAAAGTTTAAGAAGTTGGCTGCAATATAAAGCTTAATTATTGATAACTTCACTTCCCATTCATAACCACGCTCCAAAACCTCTCTACTACGGCCGCAGATGATGTAAGTGGCGATACTACAAAATAAATTACGAAGGTCAATGTGTTTTTGGACCTACTGAGTATTACTTTAGCGAAGATGAGCACAGGAGATTATTTTCTAAATGAATATTCAAAACAAAAAGAGTTTGTTAAAGATGGCATATGTCACATCTTTGCTTATGAAACATATATCGTACTGTCTTTTTAAACCACATTTTTAAATTCCAGACTCTACCACTGAACCACCCTACTCCGGCTGCAGTTCATATGAGTGGCAATGCTACTACAACGGTCAATGTATTCAAGACTACCAAAGATGCAACGGTTACACTGACTGCTACTATGGCGAAGATGAATCCAACTGTTACGGTAAATATCTACAACAAAACAGTTTTCTAAAGTTGAAACATTCTCCAAGTTTTTTAAATAATTCATCTCGCTGTCTTTTCGTTTTCAGACTATACCACTGAGCCATCCAACTCCGGCTGCAGTTCAAATGAGTGGGCATGCTACTACTACGGTCAATGTATTCAAGACTACCAAAGATGCAACGGATACTCGGACTGCTACTTTGGCGAAGATGAATACAACTGCACCGGTAAAAGTGTACAACAAATCAGTTTCTGTGAAATTTCTTACTCAATATGTACAGATACCTTTGTTTTATACTACACTTTAATCCCAGACTACACTACCGAACCGTTCTGCTACGGCTGCAGTTCATACGAGTTGCTATGCTACTACAACGGCCAATGCATTCGAGGCTACCAAAGATGCAACGGATACTCAGACTGTTACCATGGGGAAGATGAATTAACTGTTGTGTTAACTACACATATCTGCAGATATTTTATTGTCATACAAAATAGACTTTACTTAAACAGTTACAATAACTAGACTGGATGTGTATTTCAAACCATTTTTCCATTCATCATGTTTGATAGGAAACACCGTTGCTCCCACTGTAGACGTCAATCCACCCTCCTCCGTGTTAAGATTAGTGAATGGCAGCACCATCTATGAAGGCAGAGTAGAGGTGTTTGTCAACGGTTCCTGGGGAACGGCTTGCAGCCATTCCTGGGACATGAACGAGGCCCAAGTCATCTGCAGACAGCTTGGATATGGACCAGCCATTAATGCCCCGGGTTACGCTACCTATGGCCCTGGTGTTGGTCCTATTCACCTTGTACATGTGCACTGCAACGGTTCGGAAAGCTCAATACTTGACTGCACATCTTATTACTCTGAACACTGCTCTCACAGTGAAGATGCCGGTGTTGAATGCTCAGGTAATTCAAACTTGTTCGTCCAATCACCGCCAAACTTGTCATGAAAAATAGTGGGTTTTTTTTGTACATTTTCCATCCGAAAAGGTGTATGCACGTCTTATTGTCAAGTTGCATTGAAATTTATGACCTCAATATTACCGATCCACATGATTTAATTGGAGATTAGTTTTGTCATGCAAAGCTTTTTTTTTTGCTTGTATTTTAACGAAAACCACTTTGGCTAATTGAGGTTTATGCAACCATCTGAAACAAGAAAGGCTTTTGTTTTGGTTTGGTTTTTTTGTGCCTGCTAAACAAGACCGCCATGCGAGTAGACTGGTTCCTGGTCCGTATATTGTCGATACTGATTGGGGCGACAGCCAGTTTACCGAGCGAGAACTGAATTATAATCGAGTTTTGACTTGCGCTCATGCGCTGTTCATCATTTTGACCCATGTTTGAACTGACAATGTGATATCTCATAGACGCAGTAATGAAACCAAAGTGCATGTACAGGGTTCCTTATGGGGTAGAAAACACAATAGAACAATAGATCCCATAATAAGGACGTCTTTAGAAATCAACCTACCCATACCCGAAACGCTCTGGAGTTTGATATTTCAATAGGAACAAAGGAAAACAAAAAAAAAGGAAACAAAGGTCTTCCCCATAAGTATAATGTGTAAGCGGGTTTGCTTATGCATTCAATAGGGGACGTTGAACAGAAGAGGACAATAGTTTCCACAATTCCTGGAAGTCCACAATTGACGATCGTGTTCAAGACATTATGGGAGGTTTTATCATGAGACGCAGTAAAATGAAACCGATGAGTTTGTTTATTGTGTAAATCGAGGACACACACGTGCAACATCATCGGTGAATCGAGGACAGGGACCAAATCGAGGACGACCGCGATTAGAAAACGTGTACAAAACCAAATAGAGCTGTTGCGAAAAAGTTAGTACAAACAAAGGAAAATGGAAGAGGAACAAAAGAAAATCCTCCATTTACACCACGAACAACCGTGGGTGTCTATGTGTGTGTTTTTAATCTTTTACTAAATTGAAGTATTTTACAGTGAGTAACCTAACCCACGAAGCATTTCATGTTCTCTTACTTTAGCTCCAGTTCGTCTCGTGAATGGAAGCTCTTCTAACGAGGGTCAAGTTGAGGTCTTCTACCAAGGCGAGTGGGGTACAGTCTGCGATGATGGATGGGACCTTAATAATGCTGATGTCGTCTGTCGCATGCTTGGTTACCCTTCTGCATCCAACGCTTGGAGCGGCGCTCACTTCGGTCAAGGATCAGGTCCGATCATGCTAGACAATGTTAACTGCCAAGGATATGAATCTAGCATAGCTGAATGCAATCATGCTGGCTGGTTTAGCCATAACTGTGGGCATAATGAGGACGCAGGAGTTACTTGTAACAGTGGTAAGTTTATATCCGGAAAATATTAAATGAAGTTAAAAATCTGAACAATCAGTTGGCTATTTTCAGGGCGCCCTGTAACGGTGAGGCAGGAAAGTAAAATGACCATGTAAAAATCAAGGTTCTTGACTTTCCAACTAGCCTCTAGCGTGCCGCCGCTATGTTGCCAGATCATGTCTGATTATAGGTTTAATATGGATTTGCAAAGACAAATTATGACAAGTTTGAAGATGAGGTGTCGCTGCTATTTTCCGACTACTTTTTCAGCGAAAGTTTAAGAAGTTGGCTGCAATATAAAGCTTAATTATTGATAACTTCACTTCCCATTCATAACCACGCTCCAAAACCTCTCTACTACGGCTGCAGATGATGTAAGTGGCGATACTACAAAAAAAATTACGAAGGTCAATGTGTTTTTGGACCTACTGAGTGTTACTTTAGACAAGATGAGCACAGGAGATTATTTTCTAAATGAATATTCAAAACAAAAAGAGTTTGTTAAAGATGGCATATGTCACATTTTTGCTTATGAAACATATATCGTACTGTCTTTTTAAACCACACTTTTAAATTCCAGACTCTACCACTGAACCACCCTACTCCGGCTGCAGTTCATATGAGTGGCAATGCTACTACAACGGTCAATGTATTCAAGACTACCAAAGATGCAACGGTTACACTGACTGCTACTATGGCGAAGATGAATCCAACTGTTACGGTAAATATCTACAACAAAACAGTTTTCTAAAGTTGAAACATTCTCCAAGTTTTTTAAATAATTCATCTCGCTGTCTTTTCGTTTTCAGACTATACCACTGAGCCATCCAACTCCGGCTGCAGTTCAAATGAGTGGGCATGCTACTACTACGGTCAATGTATTCAAGACTACCAAAGATGCAACGGATACTCGGACTGCTACTTTGGCGAAGATGAATACAACTGCACCGGTAAATGTGTACAACAAATCAGTTTCTGTGAAATTTCTTACTCAATATGTACAGATACCTTTGTTTTATACTACACTTTAATCCCAGACTACACTACCGAACCGTTCTGCTACGGCTGCAGTTCATACGAGTTGCGATGCTACTACAACGGCCAATGCATTCGAGGCTACCAAAGATGCAACGGATACTCAGACTGTTACCATGGGGAAGATGAATTAACTGTTGTGTTAACTACACATATCTGCAGATATTTTATTGTCATACAAAATAGACTTTACTTAAACAGTTACAATAACTAGACTGGATGTGTATTTCAAACCATTTTTCCATTCATCATGTTTTATAGGAAACACCGTTGCTCCCACTGTAGACGTCAATCCACCCTCCTCCGTGTTACGATTAGTGAATGGCAGCACCATCTATGAAGGCAGAGTAGAGGTGTTTGTCAACGGTTCCTGGGGAACGGCTTGCAGCCATTCCTGGGACATGAACGAGGCCCAAGTCATCTGCAGACAGCTTGGATATGGACCAGCCATTAATGCCCCGGGTTACGCTACCTATGGCCCTGGTGTTGGTCCTATTCACCTTGTACATGTGCACTGCAACGGTTCGGAAAGCTCAATACTTGACTGCACATCTTATTACTCTGAACACTGCTCTCACAGTGAAGATGCCGGTGTTGAATGCTCAGGTAATTCAAACTTGTTCGTCCAATCACCGCCAAACTTGTCATGAAAAATAGTGGGTTTTTTTTGTACATTTTCCATCCGAAAAGGTGTATGCACGTCTTATTGTCAAGTTGCATTGAAATTTATGACCTCAATATTACCGATCCACATGATTTAATTGGAGATTAGTTTTGTCATGCAAAGCTTTTTTTTTTGCTTGTATTTTAACGAAAACCACTTTGGCTAATTGAGGTTTATGCAACCATCTGAAACAAGAAAGGCTTTTGTTTTGGTTTGGTTTTTTTGTGCCTGCTAAACAAGACCGCCATGCGAGTAGACTGGTTCCTGGTCCGTATATTGTCGATACTGATTGGGGCGACAGCCAGTTTACCGAGCGAGAACTGAATTATAATCGAGTTTTGACTTGCGCTCATGCGCTGTTCATCATTTTGACCCATGTTTGAACTGACAATGTGATATCTCATAGACGCAGTAATGAAACCAAAGTGCATGTACAGGGTTCCTTATGGGGTAGAAAACACAATAGAACAATAGATCCCATAATAAGGACGTCTTTAGAAATCAACCTACCATACCCGAAACGCTCTGGAGTTTGATATTTCAATAGGAACAAAGGAAAACAAAAAAAAGGAAACAAAGGTCTTCCCCATAAGTATAATGTGTAAGCGGGTTTGCTTATGCATTCAATAGGGGACGTTGAACAGAAGAGGACAATAGTTTCCACAATTCCTGGAAGTCCACAATTGACGATCGTGTTCAAGACATTATGGGAGGTTTTATCATGAGACGCAGTAAAATGAAACCGATGAGTTTGTTTATTGTGTAAATCGAGGACACACACGTGCAACATCATCGGTGAATCGAGGACAGGGACCAAATCGAGGACGACCGCGATTAGAAAACGTGTACAAAACCAAATAGAGCTGTTGCGAAAAAGTTAGTACAAACAAAGGAAAATGGAAGAGGAACAAAAGAAAATCCTCCATTTACACCACGAACAACCGTGGGTGTCTATGTGTGTGTTTTTAATCTTTTACTAAATTGAAGTATTTTACAGTGAGTAACCTAACCCACGAAGCATTTCATGTTCTCTTACTTTAGCTCCAGTTCGTCTCGTGAATGGAAGCTCTTCTAACGAGGGTCAAGTTGAGGTCTTCTACCAAGGCGAGTGGGGTACAGTCTGCGATGATGGATGGGACCTTAATAATGCTGATGTCGTCTGTCGCATGCTTGGTTACCCTTCTGCATCCAACGCTTGGAGCGGCGCTCACTTCGGTCAAGGATCAGGTCCGATCATGCTAGACAATGTTAACTGCCAAGGATATGAATCTAGCATAGCTGAATGCAATCATGCTGGCTGGTTTAGCCATAACTGTGGGCATAATGAGGACGCAGGAGTTACTTGTAACAGTGGTAAGTTTATTTCCGGAAAATATTAAATGAAGTTAAAAATCTGAACAATCAGTTGGCTATTTTCAGGGCGCCCTGTAACGGTGAGGCAGGAAAGTAAAATGACCATGTAAAAATCAAGGTTCTTGACTTTCCAACTAGCTTCTAGCGTGCCGCCGCTATGTTGCCAGATCATGTCTGATTATAGGTTTAATATGGATTTGCAAAGACAAATTATGACAAGTTTGAAGATGAGGTGTCGCTGCTATTTTCCGACTACTTTTTCAGCGAAAGTTTAAGAAGTTGGCTGCAATATAAAGCTTAATTATTGATAACTTCACTTCCCATCCACGCTCCAAAACCTCTCTACTACGGCTGCAGATGATGTAAGTGGCGATACTACAAAATAAATTACGAAGGTCAATGTGTTTTTGGACCTACTGAGTGTTACTTTAGACAAGATGAGCACAGGAGATTATTTTCTAAATGAATATTCAAAACAAAAAGAGTTTGTTAAAGATGGCATATGTCACATTTTTGCTTATGAAACATATATCGTACTGTCTTTTTAAACCACACTTTTAAATTCCAGACTCTACCACTGAACCACCCTACTCCGGCTGCAGTTCATATGAGTGGCAATGCTACTACAACGGTCAATGTATTCAAGACTACCAAAGATGCAACGGTTACACTGACTGCTACTATGGCGAAGATGAATCCAACTGTTACGGTAAATATCTACAACAAAACAGTTTTCTAAAGTTGAAACATTCTCCAAGTTTTTTAAATAATTCATCTCGCTGTCTTTTCGTTTTCAGACTATACCACTGAGCCATCCAACTCCGGCTGCAGTTCAAATGAGTGGGCATGCTACTACTACGGTCAATGTATTCAAGACTACCAAAGATGCAACGGATACTCGGACTGCTACTTTGGCGAAGATGAATACAACTGCACCGGTAAATGTGTACAACAAATCAGTTTCTGTGAAATTTCTTACTCAATATGTACAGATACCTTTGTTTTATACTACACTTTAATCCCAGACTACACTACCGAACCGTTCTGCTACGGCTGCAGTTCATACGAGTTGCGATGCTACTACAACGGCCAATGCATTCGAGGCTACCAAAGATGCAACGGATACTCAGACTGTTACCATGGGGAAGATGAATTAACTGTTGTGTTAACTACACATATCTGCAGATATTTTATTGTAATACAAAATAGACTTTACTTAAACAGTTACAATAACTAGACTCGATGTGTATTTCAAACCATTTTTCCATTCATCATGTTTTATAGGAAACACCGTTGCTCCCACTGTAGACGTCAATCCACCCTCCTCCGTGTTACGATTAGTGAATGGCAGCACCATCTATGAAGGCAGAGTAGAGGTGTTTGTCAACGGTTCCTGGGGAACGGCTTGCAGCCATTCCTGGGACATGAACGAGGCCCAAGTCATCTGCAGACAGCTTGGATATGGACCAGCCATTAATGCCCCGGGTTACGCTACCTATGGCCCTGGTGTTGGTCCTATTCACCTTGTACATGTGCACTGCAACGGTTCGGAAAGCTCAATACTTGACTGCACATCTTATTACTCTGAACACTGCTCTCACAGTGAAGATGCCGGTGTTGAATGCTCAGGTAATTCAAACTTGTTCGTCCAATCACCGCCAAACTTGTCATGAAAAATAGTATTTTTTTTCTACATTTTCCATCCGAAAAGGTGTATGCACGTCTTATTGTCAAGTTGCATTGAAATTTATGACCTCAATATTACCGATCCACATGATTTAATTGGAGATTAGTTTTGTCATGCAAAGCTTTTTTTTGGCTTGTATTTTAACGAAAACCACTTTGGCTATTTGAGGTTTATGCAACCATCTGAAACAAGAAAGGCTTTTGTTTTGGTTTGGTTTTTTTGTGCCTGCTAAACAAGACCGCCATGCGAGTAGACTGGTTCCTGGTCCGTATATTGTCGATACTGATTGGGGCGACAGCCAGTTTACCGAGCGAGAACTGAATTATAATCGAGTTTTGACTTGCGCTCATGCGCTGTTCATCATTTTGACCCATGTTTGAACTGACAATGTGATATCTCATAGACGCAGTAATGAAACCAAAGTGCATGTACAGGGTTCCTTATGGGGTAGAAAACACAATAGAACAATAGATCCCATAATAAGGACGTCTTTAGAAATCAACCTACTCATACCCGAAACGCTCTGGAGTTTGATATTTCAATAGGAACAAAGGAAAACAAAAAAAGGAAACAAAGGTCTTCCCCATAAGTATAATGTGTAAGCGGGTTTGCTTATGCATTCAATAGGGGACGTTGAACAGAAGAGGACAATAGTTTCCACAATTCCTGGAAGTCCACAATTGACGATCGTGTTCAAGACATTATGGGAGGTTTTATCATGAGACGCAGTAAAATGAAACCGATGAGTTTGTTTATTGTGTAAATCGAGGACACACACGTGCAACATCATCGGTGAATCGAGGACAGGGACCAAATCGAGGACGACCTCGATTAGAAAACGTGTACAAAACCAAATAGAGCTGTTGCGAAAAAGTTAGTACAAACAAAGGAAAATGGAAGAGGAACAAAAGAAAATCCTCCATTTACACCACGAACAACCGTGGGTGTCTATGTGTGTGTTTTTAATCTTTTACTAAATTGAAGTATTTTACAGTGAGTAACCTAACCCACGAAGCATTTCATGTTCTCTTACTTTAGCTCCAGTTCGTCTCGTGAATGGAAGCTCTTCTAACGAGGGTCAAGTTGAGGTCTTCTACCAAGGCGAGTGGGGTACAGTCTGCGATGATGGATGGGACCTTAATAATGCTGATGTCGTCTGTCGCATGCTTGGTTACCCTTCTGCATCCAACGCTTGGAGCGGCGCTCACTTCGGTCAAGGATCAGGTCCGATCATGCTAGACAATGTTAACTGCCAAGGATATGAATCTAGCATAGCTGAATGCAATCATGCTGGCTGGTTTAGCCATAACTGTGGGCATAATGAGGACGCAGGAGTTACTTGTAACAGTGGTAAGTTTATTTCCAGAAAATATTAAATGAAGTTAAAAATCTGAACAATCAGTTGGCTATTTTCAGGGCGCCCTGTAACGGTGAGGCAGGAAAGTAAAATGACCATGTAAAAATCAAGGTTCTTGACTTTCCAACTAGCTTCTAGCGTGCCGCCGCTATGTTGCCAGATCATGTCTGATTATAGGTTTAATATGGATTTGCAAAGACAAATTATGACAAGTTTGAAGATGAGGTGTCGCTGCTATTTTCCGACTACTTTTTCAGCGAAAGTTTAAGAAGTTGGCTGCAATATAAAGCTTAATTATTGATAACTTCACTTCCAAAACCTCTCTACTACGGCTGCAGATGATGTAAGTGGCGATACTACAAAATAAATTACGAAGGTCAATGTGTTTTTGGACCTACTGAGTGTTACTTTAGACAAGATGAGCACAGGAGATTATTTTCTAAATGAATATTCAAAACAAAAAGAGTTTGTTAAAGATGGCATATGTCACATTTTTGCTTATGAAACATATATCGTACTGTCTTTTTAAACCACACTTTTAAATTCCAGACTCTACCACTGAACCACCCTACTCCGGCTGCAGTTCATATGAGTGGCAATGCTACTACAACGGTCAATGTATTCAAGACTACCAAAGATGCAACGGTTACACTGACTGCTACTATGGCGAAGATGAATCCAACTGTTACGGTAAATATCTACAACAAAACAGTTTTCTAAAGTTGAAACATTCTCCAAGTTTTTTAAATAATTCATCTCGCTGTCTTTTCGTTTTCAGACTATACCACTGAGCCATCCAACTCCGGCTGCAGTTCAAATGAGTGGGCATGCTACTACTACGGTCAATGTATTCAAGACTACCAAAGATGCAACGGATACTCGGACTGCTACTTTGGCGAAGATGAATACAACTGCACCGGTAAATGTGTACAACAAATCAGTTTCTGTGAAATTTCTTACTCAATATGTACAGATACCTTTGTTTTATACTACACTTTAATCCCAGACTACACTACCGAACCGTTCTGCTACGGCTGCAGTTCATACGAGTTGCGATGCTACTACAACGGCCAATGCATTCGAGGCTACCAAAGATGCAACGGATACTCAGACTGTTACCATGGGGAAGATGAATTAACTGTTGTGTTAACTACACATATCTGCAGATATTTTATTGTAATACAAAATAGACTTTACTTAAACAGTTACAACAACTAGACTCGTTGTGTATTTCAAACCATTTCTTCCATTCATCATGTTTTATAGGAAACACCGTTGCTCCCACTGTAGACGTCAATCCACCCTCCTCCGTGTTACGATTAGTGAATGGCAGCACCATCTATGAAGGCAGAGTAGAGGTGTTTGTCAACGGTTCCTGGGGAACGGCTTGCAGCCATTCCTGGGACATGAACGAGGCCCAAGTCATCTGCAGACAGCTTGGATATGGACCAGCCATTAATGCCCCGGGCTACGCTACCTATGGCCCGGGTGTTGGTCCTATTCACCTTGTACATGTGCACTGCAACGGTTCGGAAAGCTCAATACTTGACTGCACATCTTATTACTCTGAACACTGCTCTCACAGTGAAGATGCCGGTGTTGAATGCTCAGGTAATTCAAACTTGTTCGTCCAATCACCGCCAAACTTGTCATGAAAAATAGTATTTTTTTTCTACATTTTCCATCCGAAAAGGTGTATCCACGTCTTATTGTCAAGTTGCATTGAAATTAATGACCTCAATATTACTGATCCACATGATTTAATTGGAGATTAGTTTTGTCATGCAAAGCTTTTTTTTTTGGCTTGTATTTTAATGAAAACCACTTTGGCTATTTGAGGTTTATGCAACCATCTGAAACAAGAAAGGCTTTTGTTTTGGTTTGGGTTTTTTGTGCGTGCTAAACAAGACCGCCATGCGAGTAGACTGGTTCCTGGTCCGTATATTGTCGATACTGATTGGGGCGACAGCCAGTTTACCGAGCGAGAACTGAATTATAATCGAGTTTTGACTTGCGCTCATGCGCTGTTCATCATTTTGACCCATGTTTGAACTGACAATGTGATATCTCATAGACGCAGTAATGAAACCAAAGTGCATGTACAGGGTTCCTTATGGGGTAGAAAACACAATAGAACAATAGATCCCATAATAAGGACGTCTTTAGAAATCAACCTACTCATACCCGAAACGCTCTGGAGTTTGATATTTCAATAGGAACAAAGGAAAACAAAAAAAAGGAAACAAAGGTCTTCCCCATAAGTATAATGTGTAAGCGGGTTTGCTTATGCATTCAATAGGGGACGTTGAACAGAAGAGGACAATAGTTTCCACAATTCCTGGAAGTCCACAATTGACGATCGTGTTCAAGACATTATGGGAGGTTTTATCATGAGACGCAGTAAAATGAAACCGATGAGTTTGTTTATTGTGTAAATCGAGGACACACACGTGCAACATCATCGGTGAATCGAGGACAGGGACCAAATCGAGGACGACCTCGATTAGAAAACGTGTACAAAACCAAATAGAGCTGTTGCGAAAAAGTTAGTACAAACAAAGGAAAATGGAAGAGGAACAAAAGAAAATCCTCCATTTACACCACGAACAACCGTGGGTGTCTATGTGTGTGTTTTTAATCTTTTACTAAATTGAAGTATTTTACAGTGAGTAACCTAACCCACGAAGCATTTCATGTTCTCTTACTTTAGCTCCAGTTCGTCTCGTGAATGGAAGCTCTTCTAACGAGGGTCAAGTTGAGGTCTTCTACCAAGGCGAGTGGGGTACAGTCTGCGATGATGGATGGGACCTTAATAATGCTGATGTCGTCTGTCGCATGCTTGGTTACCCTTCTGCATCCAACGCTTGGAGCGGCGCTCACTTCGGTCAAGGATCAGGTCCGATCATGCTAGACAATGTTAACTGCCAAGGATATGAATCTAGCATAGCTGAATGCAATCATGCTGGCTGGTTTAGCCATAACTGTGGGCATAATGAGGACGCAGGAGTTACTTGTAACAGTGGTAAGTTTATTTCCAGAAAATATTAAATGAAGTTAAAAATCTGAACAATCAGTTGGCTATTTTCAGGGCGCCCTGTAACGGTGAGGCAGGAAAGTAAAATGACCATGTAAAAATCAAGGTTCTTGACTTTCCAACTAGCTTCTAGCGTGCCGCCGCTATGTTGCCAGATCATGTCTGATTATAGGTTTAATATGGATTTGCAAAGACAAATTATGACAAGTTTGAAGATGAGGTGTCGCTGCTATTTTCCGACTACTTTTTCAGCGAAAGTTTAAGAAGTTGGCTGCAATATAAAGCTTAATTATTGATAACTTCACTTCCAAAACCTCTCTACTACGGCTGCAGATGATGTAAGTGGCGATACTACAAAATAAATTACGAAGGTCAATGTGTTTTTGGACCTACTGAGTGTTACTTTAGACAAGATGAGCACAGGAGATTATTTTCTAAATGAATATTCAAAACAAAAAGAGTTTGTTAAAGATGGCATATGTCACATTTTTGCTTATGAAACATATATCGTACTGTCTTTTTAAACCACACTTTTAAATTCCAGACTCTACCACTGAACCACCCTACTCCGGCTGCAGTTCATATGAGTGGCAATGCTACTACAACGGTCAATGTATTCAAGACTACCAAAGATGCAACGGTTACACTGACTGCTACTATGGCGAAGATGAATCCAACTGTTACGGTAAATATCTACAACAAAACAGTTTTCTAAAGTTGAAACATTCTCCAAGTTTTTTAAATAATTCATCTCGCTGTCTTTTCGTTTTCAGACTATACCACTGAGCCATCCAACTCCGGCTGCAGTTCAAATGAGTGGGCATGCTACTACTACGGTCAATGTATTCAAGACTACCAAAGATGCAACGGATACTCGGACTGCTACTTTGGCGAAGATGAATACAACTGCACCGGTAAATGTGTACAACAAATCAGTTTCTGTGAAATTTCTTACTCAATATGTACAGATACCTTTGTTTTATACTACACTTTAATCCCAGACTACACTACCGAACCGTTCTGCTACGGCTGCAGTTCATACGAGTTGCGATGCTACTACAACGGCCAATGCATTCGAGGCTACCAAAGATGCAACGGATACTCAGACTGTTACCATGGGGAAGATGAATTAACTGTTGTGTTAACTACACATATCTGCAGATATTTTATTGTAATACAAAATAGACTTTACTTAAACAGTTACAACAACTAGACTCGTTGTGTATTTCAAACCATTTCTTCCATTCATCATGTTTTATAGGAAACACCGTTGCTCCCACTGTAGACGTCAATCCACCCTCCTCCGTGTTACGATTAGTGAATGGCAGCACCATCTATGAAGGCAGAGTAGAGGTGTTTGTCAACGGTTCCTGGGGAACGGCTTGCAGCCATTCCTGGGACATGAACGAGGCCCAAGTCATCTGCAGACAGCTTGGATATGGACCAGCCATTAATGCCCCGGGCTACGCTACCTATGGCCCGGGTGTTGGTCCTATTCACCTTGTACATGTGCACTGCAACGGTTCGGAAAGCTCAATACTTGACTGCACATCTTATTACTCTGAACACTGCTCTCACAGTGAAGATGCCGGTGTTGAATGCTCAGGTACTTCAAACTTGTTCGTCCAATCACCGCCAAACTTGTCATGAAAAATAGTATTTTTTTTCTAACATTTTCCATCCGAAAAGGTGTATCCACGTCTTATTGTCAAGTTGCATTGAAATTAATGACCTCAATATTACTGATCCACATGATTTAATTGGAGATAAGTCCTTTCTCAAACTGGCGATTTTATAGATGCACTGTCCGTTGCTCGTCAACAAAATCAAATTAGTTTTGTCATGCAAAGCTTTTTTTGGCTTGTATTTTAATGAAAACCACTTTGGCTATTTGAAGTTTATGCAACCATCTGAAACAAGAAAGGCTTTTGTTTTGGTTTGGGTTTTTTGTGCGTGCTAAACAAGACCGCCATGCGAGTAGACTGGTTCCTGGTCCGTATATTGTCGATACTGATTGGGGCGACAGCCAGTTTACCGAGCGAGAACTGAATTATAATCGAGTTTTGACTTGCGCTCATGCGCTGTTCATCATTTTGACCCATGTTTGAACTGACAATGTGATATCTCATAGACGCAGTAATGAAACCAAAGTGCATGTACAGGGTTCGTTATGGGGTAGAAAACACAATAGAACAATAGATCCCATAATAAGGACGTCTTTAGAAATCAACCTACTCATACCCGAAACGCTCTGGAGTTTGATATTTCAATAGGAACAAAGGAAAACAAAAGAAAGGAAACAAAGGTCTTCCCCATAAGTATAATGTGTAAGCGGGTTTGCTTATGCATTCAATAGGGGACGTTGAACAGAAGAGGACAATAGTTTCCACAATTCCTGGAAGTCCACAATTGACGATCGTGTTCAAGACATTATGGGAGGTTTTATCATGAGACGCAGTAAAATGAAACCGATGAGTTTGTTTATTGTGTAAATCGAGGACACACACGTGCAACATCATCGGTGAATCGAGGACAGGGACCAAATCGAGGACGACCTCGATTAGAAAACGTGTACAAAACCAAATAGAGCTGTTGCGAAAAAGTTAGTACAAACAAAGGAAAATGGAAGAGGAACAAAAGAAAATCCTCCATTTACACCACGAACAACCGTGGGTGTCTATGTGTGTGTTTTTAATCTTTTACTAAATTGAAGTATTTTACAGTGAGTAACCTAACCCACGAAGCATTTCATGTTCTCTTACTTTAGCTCCAGTTCGTCTCGTGAATGGAAGCTCTTCTAACGAGGGTCAAGTTGAGGTCTTCTACCAAGGCGAGTGGGGTACAGTCTGCGATGATGGATGGGACCTTAATAATGCTGATGTCGTCTGTCGCATGCTTGGTTACCCTTCTGCATCCAACGCTTGGAGCGGCGCTCACTTCGGTCAAGGATCAGGTCCGATCATGCTAGACAATGTTAACTGCCAAGGATATGAATCTAGCATAGCTGAATGCAATCATGCTGGCTGGTTTAGCCATAACTGTGGGCATAATGAGGACGCAGGAGTTACTTGTAACAGTGGTAAGTTTATTTCCAGAAAATATTAAATGAAGTTAAAAATCTGAACAATCAGTTGGCTATTTTCAGGGCGCCCTGTAACGGTGAGGCAGGAAAGTAAAATGACCATGTAAAAATCAAGGTTCTTGACTTTCCAACTAGCTTCTAGCGTGCCGCCGCTATGTTGCCAGATCATGTCTGATTATAGGTTTAATATGGATTTGCAAAGACAAATTATGACAAGTTTGAAGATGAGGTGTCGCTGCTATTTTCCGACTACTTTTTCAGCGAAAGTTTAAGAAGTTGGCTGCAATATAAAGCTTAATTATTGATAACTTCACTTCCAAAACCTCTCTACTACGGCTGCAGATGATGTAAGTGGCGATACTACAAAATAAATTACGAAGGTCAATGTGTTTTTGGACCTACTGAGTGTTACTTTAGACAAGATGAGCACAGGAGATTATTTTCTAAATGAATATTCAAAACAAAAAGAGTTTGTTAAAGATGGCATATGTCACATTTTTGCTTATGAAACATATATCGTACTGTCTTTTTAAACCACACTTTTAAATTCCAGACTCTACCACTGAACCACCCTACTCCGGCTGCAGTTCATATGAGTGGCAATGCTACTACAACGGTCAATGTATTCAAGACTACCAAAGATGCAACGGTTACACTGACTGCTACTATGGCGAAGATGAATCCAACTGTTACGGTAAATATCTACAACAAAACAGTTTTCTAAAGTTGAAACATTCTCCAAGTTTTTTAAATAATTCATCTCGCTGTCTTTTCGTTTTCAGACTATACCACTGAGCCATCCAACTCCGGCTGCAGTTCAAATGAGTGGGCATGCTACTACTACGGTCAATGTATTCAAGACTACCAAAGATGCAACGGATACTCGGACTGCTACTTTGGCGAAGATGAATACAACTGCACCGGTAAATGTGTACAACAAATCAGTTTCTGTGAAATTTCTTACTCAATATGTACAGATACCTTTGTTTTATACTACACTTTAATCCCAGACTACACTACCGAACCGTTCTGCTACGGCTGCAGTTCATACGAGTTGCGATGCTACTACAACGGCCAATGCATTCGAGGCTACCAAAGATGCAACGGATACTCAGACTGTTACCATGGGGAAGATGAATTAACTGTTGTGTTAACTACACATATCTGCAGATATTTTATTGTAATACAAAATAGACTTTACTTAAACAGTTACAACAACTAGACTCGTTGTGTATTTCAAACCATTTCTTCCATTCATCATGTTTTATAGGAAACACCGTTGCTCCCACTGTAGACGTCAATCCACCCTCCTCCGTGTTACGATTAGTGAATGGCAGCACCATCTATGAAGGCAGAGTAGAGGTGTTTGTCAACGGTTCCTGGGGAACGGCTTGCAGCCATTCCTGGGACATGAACGAGGCCCAAGTCATCTGCAGACAGCTTGGATATGGACCAGCCATTAATGCCCCGGGCTACGCTACCTATGGCCCGGGTGTTGGTCCTATTCACCTTGTACATGTGCACTGCAACGGTTCGGAAAGCTCAATACTTGACTGCACATCTTATTACTCTGAACACTGCTCTCACAGTGAAGATGCCGGTGTTGAATGCTCAGGTAATTCAAACTTGTTCGTCCAATCACCGCCAAACTTGTCATGAAAAATAGTATTTTTTTTCTAACATTTTCCATCCGAAAAGGTGTATCCACGTCTTATTGTCAAGTTGCATTGAAATTAATGACCTCAATATTACTGATCCACATGATTTAATTGGAGATAAGTCCTTTCTCAAACTGGCGATTTTATAGATGCACTGTCCGTTGCTCGTCAACAAAATCAAATTAGTTTTGTCATGCAAAGCTTTTTTTTGGCTTGTATTTTAATGAAAACCACTTTGGCTATTTGAAGTTTATGCAACCATCTGAAACAAGAAAGGCTTTTGTTTTGGTTTGGGTTTTTTGTGCGTGCTAAACAAGACCGCCATGCGAGTAGACTGGTTCCTGGTCCGTATATTGTCGATACTGATTGGGGCGACAGCCAGTTTACCGAGCGAGAACTGAATTATAATCGAGTTTTGACTTGCGCTCATGCGCTGTTCATCATTTTGACCCATGTTTGAACTGACAATGTGATATCTCATAGACGCAGTAATGAAACCAAAGTGCATGTACAGGGTTCGTTATGGGGTAGAAAACACAATAGAACAATAGATCCCATAATAAGGACGTCTTTAGAAATCAACCTACTCATACCCGAAACGCTCTGGAGTTTGATATTTCAATAGGAACAAAGGAAAACAAAAGAAAGGAAACAAAGGTCTTCCCCATAAGTATAATGTGTAAGCGGGTTTGCTTATGCATTCAATAGGGGACGTTGAACAGAAGAGGACAATAGTTTCCACAATTCCTGGAAGTCCACAATTGACGATCGTGTTCAAGACATTATGGGAGGTTTTATCATGAGACGCAGTAAAATGAAACCGATGAGTTTGTTTATTGTGTAAATCGAGGACACACACGTGCAACATCATCGGTGAATCGAGGACAGGGACCAAATCGAGGACGACCTCGATTAGAAAACGTGTACAAAACCAAATAGAGCTGTTGCGAAAAAGTTAGTACAAACAAAGGAAAATGGAAGAGGAACAAAAGAAAATCCTCCATTTACACCACGAACAACCGTGGGTGTCTATGTGTGTGTTTTTAATCTTTTACTAAATTGAAGTATTTTACAGTGAGTAACCTAACCCACGAAGCATTTCATGTTCTCTTACTTTAGCTCCAGTTCGTCTCGTGAATGGAAGCTCTTCTAACGAGGGTCAAGTTGAGGTCTTCTACCAAGGCGAGTGGGGTACAGTCTGCGATGATGGATGGGACCTTAATAATGCTGATGTCGTCTGTCGCATGCTTGGTTACCCTTCTGCATCCAACGCTTGGAGCGGCGCTCACTTCGGTCAAGGATCAGGTCCGATCATGCTAGACAATGTTAACTGCCAAGGATATGAATCTAGCATAGCTGAATGCAATCATGCTGGCTGGTTTAGCCATAACTGTGGGCATAATGAGGACGCAGGAGTTACTTGTAACAGTGGTAAGTTTATTTCCAGAAAATATTAAATGAAGTTAAAAATCTGAACAATCAGTTGGCTATTTTCAGGGCGCCCTGTAACGGTGAGGCAGGAAAGTAAAATGACCATGTAAAAATCAAGGTTCTTGACTTTCCAACTAGCTTCTAGCGTGCCGCCGCTATGTTGCCAGATCATGTCTGATTATAGGTTTAATATGGATTTGCAAAGACAAATTATGACAAGTTTGAAGATTGTCGCTGCTATTTTCCGACTACTTTTTCAGAAAGTTTAAGAAGTTGGCTGCAATATAAAGCTTAATTATTGATAACTTCACTTCCAAAACCTCTCTACTACGGCTGCAGATGATGTAAGTGGCGATACTACAAAATAAATTACGAAGGTCAATGTGTTTTTGGACCTACTGAGTGTTACTTTAGACAAGATGAGCACAGGAGATTATTTTCTAAATGAATATTCAAAACAAAAAGAGTTTGTTAAAGATGGCATATGTCACATTTTTGCTTATGAAACATATATCGTACTGTCTTTTTAAACCACACTTTTAAATTCCAGACTCTACCACTGAACCACCCTACTCCGGCTGCAGTTCATATGAGTGGCAATGCTACTACAACGGTCAATGTATTCAAGACTACCAAAGATGCAACGGTTACACTGACTGCTACTATGGCGAAGATGAATCCAACTGTTACGGTAAATATCTACAACAAAACAGTTTTCTAAAGTTGAAACATTCTCCAAGTTTTTTAAATAATTCATCTCGCTGTCTTTTCGTTTTCAGACTATACCACTGAGCCATCCAACTCCGGCTGCAGTTCAAATGAGTGGGCATGCTACTACTACGGTCAATGTATTCAAGACTACCAAAGATGCAACGGATACTCGGACTGCTACTTTGGCGAAGATGAATACAACTGCACCGGTAAATGTGTACAACAAATCAGTTTCTGTGAAATTTCTTACTCAATATGTACAGATACCTTTGTTTTATACTACACTTTAATCCCAGACTACACTACCGAACCGTTCTGCTACGGCTGCAGTTCATACGAGTTGCGATGCTACTACAACGGCCAATGCATTCGAGGCTACCAAAGATGCAACGGATACTCAGACTGTTACCATGGGGAAGATGAATTAACTGTTGTGTTAACTACACATATCTGCAGATATTTTATTGTAATACAAAATAACTTTACTTAAACAGTTACAACAACTAGACTCGTTGTGTATTTCAAACCATTTCTTCCATTCATCATGTTTTATAGGAAACACCGTTGCTCCCACTGTAGACGTCAATCCACCCTCCTCCGTGTTACGATTAGTGAATGGCAGCACCATCTATGAAGGCAGAGTAGAGGTGTTTGTCAACGGTTCCTGGGGAACGGCTTGCAGCCATTCCTGGGACATGAACGAGGCCCAAGTCATCTGCAGACAGCTTGGATATGGACCAGCCATTAATGCCCCGGGCTACGCTACCTATGGCCCGGGTGTTGGTCCTATTCACCTTGTACATGTGCACTGCAACGGTTCGGAAAGCTCAATACTTGACTGCACATCTTATTACTCTGAACACTGCTCTCACAGTGAAGATGCCGGTGTTGAATGCTCAGGTACTTCAAACTTGTTCGTCCAATCACCGCCAAACTTGTCATGAAAAATAGTATTTTTTTTCTAACATTTTCCATCCGAAAAGGTGTATCCACGTCTTATTGTCAAGTTGCATTGAAATTAATGACCTCAATATTACTGATCCACATGATTTAATTGGAGATAAGTCCTTTCTCAAACTGGCGATTTTATAGATGCACTGTCCGTTGCTCGTCAACAAAATCAAATTAGTTTTGTCATGCAAAGCTTTTTTTTGGCTTGTATTTTAATGAAAACCACTTTGGCTATTTGAAGTTTATGCAACCATCTGAAACAAGAAAGGCTTTTGTTTTGGTTTGGGTTTTTTGTGCGTGCTAAACAAGACCGCCATGCGAGTAGACTGATTCCTGGTCCGTATATTGTCGATACTGATTGGGGCGACAGCCAGTTTACCGAGCGAGAACTGAATTATAATCGAGTTTTGACTTGCGCTCATGCGCTGTTCATCATTTTGACCCATGTTTGAACTGACAATGTGATATCTCATAGACGCAGTAATGAAACCAAAGTGCATGTACAGGGTTCGTTATGGGGTAGAAAACACAATAGAACAATAGATCCCATAATAAGGACGTCTTTAGAAATCAACCTACTCATACCCGAAACGCTCTGGAGTTTGATATTTCAATAGGAACAAAGGAAAACAAAAGAAAGGAAACAAAGGTCTTCCCCATAAGTATAATGTGTAAGCGGGTTTGCTTATGCATTCAATAGGGGACGTTGAACAGAAGAGGACAATAGTTTCCACAATTCCTGGAAGTCCACAATTGACGATCGTGTTCAAGACATTATGGGAGGTTTTATCATGAGACGCAGTAAAATGAAACCGATGAGTTTGTTTATTGTGTAAATCGAGGACACACACGTGCAACATCATCGGTGAATCGAGGACAGGGACCAAATCGAGGACGACCTCGATTAGAAAACGTGTACAAAACCAAATAGAGCTGTTGCGAAAAAGTTAGTACAAACAAAGGAAAATGGAAGAGGAACAAAAGAAAATCCTCCATTTACACCACGAACAACCGTGGGTGTCTATGTGTGTGTTTTTAATCTTTTACTAAATTGAAGTATTTTACAGTGAGTAACCTAACCCACGAAGCATTTCATGTTCTCTTACTTTAGCTCCAGTTCGTCTCGTGAATGGAAGCTCTTCTAACGAGGGTCAAGTTGAGGTCTTCTACCAAGGCGAGTGGGGTACAGTCTGCGATGATGGATGGGACCTTAATAATGCTGATGTCGTCTGTCGCATGCTTGGTTACCCTTCTGCATCCAACGCTTGGAGCGGCGCTCACTTCGGTCAAGGATCAGGTCCGATCATGCTAGACAATGTTAACTGCCAAGGATATGAATCTAGCATAGCTGAATGCAATCATGCTGGCTGGTTTAGCCATAACTGTGGGCATAATGAGGACGCAGGAGTTACTTGTAACAGTGGTAAGTTTATTTCCAGAAAATATTAAATGAAGTTAAAAATCTGAACAATCAGTTGGCTATTTTCAGGGCGCCCTGTAACGGTGAGGCAGGAAAGTAAAATGACCATGTAAAAATCAAGGTTCTTGACTTTCCAACTAGCTTCTAGCGTGCCGCCGCTATGTTGCCAGATCATGTCTGATTATAGGTTTAATATGGATTTGCAAAGACAAATTATGACAAGTTTGAAGATGAGGTGTCGCTGCTATTTTCCGACTACTTTTTCAGCGAAAGTTTAAGAAGTTGGCTGCAATATAAAGCTTAATTATTGATAACTTCACTTCCAAAACCTCTCTACTACGGCTGCAGATGATGTAAGTGGCGATACTACAAAATAAATTACGAAGGTCAATGTGTTTTTGGACCTACTGAGTGTTACTTTAGACAAGATGAGCACAGGAGATTATTTTCTAAATGAATATTCAAAACAAAAAGAGTTTGTTAAAGATGGCATATGTCACATTTTTGCTTATGAAACATATATCGTACTGTCTTTTTAAACCACACTTTTAAATTCCAGACTCTACCACTGAACCACCCTACTCCGGCTGCAGTTCATATGAGTGGCAATGCTACTACAACGGTCAATGTATTCAAGACTACCAAAGATGCAACGGTTACACTGACTGCTACTATGGCGAAGATGAATCCAACTGTTACGGTAAATATCTACAACAAAACAGTTTTCTAAAGTTGAAACATTCTCCAAGTTTTTTAAATAATTCATCTCGCTGTCTTTTCGTTTTCAGACTATACCACTGAGCCATCCAACTCCGGCTGCAGTTCAAATGAGTGGGCATGCTACTACTACGGTCAATGTATTCAAGACTACCAAAGATGCAACGGATACTCGGACTGCTACTTTGGCGAAGATGAATACAACTGCACCGGTAAATGTGTACAACAAATCAGTTTCTGTGAAATTTCTTACTCAATATGTACAGATACCTTTGTTTTATACTACACTTTAATCCCAGACTACACTACCGAACCGTTCTGCTACGGCTGCAGTTCATACGAGTTGCGATGCTACTACAACGGCCAATGCATTCGAGGCTACCAAAGATGCAACGGATACTCAGACTGTTACCATGGGGAAGATGAATTAACTGTTGTGTTAACTACACATATCTGCAGATATTTTATTGTAATACAAAATAAGCTTTACTTAAACAGTTACAACAACTAGACTCGTTGTGTATTTCAAACCATTTCTTCCATTCATCATGTTTTATAGGAAACACCGTTGCTCCCACTGTAGACGTCAATCCACCCTCCTCCGTGTTACGATTAGTGAATGGCAGCACCATCTATGAAGGCAGAGTAGAGGTGTTTGTCAACGGTTCCTGGGGAACGGCTTGCAGCCATTCCTGGGACATGAACGAGGCCCAAGTCATCTGCAGACAGCTTGGATATGGACCAGCCATTAATGCCCCGGGCTACGCTACCTATGGCCCGGGTGTTGGTCCTATTCACCTTGTACATGTGCACTGCAACGGTTCGGAAAGCTCAATACTTGACTGCACATCTTATTACTCTGAACACTGCTCTCACAGTGAAGATGCCGGTGTTGAATGCTCAGGTACTTCAAACTTGTTCGTCCAATCACCGCCAAACTTGTCATGAAAAATAGTATTTTTTTTCTAACATTTTCCATCCGAAAAGGTGTATCCACGTCTTATTGTCAAGTTGCATTGAAATTAATGACCTCAATATTACTGATCCACATGATTTAATTGGAGATAAGTCCTTTCTCAAACTGGCGATTTTATAGATGCACTGTCCGTTGCTCGTCAACAAAATCAAATTAGTTTTGTCATGCAAAGCTTTTTTTTGGCTTGTATTTTAATGAAAACCACTTTGGCTATTTGAAGTTTATGCAACCATCTGAAACAAGAAAGGCTTTTGTTTTGGTTTGGGTTTTTTGTGCGTGCTAAACAAGACCGCCATGCGAGTAGACTGATTCCTGGTCCGTATATTGTCGATACTGATTGGGGCGACAGCCAGTTTACCGAGCGAGAACTGAATTATAATCGAGTTTTGACTTGCGCTCATGCGCTGTTCATCATTTTGACCCATGTTTGAACTGACAATGTGATATCTCATAGACGCAGTAATGAAACCAAAGTGCATGTACAGGGTTCGTTATGGGGTAGAAAACACAATAGAACAATAGATCCCATAATAAGGACGTCTTTAGAAATCAACCTACTCATACCCGAAACGCTCTGGAGTTTGATATTTCAATAGGAACAAAGGAAAACAAAAGAAAGGAAACAAAGGTCTTCCCCATAAGTATAATGTGTAAGCGGGTTTGCTTATGCATTCAATAGGGGACGTTGAACAGAAGAGGACAATAGTTTCCACAATTCCTGGAAGTCCACAATTGACGATCGTGTTCAAGACATTATGGGAGGTTTTATCATGAGACGCAGTAAAATGAAACCGATGAGTTTGTTTATTGTGTAAATCGAGGACACACACGTGCAACATCATCGGTGAATCGAGGACAGGGACCAAATCGAGGACGACCTCGATTAGAAAACGTGTACAAAACCAAATAGAGCTGTTGCGAAAAAGTTAGTACAAACAAAGGAAAATGGAAGAGGAACAAAAGAAAATCCTCCATTTACACCACGAACAACCGTGGGTGTCTATGTGTGTGTTTTTAATCTTTTACTAAATTGAAGTATTTTACAGTGAGTAACCTAACCCACGAAGCATTTCATGTTCTCTTACTTTAGCTCCAGTTCGTCTCGTGAATGGAAGCTCTTCTAACGAGGGTCAAGTTGAGGTCTTCTACCAAGGCGAGTGGGGTACAGTCTGCGATGATGGATGGGACCTTAATAATGCTGATGTCGTCTGTCGCATGCTTGGTTACCCTTCTGCATCCAACGCTTGGAGCGGCGCTCACTTCGGTCAAGGATCAGGTCCGATCATGCTAGACAATGTTAACTGCCAAGGATATGAATCTAGCATAGCTGAATGCAATCATGCTGGCTGGTTTAGCCATAACTGTGGGCATAATGAGGACGCAGGAGTTACTTGTAACAGTGGTAAGTTTATTTCCAGAAAATATTAAATGAAGTTAAAAATCTGAACAATCAGTTGGCTATTTTCAGGGCGCCCTGTAACGGTGAGGCAGGAAAGTAAAATGACCATGTAAAAATCAAGGTTCTTGACTTTCCAACTAGCTTCTAGCGTGCCGCCGCTATGTTGCCAGATCATGTCTGATTATAGGTTTAATATGGATTTGCAAAGACAAATTATGACAAGTTTGAAGATGAGGTGTCGCTGCTATTTTCCGACTACTTTTTCAGCGAAAGTTTAAGAAGTTGGCTGCAATATAAAGCTTAATTATTGATAACTTCACTTCCAAAACCTCTCTACTACGGCTGCAGATGATGTAAGTGGCGATACTACAAAATAAATTACGAAGGTCAATGTGTTTTTGGACCTACTGAGTGTTACTTTAGACAAGATGAGCACAGGAGATTATTTTCTAAATGAATATTCAAAACAAAAAGAGTTTGTTAAAGATGGCATATGTCACATTTTTGCTTATGAAACATATATCGTACTGTCTTTTTAAACCACACTTTTAAATTCCAGACTCTACCACTGAACCACCCTACTCCGGCTGCAGTTCATATGAGTGGCAATGCTACTACAACGGTCAATGTATTCAAGACTACCAAAGATGCAACGGTTACACTGACTGCTACTATGGCGAAGATGAATCCAACTGTTACGGTAAATATCTACAACAAAACAGTTTTCTAAAGTTGAAACATTCTCCAAGTTTTTTAAATAATTCATCTCGCTGTCTTTTCGTTTTCAGACTATACCACTGAGCCATCCAACTCCGGCTGCAGTTCAAATGAGTGGGCATGCTACTACTACGGTCAATGTATTCAAGACTACCAAAGATGCAACGGATACTCGGACTGCTACTTTGGCGAAGATGAATACAACTGCACCGGTAAATGTGTACAACAAATCAGTTTCTGTGAAATTTCTTACTCAATATGTACAGATACCTTTGTTTTATACTACACTTTAATCCCAGACTACACTACCGAACCGTTCTGCTACGGCTGCAGTTCATACGAGTTGCGATGCTACTACAACGGCCAATGCATTCGAGGCTACCAAAGATGCAACGGATACTCAGACTGTTACCATGGGGAAGATGAATTAACTGTTGTGTTAACTACACATATCTGCAGATATTTTATTGTAATACAAAATAAGCTTTACTTAAACAGTTACAACAACTAGACTCGTTGTGTATTTCAAACCATTTCTTCCATTCATCATGTTTTATAGGAAACACCGTTGCTCCCACTGTAGACGTCAATCCACCCTCCTCCGTGTTACGATTAGTGAATGGCAGCACCATCTATGAAGGCAGAGTAGAGGTGTTTGTCAACGGTTCCTGGGGAACGGCTTGCAGCCATTCCTGGGACATGAACGAGGCCCAAGTCATCTGCAGACAGCTTGGATATGGACCAGCCATTAATGCCCCGGGCTACGCTACCTATGGCCCGGGTGTTGGTCCTATTCACCTTGTACATGTGCACTGCAACGGTTCGGAAAGCTCAATACTTGACTGCACATCTTATTACTCTGAACACTGCTCTCACAGTGAAGATGCCGGTGTTGAATGCTCAGGTACTTCAAACTTGTTCGTCCAATCACCGCCAAACTTGTCATGAAAAATAGTATTTTTTTTCTAACATTTTCCATCCGAAAAGGTGTATCCACGTCTTATTGTCAAGTTGCATTGAAATTAATGACCTCAATATTACTGATCCACATGATTTAATTGGAGATAAGTCCTTTCTCAAACTGGCGATTTTATAGATGCACTGTCCGTTGCTCGTCAACAAAATCAAATTAGTTTTGTCATGCAAAGCTTTTTTTTGGCTTGTATTTTAATGAAAACCACTTTGGCTATTTGAAGTTTATGCAACCATCTGAAACAAGAAAGGCTTTTGTTTTGGTTTGGGTTTTTTGTGCGTGCTAAACAAGACCGCCATGCGAGTAGACTGATTCCTGGTCCGTATATTGTCGATACTGATTGGGGCGACAGCCAGTTTACCGAGCGAGAACTGAATTATAATCGAGTTTTGACTTGCGCTCATGCGCTGTTCATCATTTTGACCCATGTTTGAACTGACAATGTGATATCTCATAGACGCAGTAATGAAACCAAAGTGCATGTACAGGGTTCGTTATGGGGTAGAAAACACAATAGAACAATAGATCCCATAATAAGGACGTCTTTAGAAATCAACCTACTCATACCCGAAACGCTCTGGAGTTTGATATTTCAATAGGAACAAAGGAAAACAAAAGAAAGGAAACAAAGGTCTTCCCCATAAGTATAATGTGTAAGCGGGTTTGCTTATGCATTCAATAGGGGACGTTGAACAGAAGAGGACAATAGTTTCCACAATTCCTGGAAGTCCACAATTGACGATCGTGTTCAAGACATTATGGGAGGTTTTATCATGAGACGCAGTAAAATGAAACCGATGAGTTTGTTTATTGTGTAAATCGAGGACACACACGTGCAACATCATCGGTGAATCGAGGACAGGGACCAAATCGAGGACGACCTCGATTAGAAAACGTGTACAAAACCAAATAGAGCTGTTGCGAAAAAGTTAGTACAAACAAAGGAAAATGGAAGAGGAACAAAAGAAAATCCTCCATTTACACCACGAACAACCGTGGGTGTCTATGTGTGTGTTTTTAATCTTTTACTAAATTGAAGTATTTTACAGTGAGTAACCTAACCCACGAAGCATTTCATGTTCTCTTACTTTAGCTCCAGTTCGTCTCGTGAATGGAAGCTCTTCTAACGAGGGTCAAGTTGAGGTCTTCTACCAAGGCGAGTGGGGTACAGTCTGCGATGATGGATGGGACCTTAATAATGCTGATGTCGTCTGTCGCATGCTTGGTTACCCTTCTGCATCCAACGCTTGGAGCGGCGCTCACTTCGGTCAAGGATCAGGTCCGATCATGCTAGACAATGTTAACTGCCAAGGATATGAATCTAGCATAGCTGAATGCAATCATGCTGGCTGGTTTAGCCATAACTGTGGGCATAATGAGGACGCAGGAGTTACTTGTAACAGTGGTAAGTTTATTTCCAGAAAATATTAAATGAAGTTAAAAATCTGAACAATCAGTTGGCTATTTTCAGGGCGCCCTGTAACGGTGAGGCAGGAAAGTAAAATGACCATGTAAAAATCAAGGTTCTTGACTTTCCAACTAGCTTCTAGCGTGCCGCCGCTATGTTGCCAGATCATGTCTGATTATAGGTTTAATATGGATTTGCAAAGACAAATTCAGCGAAAGTTTAAGAAGTTGGCTGCAATATAAAGCTTAATTATTGATAACTTCACTTCCAAAACCTCTCTACTACGGCTGCAGATGATGTAAGTGGCGATACTACAAAATAAATTACGAAGGTCAATGTGTTTTTGGACCTACTGAGTGTTACTTTAGACAATATGAGCACAGGAGATTATTTTCTAAATGAATATTCAAAACAAAAAGAGTTTGTTAAAGATGGCATATGTCACATTTTTGCTTATGAAACATATATCGTACTGTCTTTTTAAACCACACTTTTAAATTCCAGACTCTACCACTGAACCACCCTACTCCGGCTGCAGTTCATATGAGTGGCAATGCTACTACAACGGTCAATGTATTCAAGACTACCAAAGATGCAACGGTTACACTGACTGCTACTATGGCGAAGATGAATCCAACTGTTACGGTAAATATCTACAACAAAACAGTTTTCTAAAGTTGAAACATTCTCCAAGTTTTTTAAATAATTCATCTCGCTGTCTTTTCGTTTTCAGACTATACCACTGAGCCATCCAACTCCGGCTGCAGTTCAAATGAGTGGGCATGCTACTACTACGGTCAATGTATTCAAGACTACCAAAGATGCAACGGATACTCGGACTGCTACTTTGGCGAAGATGAATACAACTGCACCGGTAAATGTGTACAACAAATCAGTTTCTGTGAAATTTCTTACTCAATATGTACAGATACCTTTGTTTTATACTACACTTTAATCCCAGACTACACTACCGAACCGTTCTGCTACGGCTGCAGTTCATACGAGTTGCGATGCTACTACAACGGCCAATGCATTCGAGGCTACCAAAGATGCAACGGATACTCAGACTGTTACCATGGGGAAGATGAATTAACTGTTGTGTTAACTACACATATCTGCAGATATTTTATTGTAATACAAAATAAGCTTTACTTAAACAGTTACAACAACTAGACTCGTTGTGTATTTCAAACCATTTCTTCCATTCATCATGTTTTATAGGAAACACCGTTGCTCCCACTGTAGACGTCAATCCACCCTCCTCCGTGTTACGATTAGTGAATGGCAGCACCATCTATGAAGGCAGAGTAGAGGTGTTTGTCAACGGTTCCTGGGGAACGGCTTGCAGCCATTCCTGGGACATGAACGAGGCCCAAGTCATCTGCAGACAGCTTGGATATGGACCAGCCATTAATGCCCCGGGCTACGCTACCTATGGCCCGGGTGTTGGTCCTATTCACCTTGTACATGTGCACTGCAACGGTTCGGAAAGCTCAATACTTGACTGCACATCTTATTACTCTGAACACTGCTCTCACAGTGAAGATGCCGGTGTTGAATGCTCAGGTACTTCAAACTTGTTCGTCCAATCACCGCCAAACTTGTCATGAAAAATAGTATTTTTTTTCTAACATTTTCCATCCGAAAAGGTGTATCCACGTCTTATTGTCAAGTTGCATTGAAATTAATGACCTCAATATTACTGATCCACATGATTTAATTGGAGATAAGTCCTTTCTCAAACTGGCGATTTTATAGATGCACTGTCCGTTGCTCGTCAACAAAATCAAATTAGTTTTGTCATGCAAAGCTTTTTTTTGGCTTGTATTTTAATGAAAACCACTTTGGCTATTTGAAGTTTATGCAACCATCTGAAACAAGAAAGGCTTTTGTTTTGGTTTGGGTTTTTTGTGCGTGCTAAACAAGACCGCCATGCGAGTAGACTGATTCCTGGTCCGTATATTGTCGATACTGATTGGGGCGACAGCCAGTTTACCGAGCGAGAACTGAATTATAATCGAGTTTTGACTTGCGCTCATGCGCTGTTCATCATTTTGACCCATGTTTGAACTGACAATGTGATATCTCATAGACGCAGTAATGAAACCAAAGTGCATGTACAGGGTTCGTTATGGGGTAGAAAACACAATAGAACAATAGATCCCATAATAAGGACGTCTTTAGAAATCAACCTACTCATACCCGAAACGCTCTGGAGTTTGATATTTCAATAGGAACAAAGGAAAACAAAAGAAAGGAAACAAAGGTCTTCCCCATAAGTATAATGTGTAAGCGGGTTTGCTTATGCATTCAATAGGGGACGTTGAACAGAAGAGGACAATAGTTTCCACAATTCCTGGAAGTCCACAATTGACGATCGTGTTCAAGACATTATGGGAGGTTTTATCATGAGACGCAGTAAAATGAAACCGATGAGTTTGTTTATTGTGTAAATCGAGGACACACACGTGCAACATCATCGGTGAATCGAGGACAGGGACCAAATCGAGGACGACCTCGATTAGAAAACGTGTACAAAACCAAATAGAGCTGTTGCGAAAAAGTTAGTACAAACAAAGGAAAATGGAAGAGGAACAAAAGAAAATCCTCCATTTACACCACGAACAACCGTGGGTGTCTATGTGTGTGTTTTTAATCTTTTACTAAATTGAAGTATTTTACAGTGAGTAACCTAACCCACGAAGCATTTCATGTTCTCTTACTTTAGCTCCAGTTCGTCTCGTGAATGGAAGCTCTTCTAACGAGGGTCAAGTTGAGGTCTTCTACCAAGGCGAGTGGGGTACAGTCTGCGATGATGGATGGGACCTTAATAATGCTGATGTCGTCTGTCGCATGCTTGGTTACCCTTCTGCATCCAACGCTTGGAGCGGCGCTCACTTCGGTCAAGGATCAGGTCCGATCATGCTAGACAATGTTAACTGCCAAGGATATGAATCTAGCATAGCTGAATGCAATCATGCTGGCTGGTTTAGCCATAACTGTGGGCATAATGAGGACGCAGGAGTTACTTGTAACAGTGGTAAGTTTATTTCCAGAAAATATTAAATGAAGTTAAAAATCTGAACAATCAGTTGGCTATTTTCAGGGCGCCCTGTAACGGTGAGGCAGGAAAGTAAAATGACCATGTAAAAATCAAGGTTCTTGACTTTCCAACTAGCTTCTAGCGTGCCGCCGCTATGTTGCCAGATCATGTCTGATTATAGGTTTAATATGGATTTGCAAAGACAAATTATGACAAGTTTGAAGATGAGGTGTCGCTGCTATTTTCCGACTACTTTTTCAGCGAAAGTTTAAGAAGTTGGCTGCAATATAAAGCTTAATTATTGATAACTTCACTTCCAAAACCTCTCTACTACGGCTGCAGATGATGTAAGTGGCGATACTACAAAATAAATTACGAAGGTCAATGTGTTTTTGGACCTACTGAGTGTTACTTTAGACAATATGAGCACAGGAGATTATTTTCTAAATGAATATTCAAAACAAAAAGAGTTTGTTAAAGATGGCATATGTCACATTTTTGCTTATGAAACATATATCGTACTGTCTTTTTAAACCACACTTTTAAATTCCAGACTCTACCACTGAACCACCCTACTCCGGCTGCAGTTCATATGAGTGGCAATGCTACTACAACGGTCAATGTATTCAAGACTACCAAAGATGCAACGGTTACACTGACTGCTACTATGGCGAAGATGAATCCAACTGTTACGGTAAATATCTACAACAAAACAGTTTTCTAAAGTTGAAACATTCTCCAAGTTTTTTAAATAATTCATCTCGCTGTCTTTTCGTTTTCAGACTATACCACTGAGCCATCCAACTCCGGCTGCAGTTCAAATGAGTGGGCATGCTACTACTACGGTCAATGTATTCAAGACTACCAAAGATGCAACGGATACTCGGACTGCTACTTTGGCGAAGATGAATACAACTGCACCGGTAAATGTGTACAACAAATCAGTTTCTGTGAAATTTCTTACTCAATATGTACAGATACCTTTGTTTTATACTACACTTTAATCCCAGACTACACTACCGAACCGTTCTGCTACGGCTGCAGTTCATACGAGTTGCGATGCTACTACAACGGCCAATGCATTCGAGGCTACCAAAGATGCAACGGATACTCAGACTGTTACCATGGGGAAGATGAATTAACTGTTGTGTTAACTACACATATCTGCAGATATTTTATTGTAATACAAAATAAGCTTTACTTAAACAGTTACAACAACTAGACTCGTTGTGTATTTCAAACCATTTCTTCCATTCATCATGTTTTATAGGAAACACCGTTGCTCCCACTGTAGACGTCAATCCACCCTCCTCCGTGTTACGATTAGTGAATGGCAGCACCATCTATGAAGGCAGAGTAGAGGTGTTTGTCAACGGTTCCTGGGGAACGGCTTGCAGCCATTCCTGGGACATGAACGAGGCCCAAGTCATCTGCAGACAGCTTGGATATGGACCAGCCATTAATGCCCCGGGCTACGCTACCTATGGCCCGGGTGTTGGTCCTATTCACCTTGTACATGTGCACTGCAACGGTTCGGAAAGCTCAATACTTGACTGCACATCTTATTACTCTGAACACTGCTCTCACAGTGAAGATGCCGGTGTTGAATGCTCAGGTACTTCAAACTTGTTCGTCCAATCACCGCCAAACTTGTCATGAAAAATAGTATTTTTTTTCTAACATTTTCCATCCGAAAAGGTGTATCCACGTCTTATTGTCAAGTTGCATTGAAATTAATGACCTCAATATTACTGATCCACATGATTTAATTGGAGATAAGTCCTTTCTCAAACTGGCGATTTTATAGATGCACTGTCCGTTGCTCGTCAACAAAATCAAATTAGTTTTGTCATGCAAAGCTTTTTTTTGGCTTGTATTTTAATGAAAACCACTTTGGCTATTTGAAGTTTATGCAACCATCTGAAACAAGAAAGGCTTTTGTTTTGGTTTGGGTTTTTTGTGCGTGCTAAACAAGACCGCCATGCGAGTAGACTGATTCCTGGTCCGTATATTGTCGATACTGATTGGGGCGACAGCCAGTTTACCGAGCGAGAACTGAATTATAATCGAGTTTTGACTTGCGCTCATGCGCTGTTCATCATTTTGACCCATGTTTGAACTGACAATGTGATATCTCATAGACGCAGTAATGAAACCAAAGTGCATGTACAGGGTTCGTTATGGGGTAGAAAACACAATAGAACAATAGATCCCATAATAAGGACGTCTTTAGAAATCAACCTACTCATACCCGAAACGCTCTGGAGTTTGATATTTCAATAGGAACAAAGGAAAACAAAAGAAAGGAAACAAAGGTCTTCCCCATAAGTATAATGTGTAAGCGGGTTTGCTTATGCATTCAATAGGGGACGTTGAACAGAAGAGGACAATAGTTTCCACAATTCCTGGAAGTCCACAATTGACGATCGTGTTCAAGACATTATGGGAGGTTTTATCATGAGACGCAGTAAAATGAAACCGATGAGTTTGTTTATTGTGTAAATCGAGGACACACACGTGCAACATCATCGGTGAATCGAGGACAGGGACCAAATCGAGGACGACCTCGATTAGAAAACGTGTACAAAACCAAATAGAGCTGTTGCGAAAAAGTTAGTACAAACAAAGGAAAATGGAAGAGGAACAAAAGAAAATCCTCCATTTACACCACGAACAACCGTGGGTGTCTATGTGTGTGTTTTTAATCTTTTACTAAATTGAAGTATTTTACAGTGAGTAACCTAACCCACGAAGCATTTCATGTTCTCTTACTTTAGCTCCAGTTCGTCTCGTGAATGGAAGCTCTTCTAACGAGGGTCAAGTTGAGGTCTTCTACCAAGGCGAGTGGGGTACAGTCTGCGATGATGGATGGGACCTTAATAATGCTGATGTCGTCTGTCGCATGCTTGGTTACCCTTCTGCATCCAACGCTTGGAGCGGCGCTCACTTCGGTCAAGGATCAGGTCCGATCATGCTAGACAATGTTAACTGCCAAGGATATGAATCTAGCATAGCTGAATGCAATCATGCTGGCTGGTTTAGCCATAACTGTGGGCATAATGAGGACGCAGGAGTTACTTGTAACAGTGGTAAGTTTATTTCCAGAAAATATTAAATGAAGTTAAAAATCTGAACAATCAGTTGGCTATTTTCAGGGCGCCCTGTAACGGTGAGGCAGGAAAGTAAAATGACCATGTAAAAATCAAGGTTCTTGACTTTCCAACTAGCTTCTAGCGTGCCGCCGCTATGTTGCCAGATCATGTCTGATTATAGGTTTAATATGGATTTGCAAAGACAAATTATGACAAGTTTGAAGATGAGGTGTCGCTGCTATTTTCCGACTACTTTTTCAGCGAAAGTTTAAGAAGTTGGCTGCAATATAAAGCTTAATTATTGATAACTTCACTTCCAAAACCTCTCTACTACGGCTGCAGATGATGTAAGTGGCGATACTACAAAATAAATTACGAAGGTCAATGTGTTTTTGGACCTACTGAGTGTTACTTTAGACAATATGAGCACAGGAGATTATTTTCTAAATGAATATTCAAAACAAAAAGAGTTTGTTAAAGATGGCATATGTCACATTTTTGCTTATGAAACATATATCGTACTGTCTTTTTAAACCACACTTTTAAATTCCAGACTCTACCACTGAACCACCCTACTCCGGCTGCAGTTCATATGAGTGGCAATGCTACTACAACGGTCAATGTATTCAAGACTACCAAAGATGCAACGGTTACACTGACTGCTACTATGGCGAAGATGAATCCAACTGTTACGGTAAATATCTACAACAAAACAGTTTTCTAAAGTTGAAACATTCTCCAAGTTTTTTAAATAATTCATCTCGCTGTCTTTTCGTTTTCAGACTATACCACTGAGCCATCCAACTCCGGCTGCAGTTCAAATGAGTGGGCATGCTACTACTACGGTCAATGTATTCAAGACTACCAAAGATGCAACGGATACTCGGACTGCTACTTTGGCGAAGATGAATACAACTGCACCGGTAAATGTGTACAACAAATCAGTTTCTGTGAAATTTCTTACTCAATATGTACAGATACCTTTGTTTTATACTACACTTTAATCCCAGACTACACTACCGAACCGTTCTGCTACGGCTGCAGTTCATACGAGTTGCGATGCTACTACAACGGCCAATGCATTCGAGGCTACCAAAGATGCAACGGATACTCAGACTGTTACCATGTGGAAGATGAATTAACTGTTGTGTTAACTACACATATCTGCAGATATTTTATTGTAATACAAAATAAGCTTTACTTAAACAGTTACAACAACTAGACTCGTTGTGTATTTCAAACCATTTCTTCCATTCATCATGTTTTATAGGAAACACCGTTGCTCCCACTGTAGACGTCAATCCACCCTCCTCCGTGTTACGATTAGTGAATGGCAGCACCATCTATGAAGGCAGAGTAGAGGTGTTTGTCAACGGTTCCTGGGGAACGGCTTGCAGCCATTCCTGGGACATGAACGAGGCCCAAGTCATCTGCAGACAGCTTGGATATGGACCAGCCATTAATGCCCCGGGCTACGCTACCTATGGCCCGGGTGTTGGTCCTATTCACCTTGTACATGTGCACTGCAACGGTTCGGAAAGCTCAATACTTGACTGCACATCTTATTACTCTGAACACTGCTCTCACAGTGAAGATGCCGGTGTTGAATGCTCAGGTACTTCAAACTTGTTCGTCCAATCACCGCCAAACTTGTCATGAAAAATAGTATTTTTTTTCTAACATTTTCCATCCGAAAAGGTGTATCCACGTCTTATTGTCAAGTTGCATTGAAATTAATGACCTCAATATTACTGATCCACATGATTTAATTGGAGATAAGTCCTTTCTCAAACTGGCGATTTTATAGATGCACTGTCCGTTGCTCGTCAACAAAATCAAATTAGTTTTGTCATGCAAAGCTTTTTTTTGGCTTGTATTTTAATGAAAACCACTTTGGCTATTTGAAGTTTATGCAACCATCTGAAACAAGAAAGGCTTTTGTTTTGGTTTGGGTTTTTTGTGCGTGCTAAACAAGACCGCCATGCGAGTAGACTGATTCCTGGTCCGTATATTGTCGATACTGATTGGGGCGACAGCCAGTTTACCGAGCGAGAACTGAATTATAATCGAGTTTTGACTTGCGCTCATGCGCTGTTCATCATTTTGACCCATGTTTGAACTGACAATGTGATATCTCATAGACGCAGTAATGAAACCAAAGTGCATGTACAGGGTTCGTTATGGGGTAGAAAACACAATAGAACAATAGATCCCATAATAAGGACGTCTTTAGAAATCAACCTACTCATACCCGAAACGCTCTGGAGTTTGATATTTCAATAGGAACAAAGGAAAACAAAAGAAAGGAAACAAAGGTCTTCCCCATAAGTATAATGTGTAAGCGGGTTTGCTTATGCATTCAATAGGGGACGTTGAACAGAAGAGGACAATAGTTTCCACAATTCCTGGAAGTCCACAATTGACGATCGTGTTCAAGACATTATGGGAGGTTTTATCATGAGACGCAGTAAAATGAAACCGATGAGTTTGTTTATTGTGTAAATCGAGGACACACACGTGCAACATCATCGGTGAATCGAGGACAGGGACCAAATCGAGGACGACCTCGATTAGAAAACGTGTACAAAACCAAATAGAGCTGTTGCGAAAAAGTTAGTACAAACAAAGGAAAATGGAAGAGGAACAAAAGAAAATCCTCCATTTACACCACGAACAACCGTGGGTGTCTATGTGTGTGTTTTTAATCTTTTACTAAATTGAAGTATTTTACAGTGAGTAACCTAACCCACGAAGCATTTCATGTTCTCTTACTTTAGCTCCAGTTCGTCTCGTGAATGGAAGCTCTTCTAACGAGGGTCAAGTTGAGGTCTTCTACCAAGGCGAGTGGGGTACAGTCTGCGATGATGGATGGGACCTTAATAATGCTGATGTCGTCTGTCGCATGCTTGGTTACCCTTCTGCATCCAACGCTTGGAGCGGCGCTCACTTCGGTCAAGGATCAGGTCCGATCATGCTAGACAATGTTAACTGCCAAGGATATGAATCTAGCATAGCTGAATGCAATCATGCTGGCTGGTTTAGCCATAACTGTGGGCATAATGAGGACGCAGGAGTTACTTGTAACAGTGGTAAGTTTATTTCCAGAAAATATTAAATGAAGTTAAAAATCTGAACAATCAGTTGGCTATTTTCAGGGCGCCCTGTAACGGTGAGGCAGGAAAGTAAAATGACCATGTAAAAATCAAGGTTCTTGACTTTCCAACTAGCTTCTAGCGTGCCGCCGCTATGTTGCCAGATCATGTCTGATTATAGGTTTAATATGGATTTGCAAAGACAAATTATGACAAGTTTGAAGATGAGGTGTCGCTGCTATTTTCCGACTACTTTTTCAGCGAAAGTTTAAGAAGTTGGCTGCAATATAAAGCTTAATTATTGATAACTTCACTTCCAAAACCTCTCTACTACGGCTGCAGATGATGTAAGTGGCGATACTACAAAATAAATTACGAAGGTCAATGTGTTTTTGGACCTACTGAGTGTTACTTTAGACAAGATGAGCACAGGAGATTATTTTCTAAATGAATATTCAAAACAAAAAGAGTTTGTTAAAGATGGCATATGTCACATTTTTGCTTATGAAACATATATCGTACTGTCTTTTTAAACCACACTTTTAAATTCCAGACTCTACCACTGAACCACCCTACTCCGGCTGCAGTTCATATGAGTGGCAATGCTACTACAACGGTCAATGTATTCAAGACTACCAAAGATGCAACGGTTACACTGACTGCTACTATGGCGAAGATGAATCCAACTGTTACGGTAAATATCTACAACAAAACAGTTTTCTAAAGTTGAAACATTCTCCAAGTTTTTTAAATAATTCATCTCGCTGTCTTTTCGTTTTCAGACTATACCACTGAGCCATCCAACTCCGGCTGCAGTTCAAATGAGTGGGCATGCTACTACTACGGTCAATGTATTCAAGACTACCAAAGATGCAACGGATACTCGGACTGCTACTTTGGCGAAGATGAATACAACTGCACCGGTAAATGTGTACAACAAATCAGTTTCTGTGAAATTTCTTACTCAATATGTACAGATACCTTTGTTTTATACTACACTTTAATCCCAGACTACACTACCGAACCGTTCTGCTACGGCTGCAGTTCATACGAGTTGCGATGCTACTACAACGGCCAATGCATTCGAGGCTACCAAAGATGCAACGGATACTCAGACTGTTACCATGGGGAAGATGAATTAACTGTTGTGTTAACTACACATATCTGCAGATATTTTATTGTAATACAAAATAAGCTTTACTTAAACAGTTACAACAACTAGACTCGTTGTGTATTTCAAACCATTTCTTCCATTCATCATGTTTTATAGGAAACACCGTTGCTCCCACTGTAGACGTCAATCCACCCTCCTCCGTGTTACGATTAGTGAATGGCAGCACCATCTATGAAGGCAGAGTAGAGGTGTTTGTCAACGGTTCCTGGGGAACGGCTTGCAGCCATTCCTGGGACATGAACGAGGCCCAAGTCATCTGCAGACAGCTTGGATATGGACCAGCCATTAATGCCCCGGGCTACGCTACCTATGGCCCGGGTGTTGGTCCTATTCACCTTGTACATGTGCACTGCAACGGTTCGGAAAGCTCAATACTTGACTGCACATCTTATTACTCTGAACACTGCTCTCACAGTGAAGATGCCGGTGTTGAATGCTCAGGTACTTCAAACTTGTTCGTCCAATCACCGCCAAACTTGTCATGAAAAATAGTATTTTTTTTCTAACATTTTCCATCCGAAAAGGTGTATCCACGTCTTATTGTCAAGTTGCATTGAAATTAATGACCTCAATATTACTGATCCACATGATTTAATTGGAGATAAGTCCTTTCTCAAACTGGCGATTTTATAGATGCACTGTCCGTTGCTCGTCAACAAAATCAAATTAGTTTTGTCATGCAAAGCTTTTTTTTGGCTTGTATTTTAATGAAAACCACTTTGGCTATTTGAAGTTTATGCAACCATCTGAAACAAGAAAGGCTTTTGTTTTGGTTTGGGTTTTTTGTGCGTGCTAAACAAGACCGCCATGCGAGTAGACTGATTCCTGGTCCGTATATTGTCGATACTGATTGGGGCGACAGCCAGTTTACCGAGCGAGAACTGAATTATAATCGAGTTTTGACTTGCGCTCATGCGCTGTTCATCATTTTGACCCATGTTTGAACTGACAATGTGATATCTCATAGACGCAGTAATGAAACCAAAGTGCATGTACAGGGTTCGTTATGGGGTAGAAAACACAATAGAACAATAGATCCCATAATAAGGACGTCTTTAGAAATCAACCTACTCATACCCGAAACGCTCTGGAGTTTGATATTTCAATAGGAACAAAGGAAAACAAAAGAAAGGAAACAAAGGTCTTCCCCATAAGTATAATGTGTAAGCGGGTTTGCTTATGCATTCAATAGGGGACGTTGAACAGAAGAGGACAATAGTTTCCACAATTCCTGGAAGTCCACAATTGACGATCGTGTTCAAGACATTATGGGAGGTTTTATCATGAGACGCAGTAAAATGAAACCGATGAGTTTGTTTATTGTGTAAATCGAGGACACACACGTGCAACATCATCGGTGAATCGAGGACAGGGACCAAATCGAGGACGACCTCGATTAGAAAACGTGTACAAAACCAAATAGAGCTGTTGCGAAAAAGTTAGTACAAACAAAGGAAAATGGAAGAGGAACAAAAGAAAATCCTCCATTTACACCACGAACAACCGTGGGTGTCTATGTGTGTGTTTTTAATCTTTTACTAAATTGAAGTATTTTACAGTGAGTAACCTAACCCACGAAGCATTTCATGTTCTCTTACTTTAGCTCCAGTTCGTCTCGTGAATGGAAGCTCTTCTAACGAGGGTCAAGTTGAGGTCTTCTACCAAGGCGAGTGGGGTACAGTCTGCGATGATGGATGGGACCTTAATAATGCTGATGTCGTCTGTCGCATGCTTGGTTACCCTTCTGCATCCAACGCTTGGAGCGGCGCTCACTTCGGTCAAGGATCAGGTCCGATCATGCTAGACAATGTTAACTGCCAAGGATATGAATCTAGCATAGCTGAATGCAATCATGCTGGCTGGTTTAGCCATAACTGTGGGCATAATGAGGACGCAGGAGTTACTTGTAACAGTGGTAAGTTTATTTCCAGAAAATATTAAATGAAGTTAAAAATCTGAACAATCAGTTGGCTATTTTCAGGGCGCCCTGTAACGGTGAGGCAGGAAAGTAAAATGACCATGTAAAAATCAAGGTTCTTGACTTTCCAACTAGCTTCTAGCGTGCCGCCGCTATGTTGCCAGATCATGTCTGATTATAGGTTTAATATGGATTTGCAAAGACAAATTATGACAAGTTTGAAGATGAGGTGTCGCTGCTATTTTCCGACTACTTTTTCAGCGAAAGTTTAAGAAGTTGGCTGCAATATAAAGCTTAATTATTGATAACTTCACTTCCAAAACCTCTCTACTACGGCTGCAGATGATGTAAGTGGCGATACTACAAAAAAATTACGAAGGTCAATGTGTTTTTGGACCTACTGAGTGTTACTTTAGACAAGATGAGCACAGGAGATTATTTTCTAAATGAATATTCAAAACAAAAAGAGTTTGTTAAAGATGGCATATGTCACATTTTTGCTTATGAAACATATATCGTACTGTCTTTTTAAACCACACTTTTAAATTCCAGACTCTACCACTGAACCACCCTACTCCGGCTGCAGTTCATATGAGTGGCAATGCTACTACAACGGTCAATGTATTCAAGACTACCAAAGATGCAACGGTTACACTGACTGCTACTATGGCGAAGATGAATCCAACTGTTACGGTAAATATCTACAACAAAACAGTTTTCTAAAGTTGAAACATTCTCCAAGTTTTTTAAATAATTCATCTCGCTGTCTTTTCGTTTTCAGACTATACCACTGAGCCATCCAACTCCGGCTGCAGTTCAAATGAGTGGGCATGCTACTACTACGGTCAATGTATTCAAGACTACCAAAGATGCAACGGATACTCGGACTGCTACTTTGGCGAAGATGAATACAACTGCACCGGTAAATGTGTACAACAAATCAGTTTCTGTGAAATTTCTTACTCAATATGTACAGATACCTTTGTTTTATACTACACTTTAATCCCAGACTACACTACCGAACCGTTCTGCTACGGCTGCAGTTCATACGAGTTGCGATGCTACTACAACGGCCAATGCATTCGAGGCTACCAAAGATGCAACGGATACTCAGACTGTTACCATGGGGAAGATGAATTAACTGTTGTGTTAACTACACATATCTGCAGATATTTTATTGTAATACAAAATAAGCTTTACTTAAACAGTTACAACAACTAGACTCGTTGTGTATTTCAAACCATTTCTTCCATTCATCATGTTTTATAGGAAACACCGTTGCTCCCACTGTAGACGTCAATCCACCCTCCTCCGTGTTACGATTAGTGAATGGCAGCACCATCTATGAAGGCAGAGTAGAGGTGTTTGTCAACGGTTCCTGGGGAACGGCTTGCAGCCATTCCTGGGACATGAACGAGGCCCAAGTCATCTGCAGACAGCTTGGATATGGACCAGCCATTAATGCCCCGGGCTACGCTACCTATGGCCCGGGTGTTGGTCCTATTCACCTTGTACATGTGCACTGCAACGGTTCGGAAAGCTCAATACTTGACTGCACATCTTATTACTCTGAACACTGCTCTCACAGTGAAGATGCCGGTGTTGAATGCTCAGGTACTTCAAACTTGTTCGTCCAATCACCGCCAAACTTGTCATGAAAAATAGTATTTTTTTTCTAACATTTTCCATCCGAAAAGGTGTATCCACGTCTTATTGTCAAGTTGCATTGAAATTAATGACCTCAATATTACTGATCCACATGATTTAATTGGAGATAAGTCCTTTCTCAAACTGGCGATTTTATAGATGCACTGTCCGTTGCTCGTCAACAAAATCAAATTAGTTTTGTCATGCAAAGCTTTTTTTTGGCTTGTATTTTAATGAAAACCACTTTGGCTATTTGAAGTTTATGCAACCATCTGAAACAAGAAAGGCTTTTGTTTTGGTTTGGGTTTTTTGTGCGTGCTAAACAAGACCGCCATGCGAGTAGACTGATTCCTGGTCCGTATATTGTCGATACTGATTGGGGCGACAGCCAGTTTACCGAGCGAGAACTGAATTATAATCGAGTTTTGACTTGCGCTCATGCGCTGTTCATCATTTTGACCCATGTTTGAACTGACAATGTGATATCTCATAGACGCAGTAATGAAACCAAAGTGCATGTACAGGGTTCGTTATGGGGTAGAAAACACAATAGAACAATAGATCCCATAATAAGGACGTCTTTAGAAATCAACCTACTCATACCCGAAACGCTCTGGAGTTTGATATTTCAATAGGAACAAAGGAAAACAAAAGAAAGGAAACAAAGGTCTTCCCCATAAGTATAATGTGTAAGCGGGTTTGCTTATGCATTCAATAGGGGACGTTGAACAGAAGAGGACAATAGTTTCCACAATTCCTGGAAGTCCACAATTGACGATCGTGTTCAAGACATTATGGGAGGTTTTATCATGAGACGCAGTAAAATGAAACCGATGAGTTTGTTTATTGTGTAAATCGAGGACACACACGTGCAACATCATCGGTGAATCGAGGACAGGGACCAAATCGAGGACGACCTCGATTAGAAAACGTGTACAAAACCAAATAGAGCTGTTGCGAAAAAGTTAGTACAAACAAAGGAAAATGGAAGAGGAACAAAAGAAAATCCTCCATTTACACCACGAACAACCGTGGGTGTCTATGTGTGTGTTTTTAATCTTTTACTAAATTGAAGTATTTTACAGTGAGTAACCTAACCCACGAAGCATTTCATGTTCTCTTACTTTAGCTCCAGTTCGTCTCGTGAATGGAAGCTCTTCTAACGAGGGTCAAGTTGAGGTCTTCTACCAAGGCGAGTGGGGTACAGTCTGCGATGATGGATGGGACCTTAATAATGCTGATGTCGTCTGTCGCATGCTTGGTTACCCTTCTGCATCCAACGCTTGGAGCGGCGCTCACTTCGGTCAAGGATCAGGTCCGATCATGCTAGACAATGTTAACTGCCAAGGATATGAATCTAGCATAGCTGAATGCAATCATGCTGGCTGGTTTAGCCATAACTGTGGGCATAATGAGGACGCAGGAGTTACTTGTAACAGTGGTAAGTTTATTTCCAGAAAATATTAAATGAAGTTAAAAATCTGAACAATCAGTTGGCTATTTTCAGGGCGCCCTGTAACGGTGAGGCAGGAAAGTAAAATGACCATGTAAAAATCAAGGTTCTTGACTTTCCAACTAGCTTCTAGCGTGCCGCCGCTATGTTGCCAGATCATGTCTGATTATAGGTTTAATATGGATTTGCAAAGACAAATTATGACAAGTTTGAAGATGAGGTGTCGCTGCTATTTTCCGACTACTTTTTCAGCGAAAGTTTAAGAAGTTGGCTGCAATATAAAGCTTAATTATTGATAACTTCACTTCCAAAACCTCTCTACTACGGCTGCAGATGATGTAAGTGGCGATACTACAAAATAAATTACGAAGGTCAATGTGTTTTTGGACCTACTGAGTGTTACTTTAGACAAGATGAGCACAGGAGATTATTTTCTAAATGAATATTCAAAACAAAAAGAGTTTGTTAAAGATGGCATATGTCACATTTTTGCTTATGAAACATATATCGTACTGTCTTTTTAAACCACACTTTTAAATTCCAGACTCTACCACTGAACCACCCTACTCCGGCTGCAGTTCATATGAGTGGCAATGCTACTACAACGGTCAATGTATTCAAGACTACCAAAGATGCAACGGTTACACTGACTGCTACTATGGCGAAGATGAATCCAACTGTTACGGTAAATATCTACAACAAAACAGTTTTCTAAAGTTGAAACATTCTCCAAGTTTTTTAAATAATTCATCTCGCTGTCTTTTCGTTTTCAGACTATACCACTGAGCCATCCAACTCCGGCTGCAGTTCAAATGAGTGGGCATGCTACTACTACGGTCAATGTATTCAAGACTACCAAAGATGCAACGGATACTCGGACTGCTACTTTGGCGAAGATGAATACAACTGCACCGGTAAATGTGTACAACAAATCAGTTTCTGTGAAATTTCTTACTCAATATGTACAGATACCTTTGTTTTATACTACACTTTAATCCCAGACTACACTACCGAACCGTTCTGCTACGGCTGCAGTTCATACGAGTTGCGATGCTACTACAACGGCCAATGCATTCGAGGCTACCAAAGATGCAACGGATACTCAGACTGTTACCATGGGGAAGATGAATTAACTGTTGTGTTAACTACACATATCTGCAGATATTTTATTGTAATACAAAATAGCTTTACTTAAACAGTTACAACAACTAGACTCGTTGTGTATTTCAAACCATTTCTTCCATTCATCATGTTTTATAGGAAACACCGTTGCTCCCACTGTAGACGTCAATCCACCCTCCTCCGTGTTACGATTAGTGAATGGCAGCACCATCTATGAAGGCAGAGTAGAGGTGTTTGTCAACGGTTCCTGGGGAACGGCTTGCAGCCATTCCTGGGACATGAACGAGGCCCAAGTCATCTGCAGACAGCTTGGATATGGACCAGCCATTAATGCCCCGGGCTACGCTACCTATGGCCCGGGTGTTGGTCCTATTCACCTTGTACATGTGCACTGCAACGGTTCGGAAAGCTCAATACTTGACTGCACATCTTATTACTCTGAACACTGCTCTCACAGTGAAGATGCCGGTGTTGAATGCTCAGGTACTTCAAACTTGTTCGTCCAATCACCGCCAAACTTGTCATGAAAAATAGTATTTTTTTTTCTAACATTTTCCATCCGAAAAGGTGTATCCACGTCTTATTGTCAAGTTGCATTGAAATTAATGACCTCAATATTACTGATCCACATGATTTAATTGGAGATAAGTCCTTTCTCAAACTGGCGATTTTATAGATGCACTGTCCGTTGCTCGTCAACAAAATCAAATTAGTTTTGTCATGCAAAGCTTTTTTTTTGGCTTGTATTTTAATGAAAACCACTTTGGCTATTTGAAGTTTATGCAACCATCTGAAACAAGAAAGGCTTTTGTTTTGGTTTGGGTTTTTTGTGCGTGCTAAACAAGACCGCCATGCGAGTAGACTGATTCCTGGTCCGTATATTGTCGATACTGATTGGGGCGACAGCCAGTTTACCGAGCGAGAACTGAATTATAATCGAGTTTTGACTTGCGCTCATGCGCTGTTCATCATTTTGACCCATGTTTGAACTGACAATGTGATATCTCATAGACGCAGTAATGAAACCAAAGTGCATGTACAGGGTTCGTTATGGGGTAGAAAACACAATAGAACAATAGATCCCATAATAAGGACGTCTTTAGAAATCAACCTACTCATACCCGAAACGCTCTGGAGTTTGATATTTCAATAGGAACAAAGGAAAACAAAAGAAAGGAAACAAAGGTCTTCCCCATAAGTATAATGTGTAAGCGGGTTTGCTTATGCATTCAATAGGGGACGTTGAACAGAAGAGGACAATAGTTTCCACAATTCCTGGAAGTCCACAATTGACGATCGTGTTCAAGACATTATGGGAGGTTTTATCATGAGACGCAGTAAAATGAAACCGATGAGTTTGTTTATTGTGTAAATCGAGGACACACACGTGCAACATCATCGGTGAATCGAGGACAGGGACCAAATCGAGGACGACCTCGATTAGAAAACGTGTACAAAACCAAATAGAGCTGTTGCGAAAAAGTTAGTACAAACAAAGGAAAATGGAAGAGGAACAAAAGAAAATCCTCCATTTACACCACGAACAACCGTGGGTGTCTATGTGTGTGTTTTTAATCTTTTACTAAATTGAAGTATTTTACAGTGAGTAACCTAACCCACGAAGCATTTCATGTTCTCTTACTTTAGCTCCAGTTCGTCTCGTGAATGGAAGCTCTTCTAACGAGGGTCAAGTTGAGGTCTTCTACCAAGGCGAGTGGGGTACAGTCTGCGATGATGGATGGGACCTTAATAATGCTGATGTCGTCTGTCGCATGCTTGGTTACCCTTCTGCATCCAACGCTTGGAGCGGCGCTCACTTCGGTCAAGGATCAGGTCCGATCATGCTAGACAATGTTAACTGCCAAGGATATGAATCTAGCATAGCTGAATGCAATCATGCTGGCTGGTTTAGCCATAACTGTGGGCATAATGAGGACGCAGGAGTTACTTGTAACAGTGGTAAGTTTATTTCCAGAAAATATTAAATGAAGTTAAAAATCTGAACAATCAGTTGGCTATTTTCAGGGCGCCCTGTAACGGTGAGGCAGGAAAGTAAAATGACCATGTAAAAATCAAGGTTCTTGACTTTCCAACTAGCTTCTAGCGTGCCGCCGCTATGTTGCCAGATCATGTCTGATTATAGGTTTAATATGGATTTGCAAAGACAAATTATGACAAGTTTGAAGATGAGGTGTCGCTGCTATTTTCCGACTACTTTTTCAGCGAAAGTTTAAGAAGTTGGCTGCAATATAAAGCTTAATTATTGATAACTTCACTTCCAAAACCTCTCTACTACGGCTGCAGATGATGTAAGTGGCGATACTACAAAATAAATTACGAAGGTCAATGTGTTTTTGGACCTACTGAGTGTTACTTTAGACAAGATGAGCACAGGAGATTATTTTCTAAATGAATATTCAAAACAAAAAGAGTTTGTTAAAGATGGCATATGTCACATTTTTGCTTATGAAACATATATCGTACTGTCTTTTTAAACCACACTTTTAAATTCCAGACTCTACCACTGAACCACCCTACTCCGGCTGCAGTTCATATGAGTGGCAATGCTACTACAACGGTCAATGTATTCAAGACTACCAAAGATGCAACGGTTACACTGACTGCTACTATGGCGAAGATGAATCCAACTGTTACGGTAAATATCTACAACAAAACAGTTTTCTAAAGTTGAAACATTCTCCAAGTTTTTTTAATAATTCATCTCGCTGTCTTTTCGTTTTCAGACTATACCACTGAGCCATCCAACTCCGGCTGCAGTTCAAATGAGTGGGCATGCTACTACTACGGTCAATGTATTCAAGACTACCAAAGATGCAACGGATACTCGGACTGCTACTTTGGCGAAGATGAATACAACTGCACCGGTAAATGTGTACAACAAATCAGTTTCTGTGAAATTTCTTACTCAATATGTACAGATACCTTTGTTTTATACTACACTTTAATCCCAGACTACACTACCGAACCGTTCTGCTACGGCTGCAGTTCATACGAGTTGCGATGCTACTACAACGGCCAATGCATTCGAGGCTACCAAAGATGCAACGGATACTCAGACTGTTACCATGGGGAAGATGAATTAACTGTTGTGTTAACTACACATATCTGCAGATATTTTATTGTAATACAAAAGAGACTTTACTTAAACATTTACAACAACTAGACTCGTTGTGTATTTCAAACCATTTCTTCCATTCATCATGTTTTATAGGAAACACCGTTGCTCCCACTGTAGACGTCAATCCACCCTCCTCCGTGTTACGATTAGTGAATGGCAGCACCATCTATGAAGGCAGAGTAGAGGTGTTTGTCAACGGTTCCTGGGGAACGGCTTGCAGCCATTCCTGGGACATGAACGAGGCCCAAGTCATCTGCAGACAGCTTGGATATGGACCAGCCATTAATGCCCCGGGCTACGCTACCTATGGCCCGGGTGTTGGTCCTATTCACCTTGTACATGTGCACTGCAACGGTTCGGAAAGCTCAATACTTGACTGCACATCTTATTACTCTGAACACTGCTCTCACAGTGAAGATGCCGGTGTTGAATGCTCAGGTACTTCAAACTTGTTCGTCCAATCACCGCCAAACTTGTCATGAAAAATAGTATTTTTTTTCTAACATTTTCCATCCGAAAAGGTGTATCCACGTCTTATTGTCAAGTTGCATTGAAATTAATGACCTCAATATTACTGATCCACATGATTTAATTGGAGATAAGTCCTTTCTCAAACTGGCGATTTTATAGATGCACTGTCCGTTGCTCGTCAACAAAATCAAATTAGTTTTGTCATGCAAAGCTTTTTTTGGCTTGTATTTTAATGAAAACCACTTTGGCTATTTGAAGTTTATGCAACCATCTGAAACAAGAAAGGCTTTTGTTTTGGTTTGGGTTTTTTGTGCGTGCTAAACAAGACCGCCATGCGAGTAGACTGATTCCTGGTCCGTATATTGTCGATACTGATTGGGGCGACAGCCAGTTTACCGAGCGAGAACTGAATTATAATCGAGTTTTGACTTGCGCTCATGCGCTGTTCATCATTTTGACCCATGTTTGAACTGACAATGTGATATCTCATAGACGCAGTAATGAAACCAAAGTGCATGTACAGGGTTCGTTATGGGGTAGAAAACACAATAGAACAATAGATCCCATAATAAGGACGTCTTTAGAAATCAACCTACTCATACCCGAAACGCTCTGGAGTTTGATATTTCAATAGGAACAAAGGAAAACAAAAGAAAGGAAACAAAGGTCTTCCCCATAAGTATAATGTGTAAGCGGGTTTGCTTATGCATTCAATAGGGGACGTTGAACAGAAGAGGACAATAGTTTCCACAATTCCTGGAAGTCCACAATTGACGATCGTGTTCAAGACATTATGGGAGGTTTTATCATGAGACGCAGTAAAATGAAACCGATGAGTTTGTTTATTGTGTAAATCGAGGACACACACGTGCAACATCATCGGTGAATCGAGGACAGGGACCAAATCGAGGACGACCTCGATTAGAAAACGTGTACAAAACCAAATAGAGCTGTTGCGAAAAAGTTAGTACAAACAAAGGAAAATGGAAGAGGAACAAAAGAAAATCCTCCATTTACACCACGAACAACCGTGGGTGTCTATGTGTGTGTTTTTAATCTTTTACTAAATTGAAGTATTTTACAGTGAGTAACCTAACCCACGAAGCATTTCATGTTCTCTTACTTTAGCTCCAGTTCGTCTCGTGAATGGAAGCTCTTCTAACGAGGGTCAAGTTGAGGTCTTCTACCAAGGCGAGTGGGGTACAGTCTGCGATGATGGATGGGACCTTAATAATGCTGATGTCGTCTGTCGCATGCTTGGTTACCCTTCTGCATCCAACGCTTGGAGCGGCGCTCACTTCGGTCAAGGATCAGGTCCGATCATGCTAGACAATGTTAACTGCCAAGGATATGAATCTAGCATAGCTGAATGCAATCATGCTGGCTGGTTTAGCCATAACTGTGGGCATAATGAGGACGCAGGAGTTACTTGTAACAGTGGTAAGTTTATTTCCAGAAAATATTAAATGAAGTTAAAAATCTGAACAATCAGTTGGCTATTTTCAGGGCGCCCTGTAACGGTGAGGCAGGAAAGTAAAATGACCATGTAAAAATCAAGGTTCTTGACTTTCCAACTAGCTTCTAGCGTGCCGCCGCTATGTTGCCAGATCATGTCTGATTATAGGTTTAATATGGATTTGCAAAGACAAATTATGACAAGTTTGAAGATGAGGTGTCGCTGCTATTTTCCGACTACTTTTTCAGCGAAAGTTTAAGAAGTTGGCTGCAATATAAAGCTTAATTATTGATAACTTCACTTCCATAACCACGCTCCAAAACCTCTCTACTACGGCTGCAGATGATGTAAGTGGCGATACTACAAAATAAATTACGAAGGTCAATGTGTTTTTGGACCTACTGAGTGTTACTTTAGACAAGATGAGCACAGGAGATTATTTTCTAAATGAATATTCAAAACAAAAAGAGTTTGTTAAAGATGGCATATGTCACATTTTTGCTTATGAAACATATATCGTACTGTCTTTTTAAACCACACTTTTAAATTCCAGACTCTACCACTGAACCACCCTACTCCGGCTGCAGTTCATATGAGTGGCAATGCTACTACAACGGTCAATGTATTCAAGACTACCAAAGATGCAACGGTTACACTGACTGCTACTTTGGCGAAGATGAATCCAACTGTTACGGTAAATATCTACAACAAAACAGTTTTCTAAAGTTGAAACATTCTCCAAGTTTTTTAAATAATTCATCTCGCTGTCTTTTCGTTTTCAGACTATACCACTGAGCCATCCAACTCCGGCTGCAGTTCAAATGAGTGGGCATGCTACTACTACGGTCAATGTATTCAAGACTACCAAAGATGCAACGGATACTCGGACTGCTACTATGGCGAAGATGAATACAACTGCAACGGTAAATGTGTACAACAAATCAGATTCTGTGAAATTTCTTACTCAATATGTACAGATACCTTTGTTTTATACTACGCTTTAATCCCAGACTACACTACCGAACCGTTCTGCTACGGCTGCAGTTCATACGAGTGGCGATGCTACTACTACGGCCAATGCATTCGAGGCTACCAAAGATGCAACGGAAACTCAGACTGTTACCATGGGGAAGATGAATTAACTGTTGTGTTAACTACACATATCTGCAGATATTTTATTGTCATACAAAATAGACTTTACTTAAACAGTTACAATAACTAGACTGGATGTGTATTTCAAACCATTTCTTCCATTCATCATGTTTTATAGGAAACACCGTTGCTCCCACTGTAGACGTCAATCCACCCTCCTCCGTGATACGATTAGTGAATGGCAGCACCATCTATGAAGGCAGAGTAGAGGTGTTTGTCAACGGTTCCTGGGGAACGGCTTGCAGCCATTCCTGGGACATGAACGAGGCCCAAGTCATCTGCAGACAGCTTGGATATGGACCAGCCATTAATGCCACGGGTTACGCTACCTATGGCCCGGGTGTTGGTCCTATTCACCTTGTACATGTGCACTGCAACGGTTCGGAAAGCTCAATTCTCGACTGCACATCTGATTACTCTGAACACTGCTCTCACAGTGAAGATGCCGGTGTTGAATGCTCAGGTAATTCAAACTTGTTCGTCCAATCACCGCCAAACTTGTCGACACTGATTGGGGCGAGAGCCAGTCTACCCAACCAGAACTTTATCATTGTCGAGTTTGGACTTGCGTTATGCGTTGTTCATCGTTTGACCCGTGTTTGAACTGACAATGTGACATCTCATAGACGCAGTAATGAAACTGATGTGTCTGTGTGTGTTTCAACTTGAACTAACTTGAGGCACGTTACAGTAAGTTAATATCAAAAGTCTTTTTACCTAACCCACGAAGTATTTCATGTTCTCTTACTTTAGCTCCAGTTCGTCTCGTGAATGGAAGCTCTTCTAACGAGGGTCAAGTTGAGGTCTTCTACCAAGGCGAGTGGGGTACAGTCTGCGATGATGGATGGGACCTTAATAATGCTGATGTCGTCTGTCGCATGCTTGGTTACCCTTCTGCATCCAACGCTTGGAGCAGCGCTCACTTCGGTCAAGGATCAGGTCCGATCATGCTAGACAATGTTAACTGCCAAGGATATGAATCTAGCATAGCTGAATGCAATCATGCTGGCTGGTTTAGCCATAACTGTGGGCATAATGAGGACGCAGGTGTTACTTGTAACAGTGGTAAGTTTATTCTCGGTAAATATTAAATAAACTACAAAATGTGAACTAACGTTTGCCCTTGACAGAGCGTCATGTAACGGTGATGCAGGAAAGTAAAATGACGATGTAAAATACAAGGTTCTTGATTTTCCAACTTGCGACTAGCGTGCCTCCGCTATGTTGCCTTGTTCTATAGATTATATCTAATTATAGGTTTCATCCCGATACGCAAAGACAAACTCAGTTGCGTTAATTATGCATGGTTTTAGCCTTATAATCCACATCCTTTTGTCACATCCTTTTAATAACTTCAAGTCTACGGCAAAAGGTCATTAAACGACACTGGCAGTTATAATACACCATTGGGTTTTTTTTTCCAGGAAAATTGAGTAACGCCACTTAGGACAAAAAAAGTAACAATGGATATAATTCAGCACTTTTTTTCTGATTGTTGTTGTAGGTTTGCAGACGTGGACGAGCGTTACACCACCGGAGCATAATACCGGTAATCACTCACTCCAAAGTTTCGCTTAAGCAATAAAAGATCAGTCATGCTCGCACCTCAGTTTGAAACATTTAGCTTGGCCGCTTTACTGTGATTATATTTTGACCAATAGATAATGCAATTACTATGGTGAACTAACAATTTCGGGGTACCCCAGTAAAATCAGGTGTCATAGGCTATTGTATACACAAAACCCAACTGCATCGTGGAAATCATCATTACTTAATCGAATATTACAAAACAAAAGCACGAATCATATAAAGTTATGAATTTTGATCTTCACGTCTACCTACATTAATAATGGTTTGTATCTCTTTTAAATACTTCGAGAACTTGGAAGACATTTAAAAAGTGCCAATATAATCATGTTTCCCTGTACCTCAGATTAAAGCACATTCATGTAGTTAATTGTGTATACTTGGTTCTCTCTTATTTTCGGACCAGATGGACAGCCATGGATAACTGGTGATCCACTGACGACGACAAATCCAGGTAAGCTTTGTCGCAAACTTTCTACAAGGACTAACAAGACTTCTGATTCCCCTGATACCTTAACACTGAAGTTAAGTTTACCTTTGTCATCAATTTCGGGATACCCCAGTAAAATCTGGTGTCATTGGCTATTGTATACACAAAACCCAACTGCAGGGTGGAAATCATCATTAATTAATCGAATATTTCAAAACAAAACCACGAATCATATACAGTTATGAAATTTGGATCCTGAAGTCTTTTCTACATTAATAATGGTTTGTATCATTTTTTAATATTTCGAGAACGGAGAAGACATTTAAAAAGTGCGGCTCCTGAGCTTCTGTGGAATAATACATTCCAAATATAAGCATGTTTCCCTGTACCTCAGTGAAATATTTGTTAGATTAAAGCAAGTACATCGAAATAATTGTGCATGGTTGCCTCTCTCTCATTTTCGAACCAGATGGACAGCCGTGGACAACTGATTATCCACTGCCGACGACAAATCCAGGTAAGCTTTGTCGCAAAGTTTCTGCAAGAGTTTAAAAGACTTTTGGTTCCCCTTATCAAAAATGATCGAAAATCAAACATTAAACAACATACGATTGCACTAAACTGGAAGAAGACGTCGCCTGACGGGAACAGATTAAAAATGTTCATATCATAAAATATTTGGACTATAAATGCAGCATGCTTAACAAAACACGCACCTTGAATTTGGTATTCAGGAGAAAGAATTGTCCTGATTCTTAATGGAAGTGAGACTCTCCAGATCACATCGCCTCTCTATCCAAGCAACTATCCCAACTCTGCCGACGTTACTTGGACCATTCAATCTTGGGTGGACCAAAAGATTCACATCACCTTCCACAGTTTTGAAACTGAGCGAGGCTTTGACTATTTTCGGGCCGGTGATGGTGACAACAATTACTACAACGAGTTCTTCGTGTGGCACGGGACGAAAGATCCTCCCGATCTGATCTCTTCTTGGAATCAGATGTGGTTGAGATTCACGTCGGATGGAAGTGCAACACGATCTGGGTTTTTGTTATCGGCTGTCAGCCTTCCGTCAACTGGTGAGATTTGTTCAAGAAATATTGACCAACCACATTTAAGACTGAATCCAGTTTACAATTGCCTTTAGGTTTTTACATGTTTTATGGAGCTTGATTCATACCATTGTTTCTCTTTTTTCAAGGAATCAAAAACCCTTTAAATATCATGACTTTGTGTTGAACAGTGCCGAGCTTTCTTTCCCAAACAATCTGTAAATGTAGAATTGTTTTCTTTTGTTACAGTAACTGTGGGTTGTAATTCAAGTGAGTTTGACTGCGGACATTCAGTCTGTATCAATGGCTCCTGGCGGTGCGATTATCAGTCGGATTGCTACGATGGAAGCGATGAACTGTATTGCGGTAAATATAATCATTGGGGATCAATAACGGTTTCTTCAGATCTTTCACGTGTTGTTTCGTTTGTGTTTTGTTCTCATTTATTTGAATGTCTTTTGAATCACCTTTTCAAAAGATATCGTGTTATAACCGCCTTTTGCCTTAACACAAATGATTAGTTTACAGTGATCATCAATTTCGGGATACCCCAGTAACATCTGGTGTCATAGGCTATTGTATACACAAAACCCAACTGCAGCGTGGAAATCATCATTAATTAATCGAATATTACAAAACAAAAGCACAAATCATATACAGTTATGAATTTTGATCTTCACGTCTACCTACATTAATAATGGTTTGTATCTCTTTTAAATACTTCGAGAACAGGGAAGATATTTACAAAATGCGGCTCCAGAGCTTCTGTGGAATAATACATTCCTAATATCAGCATGTTTCCCTGTACCTCAGATTAAAGCACATCCATGTAGTTAATTGTGTATACTTGGTTCTCTCTTATTTTCGGACCAGATGGACAGCCATGGATAACTGGTGATCCACTGACGACGACAAATCCAGGTAAGCTTTGTCGCAAACTTTCTACAAGGACTAACAAGACTTCTGATTCCCCTGATACCTTAACACTAAAGTTAAGTTTACCTTTGTCATCAATTTCGGGATACCCCAGTAAAATCTAGTGTCATAGGCTATTGTATACACAAAACCCAACTGCAGCGTGGAAATCATCATTAATTAATCGAATATTGCAAAACAAAACCACGAATCATATACAGTTATGAAATTTGGATCCTCAAGTCTACCTACATTATTAAGTAAGATTTGAGGCTTTGCATGGTAAAGATACTAAATAATGAAAGGTTTGCGGAAACACCGTGTGCGAATAATTTCTCAACTAAAAGAATGGTTCTGAAAAGAACCAGAGGTATAAACTCGACGTTCCGGTCAGTATGCTCTGGCCGTCTTCAGGAGAGTGCCTAAACTCTAAGAAAGTGAATACTTAAGTAGCAAAAGGTGAAATCAATGGAGTGTGAAGGCCGAGCCTGTGGCTACGCTACGTTGATGACACCTTTGTAGTGTGGCCCCGTGGCCCGGACACACTCCAAGACTTCCTCCAGTACCTCAACAAGCAACACACCAGCATCAGCTTCACCATGGAACAAGAACAGCACGGCACCATTCCTTTCCTGGACGTCAAGATCTCCAGGAATCCGGATGGCACCCTGGGACACAGCGTCTACAGGAAACCCACCCACACCGACCGCTATCTCCACCAACGGTCGTTCCATCACCCCAGCATCAAGTCATCGGTCAACCGCACCCTAGTACAGAGAGCCTCCGAGGTCTGCGACCAAGACAACCTCAAGCGTGAACTCAAGCACTACGGTCATCTACGGTTTTTTTGGGATCTTTTGTGTTGATTTGCTTCTTTTTGTTTCCCTTTTCATATTACTTTTGTAATATTCATTTGAACACATAAGAAACAATTGTTTTTTTGTTCCTGTTTTTTTCTTCTTATTTCCACTTGTGATCACGAAAAAAATATTATATTAACCATGACTGAATATATTTATTATTTTCATTAGGCACCACAACTAAAGATCCACATACACAGACAACTGATGTTCCGCAGGAGCTTACAAATTCAGGTTAGAGTAGTCTCCATATTTTCGAGACTAACAAAGTACTTTTGTTATTTGTATCAATATTCGACGAAATGACATGCTGAAAAATCTACAGAAAAATATTTGTTTGTAATTTTCTTTTGATTATTTTTGCAACGGTAAAACTGATTTAGCTGTCGTACTTCAATCGCTTCCTCTAAAGGGAGGACTTAGTAGGAATTAAAAATACACGGTCACTACATGTAAAATATAACCGAGTATACACCCCTCCGTAGAGTTTACATTATATACTTTTTTTTCAGAAAAGCTGACTTCCAGTCAGCTCCAGGGGGTTCGGGGGTCGGACTTTCCCCCCTCCTAAAAAAACGTCCGCAGGTCCACTTTGCCCCGCGATTGATATTTGAGTTTTACTCAAATGTATATCGCTCAAATTGGTATTGTGACGTTGTCGTGCCAGCTCTCCTTCGTCAGGCTGGTTTGATAGGTAGCGTGCCGCCTCGATGGTGTCCAGTCCCCGCAGCGATGGGCCACGGCACAAGTTATCCTCCGTGGAATACCGTCAGTGGAATCCTCGGTGGAATACCGCCGATGGAAGGTGGAAGGGGTTTGTGGAATGGGATTGCGGAAGGGGAGTAGAGAGGGGGAATCCCTGAGATTTGTAATCCTCTCAGGCCCTTTTATCTACCCTGGGACTTTGGCCCTGACATTCGGTGATTAGAAGTCTAATTAGCAATAATTTGAGCCAGTGGAATGAGTGGAATCGGAGTCAGGAATCGCCTTGCTCCCGCATTCACCAGTGTCCTCGCTATCATCAGCCCCTTTTCTCCGACACTTGTTCTGTCGCTTGGCTCGATGATACCCCAGCCAGTCAGCTTCCTCTGCTGCTTCAACACCCCCGATACTATGGACTCGTGTCCCGGTGGAATGTGGACTGTCTCTTCCACCAGCACACGACAGCAAAAAGAACACGAAGACGTTTCCTTGCATGGAATTGTGTGCTCCCCGATACGAAGTTCCATCCGGTCCAGATCCAACTTGCTTCCCGTGGTGAGTAGGTAATTCATCCCGAGAATGCCTTGGTTGGCTATCGAGCCGACGATGACTTCAACCTTGGTACAATTGCCCCCAATTTGCACATCCATGTATGCGCTGCCTTGCACCGGTAGCGGCGTACCATCAGCCTGACGGATGACCTCTGCCATTGGTAGCAATTGCGTTTTGCTTTCTCGCCTCATCTTGTCAAACTCTTCTGTGGAAATAATGGTTTCTGTTGACCCAGTGGCTATCATGAACTTGATGGGATATCTGCCGATGTTCCCTTGGACGTAGACACTGTGGGCATGAACTCGATTGTTTACTGGTGGGGAATTCCCTCTTGGCTCGTCTTCACGGTGACGTTGGCTGGATTTGGGTCTGGTGGTGACGACCTTCCCATGACCCGCTGGGTTGGCCCGCTGGCGTTTCCCGAAGCTCGGCTCAGCTTCTTCGAGGGACAATTCCGTCTGAAATGTCCCAGGCCTCCACAGTTGTAGCATGCTTCATTCTCAAACATGCTCCTTTCTCTTCCCTCTTTCTTATTTCCTACATTGCTTGTTCCACTCTCGTCTTTCTGTGGGGATGAGGTCTGAACCTGCATTGCCTTGGCCAGACCAGTCACCATCGTCTGCAATATATTCAGCTGCTCTGACATGGCCTGTGTCTGCCGGTTGAATTCCTCCCTAGACACAGTCTCCACCTGGCGAGTAGCCCTCATGTTGCGCTCCTGCCTGCCACCATGGTTCCGCTGTCGCTGTCTCTCGGAATTAAGGAAGGACTCTGTTTCAAGCGCAGCCCGTATTGCGTCATCTAAACTCTTCGGGTGAGCCCTGAAAATTCCCACCCGCACTTCAGCATCTTGGATGGCATCCATGAAATGCCCCTTGGCCAGTCTTTCTCGGGAATCTCTGGGAAGCTCTGGGTAAGCCAGTTCCGTCAGACGGCGGATACCCTGGCCGAGTCCTTGAAGGCTTTCATTCACTCCCCTAGTTCTGCTCCTTAATTCCGACAAGAATCTCTCGGCCTGTTCTCCAGGTCCAAATCGCCGATCTAACCTTGTAGTCAGTTCTTTGTAACTCAGCTGCTCGCCCTGATTTCCATCTCCCAGCACCTGTTGGGCTTGTCCCTTCAAACTAGCTGCTAAGAAGTACGCCTTCTCCTCAGCTGTCCACGCATTGATCGTGGCGCAAGACTCGAAGTGTGCCTTATAATCCCGCCAAGGGATGTCCCCCGAAAATCGATCCGGGACAAAACTCGGCTTCCGTTGTGCTCGGTGATGGGTGTTTTCCTCTTTCGCGCTTGCTTTCCCTCCTTGTTCCACCGTGGGCCCAGGTTTCCTACTCTGGATCGTCGTCCCTTGCTCCACCTTCGTTGGAGAAGACCTTTCTGGAGGCTGTTGCTGGCTCGACGCACCCTTTGCAGCCGAAACCTGGTGCCACGTGCCTGCCCGCTCACTTGAAATCGGCTTGTACGTGCTTCCCACCTGTCCTTGCCCTCCAGCTCTGGCCCAGGACAGGTCGCCAGAAGTGGCGGTGAAGACTTGTGTTCCGCTCGCAGGTTGCATTACCGTTGCTGCAAACCCCGGCGAAGTCCTCATCCCTGCCGTCATTGTGCTGAAAACCAGTGGCACATATGCCCCAACGGCAGTAGTTCCTGGTGCAGACACAGCTCCAACTTCCAATCCACTCGTTGGGAGTTCCTTGTGTCTTGCTCCCTCCGGGTTCCAGTCCCTGATTCCTCCGATCGTTGCTGGTTGCCTGTGGCCTATTGCGGCTCTCGTCCTCTGCCCAAATGGATTGATTTGAGTAGACGCCTGCAGTGGACTCTGCATCCATGCAGCTGCACTTGACTCTCCGGCGTTGCCCATCCAACCATGCTGGGCTGCTTCCTGCCTTTTCTCCACACTGCTTGCAGCTTGATCCCTCCACCGCTCCGGAACAGTTCCTATCATTCCAGTGAACCCACTTGACGCTATTTCAACGTGCGCCATGGTTGTAACTGGATAGGCCTGCTGCTGAGGCGGTGCTATGATCAGCTGATTCCGACGCTCTTATTAACTGGCATGTTGTACCCAGATGCCACTTGAAGTGAAGTATCGCTTCCCCGGTATCGAAATTCCACTCCCGAGTCGACTTCATGCACATGAAGACTCGTTGGTGTGACGAGTCCTGGCTCGTCTCTTCGCTCCATCCTGAGTGATCCCGCTCTCCTTGTTATTCCCTAGTAGATCACTCCCCGTGCTTCCACTGTAGTCCTTCTTGGTGGATCCCACCGCTGCCACCAATGTGACGTTGTCGTGCCAGCTCTCCTTCGTCAGGCTGGTTTGATAGGTAGCGTGCCGCCTCGATGGTGTCCAGTCCCCGCAGCGATGGGCCACGGCACAAGTTATCCTCCGTGGAATACCGTCAGTGGAATCCTCGGTGGAATACCGCCGATGGAAGGTGGAAGGGGTTTGTGGAATGGGATTGCGGAAGGGGAGTAGGGAGGGGGAATCCCTGAGATTTGTAATCCTCTCAGGCCCTTTTATCTACCCTAATTAGCAATAATTTGAGCCAGTGGAATGAGTGGAATCGGAGTCAGGAATCACAAACAATGGTCAAGCCTTTAATCAATCCTCATTATCATCCTTATTTGTCTAGTATTACTTGAACCCCAATTACTTGTTCCAATCATTAAGTTTTCGCTTGAATCATCTCTGAATCATCTGCCTAAAATCCTGTCGTGCAGCTGCTTTTATACCCCTGAGTTCACCCGGTAGCCTATAGCCCCAATACAAATTCAGTCTGCTATACAATAGTGCCTGAGTCCAACTGACCAATCAGCGATCAGGATCTGCCAATATGCAAAGTGTGGGTGACTCGATGTAATACAGTCATTATACAGACAGTGGTTGCATTGAATTTATGACATACACTTCGTGCTCCGTCGCAGTATTGATCTAAAGGGAGGAATCAGGATGAATTGAAAATACACGGTCACTACATTTGCTCGTAACCAACTGTTTATTAAAAATGAAAATGTCCCTTTAATGTGAAAACGACCTCCGCTTCCACCATGCCAACTACGCCCAGCGTTGCAGTGATATTGACCAAACGCTGACAAACACAGCTCTGCCCAAATACTCATTTCTTTCTATTTATTCAGTTGTCCTTGCAGGATGGAAAGGAGTGATGTTACTCGGACCCGTTCCTGAGACGAGGGAGGGGGGATCAAACCTTATAGTGGAACCTTTAACATGCAGAACTTGTAAAAAACAATAAAGTGCCTAACAGGGTCGTGCTAGTTACATGCATGTTTGTAGCGTACCGCGTGTATGGTTCATCATGTACGGCTCAGCAGCAGTTTTTAGCGAGTGAGATAAAACAGGAGTAATAAGCCATTTGCGAGTTAAATTTGAATAAAAATCTGTTACGCTGACTTAATCCAATGCTTTGCTCGTATTAGCTTTGCATTCTCCCGACCAAAGACACTATAACTATATCACGTGATCTGGCCGGGCCAGCCTTATGGTAGCGCACCCCCCCCCCCCAGCTCTGGAATGGTCTGGTGTCTTTGTGCCATTCTCACCCATTGTGAACAATGTATTGGTGCTGAGCGTCTCTTACATACGTAACTATGCAAGGTTTTGTCCCGAATCATGTGATTAGCAACTTGTCTTTGGTCTGGAGAATCCAAAGTTAAAATGTGCCAAGCATTCTGAGCAAGTCAGTGTACGAGACGTTTTTCAAATTTATATCCCAAAGGATATAGGTCACTCGCAAATGACTTATTGCAAAAGGAGTGGTATCTTATCGGTTTCCTATCGGTAAACGCAAGGATGTGGTTACCGGGGTGCTCAAACCCCTGGACACCCAGCCAACACACATAATAAGGCGATGTTGGTCCGGTTTACAGTTGTGTGATGAGTAAAATGCAGGACATTTCGGTCGTACAAATTACTTAACATGCATGTAATAATTTCAAGTTTAGTACAGAAGGCACTGACATTTACTCTCATATAAACAAACACTTTTATATAGATTTTGTATCTTACGGAATTCTTGCCCTACAATACTTTACCGGTGAATTTCACATTAGTCCTCCACTAGATTTCTTTATGTCTAAATGTCACATGACATCATTGCCATTATACGTCACGAGGCCATTGGCGAGACCGTTATGATAACATCATCAAAATAAGTATAACAAAAACAAATCAAAAACAAAACGCAACGAACGGAACTTATCACTGAGCGGGAGGAGGAGGGGAGGAGTTCGTTCGAACCCCTGTCACCCCTCCCCTCCCGCTTACGAGCCTGTTACTGTTCAATGAATAATGAATCACTCTCACCGTCTCACGAACCATTGTGACACACATTTTGTGCCTATTTTGTACAGGTTGGCAGCAATGGACAAGCAGCATTTTCCAGGAGACAACAATCCCAGGTATGATTGAAGATTTACCTGCTTAGTGATAACAAACAGACAAACACAAAAAGTCATTGATGACCAGAAATCAATCAAACAATAACATGCATTGTTGGTATTTGTTTTGCAATTGACCTAGACTGACAACATCAAGTAGCCAAAACCGAAGACCTAGACTTGAATTAGATATACGGGTATTGAATTATTCATGACACAAACACTGTAGGCGCACAAATATAGAAAAACCAGCAAGTGAAGACAAAAAGGAAATAACAACAAAAGGACCCCCCCTAAAAAAGGGAAACAATGGATCTGTTATTGGAAAGTGCTCATATTTGTTGTATTTTACTTGTAATTTATTGTTTCCGATGCCCCCATTGTGCACTCATTCTAATTTCCATTATGCTTTCTAATTTTCATGTGCTCCCCCCCCCCCACCTCCTGCATAAAAAGCTGGATACGCACGCTACTGATATCAGACATCAGCCAGAGCTATGTAACAAAATAAACATGTATTTCTCTCTACCAAGCATCAAAGCAGAGTATTAAAAAAGAGGTTGAACTGCTTTGCTTGCGTATTATTTTGTATTATTATTATTATTATTATTATATTTTATTTATATCTTTTTGGCATTGAAACCAAGGATTTTTTCAAAAGTGTCCTAGGCACTAGCTAGAAAGCCAGAATAATCCTATAAGAAAACGACATTAAGAAAAAAAGTCACGGTTCTAGAGGTAGGAGAAAAACCTCAGAAGAATATTTTGGGGAAAACCCACAGAATCAACTAGGGATTGATAACCCAATCCTCATGTGGACCTGGACATGAATCCAACCCAGGCCACAGCGGTGGAAGGCGAGGAAATAACCACTGCGCCAACCTGAATATTCAGTATTAAAATATTTAACTAAGGAAAAAGGAACCACTCATCCTCCATTGCCATTTTACATAGAAGCAACATTGAAGACGTAGCCCGGCGAGGATGGATTTTGATCGATCGGCACTGAGACTGTTTACAATACTATACCATACTCTTAAATACACAGAGCCTATAGATACAGGTAACACATGCGAACGTTTTGTGGGTTATTATCTGAAGGGGCCTTTTCACAGGAAAACATTGTTGACATTTCCTTGCAACAATTTTTCTTTACGCTTTACGCTGCCATTGAGTTGTCGTTGACGTCACTGCCACATGGATAGCCATACAGCTGAGAAAAACACCCTACGGTTGGACTTTGGATGTCTCGATGGCTGAGAAAATCGTTCGTTGCTAAGGAAACCGTAAAACAAGTAAATAGCGCGGTTGATTTGCAGTACACGGCCAGTCACGTATAGGCCTAAGCCACATCAAGCTACCACATTAAACAAAATTCTGAATCACCACCTCTCGGTTCCAACAATCGGTTTATTGGGGGAAAATGTCAAGCAAGCAAATGGGTCGCGAAGTGTTACGTAGACTACTATTTCTCTCCGCTGCCATGATGTGTATTCTCGTCGTTGGTACTGTACAATCACAAACTATATACACGGGTAATTTTACATTTGTGTTTATTTGCCACCTCAAATCATTCTTCTATTTCCACCTATCGTATCGGTTAACTAATAATAATAAATGAAAATAACTGGATTTATATAGCGCCAAATTACCGAAGGATGCAATGCGCCAGAAGGGAACAAAATGAAAGTATGAGGAAAACCAGCTACTGTTTGGCAAAGAGGTGGGTCTTGAGTCCTTTCTTGAAGGATAGTGCAGCATCAGTGTTTCTGATGGAGACAGGCAGAGCATTCCATAAACGGGAGGCAGCAATGGAAAATGCCCTGTCACCGGACTTTTTGTGAGACTTGTCAACCACAAGGGATATGGCATCAGAACTACGAAGGGAGTATGAGCATTCATGGATTGTAAGGAGAGAACATAGGTAGTCAGGAGCACGGTGATTTAGAGAATTGTAGACATGGACGAGTGTGCGAAATTCAATGAGTTGCGCGAGTGTAATTGTCTGAGAAGTGGTGAGGTGTGGGAGTGTTTTGGCATCTGAAAGATTAGCCTAGCACATCTGTTCTGGATTCTTTGGAGGCGAGATATGTCTTTCGTGGATACACCATTTAACAAACAGCACCCGTAGTCAAGCTTGGACAGAATCAGAGCATGGACTGCATTGTGGCAGGCATTGAAATCGAGAAATCTCCTGATACGACTGAGGTCGACTTAGTGATACGACTTAGTGATACGACTTAGTGTATGTGCAACCTCGAACCCTATGGAAAGAATTGTGTTGCTTCGAAGCCCTTGCGATGAGGTTGAAATCTAGACTCTTCAAATGACATTTCGTCGTCAACTTCTACTGATTAGCCAGGAAAGATGGATTGAACAACAAGTACACCGCAAACACACCACATACTACACAAGTCAATCACTCAAACTCTATCGACCTTTGTAATTCGTTTGTGTGAATTTTAGTTGTTTAGTCAGGCAATTGTTTAGTAGTTCATTTTTAATGGATATCTCACCATTTCTTACAGAAAGTGTACAACCTAGCCAAGCACCAGATTGGACAACAATACCACCAACTGTAGCAGGTGGTGATGCCACCACAGCAGCAGCGGTTGGTGATGCAGCTACAACAGCAACAGGTGAAGATGCAACCACAGCAGCAGTAGCAATTGGTGATGCAACAACAGCAGCAGCAAGTAGTGACACCACCACAGCAGCAGCAGGTGGTGATGCAACAACAGCAGCATCAGGAGGTGATATGAGTACAGCAGCAGTAGTTGGTGATGCATCAACAGCAGCAGAAGCTGGTGACGTCACCACAGCAGCAACAGGTGCTGAGGCAACTACAGCAGCAGCAGGGGTGATGCCACTACACCAGCAGCAGGTGGTGATGCAACTACGGCAGCAATAGATGGTGAAGCAACAACAGCAGCAGCAGGTGGTGATGCAACCACAGGTGGAGCAGGTAGTGATGCAACAATAACAACAGCAGCAGGTAGTGATGCAACGACACCTGCAGCAGTTGGTGACGTCTCAACAGCAGCAGCAAATGGTGATGCAACTACAGCAGCATCAGTTGGTGATGGCACCACAGCAGCAGCAGGTGGTGAGGCAACTACAGCAGCAGCAGGTGGTGATGCTTCGACAGCAGAAGGTGGTGATGCAACAACAGCAGCATCAGGAGGTGATGCCACCACAGCAGCAGTAGTTGGTGATGCTTCGACAGCAGCGGAAGGTGGTGATGCCACAACAGCAGCATCAGGTGGTGATGCAACTACAGCAGCAGTAGTTGGTGATTTAACGACAGCAGCAGCAGGTGATGACACCACCAAAGCATCTGCAGGTGGTGATGCTTCGACATCATCAGCAGGTGGTGATGCTTCGACAGCAGCAGCAGGTGGTGATGCCTCGACAGCAGAAGCAGGTGGTGAGTCCACCACAGCAGCAGCAGGTGGTGATGCAACTACAGCAGCAGCAGTTGGTGATGCAACGACAGCAGCAGCAGGTGGTGATGCAACAACAGGTTGGTTTGTCCTAACGTATATACTATTTTTAATGCAAAAGGTTTCAAAATGTGTTCTTTGTGAAATGCGATATTTATTTACCGATTAGTGTACATGCAATTTCGAACCCTATGATCCATCAACGAGAGAGAATTGTGTTGTTTGGGCTGCTTCGATGCCCTGGCAACGAGTTTGAAATCTAGACTCTTAAAATGTCATCTCGTCGTTGACTTCTACTGATTGGCCAGGAAAAAATGGATTAAACAATATATTTCAAATCATAACTAATAGTATTTGTAGCCAGGTCCTCACACGTAAACCACAAGTACACCACAAGCACATCCACATACTACACAAGTGAATAACTCTGACTCGATCAACCTTTCTGACTTGTTTGAGTGAATTTCAGTTGTTTAGTCAGGTATTTGTTTAGTAGATAATTTTCAATGGATATCTCTCAACTTTTCTTACAGAAAGTCTACAACCTAGCCATGCTACGGATTCAACAACAGTACCACCAACAGTAGCAGGTGGTGACACCACCACAGCAGCAGCAGTTGGTGATGCGACGACAGCAGCTGTAGGTGATGCAACAACAGCACCAGCAAGTGGTGACGCCACCACAGCAGCAGCAAGTGGTGATGCAACTACCGCAGCAACAAGTTATGGTGCAACAACAGCAGCAGCAGGTGGTGATGCTTCGACAGCAGTTGTAGGTTATGCAACAACAGCAGCAGCAGGTGGTGATACAACACCAGCAGCAGCAGGAAGTGATGCAACTACAGGAGCAGCAGTTGGTGATGCTTCGACAGCAGTAGCAGGTGGTGACTCCACCACAGCAGCAGCTGGTGGTGGTGCAACTACGACAACAACAGGTGGTGAGGCAACTACAGCAACAGAAGGTGGTGATGCAACAACAGAAGCAGCAAGTGGTGACACCACCACAGCAGCAGCAAGTGGTGATGCAACTACCGCAGCAACAAGTTATAAGGCAACAACAGCAGCAGCAGGCCGCGATGCAACAACAGCAGCAGCAGGAAGTGATGCAACTACAGCAGCAGCTGCAGTTGGTGATGCAACGACAGCAGCAGCGGGTGGTGACACCACCACATCACCAACGGGTGGTGAGGCAACTAGAACAGCAGGAGGTCATGATGCTTCGACAGCAGTAGCAGGTGGCGACTCCACCACAGCAGCAGGGAGTGGTGATGCAACTACGACAACAACAGGTGGTGAGGCAACTACAGCAACAGCAGGTGGTGAAGAAACAACAGCAGAAACACGTTATGGTGCAACAACAGCAGCAGCAGGTGGTGATGCAACAACAGCAGCAGCAGGAAGTGATGCAACTACAGCAGCAGCAGTTGAGGATGCAACGACAGCAGCAGTAGGTGGTGATGCCACCACAGTAGCAGCAGGTAGTGATGAAACTACGACAACAACAGGTGGTGAGGCAACTACAGCAACAGCAGGTGGTGATGCAACAACAGCAGCAGCAAGCGGTGACGCCACGACAGCAGCAGCAAGTGGTGATGCAACTACGACAACAACAGGTGGTGAGGCAACAACAGCAGCAGCAAGTGGTGACGCTACCACAGCAGCAGCAAGTGGTGATGAAACTTCCGCAGCAACAAGTTATGGTGCAACAACAGCAGCAGCAGGTGGTGATGCAACAACAGCAGCAGCAGGAAGTGATGCAACTACAGCAGCAGCAGGAAGTGATGCAACTACAGCAGCAGCAGTTGGTGATGCAACCACAGATGCAGCAGGTGGTGACACCACCACATCAGCAACGGGTGGTGAGGCAACTACAGCAGCAGGTGGTCATGATGCCTCGACAGCAGTAGCAGGTGGCGATTCCACCACAGCAGCAGCGGGTGGTGATGCAACTACGACAACAACAGGTGGTGAGGCAACTACAGCAACAACAGCAGCAGCAAGTGGTGACACAACCACAGCAGCAGCAGGTGGTGATGCAACAACAGCAGCAGCAGGAAGTGATGCAACTACAGCAGCAGCAGTTGGTGATGCAACGACAGCAGCAGGAGGTGGTGACGCCACCACAGCAGCAGCAGGTGGTGATGATGCAACTACGACAACAACAGGTGGTGAGGCAACTACAGCAACAGCAGGTGGTGATGCAACAACTGCAGCAGCAAGTGGTGACACCACCACAGCAGCAGCAGGTGGTGATGCAACTACCGCAGCAACAAGTTATGGTGCAACAACAGCAGCAGCAGGTGGTGATGCAACAACAGCAGCAGCAGGAAGTGATGCAACTACAGCAGCAGCAGTTGGTGATGCAACGACAGCAGCAGTAGGTGGTGAGGCAACTACAGCAACAGCAGGTGGTTATGCAACAACAGCAGCAGCAAGTGGTGACGCCACCACAGCAGCAGCAAGTGGTAATGCAACTACCGCAGCAACAAGTTATGGTGCAACAACAGCAGCAGCAGGTGGTGATGCAACAACAGCAGCAGCAGGAAGTGATGCAACTACAGCAGCAGCAGTTGGTGATGCAACGACAACAGCAGCAGGTGGTGACATCACCACAGCAGCAGTGGGTGGTAAGGCAACTACAACATTGGGTGATGCAACAACAGCAGCAGTAGGTGGTGAAGCCACCACAGCAGCAGCAGGTGGTGATGCAACAACATTAGCAGCAGGTGGTGATGCAACTACTACAGGTGGGTTTGACACTACCAAAGCAGCAGCAGGTGGTGATGCAACTACTACAGCAGCAGGTGGTGAGGGAACTTCGGTAGCAGCAGGTGCATCTTCAACAGGTTGGTTTGTCCTTACTTATCTACAAGCTTTTTAATGCAAGAGGTTTTTAAAAAATTCTTTGGTAAACGCGATATTTATTTATTTACCTATTATAGTACGTGCAAATTCGAAACCCATATACCATCAACGAGAGAGACCTGTGTTGATTGTACTGCTTCTATGCCCTGACGACGAGGTTGAGGTCGAGACTCTTAAAATGTCATCTCTTTGTGGACTTTTTTACTGACTGGCCGGGAAAGATTAAAACATATAAGGATTAAAACATATATTGCAAAACAAAACTAATAGTAGTTGGAGCCAGGTCCTTACAAACCACAAGTACACCACAAGTACACCACATACTACACAAGTCAATCACTCGGACTCGACCTTTAATTTGTGACCCGTTTGAGTGAATTTTGGTTGTTTAAGCAGGCAGTTGTTTAGTACTGGTAGTTAATGTTTAATGGATATTTCACACCATTTCTTACAGAAAGTCTAAAACCTACCCAAACACTGGATTCGACAGCAGTACCACCAACAGCAGCAGGTGGTGACGCCACCACAGCAGCAGCAAGTGGTGAGGCAACTACGGCAGCAACAGGTGATGAGGCAACTACGGCAGCAGCAGGTGGTGATGCAACGACATCAGCAACAGGTGGTGACGCCACCACAGCAGCAGCAGATGATGAGGCAACTACAGCAGCAGCAGATGGTGAGGCAACTACAACAGGTTGGTTTGTCCTAACTGATGTACTATTTTTTAATGCAACAGGTTTTAGAAAACTGTTCTTTGGCAGACACGATGTTTATTTACAAATTAGAGTCGTCCCTATAGTCCATCAACGAGAAAACTTTGTGTTGTTTGCACTGCTTCGACACACTGGCCACGAGGTTGAAGACAAGACACTTAAAATATCATCTTGTCGTGGTCGTGGAAGATGGATTGAAAAATATTTTTCAAATCAAATTAAAAGTAGTGGTAGCCAGGCCCTCATAAGTAAACCACAGGTTCACCACAAGTCAATCACAGGTCATTTAGTCTCAATGCAGTCACACGCAGCCTCGTCCTCAGGAGTTACTTTAATTTCAAACTCATTTCCAATACTAGCCGGTGGGAGGAAAACCTTCTTCCTGTATCCTGTTTGATACAGCAATAGCAAGTAACGAATTTAGATTGTGATCTTGGCATTTTCATTTCAAACGTACATTACGTATCTTTATGTTCAACCGTGCATTATAATCAAACTCCAATAAAAGTGATACCTGTCCCCCACTATACCCCCTCCCTTTTTCACACTAACACCATATTAATTGCCCTCCCCTCTCTCTTTTACCCTTTCCATTTGCACCTGTTCTCCACTCTGTCCCCTTTATCACCCCCTTTCCCACCAATATCGCATTCACACACTACTCTCCTTTATTACCCCCTGCCTCATTCCTTCCTTCTAACCCCATTTGTTCCTTGCCCCTACAATCCTTTGTTCCCTCATCCCCTTTCATCTAACCGGCACTGGTCTGCCACCCTCAGATAAATCCCTCCTTTGTGTTTCTCCCTCCAACCCTGACCACAAATTCGTAGCCTTGTGGAGACTCACTTACAATACGGAACAAAACATTGTAAAGGTCTCCACAGGGCCATTTCTATAGATGAATAAGGTTTTCACGAAATTGATATATGTCAATGAATGAACGCTATCTCCAATAGCATTCTCATAGCATTCATTGAGGTATGGCAGTCCGATAGCAGTCCGATAGCATGTCAGGAAGCCAAATTATTTAAATGAGCTATAGCATGCGCATGCTATTAGGAATGCTTTCATAGCATGCAGCTGGAATGCTATGTGAATGCTATGTAAATGCTATTATTGCATGCTACGTGAATGCTATGTGAATGCTATGTGAATGCTATGGTGAATGATATGTGAATGCTATCGTGACATGGACAGGGCCGGGCATCCTACAATTACAAAATACATTTTCAATGTCACAATTCACCCCAAATTACTCTTGTGTTAAAGCTTTATCTAATAATTTTATGCACTGAACCATTCTTAACAACACATTTTGAAATTTAAAAAACCTATGATGTGGACTGCGATCAAAATACATAAAATTACAAAAAAAATTTTAAGACTTTATCAGCCTCATTCTTTGGTGTACGTACAAACATCGAAACACTTTGTCTAACATTGTCATGCTTATAAAAGCAATGGCCAGAAATTTGATGCAACTATTTCTGCTTAATTTGAATTATCTTTGAAGCAACCACCAGTCACTTTTATATTTGGCATCACAATTTAAAAACAATTACATGTATTTGTGCTTCATTCAAAATTTAGCTGATTCAAAAATTCAAACATGGAGGAATATTAAGGAATATGTTTAATATTAAGACTTCACATCTCAACACCATGAACACCAGCATGCTCAAAACCAAAATAAAATTGTCTTCATCAAGCCAAAAATTGAATACCACCACAGCCTAGTAGCCCAAACTGTACACTTACCAAATACAAGCTGTTTGTGAGTGTGTTGCACGTGTATGGAGGCCTCCAAACTGTTGCTTTGAAGTTTTCAATTCCAAAGACTTTAGTCCATTCAGCCAATCATCCAGTGTACATGTATTTTGTCATGTACAGGTTGAGTGCATGCATGTGAACATGAAATTATGTCCACAAGCATTCATACCATAAGCTAATGTCCATGATTTCTACAATTTCTTGCAAGACTATGTGCAGCCTGCTGCACTCTGCGCTGACAATATTCAACTGACTGCAGTTTTTCAAATTTCTCACACTGACCGTTAATCTGTGGAATGGAAGGTCATCACTGTGTCATGTGACTTGTAGTCCATGATACGATAGGCTTATATATTGGAATGCTATTTGCAGGCTATGTTGAGCCACGAAATGCTATACTTTAAAATTATTTTACAACTGACTGCTAAATTGGAATGCTATACTCAATTTGCAGTCCTCCCTCTTTCACTTGCATGCTATGTGGAATGCTTTGAAGCTCGCATGCTATTTGGAATGCTATTTTCATACTGCTATCGAGAATGCTATATGGACTGTTAAAGTTAGCAGTCATCAAGTCATCATCATCTGTGAATGCTATGTGAATGCTATAATAGCATGCACATGCTATTGGACTGCTATTGGACTGCTATTATAGTTCGGTAAGGGTATGCACCCAATTTCACGAAGCGCTGCGACGTGTTATTAAGCTGCGACGTGTAATTAAGCTGCCCTCAGGTCGACCTTGCAACGACACAGATCAGTCGGAGACTGACTTTTCAGGATCAAGCTGCGCCTTAGCTACGACCGTCGGGAACATATCAGTCGCCGATTGATTTTTTTTGCGACCTGAGTGTAACTGCGACGATATTAAGACGATCGGAATTAGTCGGCGCTCAAAGAAAATCTACAGTCGCAAGAGTAAAAGCATTTCAACTTCTACGACGACGTCATGCGCGCATCAAGATCATCTTTCGTTGTGTAGCCAATCAGCAGCACACTATGCCGGCGTTCCACGTTCTGCGCAACAATACGCAGTAATATAGCCAAAATATACGTTTTAAACAGCGCCCCCATGGAAAAATGGTGTCCAGCCCCCCCCCCCCCCCCCCCCCACCACCACCCCCTTTCACACACACACCCACCCACCCACACGCCCCTATGATGAGAACCCGGGCTACGCCGCTGGATGCCGACGGTTCCGTCGTGGCGCAAGCAAATCTCGGGTCGACAACTCGCGACGCGTCGTATGATCCATTGCACGAAACTTGCGATGTGTTTATAAAAGGAAATGTGCAATGGAAATTCAGCTCATCTTGTTTACATGCACATTACTCTGTGTTGCAACAATACATACAAGATCTTAATACTTTACTGGAAGTGACAAGAAAGTGGTAGTTTTTCAATTATAAGCAAAACCTTTCATAAATACATGTAAGAGGGCGCTATTTTGCTTTTGTCACACAAGGTACTCCTTGTCAAAAGTGCATATGAACAGTACAAAAATTAGTCCTTCAAAATTACCCACAAAATAAAAGACTTGAAGAAATATTGGCCACTACTTTTGTCCAAACAACCTGTTTAAAATGATAAACAAGTAAAAGGTGGAACTTACCCCAAGAAAATGAAGAAAAGTTTGATATAGGCTATAATATTTATACACAAAGCTATGGAGACACTGCTGTTCTGCCTTGATTGACATCACGCTTTGCTTCATGAATATGGACATTTTCATCAGCATAAAAACTAAAATGTTGAAATTTCTCCCTGTTACTGCTACGAAGGAGGTGGAAATTCATAGTTGCCTGGCTAGAAAGCTGTTTTAAATGTCATACAAATCCTATTGCATGTTCTCTTTAAGCCGTTGTAAGTTCCTTGACAGCGGCTTAAAATACGTTAATAATTAGGGTCCTTTTCTTAGCCAGCTTTTTGCCATAGAAATACATACCGAGACAATGTGTGTAAAAGTGTAAATAGAAAATGTATTGAATAATCAGGAATTAGCCTGGAATATTGTAGGTGAAATTTCAAAGTAGCTTTACAGTCCACTGAGAACTTGTTTTCCTTTAAAATTGCATCAAACGTCCGCCATTTTATTTTACGTTTTCAAACTTTTGAGAGGAGATCTGACGACTCTTTGTTGAATATTAGACGACTATTTACCGTATGCTGACTAAATACATAAAACAGTCACCGACCTGTGCTATAAATGTCACTGTATAAAGTGTATACTATACGTTTAAATTTAATTTATTGATGGGTTTAAGGATGACATTTTTTTGTAACGGTACCTGGTTTGATTTCATGCGGTCACTGTGGACAATTGTTTTCGAGGAGAGCTTTGTGAATACGCATGTAGTTGGAACCGCGATCCGTAGTTTATAGAGGGCGCTTACAATGCATACATTGGGTCACTGACTTGAAGAGCTCGCTCACAGTATGCATTCGATATGTATCCATGGAGTCAATGTTTTTCGGTTCACGATTACAATGTCCTCCTATTATAACAGTGTAACAAGTTATTTCGCGTTCGCAACACATTGGGACCGGTTCACAAAATTATACGATTGTTATACACCGTATAGACCACCGTATGTGTAGGCCTAAACTGAGACGTTGCGCATAAACGTTTACATTGTCGTGTCAACATAATAAACATTAGTCTTTTTAATAGATGGCATTTACCGGTAAAATTAGCAATATGGAATGTATATTCAACTAAAGATTACAGACGTCCCGAAAATTCACAAGAAGAAAAATAATCAAATACATCTTCAGACGTTTATTGTTACCCCGGACATGAATTCAGGTATAGATTGTAATTTTGTAATTTAGTATTGAGGGACTGACTGCATCCTACACATTGTATATTCACACCGTCCGATCAGATAGCGCTGTTTCCCTAATCCATAAAGACGGAATTCTTTCAAGACGTGTTCATTATATCGATTATCTTCATCACCGACTTAACCCGTACCTGCATGTACAGTGGGGGATGGATTATTGAGCGTTCTAAATATCGCTTGCCAGGAGTTGCGCAACAGTAGTGAACACGGACTCCCTTTATCGGACAATGGGACTTAATTAGCAGCGCACGGCATGTGCGAGAGCTTCATTATCTGTACGTGAAAGAAGTCAATGAAGTTGACTGACTAAACATGATTTCAAGCCTTAATACCCCTTTACCGTTGTCTGTACAGGAATGCACCGAACCCTAGTTGTACCACCGTGCCGGACCTGTTTACAAAATCAAGGATATATATAACTAGGTCTTTGGTGTTAAAGCAATGGTATGTACTTCTATTTTATATTGAAGATTTAGAGTGTCATAAGGCAACTAACTTTTTTACCCCCTACAAAGTCCCAAAATTGGACACGGTGCGTGATAAAGCCATACATGAAGCATTAAAAACCGTAAATATTTCGGGGATTATTGACAGGGCGTGTCCAAACACTAATTATATGACTGCTTGACAAGTATAGGGCTTTCTCGATTGTTTAATTGTAAGACAACACCAACAAAGAAAAATACAACTGCAGAAAGTATATACATGATAACATTATTGCTTTATTGATGTCATTTCTCAATGAAACACTCGTGTGTTTTTTTTTTTTTTTTAAATGTATTCTTTACAATTAAATCATCAGTGATCTTAATGTAACGTTGATCTTAATGTAACGTTGACTAGTCTTTAATCGTCACTGTCTTCCTCGTTAACGTTATCTTCATCTTGATGGAACAGGCCGTCAAATTTGGCCTGGTGTTTAGATATGACCCTGCTGACAGCCGTGGGCAGTAGAATACCGGAATGATTGACTCTGTCTTCGATCTCGTCCACAATTTCTTATCTTTCAGATGTATGTAACTTGACAAAAAATCTTTGTATTTGTTGAAAAAGATTCGCTTGACTGCCCACAAGGTCTTCCTGTTGGCCTTTTCCGTGGCCTGATCTTCACTCATGCCCTCGTTGATGTACTTTTCATGTTTTTCTCTCCACATCTCATCAATCGCTTCTTTTGCCTCTCCCAACCAATCTAAATAGGCTGCATTGTCTTCCAAATCAGAACTAGACTCATCTTCATCAGATGATTCGTCATCTTCCACCTCCGTGACGGATTCGGAATCATTTTCCTCAAGATCTTCGTCTTCATCATACGTAGATTTAGTTTCATAGTTTTCCATTTCCGGATCTTCAAATTTACTGCTTTTAAATTCAAGCTCAGAATAATCCACCTCAACTTCGTCTATGTCGGATTCATCTTCAGCATGTGCATTTTCGGTATGTCTCAAGAGGTTATATCTCCGTCCAAAGCGTTTGTCACACTGGTGACAAGCATAGGGTTTGACTGCAGAAATAGTATTCATGTTGAAGCTTTGAAGGTTAATCTCCGAATGGTAAGGAACGGATGAAATCATTTAATATATATCTACTCATGTGGTTACTCATTCACTCATTGGCTACTCATTTACTCATTTGGTTACTCATTTACTCATTTGGTTACCCATTTACTCATTTCGTTACTCATTTACTCAATTCGATACTCATTTACTCATTTCGTTACTCATTTACTCATTTCATTACTCATTTACTCATTTGCTACTCATTCACTCATTTGCTAAATGAGTAATCCAAATGACAAACAAATTCATATATAATCCCTACACAATACATCGGGTAATCCTCTTACCCATTGGATACTCTTTACAATGGATCCTCATTCCCTCCTCAAACCTCCCCCACAGTTCCCCATAGAACGTGTACAGAAAAGGGGGCGGGGCACTACCTATACCACCCCACAGCACTACTTACGACGCGTCGCACTTACGACGTGTTTTGTTAAATGGATCGCATCTGCGACGCATCGTATAGGGATACGACGCGTCGCAGCGCTGCGATGCATCGTAAAGGCCCGGTCACACTGTCTGCGATCTTATATGCGATCTCACTGCGTCTTTGAAAAACAACTACTAGATCGCAGCGACAACTACATAAGTCGTCAGATGGGCGCCAGAGGGTCTTAATGGTCTCCGATGAGCGCCAAGGTCTTTGAGCATGCTCAAAACAATGGCAACACCTCTGCGTTCTGGCCAGGTCGCCGTAATGACGCAACTCGGGCGCTGTGCAAGCGTGAATCGTGCGACATTGAAGTGGCATTGAGGCAGCTTAGGCGCAAGGCAGTCGACGTAGTCTCCATGAGAAAGTTACTCGACTGCGATGAACTCGTAGAATAATTTTTGAAACTGGACTGTGTATTGACCGTTTTGTCGTGGTATTTATACAGCGCAAGTGACGTCACATGAGCGTATTTTGGTTGAATAGAGAGCGCGACGCGAGCTACTAGGACGTATCAACAGCGAGCAGAGCGTAGTGTGGGCGCAGTGACAGCGACTAGATCGAGTAATTGGGCTTGACAGGGGCGCATAGAGAGCGAGTTGAGCGCATCGTAAGCGTCGGAAGAGCACAGTATGAGCGTAGCTTGAGCTTCTTTGAGACAAATAGTTGTCATTTTCTTGCGTCCTCGCTACGATTATTAAATTTATGGAAAAGAAATGGTCGCCGTAAGGTTTCCTATGAGAGCGCATATAATGTGACAGGCCCTTTAAGCTACGATGAGTTTCATGAAATCGGGTGCTGGGCTGACTTCATACCTTTATCGATTCTGTATTCGTAATATTGCTTGTTGACTCAACTACCTGTTCCTGATTAATACCATTAAAAAAACAACCAATTCTGATTACAGTCATGGGTAAAAGTTCATGTCAGCACTGTACATGTACATGAAGTTCAACGCAAGTAAATGTCTTGTTCACTGCCTGTAAAATGTGTAAAATAAGGGCAGCCTACAGCAATAGAGAGTATCCTGGCTAAGAGTGGGGTCTACTAATCCACACTTTCTCGTGTATTCTCCTTAACAAATATTTCCGAAATTCGATATTATGTTAAGGAGAATACACGAGAAAGTGTGGATTCGTAATTTAAAAGAATTCACTAGGCGCGAAGTGAATTCGTAAATTAAGAATCCACACTTGCGAGTGTATTCTTCGACTTAAACCATTGCGTCAACAGAAGTATTAGAAAGAATGTTGCAACCTGACGCAACTTTTTTTCTACATGTATCATCTCAATGAAGGTCATTCGTTGCAAAAAAAATGACTATATGACATGAATCTGGGACTGAGAAATGTTTCAAATTTTGTTAGGAAATACTTGAAATGACTCTCCAAAGACTTTGTACACAAGCCCGGAAGTGGCGGCAGGTTGCAACATTTTTTCCTGGCGTGTTTAGCATGTGTATCGCCACACCCGTACAACCAATTCATTTTGTGTGTATAGGCTCCTTACGTCAAAATGGATAGGTCGGACGACGATTTCTTTCTGACTAAAAGTAGATTTTGCAGTGACGGCAGAGAATCTGACAGTGAAGATGCATTGGTAATTTTCGGAAAGCAAATTTTCGCGCAGACGGTCCTATTCAGGCTCATTATGGAGAACAATTGTCTGACGTGTTCAAAGTGTGTATTCGTAATTCCGAATCCACACTTTACTAAAGTTTCGTCGTTCCAAATCCACACTTTGTGACCAGTGTAAGAGATTCATAGATCCGAATCCACACTTTTAACAATAGTGTGACGTCATAGCAATGGTTTAATACAAAATCCTTACCGATTCAACCAACGCAATCAACTAGGATGGACAGTGGGCGCCGACTGAACTGCATACATGTAGGCCACAGCGTTTCCCAATAAACATTGTGCATGAAGAAGTCACTGATTTGCTCAAAAGGTGGTCATACTAGCTAATCAAATATAATGTTTGAAAGCCTATGGTCTTGTTTATAATTTGTGAAAATATCAAGAAAATCGATCAATGCAAACCAGCGATATCGTTGATTTTGTAAGGCTATATTATTATCCTCCTGCACAAATAGAATTCTGTAGTTAAGCCTAGGCCAGTTCATTTCAGCTGTCAAAGAAGATTGCATGTTCATTGTCCTTTCAAAATCTTTGTTAAAGACTAAACACCTGATATAAGGCATTCCAAATGGTATAACATTTGATTATATAACGTTATGCAACCAAAAAGTTATCTGTGAACACCCTTATCCAAATGCAACACAAAGGCCATGCAATATTTCAAGCACTGCGTAACAAATACCAATAATCCAAGAATTGATTTATCTTTGCAAATACTAAGTGTGGAAATTACATTGTGAAGGTCGAAAAAAAATTGCTTTACCAAATCAAAGATATCTCAGGTTTGCATCATTGGATTTTCTTGATTTTTTTTTACCATTTCTAAACAAGACCATAGGCTTGAAAGTGCTATAAAAATCAATAAGCTAGTCTGACCAACTTTTAATAAAATCAGCGATTTCCTCATGCAAAATGTTTATCTGTCTGTCGGCTGGACTGGTGCTGATCGGTACTGATGCAGTCAGCCGGGTGCCGAGGACGGTGCACAGCAATCGGTAAAGTTGTTACCAAATGATAACGACTAACGTTGGTGAATCACAGACCCCGTAAACGCTACAAAAAATATCTCCACTGAATCCGCAATATAAACAAATAAGTATAATTAAAAGCGGCATACGATTTTTTTTTTAAATATCGCAAATCAAAATAAAATCGGAAATTCATGCCAAAATAAATTTCTCCGCTATGAACCTGAACTATGAACCTAAGAGCCTGATGAAATTTCACACACTGTGAAATTTTAAGTAAAACGTTTGCGTACGGAGACTAAAAACCGATGTGCGCCACGTTAGGGGCCGCGCCGCGTTAGGGCAATCAACAATAATGTATTTCCATTTCATTAAATTAGAGAAAAGCTGTGAAAAATAGAAACATTTACACCGTGATATTTTAACAGTACCTCAAAATATATTTCCAATATATATTGAATGTGACTCGTGACTCGGACTCGGACTCGACCTGCATGAATAGGTACTCGGACTCGAACTCGGGAGAGTTGACTCGGACTCGGACTCGATGTTTGGTGACTTGAATACAAGTCTGGACTCTCTACTAATGTTTCCAACGTTATTTTTCCAGGAGCTCCAACATGCCCTTTTGGAACTTTTGACTGCGGCCAATCAGTCTGCATCACCGTGTTCTGGCAGTGTGATGGTTTCCAGGACTGTGATGACGGAAGCGATGAAGAAGATTGCGGTAGATATACTTATATCAAATAGGACTTCATTAAGAATCCAAACACCATCATGTATGAAATGTTCTTAGTACTTGTTGGCAGTGTGAAAAGCCGATGTTTAAACGGTCCCAGTTTAGTTTTGCAAAAAAGCCAACTGGAATTAAATGCTATCGAATGGACGCTTGCATGGGGAGTGAATAGTCTATGCGTGCAGATTATGAAAAACAACACTGTGTCTTGACCTTCAGATCCTGAACATTCAGCGGGCGCCGTCTATCGTGTCTTCGGTAACCCGATGTTGTATAAAAATTTTAAAAAAGCATAGCAGCTATGGACCAATCAACAGGTTTGGCCGAATATCTGCTTTAAATGGCATCACTATACTTTTAAAGGCGGCTCTGATTGGCTGGCGCGCGGGGTCGCATACAATTTAAATGCCCGGATCTATCAGACATTCGAACTTTAGTTTCTGCACGCGTACACGTTTAATCATCGTACGGAACTATTTCTCTGATTTGTTTTCGACGAAATTCGCTCATAGAATGTCAATTTTGACCAGACTAAAGCATTTTTATAACCAAAGATAAAACCAGTTTCGTTTGGTTTGAAAATTAAAAGCCAAACAAACGGTTCCAGGGCTAAAGACAGAATCAGAATCTTTTGATCTGGTAACCAGACCACGTACTGGTTGGAGTAAGTATTTTATTTCTCACATGCACATACTTCTTGATTTGTAGCAACCAACACATTAATAATGACCACACATCAACAGACCAGTGGCAATTATTCGTTTAAAAACGAATTATTGCCACGTGTAAAACTCAGGCATGGTCAGTATTTGACCTAAAAGGGGAAGAGGGTATCCTAAAGGAGAACAGAATGTCCTGTCCGGCTGGTATAATCCTGCCACACCGGCCCGACAACGCGTATTTACCAAACTGGGCCGTAAACGTACACGAAGCAATGCAAAATGAGGGTCTCTGCATAGCTGTTTTGATCAACATTTCAATATCATTTTCAAGTTTAGATGGAATTGTTTTCATTAGGCTAAGCAGTTACGGTAAATGATTAAACTTTGATCAAATATAGTCCAACAATATTTATTCGGGGCCACGCAAAAAATATACGTCCCCCGCCCAAATTATAAAAGTGGAGGAGACGACATGTTCCACGTCCTCCACCGATTGACACCCGTGGATCATTGGAGGCTGAAATGACCACACGTTTGCGATATTTCTATAACAATTTTCCTATACAAGTCATGTATGCGCATGTTGAATTCAGCTGAGGTGTGTTTCGCTTTAGAATTATACATATTTTTTTTATCAGATTCAAATGAGGCTCGACTAGTTTTCATTTTATGCATCAAAATCTTATAAAAGTATACATTTATGTGGGACATGAAATCCCCAATTAGTGGTATTCGGTGGATTTCCCGTAGGACAATGTAGGCCAACTGGTTTCTGATTACTTATGATGTATTCTTTCCATCTTCAGTGTGAGCTTCAGTCTAGTTCAATTTTACTTTTCAGTTGGTTGTCGTAATTTCTGTTTCCTTGACGGTTCGCGGGGAGGATGCTGGTGTGACGGTGCCTGCGAGCTCTACGGAGATTGCTGCGAAGACTATTACGTCTATTGCACGCTTCCAGATTATCCCACGGAATCACCAGGTGAATATGCGCCGCCTTGTATACCCTTATAAGGTGCTACATAATGGGTCTCATATTTCTCATAAACGTCATTTACCTGTCTTTAATAATAGACATAATTTCCAGCGCCTTGAGTACCTAATTGTTGGCAGATACATGCGCTATACAAGACTCCGGTATTAAGTCTAATAAGGATGTTTACCACTAACTCACACTATGTTTAACAATATAAGAATGACTTCTCTATTCACTCACAAATTAAAACCGTTGTGATATAATTCACGTTGTTGTGGCGAGTGTTGTTGTCTCAGGGATATTTAGTCACTTTAAAGGAACATACACTTAAAACAGAAGATAAAGAAAAGAAAACTCTTAAGGTGTAAACGTTAGAATAATTGAACCTACATCATAAGCATATATAAGGTGAATTTAGACTTTAAAAGGTCATTGACCGACATTTAATACTTGTGGGAAGATGAAGTAATATATCATCGTGGGCTGCCTACTTCACAATCGAGAAAATTGTTGTAGTGACTCATCTGTTTCTTGATCTAACTGTATGTCGATACTATATTTGGTAATTATTTCTGCGTTACTAATTTCTGTTACAGATGTCGACGAATGTGACCCGGATGATCCTCTACATGACTGTGATGAGAATGCTTACTGTGTGGACACGGCTCAGAGCTTTTACTGCGTGTGCAACGTTGGATATACTGGAAATGGTTCATCGTGCGCAGGTGAATATTGTAGCTGGAACAATTTATTTTCTGTAGTAGACGTACTTTTGCATTACATGTGGTACCCTAATTATTTAGAATCATGAATCCCGAAATTGTGACTGACCTCCCAAACTAATTTACTTACAAAATTGGCATATCTACATATAATCTGCACGAAGAAGGCCAAACTAAACCACAGGAGACATTGAACAAAACACCCTGGTGAAAAGTAGACTATTTACGTTTGCCTTGTTATTCTACATTAACTTTCATTGAAGATGTTGAGCCTCCGGACATTTCTTGCGCCAATAATCTGACGGTTTACACGGACTGTCACAAGAGCTTCTCAACAATCTCTCTGCCTGATGTCCATTCTGTATATGACAACTCTGGAGCATCGTACACCATCACCGTCCAAGTAAACGGCTCTCCATACGAGATTGGTGACACTGTCACTTTCGATCTTGAGACGTCTCCACATTTGATGCGCTACAAAGCGACCGACCAGTCATCGAATAGTGCAACGTGCGACACACTCGTCATCGTTTCCTCCGTGAACGGTAAGATGTGTTTAAGACCAAAGCAGATGTCTTGAAATAAGATATCTTCTCATTTACCTAACTTTCATAGTCACCGTTACATAGAAAAGTATATAATTCAAATTGCAAGTTTATTTTATTTTATTTTGATACAGACGGTGAGTCTTGCCTAGCTACTGGTAGCCCAAACAGCTGCATATGTTCTTCAAATCAGCCAAGGGATTGCATGTGTTCGTCAGGATTTTGTGGACATGATTGCTCACGTAAGATCACATTGACCAAAATCTCACTTCTTTTTATATGACTGAGAGTCATACAACCATGCTACTTTAACGGCTACAATTGCGAGCGTTTACAACGTAGAAATGATACGTCCATTTTGAAATAGTCTTCATTACGACCAATATAGTAAGTGATAATCAAATGTTAAAATTCATGTCTTATTTCCCAATGAAACAGTGAACGACGTGGGAACTGAATGTACTGGACCCAACACACCCTTTCGAAATTGCAAGGACATCAATGAATGCTTTTCAGGATTCACAGGTCCACAGTGCAATGAACGTGAGTAACATCAACACAAAGAAGGTCACAGTCATAGGAATCGCTGACTCATCTGCTGTTTCCCAAAGATGTACTTACATTTGTTGTAGATTGATTCTCATTGTACAACGAAGTCACGCAAGCCTCAATGCCCTAAACAAAATAATAGCCAATTTTATGTTTACATTACACCACTCCATTTCATGATCGGAATAATCCTGAGACACAAACCCACTTAAGCAATCAATAGAAAGGAAATGCTGTTAACGTTGCTCATTGAAAATCTGTGGTGCTTTCCGTGTTTGTTTTGGGTTGTAAAGATGAATAACATTTTACCGACAGAATGTACGGAAGATGTGTCAGTCATCCACATGATATTTAAGATGGATAAAATCTGTCAAATTTTGGCTTTTAGTAAGACACTTAGTACATGTGAATTTTATTGGAGGAATGTTTAGAAGACGACCCAATATTTGTTTCCATACAGTGAGCGCCGCAACAAATTGTCCAGAAGTTGCAAACGAGTGTCTAAAACAGGGCGTGACCTCCGTGTCAATCACGTGGACCCAAGTCGCAGCTGTCGAGCCATCTGGTCAACCAATCTTTCCTTCTGACATCACTTGCGTGGATATCACCGACGGGGCTAGTGTCACACTCACAGGGGGCGTGTTTGGGATAGGGACGCACGAAGTTGTCTGTTCTTCGGATACGCAGAACGGTGTCGTCCCACAGTGTTTGATCTCCTTTACTGTTTCAAGTAAGAGAACGAGTAGCATTACCCTAGACTGTCTACTTAATATCAATATTGATTAACAAAACATGAATTGGAATATTACTTTCGTTCTCCGACTGTAAACTAATGTACAACAACTTGACAACTTGCGTAATCCCATACCCACCATCCGAACATATTTCGTCGTATTGCTACATAGTCCCTACTTTATCCAGATATACAATTCATTAAACAAAATCCGATGTTATCATCATTATAGTATAAAGCGCCTGCTAGTACGTGTGGGTGTGTATGGTGTGTGTTCAGGGGTTGACGGGCTGCAAATCCGCCTCTTAAAGCGACCAAGGCGAAGCCTCGTCTTTTCATGAAGCTCATCAAAACCGACGCAATTATCTATTTAAATTCTGGCAGTGCTCTTGAACTAGATTTTATTGTCAAATTTTGGTCTTCATTCAGTGTCAGCTAAGATTTTGTTCTCACCTACCGTGCAGCCTATCCCGTTCTCGGAGTTCCAAATTTAGGCGACCAGTGCACCAATCCAGGACAGGAAACATCAACAGTAACTTGGAGTGTAGTACCAGCCACAGCCGCTGGTGACCTAGTCGTCACCTGCACAGATTCTGGAGATGGAATGGACGTGGGCGCATCAGGAGGTGTATTTGGAGTAGGAACTCACGTTATAACATGCACTGCCATCAATTCAGGTGGATGTGTCAGATCGAAAGCATTTGGATTCAACGTCATTGGTAAGTCATGTTGAAACGTGCAGGATCAGCGATAATAACTGATAACTACTTTTATTACATCTCGTTTATAATTATGAGCCAAACGCGTATTATCATTGGTCAATGCTCCAACGCGCAATTTTTTATGGGAAGTAAGAGTTTCTCCCGCACGCTCACATAACTAGATTTCACACCATGTGATCAGTGGTGCAGTTGCTTGTAGTATCTTTGCAAAACTTTCATAAATAGATTAACGATATTCCGCATTCCGAATGAGGGATTTTCCTTGGAATGTTTCCACTTTTGTTAGTGAACTTAACAATAGTTTATTTTGGAGAAGGAACGCAACATTACTGGTCCCTCCGTGTTGGCTTATCTCAGCTACCTTAGACGACACCTCGGAACCAGTAGTTTCCGCGACTTTCATCAAACGATGTTGTGTTGATATCATAATTACTAGTGACTGGATCTTTACTACATAAAACAAACGTCAATTATTACACGTTATAGCTAGCCTGTTATTCCATTCACTTCAAAAACAGCGGTCCTAAACTTAAAACAATTGGTATCAATATAGGACTGGCCACCGGTGTAACATTTTCAAACCACTGCATGCTCCTATTAATATACCAATGGTGTTAGATTTACACCGCAGATTTTGCAGTGTTGACATTTAACTATGCTATGTTTACAGTTGGTAATCACATTCCATTTGGGCTGGAGGTTGGCGATTCTCTTCTATCACAAGCAATACAAAAGGTAAGCATTATTTACTGACATAACGCATTCAAACACGTCAAATAAAACTCATGACAGAAAATCATTTTAAATCAAGTAGTTTTGAATTTCTCCAGTTTAAGACGCTCAATATTCAAATATTCCGCTTTACATATTTTTTAGAAGGGTCTGTGATGAATGTTTTTAGGGTTATGACTTCGTTTGAGAATGTACAAAAATATGTACAAAAATATTTGAGGTTTTAAATGTTGGAGAATAACAACTGAAAGGAAGGGAAAAGTGACTGTTTTTAAAATAAAGAGAAATGGTTCTGAAAAGAACCAAAATTCTTTAGTCCTCTGCATTTTCAAATTTGACAAATCGTTTTTTGGTTTCTTCACTTTTTATTGTTACAGAAGCAGCAGTCCAAGAAGGATTTGATATCTCCAACTATTTATCCGCCGAATTTCTTCCCCTTTTGCGATGAGCTGTTTGAGAAAATTTACGTAAGCTTCATCCCAAGATTACTGTAGGCACCGGCAAAACATTAGACCACAATGTGCAAAATGTTCAGCACAACAAACTCCATGTTCTTCAGCATTCCATGACGTTTCCTTAAAATTTCTTTAAATTCTGTGGCAATTGTTGTAATGATTTGCATTTAGATTTTTAATGAAACGATATTATTTTAACGATGCTCCCTTTTCTGTGATTGGCTATAGTTATATGATCTCGCATGTAAACATTTTTGGTGTTTTCTTGAGCGGTTTCAAATTCGTAAAAATGAAACCAAGGTACTTGTTTGTTTTTTCTCTCATTGTACAGTTCACTGACAACGGCGTGATTGTTCTGTCGAATGATAAAAGCCTCGATAAATTTGCGTTTCCTGGTACCAAAAGTCCAGCGTTTCCTAACGGTCTGAAAATGATAGCACCATTCTGGGCGGATGTCAAAGCAGATGCTTTTTCCAACAAAAGGAACGTCTTCTGGCAGGTAATGGCACGACAAAAGTGTTTGCAAGAATTTATTAGTTTTTTAGAATGTGACTTAATACTGAATCATTCAATTGATATTCCATCTCCACGAATCAAGCCTAAAAAAACCTCTGCATTTTGAATGCCAAGGAGAACATCGAACCTCAAAACTTAAAAAGTGAATGAGACAAGTGCTAATTTAAATTGTCCTTTGGTCACCGATATTTAAACCTGTATACAGGCACCTCACTAATATGTGAACGAGTGCATGGCAGTGGCGTCACCAGACTTTTCAGTCTGGGGGCGCACAGGGGGGCACCAGCATTTGATGGGGGGGGGGGGCACTTAGGTGGATACGGATCGCCGTCCTGGGGGAGGGGTCTAAGGGGAGGGGGTGCCCCCCTCCCCTTTGGAAAATTTTCGCATACGGAGGATGGGCTAGATGCAAAATGGTGCCACATTTGATGCTAAATTCGATCTGAAGATATCTCAAGAAATTGCTATTTTTGAGGTAATGATTTTAACAACGCGCAGAATTTTGCAGAGGATAGGGGGGCACCAGCATTTGATGGGGGGGGGGGGCACTCGGGGGGCACTAGGTTTTCCAGGGGGGGGGCACGTGCCCCCCCCCCCCCCCCCGGCCCCCCTTGGCGACGCCACTGGTGCATGGTATCTTAAAGGGAATGTACATCATTGGCAATTGTTGTAATTTTCAGAAATGAACTATTTAATAGATCAAATATTGTTACACTGACATGTTTGAAGTTTTGTGTTCGAAAATGCTGTAAAAACTAAGAAAAACAAAAATGTTCGAGGAGTCTGGTTCCCTGACTCCACTAAAGATGAAATGGATCAATTTATAGATGCCAGAAAATTGTAAGGTAATGGAACCACTCTAGCTGGCATGCACCCGTTCATGAATATGTAACCAATAGCAAACAAAATTTGGACTGAACAAAAATGTTAAATTGGAGCAGTAGTTGAGAAATAGTCAGGTTTTTCCTACGGTGGTCGGCCGACCACCGTTGGAAATTTATACAAAATACCAATTTTCTTGAAAATGACTTCACACCTGGTGCCATAATTTTACAGGATGCTTTAAACTGTCATTTACCAACATCCTAGTAGGGTTTTTCGTAAAAAAAGGGTTGATTTGTTTTCCGATGTTTGCAAATGTTGTATATTCCCTTTAAGTCGTCCATTTCCACTACAAGTACTTGCTGTTAGAGCATAATAATAAATGAATATAAGTAACCAGTATAAATTTAGAGATAGTAAACAAACTATTGAATGAAAAAGCCATCTAATCTCCGTTAACCTGTGCTTTTCCACAAGGATGTGATAAAACAAGCTGCACTATTTCTCAACATGGAATATTTTCCTCCCAAGGTGTATGACCAGTACGATCCCAACACCAACCAAGACATGTTAGATATGATCAAAGCCATTGTATCAACTGCCATGGGAGCTCAGAACTACACGGCAGCAGCATACTGGGCACTAGTTGTCACTTGGAGTAATGTTCAACCAGTTTCAATCGCAGCTGTGAGTAACATTACCTTTAAGAATATCGAATTACACCGACACATTCCTGTAAACATGTTCTTAAATGCAAGGGAAAACGAATTCAACAAATGACTGCCTTACAGAATGAAATTATAGAGAGTCACCCCCATTCCCAATAAAGGTAACCCCAAAACAAAGGGATTATTTATTAACAAGTAATGTACTTAATGACCTTTATTAGTTTTATCATAAAATAGGGGCAGTGAGCTTTCCATGGATATCTTGGCTATGCATCAAATTAATTTAATGTTTTGACAGTTGTATGTAAAAACCCACTTGGGACAGTTTTGGGTAAACATTAAAAGAGCACACCCAAACATTCATGTAATACAAGTAAGTTCAAGTGATATTGAACGTTATGAACAAATGCACATAACAGAATCAATGTCACTTTAATAGTCGTAAATATTCAAGATTCAGCACCTTACATGTATCAACTTCCACATGTCCACCTGCCCTTTTACAACAAATTTCCACAGCGGCGCATATCTTTGATTGCGCTTGTCATCAAAAATCCAGGTGTATCACGTAAATTGTCCACCTCGTGCTAAATGCAGACTTGCAAATCCGGAATGTGGGAGGTGGAGTGCTAAAAAACTTGTATTTTAAATCTCCCCGCTCCCCCATCCCCCTCCCCCCCCCCCCCCCCCACCCACCCCCCCAAAAAAGGGTCACAAGGAGTCATATCCAGTGACTTGGGAGGTCATTCCACAGAAAGTGATTCCGGACAGCAATGAATCTGTGGCCTTGGGCACCGTTTTGTGCCCGCGCCGCAGCCAGTGATGTTTGAAGATACGTACAGAAATTCAACTCACGCTGCGGCACAAGATGATCATTTGATGCAAATTTGTTTTGTTCTGTTTTCTTATCCCTTGAAGTTACTAGTCTTATGTCTGGTGTTGTTCACGATATTTTACCAAACTGTTCAATGAGGTTTTTTCACATATCCATTTTCAAACAATGGAACTCAATGATGCATGACCTGAGGAATGTATCCAAGATATCATTGAAAAGCTATTCCCCTATAGTTTATAATTAAACCATGCTAATGTTTATTAAGTGCATAAATTTATCTTTATGAAACCTTGGTTTGAAATGTCTTGCAAACATTTCCCATCAAATGTATTCCATTTTTTGCTAATATTGCAGGATACGAACACATTCCAGGCCATACTCCTGACGGATTCCATCCATAGCTATGTCATATTCAACTACGATCCTTGTAACATGAATTGGGACACCGCCTTTCTAGCCAACAAAAACGTCATCCTGGGCTACACGTGCGGTGTTTCTAGCCAGAGCGTATACGTGGATGTCCCTGCGGATTCGTTGTTCCGTCCAGGAAGCATCGTCGGGAATTCAGGGCAGAAAGGCCGCTGGGTGTTCCAACTTGACAGCCTCCCAGATGACTTCATCAACCCGCGCTTATCATGCCGTAACTGGCACAGTCATCAGCAACCGTATCCAGTCTTCGACGTGTACTACCCTCCGTTTGCCAACACGTGTCCCTGCAGTTTGATAATGGCCTGGTTCGATTGGAGATTTCTTAGCATATGGTGGTGGCATCCTTATTTTGTTCCTGAGGGGGTCGTCTGGGATTACTTTCAAGACAGATGTTAGTATTTTTTTCTTTTCTTTATCCAAAATAACACAGTTCAATAACTTTCTCATCGAAGTGTCTCAGAAAACGAAATAAGCAATAGACTACCAGTCTCATCAAATGTGGATATTATGAAAACGAAACTTGTTGGCCCCTTTTGATATTTTAAAACTAATATTTAAAAAAAAATGTGATTCTGAAAAGGACTTAACTGAATCGGAATGTCCGTAAAAATTGGTATTAAAGTTGCGTTCCCGTGCTTTTCAACAAATTCGATATTTTGTTTTCTTTCCATTGATGCATTTTTATCTTTCGGGGTATTATTCCCAAACCTTTTTTTTCACGATATTTTGTCGTCTGCAAATCTCTGAAAAAAAGTTTTGTTTTGGGCCCAAACAGATCCGCTGTTCGAGAAGACTCGATCTCGGTCCATACATTATCAATACTGACTGTGGTGTGATAAACGGGAATTACTGTCTAGCAGCAAATAATTCAAAATTGTAGAGTTATAATATCAGTAACTAAATATGGCCTGATTGTTTCGGTCGATGTCTCATTTGAAAGTGAAAAGTGAATGATTCTTGTATTGCTAGAAAAATAGCACGAAAAATAGCATATAGAAAATGGATCTTTTCGGGATGAAACTGGAAATGAGCACGGGGCATGCATTAAGTGAAAACAAGTCAGACAAAAAAAACATTTGAATATAATTTAAAAGGAGCACGTTTTGTTGTTGTTTTTATTTCTTGCCTTTGTTTCAGCCGTCACTTGCTTCGTGCGACTGTATCAAGCCCCGGGCACCCCTGGCCCACAATGCTGCTATAAGAGATCGACTGGTGATCTCCTGCTCGACATCAGGAATCCTCGAGTCGCTTCAGTCTTTGAGAGGTTTCCATTCAGTCCATTATTCCACACGCCTGATGTGTTTCAGAAGTGGTACGGTAAGTAATCCCAAACCAAATCATAAGATAGCTGTGAGTGAATCACTGTCGGACTTCCATTCAATGATGCATGCATGGACGCATATTGTGTTCAGTTTTAAAGATTACGGGATGCATGATGTGACTGACTACACATCGCAGGCCCTACTCAGAAAGTGATGATGTTATTTCCTGCGATATTTTTACTTTTTGCAGAGGAAGAGGTTCTTTCCCGCTATTACTGTTGTGAAAGTTCGACCCTGTGTGACCTGTATACTGAAACTCGCCCTCTCATGACTTGCTCTCACTATCTGCCAACGTTTTGGGGTAAGTGTCTTACGACATGATTGTCCTTTCTTCTTTTCTGTTTAAGTTGTGAGTGACAATGATGTTACAAAAGAAACACCTAGACCGCCATTCATACAAAACAACAGATTTGTCTTTTTTTTCAGGCTGAAACATTGTTTACTTAGGCCTACACCTCATCGGAGTTTGATCGCGTTGCTCAAAAAAGGTTCATGATCTTCGTGAAAAACGAAATTATTGTCACATTTAAAATATGATAAAAATATAAGGTCATTGTAAATTCTAGACTATACATGTAGCTTGGCCCATCTAAATCGAAAATCGAAATTACTTACTTACTAGTAGGTTCATGTGATATACTTTTCATGTTCTATCCTTAATCACAAGGTTGGTTTTGGGGAGATCCGCACGTGAGAACACTGGATGGTCTGGACTACACCTTCAATGGTCTGGGTGAATACACACTGGTCCTGATTGAAGACGTAGAAAGAGGCGAACAACTGTTCGAGCTTCAAGGCCGCACGCAGAGAGTGGTTGACCGCAAAACGGAGCAACTAACTGATGCTACCGAGTACAGCGGCTTTGCGGCTTTAGACAGTGTCAGCGGTTCCAGGGTTAGTACATGTATATAGAACTCTCATGTGTATAATAAAAATATAAACTTAACACCTGATTATGGTATCAATCTGACAAAGAAAAACTAAAGTTGTGGCGTAGTGCAGACAATCTTAGTTGAAATTAATAACAAATTTGCCATCTATTCCTCAGTAACTTATGTAAAGAAAGTGTATTTCATCATCTTTCAATCCATATTAATCTCAGCAGTCTATAATATATGTACATTTGATTTGAGATGGATGCTAACTGTGCCAGTATTATTGTGTTTTTTTATCGCAACAGGTTGAAATAAAACTGAACGAAGACGCCACAGACCTTATAACGACAGTCAATGGGGAAGTGGTTGAACCCACAATGGCAGGTAAGCTTGAAATACAATTTCCTTATGTAAAGTTGTGTTGTAAAGTACTTGCAAGCATGCCGTTCAGTTTTAAAGTTTAAAAATAACATTCTGCAAAATTTGCGATTTTTGACGTTCTGATGCTTGTGCCAATTAAAGGGACTCTTTTTTGGAGCCTTGATGTTTCTTCAATAATAACGCAGAACCTTGCTATCGCTCTGTAAACATGTTTAGAAGTTAAACATTACGTGTTCATTTCCCAAAATCAATGTTCAATTGCTAAACCCTATCAATTGAGACTCTTAACATGTTCTGCATTTTAACATGTTAACAAAGTGACAGCATATGCAGAACATGCTAGTATGCAAGTGTTATTGCTTAACACAGTATTTGCAGTGCACTGGAGCATTGAATTACAATATTGCCGTCTTGTAATTTGATTTCACAAATTATTAAACTTCCCTAAACGTATATCCTTCAGAAAATCTTGTCACCTCTTAATTAGGGTTAATCGTTGGGGTTTTTTTTCTTCATTGGCTGCTTCGTTATTGATACTCAATCAAAGGAAACTAAGTCTCAAAGGAATCATTGATTGTAAACTAAATGCATTATGAACGGGTACAGATTGTTTTTGCATCACATCAAAGATGTACATGTACTATCAGTGTTATCTAGTTCCAATTGAAATTAGTATTGTATTTTTAAAACATTTCCCTAGAAATACAAAGGATATTCACTTGTATGACTTCGAACGAAAACAAATCAAGCACGCTGTGTTATGGAATACTATAATTCACAAGTTTCGAATTATTTGCGGCTCGACAATTCAGTTTTCGCATTCTATACTGGTTCCCACCCCTCATCATGATTAACAATGTAAGGAGGGGGAACTAGTGTAACCGCCCATTCAGACAGTAGTTGCTTCCATTACAATTACACACACGGGTTGGGAATCCGATAGGAGGCAAATAAAAAGTGGATCCATTGAATAGCATGGTCGTTCAACATATTATATATCAGAAAAGTAACAGAAAGATCCGGTGTTTCGGGTTTTTTTCAGGATTGATGTTTGATGACTTAACTGTGAAGAGGGAGGAGGAGCCTTCAAAAGTGGTGGCATCATTTGCTTCAGATATCCAGTTTTCCGTCGGAGTGAACAACAGTTTTGTTGACATCACTGTCCAACTTAGCCAAGATTACAGAGGAAGGACTAAAGGCCTATTGGGTATGTAATTTTTACAATGAATTTGTTTACACTGATATTTCTTTGCGCTACAATAAATGTTCAATATAATATTATGTATTATGATGACCTAGCTAATCTTTCATTCAGTGGTAATGTTGTGGAAGGACGATCCGCTCAATTAACTAGCCCAACATGATACACTGAATCATAGATCAACCGCCTCAGGTTCCAAACGAATAATAGAAACTGGGTAACGACAATATTATTATGGAGGTAATTCGATGAATTATGTAGTTCTGTCTATGTGTTAACCTATGCATTTCGTAAAGCCATGTTTCATAAAAAACGTAGCTAGAGGGACATGAGGTTTTGCATTTACTTTGATTTGAATCCACCAGCACAAAATCTCTATAACCGAATGACTGTAGCTCTTGCCATTGTAATTTTTATTTGTTTTTGGTTATTATCATCAGGTGTTTGGGATGGAAACAAGACTAATGATGTCCTGAAGCGTAACGGTACACTTCAACAACCCACCGGTGCTGATGGGGAGATGCTTGAACGCGACTACTTTGATTTCGGCGAAACCTGTAAGCAAACAGAATCCTCAAATGTGCTTTGACATGCAGAGATATGACATTAACTATCTGTACTTGAGGGGGCATCAAACTTATATGTGTAGATTTTGCCCGTACCAACGGTCCGGAGATTGGCTGAGTGTCATCAGGGGTAGTTGTTTGTTGATTTGCTTCGAAAAACCCACGTATGCATGTGTGAGTTACTGAGAAAGCAATTAAGTACCCGTTAGTACAGGCAACATTCGAATTTAAGATTTTATGATAGCGAGCGGTTTTTGTGTGTTTAACTTCTTAATGTTTCCTTGGTACCATATAGGGCGTGTTTCCGTCAATGATTCCCACTTCTACTACTTGCCACCCGAGGAGAGCTGGGACAACATGAATGACCTGTCCTTCCAACCGAAATTCCTGGAGGATTTACTAAACAGCGTGGATGCAGAGACACGCCAAAAGGTGGAAGAGGTTTGTGGGGAGAGCAGAGAGTGTCTGTACGACTCGTTGGCACTGAATGATACGTCAATCGGAATGGCCACTCTGGAACTTAATGAAAAGAACAGTGCAGACCTCGAATCAGCAAGTAAGTGCGATGAAAATGTACTTAGTTGGATAAACTGAATGAATTTTAGTATTTGCTAATTTTGGGGAGCATTCCCGGATATACTAAAATAACACATCCCTTCTGATGAGCTTTTAAAGCAAAGTGGGAAAGGGAAAATGCATTTTAACTCACTGTGAAATGCTTATTTATAGAACAGTAAATTGACCTCAAGCCATCCTACACATGTATAGGTTTTCTTACCCAATTTCGCAACTTGTCACAGAAAGAATGTTCATTGCACTTAGGGAGGTTTCAGTGACTTGAGTAGGAATAGGGTTTCTAAATTGCAGTTAGAGCATTCCATATGTGTTCAACTAAGCGTGTGGTCAAGATTTTTCCTGCAGAAAAATTCTTTTTCGCCAATTTGGTTTTCGATTTCGTACCGAGTGGACGAATTTGATAGAAGTATTCATTGGGAGTCATCTGAATTTCGCATTTGCATTTCGACAAACGTCAATTGAATTGGCGATGAGAAAGGCAGTTTAATTCAAATAATTTTATACGTTTTAATGCCTTTTCATGTTTGAAATATTTCCACGAACTGATCTTACCAAATAACAGATCGGTCAATTTGATCTCCACAGAAATATCTGTTTTTTACGCACTATTTTATCGGCAATGATCCAATATTGACTTCCTTTCAACACATTGACTCTTTTTGAAAAAGTTCTGTGGTGCATTTTTGCATACAGTTATATTTTTCTTTGAAATGGCTGTGCATTTCTTTAATAAAACTTTATCAAGATTCTTGTCATATTAGTCTCTGCTTTTCGAATCGAAGTGTAAGGGATAACATAAGAAATCTGAAGGTTTTTTCAGCAAACTCCATGTAACACATGCACAACCTAACTTAATAGTGGACGCGATTATTTTCCAGCCAATTACCCGCCCAAATGGACGCCCATTGCGAGCATTAAGGCAACCGTCGGACAGACACTCATCCTGCAATTGGAAGCTATGGATCCAGATGGGGACGAGGTTGCATATCACCTGCTCGAGGCGGTTGAAAGTGCCGTTATTACAGAAGGAGGTTGGTGAAACAGGAAGAATTTGAAGAAGCTTTTCTGCATTACATTTTCGTTTTAATTGATAACTTACATACCGCACTTATTTTGTTTTTCAAATAGCATGTTTCCATATGTAAAATCATTGGGCCTTAAATTTTAAATCATTGCAAATCCTGTTAATCTTTTCAACTTACTCTTCTGAGAAATTTCCTTTTTTATCATCTCCGCTTTCAAAAATGTGAAGTTAATGTCAAAGGCGGTATTCAGTAACTTCATTTCGGTTAGAGCTGTGGTGAATATTACTGAAGTAGGCCGTTTATATTTCTCATTACAGATGGCCTTTTTACCTGGACACCAGTTGACAAGTCAAAGGTCAAGGTCGGTTTCTTAGCAACAGATGGACGAACTAATTCTACAATTGAGCCAATAGTGAATCTTTGTGACTGCCAAAATGGCGGAACGTGTCTCTCGGATCAGTATGCTGACGGTACCAATCTCATTCAAGACCGCTTTGGGGTAAATGAAAACAATTTGTCTAGCTTTAAAACAAACCATCCACTATAGTCTCATAATATTCCGACCTATCACGCTATGAATAAAAATCTCCGGTGCGATATTGTCACACAGTTCAAATGTATTAGTCAAAGTCCAAGAATTATACGAAACACTAACAAATAATATAACACAAGAACCATTTCAAAAAGTCATGGAGAACAACTGGAATATGTAAGTTTAAACGTGCATCAAATTGACGTGAGAAACAACTGTCCCCACCCAGCGAACAGACAGTGGCGGTACAGGGTGCATTGACTACGTTGTCATCCACCCACAATCCTTTGCGCCTTAATTTTAAACATGATTCTGTGCAGGTCTTGATCAAACAGTACCAATGGTCTAGCTTGGAATCAGTAAGTATTTGAGGACAAGTTCTCATTCTCAAAGTATCAATTTCAAATGCACTGTGCATGCTAGTGTCAATGATATGTGTGTTTGCAAATTGTTCATCAGGTTTTGTTGTGCGAGTGTGAGCCAGGTTGGACCGGAGAGTTCTGTCAGACAAACTATGACGCGTGCGCAGACAGTCCATGTTTCCTGGGCGTCGAGTGCGTAGATGAAGACCCGCCATCTTTGAATAGCACATGTGGATCTTGTCCAGAGGGACTTGAAGGCGATGGAAAAACCTGCACAGGTAATAATTCAAAATGACATGATTATACCGTATTGATAAACATTTTAGAAAATATAGAGACTCACGTGTGGAAAAGGATTGAAATACAATGTATATTTGTTAATGGCCAGGGACAAAATAAGCCATGTATGCGACTTGTAATCTTTCTAAACACAGTGATGATTGGCGTACTCAATAATGTAATGACACTAATAAGGCAGTTTTTAACCAGTTGCAAGAAATAATGTGTATCCCTATCCGTCCTGGCCGCGAATTATTTTTTTTCCAAACAACATATGTACGCAGGTATATATTACCCTGAATTTCCATGATTTGTCGAGCAGTTCGAAAGCTCAGTTGAATAGGATTGTAATTTTGTACCGCGAGGGATCCTCGCGGTATGGGTTCGCATCACCATTTGTACTCGAATTTTTTGTCTTTTCTAATCTGAGGCTTTGGAGGATTTTTTTAAGGAAAATAAAGTCAGAATTTCATTTTTTGCGAATACCTTTCTTTTTTTTCAAATTTATATATTTTTTCTCATGAGAACTAAAGACCAAAACGTCATAGCGTACACCCCATGCGGATGTCGTTTGAAAAAAAATCGCGCCCTGGCCACTACACAAATACCATAACGATGGACTATCCATGATCTTCAAAAGTACAAGATATTTTCCCTGACGATTTTTTTATATGTATTAATTACTTTAACAAAAAACGTACTTTTAATTCAATATTGGCATCTTCGAACCTCTGTAAAAAGCTTGTATTTTGGTTACTTTTACAGACAGAGAGATCCGCCCTGATAGTAGAGACTGGGTCCCAGTCGGTCCCTTTGTTACTATTCGTTATAAACGGCGAGCAACAGTCTACGCTGCGAGGAATGAATTACTGTCGAGCAATTATTCTATAAGCAATTATTCCATAACTTAAAAGTGGTCAGAATTTTTGTATTGCTAGAAACATATAAGTTTAAGTAAGCACATTTTTCCGTGTGATATTTAAAATTAACAACATAACTTTAACGTTCATTAACTCCCTGCAGATATCGATGAGTGTGAGTTGTACAAAGATGAGCCAGCCAGCAATGGCGGGCGTGGATGTGATCAGATCTGCGAGAACACCCTGCTGGGTTTTAAATGTAGCTGCAACACGGGATACTATCTGGACGAGGATGGGAAGACTTGCCTGGGTATGTTTGATTGGAGCAGGTGGGGTATTTCTTATCACGATGCTGTTACTGCAGGTGAAGTCAATAATTCTGATGTTCACAAGGAGGGACGTGTAGAGGATAAAGCAGGGAGGGAATGCCCTATGTGATTCTTGTTGAAAATTATCTTTGACTTTTTAAATCCACAGCTGAAAAAGAATGTGTCAAACCACAAGAATGTATTAAGATAGGAATGTAAATAATGTGATGTGTCGGCAAGACTGCCAGGTTTAATGTCAATTCACCCTGTTCCTCAATAACATAAATTTGTAGAGTGGCTTCATTGGATTGCGGAGGTGTAGATTTTCCAAAATGCAATCAGAGCGTCATAAAATCGAATGTGGCTGCTGGTTGTATGTTGTATTCTAGAGCAGGCCATTCAACCCCTTTCGTCTCTCTGGAGATTGAAAGTCACTTGTGATGAAGTAACACCCCACCCGGGTAAACAGAAATGATCTAAATCATTTCATTCCAAGGAGAAACCGGTCAGAGCTACCAGCCTGATGAGCCATGGAGACAGAATTGTTTTTACTCAATAAGAGTCAAGAACAGATTTAAAACTTCTCACCAAGCTACCAATAGCTTGCGTTTCAGGTTTCAGGATAATTTCCATACTTAAGGTAAGATGAATACAATACATTGGGAAAAACTTTAACGGAACTTGAAATAATAGTATTGGGAGGTTAGACAAGAAGCCGAAGCTTGAAGTGGGTCTGCCCCTGGGTCTGTTACATGGCTCTAACGTGTTTGACGAGTATTTTGAAAACTATGCCTACTCTTTCTTAGCCAATTGTGATTTTATTTCACCTTTAAACAGAACTATTAGTTTCCAGCTGTTTGAATGGAGGGGAATTTGATGAAGACACTCGTGAGTGTATCTGTCCATTGATATATTCTGGACCTACCTGCGCAGGTACGTCAATATAGAATCGTGAAATGAATTTGAAAGTATTATAGTAATCACGTCATTAGCTTCATGAATCTCTTTTGTGTCGCGATGCATTTTACAATATTTCAATTCAGTCTTGATTTTACAGGCAATTGATTGAAGGTCATCGTTTGCACAATATTCTTCATTAAGACATTCAACCGCCAAAGCTTTGTCACTCAAGTATTTATAAACGCATTCATTTGGCGGACGGAATTACTGATTACGGTCTTAAGTAAATAAACTCTTGATTTTGTTCTTTTTGCAGATGAGAATCCTTGTTTGTCTAATAGCAGTTTATGTTCAGAGACTGGTCAGCATTGTTTACCAGATGAAAACGAAGAGGGCTTCGCATGTCACTGCCGCGGTTATGAAGGATACGTCCAAAGCGACGATGGGTCGTGTAAACGTAAGACAGCGTATTTGACTTAAGTTCATCTATCTTTCTTCATTATATGACGTCATGGTATAAAATACCATTAAGGCCTATAAGTTCCTTACAAATACAACTGTACTCAATTCAATGGCATGCGAAACTGATCGCCCTGTCCGCAGCTTTTTTTTTATTGTTTGTGAGGGTGCGATTAATAACCATTTTCATAATATGTTTGTTTATTTCTAGAATACCCTTCAATTGGAGTGGTGATCAGAGCACTATTGAACTTCTCCGATTCCTACACGAATCCAACGTCTACCGCGTTCAAAACCACTGCTGCAATGTTTGAACGGGCGGTAATATACTAAGCTAAAATTAACATGAGAATGTTTTGTTAAAGAAATATCTTAATTACCTTTAAAAAGACAATTCACAGAGGTGACGGGGCGGGGAATGAATTTTGTAATTTTGACATGGTCACACACATACACAACCCAGAACGCCTTATGCTCTGCTGACAAAAGGTATACTTTATTTGGCTTCATTTATCTAATTGAAACTGCCACCTAATGATCCTTTTAGAAACTGGAAGTTTGTTCTGAAGCGAGGAGAAATGACATTGTAATAAAGGGCAACTTTTCTTTGAATCTATTGTTTAGATCATGAATACGCTGGAGGCAAATCCGACCACAAGTAACGCTGTATCAGTGCAAGTGACAAAGATGGAAGCAGGCAGTTTGATTGTCACGTTTGTGGTATCATTCCCTGAGAATGGAGCGCCCTCTCTAGTCAACCTGGAACAAGTTTTGTCAAGTAGTGCCAGCCTGATTGATGGCAGTACAACGATTCCTATCGATCCGGAGTCAGTTCGTGCTCAAGGTATAACTGAGTGTATATCTATCTCGGGAAACCGGTTTAGATTTTATTTGTTTATTCTGCACCGTAGAACAATCCAATACAAATTAAATGTTACTACAGTAGATTACACTAACAAGCTTCAAAAATGTCAGCTCTTTCGAAAATTAAGCATACCAAAAATCAGTACCTTGCAACAGCACAATCGTACTTTTGTTTGGTTTTTTGTTGTTATTATTTAGATAACATAGCAATTTTCTTATGTACTTATTTCAGAGGTTCTGACAACCTGCCCCAGTGATCACTGCCTTAACGGTGGGACATGTGAAAGGCCCAGCTTCTCCCCATGGTTCATTTGCAGGTAATTGGGCAAATACAATTCAATCTTGCCAAGGAAAGTAATTCTGATTCAGCGCATTCGGGAGGTTTTTGTATTCAACGTTGTTGCATAAAAACTGTGTGCAGGTCGAATCATTGCCTAGTAATAGATTTCCATGTTTAGGATAAAGTTATAGTCTGATAGACAATTAATAGACAGACAGATGAATAGATGATCTGCGTCGACTTATTGAAGATGTGTTATTCATCAACTGTATGTGTCATGTTTATTTAGTTGCTCGGCTGGATACACCGGGGAGCGATGCGAGACGCAGCTTGATCCAATACCAAGTGATGGTAAGTGCATCATCATGTATTTGATAAGGTTGTCATCATGCATTTCATAATATTATTATCGTCAGGATGACTAAAAGTGCTGTACGCGGTGCGATCCTTCTCAAGGTTACAAACATAGAAGCCGAGACAACCTTGGACAAGGCTATGTTAACTGGCAAATTTGTTCACATAAATTTAGGGATTGTCTTAGTCTAGACAATCAATTCTCGTCCAGCAGAGGAAAAAGCTATTAGGATTATACTCCCTACAACATTGTTATATCTTTTTAATGGCGGGGACTGTGGGACATATTCACATTGCCATTTAATTCCAATTAATGCAGGACCTATGGAAAAAGTACAATTTAAGACAGATTTTAAGTCATAGTCCTCTAGAGTCCATCATCTCAAGTCCATAAAGAGTTCTTTAGACCAGGCCAAGTCACGATCTATTCAAATTAAGCCTCTGCAAGTGTACGATTCTACATTTGTAGTCATTTCATCTGGCGATTTAACACATGTTATGCTACTTCCTTCCGACACAGGTGGTCTGCCTACCGTCGCTTTAGTGTTTATCATCCTATGCTCCCTCTGTCTTGTCCTCGTCGTGGTATTTCTGCTTCTCTACATTGTGGTTCGGAAAAAGAACAAAGTGGACCCCGCCTTCAGCGGCAGCCAGAGCCCGTCGGGAGACGCTGACAGTCTTGACCACCGTGACGATCACGCCTTGGTGCCCGTCGAAGAAGGGATGAGAATGAAAACTCTGCACCGGGAAGCCTTCCTGCCACCAACCACTCGCAAGGTGAGACGACACCTAGGCCTACAGTCTAGCATATGCGAAGAGTTAAAGTGACTAAACTTAATTTTGGAGTAAGATATTGGGCATAGACCTTAAATTGTAAAGTGATGCAACCGAAGCATACTTTAACCTTGGTGTTCAATAAAGCACATCGAACTGAGATATATTGAGCATCTAAATAAGTATGATATCAGTCCATGAATTCAAATTATTCTACAAACGTATTCACCTCAACTGCTTTTACATTGTATATTGAACGAACGCAGGCGCGGATCGGGGGGGGGATCAAAACCACCCCCCCCCCCCCCCAGGCGCGGTTCTAGAACCAATATTTGGGGGGCTAGCACGGTGGATCCTGATTTTTTTCAGGGAGGCGTGCTGAAATGTTGACCGGTTATTTTTTTCCAGACACGTAGGCCTCCGAAAATCAATAGGTGGAGGGGGGGGGGGGGCTCATGCGATGTTTTCAATGGGGAGCGCCAATAAAATCCTAAATCATTCACACTATATAAACTAATGCACCCTTGTCACGGCTATTTCTTCTTTAGGGGGAAACCGTTCGCATGTACATCACAATCCTTTTTTTTACGGAATTTATTTTGGGGGGGCTAGACAAAAGATTTGGGGGGCTACAGCCCCCTAGCCCCCCCCCCCCCTTAGAACCGCGCCTGCCCCCCCCCCCCCCCCCGCGCTTACACATACGCGCGTACAAATTATAACAATTATAGTAGAATTATTAACTTTATGTCCGCCCGTCCGCAAAAATCGGACATAAAAAAATCTGGCTGGTCTGACACCCCCCCCCTGCAAAAAATTCCACGACCCCCCCCCCCCCCCTAGAACATACTTAGATTTTTTTAAACTAAAATCTGATAACATCAGTTCTCACAGAAAGAACAAAAATATTACATGCAAAATGTTGGAATATCAAGTCGGGAAGCTTTTTTCTCTTCCGTGGTTTTTGTTTGACGATTTTTTTCTTTTCATGTGCTCAAGAAAAGTTCTTTGTTGCTGTCTTTCTTTTTATTACACTTTGTATAAATCAATACAACAACAAAAAGCCTGTGATTGATGTATATTTCTGGATTTGTGGAATATCAACAGGATATGGAGATACGTAAGATAACCGTCAAGGAGGACATTAAGGAGATTTAACTTGAGCCATATTGCGTAAGTACATACGTAGAATTAAACATGATTCAGTTTACAGCAGTACTTTCTCTTTTATTATTTAATCTTTCCACGTGGAATACTGGTATTTGGTAGTCTTTTCCAACAAATGACGTTAACATTGAATGCTTATACCAATCATTTATCGTGCTCAACGTAACAATCTTATCCTTTCATTCTAGACGGACTGAAGGCAATGGTTGCAGCTGTCGTGACATTCTCTTCATACAACGTAACTAAGGATGAACTTTTGTAACGTCTCTTGTCTGGTTTTGTACAAATGTAGAGATGATTGCTATTGGTTCATAAAATGTCAATCTCGATTATAGATTGTGTTTAATACGCAATGTTAATTTTTGAGTAAAAATAATTCAAGCATTTTACAGAGCATATAAAAGTATCAAATGCGTTTGGTTTTACAATAAGGTCAACGTAAACAATCAAACACCTCGTGAATCATTCTTTAAACTAAAAGTGGATTTTGAGTTACATTGCAACATTTGTAATTTGTCAAAAATAGCTCATAAGAAGAGCAAACGTTTTACAGATCGAAGTTCGCTGAACTTTAATGACGTATTCTGGTGGAGAATAAAGAGGTTGATATGAGACCGTTCTTTGAAGAACTATTAATAATAGTAAACAATCGTAGCAGTAGTTATTACCACATGGTGTTACCGCAAACCGAAACGATAGACGTATTTTCACCGAAATTGCCCGTCTTATCTTACACCAGTCGAATTTTACTTGAATAAGCCATTGGTAATAGGCCTACTTTTGTCATTTCCCTTCATATTAAGACTATTCAACACCCAAAGCTTTGAGAACGATTTATTGTAATGTTTTGCATGTAAATACGCTATTGGTTTGATTTTCATTGTTGCTTTTGGTAATTGTGACTGTTATATTGTCTAAGAAGAAGGTTAGTGGGGTTTTGTTACTTTTCAGATATTCAGGCGAAATAAGTGCATCATTTTGGTATTAACCTAATTAGTTTTACCCAATAATAATTCATTGTATGTAGGGTCTGAGGGACGTTTGTTGATTTCTTAACCCAAAGTTCTCGCCCGTTGTTCATTTTGGTAATAACAAAACTATCCAGATAATTTGCCACTTTTGTTCGCAAAATGATTCCCCTATAGAAAATATATAAATACAGTAGTTGTTTGTGTAGGGAAAGTGGCCGCTTTGCAGGGGCAGATCCAGGATTTTGTTAAGGAAGGTGACCATTATTGTTTTTATTTGTAGGGAGTATATGAACTATTGCAATGCCGTAATTGAAGCTGCATACCCCGTGTTCGTCAAGCAAAATGGACTTTTTTCTCCTATCGAATTTTCAATTTGAATATTTTGTTTTAACGAAAAACTAGCCTAGTTTATTCCAACTCTAGGCGTCTGTAACCCTCTAAAACGAAGCTTCCATTTTGCGCACAAAATTAACTCGCCCTGCAAGAGCCGCTTATAGTAGGTTCGCCAATAATTTGGAATTTTTAAAGAAATAATTCAAAAACTAGACGTTGGGGTATTGTGTTTTTGTTCGATGTCTCATTTCAAAGTGAACAACTATTAAATTGCTAAGGAAAATAGCAATTGAAAAGACGCATCTATTTTTCGGGGTGAAACTCCTCATGGTACGAGGCATTAACTAAATTAATGAAATTCATAAGCGCGTGGGCGCTGTATACATCCGCCCATGACATCGCCTTCTCTGTTTCCAAAAAGTGAAAATGAAAATCTGAGACAGCTATGTTTGCAAACTGTGCCGCCGTTTCCTCCTGTTTCAGTGCATGTATGAAAGGAAAAAGTGACTACAGACCATTAGCGGCCGTTTCAACTCCTGGTATGCGTGCGCATACATCCTAACGTCATACACTAAATCGTCTATGGTGGATGTTGTTCCTGCATTATTTACTGTTTGTCCCATACTCAGACTTAATTTTTTGAATTTGTTTTTTCTGCAATTATATATGCAATACTCAGAATTTTGATTGTTGTGAGCCGACGAATGGGCGGTTATACCTTACTTGAGAACTTAATCTCGATCAAATTAATGATACATGGTAAATGAGATTTTAATTAAAGAATTTGCTTGCAAAATTATACTTTGTGCGTGTCATTTATTTGTTGCAGGCCTGGTTCTCTCATGAATAAGTTTACTTAATAGTGTTTCAATACCGACAAATAGGTCACATGAAATAAAAATCATTTACATAGGACAGATTATCGAAACATTCGATGATGCAAAGCTTACTATTTTAAAATTATAAAAATTAAGTAAGTTAATTAATTGTATAAAAACATTCACAATGTATTAACAAACACTTTAATAACGAAAACTTTGCTTCAAAAGAGCAGCAGATAAAAATCGTATAAAAACATGAAACGAAGAGGGTATGTGAAATGTCAACTGGGAAGGGAGAGGGTGAAAGGGGAAGGGTAAGAAAAGGAATACGAACAAACATAGAATTAAATCATTTCAAGAACAATGCTTTAATATACATGTTTAAATATAGTCATGAAATTCAATTAAATCAAGTAAGAATGATAAAAAGTTTCTGGATAAGATGTTTCTAGGCTTAAACAATGGAATTACACAAACAAAAAAGTCTAAGGGATACATTACTGTCTTAAGACATGAAACTGACAATAGGACAAAAAAACGCTATGTGGGAAGTTAAGGAAGGAGAGGGTGAGCGAAGAGGGGTAACAAGAATTCCCAGGATTAAAAAAGATTAAAAGTCATGCAGAACATTAGGTATGAATGTCAATAAAAAAAGGATTAATTATGAGGCACCTAACAAATCTTTTACTTGTTTTTTGGAGTTCCATAGCCTAACAAGGTAGGGTACAGAGCTGTTTTTGTACCGATTTGTTCTGCAGTTACGGATAGAGAGGTGGCAACTGTTTCGCGATTGGTAATTATGTGATTTGTATTTGTGCTCAGGTAGCTAGTTACTAAACTCACTCTCTTAGCAAGAGTGCAGAGACTGAGATCTGTTAATGATTGTTCATATCCCTTGAACTTGGAACCAAGGATGACTCTGCAAGCTCTTTTCTGGATTTGTTCAAGGGTTTTACCATGTTGCTGGGTGAGTCCAGGCGACCATACCGGGACCGGTATTCCAGTATTGGTCTGATGTACCCCATGTAGATGGTGAGCAGGTCCTTCGAAGGCAATGCAAAATGTTTTAGAAGTCGGAGCATGTACATTCGCCGGCTAGCTGTTGAAGTAATGTCTGTCACCCATTCATTCCATTAAAGATCTGACTGGATAATTAGGCCCAGTATTTTGAGAGAGTGGTATTCTTGGAGTGGTTCATCATTTAGTTTGAGTTCTGTTAAGGCGGGCATGTTTTTTGGAGGATTGTCCAAGTTATAGCACTTTACGTATTCTTCATAACCTTTTTTTTTAAATTAATACAGGTGAATTCCCATCACTATCCAAAACTTTTGAGTCACCTATGGGCATAGTCTGGTATGGATAGGATTTCATTTAATTAAAGTGTTGTTCTTTGTCCTAAAGTGTTTGAACAGACGCAGAACGTATATTAAGGAATAGATCCATATCAAGTTCCAACCAAATCGGACCTATATTACTGTACATTATGGACATTTAAGAAAATGCACTTTTAGTGAGTCATGTTACAACCAAATCGAACCCATAGTTCATTAGATATAGGCTGTAGAAAAATGCCCCTTTAATGTGATGTCACATGCCATGTGAAGACATTATGATGACGTCACTTACATTTTCATATAAAACAGATCATGGTATAGGTACATATCAAGTTACAACCAGTAGTTCATTAAATATAGGACTCAGAAAATATCCCTTTAATGTAATGTCACGTGACATGCAAAGCTGCGGAGAAACGAAGTGCTCGGCGACGGTTGTTGGGAATGGCAGCACGTGCAGCAAGAAGACTTCTCAGAAGTGACGGCTACGAACAAAGTGCATTTTATATATGCAGACCCCAAAGAAATCTGCTCCTCTGCTGTCGTCCACTGGTGCCATCCTCACAGACCAAACAGCACAGCTTGACCGGTGGGTAGAGCACCATAGCTCACTGTACAACAGCGATGCTGAAGTAGGTACTTCTGCAATATCTGCCTTACCTCATAGTCCGGTCAATTTAGAACAAAACAGGGCCTGACCCAGAACAAATTGCAATAGAATTTATTTTAATACTATCACGCTAAGAAAAATCACTTTTTAACATACTAAAAATCTAATTTCATCAAAGGAGTGGAAAAGTGTTTTTATTCCCTTTTTCCCTACTACATGTAAGTGCCATTATACGTAAACAGCCGTATGGAGAGCGTCATGTTTTCTTTTGCGCCCGTTACTCGTCAGAAAATCCGTTAACATCACGTATGAGACTTCGCGAGACACGACTGATCGCAGCAGACGACCTTTCAATGTCCACCAATTATTAAAATATATGGTAATTTACACTGCCGGATAATGCTTTACGATATTTTCTTGAAAAAAAATCAAGAAATTTGAGATTTTTTGCTTCCCGAAATATTTATTGATTAAAATAAATCACCTTGTGCCCCCAAAGCCATTTGTTTCATGGAAAATCTTTGTGTAAACAGGTCTACTTGAATAAAGAGCGGAAAATGATATACACAAAGAAATCCATTTAAATTTAAATTTCAGGTGTCTAAGTCAATAGGCCAGAGTCCAATTTTAAATATATGGGAAAATATCCGAAATCTGAGATTCGTGTGTTCCTTTTGTAATGAATTTAGGTCATTGGCATAACTTGTAAATAAGATATAAATTGTCCAAAAATGAAGGTTTACTCAAAAAACCTTAATAAAGCCTGGCAAATTAACGGGATTAAAATTTTGCAGTGAAAATAATTTTTAGTTTAATTCTGCGCTTTAGAGAAAAGAAATATGATGTGACAAGTGTATTACGTCTACAAATAATACTCCCCTATAAATATTTTTCCCAGATCAAAGCCTTAGGGGCATCTCACTACTGTGTTTAGCTTGGAAGGTCTTTGCCCGAGTGCTGTTACCTCGGCTACAGGTCATTGCCAACAGGATCCATCCCGAAAGCTAGTGTGGTTTTCTCCTATCCCGCTCCACTGTTGACATGGTGTTTTCCTTGAGACAATTTCAGGAGAAGTGTGTTGAACAGCAGCGACCTCTGTACATGGCCTTCATCGACTTGACTAAGGCGTTTGATAACGTGAGTAGTTCAGGCCTGTTTTCCATCTTTGGGCGCTTGGGCTGCCCAGATGTGATGTGTTTTCATGGCGACATGCACGCCACAGTCCAGTTCAACGGCTCTAGATCTGCTAAATTTGAAGTCCCTCGGGGCGTCAAGCAGGAGTTTGTACTTGCCCCTACCCTGTTTTGGATCTTTTTCTCAGCTCTGCTATACCGTGCATTTCCCGAACCATCTGGTATCTTGCTTTGCACTCACAGCTCTGGGAATTTCTTCGACCTGTCTCGTCTCCTTGCCAGGACGAAGATTCGGCATGTTCTCATCCGGGAGCTCCTGTACGCTGATGATGCTGCCATTGTTGCCCACTCCGAAGATGAACTTCAAGATCTCTGCAACTCATTTGCTAGTGTTTGCTCGGAGTTTGGCATGAACATCAGCCTTGGCAAGACAGTGGTGTTATCAAACGGCCCAGGTTCCCCCCCCCCCCCCCCCCCCCATCACCGTCAATGGCACACATCTGAGCGTTGTCAACAATTTCAGTATCTGGGTTCCACAGTTACCAGCAGCAACTTCTTGGATGCCGAACTTGACTCCCGAATAGGAGGGCTGCAACCACCTTTGGCCGACTTCGTTTTCGCGTTTGAGACAACTGGGCTCTCTCCATCAAGCTGAAGATTCGCATCTACGTGTCCTGTGTGCTGATTGTGCTACTTTACTGCAGTGAGTCATGGCGACCTACCGCCGCCAGGAACGTCGACTGAATGCCTTCCATTTCCGCTGCCTGCGTTCAATTCTTGGAATCTCCTGGCAAGACCGAGTCTCAAACCCTGCCATTCTTGAGCTCACAGGAGTCAACGACATGCTCACATTGCTCTTAGCTCGCTACCTTCGTTGGTCTGGTCAAGTCTGTAGACAGGAGGACGGTCGACTGCCGAAGGACATCTTCTTCGGGGAGCTGGCTCATGCTCCTCGCCCCCGTGGTCGTCCAAAACTCCGTTACAAGGATGTCCTAAAGCGTGATCTACGGGCTTTCCAAATTCCAGTTAGCTCCTGGCAGACCGTGGTGCAGGACCGCACTCGTTGGCGATCTGCTGATTGCTGATTGCAGCTAGACACCGAGCTACATCGTCGTACTCGACGGGATAGGCTACTACATCATGATGACATTATGACGTCACGTGACCCAACAGGCGACTTGACATTTTCAGTTGAACGCACAACGGTCAAAGCAAGTTCACATCTTTTACAAATTTCAATGATAAGGCACTTCCGGTTTCTACCAGAAAGAATGGTCACCCAATTTTGCACGTAAAACGCAAAATCAGATCTCTCACAGTCGACTTTGTATAGATTTTAAAAGCCGCGTCTCCGCACCACTTTTTGGGCAAGCTCCATACCAGAAACCGGAGACTTTTTTTGGCCTTATCCACCACAAAACTCGTTTGGGGGCAACAACTCCAGAAATACAAGATGTATAACATTGAATTTGTGTGTAGTGATTTGTCATTATGTTTAACATTACCAGATTTAATTTCATCGGCGGGATGACTTGTGATTTACTTGTGATCTATTTGTGTTGTAAAGGAACGACAGAGGTACTTTAATATAATATATAACGCCACGTCGAAGTCTTAAGCACCGTGTCTCCAGAAATACAAGATGTATAACATTGAATTTGTGTGTAGTGATTTGTCATTATGTTTAACATTACCAGATTTAATTTCATCGGCGGGATGACTTGTGATTTACTTGTGATCTATTTGTGTTGTAAAGGAACGACAGAGGTACTTTAATATAATATATAACGCCACGTCGAAGTCTTAAGCACCGTGTCGCGTGTTAAATAATGACTTATAATATTCATGCCGACTTCCTTTTTATGTGTTGTATCAAATTTGAAAGCATTTGAACTTAAAACATAGAAGTTATGGCACGAATACTATTTTTGACCAAAAAAGGACAAAATCATGAGGAAAAAATGACGCCATAACGTTAATGTGCAATTTGGGCCAGATTCAGATTCAGCACTATTGCATTAGTAAAGTTGACCTTATTGCAAGCTAACACCAAAATGTTAAGACGAACCTCAAGTTCTAGACCTGATACAGATTTTGGCCCATGGCCTATGGGTCAAATAGGATGTGCTTGGGTTAGATGGAGAATTTGAGCAGTTCCATCTCCACTGAAATAACCCCATTGCATAGCATGGCGTTTGAATATTAGCCTCTCCTAACTAAATCCTACTGCCATGGCTTCTTGTGCCGACCCGGGTGGCTCAATGTAGCCGCCGATTTGGCCGAATGTCGCATTCAGCCATTCACCAACATTTCAAAATCTATATATATAAGAGAGAAGTTTACTCGCCCCGAGACGATGTTTGCTCATGAAAGGATCCGAGACCGCGGGCTCAAGCGGCGCCAAAATCGCTCCACGTCCGTGGAAAAATGCGGAGGGTGTCTTCCGCCGGGTCGGACACTTCGTGTCGTCCTAATTTTCCCGTACGGACCGGCGATCCATTTCGTCGATTTTTCGTGACTGCGTTTTGCGCAGGAATTTGCCGTCGTGTGCGCTTTCACGTTGACTGCCTGGCCGCCCCCTGTGCTGGCTTTTCTGCGAGTTTAGACTGTGCGAGGTCAGCGAGGTCAACGTAGGGGTTTCGTTTACGTGTTCTACTCAGCCGTTCTGCAAAAGTGTTCACCAAATGGTAGTATGGGGTGACCTTGGCAAAATATTTTTTCGCCGTTGTGCGTGGCCACCAAGTGTCCCTATTGTTTCCTGTGCTTTGCTTGCCGCCCCTGCGCCGAGTGCAACGAATACTCAGAAGGACTACAGCCTGCCCCACACCCTGCAAACGAGGTTGGGTCTACGGTGCTCGCTATTTGAAGCGCAAGCATGTGACGTCGCGTGATAGAGTGCTGTTGCTTCCATAATGTGTTTACAGCTCCATGCTTCCACCACCAAGGCTGAGCGTTGTGAGTTCGCTGCCCGCCACGTATAATTCAATGTCGCGTTATAATTTCGGGGGCCTGTTTGTGGTCAACGAAGGATCGATGCATTGCTTCAAATATCGCGATCTTAAACGAAGTCACAAAAAAATCGACGAAAAAGTGTCCGACCCGGCGGAAGACACCCAAATTTTTCCACGGACGTGAAGCCGCGGTCTCGGATCCTTTCAGAAGCAAACATTTCTCGGAGGCCGAGTAAAACTTGCTCTGATATATAGATGGTTGAACCAACTTGAATAAAAGTTGAATCGCAGACGGTCTCGCAAATTGTAAGAAGTTCAAGTTTACGTTTGTTGAAGAGTCCAATACTGAAACTTAATTATGACCTTCCTCCATGATTCAGACCGTTTGTAATTTTATGGTAACACTCAACATTTTCATTTTAAATGACACCTTCACGTTTTATTGCATTATGATTTATTGTCAAACTGTACAACCAGCCTTCGCCTGTGTACTACAGTGACCTTTTCACTACGTTTTCCAAATGCGACTGCCTCACAAAAAGCTAATTTAACAGACCAACGGCAACATTTACAGACACTTGCCATGGTACATAATTATCATGTGCGTAAATCGACGGGGGACAGGGGGAACCCCCCCCCCCCCCCCACACACACACACACACACACACACACCCACCCACCCCCCCACCCACCCACACCCACACACACACCCAGACTTGTTTCACATACCTAGTGTGGACTTTCCTTTCTTTTCGTGGAAAAACTCATTTTTCTCAAACTGTGAAAACTCTTACAACCCAATTTTTTTTCAATGATTCCCTTTAGTGTTTCTCTTCATTCTGCTACAGATAAACCTAACCCAAAAATGCCTCTAAACCTGTTTTCCAGAAATGGGGAAACACTGTGTGGACGTGGGCAAGTCCACACTTCGTCGCTGCTACCTACATTATGTGGACGTCTTTTGTTCGGAAGTCCACACTGCGTATGTAAGACAAGCTCACACCGACACACCCATTTTGAGGGGGACATTGTTTGGTCCCCCCCCCCCCCACACTTGTTCTTCCCCGAATAAAAATATTGTAGCCTACAATAATGATTCTATTGCTCAGAATACATGTAGCTGATTCAATTACTCAAAACTTTCACAGATGATCTTTTGTTCAAATTGGTTTTAGTGATCAGAAATTGCCTCAGATCACACCACAGAAATTGCTATTCTTTAACTGCATGTCTCCCCAACGATATCCCCCATTTACATTTAACTCCCCACAATTTCATCCCCTACACTACGCCCTACCCGATCTATGATCGGGTAAACCAGCTTGTGTATAATACATGCGGTAAAGGATGATCGCTTTTCAAGACAGATTTCTTTCAAAAGAGGGCGCGCTACACAAATACCGGTCGCTACCGTAAAGACTTCTGTCAACGTGGCTCACGATCTGCCCAAACGAAGTCAACATTTATAAGTGATAAAGATAAAACACACATTGTGGAGACAATAACTCAAGAACAACCCGAACAACACAGTGCACTGAATTGAAATTTCGTTAAATTATTGTTCGGGATATAGGACACAAATATTTTGAAAATCAACGGGAACCCTTGAAGAATAAATTTAATATGATTAAAAGAGCATACAGTTTATTAAAATTCAATCCGAATTCAAGCGAACAAAAATAAAGCACTCTGTGGAGACGATGACTCAAGAAACACAAATTGTACTTAATGGAAATTTCGTCTAATAATTGTTCTGGATAAAGGACTCAAAACTTGTGAAAATCGACGGGAACACTTGAAGAATAAATTTAATATGATTTAAGGAAACTAGTGCAGTGCCCGTCTAAAATGTGCATGTTCGGGAGGGGCAAATTTATTTACCAATTGTTTATAATGGAGTAGCGCCCCCCCCCCCCCCCGTGAAGAAGTACCCATTGTTGAAAATTGAATAGCCCCCAGTGAAAGTCAGCTATAATCAGAGTTCGGCCCCTGCCCGAGAATAACGGTGTTAACGAAAATATTGACATGTCCGCCTTCTCTTGCCGAAACGGCTGTCAAGTAACCGAAGTGTTCTTCGTTTATTGAAGGTGTTGTCGTGTCTTGGGCCGTCCCAGCTCAGTAGACATATCTCCACAGTTTAACTTTAAGGGAGAACAATACCTGTATCCATCACGACCACACAGGTGACAACATTCCTGTGTCTTAATCAACTTTGAAGATTGTGAAACGCAGACCTTAGATTGAAATCCATGGCTGCCCTTTGTGCAATCACCTTTACAAGTTCCCGTCCTTAAAATGAAGTTGGCCGAACCGTTTTGCCTTTGCATCCTTAGGCCTGCAAACAGAAAAACCACTCAAAGCAGCAGTTGTCTGTTGCAAACTACATGTTCGAAAATAAATCTTCATATGACGTCATCAGCCAGCCTGATTCAGAAGTCTCAAAAAATTCCGCTGGATTTGTGAGCAAATTAAAGCACTGTTCGATTCATGATGAATAAAATAATCATACGATGACGCAATTCAAGCAAATTAAAACAAATTCGCTCTTCGTTACATATCATATCTTTCTTATCATAATAGCCTACGATGGGTTCTATTAAAACTAAAATAAGGAAATTCCTGAGACAAACGTGTTGTGTTGCTCAAGTTCTAATAAGGGCAAAACCTAATTTAAAGTTCTAATAACAAATGTTAATTTCAATACAAACAGAAGATTGTACATAGATAAGTAATATCCACAGATACGATATCCACCGTTAAGAAATCCATGGCCATGGTCGCGAGGTGACCATGACATTTCTGGATATAAAAAAACAAGCTTAAAGGCAGTGATCTGCCACAAACATGTGTCAGGAGAAGTTGCTCAGAATGACAGCTGTCGTAGAATTCCATAAATTAGCAACTGTATGCATGAACTGGCAAGAGGAAGAGAGAAGTCCTTGTCTATTTTCCGATGACACTGACTTTAAAAACATCCACAGAATGCATGTGTTCAACGCAAATGTTCAAACAAAACGGCAAATGACCAAAACAAAAACGCGCACTGAAAACTCATAATAAGAGCAAATTGCTCAAAAGAGCACAAACAGATGCACAGAAGAGCAAGATATAAATGCTCATAAGAGCACGATATACAAACGCTCATAGGAGCACAATACAGGGTGAGTCAAATAAAGCGAAACCAAACCCCATACATTATATTTCATATTTAAAAACATATGTAACACCAAAAATATTAATGACAGGAAAGCCAATTTTAAAGGCTACTTTTAGATGAAAAAAAATACTGGAATTGGTCAATCCGTTCAAAGAATATCACCATTCAAACACAATGGCCTTAAAGCTTGTCTAGTCCAAAAACTGCGAATCGTCGTCACAATTGTCTTCAAACATCACCAGCGATAAAATCTCAGTTTAAACGTTAAAAATATTAAACAAAGTCCTTTTGAGGGCCTTCTTTTAAAAAAAATTCAGATCTTATAAATCATATTGTTTGCCTAACCAGGGTTGTTAATAAAGATATTGTGTACCACAGTTGGTGACAGTTGTTGAAACAAGTATTCTGTGTCACCTTCTTTGTAAACGTATATTAAATATTTTCGTTCTTTGACGAGACAGGTTTTAGGGTTATTGCGTTTAAATGGTGATTTTTGAACGGATTGGGTAATTTCAGTAATATTTTCATCTAAAAGTAGTACATGAAATTGGCTTTCCAGTCATTATTATTTTTTTGTGCTACATATTTCTTTAAATATGAAATATATTGTTGGGAGTTTGGGTTCCGCTTTTTGGACTCACCCTGTAGTGTTGTGCAAAGCCGACCAGAAACCGAAACCGACTTCGGATGGGGTCGGATCGGTTTGTCTATCATTTCAGTCCGGTCGGGTCGGTTTCGGTATTGCGTTTGCGATTTTCGGGTCTGCCATTTTGGAAAAACCCGAAATAAAGCGGGAATATCCGGGGAAAAAAACGAAACAGTTCGGAAATTCACACGGGACAATATTTATTGTGAAGTCACTGTGCCCGGTACGGCCAAGTGGTTTGCGGTTTTATCATGCACGGTTTGTATCACACATTAGTCGGTCAATTTTGAACAAAACAGGGCCTGACCTTGAACAAATTGCAATGGAATTTATTTTAATGCTATCACGCTAGGGAAATATCACTATTTAACATACTAAAAATCTAATTTTATCGAAGGAGTGGAAAAGTGTTTTTATTCACTTTTTCGCTACTAATTTGATATCGTACGTGAATCAGTCGTATGGAGGGCGTTATGTTTTCTGTTGCGTCCGTTACCCGTCAGAAAATCTGTTCACATCACGTATGAGACTTCGCGAGACACGACTGATCACAGCAGACGACTTTTCTATGTCCACCAATTATTAAACTTCATGGTAATTTACTCAGTCGCCAAATACTATCGGATATTGTTTTGGAAAAAAAAAGAAATTTGAGATTTTCTTTCTGCCCAAATTATTTACTGGTTAAGATAAATCACTTTGTCCTCAAATAAACCATTTGATTCAAGGAGATTTTTTGCATAAACAGGTGTACTTGAAACAAGGCTGGGCGATGATAGATACAAAAAGAGATCCATTTAAAGTTCAAATTTACGTGTCTACGCCAAATTGGCCGGAGTCCAATTTTAGATATTGGGAGAAATATCCGAAATCCAAGATAAGTGTGTTTGCTTGGTGATCAATTTAGGTCATTGGCCTAACCTTTAAATAACCTATGAGTTGTCAAAAAAATTAATGTATACTCAAAACTTGGAACGCTATTGAAGACAAATTACCTGGATTAAAATCTTGTAGTGAAAACTTGGCTGAATTCTGGGCTTTAGAGAAAAGAACTTAGGCAGTGTGACAAGTGTTTTACCTCTAAAAATAATAAACGTGCCCCCAGATCAAAGCCTTAATTTGGCCGGGGGGTTGTGGACCATGCCATTGAGATCATTTTTTTTTTAAGTAATAACATAGCGAGGGCTGTTCCATCCAAGGAATAATTTCTTCGGGACTGAAGTATGCGTTTCTGGAGTAGTGCATTCCACTCTTGACAGTACAAATAGATTTCACAATCAATTTTCATACCTCAATCAGGATCTTCACAATTTAGCTGTATAAAAATACAAAAATGTACTTAAGAAAAATGTGTGACGTACATGCAAAGTTCATGTACAGAACTACATTTGTTTCTCATTAACCTCATAGACATTTTTGCGATTGTGATCAAAGTGTTTTGAGTTGTTTTGTTTCAAATTTTCATGTACTAACAAATGTACTGTAAGCATCACAACCCGGGCCCAGTACTTCCCGAATGATCTTAACAAATCCAACAAATCATTTTCAGGCGCTCAATCAATAATCTTTAAATTAAGATTTTCGCTTTACTTTCAATATGGTTCAAGCACGCACTGACCAACCGTTTTTCATCTGTGTATGATCAAACATGATTTATACATTCCATTTTGCAAATAATCGTATCTCGTCTATTGCGCACTCTAGGCGGAAAATCGTCCACTCTATCAGTATAGTGCCTTTCATAAAATTGTGACTTGAAGCAGACGTATCCCCGTCATAAGTAGAATTGTATGCCAAGTCTCAAACGTGTACTACTCTTAATATAAAACTAACTGAGAAAAAATATTTAAAAAGCAAAACGTATGACACATTTTTTTTAAAAATTAAGTGTCCGGCGCAATGTCGTCCGCTGCACTCGCGTGTGTTCGTGAATCCCAAACATTAGCTTATATAGGCATGCAAATCGAAGCTAGTCACCAGACGAATTGTTCGAGGTCAAAATGTCCCAAATTTTAATCTCAAAAAATGCTTGAAAAACACCATTCCACCCCATAGAAACCATTAGATTTTTCACATGTTGTTTCTGTATTTATTTGAAATTGTTTAACGATTGAATGGTTTCTATTGCAATTTGTTCTAGTTCTTAATACTTAAATTGACCAGACTACATGCCTACCAATCGGTCACGTTGTGAGTACTGTACGGTATGATTCGGCTACAGATTCGGTTCGGTTTCAGGACGGTTCGGGTTGGTGTTCCTTGAATTTTTGAGGAAGTTCAGATCGTTTTCGGTTCGCGTTCGGTATATATCTATAACGTCTCGGGTCGGTTTGGCCTGGTCAATTCTACCCGACCCGACGCACAACACGAAGCCAACGTACAGCGTGCATTATCTGGGAGGTTTTCGTGGTCAAAGGTTTTCCCACTACCTTTCCAGGAGACTATTTTTAGGCCTATGCGTGACCTGTGAACAGATTCAGTCTTTGTGATTGCTCACCAGGGAGACGTGTGGACGCAGAATGTTGCCAGGCAACAGCCACACGAATTTGTGGTTATTGGCAAACACAAAGGTGTCGTATCCCAATCATTAACAAAGAAATTTACCCAACGTGGGATTGAATCAACTTTCAATATCGCAAGCTTAAATAGGCTTACAATTTACATATCGTTGACCCTGCACGTTCGACACAAAAAGCAGTCAGGCATGGCGAGCTAAAAAAAAAAACCATTCTATCACAGGCCAAGTTTGATTTTGTGGGTTTACTCGCTGATTACACCATCTCATGGATTGACGTGGGAATTGGATCGCTCAACAGTGAATGATAGAAGAAGGACCCAAATTGATGTACGCTTGCTCATCAAGGGACGGGAAGTGAACAATTGGGAATATGCGACCCACTGTGAAAATGAAAATGTTCTTGCTGTGTATGGTGTTTCTCTCTCTCCCTTCATCAACAGGTAATGTATAACGAATTACCCTTCCAATTGCTCCAAATTGTCTTCGTGTTCAATAGGTCTGCTCAGTGTGTTACTCTCATTCAACGGTAACAAATTAATTCCGTTTTAGAGTCAGTAATACTGCTGTGATTGTGGCGGTGAAAACAATCTGATTTCCAGGAACCCAAATCATAAGAAAATATATTTCATATTTTAAAAATATGTAGCACCAAAAATAATACTGAATGGAAAGCCAATTTCATAAGCTACTTTAAGATGAAAAAAATACTGAAATTGCTTAATCCGTTCCAAAAATATTACCATTGAAACACAATGACCCTAAAACCTATATCGTCCAAAAAAAACAATTTATTGTGTTTTGACTGTTTGGAACAACAACGAAAATGACCCGGACTACTTATTTCAACAACTGTCACTAACTGTAGTACACAATATCTTTATAAACAACCCAGGTTAAGCAAATGATATGGTTTATAAAATCTATTTTTTTAGAGACGGGCCTTCAAAGGGACTTTGTTAAATATTTCTAACGTTTAAATCAACATTTTATCGCTGGTGATGTTTGAAGACAATTGCGACCACGATTCTTGTAATCGCATTTGTTTTGGACGAGATAGGTTTTAGGGTCTTTGTGTTTAAATAGTGATTTTTTTGAGCGGATTGACCAAATTCAGACATTGTTTTCATCTTAAAGTAGCTTATGAAATTGGCTTTACAGTCAGTTTTATTTTTGATGCTTCATATTTTTTTAAATATTAAATAAAATGTGTGGGGTTTGGGTTCCGCTTGTTTAAATCAACCTGTTTAAATGCATAAATGGTTTTAGCTCAATCAAATGAAAGATTTTGTAATAATGATGCGTTAGATTCTGCCCTTTCGTCTGCCTGTGAATACGAATAAATTTTTCTTCCTGTACATAGAAAAAATGTACCCAGCGTCAAGAAAATAAATATTCATTGTCTTACTAATGACATTTGTGTCATAACGACCGCATGACATTAGTCTAGATCTTTGTCTACAACAAAGGCTCGGCAAGGAAAAACGCACTGCAAAAAAAGTAGAAAAACAGTCGCATTTTGCACAGCCATTACTTTGTCATTAACATAAAACTTTGTTTTATTTCTTAATCGCTAATTCTATTTAAACTATTCAAAAGCGCTAACAGTACAATATAAAAATTTAAAGACACTCATGTGAGAATTCTACACAAGAACACAGCACAATTACCAACATTTACATTAGCAAGTAAAAAGATTAACATTAATCATAAAACTTTAGTAAAGAGATACATTTTATTTTATTTGCACGCTTAGTTTCTTCTTCCTTAGTAATAGTCTTTAACTTGTGTGACAAGCATTTCAGATTTAGTCATTCAATCTATTATCGAGAAACAAGCAGATTCATTCAAAGCATCTTGACTACCGGTAAGTAAGCCATAATTACACCGTGATTTCACAATCAAATCGGACAAATAATCCACTACTTTATTCTTGAAATTTTTAAAGCCAAAAGTAAAGTAAAAGTAAAGTAAAATTAACAGGTGTACGAAGTGGGAGCCAATGGAAATCCATCGGCGCTTGTGAAATTCTGTCGTGCATATACATAGTCCCCAAATCACCCTAGCAGTACAGTTTTGTAATTGCTATAACTTGTGAAATAACGATATATACGTAATTGATTTTTGTCTTATTCCAAGCAAATCATGTAATCTATAATTTACCTTCTTACAAACATAGTGAACGTGACTATCCGTAGAAAACCTGGAATTTAACCCGATGCCCAAACTGCAAACAATTTGTATATGATTAGTCTCAATTCGACATGATCTATAATCATTTTATCCAATTTGTGGTGAGTCCCAAATGAAATAATTTCTGCTTTGCTATTATTCCACTTCAACTTGTTTTTCAGCATCCATGCTTAAACTGAGTTAAAACAATCTTCAACATTGTTAAATGATTCGTTTGATTAGGCCAACAAAAATAATACATCTGCTTCCGGTCACCCGACCAACCCTATTTTTAGGCTGCGACCCTAAAAATGTTTTCGGCAATTCCAAAAAAATAATAATAATTGAATAAATAAAAATAAAAACTTGTTGTCTTTCTGTCTTTACAAAACTTCCTCTCAACAACCCTTTTGCGTAAAAAAAAAATGCTTGTATTTATTTGTTTTCTTACTTACATTTGCTATTTTTTTTCAAAAGGAAACCTCCCGTTTTTTTACAAACTCACTTCGCGATATTACTACTTTGCAATTCGATGTCACAGTGACTATAATCACGTGCGCTCTATGCGTAAATCTAGCTCAATGCAGCGACGCCGCGAGCCGCGCAGGGGCCATTTTAGAAGACATGATAAAAATGCGGTAACCAGTATTATATATCATATGCGATCGATAGCGCTAGCATGGCTATGCAGGCACGTGCACTGTCAACTGGTCGGATTCGACATCGTAAAAATGCCAAGAAAACACCGATGGAGAAAGAACATTTTCGCAAGTTAATTCACAGAATCGATCTAGCTTGTCTGTGTATGTATTTTCCGTATTCAAGAGTTCATTTTGGGATCGCACTACTCGTATTTGGAGTGCCTGATACATGCAGCGTGTTTCCTGAAATTTTCGATCGTAAAAACGAGGTCTGTCGGCCGCGCACCACAGATGCACAGTGCATCATACACTTCGGAGTTTTGGCCAGCTTCCCGTCTTGACTAGCGTTGTGCATATGGTGCGAACGACCTGAAATTTCCATTATTTTTTAAGAATTATCGAACGTAAATATATTGACAATAATTAAGGTAGGTTTTATTCACTTTTTTTGTGGCCATTTTGTGTATAGCTTTCGTAGTGCAATGGAAATAGTTCAGGCTAAAACTTCGCATATAAATGAATACCCTGTTCAATCTGCATAAAAAAAAATTGGCCCAAAAAAAAATTCCGACCGACCGACCCTATTTTTGAAAGGCATGTAATCGGAAGCAGAAGTATTTGTTTTTTCGGCCTTACTAAGTCCATAGGAGAGAAAAAAATAACACTGGTATCATTCAAATGCGATGGACATATTTTGACATGGGAGGGACTTTAATTTCACTCTAGCGATTTTATAGGATTCATACTTAACTCCGATTATTTATCTTCAAATCTGAGATCCTTGTGCACGTCAGGTGCTGACAAAAGCGCAGATGACCTCGATACACAATGTTGTTCTCAGTACCTTAATTCAGATCCCGATCTGTTACTGGATAAACCATTGTTATATTAAAGGCATGTCATGTTGAGAAAATCTTGGAAGGAGCATAACAAATCCAATGATTTTGTGAGGAGCCTGATTGGTGATGAGCTCACCTTGTGCCAGAGGATTGACAGAAATAAACTCCAATATTTTGGTCATGTTTCAAGAGGAGAGGGGGACAGCCGTGAAGAATATTGTCCAGGGTCATGTGGAAGGCAGGCGTAAACGTAGGATACAAAAACTACATTAAACTGATGGTATTAAACTGATGGTAAAATAGTGATGCATAGTTATGGTAGAAAATAAAATGAAGGGATGAAAAATTAAACTGTTAAAAAAGTCGAATGGTACGATCCGATGTCACCGTGCACGGACGACCACCTTGGGCCGTACACTGGAGGCAACGGCCGGCTTGAGCAATGCGGAAAATCACGCTGCGATACAGTGCAAGTCACACAAAAAACTATACACTTTTAAAATTGGCCATAGTTTTATTTTGTAGCAATATAGATAAGATATTCATGCATGACTACACAGGAGACAATTATTAAAAAAGGGGTCGGGTTAAATCTGACTTGCGCCAACTGGGGAGGGCTGGATAAGAATGAGACAATTGAAAGGAACACAACCATTGCCTTGGTTCTGGTCATGGAATGCATAATCAGTTCAGATTTGTGGATCTTGCTTGCAAGAGTTTCAGTAGGCAAATCTGGATGACCTCCAGGAAAGGATAACTCGTGAAACTGACATTCTCAGACAAGACAGGGAGGTGATTCGCCGTGCTGTTGCAGCAATGATGCGCCGAGCTCAGCTAGCTGTGCATTAAACGATTATTTAGATTTTAAATAAACATTTAAAAGTTTAAAATCTATTGAAATCATGTTTTGTCTCTTTGTTAGACAATGGTTGTGTTCATGGGGGGCCAACGAGCAAAGACAAAAAGAAAAAAAAACAAAGAAAAAAAGGAACAAAAAAGAGAAAGAGGCGTGAAATCATAATTGTTAATTTAATGGGTGGGGGGGGGGGGGCAAATGTCCGTGCCCACCCTAAAAAAAATGATCAATCGGGAAAATGCTGGACAGTATAGGGATTTGGGGGGGGGGGGAAGTGGCTTTGCCCCCCGCAAGAAAAAATCCTGGCGACGCACATGGATGGTTTTTTTTAAATTATCTCTTTCTTATCCAGCCCTGACCAGCTGGCGCAAGTCAGATTTCAACAGACCCCTTTAATTGTCTCTTTAAAATGTCACCAAAATAAGCAAGAAGAGTTACATAATTATGTTACATATGAAAATATCTTATCTATATTGCTACAAAATAAAACTATGCCCAATTTTAAAAGTATATAGGTTTTTTTGACTCGCACCGGCAAAAAGCGCTTACACTCTCTATCTATACCACGGGGTAGTTTCCATTTTTTTTTTAAACGATGGCTCGTTTCTTGTATTTAATTCGTACAGGCGGGTACGACCATGGAGAGATAAGAACACATGGTGCGACATATTTAGGTACGAGTTAAAGGGATATTACGGCCTGGAATGCGCGCAGTTGGGCTACAAAACACATTTGAAACGAAATTATATTGATTGGAAAGATCATTTAAACGTAAGAAACTGGGCGTTTTGTGTCATTCCTGCGAGAACCATGTTAGAACGAATTTCGGGGTCACATTTTGTCCCCGAAAAATGGAGCTGTGAGTGCTAGTTGTGAATCCTGTTGCACAGTGGTTCGCATGCTGCGGACGTGTAAGAAACAACATGTGTGTATTGGTTCTGTGTGTACAGTTCATTGAATAGAGACGACTTGAAATACGTGTGCTTATGCCACAAAATGTCCGCCGCGTCCGATGTAAACAACCGGGGTTTTTCGTCCTTTCTCGAGACCGGGAACTTCTAGACATTAGGTTAGTCTTCTTTCAACCGGAAATAGTTCTCAAATTTGATTGATTTACAAGGGCTTTGAAGATTTTTTTTTGAAAGATGTATATATATACCAAACCCCAAAATACATTTCATATTTAAAGAAATATTGTAGCACTAAACAAAACAATAACTGGAAAGCCAATTTCATAAGCTACTTTTGGGTGAAAAAAATACTGAAGTTGCTCAATCCGTTCAAAGAATATCACTCTAATGTATTGGCTTGCTCATAGAAGTGGAACATTTTAAAGTAGATTTCGTACGTCTCAGGCCAGTGAATTTTACTGGAGAAGTAAGTCAGTCAGTCAAATACATTCTTAAACTCATAAGTTTGTAATACAAACACATGGATTGTTTGCACCACGCTTTGTTGTAATCCCTCTGTAGTAAAATGGACGGAGCCATTGACCAGTTAGCATGTCCATAACTATGCGTACATTTATCTCTATCTTCTGCGATAATATGAGTTTTGCTATATCACCCATTTACAGACCCGTTCTACAATTATCCCTGATACGGGCGTTCTATAAAAAGGCCCATATTATGGAAGTCATTAATGTTTGTGAGTGCAATGGCAAGAATATTTTTTTGTGACAATGGACATTCCATCCGTCACCAAATGGAATTATTCTTGTCATTGCTCGAATGTGAAACATTCATTATTTGTTTTATAAAACATCTTAAAAAATCCTCGTCATCTGATTGGTCAGAACCCCCAAAAGTATGACCATGCAATGCAAATTCCATTTACCCTGCAATAGAACTTCTATTTTAGCTGTGCGGCCGCGCCGTATGTTTGGGCGAATAATTCCATGACGGTGACCCACCAATCGAATGACGGGGATTTATTTAGGCGTTGCATAAAACAATCAGCCACAGCATGTTCGATCGATCCAGTTGAGGGGTGGACAACCTGACACGAAAACTTAAGTTGGCGCAGAAGTGCATTTCTCTACCGTAGCATTGGAATCAATTTCCCACCCGACTGATTTGTGGATTGGCGGGTTTCAGTTCCATAAACTGCTTCATTTGGTTCCTGTAGGATTGACTTTCGGGGTTTCCTCCCATCACCTTTAAAACTGATCATTTCACCAATCTTCCTGTCTCCACGGGCTACTTTATGCACTGTGGTTTATATTTATATTGGTGGTGTGTGAGCCTTATGAGTTTGTCACAAGCTGAGAAAAGTATTACAACATTTTAGCGGTACAAACCTACACAGGGGAATTTGCCAATGGCTTTCCCCATCAACGAAATATTAGTAGGGGACATTCACCGGCAGTCAGGCATTGCAATTTTCAACTGCAACAAAGCAACAAAGTACAGGGTTTTAATCATAGACGGGACATTTGTCATTTCCCCAGTGGTCTCCCACGAAGAGGTATAAAAGGTCCTACTCGCGAGTTTTCACTTTGAAAGATCTTCAGCCAGTTGCCGTGTCACGCGTAGCTAGTCGCATTTCACGTCCACACAAACTGACTGCAACGCGAGGGCTTCAGAAAATTCACGATTTTCATGCCAACCACAACAGATCCACACAAACAAAGCTGTTATAGGTAGTAAAAGACCTACTACGTACATCAGGGTATTGTTTTCTCAAAAAGGGATTTCGAAGCATTTTGACGATATTATTTCAGGGACTAATCTACTAGAAAAAATACGTGATGAAATGTCCTTTTTTGTCGACAACGACGAAAGTCTCCAGAATGTTGAGGGTATCAAATTTAAAATGAACCTTCATCTACAAAAAAATCTCGTGAACGTGATGTCGTAAATATTTTTTATAATTCCATGTACACCTGATGTTTCCAACCACCTCAATTTTGTACAACGCGAAAGACGATCTCAATTGTTCAAGCAACGAGAAACTGTATGACCCTGTGACCCCAATAAAGATGTACGCCCACTGATTGGTCGAGCTTCAGATGCTCTGCTTGATATTCATTATAGCATTCATTGCATGCAGTTCGCGCGTAGGCCAACGTACGAACGTGAGGGTGCACTGCACTTATTCAAGCCCCATTCGCAAAAAAAAATCATTTTTCAACCGGTGATTTGGACCGAAAATATAAAAGGCTCCTGCACGCTTTTCACATGTAAATGAAGCGTACACAATCCTCTACCTGCTGAAACTTGCCTTCTTGTAAGAATCGAATGTACACCTAAAAACAGTCGGCCCTCGCTTTTGTTGCAATTAAAGTATGATTTTTGTTTCAGGCGCCTTAACAACATGTCAATTTTGTCAAAAGCAGATATATTCGGTATCGAAGTAAAGCTCACGATTTCACCTTTTCACTAACATTGTCATCTTGGTCGATAGTGGTACATCCGACTAGTTGTCGATGTTTTTCTGTCGTCTCGAATGCATTCTGTAAAATCTCGTGTAGGCTTTCGGGCCATGTGTGCGTGACCCCGGAACAAAAAACTGAGGTCAAACAGGTAAGGGCTCTGTGTGTGACCACGGATCCTAGACACCAGGATAAACGACTGTTCTGATCTCTAGTACAAAATGCACTAAGTGGACTTGCCTTAATTGGTTAGACGCGTCGTCTAACATACCAGTAAAAACTAGCAATCGGAGAAAACGGCAACTAAAGTTAAACGCCTTCTAAAACAACACTTTGCGTCAAAACGACAGAGTATTTTCAGTTGGGTTTCTCGTTGTGGACACCTGATGAATTGAATTTATTAAATCTGCTGTTTTTCACCCGTTCGTGTATTAAATAAACAAGAAATAAGAGAAAAAAAGATGAGTGTTAGTTCGTAAAACCGAAAAGGCTGCAAAACTGTAAATTTCCGTTTTCACGAAGTAACACTCTTCAATGTATTCAACACGAGGAAAGTGCAACTTCAGGTCAGCGCGCGCGCGCTCATACAACTTGTTACAAGAAGAGTGTTACTTCGTGAAAATGTTTTTGCTCACTTATGAGCAGAGTGCACGCCATGCATTTCAATGGTAAATGGAACTTGAGTGTTCGTGAAAACGAAAATTGTCACTTTTGCGCAAAAGTTGCCATGGATACTTAGCGTAATTATTAAAGTAAAGCTCTTGAAGCTTTGAAACTTCGTGCAATGGTAGGCCTTGATGAATAAATCTGAAAATCGAAACAAATATAATTTAACACGGTAAAGTGTTACTTCATGGTGTCGGTGACGGCGTGATAACGGGCATTAATACCCGTTGGCTTGTAATAGCGAATGTTCCAGATGTGCCATTGTGTTGGGCTTTTGCATGACATCTTAAACAGAAATATTCATAAAACTGTAAGCAAAACTCCTTTTTATTTAAGATATAACTGTTCCAAATTATTTTTAAAAAAATATATACTGCACGATATAACAGATGGTATTGTGCAGTTTTTGTCGTCATAGATGAAGTATTTACCCGGGAAATAAACGTCAAATTTCGAGGAGAACACCGTTTACCCAAATTTTGTTTTTAATTAGGCTTTTATTAAAAAGGTTTAGAGAGATGTGATGCCGAACCGATGAAACAAAAGCGACATTTCATCATCTTAAAGCTAAAGATATTGTGCTCGGCATTACCATGGTTATGTAGTTATCACCTATCAGAACTCAATAATAAAGACCAAAAACGTAGACTCATGAATATTCAAAAATATAATTCGCTGGCTTGACAGACTTCGACGCCAGATCGGGCACAGAGCCTTGCGAATCTGAAAGCCACCGCGCGCAGTGGTCTTTGTTGAAAAGTATTCATGGTATTTGCCACCAGTACTGGCCGTTATCACGCGTCTAACCAGGTGTTGGGCGAGTTGTTAATCATTGTGTGTAGGATCCGTGGTGTGACACGGCCACTGACTGACTGCACTTCCACCGTACTCGTCTGTTGTGGATACGTTTGTAAAGGACTCAGGGGAAACATCGACCCCTTGCTGTTTCTTTGTGTTTTTGTCACAGCAACAACCGCAGCATGTACTTCCACTTTCCATCCTACTCCCACGATTATAGCATACTTTGTTTTCATTTTTGTTTTTGTTAAGTCAAACTGTAAATGCTAAAGAGTCATTTCGTGTAAATACTTCATATAAGTGTCCACGCTCCAAAAATCGAATGTTTTTATACTTTGACTTGAGGCTGCAAAAAATTCATTTTTTGCGTTATTTTCAAAGGTCATCAAGCCAAACTGCGAAGTAATGTCACAAAAGTAACTATATCACGACAAAGTATCATCGTTACCCTTACAAGAAAAAAAGAGAAACACTTCTGAAAAATCACCTTTATATTATTTTAAGGCCCTACAATACAACATGTTTTTACAACTAGTACAATTGCATTTTTCCACATTTTTAACCCTCCAAAATGGCACTTGCCAGGGCACTCAGAGTAATTTTCCTTCGGCTATGGTTAGTTCATACATTGGTCTTTTCATATCTGGTGAGAAAGTCTTGGGTTATTGTATATCCTTTGTGCAGTAGCGCTCCAAAAATGGTAATTTTCACAAAAACCTTAAAAAGTGTATTTTCAGTTTTTTCCTTTGTTTTGAGTAATAACTTGTATAATTGGTATTTTTCATGAATCTAGCACAGTTTCACAAGCAGAATCAGACTGTGTATTATTTTTAGACCAGTAGATGAATAGTAGGTCGTGTAGTCCCCCCCCCCCCCCACACACACACACACCCACACACACACACCCACCCAGACTTGTTTCACATACCTAGTGTTGACTTTCCTTTCTTTTCGTGTAGTTAAGGAACACCAGTGGAAAAACTCATTTTTCTCAAACTGTGAAAACTCTTACAACCCAATTTTTTTTCAATGATTCCCTTTAGTGTTTCTCTTCATTCTGCTACAGATAAACCTAACCCAAAAATGCCTCTAAACCTGTTTTCCAGAAATGGGGAAACACTGTGTGGACGTGGGCAAGTCCACACTTCGTCGCTGCTACCTACATTATGTGGACGTCTTTTGTTCGGAAGTCCACACTGCGTATGTAAGACAAGCTCACACCCACACACACACACCTGGCTAGGCCCCGCCCACTCACCTTTGCCACCGAATGTAGAACTTGTATGTTGCATAACGAAACAAATGTAAATAAATAATATGCAAGTGAACACTTTAGAAATTACATAGACTTCCTTTTCACAGCCTTCCCTTCCCCCACCCCGGTGCATTGCTTGGGGTTGAGGGTGGGGTGTTACCACCCACCGAAAACTTGGCTTCGTTGGTAAAATCAATGTCACATGGGCAAGAATCATGTGTTTGCAAGCCGCAATGAATAATAATGGCCATATCCATTGTCCTCTGATTGAAGTGCATCCATTAGTAAAAATAATGACGTCTAGTCCTCCCCTCCCGGTTAGGCCCCGCCCCTCCCCTTTCCGCCAAATTCAGATTTTGATTGCTACTTGTATTTGCCTACATTAAAATTGTAAATAGATATCAATTTGCAAGTGAACCTTTCATAATTTACACCAACAGCCGTACCCGTCTCACAGCCCACGCCCCTGCCACACCTCTTCCAGTGCTTATTATGAGCAACGACCCCTCCCCAAAGAATTCAACATGTAATTATTGTTAAGGTTACATATTGCCCTGCGGAAAGTCCACATATTTATATACACCATGCAAGGGCGGATCCAGAACACAATTTGGGGGGGGGGGCAAAACAAATTTTGTTCCCCCAAAAAGTGGGGGTCGGGGCCCGGCGTGGGGGTCGGGGCCCGCTTAAGGGCCCCAAAAAAATTTGGATTCTAGATGCTCTGTAGTGCGATCTGAGGCAATTTTTGACCACTTTAACCAATGTTTTTTGAGGAAAAGATGGTGGTGTACTCATTGCCTGCCTTTATTGCGATGTCACAAAAAAAAAAAATGGTTTCGTTTTTTTTTGGGGGGCCATGGCCCCCTTTGACCCCCCCCCCCCACCCCCACCCCCTGGATCCGCCCTTGGCACCATGAAGGTGTGGCTATTTTGTTTGTCAACGTGGGAGTAGTTTGGAATATCTGGAAAGCGCGAAAAACTAATATTTTTATATTAAAATACATGTACTTTAAAACAACTACCACTCTAGTGAAAACTCAAAACGAATTCTATTTTGATTGATTGAATTGTCTTGGCCCTACATACAAAGTTGAATATTGTACCGTTAATGTTGGTGCTGCTATGCCCTCCAAATTCGTAATTTCGTAATCAGCATGACATCCAGAGTCTTTTCCAAACTGTTATCAGTAGTCAACATGGCCACACTTCTGTAGTCCATTCATTGTTGCATGGCAAGCAATTTGTAATGGGTGCTTATAAATTACAGGGTTTTTTTGTTTGTTTTTGGTATACAAACAGGGAATGTTTTGTTAATGTGTTAATTAAACAAATATCAACTTCCCCATCAAACCAAGTGCTTACAGATTTTAAACCTTTCCGGCGGGTATTTGGGTTTTTTTCTGAAAGGGAGGGGTACAGCACATTGTGATCCCCATGTTAATTTGCATATATGCTTTGAACGATTTTCCTACAACTGATTTGACAGGAAAATATTGGTTGACCACTACTCTATAATATGACATTCTTGGTTCTACTGCTGCTTCCAATAGAGGTGTTTTTTTCTATATATTTTTCCAAACTCGTGTATACAGCCTGTCTAAAAAAAAAATGGTACAATCGAAAACGATTTTTTTTTTCAATATTAAATCTCAACATAAGTAAGTCGTTTTGAGCATCACATTAAAGAAAAAAGACCAGGCTATCCAATACTTTTTGTTTCATCTCATTTGCTTTTGTCAATCCAGAGATAACTCCAGTTTAATGCGGAACACAACTATCGAGTTTTTTTTTTGCCAAGTTGCAATCTTTTGTGAGCTTGAAGACAGCATGGCACAGTACTCGAAACAACTCTGCCCATGCATACAAGTGGCACAAAAATGTTGGTGTATCGCACTAAATTGATTATATCTCTGAATTGACAAAAGCAAATAAGATCAAACAAACACTATTGGAAAGCCCAGTCTTTGTTCTTTAATATTATGCCAAGTAAGAATGACTTATTTTGAAATTTCATATTTAACCTTTTTTTCTGATTGTACCATTTTTTTTAGACAGGCTGTAGATAACATTTTGAGCATAATTTCTGTATTTTATGTGTAAATGGTTCTATATTAAGAACAAACATTATTGGTATACACATTCATCCCAGTCAGGTAATTGTGTGCATCCATTGTCACTGCCATAGGGACTATATACTATAGACTATATACTGATTGTATTCCCAAAATTGGTGGGTTTTCAACCCGAATTGGTAAAACTGAAGTAAATATACATAATTATGGTGATGTTATTTAATGCTCTGCAATTGATTCATGTAATAACTATCAGAAAAGGACATCAAAACAAAGAAAATGGTACAAATTGAAAGGTGAAAATTACATGGGCTTCTCGCACCAATGGCGTCCACGTTACATTCTGAGCATGTATGTCTTTACATCGGTTGTCATACTACAGAAACGTGTTTGGTGCCATGGTGACCGCTGTTAAATGTTTGGAAAAGTCACAAAATTTCATGTTGATCAGCAAATACAAGTTTGGAAGACACATCCTAACTACATGTACATGTATATAGCCAAGTCAAGTCAGATTGAAATACATTCAATCAAATTGATGCTGTTTTCTCTCGGAGTTTTCACTGAAGTGATCCTTGTTTTGAAGTACATGTATTTCAATATAACAAATAAATGTCTAAATCGCCAGATCTTTTCCGTTTTGAAAATAATAAAATAAACGTCATTTTGTTCACCACACCTTTACTATAATTCCAAAAGTAACTTGCAATATAAAAAAATATATGTACAGTGTACATGCGTGTGTCCAGATCACCCTTCCCACCTCCCCCACCCCAACCCACCCCCGCGACATACACACCCCTTCTCCTCCTCGCTTTTCGGATATTCCAAGCTGCCCCGTGTTGTAAAAAAAAAAAAAAAAAAAAATACGTAATTCAGAATTTCTCCAAGGCCATATGCATGTATGTAATCAAAATTGTACTTGTTGACTTTTGGGGGGAGAGGGCGGGGTTCTCTAATGAGCATTGGGAGTGGGGTGGCAGGGGAAGGGGCTGGCTGTGAGACGGCTGTTGGTGTAGATTGTAAAAGCTTCACTTGCAAATTGATATCTAGTATTTACAATTTAATTTAATTTAGGCACATACATGTAGAAATCAAAATCTGAATTTGGTGGCAAGGGAAGGGGCGGGATCTAACTGGGAGGGGAGGACTGGACATCATTTGAATAATGGATGCACTCCAATCAGAGGACAATGGATATGTCCATTATTATTCATTGGGGCTTGCAAACACATGATTTTTGCCCATGTGACAATGATTTTACCGACAAAGCCAAGTTATTGGTGGGTGGTCATACCCCACCCTTTCTTTTTTGAGCGTGGACACTTATAAGTAACTGTAAGTAATAGTCCAGCGGATACGTGACAACTACTGATGAATTGCGTACTTTTTCATAAAAGCGTGAAATTTGTTTAAGATGAGGAGCCAGCGCAACTCCCCCTTTTAGGGGCGTAGCAGCCATTTTTTGAAATGGGGACTCATATTTCTCATGAAAAATATTTCATAAAAACACAAGACTGCACACAGACATATTTATTCCTGAGAATTTTTTTCAGATGTGGAACCATCGCGACTCATTCTTTTAGAGGCGTGGCAGCCATTTAAAAAAAATGGGGGTACTCCTTTGTGCCTTCCTTTGTGATTGTGCCTTCCTTTCATAAACTGATGAAATTTCACATGAGAAAAAAATAATGAGAAATAATCGTGAGAAATAAATTTTCAGATGTGGAGCCATCACAAACTCACTCTTTTAGAGGCGGGGCTTCCATTTTGTTACAATGGGGGAGCTTAACTCATTTTGCCAACCGTGAAAAACATTGTGCCTACCGTTCCTAAACGACTTAAACTTTACGTAGACTTTTATATTTATGAGAACAAACAATCCAGATGTAAAGCCATCACCAACCCACCCTCTTAGAGGTGTGGCAACCTTTTAAAAATGGGTTGGGTGGGGCACTCATTATGCCACCGTGGAAAAATTGTGCCTACCTTTCATATACACATGAAACTTTACACATACATTTATAATTTTGAGAACAAAAATCATATGTGGAGCCATCGCAAACTCACCCTTTTAGAGGCGTGGCAACCATTTAACAAATGAGAGTTTGTCTACTCATAATACCACCCGTTAAAAGATTGTGCCTACCTTTCATAAACGCATTGGACCTCAATCATACGTTTGTATTCACATGAAACAAATCAGATGTGGAGCCATCGCATTATCCACTTACCCTTTTTAAAAACGGGGGGGGGGTACTCCTTACGCAGCCCACTTTAAAAGCATTGTTTCTGCCTTTCATAAACGCATCACACTGAACACATACATTTATAATCGCAAACTCACTCTTTTAGAGGCGTGGCCGCCATTTATAAAAACGTAAACAGTGTAATGTTCATATTCTGTGGCCGATTTCTTGCAATGATGGTTGCCCGGTACCCTGGTACTCTCATATAAATCACACGTATACACAGCAGCGCCAGACTGTATTTTTTTTTTTTTTTTTTTTTTTGCATTCTGGGGGGGGGGGGGTTGGGGGGGAGCTGAACATCATTTGACGTTTAGGGGAGCTTTTCAAAACCATTCATATACATATTTTTGTACGTATAGCCGCAGTTTCGGGCCACTTCTAAGGGTTTCCAGGCTTCAATATACATTCAATGTGCAGTAAAGTATTGACTTTGAATCTGTTCTTTTTTTTCCCTTTTCTGTTTTCCTTATTTTTTCCAAATAAAGGCTCATACGTCCGACGCCTCATAAGTCCGGCGCCAAATAGCTCCGACACCTCAAAGCTCCGATGCCTCATAGCTCCGACGCCTCATAGGCCCGACGCCTCATGAGTCCGACAAAATCGCATCCCCTAACCATATAAAGGCTCATAAGTACGACGCCACATAAGTCCGACACCTCATAGCTCCGACGCCTCACAGCTCCGACGCCTCATAGCTCCAATGCCTCATAGCTTCGACGCCGCGTACGCTTAGTTTTCCGACGTCGGACTTATGAGGCGTCGGACTTATGAGGCGTCGGACATATGAGCCGGAATAAATAAATTGTATGTCTCATAAGTCCGACGCCTAATTAGTCCGAAATTTTGGACTTATGATACGGCCCCGGGGGAGAAAGGCATGGGAGACTTGTGGAATGTGTTTGAAGAAGTAACAGCTTCCTTTCAAATATTATGAGGCACTCCAGGCTATACACGATTCAGATATTGCTGCAATTGATTGGTTCACAATCACTGACAGAACCAGCAAATTGGGTTAATATACTGTAGATGAGGCAAGAATGCATCTGTTTAATACGAAGAAAGGGCGTGCCGGATGTTGCAGTCACTTCCACCTACAATGGCGGCCCTACTCCAACACGTTAGAAGCGCTTTCTATAAGGCAGATTTTATTTAAGGTAAACCACTAATCAGATATCCTGAAAGGGCTTCTCCTAGTAAGTGGCAGTGGCGTAGCGCGGTCACTTTTATTGGGGGGTTAAAACATTCCTTAAAAAAAAGGCACTTGCACATCCGTCCTGAAATGTAGACAAGTAACTTCCGATGGAACAAAAAAGGCACGATTAATTTTTTTGGACAGGGCACTTTTTGTCAGGGAAAAAAGACACTTTTCGGAAAAAAAGGCACCGGGCTTGTTAAGAAAAAAAGGCACTTGAATGCAAAAGGGCAGTCTTTTTAAAAAATTGGGGAAGTGAAATACCCTCCCCCCCCCTTCCCCGCTGGCTGTGCCTATGAGTGGGGTTGGACAGATTCAACGAATGACACTATACCTGGGGTGAGTGCATCTTGTGGACTTTACTACTCTGGTGTATATGTGTTGTCGAGAATATGAAATTTAGATGTCTATGACATGGTGGTGTATGTACACAATGACTGTACCGGCACAATATCAGCCTCCTGTTTAACCTAAACACACCCATGCACAAAATAAGTAACTTAATTAAAGTAACATGCTCGTATGCAGAAGTTGTAGTGTTACCAAATGAGATCATAATGTTACCGGCCAAGTCCCACCCCCATTTTTAAAATGGGTGCCACGCTTCTAAAAAGGTAAGTTTCCGAAAGCTTCAAATCTTCACATCTCAGGAATATATATGGTGAAGTTAAATGCATTTATGAAAGGTAGGCACATTTCACGGCGGGCATGACTACACCCCCCCCCCTCCACCCAAGTTTCAAAATGGTTGCCACGCCTCTAAAAGGTTGAGTTTGCGACGGCTGCACATCTGGATTTTTTTCTCATCAATACAAACGTCTGTGTGTCTCACACAATTAGAGTATCTCCCCCCATTTTTCCAAAATGGCTGCCACGCCTCAAAAAGGGTAAGTTTGCGATGGCTTTACATATGGAAAACAAATCTCATGAATATATGGAATGATTTCTAACCGTATATCACGCTACGAAAAGCGCATGTTGGAAATCTATTTTGGCATTCCGCAAGAAAAGATGATAAGAAATCAGTTGGAGATGGGTACTAAACGAAGTTTACTAACGATAACCGGATTTTCGTACTTTTAATAGGGCTCCTTGTTCAATCACGTTTGTTTTCCCTTCGCAAGCTTGCGTGAGAACGAAAATGATTTACCTACCTGCATCAGATGGATTCTAGATTTAGTCGGGCTTGCTTGAATACAGTTCTTATCAATGGTCATTTTAGATATGTTTGTAAATGAGAATTAGTCCTTCAAGTTTATTCAAATACATGGTGTGTCCAAAAGATATTTGTATATAGTCTCCTATTTAAGTATCAGTTTTTACCAAATGACCGCCACAACATTATTTCATAAACATTCATCTTTGTACTAGTGTTTCTAGTTCCACTAGTGTACAATGTATTTTAGATTTTCGGAAGTGAGAGGCCAATTCTTGGCAAGATATCTCTGATACCAAACACAAGTGCCAGAGCTTTCCAATCGATATTCGATTGTGTGGAATTTAGTAATTTCCAATATAGGATGAGATAACGTTGGGTATGCCAAGGAACCGTTGGAGGTCCTCCTTGTTCTGCCGTATGGGTATGGATTGAATGCCTGTAACCCTGTCTGGGGCGCAGTCGGATACAGCTGTCAGAGCAGATGCAGCCGAAGATGTGTATTTGCCCGACTTTTATTTCAAATGTGTTCAGTTGAATAACAGGCCCTTTCTTTTGGCGGTTTCTACCAGGGCAATGAGATGTTTGTCATGCTTCTATTCGGTGCAACCGAAGACTGCAGTGTCATCGGCGATTTTAACGCATCCAGGCACCTGGTTTATGACGCGATCCATATGTTGTTAGAATAATTTATATCCCTGTTAACTGATAAGCCGAAGGGTAGGCGACGCAAGCAGTGGCGGCAAAATGGTGTTCTGAATATTTTCAGCTCTTGATAATCCTCTGCGAGATGGTCAGACCAATACCCTGCTTTGGCGTCTAGCTTGGGAGAACAACTTTGCTTGTGCAAATTCTGGGTTGAGCACCTAAAGAATAAGGATTTTGTGTGTACACCGATTTGGGCACGTGTTTAGCTGCTTGGGATCAGACACACCCTGACTGAGCTTTTTTTTTTCCTTTTACAGTTGTTTTTTTCTTTTACACTTGTTGTTAAAACAACCCTTCTTAGTATGACCCGGTTTTACTCTAGTAGTACGGCCCGACGCTCAATGCTTCCTCACAGACTGAATTTTTCTTTCCCGCTGATGTAGCGATTTTGCTACAGATTTTGATCGAGATTATCTTTTCATCCAGGAAAAAATTTCCAAAGTTAAGGTATTCACTTTCAAGTATTCACTTTAATGCATCTATGGGAGTTGTGTCTAAATGATCTCACGATGTAATCATAAATCATTTGGAAAATTTGAAATTTATTTCCTTTACATGATGTTCATTTATGAAAACAGACCGTCACTAAAATGATTCTGAACGTATTGTATACTGAGTGCGGACGGATCCCAGGTGTGTAAACAGCACTACTTGCGACCGCGCTTACAGCTACTTGCACTGGAGATACGAAGACACCATCAAATGAACGTCGTTCATTGTCCAATCACAAAATGGCAACAAGGCTACGACTATTGTGCAGTCTGTAATTTATGCATTTGCAGGCGCGCTCGTGCAAACTCATGAATATGCATAAACAATCTGTGACGTATGACCTCGTGTTTTTGGACGTGCGTGCAGAGGGGCCGTACGTACACGTTTTTCGCAAAAAAAACCTGTATCTGTGGTTGTAAAGGCACGAAAGGGGTACGTACATTTAATACAAATCTTTGCTAATTAACACAACGTCCAAACGTTGTGTTTGAAAGGATTGATCTTCAAAATCACAACTTTTAACATTTTAAAGATGGCGTAGGCACGTAAAATGGATAAAATGCAGCCCTAATTATAATATACCGTATTTCGGTATATTCAACTCCAGGGGTTATGATCGTGCAAGGCATGATGGGAAACAACATGGCGCTGCAAGATCGTACCCACGGGGCACGAGGTTGAGGTTCACTCAGGTTGGACCTCATTCACGTTGAATCATTTTCTGTCGTGTTCCCTGAGTCTATTTAATAAATTGCTAACTGTTGAATCAGATGGTGCCAGACTATTTTATAATTGAAATGCTTGCCAGACCTCCATTTCAGTTTTTTTGTAAATATGGCCGAAAACATCAGGATTACGTGTATTCAAACATTTTAGATTATTCATCATCAATTTGTACTGAACTTGTATGGCATTGTTTTAATTTCTACTTTCAAAAATAAAGACTTTTCCTTGCTTTCAATTTAAGATGGCCGATGCGCAAATATGGTGTATTTATACCCAAATTTGACAAATTTTACACATGTTTGTGAAATCGTGTTTTAAGTATAATACTGCGTAATATTCTCCAACACCGTGTCACGACATTTTCACTATGAAACCTTACTACGCACGGTTTTCGAGACACAACTGCTAAGAAAAACATACTTGTTGAGTAAATGCAGTGTCGACTTCAATGGCGTTCTTTAATGGGATCTAACTGGAAGAGATTACAAAGGCTGTTGGAAAACCTGACTTCTACATGCACATCTTGCTACCCTACCGACGCGTTAGACAATTATATTCATGGCAATTTAATTCCTGACATTTTTCTTTACAGTGACACAGGTATCCTACGGGCAAACCACCACTCCAGATCAGATAACCGATATACCATCGGGATATGCGACTGCAGGTAAGCTTCCAGTTTTGCATTCAATGCAGGCAGTGTCTGTGTTTTATTAACTTCAGCGATTTCATCGATTTATTGAGATTCATTATCAATCAAATTGCATTCGTCTCCGCTTTTGTATCACTTAAAATTAACCTAATTGCGGTAGCATTTGTTGAAAATTTGACTGCATTGTGCGCTTGTGCAAATACATGAAAAGACCCACAAACTTACCAATGCAAACTCTTTTGTCAAACCAGAACCGATGATTGAACCATTATTGATTATTGGCTCTTTATGCCACGAAGAAAATTTTCAGATGTGGAGACATTTCATATTTGACCTTTGATGACCTTTGAGAGATCAATGACCTTTACATACACTTTTTATAACAATTGTTCTTCAAAACACCACTTTCCTATGACCCAATACTATCTCATAGGTCTTTAGGCCATGAAAATAAAAATCAGATGTGAAAGCAAAAAAATATTTGACCTTTAGTGACCTTCCAGAGGTCATTGACCTTTTTATATATATATTTATCGTTATAACGATTTACTCTTTATATAAAGCCCAACTTTTTCAAGACCAAGTCTGAATGTTTTGTGTTCATGCTATGATTTTTTTTTCATATGTAGGGCATGTCATATCTGTCCTCTGGTGACCTTTAAGAGGTCAATGAACTTTTTATGCCCTAGTTATAGATATTTATAAGATTTATTATTCAAAACCCAACTATTTCATGACCCAATACTTAAAGTTGGCTCTTTTGACATGAAAAGAATGTTCAGATATGGGAAAATCATTTCTGACCTTTGGTACCCTTTGATAGGTCAATGAACTTCATATACCTTAATCAGTTTCGCTATTTTTTATATTTATTCGTCAAAACGCCTTTTTTTCGTGACCAAAGCCCCAATACTGCAAAAGAAAGGTATTGCACCTTTTATTATATAGTCATGTAAGGAATTCAAATCCATCAAACAACATTTGGTGCGACAATTTTCCTCCATTTCCCTTTTTCAATTGGCAGACGCAACATGTGGCAACTGGGATAGAAGACTATTGGACTTTCTTTTCAATGTAATATGTACAAATGTCTCACAATAGTCACTCTTGTGTACTTATTACACTCTGTGGTATCTAGATGGACTTGGGTCACCACATTTTTAACTTTATTATCAAGCCCACTGGTCACTGTTATGTTATAATGGGTGTGATTCTTGTCCAATGTTCCTCCTGTATTCTGTTGCGCCCCTGTCTGCCCTTCAAAAAGGGAAATTGAGATCAGAGGTCATAACAAAATTGTCCTTGGGTCTGAATTCATGACATGCTGTAGAATTATACTTAAAATACACTTGTTTTGAACTATTTACACTTGGGTCAGGGAAAAGTGGCATTTGGAATATTAAATATGATAAATAGGGTATGCAAAGTTTATTGGCCTCTAAAAGGTCACCAGGGGTCAAATATGAATGGTCCCAGATCTGAAAATTCCGTTCATGTCACGAAGAGCCAACTTTTAGACTTGGGTCATAAAAAAGTGGGATTTTTTTATACAAAGTTCATTGACCTTTTGAAGGTAACCAGAGGTCAGATATGAAATGCCCTTCATATGAAAATGCTTTTTATAGCATGAAAACCTAACTTTTAGAGTTGGGTCTGTATATATAGGTCATTGACCTCTGAAAGGTCACCGGAGGTCAAGCATGATTTTTTTCACATCTGATCATTAATTCCATGGCCTGAAGACCTATGACATAGACTGGGGTCATAGGAAAGTGGTGTTTTCAATAAAAATTATTATAAATAGTGTATGTAAAGGTCATTGACCTCTCAAAGGTCACCAGAGGTCGAATATGAAATGTCTTTACATCTAAAAATTTTCTTCATGGCATGAAGAACTAACATGCGAAGTTCCAAGCTTTTGTCACAAAGTGCACAATTGTATCACATATTTGACCTTAACAGCCCCACTTTTATGCGATGAGATAAGAATCGAGTTGCACTGCATTTAGATTTGCAATTTGATTACAAATTAATTAACACACAAAGGCCACTGTTTTAATTGTAAGTATGCAGTGGGGAAGTCCAGTCGTTTTTGCCCATATACAACACGCATTCATTTGTACGTCACTTCAGATTATCGTTTTCTGCACATTTTACAACTCAATATTTTTATAAAGTAATTACATTATATATGTTGCTTACAGCCTCAATGGTTTCAAATTTTGTCAAAAACAAAAAAGGAATGTACAATCTCGTTTATTTATTTTTTTGGAGGTTCCTATCTTATTTCCATTTTCTATAACAGAGGGTACCGTTGTATTGAATATCAATGCAAGTGAGACCTTCGAGATATCCTCGCCGTACTATCCAATGTACTACCCCAATAACGTTCAACAGACGTGGATCATCAAGTCGGAGGAGGACCAAAAGATTCACATCACCTTCCACAGTTTTGAAACTGAGCGAGCTTATGACTATTTTCGGGCCGGTGATGGTGACAACAATTACTACAACGAGTTCTTCGTGTGGCACGGGACGAAAGATCCTCCCGATCTGATCTCTTCTTGGAATCAGATGTGGTTGAGATTCACGTCGGATGGAAGTTCAACACGTTCTGGGTTTTTGTTATCGGTTACAAGTATCACGGCAAGTGGTAAGACAACGTTCATACATTGCACACTTTTTGTTATTTTGGAGGTCGCCAATGGTCATTTATTGATGTACTTAGATTAACGGACCTCTCAATTATTTGTGACAGCATTTGAACTTTCGTTTAACTTCTTTCGAGTAGTTTGTAGCATTGGTGAGAACTGATTCGCGTACATGACTGTTTTCTTATGTGTTGTTTGTTTGTTGTTTTGGTTCAGAAAATGTTACTTGCTCTACAAGTGAGCTGGACTGCGGACATTCAGTGTGTATCAATGGCTCCTGGCGATGTGATTATGAATCGGATTGCTACGATGGAAGCGATGAACTCAATTGCGGTGATTATGCGTGATATTTACACACAACTTTTTGAACACTTTGTAGTATTGTGGCGGGACTGTTCCCGAACCAAGTTATTCCTCGGACCAGGGACTACACAAAGCAGTCTAAAGGCTAAGGATGCAGGCTCGTTTTGGGTGGAAATCTACCGCCGCAGGAATTGATCCCTAAACCTTCTGTTAACTAGGCAATAACACAATAACAAGGACAACTGGCAACTGAATGGTCGGTAATCTCAAGTAACACGATGATTTATTTCAGAGACAACAATTAAATGATTAAATGATTTGGGAGTAATTGTCTTGGGTAGCTTTATTACAACCTGTGGTTTTCGAATATGAGCCCTATTTGCAATATACAACGAATATCGCACTGCTCACTCCAATAATCACTGCACAAACTAATGCTGCATTACAGGAACGCTATAGCAATGCACAACCAATACTGCAATACATGAACGCTATAGCAATGCACAAACCAATGCTGCAATGTAGAAACAATACAGCAACGCAACAACCAATGCTGCACTGCCTAAACAATATCGCATTGCATAGCTCAGTGCCACTGTGGGGATATGGTTTGTGCGCACGTAGCACTACGAAACCATGGGCCCAGCCCCAATCAACCACAATGCACCCACAAGTGTACGGCTAAACTGTCCAACAGTTCGCCCGCGCGTAGCTAGCATATAGCGCAAATCACCATATAGCAATACACGCCACCGCGAGAGCACACTCAACTCACGTTCGTACAGCTCGCTGCCACTTGCCAGAAACCTCCCGCGCGTACGTACGTAGCAATCTACTTACGCGCATACATAGCACATGCACTAAACCATTATGATGCACTAAACATATGGGGCTTTGTTAACCAATCGCGTGCGTGCATACACGCACACCCTGACTGCTAAGCCACACCCAGTCACGGGCGTACTATACTACAGTTCATTCATAAGATTAGAATACAATAACATGAACAAGGGCATAAAACTTCACTTTCCGTCACATGGGCCCGACCAATGGCAGAGATTGTCCCCAACTCTAAGCCATAAATAAAAAAAATAAAAGGAAAGTGTGACTAAATCTTAACTTCTTCTTTAAATTACAATATAAAACTTAAAGCTTAACTTTTTCTTTAAATTATAATATAAAACTTAAATCTTAACTTTTTCTTTAAATTATAATATAAAACATAAGGGGGGGGCAGATTTCAAAGTTCATTAAATATTCACAAGCTCTTATACACCGGATAAGGGCCATTGCCTTACATGTACTCTACATGTACAGGAACACCAAAGTTTGCTAATTAATATTCACAAGATTTTACAGGGAATGATCGTACACAATTTTCCTTAAATTCAGCTCATTAAAAATTCACAAGAAATTTTACAGATTATTTCCACTGATTTTACAACGATTAAAATATAAATGCTCTGAAATAATTTTTCGCTTGATCACCTGCTGGAATGTTAAGATAATTCTGAAATAATGAAATACACATTAAATATGATGTAAGATTTTCTCAACTCGAAATTTTACATGATTTGACTAGGATAAATTTTACAGAGCCTTAGCTACGAATTTGTCAATTTTAATATTTACACAATTTGTTTTTACGAGGAATCACCCAGTGCAAAATTAGGCGTTTTACAAGATCTACGAAATTGTTAATTAGGATTTCTGTTTTATATAAAATAAAGATTTCTTTATACATCGAAATTCACATCAGCAGATTTTGTAAGATTTTCTATATGATTTCAAGACTGATTCTATTATTATTATTATTTTTCTCTCTTTTTACCGACAATAAACCTTAACTTTATAAAACTTTTTGGAAAACTTGGAACTGTTCAACACTTTGGAAACCTTAAGAAAACTTGGTTAATCAGAAAAATGAAACAAAAACCTAAACTTGAACGCGTCATCCTGCTTATTTCCCTGTTGGCTTTCCCTCATCATCTACCTCAATCTGCTTCGTGTAGACGCTGTTATGCTCATCCGTCTTGACCACTTTCCCATCGAGGAAAACCTGCATGCAGGTGTACTCTCGGACGGTAGCTGTGCGCCTTCTCTTCTTCGGAGGATCCTCCCTTTTCTGAGTGGGGAACATCTCCTCTTCCTCCTGGGATGAAGACTGTGATGCTGAGGATGGGGACGTGGCCTCGGCCGCTCTCACCATCTGCATCATCCCCTTCGGCTTGCCTCCCAAGGGGCGAAAAGGGGGGACAACCAACTTTGGCGAGGTTGAAACTTTCGGGGATTCCTGGATCGGTGAGGCTGACAGGGACAATGCATCGACGACCGGCGTGACCCCACTTGGCACTGCTGCCGGTGGCAACCCAGCACTGGAGGACGTACCCGGACCTGCTGCACGGCTCCCTGCGACCTTTGTCACCGTACTGACGCTCCAAGACTCTGGTGCCTGGGAAGGACCAGCTGCACCCTTCACCACACCAATTTTGTGTACCGTCTCCATGTGATGCTGGAGGATATACACCTGACCTGCAACGTAATCGCACCTGCTACACATCAAGGTGTTCGTCGACGACCCATGGATGTCTCTGATATGGCGCCATAAGCTTGCCCGGTGCAGGTACCAACTGGTACACTCACGGCACTTGTATCGCCTCGGCTCACCCTTCGTCATGCTGAGAATCAATTTTCTTCAACTCCTGAAAAACACGAAGGAAAGAAGAATTCAAAATATATACACCACAACTTAGTTTCGACCTCACCCCGAAAACAATTATGGAATCAAAGCCACACCTACTATCTTAGCGAAACCGCAGGGGCAACCTATGTGACCGCTTAGGATACCGCCTGGGCGGTGACATGTCTTGCCTCTCGGGCAGACTGACTCTACTGTCTGGAACTGGTTCCTCTGTAATGGCCTCATCCACCACAGGGTACTCATCTACCAACTCCTCAACTGAACCTTGGTCATACTGACCCTCCGTCACCATGGGGAGGTTTTCTGTCACCTCGTCCCTTGATGGACAATCCCAAGATTCGATGGCCTCACCGACATATGGTTTGAGTCGGTCCACATGGACAACCTTTGGTTTGCTACCACGCTTAAGCTGGATTCGAACCGTCACATCTGACAACCTCTTAAGAATCAGCCATGGTCCTTCCCACCTAAGTTGTAATTTAGGGGACATGTGCTTTTTCTTTGCAGGGTTGTGTAGCCACACAAATTGGCCCTCCTTCAACCCATGCTCAGATGCTCTTCTGTCAAAGTTCTTCTTTTGCCTCCGGGCACTTTTCCCGAGGCACTCCCTAGCCCTTTTATGGGCCTCCTGCATATCACTTCGCAACCTTTCGGCAAAGTCTGCAGTCACCTCCTCCTCAACCTCAGGACACCCTGTCACCAGATCCACTGGGACATTCACCTCTCTTCCCAACATCATCATGTTGGGGGATTCCCCGATCGAGTCTTGCGGCGTGCACCTGTAAGCGAAGGTGGCAAAGGGGAGGAACTCATCCCAGTCTTTCTGCCTTCGCCCAGGGTCAATCAGCACCGCCACGATGTTGACCAAGGTTTTATTAAACCTCTCAACCATGCCGTCCGATTTCGGATTATAGGCGGTTGTCCGAGTCTTCGATATGCCGAGGATTTGGCACATTTTACTGAACACCTCCGACTCAAAGTTTGTGCCCTGATCAGAGTGAAGCTCTTGGGGCACCCCGAATCGACAGACAAACTCAGTCACCAATGTGTGCGCTACTGTAACTGCAGTAGCATCAGGAAGCGGAAATGCTTCCATCCACTTAGTGCAGTAGTCGCCAACCACCATCACCCAACGATTACCATTGTCCGTGACGGGCAATGGCCCGAGCAAGTCTATTGCTACTCGCTCCATCGGAACACCAACTCGATACTGCTGTAAGGGCGCAACCCTCTTCTTTGCAGCCGACTTTCTCCTGGCACAGATATTGCAGCCCCGGAGAAATGACCGCACGTCCGCAGACATGCCTGGCCAGAAGTACCTGGCTTTGACTTTGGCCAGAGTTTTGCTAACCCCCAAGTGACCACTAAGTTGCCCACCGTGCAACTCAGACAGAATTTCCTTCCGGAACTTTGATGGCAACACCAACAGCCATCGGATGGACTTCCCGTCATCGGAGTCCCATCGCCTATGTAGAACTCCTTCCCGGACCTCTAACTGGTCCCACTGTGACCAATAGGTCTTACAGGCTGCCGACAAGTGCGAGACCGTCTTCCACTCAGGACGACTATCGCCGTCCTCCTTCAACTTCATGAGCCAGCTCATGGTGTCATCCTGTGACTGTGCTTCCTTTAAAGCACTTCGGGACAGGGTTGGTTGGGCAGCTACGCCCCTAACCAAAAACTCACTCCCCTGAGGCTGAACCTCGGGTACTACACCAATTGCCTCGTCGACCACCTCCTCCCGGCCGCACTGTTTGCATTGCCGCCTCGACAACCCATCAGCATTACCATGCTTCTTGCCGCTTCTGTGCTCAACCACTAAGTCGTACTGGGACAGGACTTCCATCCACCTCGCCAGCTGACCCTCGGGGTTCTTGAAATTAAGTACCCACCGCAATGCGGCATGGTCAGTTCTGACCGTCACCCTGCGGCCGTACAAGTATTGTTTGAAATACTTCAAGTACACAACCACAGCCAACAACTCTTTACGAGTGACACAGTAATTTCGCTCAGGTTTGCTGAGCTTCCGGCTCGCATACGCAAGCACTTTTTCGTCACCACCCTGGACCTGCGACAACACCGCCCCGATACCTTCACCGCTGGCATCAGTGTCCAAGATAAAGTCGCCCTCGGGCATTGGGTATGACAAAACTGGGGCGGCCTGAAGCCTGCCCTTCAGCTCGTCAAATGCCTCCTGACAACTCTCAGTCCACACAAACTCTCTTGATTTCTCGGTCAAGGCATGAAGTGGACTTGCCACTTCTGCAAACCCCTTTATGAACTTCCGGTAGTACGATGCGAGGCCCAAAAAGCTTCTAACATCTCGTACACACCTCGGGACCGGCCAATTTGCGACTGCCTCAATCTTCTGAGGATCCGTGGCTACCCCTTCTGAGGACACAATGTGCCCGAGGTAAGTCACTGACCTCTGAAACAAATGACACTTGCTGGGCTTGAGTTTGAGCCCAGCGTCTCTAAGCCTCCCCAACACAACTCGGAGACGTTCTAGGGTCTCCGTCACCGATTGACCAAACACGATGACGTCATCCAAATAAATCAGTAGGATTTCCCATTGCAAGCCGGCCATGACCTTTTCCATGAGCCGCTCAAATGTTGCCGGGGCATTGCACAGCCCAAAAGGCATGCATTTCCACCGGTACAACCCGCTTCTCACTACAAATGTCGACTTTTGGCTGGCGTCCTCATCCAGAGCGACTTGCCAGTACCCCGACGCCAAGTCAAGTGTACAAAACCACTTCGCCCCACTCAACGCATCGAATGTTTCATCAATGCGCGGCACAGGATAGGCATCCTTGATGGTCACCGAATTCAACTTTCTATAATCAATACAGAAGCGTTTCGTACCATCCTTTTTGTCAACCAAAACAACATTTGCCGCCCATGGACTGTCGGAGGGTTCAATCACCCCCCTCTTTTCCAAATCACCGACTTGTCTCTGGATTTCCTCCTGATGGCAATACGGATGACGCCTCATCCGTTCTCTCACCGGTTTAGCATCACCCGTGCTTATGTGATGCTGGACCACGTCCGTGCGACCAATGTCGTGGTCACCCTTAGACAATACATCCTGAAAGTCAACTAAACATTTCCGGACATCCTCATGGTACATAGCCTCTACCTTGGCTGTACCCCTCTCAAACAAATCTTGCAAGTGCTGGGGTAACTCCTCACCAGCATTTGCCACCACATCCAACTCACCATGAATTGAACCAACCTCTACCTGGGAGATCGTTCCCGCCGTCGTCCCCTCACGTGCAACTCTTTTCTCCCTTCCGGGATTGAAGACCCGCAACGGAATAACCTCCGCTTCCGTCTCAACCAGAGATCTGGCCAAAACCAAACCCTTCTTAGCTAGGTCACCGCCACCTTCCATTGGTTCCACCATGGCTGGCCCGACCAAGTCGGCACCCTTCCGGGCAATTATACCTGGGACCATGGCCTCATGACCGGACGGAATCACGGTAGTTTTTGAAACCACTACACGTCCCACAAAGGGCTCACCGGCACCGTTTGTGCACCTGATTCGCTCACCATTGAGCCTCCACTCTCTTGACTGGAAGTCTATGTTTCCACCTGTTGGCACGAGAAAATCCATGCCCAGGATGCCACTATACTTCATTTCGGTAAACACCGCCCTTACTTGGTGCGTGGTTCGACCAACTTGCACCTCCACCCAAGCTATGCCAAGCACGGGCAATCGACTACCGTCTACTTGCTTCACCTGGACCTCCTCCGTCTCTAAGATGGGTCTCTTCTCCTTTGGAATTTGATAGTACACCGTACTACTTATCAAGGTGTCGGTGGACCCCGTGTCAATCAAAAACCGACACTTGGTCCCTCTCACCATTCCATCAACAAATAAGCCATAACGAGGGCCGCGACTTGGGTTGGGCAGAGTTATTACTCGTTGCCCATCCCCATGCTTTGACCTCTTTTCTCTACTACCACCCTCGCTGTCACTCTGTTGTCTTTTGGACCCTTTTGTCCACTCAGCCTTCCCGCGGGTCCTACGGGGGGCTGACTGCCGTTTCCCTGTTGTGGATGTCTCTGACACTCCCGGGCGAAATGCCCTATCTCACCACACCTGAAGCACTTCAGGGTACTGGGCTTGTTCGTTTTGGGGGACATGCCCTGACCCTGACCCTGACCCTTAATCTGAGTCGACAACGACTTTACCAATTCAGCCACAGACTTCAATGCCTGGGCCTGTTCACCGATACTTTTCTCTAAAGTCTCAAACCTCTGCTCTGTTCCGGAGTCAACAGCTCTCGCCAGCTTGGCGGGCTTCCGGTCAAACAACCTTTGCTGTTCGACCTTATCAAAGTTCTCTGTCTCTAGGGCAGCCTGGACCGCTTCATCCAAAGTTTTTGGACGAGCCCGATGAATGCCCTCCCTGACTGAATGACAATCAACGGCGTCTATGAAGTGGTTCTTAGCCAACCTCTCCCGAGCATCCTCCTGCAACTCAGGGTATGCTCTTGCTGTTAACTCGTGAATCGCTTGCCCTAATTCCTGCAACCCTTCCTTTGGCTTTTGGCGTCGATGTCTCAATTCGACAAGATAATTTTCACTCTGTCGAGCTGACCCAAACCTGCGCTCCAGCAGCTTAACAAGTGCACTGTACTTGTACTTGTGGCCTGAGTCACCCAACAACCGTAGAGCGTCTCCCTGCAAGCTTGCGGCTAACCACCTCGCAGCCTGCTCCTCGCTCCACATATTCACCTCACGACATGACTCAAAATGGCGGAAGTACTCCTTCCAGAGTACCTTCCCACTGTACCGATCAGGGGTTATGTTTGGCCTGCGATTTGGTCGCTCCAAACTACCCATCTGACCCACACCACCATGGACCCGTGCCTCTCTTTTCAGTGGCCACGGACCCCCTGACGAGATGTCAACTTGAGCTGAACTGTTGTTCTTTGCCTCTACTGGTCGAGTCGCGAAACTCAACAGTTCACTATGTACCTGTTTAGGGGTACACAATTCCTTATCTTCAACGAACGGGTTGGTACTCGCCCTACCCCGTCTCACACCAACCTCAGGCGTGAACGACAACAGATCCCCATTAGGACCCTCCGTCTCCCTAGAAATAGGTGTCGACTGCGCTCGGGGGAACACCCCTGAGCTTTGTCCTTTCCGAGGTGTACTTTCAATAAAGCTCACCCCCCCTCCCCTCTTTAGGGGCCAACTCAGGCACCACACCTGCACCTGACTCTCTCCCCGTCGCTCCAGAGACATACCCAGATGTTTCTTCGGGCAACCTAAACTCAACATCGGAATCAACACGACGGCGCACACGCCCACTCTCGGCTTGCGTACCCCCGTTTCCTCCATTTGGGGAATCACCCGACTGCAAGTCCATGGCAGCTAGCGCCAACTTCTTTTCAGTGAGGTCCTTTTCCCACTGCAGTATTTGGTTTTCCATCCGCAGTCGTTGCACCTCGACCTCAGCACTCGAGGTGCCAATTCGACCTTTCGAGCCTGGATCGCTCATCTCTACCCAAAAATCACCACCGAAATCAACAACACGTGAAGACCAATTGTGCAATTCTATTAGTCAACAGAGAAGTCACCTTAATCAATTCCAATCCCACTTCTGACACCATTTGTGGCGGGACTGTTCCCGAACCAAGTTATTCCTCGGACCAGGGACTACACAAAGCAGTCTAAAGGCTAAGGATGCAGGCTCGTTTTGGGTGGAAATCTACCGCCGCAGGAATTGATCCCTAAACCTTCTGTTAACTAGGCAATAACACAATAACAAGGACAACTGGCAACTGAATGGTCGGTAATCTCAAGTAACACGATGATTTATTTCAGAGACAACAATTAAATGATTAAATGATTTGGGAGTAATTGTCTTGGGTAGCTTTATTACAACCTGTGGTTTTCGAATATGAGCCCTATTTGCAATATACAACGAATATCGCACTGCTCACTCCAATAATCACTGCACAAACTAATGCTGCATTACAGGAACGCTATAGCAATGCACAACCAATACTGCAATACATGAACGCTATAGCAATGCACAAACCAATGCTGCAATGTAGAAACAATACAGCAACGCAACAACCAATGCTGCACTGCCTAAACAATATCGCATTGCATAGCTCAGTGCCACTGTGGGGATATGGTTTGTGCGCACGTAGCACTACGAAACCATGGGCCCAGCCCCAATCAACCACAATGCACCCACAAGTGTACGGCTAAACTGTCCAACAGTTCGCCCGCGCGTAGCTAGCATATAGCGCAAATCACCATATAGCAATACACGCCACCGCGAGAGCACACTCAACTCACGTTCGTACAGCTCGCTGCCACTTGCCAGAAACCTCCCGCGCGTACGTACGTAGCAATCTACTTACGCGCATACATAGCACATGCACTAAACCATTATGATGCACTAAACATATGGGGCTTTGTTAACCAATCGCGTGCGTGCATACACGCACACCCTGACTGCTAAGCCACACCCAGTCACGGGCGTACTATACTACAGTTCATTCATAAGATTAGAATACAATAACATGAACAAGGGCATAAAACTTCACTTTCCGTCACAGTATGTTTATCAGTCATTCTGATCATTTAAAGTGGCAGTGTATACATTGAATACTGAAAATTAAAACGACCATGAGCTTAACCTTAGGTTACATAATACCACTCCATTATTCTATAGTACGTTGGGTTCAGCCAATTTATTTATTGTTTGAAATAGTATGACTTATAAATTGCCGACTTGCTGACTAATAGAAAAAGTACGTGATACGTTCTGCAAACAAAAATAGTACTGTCCCTGATTAAAGAAGCCGTTGATTTTGTTTGTAAAATGGAGATTTGCAACATAGGACTTTTTCTGATGGTTTAAACAGGTTGGCAGACGAGCGTTGCAACACCGGGACATTATACCGGTAAGTACATAAAAAGTACTTTTCTACAACATGACATCATTAAATTGCCCCTTTGAGGAAATGTCAATCTTTGTAATATACATACATGTACTTAGAATCGCTGGTTTTCGCAAACTAATTATTTCAAGTGGTTGTAGTTTCCTTTCAAATATAAAATCGATCACGCTTACAGTACAGTTTGCCTCGTGTCTAAAATTTCTTTACATATTGCAAAAAGCGGCTTATCATAAAAAGAGGGGAAAATATAATAACTTTGGGGGCCCGAATCTTTTGCAACGTAATTTACCAATTCCTTTCCTTGGATAAAATTGAATAGCGAGTTTAAGCAACCCCTTTAAGTGATGGAATATTGTTTCTATTGGTGAATGTCGAATCACAGAAGAAGGAATGTGAGTCTATCAAGACATCCTCCATTAAACGTATTTTCAGCTAAAACGTTACAACAACTCGTTACTACACTAACACCGACCGACCTTCCTTCACAGATACTACTGTATTGTACATCAATGCAGTTTGCTTTTAAAAGATCGCATTTGCTCATCACGTCTCAGTTTGCGTATGCCATTGCTTGCCACATATTTTAAATTTGATTATAAAATGACCGATACAGCGGATAATAAACAAATGCAGTTAATTTGGGGACCTGACATCATTGCGAAGGAAAAAATAAATTGCTTGTATTTTTTGTATTTCTGTGTGTTTGACGAATAATGACTGAGCTTAATGTATAATCACCATAAGCATCTGCATTTTCAACAACTCATTAATCCGCTCTGATACCAACCGACCTTCCTTCACAGATACTGTTGTGTTGTACATCAATGCAAGCGACACCCTCGAGATATCTTCGCCAAACTATCCCGGAAACTATTCAAATTACATCGACAAGAATTGGATCCTCCACGCAGAGGAGAACCAGAAAATCTACATCACCTTTTCCAGTTTCGAAGCTGATGAATACTCCGCCTACTTTTCGGCGGGTGATGGTGACAACATTTACAGCAACCAGTTCTTCAATTGGTACAGGTCGAATGAACCTCCCGATCTGATCTCGGCTGGAAATCAGATTTGGTTGAGATTCTCTTCCTATTCAATTCCAGCAACATCTGGATTTGTGTTATCTGCTTCAAGCATCCCAGCGACTGGTGAGAATTGATTAATAAGCCGGTCACTCACGACCACTCGTGATCAATAACTTTCTGCTTTCACGTTGTTGTCACGAAATTTAACTAAATCTTAAGTGGGCCAACAATATACATTAGATAAAGCCTAAACAATATTCGTTGTCTTTTGATATCCATGATGCGTTGACTATTTTTGAAAACAAACTGCCGAGGACGTTTGTGGTAACACTTAATTACAATGTATTGGTTTCTTTCGTTTTTTTTTCAGAAAATCTGACTTGTGCTGCGAGTGAGTTCGATTGCGGACATTCTGTGTGCATCAATGGCTCCTGGCGATGTGACAAAATATATGACTGCTACGATGGAAGCGATGAATTCAGTTGCGGTAATTATTTATGCATGATATTATCTTTATAATCCACAATTTTTTTGTCACATCGTGGCAATAACCTTAATTTTGTGGATAAAATGTCATCGGCGTTCTGCTGTCCATCACATTCAATTTTCCTGATTGATTGAATAGCAGTGAAGATGAAGATATTTCTTTAGGTGTGTAAAAAATGAATCCATCAGTCAACTCTAGCCTTGGATACATAATAATTATTCGCATCAAAAAATTTGAGTAACGGTACCAACCAGAAAACAATCAACACAACAATAGATGTAACGTTCCGACTTGTATTAATTGTTTTCAAACGTGGATCACCGTCAAGACACCGGGTATAGTCCCGGTAAACATTTACTCCACAATTGCTCTTGCGTAATGAAAATTTCACAGCAATATTGATTATTAAAGAACGATTAAGTCCACATATCGGTTTGGCACATTTACGTTTAACAAATATCTTTTAAGTTGATTAGATTTTGGCCGATACGGATGGAAGTTACTATGAGGACCCGACACCTTCCCTACGAACTATTGCTTATAGTTCCAAATTTCACATTATGACTGAGCTTGGGGTCAACCCAATAAGTAGTCGCAAAGTTGTTTTAATTCTGCGAATTTCCAACCTTGAACTACCCGACACCGTTTTAAACCTAAAGATTTCTAACAACTTTTAAATAGCTTTCATCGACTGGCTTTCTATCACAGATACCACTGTATTGTACATCAATGTAAGCGACACCCTCGAGATATCTTCGCCAAACTATCCAAGCAATAGTTCAGATGACATCGACAAAACTTGGATCATCCACGCGGAGGAGAACCAGAAAATCTACATCACCTTTTCTAGTTTTGAAGCTGATGAATACTACGCCTACTTTTCGGCGGGTGATGGTGACATCATTTACAGCAACCAGTTCTTCGAGTGGCACAGCTACAGCAGGTGGAATGAACCTCCCGATCTGATCTCTAATGGAAATCAGATCTGGTTGAGATTCACGTCCTATTGGAGTTCAACGCCATCTAGATTTGTGTTATCTGCTACAAGCATCCCATCGACTGGTAAGAATTGACCCATAAGCCTGTCAGACGTGACCATATATGATCAATAACTCTATGCCTTATTTGTAGTCACAACATGTCACTGCATTTATTGACAGCGGGCCTATAATATGCCTTTCATGAATTCCAATTTAAAAATGTTTTCGTTGTCATCAAGTCTAATTTAAAAATGTTTTCGTTGTCCTGTAGTAGCCAATGAACTAAACTTTGATGACAAGTTGTTGAAAAACAAACTTCAGAGGATGTTTGCAGTATAAAAGTGATTAGAACGGAAGGATGAACATGCTTTCGAGTCATAGTGTTTTATTATACTTTTGTCAATCCTAGCCAGCTTGGATTGTTAAAAGATGGAATTTTGCGTCGGGGTGATATCAATCAAATTAGGTTTTTTACCCTTCACCGACGTTTAAACACTGTATACTCAGTGTGTTACCTTCCGAGTGAAAGTTGGAAAAAATCAGTCGGGTGGGACTCGACCCACGACCTCCTGCTTTCTAGTGCAGATGTCGTACCACTCGACCACCGAGTTAACGGGATCGGTTAGCTGGTTCGAATCTGATGTACATCGCAGCGGATACCGCATAAACTATTACAAGATAATATAAGCGGAACCAGCCAACTTATCCCGTTAGCTCAGTGGTCGAGTGGTAAGATATCTGCACTAGAAAGCAGGAGGTCGTGGGTTCGAGTCCCACCCGAATGATTTTTCCAACTTTCACTCGGGAGGTAACACACTGAGTATACAGTGTTTAAGCGTCGGTGAAGGGCAAAAACCTAATTTGATTGATATCACCCCGACGCAAAATCCCTTTTTATAATAGTTTATGCGGTACCCGCTGCTATGTACATCATATTCGAACCAGCCAACCGATCCCGTTAGCTCGGTGGTCGAGTGGTAAGACATCTGCACTAGAAAGCAGGAGGTCGTGGGTTCGAATTCCCACCCAAGTGATTTTTTCCAGCTTTCACTCGGGAGGTGACACACTGAGTATACAGTGTTTAAACGTCGGTTGAACTTGAAGGGCAAAAAAACCCATAATTTGATCAGTTTGGATTGGGTTGTCATCTCCTTGTAATTTAACGTTTGAAACAAAATGCAGTCCTTTGTTGTGTAGTCTATCAAATTGAACGTTCCTGATTTTATTGAGGTGCAGTAAAGATGGAAATATTTCTTTAGGCGTTAAAGCAATGAAGCCATCAGACGACGCTGGTTTTTATACAACATGGTTTTGTCTAGAAAATTGAGTTACGCAACTGATAACAAACCACTCATCCTAGCAACATATTTTATTTACGACTTTTCTATTGTTCAATGAGTTGGCAAACGTGCTTCTTGTTTATGTTATGGGCCTGTAATATGCACTGGATGATGCCCGATTTAACACATGGCTTCGTTGTTTTGGGATAGCCCATAATTAAACTCCGTTGACTAATTCGTGACAAAAAAACTGCAGAGGATGTTTGCATTAAAAGTGATCAGAATTAAATGTGTCGTCCTTTTTCCTTTTTTTTTATATCAGAAAATTTGACTTGTGCTGCGGGTGAGTTTGACTGCGGTCATTCTGTGTGTATCAATGGCTCCTGGCGATGTGATTATCAGTGGGACTGCTACGGTGGAAGCGATGAACTCAGTTGCGGTAATTATGCATGATATTTTTGTCACATACTTGAATTAACTTCAAGTTTGTGACACAAAGTCATCGGTTTTGTGTTGCCTATCAAAACTATTAATCCTGAATGTATTGAAATACAGTAAAAATAGAGATATTTCCTTAGGCGTTGAAGAAATAAAGCCATCCGACGACGCTGGCCTTAAAACATAGAATGGTTTAATGTCTACAAAATAGAGTTAGGCAACTGACGACAAACCAATCACGAAACAACAGGTTTGATTTACGACTTTTTCTAATTGTTTTTAATAGGTGGGCAGACGTGGACGAGCGTGGCACCACCGGGGTATAATACTGGTAAATATTCAGTCCTTTACTAATAAAAAGTCTCAGATCACATTGACCCGAAATCCGAGTTCTATTTGACCTCACACTTTTCAGGGTCAAAACTGACACTTTTGGGGGTCGGAGTGCCACTCTTCCGACTCTTTTCTGTGTCAAATTTGATAAAGAATCATTGTCAATAGTGTCATTGTGACCCAAAAATATGTCGATTTTTACCCTTGAATCGTGTCAGGCCAATTGAAAAGCCAATTTCTGAGTCAAATCTCATCCGGGGCTTTTTTTAGAAACTACGTTTCGGTTGCAGAAAACTTTCAAACATATTGCTTTTAAAAGATCGGATATGCTCACGTCTCAGTTTGAGTATACCTTCGCTTGCCATATATTTTAAATTTGATTATAGTACGACCGATACAGCGGATAATAAAGAAGTGCAGTTAAAATGGGAGTCTGAACCCATTGCGAAAAAAAAACATTCAATCGCAAATATTTTGGTATTTCTGTGTGTTTGACGAATAATGGCTGAGCTTAATGTATAATCCGCATTAGCATCCGCAAAGGTGTTTCGTAAATTACTAATCAAGGGAGGCAGAAAACTGGACAATCAAGATATCCTTTCCTGAACGTACCCGACATCGTTTTAAAGCTTAAACATTTCTAATAACTCATTAATCCGCTCTTACACCAACCGACCTTCCTTCACAGAAACTGTTGTATTGTACATCAATGCAAGCGACACCCTCGAGATATCTTCGCCAAACTATCCCGGCAACTATTCAAATTACATTGACAAGACTTGGATCATCCACGCGGAGGAGAACCAGAAAATCTACATCACCTTTTCCAGTTTCGAAGCTGATGAATACTCCGCCTACTTTTCGGCGGGTGATGGTGACATCATTTACAGCAACCAGTTCTTCAATTGGTACAGGTCGAATGAACCTCCCGATCTGATCTCTACAGGAAATCAGATTTGGTTGAGATTCACGTCCTATTGGAGTTCAGTGCCATCTGGATTTGTGTTATCTGCTTCAAGCATCCCAGCGACTGGTAAGAATTGATCCATAAGCCGGTCACTCGTGACCACTCGTGATCATTAAATTTATGCTTTTTTTGTAGTCACAACAGGTGACTAAATTTATTTACAACGGGCTTATGATATACCATTCATGAAGTCCGATTTAAAATTGTTTTCGTTGTCATCGAGTCTAATCAAATAAAAAAAACATGCGTTGTCCTGTAGTAGCCCATGAACTTAATTTCGTTGACAAATTGTTGACAAACTTCAGAGGATGTTTGCGGTAAAGGTGATCAGAAATGAATGATGGACAGACTGACGAGTCACAGTGTTTTATTCTCTTTTTTGTCAATTCTGGCCAGCTTGGATTGGGTTGTCATCTTCTTGTAATTGAATGTTTGAACCAAAATGCTATCCTTTATTGTGTAGTATATCAAATTGAATTTTCCTAAAATTATTGAAGTGCAGTAAAGATGGAGATATTTCTTTAGATCCTCAACTAAGCAATGAAGCCATCAGACAAATAAACCATAGTTTTGTCTACAAAATTGAGTTACACAACTGATAACAAACCACTCATCCTAGCAGCATATTTTATTTACGACTTTTCTATTGTTTAATGAGTTGGCAAACGTGCTTTTATTTTATGTTATGGGTCTGTTATATGCAATTGATGAAGCCCGATTTAACAAATGGTTTCGTTGTTTTGTGATAACCCATAATTTAACTCCGTTGACTAATTCATGACAAAAAATGCAGAAGATGTTTGCATTAAAAGTGATCAGAACTAATCGTGTTGTCCTTCATCCTTTTTTTTGGATCAGAAAATTTGACTTGTGCTGCGAGTGAGTTTGACTGCGGACATTCAGTGTGTATCAATGGCTCCTGGCGATGTGATTATCAGTGGGACTGCTACAGTGGAAGCGATGAACACAGTTGCGGTAATTATGCATGATAATTTTGTCACATACTTGTATTAATTTCAATTTTATGACACTAAGTCATCGGTTATGTGTTGCCTATCAAAACTATTAATCCTGAATTTATTGAAGTACAGTAAAAATAGAGATATTTCCTAAGGCGTGAAAGAAATAAAGCCATCCGACGACGCTGGCCTTAAAACACAAAATGGTTTTGTCTAGAAAATTGAGGCAGGCAACTGACAACAATCCAATCACGCAACAACAGATTTGATTTGCGACTTTTTTAAAAATTGTTTTTAATAGGTGGGCAGACGTGGACGAGCGTGGCACCACCGGGGTATAATACTGGTAAATATTAACTCCTACACTAATTAAAAGTCCCGAGTCACATTGACCCGAAATACGAGTGCTACTTGACCTCACACTTTTCAGGGTCAAAACTGACACTTTTGAGGGTCGAAATGACACTTCTCCGACTCACTTTCTGTGTCAAATTTGACAAAAAATCACTTGCCAAGAGTTGCATTGTGACCCTTAAAAAGTGTCGCTTTTGACCCTGAATCGTGTCAGGCGAAATAAAAAAAAAAAAAATTCTGGGTCAAATCTTACCCGGGGCTTTTTTTTTTTAGAAACTACGTTTCGGTTGCAGCATACTTTCCAACATATTGCTTTTAAAAGAACGGATATGGTCTCGTCTCAGTATGCGTATGCCATCGTTTGCCACATATTTTAAATTTGATTATAATACGACCGATACAGCGGATAATAAAGAAATGTAGTTCAGTTGGGGATATGAACCCATTGCGAAAAAAAAATAATCGCAACTATTTTGGTATTTCTGTGTGTTTGACGAATAATGGCTGAGCTTAATGTATAATCCGCCAAAGCATCTGCAAAGGTGTTTCGTAATTGATGAATTACTAATCAAGGAAGGAAGAAAGCTGGACAACCAACATATCCTTTCCTGAACGTACCTGACATCGTTTTAAAGCTCAAACATTTTCAACAACTCATTAATCCGCTCTGATACCAACCGACCTCCCTTCACAGATACTGTTGTATTGTACATCAATGCAAGCGACACCCTCGAGATATCTTCGCCAAACTATCCCGGAAACTATTCAGATTACATCGACAAGAATTGGATCCTCCACGCAGAGGAGAACCAGAAAATCTACATCACCTTTTCCAGTTTCGAAGCTGATGAATACTCCGCCTACTTTTCGGCGGGTGATGGTGACAACATTTACAGCAACCAGTTCTTCAATTGGTACAGGTCGAATGAACCTCCCGATCTGATCTCGACTGGAAATCAGATTTGGTTGAGATTCTCTTCCTATTCAATTCCAGCGACATCTGGATTTGTGTTATCTGCTTCAAGCATCCCAGCGACTGGTAAGAATTGATAAAGCCTAAACAATTTTCGTTGTATTTTGATATCAATGATGCGTTGACTATTTTTGAAAACAAACTGCCGAGGACGTTTGTGGTAACACTTAATTACAATGTATTGGTTTCTTTCGTTTTTGTATCAGAAAATTTGACTTGTGCTGCGAGTGAGTTCGATTGCGGACATTCTGTGTGCATCAATGGCTCCTGGCGCTGTGACAAAATATATGACTGCTACGATGGAAGCGATGAATTCAGTTGCGGTAATTATTTATGCATGATATTATCTTTATAATCCACAACTTTTTGTCACATCGTGGCAATAACCTTAATTTTGTGGATAAAATGTCATCGGCGTTCTGCTGTCCATCACATTCAATTTTCCTGATTGATTGAATAGCAGTGAAGATGAAGATATTTCTTTAGGTGTGTAAAAAATGAATCCATCAGTCGACTCTAGCCTTGGATACATAATAATTATAATAATTATAATAATTAACTTTTAAATAGCTTTCATCGACTGGCTTACTGTCACAGATACCACTGTATTGTACATCAATGTAAGCGACACCCTCGAGATATCTTCGCCAAACTATCCAAGCAATAGTTCAGATGACATCGACAAGACTTGGATCCTCCACGCGGAGGAGAACCAGAAAATCTACATCACCTTCTCCAGTTTTGAAGCTGATGAATACTCCGCCTACTTTTCGGCGGGTGATGGCGCCAACCTATACAGCAACCAGTTCTTCGAGTGGCACAGCTACAGCAGGTGGAATGAACCTCCCGATCTGATCTCTCATGCAAATCAGATCTGGTTGAGATTCACGTCCTATTGGAGTTCAGTGCCGTCTAGGTTTGTGTTATCTGCTACAAGCATCCCATCGACTGGTAAGAATTGATCCACAAGCCGGTCACTCGTGACCATTTGTGATCAAAAACTTCCTGTTTTTATTTTATGGTCACAACACGTCACTTACTTTGTTGAAAATGGCCCTATAATTTACAGTTTCTGAAGTCTGATTTAATTTTTTTTGTCTTGTGATGGCCAATTAATTAACTCGTTGACGATTTGTTGAGAAAACACGTCAGAGGATGTGTGCAGTATAAAAGTGATCTGAACTGAAGGATGGACAGGCTTTCCAGTCACAGTGTTTTATTACACTTTTGTCAATCCTGGCCAGCTTGGATTTGGTTGTCATCTCCTTGTAATTTCAATTTCGAAACAAAATGCTATCCTCTATTGCGTAGTCTATCAAATCAAACTTTCCTAAATTAATTGATGTGCAGTAAAGATGGAAATATTTCTTTAGGCGTTAAAGCAATGAAGCCATCAGACGACGCTGGTTTTAAATGAACCAAAGAGTTTGGTTCAGAAAATTGAGTTACGCAACTGATAACAAAGCAATCACCCTAGAATCATATTTTATTTACGACTTTTCTATTGTTTAATAGGTTTGCACATGTGCTCCTAGTTTATGTTATGGGCCTGTAATATGCACAAGATGAAGCCCGATTTAACAGATGGCTTCTTTGTTTTGGGATAGCCCATAATTAAACTCGGTTGACTAATTCGTGACAAAAAAACTGTGCAGAGGATGTTTGCATTAAATGTAATCAGAACTAAACGTGTCGTCCTTTTACCTTTTTTTGTATCAGAAAATTTGACTTGTGCTGCGAGTGAGTTTGACTGCGGACATTCAGTGTGTATCAATGGCTCCTGGCGATGTGATTATCAATGGGACTGCTACGGTGGAAGCGATGAACTCAGTTGCGGTAATTATGCATGATAATTTTGTCACATACTTGTATTAATTTCAATTTTATGACACTAAGTCATCGGTTATGTGTTGCCTATCAAAACTATTAATCCTGAATTTATTGAATTACAGTAAAAATAGAGATATTTCCTTAGGTGTTGAAGAAATAAACAATCCGACGACGATGGCCTTAAAACACAAAATGGTTTTGTCTAGAAAATTGAAGTAAGCAACTGACAACATTCCAATCACGCAACAACAGATTTGATTTGCGACTTCTTTTAAATTGTTTTTAATAGGTGGGCAGACGCTGACGACCGTGGCACCACCGGGGTATAATACTGGTAAATATTCACTCCTATACTAATTAAAAGTCCCGGGTCACATTGACCCGAAATAAGAGTTCTACTTGACCTCACACTTTTCAGGGTCAAAACTGACACTTTTGGGGGTCTGAGTGACACTTCACCGACTCATTTTCGTTGTCAAAGTTGACCAAGAATCACCTGCCAATAGTGTCATTGTGACCCAGAGATGTGTCGATTTTGACCCTGAATCGTGTCAGGCCAATTCTGGATCAAATCTTAACCGGGGCTTTGTTTTTAGAAATTTCGTTCCGGTCGCAGCAAACTTTCCAACATATATATATTTAAAAGATCAGATATGCTCTCGTCTCAGTATGCGTATGCCATAGTTTGCCACATATGTTAAATTTGATTATAATACGACCAATACGGCGGATAATAAAGAAATGTAGTTCAGTTGGGGATCTAAGGCATTGCCAACAAAAATTAAATTGCAACTATTTTGGTATATCTGTGTGTTTGACGAATAATGGCTGAGCTTAATGTATAATCTGCATAAGCATCTGTAAAGGTGTTTCGTAATTGGTGAATTACTAATCAAGTGAGGAACAAAGCTGGACAATCAACATATCCTTTCCTGAACGTACCCGACATCGTTTTAAAGCTCAAACATTTTCAACAACTATTTAATCCGCTCTGATAGCAACCGACCTTCCTTCACAGATACTGTTGTATTGTACATCAATGCAAGCGACACCCTCGAGATATCTTCGCCAAACTATCCAAGCAATAGTTCAGATGACATTGACAAGACTTGGATCCTCCACGCGGAGGAGAACCAGAAAATCTACATCACCTTCTCCAGTTTTGAAGCTGATGAATACTACGCCTACTTTTCGGCGGGTGATGGTGCCAACCTATACAGCAACCAGTTCTTCGAGTGGCACAGCTACAGCAGGTGGAATGAACCTCCCGATCTGATCTCTCATGCAAATCAGATCTGGTTGAGATTCACGTCCTATTGGAGTTCAGCGCCATCTAGATTTGTGTTATCTGCTACAAGCATCCCATCGACTGGTAAGAATTGACCCATAAGCCTGCCTTATTTGTAGTCACAATATGTCACTGCATTTATTGACAGCGGGCCTATAAAATGCTCTTCATGAAGTCCAATTTAAAAATGTTTTCGTTGTCATCAAGTCTAATTTAAAAATGTGTTCGTTGTCCTGTAGTAGCCAATGAACTAAACTTCGTTTGGGTGATATCAACCAAATTAGGTTTTTTGCCCGTCACCGACATTTAAACAATGTATACTCAGTGTGTTACCTCCCGAGTGAAAGTTGGAAAAAATCACTTGGTGGGACTCGAACCCACAACCTCCTGCTTTCTAGTGCCGATGTCATATCACTCGAGCACCGAGCTAAGGGGATCGGTTGGCTGTTCGAATCTGATGTACAACACAGCGGATACCGCATAATCTATTATAAGATAATATAAGCGGTACCCGCTGCTATTTACATCAGATTCGAACCAGCCAACCAATCTCGGTAACTCGGTGGTCGAGTGGTAAGACATCTGCACTAGAAAGCAGGAGGTCGTGGGTTCGAGTCCCACCCGAGTGATATTTTTCCAACTTTCACTCGAGAGGTAACACACTGAGTATATAGTGTTTTAACGTCGGTGAAGGGCAAAAAAACCCCTGATTTGATTGATATCACCCCGACGCAAAATTCCTTCTTATAATAGTTTATGCGGTACCCGCTGCCATGTACATCAGATTCGAACCAACCAACCGATTCCGTTAGCTAGGTGCTCGAGTGGTAAGACATCTGAACTAGAAAGAGGGAGGTCGTGGGTTCGAGTCCAACCCGAGTGATTTTTCCAACTTCCACTCGGGTGGTAACGCACTGAGTATACAGTGTTTAAGCGTCGGTGAAGGGCAAAAAAAACTAATTTGATCAGCTTGAATTGGGTTGTAATTTTTCGTTTGAAACAAAATGTAATCCTTTGTTGTGTAGTCTATCAAATTGAACGTTCCTGGTTTTATTGAGGTGCAGTAAGTAAAAATGGAGACATTTTTTTAGGCGTTAAAGTAATGAAGCCATCAGACGACGCTGGTTTTAAATACAACATGGTTTTGTCGAGAAAATTGAGTAACGCAACTTATAACAAAACACTCATCTAGCAACATATTTTACTTACGAGTTTTCTATTGTTTAATGGGTTGGCCAAAAGTGCTTTTATTTTATGTTATGGGTCTGTTATATGCAATTGATGAAGCCCGATTTAACAAATGGTTTCGTTGTTTTGTGATAACCTGTAATTTAACTCCGTTGACTAATTCATGACAAAAAATGCAGAAGATGTTTTCATTTAAAGTGATCAGAACTAAACGTGTCGTCCTTTTTCCTTTTTTTTTTTGTATTAGAAAATTTGACCTGTGCTGCCAGTGAGTTTGACTGCGGACATTCAGTGTGTATCAATGGCTCCTGGCGATGTGATTATCAGTGGGACTGCTACGGTGGAAGCGATGAACTCGGTTGCGGTAATTATGCATGATACTTTTGTCACATACTTATATTAATTTCAATTTTATGACACTAAGTCATCGGTTATGTGTTGCCTATCGAAACTATTAATCCTGAATTTATTGAATTACAGTAAAAATAAAGATATTTCCTTGGGTAATGAAGAAATAAACCATCCGACGACGCTGGCCTTAAAACACAAAATGGTTTTGTCTAGAAAATTGAAGTAAGCAACTGACAACATTCCAATCACGCAACAACAGATTTGATTTGCGACTTTTTTTTAAATTGTTTTTAATAGGTGGGCAGACGTGGACGACCGTGGCACCACCGGGGTATAATACTGGTAAATATTCACTCCTATACTAATTAAAAGTCACGGGTCACATTGACCCGAAAAAAAAGAGTTCTACTTGACCTCACACTTTTCAGGGTCAAAACTGACACTTTTGGGGGTCTGAGTGACACTTCTCCGACTCATTATCTTTGTCAAAGTTGACCAAGAATCACCTGCCAAGAGTTGCATTGTGACCCAGAGAAGTGTCGATTTTGACCCTGAATCGTGTCAGGCGAATTCTGGGTCAAATCTTAACGGGTTTTTTTTTTGGAAATTTCGTTCCGGTCGCAGCAAACTTTCCAACATATACATATTTAAAAGAACGGATATGCTCCCGTCTCAGTATGCGTATGCCATAGTTTAAATTTGATTATAATACGACCGATACGGCGGATAATAAAGAAATGTAGTTCAGTTCGGGATCTAAGGCATTGCGAAAAAAAATTATATTGCAACTATTTTGGTATTTCTGTATGTTTGACGAATAATGGCTGAGCTTAATGTATAATCCGCAAAAGCACCTGCAAAGGTGTTCGTAATTGATGAAAAATTACTAATCAAGTGAGGAACAAAGCTGGACAATCAACATATCCTTTCCTGAACGTACCCGACATCGTTTTAAAGCTCAAACATTTTCAACAACTCCTTAATCCGTTCTGATACCAACCGACCTTCCTTCACAGATACTGTTGTATTATACATCAATGCAAGCGACACCCTCGAGATATCTTCCCCAAACTATCCCGGCAACTATTCAGATTACATCGACAAGAATTGGATCCTCCACGCGGAGGAGAACCAGAAAATCTACATCACCTTTTCCAGTTTCGAAGCTGATGAATACTCCGCCTACTTTTCGGCGGGTGATGGTGACAACATTTACAGCAACCAGTTCTTCAATTGGTACAGGTCGAATGAACCTCCCGATCTGATCTCGACTGGAAATCAGATTTGGTTGAGATTCTCTTCCTATTCAATTCCAGCGACATCTGGATTTGTGTTATCTGCTTCAAGCATCCCAGCGACTGGTAAGAATTGATCTATAAGCCGGTCACTCACAACCACTCGTGATCAATAACTTTCTGCTTTCACGTTGTTGTCACGAAATTTAACGAAATCTTAAGTGGGCCAACAATATACATTAGATAAAGCCTAAACAATTTTCGTTGTATTTTGATATCAATGATGCGTTGACTATTTTTGAAAACAAACTGCCGAGGACGTTTGTGGTAACACTTAATTACAATGTATTGGTTTCTTTCGTTTTTTTATCAGAAAATTTGACTTGTGCTGCGAGTGAGTTCGATTGCGGACATTCTGTGTGCATCAATGGCTCCTGGCGCTGTGACAAAATATATGACTGCTACGATGGAAGCGATGAATTCAGTTGCGGTAATTATTTATGCATGATATTATCTTTATAATCCACAACTTTTTGGTCACATCGTGGCAGTTACCTTAATTTTGTTGATAAAATGTCATCGGCGTTCTGCTGTCCATCACATTCAATTTTCCTGATTGATTGAATAGCAGTGAAGATGGAGATATTTCTTTAGGTGTGTAAAAAATGAATCCATCAGTCGACTCTAGCATCGCATACATCATAATTATTCGCATCTAAAAAATTGAGTAACGGTACCAACCAGGAAACAATCGGCACAAGAATGGATGTAACGTTCCGACTTGTATTAATTGTTTTCAAACGTGGATCACCGTCAAGACACCGGGTATAATCCCGGTAAAAATTGACTCCACAATTGCTCTTGCGTAATGAAAATTTCACAGCAATATTGATTATTAAAGAACGATTAAGTTCACATATCGGTTTGGCACAATTACGTTTGTCAAATATCTTTTAAGTTGATTAGATTTTGGCCGATACGGATGGAAGTTACTATGAGGATCCGACACCTTCGCTATACGAACTATTGCTTATAGTTCCAAATTTCACATTATGACTGAGCTTGGGGTCAACCCAATAAGTAGTTGCAAAGTTGTTTTAATTCTGTGAATTTTCAACCTTAAACTACCCGACACCGTTTTAAACCTAAAGATTTCTAACAACTTTTAAATAGCTTTCATCGACTGGCTTACTGTCACAGATACCACTGTATTGTACATCAATGTAAGCGACACCCTCAAGATATCTTCGCCAAACTATCCAAGCAATAGTTCAGATGACATCGACAAGACTTGGATCCTCCACGCGGAGGAGAACCAGAAAATCTACATCACCTTCTCCAGTTTTGAAGCTGATGAATACTCCGCCTACTTTTCGGCGGGTGATGGCGCCAACCTATACAGCAACCAGTTCTTCGAGTGGCACAGCTACAGCAGGTGGAATGAACCTCCCGATCTGATCTCTCATGCAAATCAGATCTGGTTGAGATTCACGTCCTATTGGAGTTCAGTGCCGTCTAGATTTGTGTTATCTGCTACAAGCATCCCATCGACTGGTAAGAATTGATCCACAAGCCGTTCACTCGTGACCATTTGTGATCAAAAACTTACTGTTTTTATTTTGTGGTCACAACACGTCACTTACTTTGTTGAAAATGGCCCTATAATTTACAGTTTCTGAAGTCCGATTTAATTTTTTTTTGTCTTGTGATGGCCAATTAATTAACTCGTTGACGATTTGTTGAGAAAACACGTCAGAGGATGTGTGCAGTATAAAAGTGATCTGAACTGAAGGATGGACAGGCTTTCCAGTCACAGTGTTTTATTACACTTTTGTCAATCCTGGCCAGCTTGGATTTGGTTGTCATCTCCTTGTAATTTCAATTTCGAAACAAAATGCTATCCTCTATTGCGTAGTCTATCAAATCAAACTTTCCTAAATTAATTGATGTGCAGTAAAGATGGAAATATTTCGTTAGGCGTTAAAGCAATGAAGCCATCAGACGACGCTGGTTTTAAATGAACCAAAGAGTTTGGTTCAGAAAATTGAGTTACGCAACTGATAACAAAGCAATCACCCTAGAATCATATTTTATTTACGACTTTTCTATTGTTTAATAGGTTTGCACATGTGCTTCTATTTTATGTTATGGGCCTGTAATATGCACAAGAGGAAGCCCGATTTAACAGATGGCTTCTTTGTTTTGGGATAGCCCATAATTAAACTCGGTTGACTAATTCGTGACAAAAAACTGTGCAAAGGATGTTTGCATTAAATATAATCAGAACTAAACGTGTCGTCCTTTTACCTTTTTTTGTATCAGAAAATTTGACTTGTGCTGCGAGTGAGTTTGACTGCGGACATTCAGTGTGTATCAATGGCTCCTGGCGATGTGATTATCAGTGGGACTGCTACGGTGGAAGCGATGAACTCAGTTGCGGTAATTATGCATGATAATTTTGTCACATACTTGTATTAATATCAATTTTATGACACTAAGTCATCGATTATGTGTTGCCTATCAAAACTATTAATCGTGAATTTATTGAAGTACAGTAAAAATAGAGATATTTCCTTAGGTGTTGAAGAAATAAACAATCCGACGACGATGGCCTTAAAACACAAAATGGTCGTGTCTAGAAAATTGAAGTAAGCAACTGACAACATTCCAATCACGCAACAACAGATTTGATTTGCGACTTTTTTTAAATTGTTTTTAATAGGTGGGCAGACGCTGACGACCGTGGCACCACCGGGGTATAATACTGGTAAATATTAACTCCTATACTAATTAAAAGTCCCGGGTCACATTGACCCAAAATAAGAGTTCTACTTGACCTCACACTTTTCAGGGTCAAAACTGACACTTTTGGGGGTCTGAGTGACACTTCTCCGACTCATTATCTTTGTCAAAGTTGACCAAGAATCACCTGCCAATAGTGTCATTGTGACCCAGAGATGTGTCGATTTTGACCCTGAATCGTGTCAGGCCAATTCTGGGTCAAATCTTAACCGGGGCTTTGTTTTTAGAAATTTCGTTCCGGTCGCAGCAAACTTTCCAACATATATATATTTAAAAGATCAGATATGCTCTCGTCTCAGTATGCGTATGCCATAGTTTGCCACATATTTTAAATTTGATTATAATACGACCGATACGGCGGATAATAAAGAAATGTAGTTCAGTTGGGGATCTAAGGCATTGCCAACAAAAATTTAATTGCAACTATTTTGGTATTTCTGTATGTTTGACGAATAATGGCTGAGCTTAATGTATAATCTGCATAAGCATCTGTAAAGGTGTTTCGTAATTGGTGAATTACTAATCAAGTGAGGAACAAAGCTGGACAATCAACATATCCTTTCCTGAACGTACCCGACATCGTTTTAAAGCTCAAACATTTTCAACAACTATTTAATCCGCTCTGATACCAACCGACCTTCCTTCACAGATACTGTTGTATTGTACATCAATGCAAGCGACACCCTCGAGATATCTTCGCCAAACTATCCAAGCAATAGTTCAGATGACATCGACAAGACTTGGATCCTCCACGCGGAGGAGAACCAGAAAATCTACATCACCTTCTCCAGTTTTGAAGCTGATGAATACTCCGCCTACTTTTCGGCGGGTGATGGTGCCAACCTATCCAGCAACCAGTTCTTCGAGTGGCACAGCTACAGCAGGTGGAATGAACCTCCCGATCTGATCTCTCATGCAAATCAGATCTGGTTGAGATTCACGTCCTATTGGAGTTCAGCGCCATCTAGATTTGTGTTATCTGCTACAAGCATACCATCGACTGGTAAGAATTGACCCATAAGCCTGCCTTATTTGTAGTCACAACATGTCACTGCATTTATTGACAGCGGGCCTATAAAATGCTCTTCATGAAGTCCAATTTTAAAATGTTTTCGTTGTCATCAAGTCTAATTTAAAAATGTGTTCGTTGTCCTGTGGTAGCCAATGAACTAAACTTCGTTTGGGTGATATCAACCAAATTAGGTTTTTTGCCCGTCACCGACATTAAAACAATATATACTCAGTGTGTTACCTCCCGAGTGAAAGTTGGAAAAAAATCACTTGGTGGGACTCGAACCCACAACCTCCTGCTTTCTAGTGCCGATGTCATATCACTCGAGCACCGAGCTAAGGGGATCGGTTGGCTGTTCGAATCTGATGTACAACACAGCGGATACCGCATAATCTATTATAAGATAATATAAGCGGTACCCGCTGCTATTTACATCAGATTCGAACCAGCCAACCGATCTCGGTAACTCGGTGGTCGAGTGGTAAGACATCTGCACTAGAAAGCAGGAGGTCGTGGGTTCGAGTCCCACCCGAGTGATATTTTTCCAACTTTCACTCGAGAGGTAACACACTGAGTATATAGTGTTTCAACGTCGGTGAAGGGCAAAAAAAACCCTGATTTGATTGATATCACCCCGACGCAAAATTCCTTCTCATAATAGTTTATGCGGTACCCGCTGCTATGTACATCAGATTCGAACCAACCAACCGATTCCGTTAGCTAGGTGCTCGAGTGGTAAGACATCTTCACTAGAAATAGGGAGGTCGTGGGTTCGAGTCCAACCCGAGTGATTTTTCCAACTTCCACTCGGGTGGTAACGCACTGAGTATACAGTGTTTAAGCGTCGGTGAAGGGCAAAAACAACTAATTTGATCAGCTTGAATTGGGTTGTAATTTTTCTTTTGAAACAAAATGTAATCCTTTGTTGTGTAGTCTATCAAATTGAACGTTCCTGGTTTTATTGAGGTGCAGTAAGTAAAAATGGAGACATTTCTTTAGGCGTTAAAGTAATGAAGCCATCAGACGACGCTGGTTTTAAATACAACATGGTTTTGTCGAGAAAATTGAGTAACGCAACTTATAACAAAACACTCATCTAGCAACATATTTTACTTACGAGTTTTCTATTGTTTAATGGGTTGGCCAAACGTGCTTTTATTTTATGTTATGGGTCTGTTATATGCAATTGATGAAGCCCGATTTAACAAATGGTTTCGTTGTTTTGTGATAACCTGTAATTTAACTCGTTGACTAATTCATGACAAAAAATGCAGAAGATGTTTGCATTTAAAGTGATCAGAACTAAACGTGTCGTCCTTTTTCCTTTTTTTTTGTATTAGAAAATTTGACCTGTGCTGCCAGTGAGTTTGACTGCGGACATTCAGTGTGTATCAATGGCTCCTGGCGATGTGATTATCAGTGGGACTGCTACGGTGGAAGCGATGAACTCAGTTGCGGTAATTATGCATGATAATTTTGTCACATACTTGTATTAATATCAATTTTATGACACTAAGTCATCGATTATGTGTTGCCTATCAAAACTATTAATCGTGAATTTATTGAAGTACAGTAAAAATAGAGATATTTCCTTAGGTGTTGAAGAAATAAACAATCCGACGACGATGGCCTTAAAACACAAAATGGTCGTGTCTAGAAAATTGAAGTAAGCAACTGACAACATTCCAATCACGCAACAACAGATTTGATTTGCGACTTTTTTTAAATTGTTTTTAATAGGTGGGCAGACGCTGACGACCGTGGCACCACCGGGGTATAATACTGGTAAATATTAACTCCTATACTAATTAAAAGTCCCGGGTCACATTGACCCAAAATAAGAGTTCTACTTGACCTCACACTTTTCAGGGTCAAAACTGACACTTTTGGGGGTCTGAGTGACACTTCTCCGACTCATTATCTTTGTCAAAGTTGACCAAGAATCACCTGCCAATAGTGTCATTGTGACCCAGAGATGTGTCGATTTTGACCCTGAATCGTGTCAGGCCAATTCTGGGTCAAATCTTAACCGGGGCTTTGTTTTTAGAAATTTCGTTCCGGTCGCAGCAAACTTTCCAACATATATATATTTAAAAGATCAGATATGCTCTCGTCTCAGTATGCGTATGCCATAGTTTGCCACATATTTTAAATTTGATTATAATACGACCGATACGGCGGATAATAAAGAAATGTAGTTCAGTTGGGGATCTAAGGCATTGCCAACAAAAATTTAATTGCAACTATTTTGGTATTTCTGTATGTTTGACGAATAATGGCTGAGCTTAATGTATAATCTGCATAAGCATCTGTAAAGGTGTTTCGTAATTGGTGAATTACTAATCAAGTGAGGAACAAAGCTGGACAATCAACATATCCTTTCCTGAACGTACCCGACATCGTTTTAAAGCTCAAACATTTTCAACAACTATTTAATCCGCTCTGATACCAACCGACCTTCCTTCACAGATACTGTTGTATTGTACATCAATGCAAGCGACACCCTCGAGATATCTTCGCCAAACTATCCAAGCAATAGTTCAGATGACATCGACAAGACTTGGATCCTCCACGCGGAGGAGAACCAGAAAATCTACATCACCTTCTCCAGTTTTGAAGCTGATGAATACTCCGCCTACTTTTCGGCGGGTGATGGTGCCAACCTATCCAGCAACCAGTTCTTCGAGTGGCACAGCTACAGCAGGTGGAATGAACCTCCCGATCTGATCTCTCATGCAAATCAGATCTGGTTGAGATTCACGTCCTATTGGAGTTCAGCGCCATCTAGATTTGTGTTATCTGCTACAAGCATACCATCGACTGGTAAGAATTGACCCATAAGCCTGCCTTATTTGTAGTCACAACATGTCACTGCATTTATTGACAGCGGGCCTATAAAATGCTCTTCATGAAGTCCAATTTTAAAATGTTTTCGTTGTCATCAAGTCTAATTTAAAAATGTGTTCGTTGTCCTGTGGTAGCCAATGAACTAAACTTCGTTTGGGTGATATCAACCAAATTAGGTTTTTTGCCCGTCACCGACATTAAAACAATATATACTCAGTGTGTTACCTCCCGAGTGAAAGTTGGAAAAAAATCACTTGGTGGGACTCGAACCCACAACCTCCTGCTTTCTAGTGCCGATGTCATATCACTCGAGCACCGAGCTAAGGGGATCGGTTGGCTGTTCGAATCTGATGTACAACACAGCGGATACCGCATAATCTATTATAAGATAATATAAGCGGTACCCGCTGCTATTTACATCAGATTCGAACCAGCCAACCGATCTCGGTAACTCGGTGGTCGAGTGGTAAGACATCTGCACTAGAAAGCAGGAGGTCGTGGGTTCGAGTCCCACCCGAGTGATATTTTTCCAACTTTCACTCGAGAGGTAACACACTGAGTATATAGTGTTTCAACGTCGGTGAAGGGCAAAAAAAACCCTGATTTGATTGATATCACCCCGACGCAAAATTCCTTCTCATAATAGTTTATGCGGTACCCGCTGCTATGTACATCAGATTCGAACCAACCAACCGATTCCGTTAGCTAGGTGCTCGAGTGGTAAGACATCTTCACTAGAAATAGGGAGGTCGTGGGTTCGAGTCCAACCCGAGTGATTTTTCCAACTTCCACTCGGGTGGTAACGCACTGAGTATACAGTGTTTAAGCGTCGGTGAAGGGCAAAAACAACTAATTTGATCAGCTTGAATTGGGTTGTAATTTTTCTTTTGAAACAAAATGTAATCCTTTGTTGTGTAGTCTATCAAATTGAACGTTCCTGGTTTTATTGAGGTGCAGTAAGTAAAAATGGAGACATTTCTTTAGGCGTTAAAGTAATGAAGCCATCAGACGACGCTGGTTTTAAATACAACATGGTTTTGTCGAGAAAATTGAGTAACGCAACTTATAACAAAACACTCATCTAGCAACATATTTTACTTACGAGTTTTCTATTGTTTAATGGGTTGGCCAAACGTGCTTTTATTTTATGTTATGGGTCTGTTATATGCAATTGATGAAGCCCGATTTAACAAATGGTTTCGTTGTTTTGTGATAACCTGTAATTTAACTCGTTGACTAATTCATGACAAAAAATGCAGAAGATGTTTGCATTTAAAGTGATCAGAACTAAACGTGTCGTCCTTTTTCCTTTTTTTTTGTATTAGAAAATTTGACCTGTGCTGCCAGTGAGTTTGACTGCGGACATTCAGTGTGTATCAATGGCTCCTGGCGATGTGATTATCAATGGGACTGCTACGGTGGAAGCGATGAACTCGGTTGCGGTAATTATGCATGATATTTTTGTCACATACTTGTATTTATATCAATTTTATGACACTAAGTCATCGGTTATGTGTTGCCTATCGAAACTATTAATCCTGAATTTATTGAATTACAGTAGAAATAAAGATATTTCCTTAGGAAATAAACCATCCGACGACGCTGCCCTTAACACACAAAATGGTTTCGTCTAGAAAATTGAAGTAAGCAACTGACAACATTCCAATCACACAACAACAGATTTGATTTGCGACTTTTTTTTAATTGTTTTTAACAGGTGGGCAGACGCTGACGACCGTGGCACCACCGGGGTATAATACTGGTAAATATTCACTCCTATACTAATTAAAAGTCACGGGTCACATTGACCCGAAATAAGAGTTCTACTTGACCTCACACTTTTCAGGGTCAAAACTGACACTTTTGGGGGTCTGAGTGACACTTCTCCGACTCATTATTTTTGTCAAAGTTGACCAAGAATCACCTGCCAATAGTGTCATTGTGACCCAGAGAAGTGTCGATTTTGACCCTGAATCGTGTCAAGCCAATTCTGGGTCAAATCTTAACGGGTTTTTTTTTTTAATTTCGTTCCGGTCGCAGCAAACTTTCCAACATATACATATTTAAAAGAACAGATATGCTCCCGTCTCAGTATGCGTATGCCATAGTTTAAATTTGATTATAATACGACCGATACGGCGGATTATAAAGAAATGTAGTTCAGTTCGGGATCTAAGGCATTGCGAAAAAAAATTATATTGCAACTATTTTGGTATTTCTGTGTGTTTGACGAATAATGGCTGAGCTTAATATATAATCCGCAAAAGCATCTGCAAAGGTGTTTCGTAATTGATGAATTACTAATCAAGTGAGGAACAAAGCTGGACAATCAACATATCCTTTCCTGAACGTACCCGACATCGTTTTAAAGCTCAAACATTTTCACCAACTCCTTAATCCGCTCTGATAGCAACCGACCTTCCTTCACAGATACTGTTGTATTGTACATCAATGCAAGCGACACCCTCGAGATATCTTCGCCAAACTATCCCGGCAACTATTCAGATTACATCGACAAGAATTGGATCCTCCACGCGGAGGAGAACCAGAAAATCTACATCACCTTTTCCAGTTTCGAAGCTGATGAATACTCCGCCTACTTTTCGGCGGGTGATGGTGACAACATTTACAGCAACCAGTTCTTCAATTGGTACAGGTCGAAAGAACCTCCCGATCTGATCTCGGCTGGAAATCAGATTTGGTTGAGATTCACGTCCTATTCAATTCCAGCGACATCTGGATTTGTGTTATCTGCTTCAAGCATCCCAGCGACTGGTAAGAATTGATCTATAAGCCGGTCACTCACAACAACTCGTGATCAATAACTTTCTGCTTTCACGTTGTTGTCACGAAATTTAACGAAATCTTAAGTGGGCCAACAATATACATAAGATAAAGCCTAAACAATTTTCGTTGTATTTTGATATCCATGATGCGTTGACTATTTTTGAAAACAAACTGCCGAGGACGTTTGTGGTAACACTTAATTACAATGTATTGGTTTCTTTCGTTTTTTTATCAGAAAATTTGACTTGTGCTGCGAGTAAGTTCGATTGCGGACATTCTGTGTGCATCAATGGCTCCTGGCGCTGTGACAAAATATATGACTGCTACGATGGAAGCGATGAATTCAGTTGTGGTAATTATTTATGAATGATATTATCTTTATAATCCACAACTTTTTTGTCACATCGTGGCAATAACCTTAATTTTGTTGATAAAATGTCATCGGCGTTCTGCTGTCAATCACATTCAATTTTCCTGATTGATTGAATAGCAGTGAAGATGAAGATATTTCTTTAGGTGTGTAAAAAATGAATCCATCAGTCGACTCTAGCCTTGGATACATAATAATTATTCGCATCTTAAAAATTGAGTAACGGTACCAACCAGAAAACAATCAACACAACAATAGATGTAACGTTCCGACTTGTATTAATTGTTTTCAAACGTGGATCACCGTCAAGACACCGGGTATAATCCCGGTAAAAATTGACTCCACAATTGCTCTTGCGTAATGAAAATTTCACAACAATATTGATTATTAAAGAAAGATTAAGTTCACATATCGGTTTGGCACATGTACGTTTGACAAATATCTTTTAAGTTGATTAGATTTTGGCCGATACAGATGGAAGTTACTATGAGGATCCGACACCTTCGCTAAAACGAACTATTGCTTATAGTTCCAAATTTCACATTATGACTGAGCTTGGGGTCAACCCAATAAGTAGTTGCAAAGTTGTTTTAATTCTGTGAATTTCCAACCTTAAACTACCCGACACCGTTTTAAACCTAAAGATTTCTAACAACTTTTAAATAGCTTTCATCGACTGGCTTACTGTCACAGATACCACTGTATTGTACATCAATGTAAGCGACACCCTCGAGATATCTTCACCAAACTATCCAAGCAATAGTTCAGATGACATCGACAAGACTTGGATCCTCCACGCGGAGGAGAACCAGAAAATCTACATCACCTTCTCCAGTTTTGAAGCTGATGAATACTACGCCTACTTTTCGGCGGGTGATGGTGCCAACCTATACAGCAACCAGTTCTTCGAGTGGCACAGCTACAGCAGGTGGAATGAACCTCCCGATCTGATCTCTCATGCAAATCAGATCTGGTTGAGATTCACGTCCTATTGGAGTTCAGTGCCGTCTAGATTTGTGTTATCTGCTACAAGCATCCCATCGACTGGTAAGAATTGATCCACAAGCCGGTCACTCGTGACCATTTGTGATCAATTTGACTTGTGACCATTTGTCTTGTAATGGCCAATTAATTAACTTGTTGACAAATTGTTGAGAAAACACGTCAGAGGATGTTTGCAGTATAAAAGTGATCTGAACTGAAGGATGGACAGGCTTTCGAGTCACAGTGTTTTATTACACTTTTGTCAATCCTGGCCAGCTTGGATTTGGTTGTCATCTCCTTGTTATTTCAATTTCGAAACAAAATGCTATCCTCTATTGCGTAGTCTATCAAATCAAACTTTACTGAATTAACTGAAGTGCAGTAAAGATGGAAATATTTCTTTAGGCGTTAAAGCAATGAAGCCATCAGACGACGCTGGTTTTAAATGCACCAAAGAGTTTAGTTCAGAAAATTGAGTTACGCAACTGATAACAAAGCAATCACCCTAGAATCATATTTTGTTGACGACTTTTCTATTGTTTAATAGGTTTGCACATGTGTTTTGTTTATGTTATGGGCCTGTAATATGCACTAGATGAAGCCCGATTTAACAGATGGCTTCGTTGTTTTGGGATAGCCCATAATTAAACTCCGTTGACTAATTCGTGACAAAAAAAAATGTGCAGAGGATGTTTGCATTAAAAATGATCAGAACTAAATGTATCGTCCTTTTACCTTTTTTGTATCAGAAAATTTGACTTGTGCTGCGAGTGAGTTTGACTGCGGACATTCAGTGTGTATCAATGGCTCCTGGCGATGTGATTATCAATGGGACTGCTACGGTGGAAGCGATGAACTCAGTTGCGGTAATTATGCATGATATTTTGTCACACACTTGTATAAACTTCAATTTTGTGCACTATTAAAGTAATCGGTTATGTGTTAAATATGAAACTATTAATCCTGAATTTGTTGAATTACAGTCGAAATTGAGAGGTTTCCTTATTGGGCGTTAAAGGAATGAAGCCATCATACGATACTGGCCTTAAAACGGAGAATGGTTTTGTTTAGAAAATAGAGTTATAGGCAACTGACGACAAACCAAACACGTAACAATATATTTGATTTACGACTTTTTTCTTATTGTGTTCAATAGGTGGGCAGATGTGGACGAGTGTGGCACCAACGGGGTATAATACTGGTAAATATTCACTCCTACACCCTAAAAGGTCCCAGGTCCTCACACTTTTCACCTTTACTTGTCCTCACACTTTTCCTTTTGTCAGCACGATAACTTGAAAATACTTAACATATGAACTTCAAATTTGGTTTGTGGGCTATTCTTTGTAATCCTAAGAAGCCTATTGCATTTGGACCGAAAGGTTAAGGGTCAAGGGCACAGTGGCTAAAACAATAGAATCGTGTCAGCGCGCTAACTTGAGAAATACTTTTAATGTGAACTTCAAATTTGGTTCGTGGATTGTTCATGGTAATCCTAAGAAACTTATTGCATTTGGGACTGAAAGGTCAATGGTCAATGTCACAGTGGCTAAAACAACAGAAATCTTGTACTTTTTCTGAGATCAAGGGGATTCATTAATTCATATAAAACCTACTGACAACAAAAATGATGTCAATGAACGTTCCATATGACCCAAGTACACGTACAAGTTGGTATTAAAAAAAGTGGTGTTATGTCATGGGAACAGTCACATTTGACTTGTTTAGAAACTATTTTTGCAGAAAACTTTTCAACATATCATTGCTTTTAAAAGATCGAATATGCTCACGTCTCAGTATATGCGTATACCATCGCTTGCCACATGACCGATACAGCGGATAATAAAGAAATGCAGTTAATTTTGGGACATGACACCAGTGCGAAGAAAAAAAACATTTAAGCTCTTATATTTCGGTATTTCTTTTTCTTTTACGAATAATGCCTGATCTTAATGTATATAATCAGCATAAGCATCTGCAAAGGTGTTCCGTAATAGGCTAATTACCAATCACGGGAGGAACAAAGCTGGACAATCAACATATCCTTTCTGAAGACAAACGTACTCGACACCGTTTTAAAGCTCAAACATTTTTTTTAAAAACTCTTTAATCCGCTCTGATACCAACCGACCTTCCTTCACAGATACTGTTGTATTGTACATCAATGCAAGCGACACCCTGGAGATATCTTCGCCAAACTATCCCGGCAACTATTCAGATTACATCGACAAGAATTGGATCCTCCACGCGGAGGAGAACCAGAAAATCTACATCACCTTTTCCAGTTTCGAAGCTGATGAATACTCCGCCTACTTTTTGGCGGGTGATGGTGACAACATTTACAGCAACCAGTTCTTCGAGTGGCGAAGGTGGAAGAAACCTCCCGATCTGATCTCTCATGCAAATCAGATCTGGTTGAGATTCACGTCCTATTGGAGTTCAACGCCATCTGGATTTGTGTTGTCTGCTTCAAGCATCCCATCGGCTGGTAAGAATTGATCCACACGCGGCGACGCGCATATCACTCGTGACCACTTGTGAATTTTTGGTGAATGCTTTATTTGAGTGGTGATAAAATGTCACTAAATCTTCAGTCGGCTAAAAAAAACACTGAACGATCACTGATTTAATAAAGACAAATTCGTTGTCTTTCTTCTGAAAGCCTTTAAAGCTAACTAAAGTTAACGTTGACGAATTCTTGATGGCAATTGATCAGAACTAAAATGTTATTTTTTCATCAGAAAATGTGACTTGTACTGCGAGTGAGTTTGACTGCGGACATTCAGTGTGTATCAATGGCTCCTGGCGGTGCGATTATGAGTCGGATTGCTACGATGGAAGCGATGAAGTGTTCTGCGGTAATTATGCGTGATTTTACAGACCTACACGATTTCATAGGCCTTGTGTGCTGTTTATTACCTCATTTTTTTCTCAATCTTTTTAGTCTTTGGCATCTTTTTACCACCTATCCCAATCTGCCTGTTGTAATTTCTTTTCCCATAGTGTCACGTACTGGATCCATTACTCAAGAGTCACAAATTGGTTCTTTAATTAAAAAAAAGTCCGAAATCAAATTTCGATCATCAAATCTGCCAAAATTAATAATGGTCCATCTCTAAAGTATATTTCAAGAACGGGAATGACATTTCAAAAGTTCGGTTACAGAGACTCTGTGCAATTAATATATGCCAATATATGCATGCATCTACCGAAGTGAGATATTTGCTTGACTTCGTAAAGCGAGTAGTTAATTGTGCATAATTGCCTCTCTCTCATTTTCGAAACAGATGGACAGCAATGGACAACTGGTGATCCACTGCTGACGACAAATCCAGGTAAGCTTTGTCGCAAACTATTACCTCTTTTTTCCACTCCTATTTCCACATGTGATTAACCTACAATAATAACAATGATTATATCGACCCTGACTTACTACATATTACTTTTCTTAGGCGCCACAATTCAAGATTCACAGACACAAACATCGACAGAGTATTTGTTTGTCATTTTTCTTTGGGTTATTTCTGCAACTGTGAAACTGAGAGTTGTTGTACTCTTATCCCTTCCTTTAAAGGGAAGACTTTGTATGACTTGACAATTTACGGTCACATGTAAAACTAAAATATAATCGTGTACACCCGTCCGTAGATATTACATATGCATTTTTCTTCCCGAAAAGCTGACGTCAGTTCAGGCCAGTAGGGGTTCTGGGGTCGGACGATCCCAGAACGTCCGCAGGGGCACTTTTTCCCCCACGATTGACATTTGAGTTTTTCTCAAATGCATGTTATACAATTTCACATTCGATCTATATTTTTTCATTTCTAAATGTCACATCTCCCAAAGGTACCATTTAGTTGTATAATAATACAAATAATAATTACAACGCACCTTAAAGGGAATATACAACATTTGCAAACATCGAAAAATAAAACTACCAAGTTTTTACGAAATACCTTACTAGGATGTTGGTAAACGACAGTCTAAAGCATCCTGTAAAATTATGGCACCTGGTGTCAAGTCATTTTCAAGGAAATTGTATTTTTGTATACATTTCCAACAGTGGTCGGCCGACCACCGTTGGAAAAACCTAACTATTTTTCAACTACTGCTCCAAATTTACAACTTTTTTCAGTCCAAATTTTGTTTGCTATTGGTTACATGTTCATGAACGGGTGCAGGCCAGCTAGACTGGTTCCCTTACCTTACAATTTTCCGACAACTATCCATTTTATCTTTAGTGGAGTCAGGGAGCCTGACTACTTAAACATTTTTTGTTTTTCTTGGTTTGTCAAGCATTTTCGAAACACAAAATTTCAAACATGTCAGGGTAACAATATTTGATCTATAATACTAACCCTTCAAATAGTTAATTTCTGAAAATTACAGCAAAAGCCAATGACGTACATTCCCTTTAATCAAAAATGAAATGTTCTGAGGTGCTACACTATAAATCCCTATCAAAGGTAACGAAAACCAACAAAGGATTACAATGAAAATCTGATCAATTATCATTAATATGATCAAAAATTCTCAGAAACCTTAAAAACCTGTACATTACAAAACATTAATAAAAAAAAACAAATACTTTTTTTAAGAAAAAAAAGAATAAACGCCAATGAGGCACAATGCATTAATCAGCATTAATCAGCTGAAAATACCCCAGTTGTACACACTCTAAAACAATAAATAAATCAAATTCCAGATAACACTACACATTAATCAGCTAAAAACACCCACATTATACACAGAGGATGTTTCTTCTCATTATGGTAAGTGTATATAGTATACATTTACTGGTCATGGCTGCCACTACATCCAAAACGTAAGTGATCTACTTGGGGCAGATATATTTCAAATCAACTAGGCTAAATCTTCCCAAATATGGTTTTATTTTATGCAGTGATAAGACATGATAAACTCATTGAAATAAACAAAAGTAGAGACGCACTTTGCATCATTGAATTGAGCCATCCTTACCGGTGAAACTGAATTTTTTCCAGATTTTTTTCGAACTACCGACCCTTCTACAGAGGCAAAAAAATGGCAGTTATTATAAAAATAAAAAGGGGCGCCCTAATAGACGTAGCCTGACGAGGATGGAGTTTGGTCGATCCGTACAGAGTGCAGAGATTGCTAACTGTTTACTATCGATATCCAGTTGCTATGGTACATTCCATAGGTTATGCGAATTAGGCAATCTAACCTTTGCGACTTCCATACTGTAGTTTTTTTATACCATACTCAGCTAAATAAACAGTCTATAGATATATGTATATTAATGCATAACTTGGGGGTTTATCTTCTCAAGGAGCCTTTCCACAAGCAAACATTGTTGACATTTCCTTGCAACCATTTTTTGTTGCGTTTGAGGCCCTATACGGTTAGACTTTGGGTGTCGGTTAATAGACTTTGTTGCTCAGCAAACCCTGAAACAAGTAAATAACGCGCTTGCTGTTTACGCCCACTCACATAGGCCTGGAGTCACATCAGACTACCACATTGACACAAATCCAATCGCCACTGCTCGGTTCCAAAAGTTGATTTGTTTTCGGGGACAATTTCAAGCTAACAAGATGTGTCCAGAGGTGAAATGTAGACTACTGCTTTTCTTCGCTGCAATGTATATTTTTGCCGTTGGCACTGTACAATCACAAACCATGTCCACAGGTAATTTCACCTTTTCTGAAATCATTCTCCGATTTTCACCTATCGTATAGGTTAAGTAACAAACGTGTCTTTTCTTTAATATGCATTAGTTTATTCGTAACAGTCCTGAATCAGCCAATATATTTTCATTTTAAAGTACACGTATGTTAAAGGTTTCGATTAAAGGCAATGTGCACAATGCTACGAGTTTTGAGTATTTCTTCTGAAACCGATGGAAATCGTCATTCCACGCATCTTCGCGCTTCAGGTTGTAAATATAGCAATCGTGCTCAGAAAGGGTGTTTGGGAGCGTGTTTGAGCTGGTTATCTGGAACTATTTATCAATCTCAATCTTGTGTACGTACAAAACTGAAGACGTTGGTTCGCGTCTGGTATGGTCTTCGTGATTAGGCGTATTGCTATACCCAATCTTCTACTTTTTCATAACATGGTCCTTGCCGCAACCGCAATATTTGCATTCACTGAGACGAAAGGCAAGTAGAGCTTGATGTCATCAGTATAAAGCTGAACCGACAAACCGTGTTTTCTCGCAATGTTGGCCACATGTAAGGAGTAAAGGGAAAACCACAAGGGACCAAGCACTGATCCCTGAGGGACACCAAAGCGTAGTGTTGTGTTAGATGAGAAGGACCTGTCAACTTTTACAGACTGGACTCGGTTCTCAAGATACGATGTAGACCATTTCAGTGCCATTCCAGTAATACCGAAATTGTTTGAATGTGTCACCACCTGCAACTGCTAGTTGTTAATGCATCAGGTTTTAGAAAATTGTTCTTTAGGTAAATGCGATATTTCTTTTTACCGATTTCAGTAAAGGCAACCTCGTTTACTTAAACTGTCATCTCGTCGTGGACTTCTTACTGACTGGCCGGGAAAGAAGAATTGAAAAATATGTTTTTTTATCAAATGTCATGGTAGTGGTAGCCAGTCCTCACAAGTAAACTACCAGTACACCACAAGTTCACCACATATACTACACAGGTCAATCACTCGTATCGGACTCGACCTTCGTGACTCGTTTGAGTGAATTTTAGTTGTTAAAAAGTTCCTGTTTCATGGATATCTCACACCATTTCTTACAGAAAGTACACAACCTACCCATGCACCAAATTCGACAACAGTGCCATCAACAGAAACAGGTGGTGATGCCACCACAGCAACAGCAGGTGGTGAGGCATTTACGGCAACAGAAGGTACTGATGCTACAACATTATCAGCAGGTGGTGAGCCAACTACGGCAGCAGCAGGTGGTGACGCCACCACAACAGCAGCAGGTAGTGAGGCAACAACACCAGCATCAGGTAGTGAGGCCACCACAGCAGCAGGTTATGGTGCAACGACAGCAGCAGCAGGTGGTGATGCAACAACAGCAGCAGCAGGTGTTGATGCAACAACAGCAGCAGCAGGTGGTGATGCAACAACAGCAGCAGCAGGTGGTGATGCAACAACAGCAGCAGCAGGTGATGACACCACAACGGCAGTAGCAGGTGATAATGCAACGACAGCAGCAGCGGGTGGTGATGCAACAACAGTAGCAGCAGGTGGTGATGCAACAACAGCAGCAGCAGGTGGTGATGCAACAACAGCAGCAGCAGGTGGTGATGCAACAACAGCAGCAGCAGGTGGTGATGCAACAACAGCAGCAGCAGGTGGTGATGCAACGACAGGAGCAGCAGGTGGTGATGCAACAACAGCAGCAGCAGGTGTTGACGCCACCACGGCAGCAGCAGGTGGTGAGGCAACGACATCAGCAGCAGGTGGTGATGCAACTACAGCAGCAGCAGGTGGTGATGCAACTACAACAGGTTGGTTTGTCCTAGCTTTTGTGCTATTGTTTTAATGCAACAGGTGTTAGAAAACTGTTTTTGGCGATAATCATTTTGCAATAGGAGTACAGGCAACCTCGTCCCTCATCCATCAACGAGAAAGTTCGAGTGTTCTTTGTACGGCTTCGATACCCTGGCGACGAGGTTGAAGACAAGACATTCAAAATGTCATCTTTTCGTGGACGTCGCACCGATTCACAAATTAATTGTGTTTAAGAGATGGAATGTTTGCGTCGGGGTGACGTAAATCAATATCAGGTTTTGCCCTTCACCGACGTATAAACATTAAAAATTCCAACCGATCCCGTTAGCTCGGTGGTCGACTGGTAAGACGTCGGTACTAGAAAGCATGATGTCGTGGGTTCGAGTCTCACTCGAGATCACATAACGAATATACAGAGTTTATACATCGGTGAAGGCCAAAGCCTAATATTGATTTAAAATTAATAGTAGTTGTAGCCAGATCCTCACCAGTTCACCACAAGTCAATCAATAAATCAGACAATTAGTCTGAATTAAGACACAACCTCAGGATCTATTTTAATTTCAACCTCGTTTCCAATAGTAACCCGTGGGAGGAAAACCTTCCTATATCCTGATTAGCAAAAGCAAGTAATTTTAAAATTACTATAATTCACAATTGAAAGTTAAAACTTTCAATCGTGAATTATAATCCAAACCCAATAAAAGTAAAACCTGCCCCCACTATACCCCATCCCCTTTTATACACCATTACCATATTAATTGCCCAGCCCTTTTTTTACCATTTCCATTTCCACCTGTCTCCCCCTGCCCCACCCCATCCCGTCCTTTTATCATCCCCTTTCACAACAATACCACATTCATGCACTGCTCTCCTTTATCCCCCTGCATCATTCTTTCCTTCAAAACCCCTTTCTCTACCATCCTTTGTTCCCTTAATATCCCCTTTCATCTCACCTGTACTGGTCTGCCACCCCCAGATACCCCCAACCCTGCTTGCTTGTGTGTCTCCTAAATGTTTGTTTCTAGTTCCACTGTCATTGCCTTTGAAAAAGTATTTGCTCTAAGACGAAATATTATCAGGCCTCTCTAAAAACATATATATATATATATATATATATATATATATATATATATATATATATATATATATATATATATATATATACATATTTAAAACAAATATCATTTGACAATAAGGGTAAGATAATCTTTTAAATGATACCACGCTCGATGATATTCAAAAATAACTTTTATACCCGAATTCTGTAAATGTTATCGTGTCCGGCATAAAACATGAGGAAAAAGTGTGACAAAGAAACTTTCAGTTCAAAAATAACTCATTTTGAAAAGAAAACAAGTGGACTGGAGTTGAAGTTGTACACAAATTATAGCGAGAAGATGTACCATGTAAATATCAGATGTTAAACTGTTTTGCCAAAATGGCTTGCACAAATTAAATTGGGTTGTTGATGTAACATATGGATTCCCTTGTTTCGTATTATGTTACATCCACAACTGGCTTGTGCAACAATTTAGGATTGACCCAATATTTCATGATTGAACTGGTATTTGTAAAATAATGTGATCGTACTCTATGCAAATAAATGTTTAAGCCAAATATGAGGAAAATTTTATGCCTGTTGGCACATGGTGTCCATGTTACATCCACAACCGATTGACATGGTTATGCCTAAAATAAGTATGAAAATCATGACCTGCAATCTGCAATTGCCCTTGAAATAAAGATTTGGGGACAACATTTGCAAACACAAACAACATTTAGTTCCATTCATATCGAGGCGAAGAATACCGCATTGTGATGTAGTGGTTTTCCACATGTTTCATCCGCAACCAGTATTTTTTTGCTGTGGTTGGAAATAACAATTTTAGCAGTCTTTAAAAGGATATAAGTATAGACATTTTTGAATGAAGCTATTTGATGATGAACTCAAGTTTGGTGTGAATTTGAAGCATTTTGAAGTATTAATTATGAACAAAACAAGGTTTGGATGTAACAGGACGTTGCTTCTAGTTACATCCACAACTTTCCCATAGTCATTACATGTTAATATTTATTGTGTACAAATTTACCAACTTTCCAAAATCATATGATTTAAATTTGAATGTATGGGCTGTATGTATGGGCTATCGAAAAATGCATAAACAAAACTTGTACAAGCAATCTGAAAATTTGACCCCAATGTCATACTTTGTATCTCAACTTCGTGGAATGACCCATAAATATTTTAAATAGGAGTAAACAGAGACCAAAGTTTGTATGTGTGCGTTTGTTTATGCATTCGATAGGGGAAGTTGAACAACAACAGACAAATTACAGTCCACAATTTCCGAAGGTCAACAATGGAGGATTGTGTACAAAACATATGGGAGGCCTTCCTAAAAAGTAAGAACAAAAGAGGGATAATGGGGGTCCACGATTGAAGGTGTTTTATACACAATGGGGTGAACATGTACAGGGTTCATTATGGGATTGAAAACACAATGCAACAATATGCAAATACAACATGGTCTGTGTGGAAATAGTGTAAACTAATGATCCCGAGGTGTTGGATAATCATCCAAAACCCAATCATCCAACACCGAGGGATCATTTGTTTTACTATTTCTTCGCAAAAACATGTTGAACTTGTTTTACTATACCTCATAAATATTCATCAGGCAGCTGCGGCATTTCATTGGTCCATTCCACCATATTTTTGATCATGCAGTATTTGAATAAAGTGAAACATTATTTTAATTTAAGAAGACAAACAGAATAGAGAGTTTATGTTGTGTAATTTAATAAATTTAACATTTACACAAAACACTGCATTTATTATAATGTGTAAAATTTCACCCAGTTCCTCCTCGGTTAAAATCGCAAAGCAAGCACCACCAGTCACCATTTTGATGTATGCTGTAATAGACTGGCACATGCAACTGTCCTCACTGGTGATCTCCACGGTACACACGTAAAGCGTATGCGTCGTTGGTAAAGAGATAACGCAGTACTGGAACAAATCTAAGGCTGCAACCCAAGTGTGTGATAGTACCTCCCTGTTTTTTATGCGTCACGCGCGCGTACGAAGACGCGGGGAAATAGTACAATCTTGCACACGGTGAAGTTGCTGGAATGGACCAATAAAATGCCGCGGTTGCCTGATGAATATTTATGAGGTATAGTAATATACAAATATAACATGGTTTGAGGTTGGACAGTCGATATTCGCTCCCCGAGGTATTGGAAGTTGACAAACTTGTTCCCAAGGCGAAGCCAAGGGAACTAGTTTGTCAACTTCCAATACCGAGGGGAAATCTTTAGAAATAAATCTACCCCATGAGCCTGGGAAACGCTAGTGTTTGAGGTTTCATTAGGAACAAAGAAAAAACAAAATAAGGGTTACAAAGGACAACAGGGTCACCAATTCCCGAAGGTCCACAATTAACGATCGTGTACAAAACATGTGGGAGGTATTCCTAAAAAGTTAAAGAACATAACAAGCCAAAGAGGGGCAATAGGGGGTCTACAGGTGAAGGTAAATACACACGTGTGGGTCTGGGTGCGTTCAAACCAATTAGAGCAGTTGCGAAAAAAGTACAAACAAAGGAAAAGGGAAGAGGAACAGGAGAAAGTCCTCGATTTACACCATAAACAAACGTGCTAGGGTGCATGTTTGTATGGGAGGGTAAGGTTAACCTATACACCTGAGGATTTAGGACAATAGGGGATTAGTGATGACAATGTCCCCAGGACCTGAGCCGAGACTTTGGAAGAATTTCGTGTACAAGCCTTATGGGAGCTGTCGAGAAAAAGAGAAAAATGTACAAACAAAGCGAACAAAAGAAGGGAACAATAATGGGTCTTCACTATTATATATGTGTGGACACGACTGTGTGTGTGCCACATCTTCAAGTTTAATTCAAGGAAATTAACAGGAAGACCAAAAAGTAGAGTAAACTGGAGGCATGAGGCGGTACTCGTGACCGGTACTCGCGGTACCTCTGGGCTGACCACCATAATAACTCGACAAAGACTCAGTGATGATAACAATGACCACTATATGATACTAATTACCACAATCAACACACACAAAAATCAACATGAATTGCCACTCTGTATATCTTATCTACTTATTTGGAATCACTTCAGTAAAACCATAGACGATAAAGGTCAGCAAATTAGCAGTTCAGGAAAACTTTCGTAGAATAGTAAAAGCAAAAACAATCAATTGTTCCGTAGTTGGATCATCGTGTGGATAGTCAAGGGCTATTTGTTACGCATTATACATGTTTGCAATAAGGCTCAACTTTCAAGTATGGTAGGGAATAGGCTGTGATCACGGCGCTTTACACCATGACATCTAGCACGTTAGAGGAACATTTACGCGAAATGTCCTAACCTATTGAAGTTAATACCTAATCCCATGTCCCAAAAAGAAAAATGCCTCCTCTCTATGCACCGAAGCAGTTGAAACCCATTACACGGAGAGCAAAGTAGGGGAGAAGGATGGAAGTCTTTTGAAGCCGTGACAAAGAATGCACAGAAATCAGAACGGTGTACAAATTACACACACTCCTGACTACGTGTTAACCGAGCAATTTGGCGGCAACCCCATACGCTGATTGGTTGCCTTAGAATCATGGGCGTCGCCAGGATTTTTTCTAGAGGGGGGCCAAAAACAAATTTTCCAAAAAATGCTTGTATTTCTCAACACATTCTCGATTTATCAGTTTTAGAGGGGGCGGGGATATTTTGCCCCCCCCCCCCCCACTCATTAAATTTACACCACTTTGTCTTCGCGCCTCTTTTTCTTTTTTTTCCTTTTCTTTTTTTTCTTCCTTGTTTTTTGTTTTTTGTTTGTTGCTTTTCCAGGGGGGGGGGGGCAAGTGCCCCCCCTTGCCCCCCCCCCCCCCCCCCCCTTCGCGACGCCCATGCTTAGAATCAACAATTACTGATTGGCTGGCTTAGAATACGGCCGCCGCGAATAAATGCAAGATTCTTCATCGTCCTGTTTGATATAAATATTCAGTTCCGCCATTTAGCAAATGAATAGATGTAACCAGCCATGTGGTTGCGAAGGCCTATGCGTCGCCGTTGTTAAACAAAGTCAATCCAAATATGTACTTGAACTGTATAACAGTGTAGTGAAATTCTTGCTCCCCAAATAGCTTTTTCAACAATGTGTTTCTCGGAAAATATGCTCAGTGTGATTGAAATGTTCAATTATAAATAGCCCCTAGAATAAGGCTATTTAATCGCAAAATTGTAATGGTTAATCTAAATAATTATTTTCTGTTGAAGGAAATCTTGGGACATCCGAAAATGCTGCTCTTAAGTTGCACAGCTGGTATTTTTCCTTCCAGCTCCAAACAAATTGTTATTGTTCTTGGACATCCGAAAATGCTGCTATTAAGTTGCACAGCCGTTATGTTTGCCTCCCGGCTCAAAACAAATTGTTATTCTGGGGGATTATTTGTTTTGCTTATTACAACTTATGGGTAAACAAGAACAAATTTGGTTGGTTCCAAGTTTATCCGCATTTGTGTTCCTGGGGGGTATATTGCTTCGAGGTCACCCCCAAATCCTGTAACTTTGCAATGTTTGGGGACAGAAATGAGTTTGAAACTTATACTTATTCTGACGATACACACTTTCTTTAAATTAAAAAACTGCCTAAAACCACAAGCTTTGATTTAAGTGGTAGATAAGCTTTCTATCTTAAAAATTGACCATTTTTGCTTACCCTACCCCTAAATCACTCAAATCGGCTGTATAGTAGGTGGCGTAGCAAACCTATTGTGCATTTTATGAAAATAGCACCAAATGAGGTACAGGGATAGACCAATATCATATCTTCAAATTAATGCAGATTTTGGAGCATCGCAGATCTGGGTTTTGACGGCCGTGGGAGCTATCATTTAAAAAGATGCTGAGTCATGCCGATACTATTTTGTAATGCCTTTTTTTTTCGAGCAGAATAGAGGCCAAAGTATTTTTTTCTGCCTTTTTTTCTACTCTACTTGCAAGACAGGCACAAACAGTGGATTTGTTTTTTTCAATACTTCATTTAAAAAACAATTTATAATGCTTGCCAGTTGATGTCAGGCCTGGTTATACATGCAAAAACTGTACTATACTGCGACAAAGTATTGAAATACATGTACACAAGTAAATTAAGTTGGGAATTCAAGATCTGACTTGCCAAAAATGACGGCCTGGCAATGTCTGAGACTTTCCACTATTAACAGAAATGACTCTGACTACAAATAATAAATGCACATTAAGACACATCTGGTGGAATAAAATACGCACTCACTGTGATAAATTATGGGGGGCCGGGCAAGCCCCCTGCCCAAAAATTATCAGATCGCCACCCATGGAAAAAAAAATATTTCAGGCTAGGTATGTTGTTAAACGGGTCCAATTGTTAAAGGTTAGACGTTGAAAAGATAAATACTAACATTAAAAAGTCGCAAACAGGGAGATAATAAATCAGCATAAATCAGACTGAGTGAATTATTATTAGTATTTTTAAAGACTTTCTGTTGCCATAATTATAAGTTTCGCAATACAAACTGACACTGTTGATGTTATATTGTTATGCACCCCGCTTCCCATGCCCTCTACCTTGGGGATTGTATTTCTGATCCCACCTTTTCAATCTTTTGTTGACTTCTCCACATTCATACCTCATTTTCGTGGAGGGGGGTCAAGGTCGGATCCTGAACACCATTTTGGGGGAGGGGCCAAAAAAAATTAGTTCAAAGAAATTCGGGTCAAAACAATTTCATCCCCTAATTTCACATGAAAAACAAGGGGAAGGGGTGCAAATGAATTGTTTTTGTTGAGTTTTGTGGGTGGTGTACACAATTGCAATGGCTGGCTTTTTTGCGACGTTAGTAAAAAAAAAAGGGGGCGGCATGTCCCCCCCCCCCCCCACCGTCGTTGGGGAGGTCAATTTGTGGGGTCTAACCCCTATGCCCTTTTTGTAATCCGTCTCAAAGCCAACAGAAAAGACATATGTTTGATTCATTGGTTTAATTTAGATTGCAGTAATTTTGTTGCGTGGAAGCAATTTTAAAATGTTTCTGTAGCTGTCAAACTTTGTTAAGTTGGACCTGTGACCAACATGCTCGAGCTGCAGTTAAAACGTCCACGAATCACCTGCCAATCGTCAGTGATTTAAACACCATTATTCCTTGTTATATAGCTTATTTATCCATGATGTCCAGGGCTTTAGATAATAATTATTATCTAAAGCCCTGGACATCATTGATACGCATAACGTAGTGAGAGCGCACTCTTTTGAAATTGTCCGATCTCGTTTGGGAAAAAAATTTGCGGCCTGGTGCCGAAGATGGTACGGTGCATAGCAAACGTTTAAGTTTCCAGTACATGATAACGACTAACGTTGGTGAATCACATACCCCGTAAACTCCACAAAATATCTGCACTAAATCCGCAAAAACCAAAATTAAATTATTTCCAATTATATTAAATTAGACTCATGACTCGAACTCGGACTCGACCTTCGTGACTCGTGACTCGGACTTGGACTGGACCTGCATGACTCATGACTCGTGACTCGGACTCGGGAGAAGTGACTCGGACTCGGACTCTATGTTTGGTACGTGACTCGAATACAAGTGTCTCCACTTATACTTCCACTGTTATATTTTCAGGAGCCCCTACATGCCCCCTTGGAACTTTTGACTGCGGCCAATCAGTCTGCATCACCGTGTTCTGGCAGTGTGATGGTTTCCAGGACTGTGAAGACGGAAGCGATGAAGAAGATTGCGGTAAATATACTTAAATGAAATGTAGGACTACTGTAAGAATCCCACCACCATCATCATTGGCATTTAGCATGAAAATGTTCTTAGTTACTTGTAGTCCGAGTAACTTGGACCCAACTTATCGCCTTTTTTAACATTTGGCCATGGTCTGGCGATAGTGGGGTCCAAGCTAATACCGCGACCTGGACAACACCGTCATTGACCGTCCCAAAAACCAACATTTTCCAACAAAAAACATCAGATTTCACCTGCAAAACGGCCTCCACATTACTAGATATGCCACCTGAGGTACAAGTAGACATCGATAATTAAGATGGTTGTACTGAAGTTTACTTACGATCCGGAAAAAAGTGAAATTTTCCGTTCATTTCGGAGAGCTCCCCTCGCGATCTTGAACACGTTAAATTTTCGATCGTGTTTAATGTTTGAACGACGCGATTTCTTTTACATGCCCAGCGTACATTCGATGGTCCCCGTATCCCGAGTGCGATTCCGTTACCGAGCGCGCGCGATGCATCGATTATGATAATGAGTCACGTTTGTAAACACATACATGTGCATTTCGAACTGTAAAAGGGAATCGGGAACCAGCTTGAACTGGTATCAGCCATAAAAGCTGTGCTAGTTCCCGACTCCTTGCACATGTGTTTACAAACGTGATCCAGTCTACTCATTATCATAATCGATGCATCGCGCGCGCTCGGTAACGGAATCGCACTCGGGATACAGGGAGTAGTACAGTAGACTGGATCACGTTTGTAAACACATAGTTTTACGTATGTTGAATTCAGCTTAGGTGTGTTTTGCTTCAGAATTATTCACCATTTTTTCAGATCAGACATAAGACTCTACAAGATTTCATTTTATGCATGAAGATCTTAATAAAGTATACATTTATGTTTGACTTCGAATTCCAAATAGGTGGTATTCATTGGAATTCTCGTGGGACGCAAGGACGGATCCAGGGGAGACAACGGGGGTCATGCCGCCTCCCCCCCCCAAAAAAAAACACCAATTTTGTTTTCTAAGTGACGTCGCAATGAAAGGCAGGCACTGCGAACAGCACCACCTTTACCTAAAAAAAAAATGATCAAAGTGGTAAGAAATTGTCTCAGATCGCACAACAGAGCCTTTACAATCCAAAAAATAATTTGGTGGCCTTAAGCGGGACCCGGGCCCCACGCCCTAATTTTTGGGACCCCACTTTTGGGGGACCAAATTTTTCTTTGCCACCCCCCCCCCGGAAAAAAATTGTGTTCCGGATTGGCCCTTGGTAGGACGATGTAGGCCAACTGGTTTCTAATTAGTCATTAAGTTCTTTCCTGTTTCATTGGAGCTTCAGTCTAGTTCACTCTTTTTTCAGTTGGTTGTCGTAATTTCTGTTTCCTTGACGGTTCGCGGGGAGGATGCTGGTGTGACGGTGCCTGCGAGATCTACGGAGATTGCTGTGAAGACTATTACGTCTATTGCACGCTTCCAGATTATCCCACGGAATCACCAGGTGAGGTCCAATAAGAATTTTCAGCACGAACTTGACAATAAAAGTCTCACTTCTCTATTCACAAACAGTTGTGTTATAATGGACATTATTATGGCGAGTTTTGTTGTCTCATGGAAATTATGTCACTTGAAAGGAAAATGCGTTTAACACAGATATAGAAGGAAACAGCTAATGTGTTAACTTTAGAATAATTCAACATCCATCATAAGCCTGTATATAGAGGGCATTTAGACTTTAAAAAGCCGTTGACCGACTTTTCAATACTTGTGGGAAGATTCAGTCTTTTGTTCTCTTTTTTTGTATCATCTCTGGCTGCCTACTTCACAGTCAAGAGCATTGTTGTAATGACTCACCTGTTATATGTTTGCATGGTGGGGTATCGGTATCGTTTCGGTTTGCGGTAATACACCATGTGGTAATAACTACTGCTGAGAAGATATTTAGTTCTGAAAAGAACTTGTCCTGGTTATTATCAACTTTCGCTATGTAGTTTTTGTTCTGATAAGAACAGTCCTGCTTTAAGTTCTAAATAAGAACAGTCCTGCTTTAAGTTCTACCGGTAAAAGAACTGTCTTTGGTCTCAACGTTTTGACTAGCCTGCTCTAGTCATCGTCAGCAGACTCACCTGTTCCATTTGGCTTGATCGACTAACTGCATATCAATACTATATCTGGTTATTAATTCTGTGTAACTGATTTCCGTTACAGATATCGACGAATGTGACCCGGATGTTCCTCTTCATGACTGTGATGAGAATGCTTACTGTGTGGACACGGCTCAGAGCTTTTACTGCGTGTGCAACGTTGGATATACAGGGAATGGTTCATCATGCGCAGGTGAAAATTGTAGCTTGAACAATTTAACTTCTGTAGTAGACATACTTTTGAATTACATGTAGTACCCTGATTATTTAGAATCATGAATCCCAAAATTGTGGGTTACATCGCAAACTAATTTACTTACAAAATAGGCATATCTACTTATAATCTGCCGGAAGAAGGCCAAACTAAACCACAGGAGACATTGAACAAAACACCCTGGTGAAAAATAGACTAATCGTGTTTTCCATGTTATCTTACATTAACTTTCATTAAAGATGTTGAGCCTCCGGACATCTCTTGCGCCACTAATCTGACGGTTTACACGGACTGTCACAAGAGCTTCTCAACAATCTCACTGCCTGATGTCCATTCTGTATATGACAACTCTGGAGCATCGTACACCATCACCGTCCAAGTAAACGGCTCTCCATACGAGATTGGTGACACTGTCACTTTCGATCTTGAGACGTCTCCACATTTGATGCGCTACAAAGCGACCGACCAGTCATCGAATAGTGCAACGTGCGACACACTCGTCATCGTTTCCTCCGTGAACGGTAAGATGTGTTTAAGACCAAAGCAGATGTTTTCAAAAAAGATATCTTCTCATTTACCTACCTTTCATAGTCACTGTTACATAGGAAAGCATACAATTCAAATTAGAAGTTTATTGCATTTTATTTTGACACAGACGGTGAGTCCTGCCTAGCTACTGGTAGCCCACCCAACTGCATATGTTCTTCAAATCAGCCAAGGGATTGCATGTGTTCGTCAGGATTTTGTGGACATGATTGCTCACGTAAGATCGCATTGACCAAAATCTCACTTCTTTTTTATGTGACCGAGATTCATACAACCATGCGTCTTTAAAGCTAACAAATTGCAAGCGTTTACAACAAAGAAACGATATGTCCATTTTGAAATAGTCTTCATTACGACCAATATAGTAAGTGATAATCAAATGTTAAAATTCATGTCTTATTTCCCAATGAAACAGTGAACGACGTGGGAACTGAATGTACTGGACCCAACACACCCTTTCGGAATTGCAAGGACATCAACGAATGCTTTTCAGGATTCACAGGTCCACAGTGCAATGAACGTGAGTAACATCAACACAAAGAAGGTCACAGTCGTAGGAATCGCTGACTTCTCATCTGCTGTTTCCGCTAAAATGCACCAACATTTGTTGTAGAATGATTCTCATTGTAAAGCGAAGTCACGCAAGCTTCAATACCTTAAACAAATACACATTTGATGTTTCCAAATCAACACCATATTCCACGTGATCGGAATAATTCTGAGACACAAACCCACTCTAGCAATCAACAGAAAGGAAAATGATGTTAACGTTGCTCATAGCTTTTGTTTTGGGTTGTAAGGATGAATGACATTTGCCGAAAACAAAATGTACGGCAGATGTTTCAGTCACCCACATGATATTTAAGACAGATAAAATGTATCAAATATTGTGTTTTAGTGAGTTTAAGTACATGACTTAAATTCTATTGGAGGAATGTTAAGAAGACGACTCAATTGTTTCCATACAGTAAGCGCCACAACAAATTGTCCAGAAGTTGCAAACGAGTGTCTAAAACAGGGCGTGACCTCCGTGTCAATCACATGGACCCAAGTCGCAGCTGTCGAGCCATCTGGTGAACCAATCTTTCCTTCTGACATCACTTGCGTGGATATCACCGACGGGGCTAGTGTCACACTCACAGGGGGCGTGTTCGGGATAGGGACGCACGAAGTTGTCTGCTCTTCGGATACGCAGACCGGTGTCGTCCCACAGTGTTTGATCTCCTTTACTGTTTCAAGTAAGAGAGCGAATATAGCGCTGTATTCCGTGTCAATATCATAGGCGTAGCCAGCTGGGGGGTTTAAGGGCGTATTTACCCGCTAATAATTTTTCAAGACTGTCCTTTTCCATTCAAATACCTTTTTTTTGCACCAGCGCTTACCCCCACCCCACCCCACCAGTATTTGGGAAGAGTGTCCTTCTTTTGTTAACAAGTGCACTTTAAAAAAAAAATCCTGGCCTGTTTTGTGCCGTCGGCCGTTACGGCTGTGTTTTTTAAATTAATTTTGCACTTTTATCGCCCTGGAAAGCACTACATATTGTCTGTTAGTGTGCACAATTATATAACTTTTATGTTTTTGTACACGATCATAAATTGGGGACCTTCGGGAATCTCAGACCCTATTGTCCTCTGTTTTTCAACGTCCCCTTGTGAATGCAGAAAAAACACACACACTGTTGGATTTTACGGAGGCCAAGTGTCCGGAGAAAATGAAACGTGTCTATATTTCAGGATGGATATGCAAGTGCCCTTTTCACGAAATGTTCCCCCCCCCCCCAATTAAAGTGACCTTGCTACGCCTCTGAACAATCTTAGAATGTTTGTTTAATATCAGTGTTAATTAGCACAATGAATGGGATTTTTACTTTCGTTCTCTATTAAACTGTAAACTAATGTACATGATTGCAATAAGTAATATATGTTCTAAGTGTTTGACAACTTGGGTAAGTCCAATACCCACTATTCGAACATAATCGCCGTACAGCCCCACTTATCCAAATATATACGAATTATTAAACAAAATCCGATGTCATCATCATCATCATTATCCCCAAAGCGCCAAAGGTGTGGGTGTACAAGCATTACATTCACTGTGTGGACTTCCGAATAACGATTTTTCCACATAAGCCAGTTTTCCGATACCGTACATTGTGTGGACTTGCCCAGGTCCACACAAGGTTTCCCCCTCTCTAGAAAATGGATTAAGAGGCATTTTTGGGGTTAGGCTTATTTGTCGCAAAATGAAGAGAAACACTCGATCAAATCGAGGGGATCATAGGGAAAAAAATTGGATTTAAAGAGCTTTCATAGTGTGAGTAAAATTAGTTTGTTCACAGGTTTTTCTCAACTACACGAAAACAAAGCAATAGGTATGTAACGTAAATGCAAGTGTGTGTGTGTGCGTGGGTAAACGCCGGCAATCGTGTACGTAGGACAAAAAGAATTGGGGGACAAACAGTACGTCCACGATTGACCGAACGTCCACGATCTCAAATCGTGTACAAAGAGCTGGAAAGAGGATAAGGGACAATTGGGTGTCCACGATTGCCGATGTTTACACACGTGGGTGTATTCACGAGGTTTTTTCTGCATTCAATAAGAGACTTTGAACAATAGAGGACCTTAGGGTCCCCAATTCCCGAAGGTCCCAATTTGGTGATGTGTACAAAATATATGGGAGGTCTTCCTGAAAGGTTAGTGTACAAACAAAAGAGGGACAATAGGGGGGTCCCCGATTGCAGAGCCACCCCCTAAAGCGAGCAAGGCAAAGCCTCGTCTTTTCATAAAACTCATCGAAACTGACGCAATTATCTATTTAAATTCTGGCAGGGCTCTTGAACTAGATTTTATTGTCAAATTTTGGTCTTCATTCAGTGTCAGCTAAGATTTTGTTCTCACCTACCGTGCAGCCTATCCCGTTCTTGGAGTTCCAAATTTAGGAGACCAGTGCACCGATCCAGGACAGGAAACATCCACAGTGACTTGGAGTGTAGTACCAGCCACAGCTGCTGGTGACCTAGTCGTCACCTGCACAGATTCTGGAGATGGAATGGACGTGGGCGCATCAGGAGGTGTATTTGGAGTAGGAACTCACGTTATAACATGCACTGCCATCAATTCAGGTGGATGTGTCAGATCGAAAGCATTTGGATTCAACGTCATTGGTAAGTCATGTTTAAACGTGTATGCAGCGAGTTATATTAGCGACTTTTATTACATGGTCACTGTTTTAACGCGTCTTGAAAGTAAGATTATCACCAACACGCTCGCACAACTGTCGCACAACTGGTGGTAGTATACCAGGGGGTAGCACCCCAGAGATTAGCTCTTAGATTTCAAACTGTGCGATCACAAGTGTGGTTGCTTGTAGTATCATGGAAAACGATTATCCGCATTCCGAATGAGGGATTTTCCTTGGAATGTTTCCACTTTTGTTAATTAACTTAATTATAGTTTATTTCAATATAGGACCACAGATGTAACAAGTTCAAACCAATGGTCCTATTAAAGACACCAATGATGTTAGATTTACACTGCTTATTTTGCAGTGTTGACATTTAACTATTCTCTGTTTACAGTTGGTAATCACATTCCATTTGGGCTGGAGGTTGGCGATTCTCTTCTATCACAAGCAATGCAAGAGGTAAGCATTAATCGCTGACATGAAGCATTCAAACACTTCACATAAAATCATGACAGGAAATTGTTTTAGCTCAAGTTGCTTTGAATTTCTCGACAAACGCAGTATTCAAATTTCCATCATTACATACTTTTTTTATTAAGGGGTCTGTGATAAGTTTTTTTTAGGTTTATTATGTTCTTTTCTTTATAGAAAACTGTGACAAAACAGAAAAGTATTATAATTATACCAAGGCATAGTGACGAATAACAACTAAAGGAAAGTGAAAAGTATCCATTGTGATGAATGACTGGCGATTCTTGGGTCCTCTGATTTTCAAATTTGACAAATGCTATTGGTTTCTTCACTTGTTATTGTTACAGAAGCAGCAGTCCAAGAAGGATTTGATATCTCCAACTATTTATCCGCCGAATTTCTTCCCCTTCTGCGATGAGCTGTTTGAGAAAATTTACGTAAGCTTCCTCCCAAGATTACTGTAGGCACCGGCAAAGCATTAGACCACGATGTGCAAGATGTTCAGCACAACAATCTCCCTGTTCTTCAGCATTCCATGACGTTTCCTTCAATTTGATTTAATCTCTTTATGGCAAATTGTCGTGATTCTCATCCACGTTTTTTAAGAAACGACTTTATTTTAACGATTTTCACTTCCCGTGTTTGGCGATAGATATATGTTCTTGAATGTAACATTTTTTTGTGTTTTCAAAAGTGGTTTCAAATTCGTGAAATTGAAACCAAGGTGTCTTTTATCTCCTTCTGTCTCTCATTGTATAGTTCACTGACAACGGCGTGATTGTTCTGTCCAATGATAAAAGCCTCGATAAATTCGCGTTTCCTGGTACCAAAAGTTCAGCGTTTCCTAACGGTCCGAGAATGATAACACCATTCTGGGCGGATGTCAAAGCAGATGGTTTTTCCAACAAAAAGAACGTCTTCTGGCAGGTAATGACTTGACAAAAGTGTTTCAAGATCTTAATATGTTCAGAATGTGACTTACTTCTTAAATCATTATTGATAGCCCATCTCCCGGAATCAAACCTATCAGTACAAGCTTAGAGATGTTTAAAAAGGCATGTAATCTCCGTTAACGTGTGCTCGTCCCAAAGGATGTCATAAATCAAGCCGCACTATTTCTCAACATGGAATATTTTCCTCCCAAGGTGTATGACCAGTACGATCCCAACACCAACCAAGACATGTTAGATATTATCAAAGCCATTGTATCAACTGCCATGGGAGCTCAGAACTACACGGCAGCAGCATACTGGGCACTAGTTGTCACTTGGAGTAATGTTCAGCCAGTTTCAATCGCAGCTGTGAGTAACATTACCCTTAAGAATATCGAATTACACTGACACCTTTTTTAATACGTCGATAAATGCAAGGGAAACGAGTTCAACAAAGACTATCTTACGTAATGACACTATACAGGGTCCCCCCAAATAAAGGTAACTCACTAACAAAATGATTATATTAATAAGCTATATACTTAATTTAAGTAAATTTTATTGTTTGGATTATTGCATGTGGAAATCCACTTGGGACAGTTTTGGGTAAACAATAAAATAGCACACCCAGACATACATGACTTTTTTAAGACAGGTAGGTTCAATGAATATTTAACTTTATGAAGACATGCACAAAACAGAATAACTGTCAAGTAATAAGCTTAAATATTCAGGATTCAAAACCTTGCATACAATCAACTTTCGCATGTCCACCTACCTTTTTAACACAAAATTCCTCAGCGGCGACGCATATATTCCATTGTCCATGTCACCAAAAATTCGGGTTGATCACGTAAATTGCCAACCTCGTGTTTAATGCAGACTTGAAAATCCTGAAGGTTTTGAGGTGGAGTCCTAAAAACCTTGTATTTTAAATCCACCCCCTAATTAATTAAGTCACAAGTATGCATATTCAGCGACCTGGTGGGTAATTCCACAGCATAATTCAGTGTCGGTGCGAGAAAGTGATTCCGGACAGCAATGAATCTGTGCTCTTGGGCACCGTCTTGTGCCCGCGCACCAGCCAATGATGTTTGAAGATACCTACGATTTCCTCACTGTTGGAAATTCAAATCACTATTTTTACTGTCCGAGATTCAACTCACGCTGCGGCACAAGATGATCAATTGATGAAAATCTTGTTTTGTTTTGTTTTTCTTGTATATCCCTTGAAGTTATTTGTCTTCAGTCTGTTTTTTCTCAATTTTTTATCCAAAACTGTACAAAGAGGGTTTCCACTAGACATTTTTTAAACAATGGAACTCAATCGAAGGAAATCCTGAGGAACGAATCCAAGATATCAATAGAAAAAGTTGTCCCTATATAGTATATAATATAGGTTTTTCCGGCTATTTTTATCGTTCGAAGTCACCGATTCTAATATTCAACTTCATCCAGCAACATCGATTTAGTGCACTTCTAATGCTTAATTTCATCTTTTGTAAGACAATTTCAAATTCAGTTCAAGCCAATTCAAACAATGAGCACAAAATTTTGTTCCGGAGTTTTCGATTTCGTCTCGTCAACGCCTAACATTGTTATTCAGAAATCATTCGTCTAGTTGATTTATGTAAGACTTACGTAAGATTTATGTAAGTCTTACTCGACCTATGAATGCTGCCATTCGGCAAAAGCTTAGACGAATTGATCTTTAATGTCGAATATTTTTCGACCCGGTGACTTAAGGGGGTGACCAAACTAACAAATTGAATGGTAAATGACTTAATGGAATGTTAATTGTTGAATTTGAATGGAAAAATGGTTCAAATAGCCTGGGGAAATGTGAAATCATAAAAATGTTTACTAAGTTCATAACTTATCTTTATGGTATTTTGGTTCAAAATGTCCTGCAAACATTTCCCATCAAATGTATTCCATTTTTGCTAATATTGCAGGATACGAACACATTCCAGGCCATACTCCTGACGGATTCCATCCATAGCTATGTCATATTCAACTACGATCCTTGCAACATGAATTGGGACACCGCCTTTCTAGCCAACAAAAACGTCATCCTGGGCTACACGTGCGGTGTTTCTAGCCAGAGCGTATACGTGGATGTCCCCGCGGATTCGTTGTTCCGTCCAGGAAGCATCGTCGGGAATTCAGGGCAGAAAGGCCGCTGGGTGTTCCAACTTGACAGCCTCCCAGATGACTTCATCAACCCGCGCTTATCATGCCGTAACTGGCACAGTCATCAGCAACCGTATCCAGTCTTCGATGTGTACTATCCTCCGTTTGCCAACACGTGCCCCTGCAGTTTGATAATGGCCTGGTTCGATTGGAGATTTCTGAGCATATCATGGTGGCATCCTTATTTTGTTCCTAAGGGGGTCGTCTGGGATTACTTTCAAGACAGATGTTAGTATTTTTTTTCTTTTCTTTATCCCAACTAACACAGTTCAATACATTTCTCAGAAAGTAGAATAGATGAAAGAAAATAGATGTCTCAGAAAGGAAATGCAAAAGACTACCAGTCATCGTCAAATGTTATTATGAACATGAAACGTGTTGGCCCTTATTGATATTTTTAACCTATTATAAAAAAAGCTGATTCTGAAAGGACTCAATTGAATTGGGATGTCCGTAAAAATTGGCATTAGAATTGCGTTCCCCCGTGCTTTTAAACAAGTTCGATTTTGTCTTCTATTAATAAATTTCACACATTTTTCATTCCAAAGCCTTTTCACGATTTTTGGACGTCGGCAAAACTCTGAAAAGGGGTTTTGTTTTGTGCATAAACAGATCCGCTGTGCGAGCAAACTGGATCCCGGTCCGTACATTATTGATACTGATTGTGGGGAGAGAACCAGCCTTCCCAACAAGCACGGAAATTATTGTCTAGCAGCCGATCATTTTTAATAGTAGTAAAGTAATAATATCAATTACTAAATATGGCCAGACTTTGAAGTAGATGACTCTTTCAAAAGTAAATGACTTTTCAATTGCTGTAAAAAAAATAGCAATTTAGATAGAAAAGGGATCTTTTCAGGATAAAATTCGAAATTAGCTCGGGGAACGTAATAGGTGACACATTTTTAAATCAGACAAAAAGGTCCATTTAATATATATATATATATATATATACAATTTAAAGGGAACATGTTTTGTTGTCATTCTTTTAATTCCTTCCATGTCTGTTAGCCGTCATTTGCTTCGTGCGACTGTATCAAGCCCCGGGGACCCCTGGCCCACAATGCTGCTATAAGAGATGGACTGGTGATCTCCTGCTTGACATCAGGAATCCTCGAGTCGCTTCAGTCTTTGAGAGGTTTCCATTCAGTCCATTATTCCACACGCCCGATGTGTTTCAGAAGTGGTACGGTAAGTAATCCCAAACCAAATCATTATAACTGCTGTGAGTGAATCACTGTCGGACTTCCATTCAATGATGCATGCATGGACGCATATTGTGTTCAGTTCTAAAGATTACGGGATGCATGATGTGACTGACTACACATCGCAGGCCCTATACTCAGAAAGTGATGATCTTATTTCCTGAGATATTTTTACTTTTTGCAGAGGAAGAGGTTCTTTCCCGCTACTACTGTTGTGAAAGTTCGACCCTGTGTGACCTGTATACTGAAACTCGCCCTCTCATGACTTGCTCTCACTATCTGCCAACGTTTTGGGGTAAGTGTCTTACGAAATGATTGTCCTTTCTTCTTTTCTGTTGAAATCGTGAGTGACAATGATGAAACAAAAAAGAAACATCTAGGCCGCCATTCATACAAAACAACAGACTTGTCATATATTTTTTTCAGGCTGAAACGGTTTTTACTTAGGCCTACACACTCATCGGAGTTTGATCGCGTTGCTTGCAAAGGTTCATGATCTTCGTAAAAAAAAAAACGAAATTACTGTCACATTTAAAATATGATTGAATATATAAGGTCATTGTAAATTCTAGGCTATAGTTTGGCCCATCTAAATCTAAAATCGAAATTCAACTCTTTATAGTAGGTTCATGTGATATACTTTTCATGTTCTATCCTTAATCACAAGGTTGGTTTTGGGGAGATCCGCACGTGAGAACACTGGATGGTCTGGACTACACCTTCAATGGTCTGGGTGAATACACACTGGTCCTGATTGAAGACGTAGAAAGAGGCGAACAACTGTTCGAGCTTCAAGGCCGCACGCAGAGAGTGGTTGATCGCAAAACGGAGCAACTAACTGATGCTACCGAGTACAGTGGCTTTGCGGCTTTAGACAGTGTCAGCGGTTCCAGGGTTAGTACATGTTTATATAACTCACACCGGTACAATAACGATGAAAACTTAACGCCTGATTATCGGCATCAATTTAACAAAGAAAAACTAAAGCCATCGGGTAGCACAAACAATCCTGGTGGAAAGTATTAACAAATATGTCATCTCTTCCCTGGTATTTTATGTAGAGAAGATGTATTTCATCATCTTTCAATCCATATTAATTTTGGCAGTCTGTTATATATGCACATTTGATTTGCGCTGGATGCTAAATAACTGTGCCAGGATTGTTGTGTTGTTAATCGTAACAGGTTGAAATAAAACTGAACGAAGACGCCACAGACCTTATAACGACAGTCAATGGGGAAGTAGTTGAACCAACAATGACAGGTTAGCTTAAACCATCATTCTTTAAAGTGTTTTTTTTTAAGTACTTGCAGCTATGCGGTTCAGCTTTAAAGTTTGAATATAAGATTCGGCGATTTGTTTTATCGATTTTGGACGTTCTGATGCTTGTGCCAACTGAAGTAAAGATACTCTTTAGAACGACGCGTTTTTTTGTTTGACTATCTTTTTTTTTGGAGCCTTGGTGTTTCTGCTGCACTCCATAAATTGTGTTTAGCAATAAAACACGATCTTGCTATCACTTTGAAAACATGTTTCCTGAACATCAATAATTTCAGAACTTTTCCTGAACATCAATTCAATTGCTGAAAACTATCAATCAACATTTTTAGCATGTTTGCAGTTTAACATGTTTACAAAGTGACAGCACGAAAGTGTTTAGACAGTGTTTAATTGCTATAACACGGTTGTTTTCAGTTTACTCATTTTTTTGCTATATTTTTATAGCAAACTTTTATAAACTATTACATTGAAATGCATTGTGTAAACAAGAATCTAACTTGTTTACACAATGCATTTCAATGTAATAGTTTAACTTTCCAAACGCATCCTAAACATCTTGTGACCTCTCAATTGGTCGCAATTACTGTTATTTCCTTTTTTGGCTGCTTTGTTATTGATACCAAATCAAGGGAATCGAAGCCTCAAAGGAATGTTTGATTTTAAACTAAATGCATTATGTATAAACTGAAGATTGCATTTGCTCACATCAAAGATGTATACATGTACTACCAGTGCTAACTTTCCAAACGCATCCTAAACATCTTGTGACCTCTCAATTGGTCGTAATTACTGTTATTTCCTTTTTTGGCTGCTTTGTTATTGATACCAAATCAAGGGAATCGAAGCCTCAAAGGAATGTTTGATTTTAAATTAAATGCATTATGTATAAACTGAAGATTGCATTTGCTCACATCAAAGATGTATACATGTACTACCAGTGCTAATATCCGTGCTAGTATCTAATTTAAATTGCAATGTATTTTTCAAAAATATTTTCTCCTAGCAATACAAAGGGTAAGGTATTCACTTGTATATGCGACATCGAACGAAAAGAATAGTTACGCAGGAATAGTTATGGAATTATGAAATTCACAAGTTTACAAGTTTCGTATTATATTTGGCTCGACAATTCAGTTTTCGAATTCTGAATTGGTTCCCAATCCTCATCAGAATTTTTAAAAAATGTTTGGAGGGGAGATTGTTTAACGCCGGACAGATAAAAGGTTTTTTTAAAGAAAATACCTTTTCCGTTAAAATTAAACACACAGGTTGGAAATTCGATGGGAGGCAAGTTAAAATGTATCAATTAAAGAGCATGATCGTTAAGCTATTACATATCAGAAAGGATAACGTAGCGATCCGATGTTTTCAGGATTGATGTTTGACGACTTAACTGTGAAGAGGGAGGAGGAGCCTTCAAAAGTGGTGGCATCATTTGCTTCAGATATCCAGTTTTCCGTCGGAGTGAACAACAGTTTTGTTGACATTACTGTCCAGCTAAGCCAAGATTACAGAGGAAGAACTAAAGGCCTATTGGGTATGTAATTTTTACATTTTACAATGAATATGTTTACACTGATATTTCTTTGCGCTTAAATAAATCATCAACATAATACTATGTATTATGATGACCTAGCTAATCTTTCATTCAGCAGTAATGTTGTGGAAGGACGATCCGCTCAATTAACTAGCCCAAACTGATGCACTGAATCATAAAACAACCGCCTCAGGTTCCAATCAAAACTTGGTAACGACAACATTATTATAGAGGTAATTCGATGAATTTGTGTAGTTCCATCTAGTGTTAACCTATATGCACTTTGAAGAGCCATGCTTCATGAAAAAAAGGTGGCTTCAGGAACCCTGAGGTTCTGCAATTACTTTTGATTTGAATCCACCAGAACAGAATTTTAATAACCAAATGACTGTAGCTCTTACCATTGTAATCTCTTTTTGTTTTTGGTTATTATCATCAGGTGTTTGGGATGGAAACAAGACTAATGATGTCCTGAAGCGTAACGGTACACTTCAACAACCCACCGCTGCTGATGGGGAGATGCTTGAACGAGACTACTTTGATTTCGGCGAAACCTGTAAGCAAATACTATATGATGCTGAAGACAAAGTGTGCTTTGACATGCTGCTCTGTGCTTCTGTGTACTTGAGGGGGTATCAAACTTATATGTGTAGTTTCTGGCCGTGCCAACGGAGATTGGCTGAGTGTCATCGCAGTTAGTTGTTTGTTGATTTGCCTCAAGATATATGTATTGCAAGTGTGAGTTACTGGAGAAGCAAGTACTCGTTAATACAGGCAACACAAACCAAAGAATTGTGATAGGAAAACACTTTCCATTTATTAAGTACAATCCGTAATAACGTAACATTACAGTCTGTGCACTAAAATTAGTTTCCGTTCTAGTTTTAGAATGCATGACTTTGGCCGCTTCGCAAATTTCGCGAGCGTTTTTGTGTGTTTAACTTCTTAATGTTTCCTTGGTACCATATAGGGCGTGTCTCCGTCAATGATTCCCACTTCTACTACTTGCCACCCGAGGAGAGCTGGGACAACATGAATGACCTGTCCTTCCAACCGAAATTCTTGGAGGATTTACTGAACAGCGTGGATGCAGAGACACGCCAAAAGGTGGAAGAGGTTTGTGGGGAGAGCAGAGAGTGTCTGTACGACTCGTTGGCACTGAATGATACGTCAATCGGAATGGCCACACTGGAACTAAATGAAAAAAACAGTGCAGACCTCGAATCAGCAAGTAAGTGCGATGAAAACTTGTTCACTATTTTTAATTTATGGGGATCATTTCCGGATATACTAAAATTACATATCCCTTCTGATGATCTTTTGAAGGAAATTCAAAATTGGAAAGGAGAATGCATTTTTAAATCAATGTTATGTGGTTATTTTTAGAACAATAAATTGAACTCAAGCAATCCTTCAGAAGTACTTTATTCATGTACGACTATGGCTATACTTCATAAGGTTAATATTATACAAATATTGAGTGGCTCAGGGTGGAATGGGAGGAATATTATCGCAAGGTATATGCCGAGTGAAATGGAAAAGTCAAGATTTTACCCAGCGGAAATATTCCTCCCATTTCACAATTTAAAGCCACTCAATATTTGTTTTATAAAACTGACTTATAGATCCTTGTCATTTGATTTACAGTTAAAATGAACTTCTATTTCAATACAACATTGGTGGGAAATGTATATCTCTCTTCCAAACCACCCCTTCGCGAAATGTTTGAACCGAACTCTATAGCTACTGGCTCTTGTGAACAATACGCGCTGCGCGCAACACGCACACCAGCAAGCATTTGCACACAAATACCGAGCCATAGAACAAAGACGATCCTAACTGTTGAATAGTAAATGGCATTCACCAATTACCCAATTACACAACTTGTTCATTCAATCAAAAGAAAATGTTCATTGCACGCGAATACAGTTTCTAAATCGCAGTTACATCATTTCAATGTGTTCAAATATTAAGCGTGCAGTCACATTTTTCGTGCAGACAAATTCTTTTTGGCCTGTTTGGTTTCGATTTTGTACCAAGTAAGTTCATTTTCAACGAACGTACAACGGAATCAGGAGTCAACTGAATTGTGCATAAATTTGCATTTCGCCAAACGTCAATCGTATTAGCGAAAAGAAAGGCAGATTCATTCAAATAATTTCGCACGATTTTCATCACCTTTATATTTTGTGACAATTCCACAAACTGATCACACCAAATAACACATTTGCTTTTACACCCCATTTTATCGGCAATTATCAAATATTGATTCCTTTTATCTCATTAACACTTAACCTATTTAAAAGGTATGTAGTGCATTGTTCATATCTCCCTCCTTGCAGACATATATATATTTCTTAAAAATACCTGGGGATTCCTTTATTAAGATTTTATCAAAAGTCGTTTCAAACAGGAATCTGATGGCTTTACAGCAAACTCCATGAAACACACAACCTAATTTTATAGTGGACGCGATTATTTTCCAGCCAATTACCCGCCCAAATTGACGCCCATTGCGAGCATTAAGGCAACCGTCGGACAGACACTCATGCTGCAATTGGAAGCTATGGATCCAGATGGGGACGAGGTTGCATATCACCTGCTCGAGGCGGTTGACAGTGCCGTCATTACAGAAGGAGGTTAGTGAAGCCAGATGAGTTCTGTGTTAGTCCTTTGTTCATGTTAATTGACAACTTTCATACTTTTTATATATATTGCCCTACATGTCTGAATATGCCGAATCATTGGGCCTTAAAATTTAAATATTGCAAATGCAATTAATCTTTTCAATTTACTCTTCTGAAAGATTGCCTTTTTTTCTCAACTTCGCGAAGAAGAAATTTGAAGAGAATGCAAAGGCGGTATTCATTAACTTTGTTTCGGTACTTTGAAGGAACAATTTTTGTTTAGAGCTGCTGTGAATATTACTGAAGTAGGCACTTTACATCTCTCATTACAGCTGGCCTTTTCACCTGGACGCCAGTTGACAAGTCAAAGGTCAAGGTCGGTTTCCTAGCAACAGATGGACGATCTAATTCTACAATTGAGCCAATAGTGGATCTTTGTGACTGCCAAAATGGCGGAACGTGTCTCTCGGATCAGTATGCTGACGGTACCAATCTCATCCAAGACCGCTTCGGGGTAAATGCAAACAGTTTTTTATAGCTTTATATCAAATCATCTACTATATAGTCTGGCTACATATTATGACCTATCACGCTATATGAATAGCATCTCCAGTGCGATGCTGTTACACATTTCAAATGTATTAGTCAAAGAACAACTTCGGAAACTCATGGAAAACAACTGTTATTTTTAAGTTTAAACAGGCATCAAACTAATGTGACAAGCAAGCGTGCCAACCCGGCGAATAGACAGTGAACTTTGGTGACTTTATGCTTTGATATCAGTCAGCATTGACTGCGTTGTCATCACCCACAATCCTTTGCACCTTAATTTTAAACATGATTCTGTGTAAGGCTTGATTAAACAGTAGCAATGGTCTTTCTCGGGATCAGTGACATTTGCGGACAAGCTTCACCCACATTCTCAAAGTACCAATTTCAAGTGTACTGCATGTGCATGCTAGTGTCGACGATTTCTGTGTTTGCAAATTGTGCATCAGGTTTTGTTGTGTGAGTGTGAGCCAGGTTGGACCGGAGAGTTCTGTGAGGCAAACTACGACGCTTGCGCAGACAGCCCGTGTTTCCTGGGCGTCGAGTGTGTAGACGAAGACCCGCCATCTTTGAATAGCACGTGTGGACCTTGTCCAGAGGGACTTGAAGGCGATGGAAAAACATGCACAGGTAATTAATCGAATGGCATGATTGCACCGCAGTGATAAATATTTTTGGCAAATATAGAAACCCTCTGATGAAATAAGGTTGAAAGTTATTGTTTGTGAGATAGCCAGAAACCCGTCCTGCTATGAAGACTGCATCGTGAAACACGGCACTAGTTTGGTATTTTGCTTGAAAAACATGTAATTGAGAAACAGAATAAACCACGTACCTGACGTGATCTTTCTTAACACAGTGATGACTAACGTACTCAATAAAGTTACTTGCACTAAACAAATCTTTATCAGTTGAAAAAAAATAATGTCGACCCTATATCACTACCCGTCCTGGCCACTACACAAATACCACAACGATATACTATCCATGCTCTTCAGCAAATCCCATTTAGTTCGCCTGATGATTTTTAATTTGTATTGATTACTGTAACAAAGATTTTGGCGTCTGCGAGCCTCTTTAAAAAGCTTTAATTTTGGTTGCTTTATTAAATTATTAACGTTGTTCATCTTTCACGTTCATTCGGATCAAATTCCTTGCAGATATCGATGAGTGTGAGTTGTACAAAGATGAGCCAGTCAGCAATGGCGGGCGTGGATGTGATCAGATCTGTGAGAACACCCTGCTGGGTTTTAAATGTAGCTGCAACACGGGATACTATCTGGACGAGGATGGGAAGACATGCTTGGGTATGTTTGATTGGAGCAGGTGGGGTATTCTAATCACGATGCTGTCACTTGCAGGTGAAGTCAATGATTCTGATGTTCACAAGGAGGGACGTGTAGAGGATAAAGCAGGGAGGGAATCGAATGTCCTATGTGATTCGTGTTGGAAATTATCTTTGACTCTTTAAACCCACAGCTGGAAAAAAAAGTCATCACACAAGATTGTATCTACAATGGGAAGTAACATAATGTGATGGGTCGACAGATTGACAGGTTGACTGATGTCATTTCACATTATTCCTTAATATTGTTGCTTCGTTGGATTGTGAAGGTGTAGATTTTTCGAATTGCGATCAGAGGATTAGGAGTTCCACTCCGGCTGCTGATCGTATGTTGTGCTCTAGAAAAGGCGAATTAACCACATTCGTCTCTCGATGGTATATAGAAATATGAAATTTTCTGAATCATTTCATTCCAAGGAGAACCCAGTCATGTACAGATTTGAAACTTCTTACCAATAGCTTAGAAGGGTTGTTTTGCTTCTTACGCGTACTACAAGTATTTTGAAAACTGCTCTTTCTTCAGCTCAATCAGCCAATTGTGATTTTATTTCACCTTTAAATAGAACTATCAGTTTCCAGCTGTTTGAATGGAGGGGAATTCGATGAAGACACTCGTGAGTGTATCTGTCCATTGATATATTCTGGACCTACCTGCGCAGGTACGTCAATATAGAATTGTGAAATGAATTTGAAAGTATTATAGTAATCAGTTCACGTCATTAGCTTCATGAATCTCTTTTGTGTCCAGATGATTTTACGATATTTAAATTCAGTCTTGATTTTACAGGCAAGTGATTAACGGTCATTGTTTGCACGTTGAAGCTATGTTCTTCAGATAGACATTTAACCGCCATATAGCTTTGTCACTAGTCAGCTACTCAAGTTTTTATTAGCTTTAACTTTAACTCCGGTTGCCGGACTGAATTACTGATTACGGTCTTAATACAATTATTTGTTTAAAAAAATCTGATTTCGTTCTTTTTCCAGATGAGAATCCTTGTTTCTCTAATAGCAGTTTATGTTCAGGGACTGGTCAGCATTGTTTACCAGATGAAAACGAAGAGGGCTTCGCATGTCACTGCCGCGGTTATGAAGGATACGTCCAAAGCGACGATGGGTCATGTAAAAGTAAGACTATTTATTTACCTTAAGTTCATCTGTCTTTCCTCATTTAATGACGTGATGGTATAAAATAACATAAAGGCCTGCAAGGTCCGTTTTGTGGTAACTTATACCTTGCAAATTCAACAGTACTCAATTCAAATAAATGCGAAACTTATCATCCTGTCCACAGCTTGCTTTTCTTTATTGCTTGAGAGGGTGCGATTACTAACCATTTTCATAATATATTTGTTTATTTCTAGAATACCCTTCAATTGGAGTGGTGATCAGAGCATTATTGAACTTCTCCGAATCCTACACGAATCCAACGTCTACCGCGTTCAAAACCACTGCTGCAATGTTTGAACGGGCGGTAATATACGATGCTCAAATTGGCATGAGAATGTTTTGCTAAAGAAATGTCTTAATTACCTTTAAAAAGACAATCCAAAGAGGTGACGGGGCGGGGGAAAAAATCTTTTAATTGTTGGCATGGTCGCATACACATAGTCATACACAAACCATAACTCCTAGTCGTGTATCCACCCCACCTCTTTTGTTTGTACTTAAAATGTTTACGAAAACTCCCATATGGTTTGTACACGATCTCAATTGCGGACGTATGCTGGGAATCGCGTACGATATTGTTCTCTTTTGTTCTCCGGCATGTTTCGTTTGAATGCCTAAACGCACCCACCCACACTCTTCTGACTTAAGGTATATTTCATGATAACTTTGACTCCGTTGACATAATTAAAAGTACGTAAGTGTGTCCTTTCAGATATAGAAACTGGAAGTTTGTTCTAAAGCGAGGAGAAATGATATCGTCTTAAAAGGCAACTTTTCTTTGAATCTATTGTTTAGATCATGAATACGCTGGAGGCAAATCCGACCACAAGTAACGCTGTATCAGTGCAAGTGACAAAGATGGAAGCAGGCAGTTTGATTGTCACGTTTGTGGTATCATTCCCTGAGAATGGAGCGCCCTCTCTAGTCAACCTGGAACAAGTTTTGTCAAGTAGTGCCAGCCTGATTGATGGCAGTACAACGATTCCTATCGATCCGGAGTCAGTTCGTGCTCAAGGTATAACTGAGTGTATATCTATCTCAGGAAACCGGTTTAGATTTTATTTGTTTATTCTGCACCGTAGAACAATCCAATACAAATTAAATGTTACTACAGTAGATCACACTAACAAGCTTCAAACATGTCAGCTCTTTCGAAAATTAAGCATACCAAAAATCAGTACCTTGCAACAGCACAATCGTACGTTTGTTTTGCTTTTTGTTGTTATTATTTAGATAACATAGCAATTTTCTTATGTACTTATTTCAGAGGTTCTGACAACCTGCCCTAGTGATCACTGCCTTAACGGTGGGACATGTGAACGGCCCAGCTTCTCCCCATGGTTCATTTGCAGGTAATTGGGCAAATACAATTTAATCTTGCCAAGGAAAGTAATTCTGATTCAGCGCATTCGGGAGGTTTTATGGTATGAAGGTCGAATCGTTGCAACGTGTTAGGTTTCATGTTAAGGTGATAGTCTGATAGACGACTATTGGCAAGGCAGATGAATTGCGTCGACTTATTGAAGATGACTTAATCATCAACTGTGTGTGTCATGTTTATTTAGTTGCTCGGCTGGATACACCGGGGAGCGATGCGAGACGCAGCTTGATCCAATACCAAGTGATGGTAAGTGCATCATCATGTATTTGATGAGGATGTCATCGTGCATTTCACTTTATTAGCCTGAGGATGGCTTAGAGTGTAGTACGGGCCGTACGTGGCATGATTGAGTGGTATACCGGGTACATTATTTCACAGGGTAACCACAAGGCTCTGTTTCTTTTTCATTCTAGACAATCAATTCTTGTCCAGCGGAGGAAGTAGCTATTGGATTACACTCCCAACAACCTTGTTATCTTTTTAATGACGAGGACTGTATGACATATTTTCCACTGCTATCGAAATCCAAGTTATGCAGGACCTATAGAAAAAGTAACATTTGAGACAGATTTAAAGTCATAGTCCTCTAGAATCCATCATCCCAAGTCCATAAAGAGTCCTTTTGTCCATGTCAAGTCACCATCCATTTAAATTAAGCCTCTCCAAGTGTACAATCCTACATTGGTAATCATTTCATCTCGCCATTGATACATGTAATGTTATTTCCTTCCGACACAGATGGTCTGTCTACCGTCGCTTTAGTGTTTATCATCCTAGGCTCTGTGTGTCTTGTCTTCGTCGTGGTATTTCTGCTTCTGTACATTGTGGTTCGGAAGAAGAACAAAGTGGACCCCGCCTTCAGCGGCAGCCAGAGCCCGTCGGGAGACGCTGACAGTCTTGACCATCGTGACGATCACGCCTTGGTGCCCGTCGAAGAAGGGATAGGATTGAGAAGTCTGAGCCCGGAAGCCTCCCTGACACAAAAGACTGGCGAGGTGAGACGACACATAAGCCTACAGACTAGTAGATGCGAAAAGTAAAAGTGACTAAACTTAATTCATTTAAGACAGGCTGGGTCAAACCCCCCCCCCCCCCCCCCCGCTCTGAAAGAAACCAAAAGAAATATAGCATCTATAGTAATAATTAGCTAGCCGTTGGGCGTATTCAAAACCTCATTTTCGAGTGACCTGCGAACAGTGTTCTCGGGTTGCCGATTGCGAACGCCCGCCCACGTGCGTGTAGAGTGCAGCAGGGCGAAAATTCAAGATGGCAGCCGCCGTATCGAAACGGCAAATGAAAAGAAGGGACAATTGATTGAATTCATGCAAAAATAATTGAAATCCGGAACAGCTATAAAAATTGGCAAAGACAAGACTGACTATCCTACTCTGTAACCAAGTACAATTATATTTTTTTTACAATTACTACTCCTGCACTGAATGAGTTGTTTTTTGTTTTTTTTTATACACAAACATTAACGCAGGTTCCTGTGAAATCCTAAGTCCGCCATCTTTGTTCTTGACGTTCTTCATATACGCCCCAATAAGAGGGAAGAGAAAATCCTGTTCGTGAACACCGTTCGCGTGTTGGTTCTGGTCATTCGAAACACCGTTCGCGTGTTGGTTCTGGTCATTCGAAACACCGTTCGCGTGTTGGTTCTGGTCATTCGAAACACCGTTCGCGTGTTGGTTCTGGTCATTCGAAACACTGTTCGCGTGTTGGTTCTGGTCATTCGAAACACCGTTCGCGTGTTGGTTCTGGTCATTCGAAACACCGTTCGCGTGTTGGTTCTGGTCATTCGAAACACCGTTCGCGTGTTGGTTCTGGTCATTCGAAACACCGTTCGTGTGTTGGTTCTGGTCATTCGAAACACCGTTCGCGTGTTGGTTTTGGTCATTCGAAACGCCGTTCGCGTGTTGGTTCTGGTCATTCGAAACACCGTTCGCGTGTTGGTTCTGGTCATTCGAAACGCCGTTCGCGTGTTGGTTCTGGTCATTCGAAACACCGTTCGCGTGTTGGTTTTGGTCATTCGAAACGCCGTTCGCGTGTTGGTTCTGGTCATTCGAAACACCGTTCGCGTCTTGGTTTTGGTCATTCGAAACGCCGTTCGCGTGTTGGTTCTGGTCATTCGAAACACTGTTCGCGTGTTGGTTCTGGTCATTCGAAACACCGTTCGCGTGTTGGTTCTGGTCATTCGAAACACTGTTCGCGTGTTGGTTCTGGTCATTCGAAACACTGTTCGCGTGTTGGTTCTGGTCATTCGAAACACCGTTCGCGTGTTGGTTCTGGTCATTCGAAACACTGTTCGCGTGTTGGTTCTGGTCATTCGAAACACCGTTCGCGTGTTGGTTCTGGTCATTCGAAACGCCGTTCGCGTGTTGGTTCTGGTCATTCGAAACACCGTTCGCGTGTTGGTTCTGGTCATTCGAAACACCGTTCGCGTGTTGGTTCTGGTCATTCGAAACACTGTTCGCGTGTTGGTTCTGGTCATTCGAAACGCCGTTCGCGTGTTGGTTTTGGTAATTTCGAAACACCGTTCGCGTGTTGGTTTTGGTCATTCGAAACACCGTTCGCGTGTTGGTTCTGGTCATTCGAAACACCGTTCGCGTGTTGGTTTTGGTCATTCGAAACGCCGTTCGCGTGTTGGTTCTGGTCATTCGAAACACCGTTCGCGTGTTGGTTCTGGTCATTCGAAACACCGTTCGTGTGTTGGTTCTGATCATTCGAAACACCGTTCGCGTGTTGGTTCTGGTCATTCGAAACACCGTTCGCGTGTTGGTTCTGGTCATTCGAAACACCGTTTGCGTGTTGGTTCTGGTCATTAGAAACACCGTTCTCGTGTTCATTCAACACGACAACGGGGATGTCCCCCTGTCCGCAACAATCGGACATAAACTCATCTGACAGGCGTGACCCCCCCCCCCCCCCTGCAAATATTGCTCGATCAGCCCCTGTTAGAGGAATAGATTGGGCACAGGCCCTCAATTGTAAAAGATGCACAGGAATTATACTTGGCTTGGTGCTCAGAAAAGCCGTCCTGCCAGGCTGTCGAAGTAGGCACACCTGAGATGTCCCGAGCATATAAATAAGTGTTATTTCATATCATTTCATAAACTCAAAAGAGTGAAATTAGAGACTAGACGTTTTAGAGTAAAAATCACTCTCGTTTTCTATTGAAATAGTCTGAAAAATTAACCACTTCAGTCGAAGCTCGAGTGAAAACTCAATCTTTACGATTGAAGAAATTTCACTCTAAAACATCTAGTCCCTAGGTTCCAACTGTGGGAGTGAATCTTCACTTCAATGGAGTGAATTTTCACTCTTTGGAATTTAGAGAGATGACTTCTAATTGATTTGCAAACTTTTCCATGTTTTAACCTAAATATTTAGTGTCATGAGCCTTCAACTTTTTACCCCTGTTTGCAAAACTTTATCTATACCTGAATAAACACAAGTTAAATCAATTTTACAAGAAAAATTAAGAAAATGAACATACTTCAATCGTTTTTTCAATGACATCTTATCACAGTTCTTATGAAAATATTGCAAGCAAAATCATGGAGTATTATGTCAGGAAGCCTTTTTCGCCATAGTGGTTTTTGTTTGACGATTTGATAGCCCGTTTCATTTGCTCAAGAAATAGTCCTAGAAAGTCCTATAGTACTGTAAGTATTTCGTTTTTGTTACACTTTGTATAAATCAGTAAAACAACAAAGGGCTAATATGATTTGTGTTTTATTCGTGGATTTGTTTTTATTATCAACAGAATATGGACAGTCGTAAGATAACCGTCGAGGAGGACATTAAGGAGATTTAATTAGAGCCATACTCGTAAGTATATACTTAGAAATAAACATCACTTTACACGCATTAATTTCTGCTCTGTTTAATCTTTCCACGTGGACTTTAATGTCTACCTATCATTTATTGCGCTCAACCTATCCTTTCATTTTTACATTGACTGAAGGCAATGGATGCAGCTGGTGTGACATTCTTTCATAGAACGTTACCAGAGGTGAACTGTTATAACGTCTCTTGCTTACATGTAGTTTTGTACAAGTCCAGAGATGATTGCTGCTGGTTTTATGTCACTCTCAGACTATAGATTGTGTTTAATACGCACCGCTATTTTTTAAGTATGTGTTTTCACGCCCATTTAAAAAAAATCATTCAAATTCATAAACGGTTAACTTCACTTTGTCTCGAGAAGACAGGAACGTTAAAATGCTACAATTACTTTAATGTTGGTCATTCCAGTTGACCAATGGTTAATCGAATTTGTCCATTCGATGTCGTCAAATTTCACTGGAATTCGTCTCACCTGATGACCATCTACATAATGTAAGGATTTTAATTCGTCTTTGTTCAATCGATTTAAAGAAATTATCGATCAAATTGATCAGTCTAATGCGCACAGATGTATTTGGCCTTGCACAGACGTATTTGTCATGGTGTATTGCGAGACAAGAAATTGAAGGTTTAACAACCAATCCAAAGGACAAAAAGAAGAACTGAATTGACTGTTTCCGAAAGATGTGAAAATATAAACCATTTTGCTTTTCATAAGTGCATTATTATAGGCCTACTTATTTCTTGCATGAAATGAAAAGTATGCATTTTCATTTGCCTGTGTACACCTTATTTCTTTTAGTTGTTGACGCATAAAATTGTCAAAGAACTAAATTGATACACAAATAAGTATTGAAAAATATATAAAAAAATCGCATAATAATTATACATGAAAAATGCTTATTTTAGGTCATAGACCTACGTTAAATAAGGAGATGAATGTACTAAACAGACACAACATTCACGAGACGAATTTGAATGAAATTTATATAACATTGATTGCAAAATGACAACATTGATTCATCTATCGTTCGGCAATTGCAGGCGTCGAAATTTAACTGTCTTTCAGGAAAGAGTATGGATAAGGTATGAAATTGTCTGAACAAAGTGCGAAAATGAACGACCGAAATTAACATGGGGTATGCAATATCGTGAGTTTTCAAGACGAAATTGAAGTAAAACGTTTATGAATTTGAATTTAAAAAAAAAGGTTTAAAATGTGCGGGAAAACATATTTTATAAGAATAATTCAAGCATCTTACAGAGTCTTAAGAAATTATCAAACACCTTTGGTTGTAGAATAAGGTCAACGTAAACAACAATGCATTTCGTGAATCATTCTTTAAACTATAAAATGGGGAATTTTCTGAAACTTGTAATTTGTCAAAAATAACACGTAAACAGAGCAGAAGTGTGTTTTGTCCAGACTGAAAATTGCTTAAATATATATAAATATGAGGTATGTTGGTGGAGAATAAAGGGGTTGATATGAATCCGTCCATTGAAGAATTATTAATAATTATATAGGTTTTCCGGTAAATTTCTGAATTTTTCTAATCGTTTTCATTATCAGCCATTCAATTTCGCTTGACTTTTGCACGTGATAAAATTGGGGTTTCATTTTTTATTTTGGGGGCATTCAATTTCATTTTTAGGCAGCCAAGATCTTGCGTTTTGGGACATTCTATTTCGTTTAGTTGCATTCAAGACTAACTTTGTAGCATTCTTACATTAAGTCTTTGCAACCTTTTGACGGTTGACGCATTCAAATTAGCGAACGTCGGTGCGCTCTTAACGTATTACCATGATTTTCGTTTCTTATTCCTTTATTGGCAATCACTTTCATCGTTTGGTCATTCAAATTAATAACACTTTTTAATTGATATATAGGTTTTCTCGGTCAATTTCGGCAAATGAGCAGCCAATTTAATTTTCGTGCGTTCGAATTGAAGCTATTTTGCCTCTCCAGTTGTTACTGCGTTTCAAATTCAGAATTCGGCCATTCAATTTCGTTTTGAGGCATTCAAATTCCTTTAGCACTGTGTTCAATTTAGCATATCGTCATTCTTTTTCGTGACACACAATCATCATTCAATTTAGCAAAGCTGGTTCGACTGGAGATTTTACTGATTTAATTTTTTTCAATTTCGTAAAGAGGCAATCAATTTCGCTTAAAGAGAATTCAAATAAGTACGACTAAAGAAATACGAATAAACAGATAAACTGTACTAGGCAACTGTTTCGTATCTTCACTTTAATTCAGGCAAACCTTGTTTTCTTTATTTATGCTTCCAGTAGACTTTACATGGGGCCAATGAGGTTTTTTCTTTTTCTTTTGTTTTCTTCTTCATTTTTTTTTGGGGGGGGGATCTTTATTGGTTAACTGACCAAGACCTAATTTTGTATTGTGTTTGAAAGGGGTGTTTCTTTATGTTTTTCCTGGTTTTTTTATTGTTTATGTTATTTCTTCCTCAACCATCAATCTGTTGGCGTGCCAGACATCTTGGCATATATGTTTGGGTATGATTGTACCACTGCATGCACTTCACTTGGGTGATGACATCAACGCTCTGGATGGCTGCTTGTTGAAGGAGATCGCACCTCCACTGCTGCATGTTCATTCCTGCTTGCTGGGCAGCCTGTCTGTCTCCGACACGTTGTTGCCACTCAGGTAACCCAAGGATGCGTTTAACTGCAGCCTTGAATGCAAAGTGTGCCATCTCCGTGCTGTTCAGGAATGGGGAGTAGGGAGGGAGGCGCTTCAGCTGGATCATTGGGTTGGCACCTTCAGGGAGTTGGGCTCGCACGTGAGGCCTCGCATTGTCGTATATGAGGTAAATGGGTTCGTCGTCTGGGAAAACTGCATCACACTCTTGAATTGTGTCCGCAAGAAACTCCTCGATATCTCTCGCGTCACAGTTTCGAATGCGATTCGGTGGTGCACCAAGCCTACTTTACTAGAAACAGCGAAGGTGACATTGCAATTTCTCCCTCGTTGTCTGTCGACGACTCGTCTTGCAGCGATCGTTCGTGGAGCTCTACCCTGGGAGCGTGGAGTCCAGACGTTATAACCTGTCTCGTCAATGAAGACTAGATGCGCCAGAACACCATGCTGCAGGAACCACTCACCATACTGGACGCGTTGATCAAGAACTTCAGGGGAATTTCTTGCATCAGGGACGTCCTCCACTAGTTTCAGTGTAATCATCATCCCATCCAAGGCCCTGGCTATGGTGGCAGTAGAAACCTGGGGCTTCTCTGGCAGATGCTCACTCAAACTAGCCTTCATTTGTTGAAGTGTCAAGACGGGATTAGCGTCAAGGATGCCTTGCAGATGGTTTCGCATGTCATCATCCATCTTGCTGTGGGTTGCTCCTCCTCATGCCAGCGTCTCTCGCCTTCCAGTCCTCAAATATGTTGCAACAATTGATCTGGCTGTGGACTTGTTGATGTTCAAATTGACTGCAAGCTCAAGGTAGTCTTGCTCGTTTCCCTCGAAGGCCTCAATCAACCTTTCTCGATCTACCTGGGCCACTCTAGCGTAGCGACCACGAGCTGCCATTTCTAGAAATATGCGTGTAAAACTGTAGCGAAAGCTCGTCTTTGAAGTACATCGGCAAAGTGACTCAAGTGCCAAAAAGTGAACAGTATTTATGCCTTCAACATTCTTAAGGAAACACAAATTTAAAAAAGCGTTTTTTAGATTGCACAAATTCCAGAAATGACTGCCCAAAAATGAATTTGAATGATTAAACGCACGCCGCAAAAAGCTCCTGCGAATTTGAATGCTGCTTTTGTTGAGTTGTTAAATTGCATGATTATTTTGTTAAATCGAATGACGCAACAGTACATTTGACTGGTCATAAAACGAAATCGAATGACCCTTTTCAGTAGCATTTGATTTCACGCGAAATAGAATAGCGTAGTGGTTAAATTGGCTGCTCATTTGCTGCAATTGACCGAGAAAACCTATATTTTCCTATTTTCCTCTGAGGTTAATTTTCCCAAAAAAAATCTCGGTGACTGTAAAATTCACAGTGTAACAAATTAACTGATATGATGGATACAAGATGTACCAAAATAATGAAATGAAAAGGACTAAAATATTTTCTTTTTCACTGTTGATATTTTCTACTAGTCTTGTTTAAACGTTAAAATAAGGGGCTTCTTTACATTGACGATTTCTTGACGCGCAAGACATCGGGGCATGTATGTTTAGCAATGGTTGTACCATCGGGAACACTTCTCTAGGGTAATTTCTGATTCTTGCGTATGTCTGACCAAACACTTATTTGAGGTGCCCATGCAAAGTAATTATTCAATGCAAACCTAAAAATACATCTTTGTGTCACATTTAACCTTATTTTCATGTTGCATATATGTTTCTATTTTGAAGGGTGTATTTGGTGCCTTCTCCGTTTTATGCTAATGCAAAGTTCCATATTCATGAGCAAAACTTTGATGTCCTTCCGGGATGTTACGTGGCTGTTTCAGCAGAAAAAGTTGCTAGATTTGTTGATATTTTACTGTCATAAATGTTGTTACTTAGGTGATTCTTTGTTGTGTCAGTACATGTTTGTATTGAGCAATCCTTTCTCACAAATGTTTTCAATTAGCAAATTTTGAGTGAGTACCGAACAGTATATATCTTCCTGAAATCACATCAAAGCAACAGCGCCCTCAGTAGTCCGGAAAAGCATGGAAACTTTTAAATGTCTTAAACATGCTTGACAAAATGTGAAAAATGTTTGCCCTTTAATGAAAGGAAAGGCCCGATCAACCCCTTACTACTGGTTCAGACGAATTTGAATGAACAACACGATACTTTTAATATGAATGCATCTTTTACAGGGACGAGTGAAGCTAAAAGATAAACCAAAAAAGGATGACAAATGTGTAGTTTTCTTACATGTCAGGGTAGTAGAAAGTTGCACACAATGTATTCCTGAGAAAAAAATAATTGCCCGGACCCTTTAATTAAGAAAGAGAGGTGTGCATTTACGGATTGAAGACATCAGATGTGATTTACGGGCCGAGATAATTCAGAATTTTACATGCAGGAAGTCCTAAACATGCTTGACAAAATGTGAAAAATGTTTGCCCTTTAATGAAAGGAAAGGCCCGATCAACCCCTTACTACTGGTTCAGACGAATTTGAATGAACAACACGATACTTTTAATATGAATGCATCTTTTACAGGGACGAGTGAAGCTAAAAGGCGATAGATTTCTCAGATAGTGAAATTGAACGATTCCTTTTGATTGTCGAATGACGATCTGCGTGATCTTTCAATTTCAATCTATTCTGTGAAAGTGAATGAGCCAGGCGTTAAATTGATTAAGTCTTGATGAAGTTGGCCGGGAAAACCTATAGTAAACAATCATCATTTACTATCACCACTTAAACAAAACGTCATCTGCCACTTTGACAATACATTGAAGTCAATTTACGACAGAACTTGACGTATTTTCACCGGAATTGCCGGAATGGCCCTAATCTACTCTGAATTGAATGTTTTAATAATAATTTCTGCAAATTACACCAGTCGAAACTTTACTTGAATTAGCCATTGGTAATAATATTGCCATTTCCCTTCATAGCAAGACTATTCAATACCCAAAGCTTTGAGTATGATTTATTGTAATGTTTTTGCATGTAAATACGCAATTGGTATTATTTTGATAATTGATTTTGGTAATTGTAAATGTTATATTGTCTAAGATGGAGGTTAGTGGGGTTTTGTAACTTTTCAAATTTATTCAGGCGAAATGAGTGCATGATTTTAGTGTTACCCTAATTAGTTTTTCTCAATATTAATTATTCATTTTATGCACGGTTTTAGGGGCATTTGTTGATGTCTTAACCCGACGTTGTAGCCCTTTGTTAATTACACTGTAAACAAACCCGTAAAAACGCTGTCCATTTCCCGTCATTTTTACGGGTTATTACGGTTATTGCTTCGAACCGTCACAAGAAAGAACGTGCTACGTGAATTTCCCGTAAAACCTGGTGACCTGATGCATGCTGGGAGTCACAATGCTTTGTATTTGTAACCTTTTAAAACCCCTCCCCTTTCAAACCCTCATTTATCACAACCGCCTTTTTTAAAGCTGTCACCTATAGTCCAGTCGCTTAAGGAAAACATCGTGACCCGCCGGATTAAAGCGCCAAATTTGGTACACTTACTGTATAGGTTCCAAGATGTCATTCTAGAGGAGGGTGCCCGATTTTGGCGGCTTGGGTCAAGGTCAGGCCAAGGTCAAAGGTCACAAGGTGTATAATACGGTATGTAGTTGTAGTAAATTGGGACAAAAGTCTGAAATTTTTAATTCTGAATAGCATAAAAGGGTGAATGACAATTATAAGGCCTCACACTTTAGAAGTTCCATCAAAAAACCTTCGCCCAACAAAATAGGGGAGTTTATTCCATTTCCAAAAAAAGATGACTCAGCACTTTTTGGAAAGTTTACTTTCCGTTATGTTAAAGTTATAGAAAAGGGAACTTTGTTCTTTTTTCGCATCACTACTTCGGCACATGGATACTAACAAGCATAATTAACGCTCTTCCTTTGCTATTTTTATTAATTATACGTGGTTTATTAATTATCTTAATTACAACGTTAGTTTGATTTCACGTATGATTTAAAGCTGATGTCTGTATAAGTATGTATTGTATATACATATATCACTTTTAACTCACAAGGCATGAAAGTGAATGGTCAGTTTCTGGTTTTCTATTATGTTTTTTCTTCTGAAAATATATTGGTCGTTCCAGTTCACATTTTTGTTCTTTGGGTGACATTGTTTCACAGTGGCACGGTGGGCCTATGCGTAAACCTACATATATATATATATATATATATGTATATGGAGGAGGCGAATACCTGTAATGACATTATGTCAAAGTTGTTTTCATTTGCATAATTATTATCACCTTGATGTGCTAATAGATTTAATAGGTCGACCCCTTTCTGTTGGATCAGTAAAAAGCTGTAAATGAAAATTACATTACAACCTACTGATGCAAGTTATGTTACAACTTATAATTCACCTAAATTGAAGATATGAAAATCACCATGCGTGTAAAAGACAAGCTTTAAAACCTATACATGCATACCCCACTCCCAGCTGCTGTAACTGGAACCTATCGCCGCCCCCCCCCCCTCCCCCCATCCAGCACCGACGCCACACCACTTTGTATTCCATTACTTTACGTCAAATTACCGTTAGATTTACGGGAAATTCGTGTTGAAATTACAGTCACCGTCATTTAGGAAACCTGTAAGTGACCGTAATTTTACGGTTTTTTGTTGTCAACCCGTTTGACAGTGCTTTTACCGTAAAATCACGGGCAATTTTGTTTTTTACAGTGAACGGTAATAACAAAAATATCCAAATCATTTGCAAATTTTGTTCGGAAAATGATTCCCCTAAAGAAAATACGGGGGTGTTGGTTATTAGGGAAACTGACAGCGTTGCAGGGGCGGATACAGGATTGTGTCAGTCAAGGAGGGTGACAGTTATTGTTTCTATTCGTAGAGAGTACATAAACTGTTGCAGTGCCCCTCATTGAAGTTGCATACCCCGTGTTCGTCAAAGCAAAACAAACTTTTTCTCATATCAAATTTTGAATTTATATGTTTTGTTTTAACGAAAAGAACTACTTTAAACTACCAATTTCTCGGTGTCTTTGAATTGTGTAAAGAATTAAGTAATTCTGGGTTTTTTCCGATGTCTCATTCAAAAGTGCACAACTTTTGAATTGCTATTAAAATAACATTTGAAAAGACATAGCTATTTTTTTTAACTCGTAATTGTACGGGGCGTCAACTTTATTTCATTATTATGCGAGAGGGCGATGTGTACATCCGCCCATGACATTGCCGTCTCTGTTTCCACAAAGTGAAAATAAAGATCTAAGACACCTATAATTTGTTTATGTGATTGATTCAGTGCATGTATGAAAGGAAAAAGTGACCACAGACCATTAGTGGCCTTTCAACTCCTGCTATGCATTTGCAAGGCATCGTAACGTCACACATTAAATCGTCTATGATGGATCTTGTTCTTAAATTGTTTATATCCTATACTCAGACTTAGTTTTGTTTTTAGACTTAATTTTGTTTTTATGCAATAAAATATCCATACTCAGTCGTTTTGTTGCTGTGAGCCGACGAATGGGCGATAATAGCTTACTTGATACATCATAATGTTTGATTTGAGAATTTACTCTAGATCAAATTAATGATACATACTTGTAATGAGATGCAGTGAATTAAAGACATTTTGCAAAATTATAATTTGTGTGTGTCATTTATTTGTTGCGAGTTCTCTGATGAATATGTTTACTTAATAGTGTATCAATACCGACATAAAAGGTCACATGAAATTCAAATCATGTACATAGCGCAGATTACCGAAACATTCGATCATCCAATTGTACTATTTTAAAATTATAGAAATCGGTAGAAAAGGAGGCGTGAAAAATAGGTTGAGGAAATACAGATTTTTCCGAACAACAAACCTCGGATTAGTAAGGAATTAAAGAGTCTGCTTAATGAAAAAAGAGAGTGTTTCAAACAGATAACAGAGAAGAACGTAAACAGGTTCAGGCCAAAATTAAGCGTAAAATTAGAGATTGTAAAATGGCATACAAGGATAAGATCGAAAGCTTTTTCCAGACTAGCGATACAAGGAGTGTATGGGAAGGTATACAAACTATCACTGGCTACAAACCTAAGAAAGGAAACGCGTGTACAAAATGAAACCGTGTATGCAAACGAATTAAACGAGTTTTACAGCAGGTTTGACGAACACGACTTTTATTTAGCTTGCTACAAGATAATGTTGTAAATGCTTTGCATGCATCTCCACATGCTGAAAATATTCAAATCAATTAAAGTGAAGTCCAGGCGTCATTCAAAAGATTAAACGAACGAAAGGCACATGGGCCTGACTCAATCAGTTGCAGGGTACTGAAGGTCTCCGCTGAGCAATTAGCATCACCATTTCGGTCATTGTTTCAGAAATCAGTTAACAGGGCATTAATTCCTGCATTATGGAAAAGGTCAGTGATCGTTCCAATTCCAAAAAACGCCCACCCTAAAGTCATGAATGATCTTCGTCCAGTAGCTCTTACCTCGGTACCCATGAAATATTTAGAAAGAATAGTTCAGAACAGGTTAATTAATGAAGTTAAGGGTTCCCTGATGATTATCAGTTTGCGTATCGACCACGAAGGAATACAGAGGACGCAGTTCTTACATTGATTAATGGTATCTGTGAACACCTGGCGAAGGCAGGGGCTTTTGCTCAAGTTCTTTTTGTAGACTTTGCGAGTGTCTTTAGCACAATTCAGCCGTACTTGATGGTTCAGAAACTGTTAGATCTCATTGTCAACTCCAATATCACACAGTGGATCAATAATTTCCTAACAAATAGGGGACAGCAAGTTAGGTTAAATTCCACTCTCTCAACCATCCGTTATATAAGTACTGGTGCCCCACAAGGTTGTGTTCTTTCTCCCATTCTGTACACACTATACACTAATGAATGTAGATCTTTGAACACGAATCATAAGCTAATTAAATATGCAGATGACACTGCACTGGTTGGTCATTTATTTGCGAAAAAGGATAGCACAGAATCATTCGATCAGGAAATTTCTGAATTTGTTAAGTGGTGTGACAAAAACCACTTAGAGAAAAACAAAGAAAACAAAGGATATGGTTTTTGATTTTCGTAGGAACAAAACATACATCCCGGCCACTGAGATCAAAGGAGAACCTCTTGAGAGAGTCACTGAGTTTAAATACTTAGGAGTTGAGATTGACAATCAGTTGCTTTTTGATAAATGTGGTAAATCATAGTGCAATAAGTTACAGCAGCGGCTTTTCTTTTTAAGGAAACTGAATTCATTCCATGTGGACAATACCATTTTACAAATGTTTTACAAGTCTGCCTTGCAAAGTATTATATATTACACACTGTCTTATATGTGTCTTTGGAAACATGCGAGCACTGGATCGGTCTAAACTGGATAGGGTAGTTAAGCAAGCGAACAAAATAATTGGTACTGATCTATCAATGGTTGACAACATGTATAAGTCTCTGATGCTGAACAAGATGGAAATTATTATGCCAGATGAAACTCACCCTTTGTACGAAAAATTCACTAGAAGTGCAAGGAGCAATCGTCTTTTACAGCGGAGGATTAGAACAAAGCGGTATGCCAGTACATTTGTCCCCTCAGCTGTTCAGATTTTTAACACGCAGTTGGAAAGTTGATTATTATTCTTATACAAGATTTACACAGAGACCAACACAGGATTGAATTTAAATTTTAAACAGGCCTTTTGTTTGAGGTTATGCGCATTATTTTATCTGTATTGAATTTTAATAACTTTCTATATCTCTCTTCTTAGTGAAGTACATGTATTGTGATTTTTGTGTAATACTATTTATTATTTATTTATTTATTTATTCCATTTCTTTACCCAGGGTATGCCCAAACAGTTTAAAACTGGTTTCCATTGGGGCCCTGCATACAATAAATAATAACATGTATAATTATACAATACATTACAAATACAAAAAAAATTCAATACAGTGAAATAAAACATGATTTGAATTATGCTTAGGTGTTAAGCAAATATATAAATACAATATATTTTAAAACTATTATAACTACATGTACAGTGTGAATGCTTTACTATAAAGTTGATTCAGTGAACACGAAAAAAATGGATCTAACTTGTAACATCAAGAAAAGAAACAAATTATTGCTGTAACTATATTCGCTGATTACGGGACGGGCGAAAACCCCAAGAAAACCCTTTTGGGAGAAAACACGGGGAAATTCCCATCCAGCTCCTTATTATCTTCTTATTATTATGGCAACCAAGTTTGCTAACTCCGTAGATCAGCACAAATCTAGATTTGTATAATCAGAGAAGACAGCTGCAAATACACAAATAATTATTTGCAGAAATATTATTACTGACTGAACGTTTTACGTAGGTCAGATTTGAATGAGGCTAGTGAAGTCATGGTTCTCAACTGCACATGTAAATTATTCCAGATGATTGTACCAGTTACAGCAAAGCTTGAGGCATAACATTGGGGGGTTTTTTGCAAAAGGAATCCTCAATGCCATATCAGTGGATTGTCTCGTTTCACGAATCTGAATAAGTGGTGTAAACATATTTGTCATATACAAAGGAGTAATTTTGTTTATACATTTGTAGACAAGAATAGCCTCTTTATACTCTACTCTTTCAGCAAATGACATCCAAGTAAGACTAGCAAACATATCGGCTGAAGGCGTTAAGAATGCACACTTCAGGATTATCCGAGCGGCTCTTTTCAAATATTTATTAAGAATATTGTCGTGTGATGTGTACCTTCCTCCCCATACAGTACTACAATAATCTAAAGATGGCAAAACTAAGCTAACAAAAAGAGAATGCAGACTGCTTTGGGGAACATAGTCACGGATTCTATTTAGCATACCTAAATTTGTAAATTTGTAAGTGTTCATTAATGTGTTAAAATGTAAAAGGCCAATGGAATTTCCCGTCAGGGATAATAAAGTCAAATTGAATTGAATTGAATTGAATTTAAGTTGAAAATGTCTGTGCCTATTCTTAAAAAAAAAGTTTACACAGCATTCTTTTTACACAGCATAATGTCAATTTCAAGCAAAATGTTAAGGACTGTGTAGTTTAAATGAGCCATTCTATTGATCAGATAGTTCCACTTTTAATAAGGGATTCATAACTACTTAAGACCGTTTACGCATTTCTATTGGTCGAGAGCCCGTCACGTGGCCGGTCTTAAACGGATGATAAAGACATGGCTAGCCGGTCTTACACTTTTCCAGTGTCACATGAAATTTGGACTCCCATGAAATCCGGAGCTTTTTACGTTTCATAGGTTGAACGTTCAAATTCCCCACGTATGCATGCGCAATACTACCAGTGAATCATTATTTTCATAGTCCGATATTCACACCACGCCAGCCCAGCTGCGTTTTGCGCGACATCGCGCAGTACGCGCGACCATGGAGGTGGAATGCGCGACGCACACGCAGAGGGGTGTTTCGTAAAACATGAAGTAAAATTGTTGAAAAAAATGGTTAACAACGTCTAGTTTTTGACTTGTTTTGATTTTTGGACCGAAAAGATTTTTTTTGACCAAAAAGGTATTAATGAATGGGAATAAATATGTGTTTCGTCGGTATTAAACACTCTGCTTCGCCTCGGGTAATTATCACCCATCCAGATTCACACCGGTTCGCCTCGGATAATTATCACCCATCCAGACTCACACCGCTTTTAAACAGTGTTATAATAACTCTGAAACACACATTGATTCCCTTAATAAATGTGTGTTCGGGAGGCATTATGATATGTGATAATTACCCTCGGCTTCGCCTCGGGTAATCATCACACATCCAGTCTCCCACCGGCCTTAAACAGAGTGTTTAATACCGACCGAAAACATATTTATTCCCATTCATAAATACCTTTTCGGTAAAAAAAAATCTTTTTGGTCCAAAAATCAAAACATGTCAAAAACTAGACGTTGCCAAGCAATTTGTTCAACAATTTTACTTCATGTTTTACGAAACACCTCTCTGACTATAACATGGAATTCCCCTCCACAACTCGTTACCTTTTAAGAACATTGGCGTGCGCGTCGCGCGTACTGCGCGATGTCGCGCAAAATGCAGCTGGGATATTGTAGTGTGAATTTCGGACCACGAAATACGGTGTCACTGGTAGTACATTGCGCATACACACGTGAGGAATGTGAACGTTCAACCAATGGAACGTTAAAAGGCAGCGGATTTCATGGGAGTCCAAATTCCATGTGACACTGGAAAAGTGTTTAAGATCAGCCAGCCATGTCTTTATCATCCGTTTACCCGGCCACGTGACGGGCTCTCGACCAAAAGGAATGCGTAAACTGTCTAAGGTATTTATGAATATCTGTTCAAAGCCTAAATTGCACAGTACTTATGCATAATATAATTATGTTTATATAACTGACATACAGATCCTAGTCATTTGATTGGTGGAACTCACATCACATGACATTCGTTATTGCTCCCATTCACGCCGCTGCTCAAAAAGTACTATCCGCCCATGGGGAATGGGAAATACTATAGACCGCTTGCAGATGCGTTCGATAATCGACGCACGAAGGCGCGCGACGCCATGTTTTGGGACAGGAGTATATCTATCCATGCACGTTTTGTCCCATAACATGGCGTCGTGCACCTTCGCGCGTCAATTATCGATCGCGTCTGCAAGCGGCCTATTCAACAGTTAGGATCATGATGCGGTATTTGTGTGCAAATGCATGCTGGTGTGCGCGTTCAGCGTTGCGCGAAGCGCGTATTGTTCCAAAGAGCCAGCGCTACAGCGTTAGGTTCAAACATTTTCGTGATGGGGTGGTTTGGAAGAGAGAAATATATTTTCCTTCAGTTTTGTATTGAAAAAAAAAAGGTTCAAATATATCAAATGACAAAGATCTATATGTCAGTTATATAAAACAAATATTAAGTGGCTTTAAATTGTGAAATGGGAGAAATATTATCGCTCGGTAAAATCTGGACTTTTCCAGTTCACTCGGCTTCGCCTCGTGAAATGGAAAAGTCCAGATTTTACCTCGCGATAATATTCCTCCCATTCCACGCTGAGCCACTCAATATTTGTATAATATCCTCGGCGCGGTATTTGTGTACAAATGCATGCTGGTGTGCGCGTCGATCGTTGAGCGTAGCGCGTTTTGTGTAGAGCGCGCCACAGAGTTGGGTTCAAACATTTCGGGAAGGGGTGGTTTGGAAGAGAGAAATACATTTCCCACCAATTTTGTATTGAAATTGAATTTTATTTTAATTGTGTTCAGATTTAAGTAATTTAAAATATTGAAACCAAGCAGAATCTGTGGGTGAAGTGTTATAAAACAAATATTGAATGCTTTATCTCGTGGTGAAGTAAAACTAGCCTCCCTTGGTGATCCATGGAGCATTCTATTTTCCCTCGGCTTTGCCTTGGGAAAATAGAATGTCCATGGATCACCTCGGGAGGCTAGTTTTACTACACCACTCGAAGCATTCAATATTTGTATAATACACATCCCCAGACGTTATTACGATCCCCCAAAAAGATTTTCCAAGTCATAAAACTCCATATATTCATCACAACTATTTCAATTATTACAGGGGAATTTCTATTATTCCTGGGCCTATGGACATACTCTGGTATGGATAGGGTTTTACTTTAATAAAGTGTTGGTCTTTGTCCTTAGTGCGAGAACATATTAAGATTAAAATCTGTCTAAAAGCACATGTAAACGACAAGAACATTAAAACGAATGACAAAAAACGAATTTGCTTTTTCAATTCAACGCCGATTGCTTCACGAGACGAATTTCAAAGATTTTGGACGAATCGGAATGCTAACAATTTGAATTATACTGAACCTTAATGAAATTTAGTGGTGACTTTTTGAAATTCAAATTGAGAATTGAGCTTGGCAATGTTCGCGGACGAAATTAAGTATCGATAAAGGGAATTCGTGTGAAACAAGTGTTAAAATAACCGGGAAAACCTATAAAAGAGCACTTTCAGGTGAAAAGCTTTTCGAAAACTCCAGGCAAGGTTGTCAGAATTTGACCTTTTTTGTATTGTAATTCAAATATGACCTTTTGCAATGTCTGAGTAGGGTATATCTGCATAGTTCCGTAGCTCGTCATGTTTCCCGTCTTCACTATTGCTCCTTGAAACGCGAGGTCGATTGCACTGACGCCACAGCCCACCGACACCTGCCGCCAATCGAGCACAGCATCCGTGCCTCCAAAAAGCCTTTGCCCCAGACCATATGAGGCTTACTGGGAAAATAACGCAAATTAAAAAGTAATAAAATCTAACAATTATGAATAATAATAATAAATGAAATAATGATTCTGGCTGTTCAGCTAACAAAAAAGGGATTTGGATACCCCGCCTCTTTTTAAGGGCTTTTTCTCCGTATGCCCGCCTATTCAGAATCTTCTCTCTTTTTTTAATATGAAAAAAATCCACCAAAAAAATCCACCGCATGTCTCCCAAGCCTCCCCCCCCCCCCCAAATGTCAATTCCAAACTTGTCCCTTATTATATTGTACCTTAATTATGATAGTAATGGTTCTGTTAACAATACTCCATTAGGCCTACTTCCATTACCCGCAGCTCATAATGAAAGGTGCACAGCCAAGAACCCGTAGTGTGAAAGAAATATCAAGGGATAACACATGTACCTACCTAAAACAAAGAGAATGATGCTCAGATTCAGGGCAACGAGCGTGACGGCAAGAACTTCCTTTCTAATTTCACTACTGGAATGATCTTCGTTAGTTGGAAGCAGAAGCAAAGACGCCACCAAGAGGTTTAAAAAGATGGAGCCCAGCGAAAACAACTGTAGACGGTGCTCAACATCATCCTTCATCGGCCTGACTGAGGAATGGATAAGCAAGAAAGCCACGGATATGACGATGGTTGCAAACAGTGTGAAGGGATCCTCATAACCGAAGAGCAACACAAAGAGCGTCTGGACGATCTTGCGGGCGAGCTCGACGATTTCCCAGTACCAGAACTGCGGCTTGTAGTTTTCGCATAGGAAGCTCTTCCAGCTGATCATGCCGCGGCCTTGTTCTCCGGTAGCAGTAAGTGGTGCGTCGTCTGGTGCCCCACAGGGTGGACTGCTATCATTTATGGACTGCCCATTGATCGCATTAATGCTTCGATAGTTCGGAACCTGCCCTGGAAAATCAAGCAGGCTTCGCTCTCCTGATTCAACGGTCCTGCTAGAGCGCCTACTGTAATCCGCACAATCACACACATTAAAAAACTTCTTTACAAACAAAATTTCTCCAGGCTTTTCGATCCACCACAGTAGGATAAACAACAACAACGGGAATCCAATAACATAGGCCAGGGCTGCCTCGGCAGCGTGGGTAAAATCAACATGCTGTTGTGTTTCACAAACAATGGAGTAGTCAGATCTAAGCCTCGTGACATTAAATACGTCGTTCTCATCCAAGTAGAATAGGTCACAACTAGGAGGAAGAAGCGTGAATATCACACTTGACAGACTAGGATAGGACACGAAGAGCAGCATGACAACAAACAGGTTACACCTCTGCCTTGTTTTTGTTAGAGTACGTGTGATTTCGAAAGACGATGGCTCTTTGATCAACAAGTAAATTGTGGTGAAACCATAACAACACAACGCTGCACACAAAACAAACACCACAAAACTCAGCCCAAATATGAACTCGATATAAATATTAGGATAGGTGAAGTCGGGAAAGTAACATCGTGGACTGATGATTATCTTCACGACGTCAGCTTCTACCAGTCGCAAAAGTGAACCAACTTCTCTCAAGACACCTGGCCACTTAATTTCATCCAGCGCGGAGAATACCTCACCCATAACTTGGTAGAAACCGAGCAGAATTTTAGCCCTTGCAAGGAGCTTATCAACTGCTGACCGATCACCCCTGCTATTCCTGTTTAGATCCCAAACAATGATGACAATAAGCACACCTATCACTACAAGTATGACTAGGACTTCCAGCAAGAACCACTGCCAAGAGGGGCATTCCAGACAGTTGTCGAGCCAGGAGTAATACCCAGTGCTGCATTGGGTGCAAAGCCAACCCTCATAACCACTCTGACAAGTGGCGTTAATTCCATCTCCTAAAACGAAACAGGACTCGCGCCTAGGACAGGGATGCACTTTGGGTAATACCCCCGAGAAAATCTGAGTTGTTTTATCATAAGAGTCATTTTCTATGCCTAAGTTTTGGACAAAGTGTTCATATAATCGAAAGTTGTCACTCAAGTCCCACTCCCAGGTCCACCAGAAGCCAGGCAGGAGGTGTTGATACTCCCCTGAGCAGTTGAGTCCCTCCGCTGGGCACTGGTAACACTCACCGAACCGATCTCTACGAAAGTAATTATCCACACACGGACATGCGCGGAAGCCAGCATGGAGACTCTTGTTGGTACCCGTCGGGCACACCGTGCAATCTGCAGGTTGTTTACCAGGGTGGGCGATTGGAGTGACGAAGGTCCCGTTGTTACATTTGCGACAGTTCATACTCTGGCCATCGTTGGCAACTTGCCCGCTTTCGTCTTGAAAAAATCCACCTGAAAACAAAGACAATTCTTTTAATGAACTATGTTTTCCACTTTCACATGCAGCATTCTAGTTCAGGATTGGCTCCCCGTTTAGTCTGTAGATACCACAGCTTTGTGTTAAATTTTGATCTTGTGCACCTCGAATAACAACCTCATACAAACAGCAAAATGCGTACAAAGAGAACCAATTAGCTTAGCCCTAAATTTAATTTAAACAATCTAAATGTTTCCCAGGTTTTCCATTTATTAAAACAGTGTTCGATTTTCAGTAATAAACTGTACCTGGTGGACAGGCTACGCAATTGTCCCACAACGTCCCATAGAAGCCCTGGGGACAAGGTGAACACTGCCAAATCTGTGAGGGGTAGATTGGGTGACAATGAAACCCAAAGTGGTCCAGGATTTTCCCATCAGTCTTTGATAGGTTGATTGGCTGGGCAAATCCGTCCCCAACTAGTTCACTGTGGAAGGGATGAGGGAAAATATGAATATCCTACATGGACTGTTCATATATTTTATCTGTTCAACCTTATTGTGTCTTTATAATAGGACATTTTGAACACAAATACTAATATCCACGTCATTCCGTCAGTGGTGACGAAGTGCCATCAATAGTTCATGTACATTGAGTCCATGGTCTATCTCGACCAGGCAAGCATAGTACAGCTGCTCTCAGAGCACATCCTGGTCAACTAGTTCAGAATGGCTACAAGGGGTCGAAGGATATAAGCTGTAGTGGCAAAATGATGGAAATGAAAACTACTATTTCACCGTTCACATGGAGACTGATTTATTGCCAACACGTGTATTATGAAAGTACAAGCAGCCCAAGCTGTCTAAGTCACAAGTGACAGTCAGTGATTGAGATAGGTAACCAGTCTAATTCACCAGGTGACAATACTTGAGTGAGGAATTTAAACTAGTCCAACTCACTTAGGTGCAAAATTAGCGAAAAACTGTAACGCGTTTTCGGCCAATCAAGAGACGGAATGTTGGTGAGGTTTATGTATTATGATATGAAAAAACAGTATCACACTTACATCTTCAGGTCCGTCCTATTTGTGGATGGGGCAAACTTTAGAACATTGTCAACAGATCTGATGGAAGACGATAAAGAAGAAAGCATGGAACTATATAAAGGCAACCTCAAACACAGAAATACATGCTGTGAAACATCCTACCGCATCTATTTTGACGTGGGCTTAATTGTATTTGTATAACATTGATTTTTAATTGAAATCACGAGTGATTTTAAGTTGAGGATGTAAATGAAACATTTGACATTTTACGGCAAGATTAAAGATTTTAGACATTACTTTGTTTTTAATCTTCCACTTGCTTTCAAAACAAGGTCTTCATCTTCGTTATCATGCATGATAAACCATTTCGTAATAAAGGTTTTCCCGGACAATTTTGGAAAATGTGCATTTGAATTTGTAAAACAGAAATTCAATTTGGCGCTGATTTTGAGAACGACGTATATCGTGGTTTCATTTTCGCAATAACTAGCATTCGATTTAATAATAAATGAATGTGCATAACGTTTCATTTAAAGGATTACAAATACGTGATTAGGCTTTCGGTTTGACGGATGCATTGCCGATTATTACGAATGTGCAATCTATTCGCAAAAAGAAATCGATGTTTTATTGTGACACGGGCTGAATTGAACATTCCTTTTCATTTGTTATAATTTGAATTCGCATATTCTGCATTCAATTTAATTAAATTTATGCAGGCCTATACAAATCATGATTCAGCTTTCATAGATTCATTCAATTTGCTAGACATTTATTCAACGTTGTTCATTAATACACAAAATTAATGTTATAATTACATGTATTATAATTGGATATAAATTGAATTCAAACCAACATTTATCATAAATCAACAACATACATACTGGAACAACGTTAGGTATAGGGTGAAGCATGGCTTTTGTACCCCAACCTGTGGACAAATACCTACTTTTACCATACAAGTTACGAATAGGGACAAAAACGCAGGGACAAAACAGGAACATAACAAAACAAACAGGAGTAAAAATAATTATTCATCAGACATTATAAGAGTTAAGCAATTGAGTTTTCATTTTTTTGATGAATGTAGATAAAGTCAACGATAATTTAACTGAATCACTCAGCCTGTTCCAAAGGTCAATGCCCCGGTGGACAAGGCCGTTTTTCAACATTGACGTTCTACTGGAATAAACGTAAAGGTTTTGCTTTGAAACGCTTTTAGTATTATATGAATGAATATTTGAGGTGAAAGTAAAGAAATTGTTGAAACAATATGGGAGTAAATTATTTGAATACAATATGGGAGAATTATTTGAATACAATATGTTGAAACAATATGGGAGTAAATTATTTGAATACTTAAATCATTAATTAATCAATGTATTGTAGGCCTAATTGATCATGAATGTGGTTGTTCTTATATACACAAAGGTCTATTTGAAATAGGCAAATGAAATGTTGAAAAAGATATAAATCTTACCAAAATAATCTTGTAGGCATATTATTGGACGGTAAAGGGAAACATCAAGTGTCAGGGGATATCTGGGAACATTTTGCTGTTGGATCTTTGTCTTAAGTGTATTCTAATGTCTTTCTGTATTTCTTAATGTTCTCTCTCATTTTATCAGTTCGATTGCTTGGTTATATGATGCTTTCGTGGCAAATGCTGAACAAAAAAAGAACGATTGTCTTCAGCTTAGGTTTTTATATAGGATTTATCACAATAGTTGGTATGTTTCAAAAGGCTACACGACTTGGATTAGTTCAATCATCATGAATATTCAAACATTCAATTATTCAATCAAACATTTCTCATGTGTTACTTTTGTGAACACATAAATGAATTCCAATGCTTGACCAGGCATACGTTAAGTAAAACTGCACGGGAAATCGACTGCACATTTAGCGAAATAGATTAATGATAAATTAAAAGGAATACAGGATTGCGGATGTGCCTTCGATTTTGCGCTAAAATGAAATGTCAATATACTAAATGCAGTGCACATTCGGGAAATCGTACGCTGATTTTTTTACGACTGAATGCACCTTCATGGAAATTGAATTATCATTTGTTAAATAGAAACAGGGATTTGGAGCATTCATTCTATTTCGCACGAAAACGAATGCTTCTTTCACAAATTCATGTACACATTTTCCAAAATCTTCCGGGAAAACCTATAATAAGTGATTTGTATGATAGGAACATCATGTCTTGAGGGAGACAAATCTAGCCTAATACATTTTTGTCCCCAGAAGATCGTTATATTTAACATTATACGCCTTGATTTTCTTTGATCGCATGTTTATAAAACTTCAGAATAATGCTGGACGCTATAACGGCTTTGAGGTTTACAAGTCGCTCGGTGCTTCGTTTTAATTTCATGCAATGGCTGTGGTCTTAATATTCCCAAGGTATAAGAGTAATGACTGTTTTTCTGTTCTGAACAGACACGCATGATCAACTAAACTAAATTAAACTAAAAATAAGTAACCTCCAAAAAACAACTTTTTGATGCAAAGGAATATTTTTAGATCACACCGGTGCCATATTCCGTGATATGATGCAACCTTTGATTCCTTGCACCTTCATCTTCGCTAGACACGGTAGTCTGACTCTCTCACGTCGCAAAACTATGCTGGAGTCCACGTATTTACTATTTCGACGCTTGTCGTCAGCCAATCATATTGTCTGCGTAGACTTTCCCTACGCACTGAATACATGTATTCATGATTCTTGATCTTCGAGGTACCGTAATTTTTCTTTTCTGGCGCATGTTGACCAATAAGAGAGCCAGCGGCGTAGCTATGGGAGGCGTTTGGGGTACACCCCCACCCATGGAAGTGCTATTAATCGCGCAAAGTCAAAATAGTAAATATTACGTGTTCTCGGTTTGCCAGGGCATAGTCTTATGATGTGAGAGAGGAAGACTCCCCTGACTAGCCAGGATGTACGCCACTTTTGCACGAAGACGCCCTTATAGCAGCTAGTCACACTATAGTCTGAAACATTTATGCTGGTTTGCCTTCTCTTAATCCGGACCGGTTAACACTGTTGTTAGCTGCTGCTTTAGGTTATGCTTTTGCTGCTGAATGTTAAATCATATACAGGGTGAGTCACACAAAAACAGGAAACCCAAATGGCAGCACCAATGTTTTAATGAATTTCTGCATGTTACAAGAATCATTTAAATCACTCATGTACTTTTCAATAGCTACATATAGAACTTGATTAAGAATTTTAAACACAACTATAATTTGAACATTCTGTCCACGGCTCACAAAAGAAAGGTATAAGACTTCTTTTATCAAAACGAAAACAATGCACAAAGGAATTGTTTTCGTTTTGCTGTAAAAAAAAAACACACACACCTTTTTGGTGATCCGTGAACACAAGTTTTGAACTGTGATTGTGTTTAAAATTCCGTAACTTGAAAAGTATATGAGTGATTTGAATGATTCTTGTACTAAAAAAGCGTATGTATTGGGTTTTCATATCCTAGAAGTGTTCCATGCAGAATGGACTTCATTAAGAAAATGGTCCTGCCATTTGGTTTTCTTTTTTTATTACTCACCCTGTATAATGCTGTCGTTTATTTGAAAAGTAAGATCATTCGAACACCCATTAAAACAAAACGTGAACTTTGTATTATTTGCTGACTTACATATAAGAATTAGCAGCCAAGTCTTGCCACGCATCATCCGGTATTGACTCAAAATAATTGCCGTATAAGGACCTGGATACGCCAAGAGGGCACAAAGAACAAAGTCATTATAAAAAACTACATTTTGCTACAATCAATATTTTAATCATTTTCCTTTTCTCAACTCGTTGAAACTCCGTTTAAGGGATTGAATAAAACAACTTAGTATCCTTCTGGCTTATACTAAACAGGCTTAGTTAACTGAAACACCATGTAAAATGACAACAGTGAACAATTAAATGAAATGTTCTGTGTATGTTTTGACAGACATAAATCTGCTTTCGGCTTTACTTACAACTGTTCGATCGTGTTATTCACAGTAGCGAATGGTCGCATTCCTAAAGTTGAAAGATTCGTCTGGAACATGTATCTATAGGAAAGCAGTAAAGGCATGGTGTACATACACTGGATTAAGAATTGGTCGAAAAGAAAGGTTGACATTAAGAGTCTGGTTCCATGACCTCAGGATCCCCATGATGGTTGCAGACCATAAAAAAAAATGCAATAGACCTCAGTGTAATTACACCCACTTCAAAAAAATATATAAAATACTCACAACTCTCCAAGGTATTTGAGAAGCACATCTCTTTAAAGCTTAATTGCCATTATTTTTGGTACTTTGATTTCTTAAGAAATCACCCCCCGAAAGGGGCCTTTGTAACATTGTTACTAGCATATCAATTTGCGGATAGTGATCAATCGCCTAACGTAAAAGAAACGTGAAAACTGACTGTCAAATGCCAGATCGAGATGGTTTTTGAAATTACAACTTTTTTAATAAATCTAAAGAAGCATTAGCATTTACGAAAAAGTGACCACTTATAAACACTGCAGTCAAGCCAGCCGGACTATTAAAATCTAGAACCCATCGTCTGCAAGTAAATCACTCCGTCTGTAAACGTTCTCGTTTTATGCGATGTAAAATAAAAGTGAAGATCGAGGAGATCTGGGAACGAAGATGCAGGATGTGAAAGGTCGTAAGTGAAATTCATTTTTACCCACCTCCAAGTGATATTTTAATCAATTTTGTCTTGCAGAAAACCAAGATAAAATTCCAAAACGAATATTTATTATGTGCCAAACATTATAGCAAGAGAAAGGGCAACCCAGTGTGAAAGGCTGCATTCTTTCCCTTTTTTTTGTAATTGAAAGGTAGAGATGCGGTGGGGATCACATCTGACACTAGGAGTCGCTATTGATGGTGTTCTTTTTGGCAGACAAGAACGAGCGCCAAAGTTCACGACGTCTGCAACAGAAAATAGGAGGTCGTAGATTCGACTCCCCACCCCAGTAAACTTTTTTTCATTCTCGCAAGCTTTCTCTCAGATAGCATGAGCAGGCACACACAGTGATGTTAACCTCAATCCAGTGAAGATCAAAACTGAAAATGTATTCAAAGGAGAGATTAACCTTCAATATTAGGTTTTGCCCTTCACCGACGTATAAACACTGTAGACTCAAGTGTGTATACGGCACAACCTAATAGTTGAGTATGTATGGGGGACCCCGTGCAACCCCCCCCCCCCCCCCCCCCCCCACCCCTAACTTACTTTCACCAACTTTTTTGGTGCCTTTTAGGGTCCTTAATCACATTTCGGATGTTAACAGTGAAAAAAATCTGATGCAAAGGAGATATCTAAGATGGCGGCCAATATGGCCGCCAAAAAGGTAAAAATTGGGAAAAGGGCATATATCAGCCAAATAATGTGATAGAAGCAAAAATAAAAGGTAAGTTAAATGTTTTAGACCCTCAAAAAATCTTTTCTGGTATCTTTTTTTTTGCTATCATGCTTCCAATCCAAATGGCGGCCAATTTGGTGGCCAATAGGCCGCCATATTGGTAAAAAAATGAAAAAGTCATATATAAGCGTAATAGTATGATAAATCATAAATAACATTGTTCGTTATATGATTTTGACGCTCACAAAATTTCTGGTATTCCTTCATTTCTGGTATTCCTTTTTTGCTATCATGCTTCAAATGCATGATGGCAGCCGGGATGGCGGCCAATATGGCCGCCAAAATGGTAGAAAAAACATCGAAAAAAGTCATATATCAGCCAAATAGTGTGGTTTCTATGAAAGTAAAATCTACCGAAAGAAGAAGTAGAGAACCCCGAAGTATTTATCATAACCATTCACCTGTAACTGACTCCCGAGGAAAGTGGCCAGTTAATAAATAGCAGTCACGCACTTAAGGCCTTTTGTTGCACATGGAGGATTAGGTGGATTAAATACCGCTAATTGTTGGGTCCCAGATGTTGGACCTGCAATTATCAGGCATGAACACAATAGATCACCTGTAGTGAGTGGGTGCCTCAGCCAGAGTGTGGCCGGTTGCTCGGCCGGTTTGAAGAGGATTAAACTAACCGGCCGAGGTACCGGCTAGCCTGTACTTAAACCGGCCGGTGATGGAAGCCAGGCCTTACTAGGGTCACTTAGACCACCATCTTGAATGTGGAACATCTTTGCAAGTAAGAAAAATTCCAACTTACATTTTTGGCCAATATATGGCTATTCTCAAATTTGACCATTTTGGCAGCAATATTGGCAGCCATATTGAATTTGGTTCATGGTACCAAAACAAAAGAATGCATGAAATGTATTTTTAAAGGTTTAGAGCATATTTCTAATAATTAAATAAATGCATTTACCCTTTTATTTGGCTGATATATATCATTTTCCTCACATCCGCTACTTTTGGCAGCCATATTGGCGGCCATCCTGGCCGCCATCTTGAATTTGAAGCATGATAGCAAAAAAGAGATACGGGAAATGAATTGCAAGGGTAAAAAAAAAACGAATTTTATTGATGCTTTTATTACATTTTTTGATCGATAAATGACGTTTTCCCCTTTTTTACCAAATAGGCAGCCATATTGGCTGCCATATTTGCCGACATATTGGCCGCCATTTTGACTTTGAAAGCATGATAGCGAAAAAAAAGGATACCAGAAATGAATTTGCGGGGTAAAGAATATAAACTAACAATTTCATTGATGCTTTTATCACACTATTTGGCTGATATACGACTTTTTTTCGATGTTTTTTTACCATTTTGGCTGCCAAATCGGCTGCCATCTTAGCCGCCATCATGCATTTGAAGCATGATGGCAAAAAAAGGGATACCAGAAATAAATTTGTGAGGGTAAAATCATAAAACTTACAATTTTATTTATGATTTTTGGGGTTTTTTGGGCTGACATATGACTTTTTCCAGTTTTTACCAATTTAGCGGCTATATTGGCCACCAAAATGACCGCCATGAAACGAGTTTTTGAGGGTCTAAAACATAAAAATAATCTTTTTTATTTATGCTTTTATAACATCGTTTGGCGGCCATATTGGCCGCCATCTTGGATATCCCCTTTGTATCGGATTTTGTTTACTGTTCAAGAGTCTTTCTGGCGATGCGATGGGAGAACTGTAGGCGATGGTGATGTTTGGATACCCAGTCGTCCGAGTTCACACTGCCTTCAGTTTCAAAGGGGGCAATCATCGAGTCAACAGGGAGTCTCCCATGCCTACCAAACATTAGATAGTGTGGAGTGTAAAAAGCGACATTGGGCAGACTACCTCCCAGAACTCTGCTTTAGTAATAACAACACCTGCCACTCTTCCAATAGTTTCTTGCAATACTCGCTGTTACATCAGATTCGACCCAGCCAACCGATACCGCAAGCTCGGTGGTCGAGTGGTAAGACGTCTGTGCGAGAAAGCTTGCCATCCGAGTGATTTTATTTTCTCACTTTCACTAGGGGGACGTACCACACTGAGTATTTCAGTGTTTACACGTCGGTGAAGGGCAAAACCTTTTCGAATTCACATCACCCCAACGCAAATCCATCTCATCTGATGAATAACCTGCACCTGGTAAAATGAATTGTTTAATGCTCATCTTATCCTAACGTAACGAATTGTTAAAACAATAAACATTATACTCACAAGTGTGTAAGGTGGGTGTCAAAAAAGAGACGGTCAGCTACTTCAATAAGTGGATTATCAAAAATCATTCTGTAAAATAGGATACAAATAACAGGTCTCGAATGCTGAAAATTCTAATACCAAGAGACACATTTAAGGAAACTTCCTTTCAGTGGCTTAGAAAATGCTTCCCATTATACCATTTTAAAGAGGTGAAGATTACGCATTATTTCATAATATTCTGCGTAAAAAGGGTTTAGTTGTCGTGCCAGTAAGGTGAAAATTATCTGGTAACCATTTCACAGTGATGGTACGACAATAGTGGCATAAATAAAGGTTCCACGGCCGGCGACGTGGGGAGAGAATCCCCCCCCCCCCCCCCCCACCACCACACCTCCAGTCGAGGCCTGTACCCTTTTAAGCATTTAGGCTATCAGCCTCGGTCCAAAATTTTGGCCATTGGTATCAAATGAGGGGAATAATCCTCATAGCGATTTTTGGCAAGGTACTCACCTCCAGAGTTGAGAAAAATGTGATAGCATTGCAGCGGTGGCAGCTTTTTGTCAAAATGTCCATCAAAATGCTCGTTACCATTCTAGGGCGGTTTACCTTGCGCATGCGCGCTGTAATCATTTATGCCCTAATTTGATACTGACCAAACCCCTAGGCTGATGGCCTAATTCGGAAAGAAAAAAAGCTTTTTGTTTATGAAAATCCATCGGTCTTAACACGGCATTGGTTTGGGCGGCATATACATCATTAAAAATAGAATGCAACATGTACTCACAATTGCATCAATGATTGCAAACCCTTGAAGATTTTGTCATTGAGGACCGTCAATTGGTTACGCTGCAGGTACAGATACTTCATCTTGCTCTGTGACCTTAACAATCCATTGGGCATTGTAGTTAACTGATTCGACGCTAGGCTCCTTCAGGTAGTCATGACAAAGATAATGGATGAGACAAAATCATGGTTTTTAGACTGCAGTAAAATTAGCTATTATCCAAGCCTTTTTCCTTGCCTAATCAATGCTGAGAAATAGAAAGTACTCTATTTGCCACAAGAAGGCATTTCATTAAGTGTCCACTTAAAAGCCTATAATTATGGAGACTTTATGACGAAGCATAACGTTTATTGGTGTTACAAGCGTTCCAAGCTCTGAATGTGCCGGAGAAAATTGTTAATTTTTTGTCGAGATATTTTTAACAAAATATAGGTTTTTCCCGGCCAATTTCCCAAAATGTTTATTCACTTCTGAAAATCTGTCACTCATTTTCGTCTGAATTTGAGAATTGTTCTGAACACACGTTTCATTTTCACTACTAGGTTGTTTTTCATATAAGTATAAAAATGAATGTGGAATGGGAAAATTTCTTCATGAAAATACACCTACAATCTCTCTAGAATTGTCGTGTTGGCCAACAGATCTTCAGGCACAGAAGCAAGTTTGTTGTTTTGCAGTATTCTGGAAAGAAAATCACGAAATGCTTGGTAAGAAACGAAACGCTTGGCAAGAAGGCTAACCTGCAGTTTGAACCAGCAAGACTTTTTGTTTTTCAATCTAAAAATGTATAGGGCCTACACAGTTTAAGCTTTTTCCATTGTAACCGCCAACAACTCGGTTGATTTCAAAAACGGGAAAAAATAACGCAGGTAGTGCTCAGTGGGGCCCAAGGACAAGCAACAATGGAGTTTTTGTCATGAAAAAAATGAATCTTCTTTTTCGTCTTTTAAGATATTTTTGAAATGCCAGTGTCAGCTGTTACTGTATGAGTCTCTTAAATAAAAAGGGCGAAATATCGCTTCAAATTGGACAAACAACAGTCGCCAAATTTCATGCCGAAGATTTTATCAGTGCGAACTAATTTAATCTCGATTTGGATATTCTTTAAACAATATGCTGTAAAACAGTAATTGTCACTTTACCTCATACATAATTATTCATGATCGAGAGCCGCACTCTCACTGGTCAATTCACCATCACGTGCCCGTTATGTTTGCTGTTGACCAAGCGTGCGCGTGATGATCACGCACAGGACTGTCGCACAGGTTACCCGTGCGGTAGTCAGTGTTGTAGGTCTCGAGACCGGTCTCGGTCTCGAGACCGGTCTCGAGACCACTTTTTGCTGGTCTCGGTCTCGGTCTCGGTCTCGGAAGCTGTGGTCTCGGTCTTGGTCTCGGTCTCGGTCCCCTTTGGTCTCGATATTTTGGCTGGTCTCGGGTCGAGACCGGCAATATGTAGCTTTTACAGCTTGATCGATTACTTTGTGTTCACTTCGTTCAGTACCGTTGATAGTTAAAACATTTGCTAGCCCGTAGATCAAGCTTGTTATATCGTGGTCGGTTTGGACTCGACTGCACGTTGGAAAGTCCCAAAAGTACATGTAAAGGTGCAGCAGTACCAGTCACTGAACGATTTGGAACAAGTTCGGCATTTGTATGTTGTGTCGGGCACATAAAGCAAAGTATAAACTTGTAACAATTTATGCAATAAGGGCCTGCCATTTTCGGGGATTGTGTAGTTTAGCCCACCCCTGTGGCGTAATCACTTACATTTTGTATTCTGATAATAAATGAGGTGCTTCAAATTAGTTATATTTTCGACCCCACACAATGTTCTTTTTAATTTGGGACAGTATTTTGAAGAAAAAGTAAATTTTCCTACTGATTCTCCAGCATTGAACTCATACACTCTTACCAGTTACCACTCACTGTTGCCATGAGAGTGTATGATGAGACCCCATTTTCTGGCTGCTCATTTTAAAGTACCCCATTATTCCTCAAAAATTAAAATCCCGTTCAGAAAAAAAATAAAAATCCATATCTAGCACATTCTGGCTACCACCTCGCAACTTGTGGGTCTACATGTACAAGTCCACATTCTATGACAGAAATTTTAAAATTAATTCAACATTTTCTAGCTCCCATTTTTTAAAATCAAGTACACAAGTCTTGTTAGAAGTTAAGTCCTATATTTATTTTAGGAAAAAAAAAAGGCACAATGTAAAATTAAAATTGCATCTTTAAATATCCGTTAGAAGTCATAGCTGAAACCAAGGGGTGACTGTGGAGTTTAGGATCCGAGTTCCTATAACAGATGAAACATCTACCTTTAACTTTTTACTTTTGTCACGATTGGGTGCAGACAACATGTCAAAGCCCATATTTCTTAAGTGTAACTACTTTTTGCTCAAGTAAGGTGTCATGTATCAATTTGTCAACACTGCCACTGGTCAAAATTTTGGTCTGTAATCTTTGTGAATAGAAAGGTTACAACTTTCAACTATAATAACGTGTCTTGTTTTTTATTTCGACTATTGTTATTTATTATCAGCGGTCTCGGTCTCGGTCTCGGTCTCGGACCATATTGGTCTCGGTCTCGGTCCACCTTGAAGGGGCTGGTCTTGGTCTCGGTCTCGGTCTCGAATCCTCAGGTCTCGGTCTTGGTCTCGGTCTCGGACTATCCGGTCTCGACTACAACACTGGCGGTAGTCATGTTGCTGCGTCATGTACAGTTTTGAATTTGACGACAGTTACCGGCATTTTCCAAAACTCGGCGGATCTTCATTCGGCTCCGCCTGCTAACAGTTCTATTAGGGTGCCTAACTTTGAAGATTCTAGATGAACATTAGTCAACGTTTTCTTACAGAAATATCAAATTGTATTAACATAACATGATATTATGAAGTAAGTGATTTATTAAAAAAATTGATCGGAGTGCAGGTTTTTAAAAGTGCCGTCAATGTCGTCATGATTAGTTTTAGCCACGGAGGCTGCCTGATCTCTTCGCTCGTAACCCAGGCCCTGCAAACAGGACACTGGGATACTCTGATGAGCTTCACAGAATCTTGTGAAGGAAGTGGCCTATGACCTATGTACAAAGCATCTGGCTGCAGCTGTTCAAGACCGCAGTTTGACAATGTGCGCAAGTGCTATCCGAAAACTTTCCATAGAATTGCGCACATTTCATAGCGGATGTGATTTCTGTTTCATTACGGACCATGTGGACAAAATTGTGAGCGCCGCATAATGCAATCCGACCGTTCGTGATTCGAAACGGAGCCTGAGCAAGTGACGGGAATTGTAAATTTACAACACAGATATGTTTTACAGAATTTCCCACATTATTACGCTTTTCAACAAGAAACTAGAAATTGTGGTTGTGAACAACCACAGAGCTGTTCCCAATATTGATTATCTGTTGGACCCATATACATATAAGTAGAGATCTATGTCTGTTTGCAACAGAAGATAGGGCTTTTCTGAATTATGATTTGTTTTTATCAATAATACGTCCCTGACTATGCATGAACATAAAATCTGTCAAAGTTAGCCGCAAATCGGCTAAAACGGTCACTGTGGACAGGATTTGACCTAAGCAACACGTGCGCTGTGCGCGGGCTGACTGACATACGATATGTACAACGTACGTGCATGTACATGTACATGTACTGTACATTGTGGACGTCCTGTGCATGTTTCAAAGCAGAGGTATTATCCACCTGAAGTTTTAAGCGTGCGCAGGGCATTTCCGAGTTTGCTTATTGCCTCAGAGCTTTCAAATGTTTTAGACCTACCCTTCAATCGACAACTAAAGTAAAAACTAATATAAAAACTGCCATGGTTGATTTTTCAGGAATTTTCTAAGGAAAAAGGGTCTTTTCATTATAACTTCCGGTCTGATGACGTCATACACCTTAAACTTCGCACACGTCTTAAGTGGGTCAAGGTCATCATATACACCAATATTTAGGCGATTCCGACAAACTTCGCCACAGACATCTATTCAAAATACATTTTTGAAAATTTTCAACCTGTCGCTAGAGGGCGCTCGAAGATTGCATGACGTCATCGGTAGATGATTTGAAGAATACTATCAACCAAAGACTAACACCGTTGAAAGCAAGTTCATATCTATTACCACTTTCAAATAATAAGCCACTTCCGGTTTTGGCCTTTTTCGACCGGAAGCAAGGGTCACGTGATTTCACGCACACTGAATGAAATAAAGACCTCAACCTACTCTACCACTTGCCGGCAACAGAATGCTGCGGACGCGTACGGTTGATTTCTTATGCATTTTTTAATATTAAAAGTGTCACAATTAAATTGCCTATAAATAAAAACCGGATGACGTCATCATGACGTCATCATTACACAATGTTGTTTGAACTAGGGTCTTTGCTTGGACAAAGATTGGTGTAAATGAATTACTGGCAAAGAGTCGAAAATGCCCTCTGAAAATTGACATTTTTTGTTAAATTTCTGTGTACAAAGTCTATGGGAAAAATTAAATATTCAAAATTCTATAATAAATCACGTGATGACATCAGCATGACGAAAAGTTTCGGAACACATCCTCAGATGATGGTTAATAACTATGCTGAGTTTAAAGTTGATCGGATTTAAAATAATTGCCAAAGTGGCTTGTAGAATAAAAACGTGTACAAAACCTATGGGGAAAAGTGGAAAAAGAAAAAAAAAAAAAAACTAGATGTGGTTGTAACTGAACAACCACAGAGCTGTTCCCAACTTGTTTTTGATTGTCTATTGGATAGTAGAAAATAATGTAATGATTTTTGCAAAAATCTCTAACTTGTAAAATTGAAATTATTATCTTACATAATTGCACTTCCGGTAAAAACCGGAAGTAAAGGTCACGAGACCTTGACATATACATTTTCATTTATAACCCTTCCCGGTCTATATATTTACCAAGTTTCAGATCAATCGGTCAAATAGTTTTATAGTTAAAGGACTATAAAGATTGCCTCATTAAATATTCATGACGTCATAACATGAAAACATTAAACTGCCCATTAATAATAATGCTACATATTTATCCTTTGATGTTGCTTAATACTAATATAAGGTGTCAACCCAATTAAATTTCTAATTCATTAGATATGATAATTAGGGTCTTAAATTAACACTTCCGGTAACACCGGAAGTAGAGGTCACATGACCCGGATATACCAATATTCATGTGTAACACTTCCCAGTCTGTATACCTGCCAGGTTTGAGATCAATCGGACAAATGGTTCTATAGTTATAGGACTGAAAAAATTGCCTCATTAAATATTAATGACGTCATAACATAACAATAATTAAGTGCACAGTATAAAAAATAATGCAATATAATTATCTGTCAATATAGCTTCGTATCAATGTGAAGTTTCAACCCAATCAGATTAATAATTCATGAGATATGATATAAGGGTCTAAAATAACCACTTCCGGTAAAACCGGAAGTGAAGGTCATGTGACCTTGACTTATCAATTTTCATTTATAACACTTCCCTGTCTGTATACCTACCAAATTTGAGATCAATTGGTCAAATAGTTCTATAGTTATAAGGCTGTAAAAATTGAATCTATAAATAGATGTCACGTGACCCCTGATGACGTCACGATGACGAAAAGTTTCGGCATACATCTTTAAAATAGTTCCCAAAGTGGCTTGTAGAATAAAAACGTGTGATATATATTTGAAAATGCATGTGTCCAACTTCCCCTAAAGCAGATCAAAAATGACTGAGACAAGTCTACTTATAGGCGAATGGGGGCGCCATTCACTTTTTACGGTGTGCCGTTATATTTTTTTGGTGACGCGCAGCTGTCCTTATTTTGATCCCATAAAACTTAAGGCTCTGTGCCTTAAGTACAACTATTAAAGTTATGTACTGCCCTCTTTTGGCGAGAATGAAGGGACGTAATGTACATTGAACGACGTTTCAAAGCCACGTGTACGTGCTATACACATTGTGGAAGTCCTGTGCACGTTTTAAAGCTCTCTACCGCAACTTGGGCAAGGGAATTTTTTGCCGACGTCGCGTCAACTGTGTGAACAATTCGACAAGCTGGGAACTTGGCACTGTTGAGGCAAATGTTTATGCTATCATTTAATGGGCGATTCAAGATTATATCTGTACGGATTGATTTTTCAGGAATTTTCTAAGGAAAAAGGGCATTTTCATTATAACTTCCGGTCTGATGACGTCATACGCCTAAAACTTTGCACACGTCTTAAGTGGGTCAAGGTCATCATATACACCAATATTTAGGCGATTCCGACAACCTTCGCCACAGACATCTATTCAAAATACATTTTTGCTAATTTTCAACCTGTCGCTAGAGGGCGCTCGAAGATTGCATGACGTCATGGGTAGATGATTTGAAGAATACTATCAGTCAAGAGACTAACACCGTTAAAAGCAAGTTCATATCTATTACCACTTTTAAATAATAAGCCACTTCCGGTTTTGGCCTTTTTCGACCGGAAGCAAAGGTCACGTGATTTCACGCACACTGAATAAAATAAAGACCTTAACCTATTCTACCACTTGCCGGCAACAGAATGCTGCGGACGCGTACGGTTGATTTCTTATGCATTTTTAAATATTAAAATTGTCACAATTTAATTGCCTATAAATAAACACCGGATGACGTCATCATGACGTCATCATTACACAATGTTGTTTGAATTAGGGTCTTTGCTTGGACAAAGATTGGTGTAAATAAATAACTGGCAAAGAGTCGAAAATGCCCTCTAAAAATTGACATTTTTTTTTAAATTTCTGTGTACAAAGTCTATGGGAAAAATTAAATATTCAAAACTCTATAATAAATCACGTGATGACGTCAGCATGACGAAAAGTTTCGGCATACATCCTCAGATGATGGTTAATAACTATGCTGAGTTTAAAGTTGATCGGATTTAAAATAATTGCAAAAGTGGCTTGTAGAATAAAAACGTGTACAAAACCTATGGGAAAAGTGGAAAAAGAAAAAAAAAAAAAAAAAACTAGAAATGTGTTTGTGGACAAACACTGAGCTGTTTCGACCGTTTTATTAATGACTGCCGCAAAGGAGTTTCATCCAGGTCGAATGAATATGTACATGCGTATTCTATACATAAAGTGTCCATCCTATGTATAAACAAACAAACATTTTTTATGACATCATGATGACGGCACACATTTAAAAAAAATTCTGTAACTATCTACGACCTAACAAACCTTTTTGCAAAAAAAATGTTCGAATTAACCACGTTCCATTGGTGAGATATGAGTAAAAGGTCCAAAAATTGAATAATTCATATAAAATCACATGATGACGTCATCGTGACGTCACTGCAATTTTTGTCTTTAACACTTCCTGGAATATCTGCATACCGAGATTGAACCCAATCGGACCTCAGGTTCTCTAGATATAGTGACTTAAACTATGCAGATTTAGGATGATGTCAAGTAACATGTGATGACGTCATGATGCCGTCATGATTCGACCTGAATCTTCAGATGGCGGTCTAAGTGTGTGCCAGGTTTGAAGTCGATCGGACCGTATTTTATACATTTTTTGCAAAATTTGAAGAAAATATTAAAATTTGAAAAATTCATAAAAAATCAGATGATGACGTCATGATGACGTCACTTCAGATTTTGAATGCTGTTATCTTTACCTACCTACCCACCAAGTTTCATAACGATCGGACATACCCTTATATGTAAATCAAAAAATCACGTTTTTGATGACGTCATGATGACGTCACACATTTTATGAAATTTTGTGCATCTATCTATGACCTAACAAACCTGTTACAAAAAGAATTTCGATTTTACCACATTCCGTTTATGAGATATGAGTAAAAGGTCCAAAAATTGAATAATTCATATAAAATCACATGATGACGTCATCATGACGTCACTGCAATTTTCGTCTATAACACGTCCCGGAATACTTGCATACCAAGTTTGAACCAAATCGGACTTCCGGTTCTGTAGATATAGGGCCTTAAAGTATGCTCTTTGAGGATGACGTCACGTGACACGTGATGACGTCAGCATGACGAAAAGTTTCGGCATACATCTTCAGATGGTGTTTTAAGTGTGTGCCAGGTTTGAAGTCGATCGGATTTGAAAAAAGTCCAAAAGTGCGTTGTAGAACGAAAACACGTGTTATCCTATGGGAAAAAAAGTGGAAGAAAAAAAAAGAGAAAAAAAAAATAACAAAAACAAGAGCTGTTTCGGTGTGTACACCGAAACAGCTAAAAAAAAAAAAAAAAAGGAAAAAAAAAAACTTTAACGAAAACAATAGCTGTTCCCAATTGAAATTGGGAACAGCTAAAAAAAACTTTAACGAAAACAATAGCTGTTCCCAATTGAAATTGGGAACAGCTAAAAACTAGAAATTGTGGTTGTGAACAACCACAGAGCTGTTCCCTATATTGATTATCTGTTGGACCCATAGACATATAAGTAGAGATCTATGTCTGTTTGCAACAGAAGATAGGGCTTTCCGCATTATGATTTGTTTTTATCAATGATACGTCCCTGATTATGCATGAACATAAAATCTGTCAAAGTTTGCCGGAAATCAGCTAAAACGGTCACCGTGGAGAGGATTTGACCTCAGCAACACGTGCGCTGCGCGCGGGCTGACTGACTACGATATGTACAACGTACGTGCATGTACATGTACATTGTGGACGTTCTGTGCATGTTTTAAAGTATGTTTTAATGTATTGTAAACCTGAAGTTTTAAGCGTGCGCAGGGCATGTCCGAGTTTGCTTATTGCCTCAAAGCTTTGAAATGTTTTAGACCTACACTTAAATAGACAATTAAAGTAACAACTAATATAAAAACTGCCATGGTTGATTTTTCAGGAATTTTCTAAGGAAAAAGAGTCTTTTCATTATAACTTCCGGTCTGATGACTTCATTCACCTTAAACTTCGCAAACGTCTTAAGTGGGTCAAGGTCATCATATACACCAATATTTAGGCGATTCCGACAAACTTCGCCACAGACATCTATTCAAAATACATTTTTGAAAATGTTCAACCTGTCGCTAGAGGGCGCTCGAAGATTGCATGACGTCATCGGTAGATGATTTGAAGAATACTCTCAGCCAAGAGACTAACACCGTTAAAAGCAAGTTCATATCTATTACCACTTTCAAATAATAAGCCACTTCCGGTTTTGGCCTTTTTCGACCGGAAGCAAGGGTCACGTGATTGCACGCACACTGAATGAAATAAAGACCTCAACCTACTCTACCACTTGCCGGCAACAGAATGCTGCGGACGCGCACGGTTGATTTCTTATGCATTTTTAAAAATTAAAAGTGTCACTATGAAATTGGCTATAAATACACAACGGATGACGTCATCATGACGTCATCATCACACAATGTTGTTTGAATGAGGGTCTTTGCTTGGACAAAGATTGGTGTAAATGAATTACTGGCAAAGAGTTGAAAATGCCCTCTGAAAATCGGCATTTAAAAAAAAAAAATTGTGTACAAAGTCTATGGGAAAAATTAAATATTCAAAATTCTATAATAAATCACGTGATGACGTCAGCATGACAAAAAGTTTCGGCATACATCCTCAGATGATGCTTAATAACTATGCTGAGTTTAGAGTTGATCGGATTTAAAATAATTGCCAAAGTGGCTTGTAGAATAAAAACGTGTACAAAACCTATGGGAAAAGTGGAAAAAGAAAAAAAAAAAAAAAAAAAAAAAAAAAAAAAAAAAAAAAGGAAAAAAAACTAGATGTGGTTGTAACTGAACAACCACAGAGCTGTTCCCAACTTGTTTTTGATTGTCTATTGGATAGTAGAAAATAATGTAATGATTTTTGCAAAAATCTCTAACTTGTAAAATTGAAATTATTATCTTACATAATTGCACTTCCGGTAAAAACCGGAAGTAAAGGTCACGAGACCTTGACATATACATTTTCATTTATAACCCTTCCCGGTCTATATATTTACCAAGTTTCAGATCAATCGGTCAAATAGTTTTATAGTTAAAGGACTATAAAGATTGCCTCATTAAATATTCATGACGTCATAACATGAAAACATTAAACTGCCCATTAATAATAATGCTACATATTTATCCTTTGATGTTGCTTAATACTAATATAAGGTGTCAACCCAATTAAATTTCTAATTCATTAGATATGATAATTAGGGTCTTAAATTAACACTTCCGGTAACACCGGAAGTAGAGGTCACATAACCCGGATATACCAATATTCATGTGTAACACTTCCCAGTCTGTATACCTGCCAGGTTTGAGATCAATCGGTCAAATGGTTGTATAGTTATAGGACTGAAAAAATTGCCTCATTAAATATTCATGACATCATAACATAACAATAATTAAGTGCACAGTATAAAAAATAATGCAATATAATTATTTGTCAATATAGCTTCGTATCAATGTGAAGTTTCAACCCAATCAGATTAATAATTCATGAGATATGATATAGGGGTCTAAAATAACCACTTCCGGTAAAACCGGAAGTGAAGGTCATGTGACCTTGACTTATCAATTTTCATTTATAACACTTCCCTGTCTGTATACCTACCAAATTTGAGATCAATTGGTCAAATAGTTCTATAGTTATAAGGCTGTAAAAATTGAATCTATAAATAGATGTCACGTGACCCCTGATGACGTCACGATGACGAAAAGTTTCGGCATACATCTTTAAAATAGTTCCCAAAGTGGCTTGTAGAATAAAAACGTGTGATATATATTTGAAAATGCATGTGTCCAACTTCCCCTAAAGCAGATCAAAAATGACTGAGACAAGTCTACTTATAGGCGAATGGGGGCGCCATTCACTTTTTACGGTGTGCCGTTATATTTTTTTGGTGACGCGCAGCTGTCCTTATTTTGATCCCATAAAACTTAAGGCTCTGTGCCTTAAGTACAACTATTAAAGTTATGTACTGCCCTCTTTTGGCGAGAATGAAGGGACGTAATGTACATTGAACGACGTTTCAAAGCCACGTGTACGTGCTATACACATTGTGGAAGTCCTGTGCACGTTTTAAAGCTCTCTACCGCAACTTGGGCAAGGGAATTGTTTGCCGACGTCGCGTCAACTGTGTGAACAATTTGACAAGCTGGGAACTTGGCACTGTTGAGGCAAATGTTTATGCTATCATTTAATGGGCGATTCAAGATTATATCTGTACGGATTGATTTTTCAGGAATTTTCTAAGGAAAAAGGGCATTTTCATTATAACTTCCGGTCTGATGACGTCATACGCCTAAAACTTTGCACACGTCTTAAGTGGGTCAAGGTCATCATATACACCAATATTTAGGCGATTCCGACAACCTTCGCCACAGACATCTATTCAAAATACATTTTTGCTAATTTTCAACCTGTCGCTAGAGGGCGCTCGAAGATTGCATGACGTCATGGGTAGATGATTTGAAGAATACTATCAGTCAAGAGACTAACACCGTTAAAAGCAAGTTCATATCTATTACCACTTTTAAATAATAAGCCACTTCCGGTTTTGGCCTTTTTCGACCGGAAGCAAAGGTCACGTGATTTTACGCACACTGAATAAAATAAAGACCTTAACCTATTCTACCACTTGCCGGCAACAGAATGCTGCGGACGCGTACGGTTGATTTCTTATGCATTTTTAAATATTAAAAGTGTCACAATTTAATTGCCTATAAATAAACACCGGATGACGTCATCATGACGTCATCATTACACAATGTTGTTTGAATTAGGGTCTTTGCTTGGACAAAGATTGGTGTAAATAAATAACTGGCAAAGAGTCGAAAATGCCCTCTAAAAATTGACATTTTTTTTAAAATTTCTGTGTACAAAGTCTATGGGAAAAATTAAATATTCAAAACTCTATAATAAATCACGTGATGACGTCAGCATGACGAAAAGTTTCGGCATACATCCTCAGATGATGGTTAATAACTATGCTGAGTTTAAAGTTGATCGGATTTAAAATAATTGCAAAAGTGGCTTGTAGAATAAAAACGTGTACAAAACCTATGGGAAAAGTGGAAAAAGAAAAAAAAAAAAAAAAAAAAAAAAAAAAAAGGAAAAAAAAAAACTTTAACGAAAACAATAGCTGTTCCCAATTGAAATTGGGAACAGCTAAAAACTTTAACGAAAACAATAGCTGTTCCCAATTGAAATTGGGAACAGCTTAAAAAAAAAAGGAAAAAAAAAACTTTAACGAAAACAATAGCTGTTCCCAATTGAAATTGGGAACAGCTAATAAAAACAATTTAAATTGGCATAAAAGAGTAATGAATCAGTCTTAACGGCCGTTTCAAACGTTGCAGAGTCATGACCTTGATGACGCGCAGGTCACAGGTCATGCAAAATCCAACCAATCAGAACGTGAATTCATCAGAGTATCCCAGTGTCCTGTTTGCAGGGCGGGGGGTACGAGCGAACCTGATCTCAACCTCGTCCCCAGTGCTTACTTTTTTTCAAACCTGGTTTCCACTAGTAAGCCCTGGATAGGAAACTTTCTTCCTGTATCCCTACTCGAAACTGCAATTGGCTAATAATGGATTTTTATCGTTTACTTGGTGTTATTTTTCACATTGTGCAGTACGTATTTTCACAATCATTCGTCCACGCCTTCTCGAAAATACTAATTTGATTTCCAATTTGATCATACATGAAATATGATACTGCATGTTGTCTTGATAAGATCGTAACAGTTCGATTTTAAAAATCGTGTTGTCGTAACTCACGCCGTGCTCGCGCTGCGACGAATTGAATCTTTTTTTACCCAAGAAACCGCATACAAAAACAATCGCTAATGTAACGCATATCCAGGCACCAGACTATTCCTCATATGCATACGTGTTCAAAAATCTTGCACTTGCAAATGATTCAATACCAGGGTGAGAGAGCAGTTAGTGATGGGCGCGTACTGTTCGACACCCTGGGGACGAGGTTGGCCTGAACTACAATTTAGATGTGAGCGTCGGGGAAAATTGTAAGGTCTTGGAACCAGACTACCCTTGCAACAGTCTACTACGCATGCGCTTTACAAAGCACGGTTGTAGTACGCAATCGCAAACAACGCCTAAGCTGGCCAGCTAAAATATTTTGGTTGCACGGTACGCGTAAAAATGTTAATTTTCCCGAGCTCAATGATGCCGAACTGGAGAACGTTTATTGACATTAAAGATGTAATGTACAAAAGCAAACTGTCCAACGAACTGAACTAGTGAAGTTGAGCAATAATATTCTTTTGGTGAGCTGGACAACTTTTTTCCGAAGTTTTTCTTTGGTGCACACTGCAACGGGAAACAAATCTGCAACTGAAAATGTGTGAGGTATAGTAAAACAAATATAACATGTTTAATTTTGGGTGGGCAATCGATATTAGCTCCCCTCGGTATTGGAAACGAACTTCCAATACCCCGGGGAGCGAATACCGATTGTCCACCCTCAAAGCATGTTATATTTGTATAATGCCACATTTTGTGATTTTGAATTAGATAATTACTGAAAACATTCGTACTTACAACGCGGTGATTGTTCCCACTCCTCTAAAGGCACGCTCAGATACACGACTGATTAAGTTATTTCGAAAACTACTGTAGAAAACAATATATAATAAAATGCAATTTGAGAAAACATATCATTTGGAGGGAAACAATAGTTGTAATATAAAGAGCATAATTACGATCCGAAGTAACTTATCTCGTAAAGCTGACTCATTATATGGCATGTACACAGATGGCGAAGGCACGATGGCGAAACATACCGATTCATATTAATATTTTCTCGACCTTTCATTGCATTTAAATACACATGTATTCATGCGATTAAGTCTATTTTACTAAAAAGCATTCAGGCTTCGTATTCGTAAAATTATGGGTTTAGAAGGTTAGAGTCTAAAGTTAGGCATAGGGGGCCTACGTATTACATTATCATTTACTTACATTTCAGCCATTTCCCTGGGAGTTTGTTCCCCCAAAGAGTCAATAAACAACTCTGGCGGAATATCTTCCAAATAATTGTAGGACAGATCTCTGAAACCGAAATGAGGGATTCACAGACAAAACATATTAAGCAGAGATGTTTTCAGTCCAGCGAATCTGAATTCAGTGATCAATCACAGGTCAAATCAAAATGCAGGTAAAAAGAATCAGGACTGATTTCCTTTTCTTGCATAATTTTGAGAATAGAAGACTTTTGCCTATGATTGAGCTATGATGACTTGTTGTGGCTAACAAAAAAAAAGGAATTTGTAACTGTTCGACGCACAAACGCTGGGTAAATCACAGTTGGGAAACTCATTTGCCGAACTTTAATGTTACCCCAGTTAATTTAGGTATACTCACCAACCATTTTGTAGAATTTGCGTGAGTAGGCAGCTTGTATATTGACTATTCATTGGGGAAAATATGAACTCATTTGCCTAACTTTTAGTGTAGTTTTTTAGAAAAAACAATGCAATCATTTGTATACATAAATAGTCGATAATGTAAGTTTCGACTTAAGATTTGATTTTAACACCGTGACTGTTGTGTCCATTCTTTACCTGGAGAATGAGGTAACGTTAATCCCGGCTGACAATTATACTCGTCAACGAATTCCATTTTGTTTTCCTCTTAATGACTTTCAAATTGTAAGCCTATGCTTTATTGAAAAAGAGGAGCATTTTCCCCCCTTTTTATAGCCAACCCCATCCAGCTCGGTGGTCGATGGGTAAAAGTCTGCACTAGTGAGCAGGAGGTCGTGGGGTCGAATCCCACCAAAGTATCTTGTGATTTTTTTTTTCTTCTCATAATCAATAGGGACAAGACTGAGTATAAGTCAACAGTGATTATAAAAACGTCGGTGGAGGACAAAACCCAATATCGAATTTTAATGTTTGTATTTTGAGTTGCATACAGATCCACTTGTTTCCGACCACATATTATTAATACTGATAGAGGCGGGAAAAGTCTGAATACGAAATGAATTATCGTTTGGACGCAAATTTTCCTGTACCTAGTCATGTACCAATTTCTTTTTCTTAGATTTCTCATTCAAAAGTGAATCCGTATTCTATCGCTAGATAAATCGAAATATACAAAAAACAAGGGGCCTGGGGGGACGTCTCCTTCCCCCAAGAATTCCCAGTGCGCTGCAGGTCCCCCCCAGTGATTCACTAGATATATGTAATAAGGTAATGAGAAGAGCGTACTCTAGCGTAAAACAAGAGGTCCGGAGGGCCCCCCCCCCCTTCCCGCGTGTGTTTTTTTTCCAACATCTTGCTGGCTAATCGGTGGCTGGAAACAAAAGGGACATTTTGTTGTGGGTCCGCCCTTCGTGCCCCCATAAAATGCTGGTCCCCCCGCCCCCACCCCACCCTCCATTGAAAAGCTTTGTTTTCTGTAAACCTGAAGTTCTAGGGTTAAGAAGTAGTCAGATGCCGAGTAACATAGAAAAGACCGAAGCAGTATTCAAATATTGAATCTACAGTATGTGTTGACAAAAAATAGTTCTACCAAACAAAGAAATGAAAACGACACTACACCACTTTCTGTTACTGCCATGAACTTTTAGTGTCCGATAAAATATTGAGATTTTTCTCCCCGCCCCTATGAAAATTTACTCACGGCCTTTCAACACCAGCAAGTGTATGTGACATGACGCGCTTCAAACTGCTTTCAAATAGCCATCTGTGGGAGGAAGGAAATTAAAAACGTTTGGTTTTTATCGGTCAAAGTTTGCCACTGTCGTTCTAGATATCTGACACATAATTCATCACAATGGTACATGTTGGAATAGGGATATGTTTTGCAGTAATGAACTGGTGTAGATGTATTAATTAATGTCACGAAAAGACTCTCTGCTTGGACAGGTGTCGTGCAGGGGTTCAACTGAGAAGAAATCTAAAGACCAAACGAAATGTACATTCATTATGAAAATATTGCATTATAAAGTGTACAATTATCTTACATTTTACGGCAGCGCAAACCTGCGGTGCTGTTTGGTCCAAGTTCTGTCAAATTGTTGTGCTGAAGTCGTCTTAAAATGGGAAAAATCAAAAAGTAAAAATGTCATATCTAAAACTACATGTACAAAAATAAAGTGGCTTTTGAAAATGGATTTTGTCCTAACCTGTCCCGACCTTCTCTTCATGCTTTTGCGTCTGATCCCCCCCCCCCGCGTCCCGTCCCGTCTCGTCGCCACCCCACCACACCCCATCCCGTCCTGCGCGATCCCGCCGCGTCCTGCCCGTCCCGTCGCAAACTCCCCCTCTCCCCTCCCCTCCCCGTCCCGTCACCTCCCCTTCCAGCTGGTTTCGTCCCGTCCCGTCACATTATTTCTGTCCCCGTCCTGTCCCCTGACCTGACCTGTATACTTACAAGTTATTAAGGTTGTGTGGTCCTGCTAGCCCGTCATGCTCTATTGTAGATATGTTGTTACCGGCTAAGTTTCTAACGACAAAACAAACATGAACTAGAGGTTTATGTCTGTTCAATCAACAGAACATATGGCTTTTTCGCATTGTTGATTGTTGTTGTTGATTGTTGATTGTTGTTGTTGATTGTTGATCGGATGTTGATTGTCTATTGTTGATGTTGATGTTGATTGTTGATATGTCGATTGTTGATGATGTTTCTTGATGTTGATTGTTGATGTTGGTTATTGATGTTGATTGTTGATGATGATTGTTGTTATTAATTGTTAATTGTTGATTTTGATTGTTGATTGTTGATTGTTGATGTTGATGTTGATGTTGATTCTAGATTAGTTGATGGTGATTGTTGATGTTGATGTTGATGTTGATGTTGATGTTGATGTTGATGTTGATTATTGATGTCGATTTTTTGATGATGTTTCTGGATGTTGATTGTTGATGTTGGTTATTGATGTTGATTGTTGATGATGATTGTTGATGTTAATTGTTGATTGTTGATTGTTGATGTTAATTGTTGATTTTTGATTGTTGATTGTTGATTGTTGATTGTTGATGTTGATGTTGATTGATGATGTTGTTGTTATGTTTATATGTTTTCAAATATCGCATTTTTGATGACATCATGATAACGTCACATTCTTATATACTTATTCCCTAACAAAACAAAATACAAAAAAGAGTTCAAAGGTGGGGTCCAGAATGAAACATATGTAAAGTCAATGGGATTTGGGATATAAGAACAAGAAGAAGAAGTAAGAAAAAAAAATCAGAAAAAAAAACAAAGGCTTTTTCGCTGATGGCGAAAAAGCCAATAATAAGCTGCTTAGTTATACTCTGTCATAATCCAAGTGCATACAGGTTAATTGAAATTATAGATGAGAAGAAAACTTGATTCGTTGAAAGTAGGTCTACTTACAGGGTTAATAGCCTGGTGCATCTTTTGAAGGTGCCCGTCTGGATGATTTTTAAATGATTGTTTTGGAAATCCCTGCAAAAGAATCCTTTGAATGTTTATTCAAAGATATGACCCGTGCCATTTCCGTTTCTTTTCAGGAGTTATTCGGCGATCAACTAAAGTTCATTTGTGCAGTGCCCACCAACGAGTCCTGGCAGTTTAAAAGGAAAAAGTCATTATTTGATCAAGATAGACAATCTGTTAATAATTCTTGGTCGCTAGTAAGTTTACTTGAGAAATATATTTCTCAAAAGGCATTTTTGCTCAACTTCTTGCTTTGGGTTTTGTTTGGGGGTTGTCTTTTTGTGGGTCAAAATAGCAAGTGCTGTACATGTTTGCAATATTGATTCTAAACCTTATTCAAATTTCTCTCGAATTAAAGAGTAAGGCCTACGTGGGGGTAATTTCATATAGCATTTGTCTTATAGAATAGCTTTTTCAAATGTCATTAACCAAGTGTTCCTTTTATAAGCATGTAGTGTAGAGCGAAGTGAATCATAAGCAACTGAAGCGGTGCTAGGAAAAGTCAACACATTTTAAACTGTAAGGACAGTTTTTTGATGTGACGACCAGTTTCTTCAATAAAGACGACACTACGCGCATGATACAAAAAAAACACTTCAAAACTTACGCTAAGTTTAGGTGGACTCCGTTTAACACCAATGGTCTAATGTCTTGCAGTTGATTTCCACTAGCAAATCTGAAAACAAATTATCCATTTAAACTTTGATAAATTGGTCTCTATTTAAAGGACAAGAACAAAATTTGCCACTATCTTTATTTGTTTGTTTTGCTTTCTGAAATGTCTCCCGTCTTCCGATTAAAGCAAAAGGACGTAATTTGATGTCTAAAGTCCTGGGATAAAACATAAATTAACAATTCATTTCAACCTTGGTCAAAATGTGTTCCAAATATACTCTGATATCCAGACGAAAAATTGTCGTATAACATCTTTTGTTTCAGTCAATAATATCCAACGAAATTTCTGGGCGTTTTTAATATTCTCTTCAAAGAAGGTTTGTTGGTTATGTTAAAATTAACTTGGAGTGATTGTTACATTTTTAAGAGCGTCCTAAAAATGTTCTATCTCTGCTCTTTATTACTTTATTTTTGTCATGACAAAATCAACTTTAATGCTTTAATATAATAATTCGAGAAAAAAATATAGCTCACAGCCTGATATTCATTTTCATTTAGTGTTGCTTCTGCACAGACCCTGTCTGTGTCCCTGCATTATCGAATATGATATGTTAGGGGATGGTAACCATTATACCCGCTGACACATCTGATCACATGCAGGCCCACCACTACTTGCTAGCTCATCACGGAGTACTATCCGGATGAGGATGGGAAGACTTGCTTCGGGGTTTTGCGATTGTAGTTTAAGAGAAATCTCTAAAATAGCACGCACCTAACATGCATCTTCGAAATACTTACAAGTTTACGACAGACTCCGGTATTTCAAAAGGAATTGTTATGTTGTTCTTCTCCACGTTACTACGGTAAAACGGCAAAGAATGTCCGTTATTATCAGTCCACTCAATGTTTACTTTTTCGTCTATTCAGACGGACCTTGATACCTTCAAGTGCATTTGTTATCCACGTCTCGGCAAATCAGTAAGGTTCATTTGAACAGGGAAAAATGTTCAAGTGCATACTTTGCCCTGCTAACTTTTTTAACCTTGTATCAATATACCCTCAACAATTAAAAAGAGTGAACCATATATCCTTCAAATTTTCGATTTTGTACTTAAACGATTAACTTGGGGGGGGGGGGGTTCATTTGCAGGCCAAATTTTCTTTATTAAAACAAGGGGGGCTTTGCATATTACGCTTGTTTCACGCTCAAGGTCGTGAAATTTCAGCGAAACGCTCATGAAAAAAATCTGTGATGTTGACAAACTAATAGTACATAATGGGCGGTGTAGGGTGAATCTATGAAATACAGACTCATTAGTACAATTGCGCATGCGCAATTGAAGATAATTATGAGAAAACCTATACCGAACGTGGTCAAAAAACAAAACGGGTTTTTTTCATCGAACGTGCAGCAATATCAGAACTCGTTGGACGATTAAAATTGTAACGTGTAGAGCAATTGAAATAGGTTTCTCACTTAACAGTGGTTTAGTAAATGGGCTTTCAATTCATTATTAATTTTGGTGATACATAATTTTTTTTATCCGAAATATAGGTTTTCCCGGCTCAATTTCACGTGAGTTTTGCACATGTGGTCAAATTTTGGGTTCATTCAATTTCATTTTAAGGCAGCCAAGATTTTGCTCTGAATATTCGTTTACGTTTTCGGGCATCCTTAGGGCCTATTCGTTTTTGTGCATTCAAGACTTAATTTGTAGCAGTCTTAAATTAAGTTTTTGCAACCTGTTGACGGTTGACGCATTCAAATTGGCGAACATCTGTGCGCTTATAACGTATGACCATGCTTTTCGTTTCTTATTCGTTTATGGGCAATCGCTTTCATCGTTTGGTCATTTAAATTAGTAAGATGTTTCAATCGATAATTTTTCCAATTTTTCTTCGAGGTTCATTCCCCCCCCCAAAAAAAAAAATCTTGATGACTGTAAAATTTACAATGTTACAAATCAACTGATATGAGGGAAACAGCATGCAACGAAGTAATGAATTGAAAAGGACTAAGATAATTTCTTTTTCACTGTTGATCTTTTCTACTTGTTTAAACGTTTGATCAAGGGGCTTTTTTACGTTGACGATTTCTTGACGTGCAAGACATCGGGACACGTAATATGTTTGAAAATGGTTGTACCGTCGGGAACACTTCTCTTGCGTTATTTATTAAATGTTTTCTTGCGTATGTCTGACCGAACACTTACCATATTCATAGGGCCCATGCAAAGTTTTCAATGCAATACATCTTTGTGTCACATTTAACCTTATTTGCAAGTTTTATTTTCCATTTTGAGGGGTGTTTTTGGTGCCTCCTCCGTTTTTATGCTAATGCAAAGTTTCATATTCATTAGAAAACCTGTGATGGCATTCCGAGCATGATTAATGTTACACGGCTATTTCAGCAAAAAAAAAGTTATAAGATGGAATTTTTGCGTCGGGGTGGTATAAATCAAATTAGGTTCTGCCCTTCACCGACGTTTTTTAAACACTGTAGGCCCTATACTCAGTGTGTTACCTCCCGAGTGAAAGTTGGAAAAAATCACTCGGGTGGGACTCGGGTGGGAAAATCGCTGCTATGAAACTTTTAAATTGTATAATAGTCTGTGCGGTACCCGCTGCTTTGTACATCAGATTCGAACCGGCCAACCGATCCCGTTAGCTCGGTGGTCGAGTGGTAAGACATCTGCACTAGAAAGCAGGAGGTCGTGGGTTCGAGTCCCACCCGAGTGATTTTTTCCAACATTCACTCGGGAGGTAACACACTTATACAGTGTTTAAAAAACGTCGGTGAAGGGCAAAACCTAATTTGAAAAAAAAAGTTGCTAGAATTTTGGATATTTTGCCGTCATAAATTTCTTTTATTTGGTGATAATATGATGTGTCAGTACATGGAAGTAAGCCAATGACCATCCCTTTCCCACAAATGTTTTTAATTAGCAAATTTTGGATGAATAATTTGAAAGAAAAAAACCTAAACTGAACAGTGTCTTCCTGAAATGACATCACAGTAACAGCGTTAGTCCGGAAAAACATGGAAACTTTTAAATGCTGAAAGAAGTGCACATTTGCAATAAGATTAAACCCAGAAAGTGTTGTCAAATGTGTAGTTTTCTTACATTTCACAGAGTGGCGCAAAAAGAATTCCTGAGAAAAATTCATTGCACATTCCCTTTAAGAAAGAAAGTCAATATACGGTTTGAAGTCATCAAATATGATTTACGCTAAGGAATACCGACACGTATGGTATGAAGTCTTAAAAGATGTTTGACAAAATGTGAAACATGTTTGCCCATTAATGAAAACGAATGCCCGATCAACCCCTTACTAATGGTTTAGACGAAATTGAATGAACAACGCGATACTTTTAATATGTGTGCATCTTTGATAGGAACGAGTGAAGCTAAAAGGCGATAGAATGCTCGGATAGTGAATTGAATGATTCTTTCATGATTGTCGAATGCCGATCTGCGTGATCTTTCAATTTCAATCTAAATCGAATGAGCCAGGCGTTAAATTGAATGAAAACTAAGTGAAATTGGCCGGGAAAACCTATATTTTTCTTTGTTTCGGGGTTCCGGCTTTTTTTTACTCGCCCTGTGTAATTGGGAATCAGCGGTTTGCAAAGATACAAGTTAGATTTTTTTCCTGCATCGGGCGAAGGGCAAAATGGGTCGATGTATTTGTTAGTCCCAGTACCTTCAATGCTCCCATGGCGCCTTATCCTACAGTATGGTCAGCACTAATCTCATTCACTGTACGATGGGTATGCTGCTCTGTAACAATGAACGTATACAATGAGCGCAATTGCGCCATGCAATACAATCTGTTTAATGAGAGCTCAACTGTGATTAGAAGCTATTGTGGCGGGAACCCCCCGGGCCAACCCAAGTCTGTTAGGATAAGTCTGACTCCTAGTGGGGTGAAGACAATCTTCCCAAACCAAGGCTCTTCCCTAGACGAGAGATCACTCAGAGCGACCTTTAAGGCTAAGGGTGCAGGTCCGTTTTGGTGGAAATCTACCGCCCGATTATGAATGAGTGTTGATTATTTATCTCTGTTAATTAACTGCACAATAAACCTGTAAACATAAACACCGGAAGCAGAATTGTCGGTAATCTCAAACAACAATAATCAAGTACAACAATAAGAATGTGATTCGGTGGGTTGTTTTATTAACAGGGTCCTTAGTTACTGAAGATAGCCCGCTGCTTGCCTATGCAACAACGCACACAGCATTAAGCACTAGACAACAATGGCAGCAATGAGCAACTGTGCACAGCGCTAGGAATGAATCACCAAGTCAGCAAAACACAGCGTCACAAGCACACAACAGCCGCTTAGCAATGTATACAGTCCGTTAGCAGGGTACTCGCTACGCCGTGTGTGTAAGCCAGGATTCAGCCACACGTACCAGCGCAACCCCGGTACAGCTACACAGACTTTGTACACAAATCGCCTAAGCAATTTCACATAGCAGAGCACAAGTAATTTACCTACTTCCCTGCCCGCTGTCGCAGCTACGCTCTAGCCCGCTACCTCCAGACACTCGGCACTCAACACCCAAAACAGCTGAGCCCCAAACCTAGACACACTAGTGTCTCACCTAACAACGATTATCTTCTAAGCCAAACCGCTAAACTTCCTGATCTGAAAACAGAACTTCTAACCCTCGCGCGCTAATTCCAGGCACGCATTTATATACATGTACCAGACGCTACGTCATGTCTACAAAACATGTGCATGCACTAACCCTATGGTGCGCTAAACCTAGGGGGAAAATTAGCCAATCGCGTACGCGCAGCAGCCCACGGAGCTCGTAAGCTCCGCCCGGTCACTGCACACAAGTGATTAAGCGTTAGTGCTATGGTATGACGTCACAACTAAACACTTTCCGCCACACTATCAACGCCCTTGCAAAGTACTTCAAGAACTCTAAATTTGTAATATCCTGATTTACTTGAGCCTTTCTTTTTGTTTTGTCTGCGCCGTTTCCTTGTACGCACGATCCAATGAATATACGCTTTGCGTGCACTGTGTGTCTGCAGACGAAATCCGTCAAATCAGACCAGGAATAAGTGACTGGCGCGTACAGCTATAGCGACGCAAATCGTCAAGATTTAATCCGAGTACTGGGTGATTGCAGTTGTCATTATGTATGTGTTTTATGTGTTTTACACCGATCACGATCGTCATGCTGAAACTGAAAAAGAAATTACCATATCCATTAAACCTAATGGAGGTGCATTTCAATAGAACATAAATCATTCAATTTGATGCCACATTTTTAGGAATCCGTTCTTTAAACTCGAGTATCGATAGCTAGAAGTCAGTGCAGAAGTATCAATGTCAACACAATACAGGGGATAAGCCCACGTGAGAAAACTAGGACACCACTTCCTAATCGCGCGACGCAATGTTTAAACGTTACTCGGTATCATGTCTACCATTATGTTTGTTTACATCAACATTGTTGCTCAGATGCTCATATTGCTTTATAGGTTTACATGATTAACCCATGTCTATCTCCTATATAGCACACCTTACGAGACCTACACTGCTCATTTCAAATTTACTTAACCTTATACCATCGAAACCTCTGGAAATGAATAACACAACAAAACTTCCTGTTTACTATTGAGGCGAAAAAAATTAAGACTGTTTTCCACATGTTAATCTCCAATATTAGCTTATTGTCGACTATTTCCCTGTAGCAAGAAAACATCATTGATGCCCAAAGGAGGTATGGAACGAATATCGTTCGCGTTAAATATACAATCTAGTTTTGGAAATTCAATCGGTTTGTAAAAAATAAACGCTCTATTTTTTCCCCCAAAAAAATTCAAGTGCATTCTGATTACGAAAAAAAAAACGTTAAAGATAAAACACGTTCGAGTAGGCCTGGGCCTATAAACAATACTTTCCGGTTCTCAAAATATGTATTCCAATCATTTTTCCCTTATTCTGCTTCGCAGGCCTGCACTTGCCTGCGCTTGCTAAATTGACATCGATAAACAAACTCTAGTGTGCGACATTGCATGTACTAAAAGAGTGTACGTGGCTTCGGGGGGTCTACCAATCCCGAATAATTGATTAGTTGTTACATCCTAGGCGCAACCATTGACACATTCTTGGCCGAATAAGTGACGAGTCTTATGCAAAATCCTCTCCAAAGTGATTATCTACACAAAACGGACTAAATATCACATTTAACTGGAAAAAATAAGGAATGGCTCTGTTTTTTTCTCTCCACCCCCATGAGGCCCACCCCGCCCGGAACATCTCTGAACTACGGCAGAAATATTCTACGGATTGGCTCACGACCAAACAACATTCAATAAATCATTACTCTAATCTTGCTTTCAAATATCGCCAATCTTTCTTTGCCTTTTTCTGAGGGTAAACACTTAATAAAAACCTTAACCCCATCAGGACATAGCCTTGGTCAAGGCGTTTGTCGAGAGTGCGTAATGGTATATCTAGCCGCTGACAAACACTAGCCGCGCTCTGGTGCAGACCAGTAACTACACTGCCATAGACCTTGGTGGTAATTACGCGCACTTCCCTAAATTATTGAAAATACTCACAACTCTCTGAGGTGTGCGAGATACATATCAACTTAAATTTTATTTCATCTTCTTTCACTTTCTGTTCAATATTTGTTCTACTATTCAATGACTTTTGGGAGAAAATGCCATTCATTCAAAGATAATCTCTCATAAAAGCAGTCCCGAAGTCTATCGCCATTTTGAAAATGGACGCCCTACGCTCCATTGCAAGATAGATCCATTTACGGCTAGGCTCATCCAAATTTCACTCATATACAAGCTTTAAGTCCTCTGCACGACTTCCAGCCGTCTTTTTTACATATCTTCAAGTTCACGGCCCTCCAAATGCTCTAACACGGGCGAATTCGAGGGCATGCAAATCGTGATTTGGCTGGCTTCGGCAATTTTGGACCGATTTACTGGTCTGCACCCTTTAAAGAAGCAAAATTTTACAATTTCACCCTGGACCACATTAAGCAAGAGCATGGATGCATAAATCATATTTCATCCAAAATTTGTACAACAAATAGACTTCAAGTCAGTACAGGCCTGAACATTGTTCAGCGTGTACGCCTTTCTTGCTTACCTACTGCAATGGACTTGACATGTATTTTCCCAGTCACAAATTCCATATTATAATGTTTGCATTATGTTTCTTCCCCGTGGCGTACCCAAAGGGAGGGGGAAACCTCCTAACTAATTCCCAGTGCCCGACACCCCCCACCCCCAAGTTAGGATCCGAAATTTGCCCCTCGCCATCCAGAAAAGTTTCACTGTGAAAAAAGAGCGCCCTCACTGTGTAAACTGCATCATCAAGGAAGCTGCCCTGTTTAATATATATAAAGGGTGCAGGCCAGTAAATACACTGCAATAGACCTTAGTGGTAATTACGCGCACTTCCCAAAATTGTTAAAAATACTCAAAACTCTCTGCGGTGTTCGAGATACATATCAAATTAAAGCTTATTTCATCATCTTTCACTTTCTGTTAAGCTATTGTTCTACTATTCATTGACTTTTGGGAGAAAAATCCATCCAAAGATGATTACCCCTTAAAGCAGTCCTGAAGCCCATCGTCATTTTGAAATTGTACGCCTACGCTCCAGTGCAAAATAGATCAACTTTAGGGCCTAAATTCATCCAAATTTCACACATTATACGAGCTTATCGTCCTCTGCACGGCTTCCATCATTCTTTTTTTTTTACAAATCCTCGAGTTCACGGCCCTCAAAATGCTCTACCACGAAAGAATTTGAGGGCATGCAAATCATGATTTGGCCGGCGTCGGCAATTTTAGACCGATTTACTGGTCTGCACCCTTAAGGATGCGTGAACGGCAACCACACCCAGCTACAATAAGCAAATTAGTTTGTCCTTCACCACCAAACGATGCCAGCTTCCGAGCTAATGTTCCACTCCATATTTAAAAGCTAAATTGAAAAAGTGATAACTTAGCGAGGACGATTATATCCTTTAGTGTCTCATTGAAATTCAGAATTCTTGTATAAATGGTAATAAATGTATCTTTTAGGATGACACACTCACACTTGATTTTTTTTCAGGGTTATTTTTATTGGGGGGGGGCGTCTGTTCATTGTTTGTTTTTACTAGCTGGTCCATGATTTGGTTATATATATTTTCAGTATGTTTATGTACCCCACATTTTACTGTTTACTATTTTTAGTGTTTTCTGTAATTGCAATAAATGAACTGTGCTGGGCACCTCTGGAAAACAGTGTTCCACTGAGAGTTTCTCCAGGGTAAATAAGAAATATATAAATAAAGAAATAAATTCTGACCGACTTTGACTGACTTTGACCTTTCCGTTTAAAATAACCAACTTACAGCATTTTACCATGTTAAGACCGTTGTGTTTCCTTAAACACAGACAATAAATATTATAACTGTAGATGTTTTTTTTTTCCTCAGGAAGCAGTGGTTTGTCGGTATAGATCAATACGAGCACGCTATCATTTCTATCACGTATAGCAACTAGTTCAGACTGTGCAACTAGTGCAACTAGTTCAGATAGGGCAGTTGCTTGGTCCATTGGCCGGCATATAGATGTTTGAGCCGAAGATCACATATAACATTTTAATTCGTGTTAGAATGCGAAAGTGTTTTGTTTGGGAAAAGACAGATGTTATCATGTTCCTCTGACGTGTGAAAATGAGAAACACAGGACTTCCTTTGAATAGACACGCAACGGAAGCCACCTCCATGCACCGAACGCAAAGTCACACCTGCATTGCATGTTACGCTAATCAACGCAGCAAAGCAGTAGTCATTGTCGAGTCCATCCGAAGTCCATCACTAGTAAATCATAAGTCATCTCAAAAATCCTGTCCCAAGTATAAGTGATGTACAATGACCAAAAAAAATGCTTTTGACGCAGTTCGTTTTATTAAATTGCTACTAACTGGACATTATCTGTGGACCTATGATAGACTTGTGAGAAATTGTGAGGACTTGTGATGGGCTCGACGACAACAGTACCTACTGCACCGTTGAAGTCTCCAAAAGCTTAGAACTATAACTTACAGGACAACCAGCGACCTCAGATCCAAGAGACTGCCGTAAGGAATAAACCTGATGAAATTCCCGTCCAGACTCCTGTTCAAGCAAATACAACCATAAAAAAATGTGTACAATAAAACAAAACCTTTTTTTCGGTACTGTACCAAGGACCCAAGGTTGGCGGTTTTTTTCATACTTTTTTTTATTTTTTAAATCAAAATAATCGGATTTGTTTTTATTTGAATCGGATTTATTTGATTAAATCGGATTTTTGTTTTGATATTTGCAAAATATGAATTTGTTTCAAAATGAGTCTACATCTTCCCATACACCCTTACACCGATCAACACGGAATGTTCAGGTTCCTATAATACCCATCATCAACAAAACTCATTTCAGTATTCAGAAATTTCCAGACAAAAACTCCCATGTAACATTGATAAAATGTCTTTGAAAAAAAAAGAATTGTATTGAATCAGTGATTAAAAATATCACTTAATTTTATCTACATACAGTCAATATCAAAGAGTGCATAAATACTGAAGACACTTTAAAGGTGTATGGCTTGATTGATGCATGTGATCGACATAGGTTGTGAGTGTATATGAATGAAAAACACGTTAGTTAAGACACATTTGTATACCCAAAAAATATGAGAACAGTTCTCCCTGGGCATGTACAAGTGCTTCATAAGAAAAATGCTTCTAATTTGAAAACGACGGCAATGATCTTTGTTTAACTTATAGAAATGTGTGTTGATTGTTGGTCCGTTAAACAAGGGGAGACCATTACGTGACTTTAATCAAAACACTGGTTTTTAGCAATTATACAAACCTACTTGAAAATTGAGTCTGTTGATGAAGTAGGAGTGTTTGAATGTGTTAACAACATCTTACACTTTGAAATGATTTGTAAATCAATTTATCATTTGATTGCAATCGCTATTTAAATCACTGATTGAAATCAGTCAAACCTGCAAGGATCATCTTAAAAAAGAGAAGATGACAAAGATATTCAATAATATTTTAGATGTAGGATGAAATCTTCAATGCTTCAACTGCACTCTTTCCTGTTTGCTTTGTTTCCTTTTTGTTATCTTGACTTACACTTTCAGAACTTGCAAAACACGTGATATTTCTAGGTTGACTAATTTGGGGCACGCTTTTTTCCTCGTTGTAATTTCGTTTCATATCGGCAAATAACGATACGAACTGATATTTGAATCCTGCCGCCACAAAATGAAAGTAATATGAAAAGAGAAAGAGAAGAGTGTTTGCTGTTGGACAGTGCGGGTAAATGAAACACACTTTGTGAGTCAGAGAAAATCAACAGTTTATTTCGAGAACCCCATCACAAAATATTTCTTGAGTAGTTCATATTTTATCTGCTGAATGGAAGACTTTGTATTTATTTTAAAATGTAGGATGATGAACCACCAATGAAACACAGCGGTGCTTCAAACTGGCTTGACAATAAAATGATCTTTTGCCAAAATAATTCGAACGGTTTTTATCCCTCATGCCTCTTTTCAATAGTAATGATTGGCATTTTTCCAGTGAATTCTGCAATTTCACTATATCAGCAACTTAACGCGAACTGTCAATTTCCGAACCTGCCAGTAATTTAAGAGCGCTGCCAACTACTTCATTATTACCTCCAATCCCTCAGTTGTTTTTGTGCAAGTTAAATTCCAGTGTTCATGTCGCCATCATCGGAAGTTAATGATATATTATTGAGATTACACAAAATACTTGTGATATAACAATTTCACGCTTGCAGGTTTTTGTATTTATTGCCGTTCGGTTAGCGGTTGCTTGAATTATCCCTTTTCGATTTGAAACAAGCCCAAGAGGCAAACCAAAACCAACATTTTTGGAGGGGCAGATTCGAAAAGCGCGAAGGGGGTGATTTGACATTAAAGTTGTCGCATACGTCACGAATCATATATAGCATCAATTTTATAAAATCGTCTTCACTCCTCTCCTGGTATAACTGTATGCACTAGGCTAAACCGGTTACTTGAAACCTTTATTTTTCAGACACATTCGATTGAAATAAATAGACCCATTTTAATTTCCTTCTATAAACTTATTTCGACAAATTGTTAATTTTAAAGTCAGAATTGCGCAAATATTTCACTATAATTAAGAATGACACATTCTTATTCGTCATATTTTAAGCAAATTCGTCTCAGGTGGAGACCAGTGTTGTAGTCGAGACCGGATAGTCCGAGACCGAGACCAAGACCGAGACCTGAAGATTCGAGACCGAGACCGAGACCGAGACCAGCCCCTTCAAGGCGGACCGAGACCGAGACCAATATGGTCCGAGACCGAGACCGAGACCGAGAGAGCTGATAATAAATAACCATAGTCGAAATAAAAAAACAAGACACGTTATTATAGTTGAAAAATGTAACCTTTCTATTCACAAAGATTACAGACCAAAATTTTGACCAGTGGCAATGTTGACAAATTGATACATGACACCTTACTTGAGCAAAAAGTAGTTACACTTAAGAAATATGGGCTTTGACATGTTGTCTACACCCAATCGTGACAAAAGTAAAAAGTTAAAGGTAGATGTTTTATCTGTTATAGGAACTCGGATCCTAAACTCCACAGTCACCCCTTGGTTTCGGCTATGACTTCTAACGGATATTTAAAGATGCAATTTTAATTTTACATTGCCTTTTTTTTCCTAAAATAAATTTAGGACTTAACTTCTAACAAGACTTGTGTACTTGATTTTAAAAAATGGGAGCTAGAAAATGTTGAATTAATTTTTAAAATTTTGTCATAAAATGTGGACTTGTACATGTAGACCCACAATTTGCGAGGTGGTAGCCAGCATGTGCCAGATATGGATTTTTAATTTTTTTTTCTGAACGGGATTTTTAATATTTGAGGAATAATGGGGTACTTTAAAATGAGCAGCCAGAAAATGGGGTCTCATCATACACTCTCATGGCAACAGTGAGTGGTAACTGGTAAGAGTGTGTGAGTTCAAAGCTGGAAAATCAGGTAGAAAAATTTACTTTTTCTTCAAAATACTGTCCCAAATTAAAGAGAACATTGTGTGGGGTCGAAAATATTAAATACTAATTTAAAGCACCTCATTTATTATCAGAATACAAAATGCAAGTGATTACGCCCACATGGGTGGGCTAAACTACACAATCCCCGAAAATGGTTGACCCTTATTGCATAAATTGTTACAAGTTTATACTTTGCTTTATGTGGCCGACTCAACAGATAAATGCCGAACTTCGAACTTGTTCCAAATCGTTCAGTGGCTGGTACTGCTGCAGTTTTACATGTACTTTGGGGACTTTCCAACGTGCAGTCGAGTCCAAACCGACCGCGATATGTAACAAACTTGATCTACGGGCTAGCAAATGTTTTAAATAACAACGGTAATGAACGAAGTGAACACAAAGTAATCGATCGAGCTGTAAAAGCTACATATTGCCGGTCTCGACCCGAGACCAGCCAAAATATCGAGACCAAAGGGGACCGAGACCGAGACCAAGACCGAGACCACAGCTTCCGAGACCGAGACCAGCAAAAAGTGGTCTCGAGACCGGTCTCGAGACCGAGACCGGTCTCGAGACCTACAACACTGGTGGAGACTGGCGTTGTTAGCATTGAGGAAATGTGCAGCATTATTATGGCGCAAACTGAAAATTACTCATTCACAATTAAACCCAACAATGTTTGTTGACTTTGTCTGATAAAAGTGTTAAACCGATGTTTAAACGATGTTAAAACGATATTTAAAGGAAACCAGTAAACCATATATTGAAAAGAAAATGACATTTGTTTGGCGGGAATCAGGGGGTATGGCTTTCGGCCCTCCATTCCCTCCCCCAGATACCCCACTTCTGTATCTGTATCTGTAGCGTACAGCAAGCAAACTCCACTATGGGATATACGGTGCAGGCGCGTGGTGGCTAGCAGCATCCCTAAACAATTTTATTAGTAGGCCCCCTTAGCGTTGAAGACAACTGCATCTCATGGAGTCTTGACTTAAAGGACTCCACTGAAGTAGCTATCCTGACTTCTGTAGGAAGTAAGTTCGAATTAGCTGTGTTGTTCTTGGTAGGAAAGAGTATCTGTAGCAGTCCTTTTTACATGTTGAGGACTACAAAGGATATTGAAGATGATTTTCTGGATGACTTACTGATAATTACCAAAGCATTATGCATTATTGAAGTCACCCTGGTATATAGTGTAACATGTTGCACCATATTGTTGGTTAAACAAAGTTACTTCATGCAATACTTACAAGAGTCTGGTGTCATTGGGTATCCCTGGTGGAAGCTCCGTGAGACCTCTCCCGGTGCAATTGACTATACGTGGACCATACTGGCTACATTCACATATCTCACACGCCTCTTGAGTGCAATGTACCAGCACCGCACAGGAAGCAAGGAACACAACTGCGCCAAGTTTTAGTAACATAGCGAATGCAACTACAAAGGGTAAATTGTGACGGATGAGGCTACGATCGTCCTTTTTGAAGTCTTGGCACATGTCAGTGTATTACACCAGTATATGCTGACGTAGGTAAACAGAGTGCGTAGATGGAAGCGGAAGTAGGCCTAGTTCCTTTAATTGTTTACATAGTCCCATGTTGAAACAGAAACCAAAGTATCAACATTATGTCAGTTTTGAAAACTCCTGATAGGCTCATCATTCGCACATTAACTCGGGAATTGATTGTAATGTGCAAACATTGTGTGTATTCCTGATAAGCCAATGCTTAATAATAACTCCAGTATGCAGTATGCTCAAAAACTGAAGATTTTGATGTTTGCAAATCGTGATTTGGACGGCGTAGGCAATTTCGGACTGATTAACTGGTCCGAGTCTGCAACCTTTAAAGAAGCGAGGTTTTGAAAAATTCCCCAACACCAGTTGTACGGCATGAAGAAGGAAGTATAACTTATATTTCATTAAAACATTGGGAGAAAAACATCTCTCAGTTCGATATCTGGCCTGAAAACAACACCTCTGGTTGTGGCTTCCTTGCTGTAGGGCGCCCCCAACGGGATTAAATTGAATTCCAGCTCCTTTCCAGCCCCAAATCACCCCCCCCCCCCCCCCATTTTCACTCGAAATTTCTGTAATTGGATGACGGTCTATCGGCCCCCTGCAGATTTGGGCGCATTTTTTGCGGAACCGCCATTGGGAACCCCTTGAAACACTGCCCATCCCCCAGGTCACGCCTCCCTGAAAAACCACTGTCGCGGAATGTTTTGACAATGAACGATGGACGACGCTATTTTGAAATTACAGGTTGCAGACTAGTAAATAAATTTCCCATTGACCCCAATGATAAATGCTCCCACCTCGGAAATTCGGGGAAAATACTCTCAACTCTCCAAGTTGTTCGAGACACACATCAAATTAAAGCTTGTTTCATCATCTCTCATTTTCTTTTTAATTTACGGGGGGGGTCAACTGATGATTTTTAAGAGAAATTTCCATCCGAAGATAATCACCCCTTAAAATAGTCCTGAAGCCCACTGCCCATCGCCATTTTGAAAAACGATGCCTACACTCCATCCCAAAATAGAGCGCTTTTAGGGCCCCAATTTCATCCAAATCGAACGGAACTACAAGCTCACAGTCCTGTGCACCAGGCGCGGTTCTACGGGGGGGCTAGGGGGGCTTTAGCCCCACAAAATTTTGTCCATCCCCCCAAAATATATTCCTTACAAAAAAATTGCATTAGCAAAACGAAGGATTGTGATGTACATGCGAACGGTCTCCCCCTAAAGAAAAAGGTCTACATTTCAGCACACCTCCCTGAAAAAAAAAAATCTGGATCCACCCTGCTAGCCCCCCAAAAATATTGGTTCTAGAACTGCGCCTGCTGTGCACGGCTTCCACCCATATTTTTCACAAACCCTCAAGTTCATGGCCCACAGAATGCTCAAATACTGAAGAACTGGAGGGCATGCAAATCGTGATTTTTTCCGGCGTAGGCAATTTCAGACCGATTTACTGGTCTGCAACCATAAGGTTGCGTATCATCTGCCTTTTAACAAAAAAGGGATAGATGACTACTTTTACATAATTGGCTTCTCACCAAAGTGCTATTTTCATGATTTTTGCAGTATTTGAAAGAGAAAGCTCTCAGCTCTGATTCCCAAACCATAATAATCCATAGATCCCTTTTTTTAAGGCAAATGTTTAGCGTTGTATTTGTTTTGGGTCACCCTGTAGTGGCCTATGCCTAATAGTGTATGCCCTACGGTAAAACCATGCCATAAACTAGTCTACCTGCATCTAAAAGTTATTTTTAAAAAAAAATTAAAAACATCGTATGCATCATAACAACATCACTAATATTCCCCACACATAAATGTGTTAGGGACAACATAAATTGGGCTCTCAACGCGATCAACAAGAAGTAGGTAGGCCTAAATCGTTCAAAGTCTGATGCGCTGGAAACTCGCAGAGAAAAAGATACAATTAAGCTAAAGAATTCAAGTTAAACATTATAATTCCGATCGCGGATTTACAAGCCAAAAATATCAAATTAAGTTGTAGTAAAGGCTTTGGATGTTGATCAGTCTTATTATAATGGTGAAGTACAGCACAGTGTGAATAACGAAAGCTTATTTAATTCGTAGTGAGTGGAACTCTACATTTGAAATTTCGGTTGGTTGCATTTGCACAAAACATTAATGATATGAAATTGGAGATAATGTCGTTGGGCTTTTCCCTGTCAATTCTGGTGAAAATACGTTAGTATTACTGACATTTAATCACATAAACACCGCCATGGTGTGTTTTAGACATATAGTACTTCTTAATTTACCGGCTTATATCATTTTCAAGTAATTTCTGGAAACTTATAAATTTATAAAAGGAGGGAACATGGCACAGTTATTTCCACACAAGACTGCTGCGCTTATTGTAATTATTGTAAAGAAGTGGAAGTCAGAATTGTATATCAAATAGGACTGTTTCAGATTTGAACGCTGTAAGTAGCCCTTTCCTGATAGTGTTCACCCTACTCCAAAACCTCCTGAAGACTGAACAACACCTGGGTAACCAACTGAAGAACGCTGAGATCAAGCACGTCGTGAAGACCTCACACTCATTGCAAGGAGTGAACCAGGGTGCGAGAACTATTACATCTGGTGAAGACATTTCTCAATTCGACCAAAACAATTAAAGCCAAACCATCCTAGTGTAAAAATCTAGCAATGAAAAGGATGCAGTTGGTAAATACCAAAGCTTATGATCACTACTGGAGATGTCATTCATTCATTAAGCTCTAATGAGGTTCCTTGGTGAGAACATCTACAAAGCCTCGTCAGCGATTCAGAAGTAAAAGCTTCAGTACGTGCAAAGTTGAAGGACCCGATAGAAGACCGATGGTAATAGAGTGAACAATATTGCTGAGGATGTATGAAAACCATGTGCAGTGAGCCGAACAACCAAGCAATTCATAATATACTGCCGCCCATCACCTTTGTTGAAAGCCTACGCACTACAGTAAACCGCTATCTGATGAAATGGACAGGCCTCGCAGGGTATTAACCTTATTTGATCATGAAAATGCTTAACGCAATGAGAGCGCCCTCGTTTGACATTGTCCGATCTCGTTTGGGAAAAAAAATCGCGCCCGGGGAATGGTGTGTATTGTTTGTTCGTTGACTGCTGATCTCTTTTCACTAGACTTGACTTAAGTCGGTATCTAAAAAAAAAAGTAGCGAAAATCACTTAGTTTACGCCTTTCCAGATGCCAGACAAGGTACACTTCAGCGTGCGTTCCACTTCAGTGCCGTATAACAATGCGCACACACTGTATGTACATGTACATTGTACAACACGCGTATTACACGTACATGTGTGTGCATGTATTGCAGAGCATGTGCATACAATGTGGTGCAAAAGTTAGCAATTCACTTGAAAATAACATGTACATGTACGTTTTTAACATGATGGTCCGGATTCGACGCATGAGGGCGCGCGTTATGTACTGTAAGGACGTTTGTGATATGCGCTGTGAGTGGATTTAGGCACAGACCGAGCACAACCCCGCAACCCAGACTTGGCCAAGTCTATCTTTTCACCCACACACAAAAAAATAATAATAATGGGTAGGTCACTTGTAAATAACACATAATTAACGGTGCGAAAATGAGCACATTTCCCCTCCTGGATTTTTTTTTTTTTTTTGGACCGATTAGGTGACAATTAGCAGATTACAAATCTGGCTGTTCACAAAAACGTGTTCAACTGTACTATTCGAAACACTTACATCCTGATCGAGTATATGCATAAACGCTACTTTAATTAATACAAGAACTAGGACTAGCAGTAGAACATAACCTATGGTTGGAAGTAGTCCTGACTTCTAATCAGGTCCGAGTTCGAATCTCAGTGAGCTGATCTTTTCCGAACAGTTTAGAAACACTTGGCTGATCTTTTTCAAACAGTTTAGAAACACTTGCCTTTACTCAACTTAGAAGAGAGAGAGAGAGAATTGTTGATATAATTCAAAAGTTTTTCGCTTCTTCTCATTTTACCTTTCAAATAACGAAAGTGAGGAAAGAACATGTCTCACTAGACGTAAAGCCTGTCTTGGGTTTGTGTTATGGAGAACAAGGCATTAGATATGCATGTAATGGACCAATCAGAAGATGGGAAACGGATGCCGTTTGAGGAAAAAAGATTCGCTCCCACACGTCTTACTGGGCGAAGCTGTGCTGTGCTAAGCACAGGGTCGCGGATGAAATCAAAATCATATCCAAGGGAAGCTGTAAGAAATGGCGACCTTTGAGGGTGCAACACAGTACATAGGACATATATTAGAGATTTTTGAAAGCCATGAATCGGGGAATTTTAAGACGTGTGGAACTGCACCTCGGCTGTCTTCAAACTTCAAGCGTAAAATGAAGGCATGAAATCACGTAACTTAATATTAACAAAATAAACAGCTCTTATAGAGCGCACTTTATCTGTAAGATATTCAAAGGAGCCGGTCTAGATATGTAGAAGTGAGAAGTTTTAGTTGGAATGGACAATAAGAAAAGGTATGTTTTGAGCAGTCGCTGGTGCAATGAATTTCGGGAGCTTTGGATTTCAGTCCCGCTTCAGATTCAATTTGGTGCACAAGTGTGGAAAAGTAATACCGACATTCATGAAGTGGAATTTTGCGTCGGGGTAATGTAAATCAAATAAGGTTTCGCCCTTCACCGACGTGTAAAAACTGTATACTCAGTGTGTAATTACCTCCCGAGTGAAAGTTGAAAAAAATCACTCGGGTGGGACTCGAACCCACGATGTTCAATGAAAATATACCGACATGTACAATGAAATTGGGCAGTCGCAGAACAAGTTGATCAGCTTGTTTATTGGTGTGATCACAATGTGTCACTCATATTCAGTGGTTATTTGCTTAGATTAAAATTTAATTATATTTCAACGTTAATACGATGGACTCTTAACAGATCGCAAATGCCCAATGAAGTTGCCGCCTTCTCGGTGCGTAATCGAAAACCAACAAATGAAACGGAATATACGAACTTTTTGACCACACGCTTAGGGCCCAAATTATTGGAAAATATTTAATGAAATGAAATTTATCTAGGCCTAACTGCGAATTGGAAACCGTATTCGCATATCCAGCTCTCTGAAACCTGTTGAAATTGAAGGAACATCATGTGCGCCTTAGCGCAACTCAGTGAACAAGTTACGAAACTTCATTGGAAAACTTATAAGTGCAGATGCCTCTAAAGCCAAGACTAACGGTCAAAGAATATTTCGTAAATTGTGTGTAAATAAGTTATGTGACTCAGACTAATAGCTCAAAACATTCTGTCTTCCTGTAAAGAACCCTCAAAATGGATTTTGAATTTAATTATTTATTGAAAATGTGGTTATTCAATCAACATAGCCTATTAGGCCCCCCCCCCCCCCAAAAAAAGGCTTCGGTTTTTTTGGTATGGGGCTTGCCCCAAAAGTGGTGCGGCGACGCGGCTTTTTTTTCTTCTTTTTTTCTTCAAATGTCGGCTGTTGACTGCATAATGGTGCCCGACTAAATTTAGTGCAAAATATATGGGAGCCAAGACAGGCCACATAAAGCTTATACTCGATCGTAACCCCATCTAAAAACACGTTAAAATTGTGCAGCATCAGGATTTCAGTCAAACTAGTGAGTTTGGCGGTTATGAGAAATCATCTTAAACCCGGTTCAGACAGGCATTCCAGAGTCGCGCCGAACCAAATGAAAGTCTAGATTTGAATTAAGTGCATCAAAAGTCCGACGTCTGAAACAATGAATTAGGATCGACTTGACGCGCTCGATGGCGAAAGATGTATGTAAATGTATGTAATTAAGTAGTGACCTTCAAACATAAGGACTGCAGGCGATGTGTTCAACGCGCGACGCAGTGCTTATAATTTAAAAGTTTTCTTTTTGCAGATTTAATCCTTTCAAACACGAGATTTTGATGTCGTGTTACAGAGCAAATACTTACATTAAATGTACGTCCCACTGTCGCCATAATACAACACAAGATGCAGTTTTTTAAAGCGGAAAACCGAGACTTCCAGTATCCATGCTGTACAGGCACGGCGCAGTCATATCTATGGGCGTGACGTGCAAGAGATAACGCGAGCGCACATGGCGTACGTGCTAGCAATAGATATAGAAAGGCACGAAAGGGGTACGAACATTTAATACAAATCTTTGCTAATTAACACAATGTCCAAACGTTGTGTTTGAAAGGATTGATTTTTCAAAATCACAACTTTTAACATTTTAAAGATGGCGTCGGCACGTAAAACGGATAAACTGCAGCCCTAATTATAATGTACCGTATTTTGGTACATTTAAATTACACAATTCGAGGGGTTACGATCGCGCGAGGCATGATGGGAAACAACATGGCGCTGCAAGATCGTACCCACGGGGCACGAGGTTGGGTTCTACGCGACTCTGGATCGCCTGTCTGAACCGGGGGTTACATTGGAAAAAATGACAGCGTTGCTGTTGAAACCCCTCAGCCGAAGTTTGTAAAAAAGGGCAAACTATCATGCAGAAACCATTAACTCACCACAGTGACCTTGACCTTTGACCCCCAAACCATTCCCAACTTGCCTGTACCCAAGGACAACCCCCTACCTAAGTTAGACACCAAAATCTCATTTCCAACCCAAGTTATCATCTAGAAACCATTTACCTTAAACTCACCATGGTGACCTTGACCTTTGACCTTTTGACCCCAAAACCAATCCCAACTTGCCTACTCCCAAGGGTAACCCCCTTCAAAAGTAAGACACCCAAAATCTCATTTCTAACTCAAGTTATCATCCGGAAACCATTTACCTTTAACTCACCACGGTGACCTAGACCTTTGACCTTTTGACCCCAAATCAATCCCAACTTGCCTACTCCCAAGGGCAACCCCCTACCGAAGTTACAATCCCAAACAACATTTCTAACTCAAGTTATCATCCGGAAACTAAGCTGCCCGGACGGACGGATAGACGGACGGACGGACGCCGTAGGCGATGACAATACCGGCTGAGGGGTAAAAAGCCAATAATTTTGCCGACGCGCACGCTTTTGCATGCGTGCACTCTCCATAAAACATAAATTTTCGTTTTCACGAACTGACATCCATCTTAATCATTTAATTGCTAATTAACTAAGTAGATTTTCACAATATAACGTTTATAATTGAGTAGTTTAAAGGGAATGTACAACATTTGCTTTTGCTGCAATTTTCAGAAATAAATGGATTTGGAGGATTAGTATGTTATAGAAAATATTGTTAAACTGACTTGTTTCACGTTTTGGGATTGTAGATGCTGGAAAAACCAAGAAAACCAACCATGTTCTTGTAGTCTGGTTCCCTGACCCCACTTAAGATGAAACAGAGCAATTAATACACATTGGGGAATTGCAAGGTCATAGAATCAGTCTAGCACTGGCTTGTACCCCTTCACAGCTGTGTTATCAATTGAAAAGAAAAGTCAGAATAACTAAATATAAAAAATTAGGAATAGTTTTTGAAAAAAGCCAGTTTTCTCCAACGCTGGTCGGCCGACCAGCGTTGGAAAAATACAGTTTTTCTTGAAATTGTCAGCACACCAGGAGCCACGATTTTAAAGGATGATTTAGACTGTCAGTCCCTAACAATCCAGTAAGGTATTTCGTGATAATTTGATCATTTCGTTGTTTGATGTTTGCAAATGTTGTATCTTCCCTTTAAGCATTTTCACGTTAAGTGATACTAAAACCTCTAAGATAGATGGATTATTTTACTGAGTAAATTCGTGTCAAACCTTTAAAAGCGTTTTTCTCCGATTTGTATTTCTGCAACGCTGACCACCGGGTGTCAGTTCGTGGTGTCGGTGATTCTTCAAACATGAAGGTGTTCAAGATTTATCGCATATGAATTATTTTAATTTGTCCATTGTTCATTGTTCATTTTTTTTGAAGAACACGGATTGTATATCTTGAAGAATAAAAGTCCTACAAAAATGTGTGCATTTTGCTAAATCTACAAAAGTCATTCAATCGAGGCTTTACTTTTTCCCCCAGGTTCCCCCACGGCGAGCCAAAGAGATTACAAGTTTGGCTGCAGCGGATTAGGAGAAATATTCCTAATGGCAGCAAATGGAATCCAACAAAGCACGATCGTCTTTACAGATTATCTATATATATAAGAGAGAGTTTAACTCGGCCTCCGAGACGATGTTTGCTCATGAAAGGATCCGAGACCGCGGGCTCCCGTGGCGCCAAAATCGCTCCACGTCCGTGGAAAAATGCGGAGGGTGTCTTCCGCCGGGTCGGACACTTCGGGTCGTCCTGATTTTCCTGTACGGACCGGCGATCCGTTTAGTCGATTTTTCGTGACTGCGTTTTGCGCAGGAATTTGCCGTCGTGTGCGCTTTCACGTTGACTGCCTGGCCGCCCCCTGTGCTGGCTTTTTCTGCGTGTCTAGACCGTGCGAGGTCAGCGAGGTCAACGTAGGGGTTGCGTTTACTAGGCTACTCGGCCGTTTTGCAAAAGAGTTCACCAAACGATAGTATGGGGTGACCTTGGTAAAATATTTTTTGTCCATGGTGCGTGGCCACCAAGTGTCCCTATTCTTTCATATGCTCAGTGGCGTCACCAGACTTTTCAGTCTGGGGGGGGGGGGGGCACAGGGGGGGCACCAGCATTTGATGGGGGGCACTTAAGTGGATACGGATCGCCGTCCTGGGGGAGGGGTCTAAGGGAAATTTTCGCATACGAAGGATGGGCTAGATGCAAAATGGTGCCACATTTGATGCTAAATTCGATCTGAAGATATCTCCAGAAATTGCTATTTAACCAACTCAGATGATGGGAGTTGAATATAACAAAATATATATATATTTTTTTACCAGCCCAAATCTCAGATGGGGGGCACTCGGGGGGCACTAGGTTTTCCAGGGGGGGCACGGGGGCACGTTTTCCTCGCAGACGGTCTCGCAAATTGTAAGAAGTTCAAGCTTACGTTTGTTGAAGAGTCCAATACTGAAACTTAATTAAGACCTTCGTCCATGATTCAGACCGTTTGTAATTTTATAGTAACACTCAACATTTTCATTTCAAATGACACCTTGACGTTTTATTGCATTATGATTTATTGTCGAAACTGTACAATCAGCCTTCGCCTGTGTACTACGGTAACCTTTTCACTGCGTTTTCCGAATGCGACTGCCTCACAAAATGCCAATTTAACAGACCAATGGGAACATTTACAGACAGTTGCCATGGTACATAATTATCATGTGCGTAAATCGACGGGGGACAGGGCGAACCCCCCCTCCCTCCCCATTTTAAAGCGGGGGACATTGTTTGGTTCCCCCCCCCCCCCCCCACACACACACACACTTTTTCTTCCCCGAATAAAAATTGTAGCCTACAACAATGATTCTATTGCTCAGAATACATGTAGCTGATTCAATTACTCCAAACTCAAAACTTTAAAAGATGATCTTTTGCTAAAATTGGTTTTAGTGGTCAGAAATTGCCTCAGATCACACCACAGAAATTGCTTTTCTATAACTGCATGTCTCCTTAACTATATCCCCATTTACATTTAACTCCCCAAATTTTCATCCCCAACACTACGCCCTACCCGATCTATGATCGGGTAAATCAGCTTGTAACATTATAAAGATATAAACCCAGGCAGAGAACCTCTTTCAAATACAGAAAGCCTCTGACAACGCTATAGCAACCAGCACCAAGCCGCCATTTTCCTGCAGAGTGCTTCAAGAAACAACCCGAAATGCAATCCATCTGCCACACTATCATCTACGCCAATTAACAATAACAATACCAACAGAACGTAAATCGAACAAAATGGGGAAAAGCCAAACAAAAAAGGAAAACAAAACTATTTGGTTTTGTGACAACAGCAACACTTTCTAAACACAATTAGTTCGCTTACGATGGCCAGTTTCACGGACTGTTAGATCAAAAAAAAAATATAGTTCCTACTGTTTTCCCAAAATCGAGACAAACAGTTCAAAACTGAACTAAGTGTAACCCAGAAATGCCCAAAATCCGCCCTTGTTGCCGTGTCAAGGTCTTGATCAAGCGCGATCTACAATGGACGGTCCTTGAAAAGTCTAGAGTTAATGCACTTTCGCCATTGACATAATGTATGGCCACACAGTAACAAACAAGGCAATGATTACTATTCACAACTTCAACTCTGATAGTTTCAAGCAGCTACCACGTTGAGTTATTTTTAAATGAAAATCCATATCACCGATGGACTACTTACTGGTCATTGTTTCAATACGCAGTTAATATGTTAAGGCAAAAAAAAAAAACCAGGTCTCCGATTTCTCGTTTGCGCGCGCGTCGCCGTAGCCGTTAGTGAGTGTCAGTTCGTGAAAACCAAAATTGACGCGTTTTGGGAGAGTGCGCGCACACACTGCGCATCCGTGCGCGCACTCTCCAAAAACACGTTAATTTTCGTTTTCACGAACTGACACTCCCTAAGGCTATTGCATGCGCGCACTCTCCGAAAACACGCAAATTTTGTTTTCACGAACTGACACCCTGTGCAGGGTCACTTCGTGGTAACAAAAAATACCAGAATTGACCAATTTCTTGAAAATTCATTTGTAAAATTTGCTTATTTTAGATGATTTCAGCAGTTTTAACTTTGTCATGTTGAACTTCATGATACAAACTGCTAATATGTGCAAAAAAGGAAAATTTGAATTTTTAAAAAAAAATTTGCACATGTGATGCAGAGGGTGTCAGTTCGTGGTGTCGGTGACGGATGAGCAAAATGTTCTACTTTTCAGTGGAAATGTTTAATATGGGCTGAAAATCCTGTACCTTACCCGTATAATTATAGCCCTAATTTAGCCCTAAGCTACAAGTTTAGGCTAGCATGCCAAAATATCAATACAATTTCCACAGAAAAGAAAAACTGGCAGTTAAAAAAAAAAATTTACGTGTTCGTTGATTTGAAAGCATATTTTCACCCCAATGCCGACTTCCCCCGTCTACACATTGGAATATAGGGCCTAGTGGTAGGTAACAACAGCAAAGGCCAAGAGTAATATATGACGGATGGTGTATTTTCTTTAATCACCCACATCCCACAACAAAAAGTTACTCCCAATCTCTCCCCCCCCCCCCCCGCGGACTATTATTGAAAAGCAGTAGAGGGAAGGGGTGACGTTAGGCCAGAAGTAATTGATGTCGATGTTCTTAACTTTTAAAGCCAGAGTCCATCATTTGCAGCTATCCAAAAAGTAACTGGCGTAATTATTGTTGAGAAACATACTTGGTTAAAAGATAGTAAGGGGACTAAACTCCCTGTGAAATTATTCTCTCTGGCAAGCTGTCATTTTGAAGAAATCAACGAAAGAAGGCCTTTCCAACGGTGCGTCTTAGAAAGCACCGTTGGAAATTTCCATTAGTAGTTCGTTTTTTTAATTCGGCGAAGCGCGCGCAAGCTTTGGCACGACGCACACACGCGCGCGGTTGTTATAAGTCGTCGGATCAGTGCGCGACATCGCGTAGCTGCAATCGGCTCAGTGAGAACGTGTCTCGGACGCTGAATTCAGGCCCAATTCAAAACATGATTCAACAACTTTTGATATGAAATCGAGATCCTAGATTGTTGTTTTTCTCGAAATATACAGAGCTGAAACTTCATCAGGTTAGTTGTTTAGCACCCTTCTTTAGATTTTGAGCACTTTTGTTGCTTTAAACGAACAAAATGCACAAATTACAAATGATGGACTACACCTTAAAAACAATATACTGTCAAGATGTTAAGTAGGCCCTACGCGGTTATTGCAAAATTCGGGGATCCTTTGATGTGTTTGAACTAGGAGAATGGTGCATTTTCTTTAATCACCCACATCCCACAACAAAAAGTGACTTCCAATCCTCCTTCCCCCGCGAACTATTTTTGAAAAGCAGGAGAGGGGGAGGGGTGACGTCAGGAGTACCACGGTCTATCTTAACTTTCATAACAATATACTGTCAAGATTTTAAGTACAAGGCCGGCCCTACGCGGTTATTACAAAATTCGGGGATCCTTTGGATCACCCATGCATGAGGATTTTTCTCCACACCCATTCCTGTGATTTATGCCCATTGGCATTGCGTAACGTAGACTATATTGAGTGAAAGCTGCCTTGTTCGAAATACAGTCTCAAGAGATAAATTCTATGTATTAAGTTACTCAGACATGATGTTGCATGTTGCTGTTGCATAGTTTGCCTCCTAGCCTACCACGGCAAGCAGTGGTGGAGAAGTACAAGTGATCGTCACGCCGAAGAAATGCGCGTTTAAATTTTTGACTTTATTCACGTGACCAATGGCTGCGTCCTGTCAAAACGCCCGTTTTATACGTGCGTCCGATCTAGTTATTTTAAGCTCTATATCTATGGCTAACTCGAGCCTGGCCCAAGTAACCGACTCGCCGAGCCGGTTACTTGGGTAAGTACCCCATAAGGCCATGCAACGTCCGGCGGGCGCCTCAGGCCGAGTCCGAAACGGGCTTCTTCGGAGCATAGAGCTACAAACCCTATGTAGCTCTATGCACGGAGCTATACGGCTACGAATTATTATTGTCAGCGCGTCCCGCGTATTTTCACTGGGCGTGGATGTGTTGTAGACAGTTAATTGATTCGGATGCGGCCTGGGACAAAATGTCGCAACCTGACGCCACTTCCGCGATTGTGTACAAAGTCTATGGAGAGTCAAAACAAATTTCCGAACAAAGTTGGAAATATTTCTCAGTCCCAGATTCATGTCTTTATTATCATTTTTGCAATGAATGACCTTCATTGAGATGATATATGAAGAAAAAAGAGGCGTCAGGTTGCAACAGTCCCCCCCCCGAAAAGCACAAAAAAGGAAAAAAAGAAGGGAGAAAAAAAGAAAAGAAAAGAGGCGAGAAGTCATATTGGTGTAAATTTCATGGGTGGGGGGGGGGGCAAAATGTACCTACCTCCCCCCCCCCTCTAAAACTGATAAATGGAGAATATGTTGAGAAAAACAGGATTTTTTTGGAAAATATGTTTTGCCCCCCTCTAGAAAAAAATCCTGGCGACGCCCATGCTGATTGGCCTATTTATCAATTTAACCCAAATGTCACGGGAAGCACAGCACCCTGCACCCGATTTCATCAAACTCTTCGTAACTTACGATGCATCGCAGCGCTGCGACGCGTCGTATCCCTACGAAGCGTCGCAGCTGCGACACGTTTGGCGATCCATTTCACGAAACACGTCGTAAGTGCGACGCGTCGTATGTGTATTTATAGCACAACTCGGTGACTGTTTTATGTATTTAGTCAGCGTACAGTAAATAGTCGTCTGATATTCAACAAAGAGTCGTCGGATCTCAACTCGAAATTTGTTAAAACGTAAAACAAAATGGGGTCGTGCTATGCAATTTTGAAGGAAAACAAGCTCTCATTGGACTGTATGGCTACTTTGAAATTTCAACTCTAATATTCCGGTCTATTTCATAATTATTCAATGAATTTTCCATTTACAACTTTACACACATTGCCTCGGTATTATAATCTCGTTAATGTAATTTTTATGGCATAAAACTGGCTTAGAAATGACTCTTCTTATTTTGCGACGACCACTAGACACGTCTTAACTTGCGACGTGTTTTAAGCCGTTGTCAAGGAACTTACGACGCGTTCAACACATCGCAACTTTCGTGAAATCGAAGATACGACGCGTCGCGAGTTGCGACGTGTTAAACGTCATAACTCGAGTTGCGACGCGTCGCAGCGCTTCGTGAAATCGGGTGCTGCTCAAACGTGGAGAAATACATGTATTTAAATTAATTTGACCAATATGCGTCGTTAAAGTGTAATTTGCCAACGACGCGCTTGTCATTATCAGACTCTTATTGTGCCTTGTAACTTGTAAGTCGCATGATTTGAGGCTGTGTTCAGATTACTTTGGTATTTAGTTTCAATATTAATTGAAATCACCGTTTAAGTCTTTACGCTATGAAGTTGTCTACTTTTGAAATGTATATTTTTGTCTGGAATTTGGAGGTGATTTTCAGGAAATCTCAGTGTTATCCATATTATCCAAGTCACACATAAATACCGAGAGATTTGAAATCCGAAAGTGAGTAAAAGATTTTACCAGCTATACGAAAGTCGATGAAAGACTCTGTAGTGTTAGTTTTTTGCTCACTCAAATTTGGTCGACATGATTATAATCGGAAACTTGACAATTCAAGTTTGTGCGCAAACTGAATTAGGCTACACAGTTACGAGTTCATGGACTGCGAGAGAATAGAGCAGATTGTACCAGTTTTGTGGCAGACCTTGACACACAATGCTGTGTTGTGTACTCTGAGGGTGTTTCTGGGTTACCTTTTCACTGCATTGAATGTATTAACAATAATGTTTTTGAATGGGAAAACCCCCGAGGGGAAATACTTCAGTAACCTGTAGCGTGAAAGTAGCGTTAATACTCGATCAGGGTGTACGTGTTTTGAATAGTACAACTGAACACGTTTTTTTAGTGATTTGTGACAGCCAGATTTATAATCTACTTGTCACCTAATCGGTCAAATAAAAACTTGCAGGACGGGAAATCATAGTCATGTTGTTTTTGCACCGTTAATTAGATTTTTTTTTTAAATTTTGGACGATTGATTTTTCTCTTGCTATACTAATGAATGTCTTCAATTAACGTGCTCCTTGGTCTGTTGCACTAGTTGTCGGACCATTAAAATGTTGGGATGATGTATGGACCCTTTTGTTTACGATAATGGTACAGATGCCAGGGCGTGCACCCGTCAGCGCGGGGCAGGCTGACTGCCTGTTTGTCGGCCAGTCGGGCCGTCGGGCGGGCTGCTGTCTGTCGGTCTGTCGGGCTGTCTGTCTGTCTGTCTTGAAATTGGTTTGTTTGATTTCACAAACGGTACCCTTCTGCAAAGGCATGGAATGCCATGGTCTATTATGCGTGAACAGATTCGCTGATTAATTAAGCAAGACCCCACCTCTTGACCTCCTAGATTTTGACCAATCAGCGGGCACTTTCTATATCGGGTCTTTGGTCATTCACCCGTTGCGCGTCATACATAGACAATGGATTTAAAAAAATGTCACGCGCTCTGTATCATGTTACGCGACATCGCGCCCGGCTGTTGTTGTATTACAAAACACTGCATTCGAATTGACCAATCTAACATTTAGTCCTGATTTAGGAATAAAATGACGTCACGATTTAGTAAAGTCGACTCCGATTGGCTGGCGCGCGGCTTGCATATATCTGCATGTCTAGACATATCAGACGTTATACAGGACTTGGCTCCGTGGATAACGGGTGATACTGAGACTAACGGGGGCCATGCCCCCCCCCCCCCCAAAAAAAGGAGCCCAGGCAATTGTTTTTTTTATTTTAAGTGACGTCGCAAAAAAAAAAGCATCCACTGCGTACACCACCATCTTTTGCTCGAACAAAAATTGGTTAAGGTGGTTGAAATTTAATTGACTCAGATCGCACCACAGAGCATCTAACATCCAACCCGGAACCCAACGCCGTAATTTTTTGACCCACTTTTTTTTGGGGGGGGGGACTTGACGGTTTACAAATCCCTATGTTTTGGCCGGCAAACGCAATTGTTCGCATATTTTCTGGTCTGCACCCCTCGTACACAAAATGTACGGCATGTCATTGCAAGTGACCTACCATTGTTTTGTTTTTTTGTGTGAAAAGAAATCGGCGGTCAACGAACAAACAATACACACCATTCCCCGGGCACGTGTCTTAACACTGGGTGAAGCTGTGCTGAGCACACGGGTCGCGGATGAAATCAAAATAATATCCAAGGAAAGCTGAAAGAAATAAGCGACCTTTGAGGGTACTTTCCAGTGTTGTAGTACTCGTACTCGGTATTCGTACTCGTATACTACTCGAGTATTTTTTTTTTTAGAGTACTCGAACTCGTACTCGATGTCAAAGTACTCGTACTCGTACTCGGTAACCTAACTACTCGGCAGTACTCGGTATTCGAAAAAAGGTACTCGACTACAACACTGGAGGGTACACCCCAGTAAATAGGCCAAAATTCTGTCCGCCGAGCTCATGAATAAAAGTTATACACTCAAATCATTCTATAGTAGAGAGTTTTGAGAGCCATGGAATTGGGGAACTGGAGACATCTGGAACTGCACCTCTGACCTGGACTTTTGGATGCAATAAGGTCCGAAACTGACGCTATTTTAGCTATGTCGTGGAGGGATCCTTTTCAAAATGGCTTCTTTCCCAGCTTGGGAAACATCGTTCGTTTAAGGGGTGGTCTTCTTAATTGGGTGAGAATTTCTCCAAAAACTTAATGCTCAACCCACCAAAAGTTGAAAAGAAAATGAAAGATGACATGTTGATCATCATTTTTGTGTGAGAGTTCTGAGTATTCTAAAAAGAATTTGAAGTATTGGGATTTATCACTGGTGTCTACGGGAAATTGTTTACTGTGGTGCGCCCTTGATAGGGCCGGAGGTGGGAACAAAATACATTGTATTTCGATAGCAGACTGTATGATTTGGCATATGTGTGATTGATTTTCTCGGCGGCAAAGATAAAATGGCGTTGATAATAATAGGTTTTTGTCCAATTTTACACCTTGCTCATGCAGTCATACATGTAAAACTAGAATTTCCCATAAAAATGGGCAAACGTTTTCACACCCATTTCAATTTAGCGAAAGTTCAAAACATATTTCAGGCTGTCTTCAAGCGTAAAATGAAGGCATCAAATCACGTCACTTAATGTAAAAAAATAATAATAAACAGCTCTTATAATGCGCACTTTATCTGTAAGATATTCAAAGGAGCCGGTCTAGATGAAAGTGAGAAGTTTGGGGTGGAATGGCCAATAACAAAAGGTATGTTTTGAGCTACCCGGCTTGTGCAATGAATGTCAGGAGCTTTGGATTTCAGTCCCACTCCGGAATTCAATTTGGTGCATAAGTGTACAAAAGTAATATCGACTGCTCAATGTAATTGGGCAGTTGCAGATCCAGGTGATCAGTTTGTTTATTTGTGTGATCACATGTTGAAATGTCACTCAAATAACATGGTAATACAATCATGAATTTGTTTAAATTAATATTTATTTATTTTTAACGCTTAAATTAAGTGAAAACATTTCAAAGAAATCAAATTTCTAGGCTTAACTGCGAATTGGAAACCGTATTCGTATCCAGCTCTCTGAAACCTGTTGAAATTGAAAGAATATCATGTGCGCCTCAGCTAAGTGAACAAGTTGCGAAACTGAACTGGAAACTCATAAATTGCAGGTGTTTCTAAAGGCCCAGACTAAAGACGGTCAAAGAATAATTTGTAAATTGTGTCTAAATAAGTTATGTGACTCGATCAGATTACCTCAAAACATTATCTCTTCCTGTAAAGAACCCTCAAAATGGATTTGGATTTAATTATTTGATTGAATAGTATAACCTCAGTTTGTGTAATCTATCAATAGTTTGGTTTCCTTTTCCTCGTTGGCATTCGTTAATTGGCGACGTGCATGAGCTGAGGTGTGATTTCAATTGAGTCAAAAGCTCGCTGGTGCGTGCAAAACACAGAGTGGAGTTGTCCTCTTCCTGAATAAAGTCGTTAAGGGGCGACTGGTATTTCCCTGTTAAGTGAACATAAACGTTATTCTTCACGATAACAAGGAATGTAAATTTGACATTAAAACACAATTGTTTCATATTTAATTAAACACATTCAAGAGCCCTTGTTTTACTGTGGGATCAAAGCTTAATGAAATGGGGGTGTTTTTCACAGCAACTGGAATAGCCAGGCCAAATAATATTATCAATATTATTGCATCAGAGCGATATTGTCATTTCATATTGCATTAGTGTAGACTTGACCTGAGGGCGAGTATAGTGTGAAGTTTCGTATACACAATGTAACAACTAACTTTGAATAGAGATGTGGTTTGGGAAGAGTGTTTTAAGACACTACCGTTTCCCCTAAAAACTACCACTTGTTTTTAAGCGATATAAAAAAGCGGTTATTCCATTAACAGCTTAACTGTGAATTGAAACAATGACCAGTAAGTAGTGAATCGGTGCTATGAATTTTCATTAAAGAAAAAACCTCAACGTGGTAGCTTCTTTGAAACTTTATTAGCTCACTCAGAGTTGGAGTTGTAAAAATATAATCATTGCCTTGTTTGTTACTTGCGCGGCCATATATTACAAGTCAGTGACGAAAGTGCGCTTACTCTAGACTTTTCAAGGACCGTCCTTTAGATCGGACAGTTGGTTTATACCGTTTGTGCGAAAGACCTTGACACGGCAACAATGGCGGATTTTGGGCGTTTCTGGGTTACACTTAATTCAGTTTTGAACTGTTTATCTCGATTTTGGGAAAACAGTATGAACCAATCTTTTGAGGTCTACCTGTCCGTGAAACTGGCGGTCGTAAGCGAACTATTGTGTTGAGAAAGCGTTGCTGTTGTCACAAACCAAATAGTTAATTTAGAAATTTGTACATCAGCTATCGTTTGATTTACGTATCTGTACAATTACGCAATTCAGCAATAACCTTTTCGTTTTCCTTTTTTTGTTTGGCTTTTCCCCCTTATGTTCGATTTACGTTCTGTTGTTAATGTTGGTATTGTTAATTGGCATAGATGATAGTGTGGCTGAGGGATTGCATGTCGGGTTGTTTCTTGGAATGATTGGCAGCTTGGAGTTTGGTTGCTATAGCGTTGACAGAGGCTTTCTGAATTTGAAAGAGGTTCTCTGTCTGGTTTCATATCTTTATAATGTTATAATCTTTATAATAAATATTGCATTTTGGTGCTAAAAACAGCGGAGTTCTTTTGGACCTTTATGCTCCACCTTCAGTCATGGGATTAATATCTTGATGGAAACACTGTCCGATTTATATGATGGAGCATTCTCCTAAATATTAATGTTCACGCTTTGTATGGGATGTCTGCAACCCCCCGAAAGAGGCTTTAATTTGAGGTTTCTTTTAGGAACAAACAGATCCGCCCTGCGAGCAAAACTGGTAACAGGTCCCTGCATTTTGGATTCTGAAGGTGACTTGAACCTGTCTGTGATAGCTAAATCATTGCCTTTTCGCAATACACAAGTTGTATAGTGATTTATCCATAACTAAACGTGGACCAGTTTTTGTCTAAAGTGAATATTGTTCGCAATGCTCGAAAAAAATTCTAAAATTATCTGCTTTTTGGACTGAAACTCGAATATCACTGACAACAATCTTTAATATAATGCCAAGTCATCATCAAGCTGACATGAGACACTGTCAGTAGAACTTTTGCACAAGCATTTACATCATAGACCAATTCACGACGCATTGTTACACTGCATTGAATGGAAAACAACAACCTTGTTAGGAACATTGCTAAAACAAAAAACAAAATAAGAGGCGTATTGAATAAATGAAATGAAATTCTTAACAAACAGTGGGATTGGAGCAGAGCGCATGCGTGTACTTTATGACTATACGCAAGGTACAGTCGGAACGTGGTTGCTGTGAGCACGTGATTAGACCAAAGAATAAAGAAATCAAGCCCTTGAAAATACCAGCTCGGGGCAAACGAACACGCGAAGGACATTTGACAGACGACTCCCGAGCAAACGGTGGTATCAGATTCATTTTATTCCAAAGTCAAAGTTTGGCGCGAATATAGTCAAGTTGAGGACCTATATTGAAGCCCCTTGCTCAACTCAAACGAGTTGGCAAGATGCAGCCCTGCAGAAGATTGCAGCGACTTGGTGTGATTGTGTGCGTGTTGTGTGCATTCATGGCTGCATCAGGAAATGGACAGGCTACAGTGCCTTCGACTACAGGTAAAACTTTTTAACATTAATTGTTCCGAAACGATATCCGAAAGGTTTTGGGGAAACCTTTACGATTTTCCCCAAATTTTACTTTTAAGGAATTTCGAATTCAACATTTTGAATTATTTGAGTCTAGAAAGGTGCTCTTTGTTTCGAATAGACTTTTTATAGACAAAGACATATTTTTACCATTCATAAGGTTTAAAAGCGTATTAAAAAAAACAGCTTTCTGATAAATAATCTATGATAGAGCAAAGTAGAATGTCGTTATAAATCTCTTTTATTTGAAGTTCTCTCTATGACTTGTGACTTATGCTTTCGAAAACTTCAAATGTTCATTACGTCGCATTTTCAACAATGAATTTAATTAGCTTTGAATTCACGTAAACATACTTAAATATAGGTTTCCCCAGTTACTTTATTACTTGTATCATTCAAATTCAAATTCATTGAAAAGATACCTTAAGTTCTTTCTAGAACGTTGATAGGCGCCAAATTTCATATTGTATTTACACCAATAGATTTCATATTTGGTGCAGTATAATTCGCGAATGTAGCATTCTAAATTTATGCTTTACACGGTGGAGAGTACACATTTGGAGAAGCTTTGTGGATACCCCCTGAAAAAAAAAGACGATTGGAGTGGTTCTTACAATTCGCATTGTTCTCAGAACAGTCAATATTGTTGTAGTACAGACATTCTCTTTCTCACAAATATTCCCACATTTCAAATCATTCCTGTTCCAGTGTAATATAAAAACTTGGCATGTCCGCATTTCATGCGAAATACTTAAATTGTATTTCAACGTTAGAATTTCAACCGCATTAGGAATCACAGCATACAGACTGAATCACATGTTTCTTATCATTCTACGTAACATGTGATACCTGGTGGGTTTTTCACCATTTCCATCTAGCAACTTAATAAAGAAGTTCGGTAATTAAGTTTAGAAACGATCATGTAATACTAAACAACTCTCTGGCTTCCCTGAGTGCATACTGCAGATATTTCATATTTTGTTAAATGAAAAAGAGGAAAGATTTCAGGCTAGAAAACACAAAGTGAGAAATTTGACTCAATATCGTAACAATTGAGTCATTTTGTCCGTGTAGTGAGACACTTTGAGCCAAATTGTGTCACTATACGGACAAAATTACTCATTTTTTACGATAATGAGTCGAATTAGTCACTTTGTGTTTTCTGTGTAGATCTCACGTCTGTCAATATGTAGTTAATTCCCTTTTTCTGAGGTTTCCTATTTATTTTCTATTGTACTGAAGTTTGATCAACCATACTTTCCTTTTAAAAAAATCCAGAGGTTACTTAACATAAAAATCAACAGTCCTTTGTGAAAAACATGGCAACAGTTTTCAAATTAACTAGGATTGTATTTTCTATAATTTGCGTGCAGTTAATGTCAGGTGGAATGTAACATTACTAAAAATGTTAGTGTTGGGACTCTCCAGTAACGTGGCTGGAGAGCAACTCGAACTCCATGATACAGGTGTATATACAGGGTGAGTCAAAAAAGCGGAACCCAAACCCCAAATACATTTATTTCATATTTTAAAAAAAAATTTGTAGCACCAAAAATAACAATGACTGGAAAGCCAATTTCAGAAACTACTTTTAGATGAAAAAAAATCTTAAATTGCTCAATCCGTTCAAAGTGTATCACCATTTAAACACAATGACCCTAAAAACCCTTTCGTCCAAAAAAATGTGATTTCAAGAATCGTCGTCATTATTGTCGTCAAACATCACCAGCGATAAAACTTCAGTTTAAAAGTTAAACATATTCAACAAAGTCCTTTTGAAGGCCCGTCTTTTGAAAAAAAAACTGGATTTTCTAAATCATATTGTTTGCCTAAGCAAACAGTCAGAAAATACAATATATTGCTTCTTTTTATGGACGAAACAGGTTTTAAGGTCATTGCGTTTAAATTGTGATATTGCAATTTCAGAATTGTTTTACATCTAAAACTAAAAGTTGTTTATGAAATTGGCTTTCCACTCATTATTATTTTTGGTGCTAAATATTGTTTTAAATATGAAATACATTTTTTTTTTGGGGGGGGGGTTGGGTTCCGCTTTTTCTGACTCACCCTGTGTCATGGTAAATCAGTTACAGTTGTGTCAGTGTATTTGCGAGAATACTTACGCGCGTATATTCATAACCCACCTCCGTTCTGTTGTTCACCCAAGAGAACGGGTATTTCGAAAGTCGAGACCACCACGAAAACAATATTAGCAAACAAAACGTTAAGTCTCACGTCTTTGGGAAGTAGACGAAGAACAATGATTGCTAAATGAAATCGGCAATACTGATTTTAGTCTGGTTCCCTGACCTGACAATTTCCCCGACGCCCAGACGTCTAAATTGTAGGTCAGGCAACCTCCGCGGCTAAAAATGAAAATGATTCAAATACGCGGCAAAGCTCGCCCCTCCTATGATCCATGCATAATTGATGCACAAAATCGTCATTGAATTTTTAATTTCTTGACGCAATTGATTAATATTAATTATCAACTTACGTTTTAAATTTTTAATAAGCAAGGTAGTTAAATAAAACCTATTTTATACCCAGAAATATCCGGGCGCTATCTGAGATTTCGACGAAATACATTCGGCAAACCCGGTCATTTTCGGAAAAAGGAGGCATTCCTCCTTTTCCCGAAACTTGTGACGTAAAATAGTGCACGCGCAGTGGTAGCGGCTACCTGACCTAAGATTCATCAGGAGTGGTCAGAATCTTTTGGACTGGGAACCAGACTATACTGATTTGGGAGGAGCAATGATCTTACAAGTACAATGTATTGAAACATGTGAACATGAGGTCGATGCACTTTGCCTGAGTGTGTACACTTCATGCTTTTTGTCATTTGGCAGTTCCGGTGTCACATGAAAATCGGACTCGTATGAAAATCGGACTCTTTTTCCCTTTAATTGGTTAAACCCTCTCACGTGACCGGTCCCTCTCCTAATTATCTAGGCATGAGCATGCGCAATACCACCAATGAGTCCGTATTTCATAAAACCTAAATTCATGCTGCACCGGTGTAATGTATCGCCATTCCAGTTCATGCACTGTCTTCTTACCGTACTATTTGCGACCGTGACCCAAGAAAATTGTTCCACAAAGAATCATTTTCGAGACTTGGATATAATCGATAAACCTCGCCCTTAAACCTTAACCCGGTAGGAGGTAATTAATTCTGCTCGCTTTCGTATTCCATCTAAAAAGAAAAAAGGTCAGCCCCACCCAAAAACTGCACATTCGGGCTATACAGGAAAACCAAATGGTTGTGTGGGAATCGGTTGTGTTTAAGAAATAATAGTAATTCTCTAATCGTTTGCAAACGCTCTAGGCGTTCTGGACGTTTGTATAGAATAGTTTGAAGTTTATGGAAGGTTTGACAATAAAGACTCAGGCTTGAGGGAAGGTCATGCGCCAGCCAGAAAAGAAGGTCACACCTTTTGATTGTGTGAAAGAGTATTGGCCGAGCTAGTGGATCGCAAATACAGTCGCAGTTATATAGTTGGTAGTGCTAAAAGAGGCCTGCCAATTCAATATGAAATCCATGAAAAGGTGCCTCCTCGTGTAAAATGGTTTTCCCATCTGCTTTCTAATATTCTCAACAGCCAGACAAGTGCAGGATTTTTCAATCATCACATCCAATTTGTGAACCAAAATGTACGCCTTTGATCGTCAGTAGGCCTACATGACAGAATTCTGCAAAATAGTCAAACAAGAAATAAGGATAGGCCTCTTCAACATTTTATTGACACTATATATCATGCATGATATGGCGTGATATAGTTCACCTCAATCGATGAAAAGTCATCGTAGTCATGTAGAGACCAGTTTAAAAGTAGAATATCCTTTCAGATTAGAATATCCTTTCATCATATCGATGTCAACGATTCCGCGTCACTTTACAGCTTTGCATTAATCGATTTTATAATAGCTGACTGTGCAGGCGGTGATTTTTACAAAGTCGGATGGCTACTAAATAAAGTACCGATGAATGCCTAGCCTTGACCAAGACTATCAGCTTGTTAATTCCCATACGAGCTTGTTCCCGCTACAATACCGCACACCGCTCGCGCCGCGACACACTATTTGTAATATGCCGTTAGCCTCAACGACCCTTGCGTGTGCTTTGTGTGTGCATGTACGTACGCCCACACACTTCCGCAAACACACCTACAGTAAGTCGAGGCGGAGGACTTACTGTACGGCTGTTTGCGGAAGTGTGTGTGGTGTGTACGTACATGCACACAAAGTCGTTGAGGCTAACGGCATCGTACAACTAGTGTGTCGCGGCGCGCGCTGTGTGCAGTAGCGGGAACAAGCTGGTATGGGAACAAGCTGATAGCCTAGGGCTACTGACAGCAACGCGAGGCCAGCGAACGATGGCCGTAAAAAGGGCAATTGTCATGGAAAACCACAACCGATCCAAACAAACAAAGTTGTTTTAGGTAGTTAAAAACCTACTTCATACATCCATCAAGGTATTTAAAAAAAAAAAAAAGGATTACGATACATTTTGACAATATTATTTCACGGACAAATCGACTAAAAATTAAGTCATGAAATTTGGGGGGTTTATTTCGAGAACGACGAAAGTCTCCCAAACGTTGAAGAAAGAATGAACCTTCAACTACAAAAAAATCTGGTGAATGTGATGTCGTTAATGTTTCCAACAACTTCCATTTTTTCACAACGCGAAAAGTTCGTCGCCATTGTAAAAGCATAGAGCGAGGAACCCAAACACGGTATGACCTTGTGACCCATACGCCCACTGATTGGTCGAGCTCGAGATGGCCTGCTTAATATTCATTAGTCATTCATTGCACGTTCGCACGTGCTATTCACAATCAACGTACGTCGGCGTACTTACGTTCGTTTACACGCGTACATGTGCCATTGCAAATCACGAAATCTCGCAAAAGTCTCCATTTTTCAACGGGCGATTTGGACCAAACATCAGAAGTCTCCTGCACGTGTTTCACATGAAAATGAAGCGTATACTTTCTTCAATCTACTGAGCCTTGCCGTTTCTTTCGGCCTTTTTTTTAAGAATCGAATGTACACCTAAAAACTATCGGCCCTCGCTTTTGTTGATAAAAAAATATGATTTTGTTTGACAGGCCGTAACAACACTTCATATTTGTCAAAAGCAGTTATTTTTGGTATCAAGATAAAGAACACGACTTTAATTTTTCACTTATTTAGCCATCTTGGCCAAACAGTGCATGTATCCAGGCACTTTTTGTGTTTTTCTGTAGTCTCGAATAAATCTCGTAAAATCTCGCGTACGCTTTTGGGCCATGCGTGCGTGACCTCGGGACAAGAAACTGAAGGTCAACAGGGCTGTGTTTGTCAGTGACACAGCCACTGACTGTTCCTTGCTCACTCAAATTTGGTCGACAAGATCATAATCCGATACTTGACAATTCACTTTTGTGAGCAATTGAATTGCAGTTAAGAGTTCATAGACAGCGAGAGAATAGAGCAGATTGTACCAGTTTTGTGGCAGGCCTTGAAACACAATGCTGTGACGTGTACTCGGTGGGTGTTTCTGGGTTACCTTTTCACTGCATTGAATGATAATAACAGTAATGTTTTTCAATGGAAAAACCTCTGAGGGGAAACACTTCTGTAACCTGCTCGTGCGTGAAAGTAGCGTTTATGCATACTCGATCAAGATGTAAGTGTTTCGAATTGTACATTTGAACACGTTTTTGTGAACAGCCAGAAAACCCGCTCAACAACCATTACAATACGCCGTGAAATTGTCCATATAATAATATACATGTAGTATACATAATAATGGTAAGTTTTGAAGAGCGCCCCAATTTGAAAGATGGGACCCCCCTTTCATGTGAAATGTGTAATGAGGGCGCATTCTTGTCGAAACTGCTCCTTTAAGTTCTATGGAAGCGTCCTTTCCTAATAATAACCGCGGTGTGCAGGGCTGTCAGCGTAATTTTTTATTCCTAAGAGGGTTAGGGGCAATGTCATGAATAATTCATGTTTATCCATGAGAACGGACTATGACATCAACAGCCTTGTTGTTAGTTACTCAACTAGTTACAATACATTAAAGCATTTTAAAGAACGGTTGTCGTCGAACTACCACACAGTAGCCCAGTGGATAGCGAGATGAGCTTATGGATACAAAGATCCCTGGTTCGAATCCACGTCGTCGCTGCTCATTTTAATCAGCTATTTTTCTTCTCCAAATTTATCACTGAGATAATTTTAAATTAGGGGGAAAATAGAACGAGAACCTAAGTCTTGCAATGATTCAAATGAAAAACTGAATTATTCATGACATTGCCCCTAACCCTCCTAGGAAAAAAATACGCGGGCTGTCACGCAGTGATAAGCCCATTTCATCAGGTCGGTAGATAGAGAGCACTATCTGGCGGAAAGAACACATACGGTGCCATTGAAAACCACCTCCATGGTTCAAGCAAGCTATATCTTGTAATACCACAGGAATGCGTGTCACGGTTTTTAGGGCGTTACTGGGTTATGCTGTGAACGTAATTGCTGTCTTTGTGTACAAACAAAACAACGTGTTTGCATTGATCGGGGACAAATGGCGCGCAACGAGTTGTAAGATTTGCTCGCCTACGCTGGACAGCTTTGAAGCCGGCTATTCGAGTGCCGAGTAAATCTACAAGTGTCGAATGTTAGAAGCAATTCCATTGAGATTCCAATCCGTTATAACATAATTGAGATTCCAATCCGTTATAACATATAGTAGCTTTTTCCATTATTTTAACACTCATATCACACAAATTCCTTCCGACACTTTAATTTCGTCCCCTAACATGGTCGAGCTCTCAATTTCAATTTCAAAAAAACCCACCAATATTCACTGGTGCAGTAATTTCGGTAAATTCGTCTCATGTGCCGATCGCCAGCGTTATTTATACTATAATCTGTGTTGTTCACAAACCCCTATCATCTTAACGTTAGCGTGAGTCTTGACTCAAGTCGGATTTAATTCGATATCTAGACCCGCTGCCATAACAAGCCAGCTCTGATGGTATTTTCCTTCAATTAGCCTTTCCAACGGTACTTCACTTGATTCAGAATTAACTTTCCAAGACGATGAAAAATCCCAAGAAAATGAGAACGTTAATTTGGTTCCGATTGTACGGAGCCCCTAAAGGGACAGGCATGATGAAGTTTTTTTATTATTTCGCTCCCTCGAAATATTATTTCGTTCCCTCGAAATATTATTTCGTTCCCTAGAAATGTTATTTCGTTACCTCGAAATATTTTTTTGTTACCTCGAAATCATTTCGTTCCCTCAAAATATTGTTTCGTTCCCTCGAAATATATATTTCGTTCGTTCCCTCGAAATATTGTTTAGTTCCCTCGAAATATATTTCGTTCCCTCGAAATAATATTTCGTTCCCTCGAAATAACATTTCGTTCCCCCAAAATCATTTCTTTCCCTCGAAATATTATTTTGTTCCCTCGAAATAATTATTTCGTTCCCTCAAAATAATCATACGGAAGCTCAAAGTGACCATCCGCATTTCAGGCGCGTAGCAAAAGGTTGTTTGTCCGTCGTGAACGTCTTGTTTTGCCATCTAACATGAACTAATATAATGAGTGTAAACAAAGGATTTCCAAACTTACCAAATGATGAATACTGATTTCGTAATTGAACATCAACGGATTGAAAACCGTTTTGCATCGGACAAGCAGACGTTTCGCTACTAGGGGAGCGGCATAGGGACAGAATTGTGCATACGGGAAATGGGTCCTTTTTGGAGACATTTCCATAGACTTGAGCAAAATTTTTCAAACTTCAATGTGTCCTACGGTACGGTACAGGTACAGTTGATCTATTAAAGCACGGATTGATACTTGCCAAATGTTATGAATTTAGACCACCTGAAATGCGGATGATCACTCGAGGGAACGAAGTAACATTTCGAGGGAACGAAATAATATTTTGAGGGACCAAATAATATTTCGAGGTTACAAAATAATTTGTTTCGAGGGAACGAAATAATATTTCGAGGGAACGAAATAAAATATTTTGAGGGAACGAAATAATATTTCGAGTGAACGAAATAATATTTCGAGGGAACAAAATGATTTTGAGGGAACGAAATAATATTTCGAGGGAACGAAATAATATTTCGAGGGAACGAAATAATATTTCGAGGGAACGAAATAATATTTCGAGGGAACGAAATAAAATAAAAACTTCATCATGCCTGTCCCTTAAGGGGCTCCGTACGATGGCACCAAAAAGGGCAAGACATATTTTTTTAAAAGGGCACTTGTTCAGAAAAAAGGGGCACTAATTTAAAAGAAGGGCACTCTTTACATTGGGGGAGCGCTAGTGAAAAAAAGGGCATTTGAATGAAAAAGGGCAGTCTTTACAAAATATTGGAGGGGGTAAATACCCACCTCCCCTTCCCCACCCCCTCCCCCACCCCCACCCCCTGGCTGGCTACACCTTTGTTTTGGGACAGACAATTTTTTGAATAAACTTGAAGGATTTATTTTCATTTACAAAAACATCTAAAATGACCGTTGATAAGAACTGTATGAAAACGTGATCCAAACCAGCGTGAATAAATCGAGAATCCATCGGATGTACGTATGTAAATCTTCTCGTCGTTATTATTATTTTCGTTCTCACGCAAGTACGCGATGTGAAAACACACGTGCTCCAACAAGGCGACCTTGGAATGAAAACAGGTCGCAGGAAAAATTCGTTTTTACCCATTTCCAACTGATTTATCATCTATTCTGAGGCAATTTTGTCACTGTTGTTAATAAATAGAACTAATAATTTAACACTTTAAAACAGTTAATAAAATTATGTAGTGTTATTTTGCCGTGAAGCAAAGGGGTATAGGCTTCAATAAAACTGGAACGAAAACATACACACTGACTCTTCTATGTGATTTACTTGTCGAGCTGATTTATTTTGCTTCTGTCCACCGAAAATCATGCCGAAACTTCCCTCATGTTTCCACATATCATTCTGCCACTCATTTTTCCTGTTGCGCGTACTCTTTTCCCGCGCCTCCAAATGTATACATTGTAACCATTTATTGTCTAGCGTATGACCCTGGCGATCTTGGTGGGTCTGCCCAGATACGGATACTTTTTATAGGTCTTGTCTGGCGCCCTCTCTTGATCGCAATAATAACAACATGCATGGCCTGACAAAAGATTATTTCGCTACAAACTCCCCTACTTGGGTGATCAACTCCTGGAGATCAAGGTTAAAAGTAATGCTTTCACAGGATCAAACAAAATCAAAATGTCGTTTCTTTACAGCATACATTATTTGCCTTACTACACATACTTATTATAAACAAGGAAAAACTGGAAATACAACAAGCTTGAATAACAATTGATAAAAATGAATACGTGTACTGCTATGTATCCATTCAGGCTGTCTTCTATATCCTCAAATAACAGTTATTTAAAAGTTACAATGATTGGCCCAAAATCTCGATAAACTCTATACACATTATACTCTGTTACATGATACAACTCCTCTTTTGAATTTACATGTATGAATACTCTAATCAGTTACAAATGTAGCTTAATAATCGTGTCCTTGAAGCTAAAACCAGATACGAGAGTCGAAAAACTTAAGTAACTTTCGTAGTGTCCTCTCATACTGTAGCATTCCTTCCGAATTAAGATGCACCCCATCTAAACTAAAACGCGGGTTCTTGAGACCCCGATGGCGCCAAACCCACCATCGATCTTCAAGGAACGTGGACTTTTCCAACAGCTCATTGAAATCTTTGACTCTCCTATTAAATGTCTGCAATGACACTTGGTAGCTTCTCAACCCCCCGGTTCGTGGCAAAACTGGTAAAAACACCAAAGTATCGGGGTATACGTCCCACTTATGAAGAGCAGACACCATATTACAAAGTGAGGTGTGAACCTGGCTAGGGGTTCGCTCAACCGAACACAGGTCGTTTGTTCCCAAATCAATAATTAATACTGTGGGTTGCAATTTCTGTAACTGTCGGAAATAACGGCCTTGGTTACACAGGACCCGGTCGAAAGTCAACCCACCTTCGCCAATACATGCGATAGGGATTTTGCTTCTCTGCAGTTCTACCTCATATGCAAAACCATGCCTGTTCCTCATTCTCTTTACGAAACTGTGACCAAAAAGTACAAAACCTCCCATAATTACTGGAGATGTTGGCTAGCCAAGTTGTCACTACAGGAAACTGGATTCCCCAAACCTTCCTTCGAAGTAGCAACAAGGCTTTCCACACACCTGAAAGAAAGTTATCAAAACAGGTTACTATTATACATACAGGTACTTACAAAATACTACATAACTCTGTAAAATTCTTGTATTTCCTGTCAAACACATGTTGATGCTGACAGATGGGTGATCACCAGGCGGAAACTGGATACCCCAGCCTTTCCTTTAGTAACTTCCCAACGTACAGCACGCAACAAGCGTTCAAACAAAGTAGATAGACATTACTTTATAACTGACTTGGGCAGTCGAAATGGGTTGCTGTTCATGCCCCGATTAATTCTCTGAGACCGTCTAGGCAGCTTAGAGCCACCTGGCTCCCCTACTTTATCACTGCCAACACCATGTTGTTTTTGACCCAACACTTGTTCTACGGGTTGCTCTATTACATCCCAATCTGAATCTGAACTGGATTCCTCACTACCCTCAGAATCAATTTCCGCCATAGGGTCAAGTCGTAAATATTTCCTATTTACGATTCGCTCTGGTCCACCTCTAATAGGACGGATTCGGAAAACATCCCCATGTTCACTGGTCCAAATTACCTTATATGGGACCTTTTCATATTTATCTGCTAATTTGTGACGACCTTTAAATGCTAGTCTTCTCATAAGCACCTGTGAACCACAGTGTATGGGTTTATCGACACGCTTACTATCGTGACGCTGCTTATTTTGGATATTTCGCTTAGTTACTCTCTCTTTTACAATCTCCCTAGCACGATCTAGCAATTCTCCCTGTTCAGCAACAAAGTCCTGCTCCCAATTACTATCATTCCTTCCTAGCATCTGATCCAAAGGGATCAGAGGTTCCCGCCCAAACATTAAAGTGTACGGAGGGACCCCAGTCGTACAATGAGGTGTTGCATTGTACACAAAAACTAAATGCGATAGTAAATCTGGCCATTTGCGCCTGTCACGCTCATCCAGAGAGCGAATCAACCCAAACAAGGTCCGATTAAAGCGTTCGGCTTGGCCGTTCCCTTCAGGGTGGTACGGGGTGGTTCTCGTCTTTTTAATTCCATACAAGGTGCAAAGCTCCCTTACAATTTCCCCCTCAAAATTTCTCCCTTGATCGCTGTGGAGTCTATTCGGGATACCAAACTTTGTGAACCAATGGTCCCTTAACACTTTAGCAACTGTGACTGCGTGTTGATCCTTACAAGGTACTGCTTGCGAAAACTTTGTGTATACATCTGTCATTATAAGAACATCTTCAAATCCCCTGCAACCCTTGTCAAGTTTAACAAAGTCTACCGCTAGAATTTCCAAAGGCCGAAATGCCAGCAGATGACGCATGGGAACCTTTGTCTGCGGTTGAGCCACCTTGGAAGTAATACACCTCTGGCAATGGTCAATATAATGACGAACGGTTGCCGTCATTTGTGGCCAGTAAACCCGTCTCCTTAATAATGAACTTGTCCGGACAACTCCCTGGTGCCCCCATCCGTCATGGCAACCTTGCAATACTCTCTGTCGAAGACTTTTCGGCAAGAGTATCTGGAATAATTCTCCATGTATAGGATCAATTACCCGCCGGCAAAGAACCCCGTCACGATCAACAATACGTGACCACTGATCAAGCCATAATTTAATCTTAGGTGATTGGCCATGTTCATCAGACACTACCTCCCCTGGTGTCCACCTCCGGTTCCAACACTCCCAGACACAACCCAACTCTGTATCACGCTTTTGCAAGGAAGAAAGTTGCTCCGTCGACCAAGACGGAAACACACCAGGAGGTCCAGCCCCCTCTGTGGGTACTTCATTATGTGCCTGTTTAACCTTCACTTTATCAACTACTGCTGTCTTGGGAAGTAAAGTCGAGTGCAACTTATCCTGCATAAGACCTTCAACCTCTGACGAATCACTTGCATGCCCAGGATACCTACTAAGTGCATCTGCACATCTGTTGCTTCTCCCTGAACGGAACTGTACTTCAAAATTGAACGCGGCTAATTGCGAAACCCAACGCATCTCAGTAGCACCTAACTTTGCTGATTTGAGGTAAGCAAGCGGGTTATTGTCAGTAAGGACAATAAAGGTTGCCCCCAAAAGGTGATCTCTAAACTTATCAACTACCGCCCACTTGAGCGCCAAAAGTTCCAATTTAAAGGAACTATAATCCGGGTATTTAGCTTCAACACCCCTAAGACCGCGGCTGGCATACGCTACCGGATGCCTTCTACCATTCTCGTCATCCTGACACAGACAAGCTCCTAAACCCTGCAGGGATGCATCCACCTCCAGGACAAATGGTTGGGCAAAATTGGGATAGGCCAAAACTGGTGCATGTGTTAAAGCATGCTTCAATGCATCGAATGCTAACTGCGCATCTGAGTCCCAGACAAAACTAGGTAACTTGCCTCTCGCATTGCCCTTAGCCTGTGAGGGTATAAGAGCATGCAGTGGCGCCGCTATTCTGGAGAAGTTTTGCACAAAGCGCCTATAATATCCAGCTAGGCCCAGGAATGATCTAAGCTGCGCGGCATTCTCAGGAATCGGCCAATCCTTAATTTTCTGTATTTTGTCTTCATCCACAGCCACACCCTCTGGCCCAACCACATGCCCCAGGTAGGATACATGTTCACTAAACAAGTGGCACTTTGAGCCCTTCACCTTTAATCCAAACTGAGCAAGCCTAGACAAAACCCTGTCCAACCTGTTGATATGTTCTTGAACAGTAGACGAAAACACCAAAATATCGTCAAGATAAATCAGTAACTCACACAGGTTCATGTCACCGAGACACATCTCCATGACCCTCTGAAAGGTTCCTGGTGCATTTACTAGCCCGAAAGGCATTCTGGTGTATTCGTACAAGCCAAAGGGAACCCGAAACGCAGTTTTACTGACAGAGTCAGGGTCCATCGCTACCTGATGATATCCGTGTGCGAGATCCAAAGATGAAAAATACTTAGCCCCCCGGAGTGCCTCCAGTGACTCCTCAATTCGAGGCAAAGGAAAGGAGTCACGCACCGTTTTGGCATTCAGCCGCCTGTAATCGACACAAATTCTTAAGGACCCATCCTTCTTTTGTACAAGCACTATAGGGCTCGCATATGGACTACTACTCTTTTGCACAATGCCCTGGTCCAGGAATTTTTCAATTAACTCCCTAACTTCTTTAAGGTGGTGTGGAGGGATACGCCGATACGGTTGGTTTATCGGATGGTCATCGGTTGTCTGAATCTTGTGAGGCACTTGGTCACAAAACCCAAGGTCCAGTGAATCTTTTGAAAACACTGAGTCATGTTTTTGAATCAAGTGCACTATCTGATCCCGATCCTCCCTGCTCAATTCTACACCCAAGTCAAGACTTAACCCAATGGGTAACTGGTACTCCGAACCATCCTCGAAAACGTACAACTCGCCGTTCGGCGACGACTCCCCATCACCTATTTCAATATCATGGTCCACGGGTTTGCCTAAATCAGTCTGGGGCAACTCCTGATACCCCAAAGATTCACAAAGGATATTACCCACTGAAACATGAATCCCATCTGACCCTTCCTCAAGTTCAACATTGGGCCTGGTAGTGATCTTTGTGACGCTGGCAAGTTTAAAGTGTGAAGGTATTTCAAGTACATGGGCTCCCACATTTGCCACCAACACATTGACAATTCTACCCCTGGTTATCTCACATGAATCATAAACCTTAAAGTTGGCACCCAAAGTACATGTACCAGAGTCGATTTGTTCCCCTGTTCTATTACTGAGCCCCATTTCGTTCACTCCAGGCAGACCCTCAACCAAAACCGTACACCCCTCTAAGGTGTCAGTCGGTGCTCTTAAGTAACACGGTATGCTGCGCACCTCTCTTGGCAATATCATGGTTGGGTTTCTGCCTGTACGCGCAGCAACTGGTCCCTTACCAGATGTCTCGTTGACTATATTTTCAGTTTCAGTTTGGTCCAATCCCCTTGAAAACCCATACCACTGTAATGCCAATGACCATGCACCAGCGTCTTCATGCTCGGGTTCTATTGTAAGATCTTTCAGTAAGTGCAGTACGTTGCATCCAAGCAACACTGGACAAGGTCTATGTTTTGGGTCAGCCTCCACAGAATCCTTCACTACTAAAAAATGGCCTACAACTGTGTAGTTGTAAACACTCAAAGGGACTTCAACATACCCCTCAATGGGTAGTTCAACGCAACTTGCTCCAAAAACTCGCAAATGCGTCCCTATCTGTTTCAATCCGGCCATCTTTTTAGCTAGATTCTCCCTGTAGAAAGATGCAGAAATCAGAGACGCCTCCGCTCCGGTGTCAAGTACACATGTGGTTTTGACGCCTGCCAAAGTCACACAAGCCTTTGGACTTTCTCGCACCAACTTAGAGAGCACCTCATCAATGGAAGACTCTGACTGCACCCTTCCACATTGGGAATCTCCTTTTTGTGAGGCCTTTTTGACCTTGTCCTCCACCACTCGGCCTACAGTTGTGGAGCGTGGGGGTTTAACCCCTCCCCGACTACTTTACCCTGCACATTACTACTTAACTGTGGTTCGCGTGATGGCTGAGCTGTTGTCGCTGCCTCCTTAGCTATTCTGCGCTTGCAATGAGCCTTGATATGCCCTGGTTTCTTACAGTAAAAACAAACCAGAGGTGGCCTGTACCCGGCAGTATCCGATACCCACGGAATTTTCGCATCTTGCCCTACATGTACATGTTTCAACAATGTATTCAACTGCTCCTGTTGCTTTAACAACATACCCTGTTGTGACTGGAGACATCGCAACAGCTCTTGCTGTTGTGCTAACACCTGTTGCAACTGGTCATTATTCCTATTAACTGAAATTTCATTGACCTTGACCCCCGGTGTACTATCTTCAGCCTCAGGTGATACACTTTCAGCTGACACCTGGTGCACTTGACTCCGTTTGGGGCGTGACCCCCCTTCAATGTCACGGAAAAGTTCCCGTGCTGCATCGCGCATCTCACTGAAACTTTGGGAAGGTTTGGCTAACTCAAGCCTGCGCAGCTCCAGCCTAACAGATTGAATTCTAGCACCAGCGACAAACTGGCTGATTAATACCCTGTCGCGTAACCCCTTAAGGGCGCCCTTCTCGCCTTCTGTCGCGACTTCAAGGATTCGATCATGAAGTCGCATAAGCGATCTAGAAAAATCCATCAGTGATTCTTCCTCCCTTTGAGTGCGCTCATAGAGGGCTTTTTGAAGAGACTGAACAGTCTCGTCCGCACCAAAACTCCTCTTAAGCAGTTTCTTTAGGGAAGCAATATTGTTTTTAATTTCATCCCCATGGCACTTAATCTCCTCCCGGGCTACCCCTGTTAAATGCTGAATAACAACCTTTGCTTGCTCATCCTCCGGGATACTGCATTGCTGAATGTACACATCTACTTCATCTAACCATTCTATTATAGTGGGGTCCCCTGCCCTTGTGGGTTTACCCGAAAACTTTGAAAGCTTAATTGGGCGCTGTGATACAGCCCGAGGCTTATCCTGCTTTAGGGCATTTGTCAGCCCTGTCACCAACTGGGTTATCAAATCTGTTTCTGAGTTAGCCATAATATTTGCTTCTGTGCCAAACAAAAATCCCTCAAGCACTCTCAATCAAACTTTCATAACTTGGGACACACTATTGCATATGTACACAGGTAAATGAGATAATGAGCAAACTACATGTATTAGGCAGACTTCAAACACACCTCGACAATACAACAACTGGGTATTTTGTGTTTTCAGGGCAACCCTTAATGAAATTATAGCCTACGTACTGTTCAACATACAATTAAAGGTGAAAGTTCATTAATCAGTCCTGCAGTTACAATACCATGAGCTGTTTCACCAGTCGATCCAGGCCGGAGACTTGTCAATCCTCAGTTCATCCACCGCAGCGTTGAACCGTCACTCCAGTCCAGGTGTAGCCGACTTGACTGTTGCCCTCTCGAGCTCCCCACACCAGTAGGCCCAGTCCAAGCGAGTCTCGGACATCAAGCTTCACGCCTCTGTCATCCAAATAGTGCTATCCGTCACACTAACACCCCCGTTGTTCGAAGTGCAATAATTCAACGTCCAGCGAAGGCGTTTGTGTAGTTGCGGACCCCGTCTCCTCGCAGCGAAGACCGTACGTCCGCTGCCCACGGGTCTCGGTGCACTCCGCAGCGGATCAAACGGCAGCTGTCACGGCACAGCGGACTTCTCAGACAGTCCGCTTTTCAGCAAGATAGGCTCGATTGGGAAGGCCTGCAGCTCAGGTCTCGGTTGCATGCATGGATCGACGAAATCTAAAACCGTTCGCCGTATTTCGTCCCGTCTTGAAGCTAGCTAAGCAGCAGCCCAGGCAAAATCTCTCGACGATACGCTTCAAAATTCTGTTTTTGTCGTCGTCCAGTTCACGTTTCAAACACGTTACCCACACCCCATCCGTGTTACCAATTTGTAGTGTTATTTTGCCGTGAAGCAAAGGGGTATAGGCTTCAATAAAACTGGAACGAAAACATACACACTGACTCTTCTATGTGATTTACTTGTCGAGCTGATTTATTTTGCTTCTGTCCACCGAAAATCATGCCGAAACTTCCCTCATGTTTCCACATATCATTCTGCCACTCATTTTTCCTGTTGCGCGTACTCTTTTCCCGCGCCTCCAAATGTATACATTGTAACCATTTATTGTCTAGCGTATGACCCTGGCGATCTTGGTGGGTCTGCCCAGATACGGATACTTTTTATAGGTCTTGTCTGGCGCCCTCTCTCTTCACGGCAAAATAACACTACAATTATATACAAATCTATACAGGGTTGCTTTCTACGGAAGACGGATAGTGCCACTCAATGAGTGTGAATATATTTGTTTGGTGTGTGTGAAAATATTTTTTTGTACAGCGGCCGTCACTTATTATGTGGCGGCCGCCAGATAATAAGTGGCGGCCGCCACATGAGTTTTCATAATAAGTGGCGTCCGCTGTACAAAAAAATATTTTCACACGAACAAAAAAAAATATTCACACTTTTTTATGTGGCGGCCGCCAGATAATAAGTGGCGGCCGCCACATACAAAAGTGTGGAAATATTTTTTTGTACAGTGGCCGCCACTTTATGTGGCGGCTGCCAGATAATAAGTGGCGGCCGCCACATTAGTCGTCATAATAAGTGGCGGCCGCTGTACCAAAAAATATTTTCACACGTACAGAAAAGATATATTCACACTCATTGAGTGGCACTATCCGTCTTTCGTAGCTTTCTGAATTTCATGATTTATTTCTTGCCCTCTATTTGCCGTATCCCAATAGTAATGGTTTGACTACTGTGGGCTACCGCTAATTTCGAACCCTGCTCCAGCTCTGCACAAAATACACGTACGTACGTACGCACACACGTACGTACACGTGGACCATTGATCTCCATATGTACACTTGGCTCGAGACGTCAGTGACAGCTCACCCGGATCGACTCGGGTATTAAAAGGCAGACCATCTGTACTGTTCCTTGCTCAGACAGCAGCGCAGCCACGACTAATCGGGTGCTAGTGTAAACTGCGGGCCGTACAAGACGATCAGTCGATCGGGCGCTATTAAGCCTTCTCTTTTCGAGTCGTCTCGAACCATTGAAGAAACACTACTACAAAATGTACATGTATTTCGACTGGACTATTGGCCACATTTATTATGGGGCTAGCCCAGGTGGACTCCCTTTCCTCCCTACGTAACGGAGGGTTAGTCGTAATGCAATGAAGACTTCGTCCAACCTGGGCTATTATTATGGGGCTAGGTTTTGAACAGCTTCCAATGCATCAATGTAAGTTTGGTGTACTCCTAGAACTATAAGGCTCCACGTAGTGGACGTGGAGCCTCATAGTTCTAGGAGTAAGTTTGGTGATGAGGATATTCCAGATGGTTGAACCATGGAGTGTGTTTATAGCTCCATGGTTGAACAATACTCTAACTGTAGTCTGACGAGAGTCTTGTAAGTTGTATTCCGTTGCGTTTAGGCCAAAAAAAAAAATATTCGGTCTCTGGTCAGACCAAAGTTCCGGAATTGACGCGGCCACGCGGCTTTTTTTTTTTTTTTTTTGCTTTTTTTTTTTTTCTTCAAGCTTGGATTGCACAGACAAGGTGGGTACTATTTTGCTTTTTTGGTGTCTTCATGTACATTAGTGTCCTCCATAATTTGCCTTGGTGCTTTCAATCATTTGCCTTGGTGCAATTTCCCTTTCCTTGGTGCTCTGTGGTAAAAAAAATTGAGGAGGTGCGGAAATAGAGGGCGCTGTTGGAGCTACCGCGGAACATTTTGAAAAAAAAAAAGATCGACGCGCATGGTTAAAATCGACGCGCGCGCTGACCAGAGACCAACTTATTTTTTTTTTTGGCCTTACTCCTGAAATTTACGTCGTAGAAGACCTAAGGTTTTGCTGGCTTCTGTGACAGGTTTGACAACATGGTTGTTCCAGTTTAATAAGCTTACACTTTACAGTTTAAGCATGGAGGAATAAAAACACATCTCCATGGTTTAAGTGACCCCTCCACCACTGAAGTATGTAGTCATGACTCATGAGTGGTCTTTTCTTGTGGGTGATGTGCATAACATTAACAGCTCATTTCTTGATGTTGAATTGCATCAGCCATTGATTTTGCCAGACACAGAGTGAGTAAATATGCCCTTTTGTAGGATGATTGGGTCTTCTGCCAAAGCAATCTTTCTTGGGAGATCATACAGAAGAAACATCGCTGGGCCTATTTTTATGGTGTACCATTGACCATAGGTTACGTCTCGATAGTCCGAAGTACCATTGGTCCGAAGTACCATTGGTCCGAATGGTCCGAAGTCCCATTGGTCCGAATGGTCCGAAGTCCCATTGGTCCGAAACATAATGTGTAGTTCCACTTGTTCAGGTTGACTGACCCTAACCCTAACCCTAATCCTATGGGGCGTCGGGCCAATTGGACTTCGGACCAATGGGACTTCGGACAAATGGGACTTCGAACCAATGGACTTCTGACCACGTAGGACCAATGAGACGTCGGACCAATGGTACGTTTATACCAATGGAACGTATAGAGCAATGGGCCGTCGGACCAATACTTCGGACCAATGGGACTTGGGACCAATGGGATGTCGGACCAATGGGACTTCAGACCAATGGGACTTCAGACCAATGGGACTTCGGACCAATGGGACTTCGGACCAATGGGACTTCAGACCAATGGGACTTCAGATCAATGGGACTTCGGACCAATGGGACCGGACTGTAGAGACGTCCCCGTACCATAAAGGTCACTAATGCGGCGTGATGGCTGTCCTTAACCGGCGCGATGAGTGTCCGGCGGTGTGATGTCCGTCCTTAACCAGGGCGATGTGAGTGCATTGCATTAGTGACCTTTATGGTACACCTTACCATAATACAGCCCTGTCACCACTCTTGAATAACGGAACAATTTGCATGATGCCAGTCTGAGGCAGGGTACCAGTATCAAGCGATTTTTGAAATATGAGTCTAAGTATGGGTGTTATGCATGGGGCACACTGATAATTTCAAAATATGAGGTGATAGCAGGCCTATGCCATCAGGACCAGGAGCTTTTTGTGGTTCCACATTACGTTTATAGCAGTTTTTCAACTCCCTCTGTACCTCGATAGTTGACAGTTCAACAATATTACCTGCACCAAGGTCAGAGATGTTGAGGTTATCTTCAACGGTAGAGACTGATTTAAATTGCCTGTTTAGCACCTCAACTTTTGTTTAGATGTTGTTGCAATGCCCTGTGCTGTAATTTCAGAATTCTCACTCCAAACGTTTCTTGTTTCCGAGACTTCACAAAATATTCAAAGCTAAATCGAATGGCATGGGCCTGGGTAAGCTAAACGAACCATAGACATAAAATAAAACCTAGACACGACATTTACTGCTTTTACGTTGTGAATAGGCCTGAGACTATGACGTCACGCTTTGTTTACATGTGTGCTTTCCTATGTGGTAGACATTCCCTACTTTGTCGGGCGTCCTGACTTCGCACCCATAGGAAAGTGCATTGTAAACAAAGCCATTACGTCATTAGGTCTATTGTGTGAGCAGACAAGGCTGGGTCACGCGGCATGTGACGATATGTTAAGCGATGCGCGAATGTCATTTGGCTTCGAATCATGCTGATCGGCTGCGTGCTTACAATCTAATCAATGCGACGATCAGCTTATTTTAATTGATCGAAACATTGATTCCAATACAACATGAAACAGCCGTCGATCAATCGGGCGAAAGAAGAACTGTCTAATTGGTTGCACGCATGCGTTCTGCAGAGCTTAATTACCGGTACTCGAACCAGTGTGATCATGAAAAGTTGCAAACGTTCGGACCCGCCTCCATAATTCTCTCTAGTCCAAAAAGTTTTATTTATTTGGAATGCTGACTGTTATGTTGATTGGAATATTCACTGTGTTATTCACGTGTAAGTATCATACTAGGTCAAATGTCATCTATGTAGAAAACTTTGAACACGTTGAAAGTTTTTATTACACAGTTACGCATGGCGTTGTTATTGACACCACGTTCACGGGTCTAGTTCAAAGACAAAGTGCTTCGATACAGAATACGCCCATATGGAATGTGTAGGTATGGGGAAAAAATATATCTATAGTGGCTATCTGAATCTGAGTGGTATGGTTGGCAAAGGAGAAAGTCTGATTTTCAACAGCCAAAGATCGTGACGCTGAATACCAGTACTAGTAGTCAGGGAACCAGACAGTTCCTTAACGATAGCAGTTGAAATTCACGTTACAGCTGCCGTAACGATAGCCACTGCGAAAAAATAGAGAGGTTTCGCATGCAAACGGATACGTTTAGTGCGACGGATACGTCATCAGTTATGACGTCATACGCCACTCACTATCCGCTAAACGTGCAGACGACACGCATATATCTCGCTCGCTACACGTAAGTAAAAAAACAGATACGGATAGCTAATCATAAGTGTAAGCGTATCCGTTCGCTTGCGAAACCTCCCTTATATCACTGTAATTGGTCACATAATCAGTCAGAGGATGACGTACAGTCACGTGACGACAAAAATGGCAGCCGTCGATTTTGAATCATTTTACTTCCTTTGTGAATCAGATTGATTTTCAACATAAATATCACGTCTTGTGAATTCGGAGTGCTGCCCACACACCTCTCCGGTGACATCGGATCCGGTGACCTTGGATCCGGTGACCTCGGATGCGGAAAAATCAAACATGTTTGATTGGATCCGGCCGCCTGGTATTTGGTCAGATCAGTCCAAATTTTCGGCACACACCTCTGTAGTCTGATCATTTACCGATACGCATTGTTGAATGCCCTTTAAATACAAGGGATTAACCACAGAGATTTTCTTACCTCCATGAATGAAAGTAACCTTGCAAAGGAAAACAGACAAAAGCACCATCATCATTTCAGAAAAAAAAAATTGATTTGTTCTTCATAATACAAAACACAAAAACTGACAGTACATATAAGGTTGTCTTGACTCAAATTACTCAAATCCTGCTTGTATTTGAATGCATGTGTGTAATCTGTGGTTGTCACTTAGCTAAATAGCTTCAAAATAGCATTCCCATGGAAAGCTCTTTTAGTATTAAAAAAAATGCATAACTTCTTATAGCGTGGATCTTTTTTTTCACAAGAGTGGAAGAACATGCTCGTTTAATACATGCTTCATTGGTATACTATATCCAATTTAATTGTTATTTAAGGATAAAAATTATGAATCCAGGTTACTTTATTACCAATGCTGCAAACAGGATCATTTTAGAGGATACATGGTATTTTTAAAGGGGTATAAGAAACAACATTCAGAACACATTTTATATCGTTGGTCATTCCGTTGGGTACCAAAAAAATACCATGGAAAACCGTCACTGTAAGTATGTGTGTAGTATTTTTTTTTTCTTTCTCTCCATAGGAAAATACAGCTCCGCTAAATTTAAACTGAAAGCCTGAAGGAATAATGTTGAGTAATTAGCACCTATACAGAAAGTACTAATTACATGTGGTCAGTATCTGAAATGACTTAGTGTAAACACAAATTTTTTTTATATGGAATACCTTGATAAGATTTTAAAAAATTTTATGGAATGTTGTAATATTTTTTATAAAGTTTTAATTTCCTAAGGGGGTCATTAATTTTTGTCTACTGTCAATCTGTGAAATGAAATACTGTTAATAATACCACCCTTATTGCCTTACATTATACAGATTCAGCAGCTACCACAGAATCAACAATCACCTTCAATCAAACAACCAACTCCTCTACCGAGACATACACCTCAGACACAGCTTTCTACACTGTTACAACTGATTCCTCTGTTACAGTGAACTCTTCCGCTGCAACTGACCCCGCAGCCACCACGGACGCTGCAATTACTGATACTTCCACCACAGAATCCTCCCCCGCTTCACAGTCCTTTGTCACCACAGATATCTCTGCCATCACCGACTCTGTCACCACAATGGACTCCTCTCCAAACACTGATTTTGACTCGATTACGGTTACTTCTACCGACTTTAATGTAACCACAAACTCCTCTGCAAATATTGACTCTCTCGCTTCCACGGACTCTTCGATCACCACAGACTCCATGACCAACACAAACTCTACTGCCACCATGGACTCGGCGTCTTCTACTGACTTTGATGTTACCACAGACTTCTCTGAAACCACTGACTCTAACACCACCATTGATGTCGCTGCTACCACCTACTCTGTGGCCACCACAAACTTTTTGGCCACAAGTGATTATGCCACATCCTCTGCCACCACAGACTCTGCTACCTCTACGGACTCCTCTGCCACCACTGACTTAACTGCTACAACCATAGACTCAATTCCAACTACCAACTCCTCTACAACCTCTGACTCTACTGCAATTGCCACTACTGACTATGTCACAACCACTGACTCATCTGCATTCACTGACTCTGCTGCAACCACAGACTCCTCTGCTATCACTGACTCAGCTGCTACCACAGATTCTACGGCTACCGAGGACTCTGCTACCGCCATAATAGCCACTTCAGACTCTTCTGCAACCTCAGACACCTCTGCAAGTAGTGACTCTGCTGGAACCACAGACTACTCTGCTACCCAATATTCTGCGGCCACAACAGATTCTGCTACCAGCACGGACTCCTCTGCTACAACTGACTTGGCTGCTACCACAGATTCTGTGGCCACTGCTGACTCTGCTACCACCACAGAATCAATAGCCATTACAGACTCTGCTACAACCACGGACTTCACTGCTACCGAATATTCTGCGGCCACGGCAGATTCTGCTACCAGCACGAACTCCTCTGCTACAACTGACTCGGCTGCTACCACAGATTCTGTGGCCACATCAGAGCCTGCTACAACCACTGACTCCTCTGCCACCACGGACTCCTCAGCCACCACTGACCTAGCTGCTACCACAGATTTTGCTGCCACTGCTGACTCTGCTACCACCGCAGACTCAATAACCACTACAGACTCTGCTGCAACCACCAACTCCTCTGCTACTGAATATTCTGCAACCACGACACATTCTGCTAACAGCATAGATTCCACTGTCACCACTGACTCGGCTGTTACCACCATGGACTCAATAGCCACTACCGACTCTGCTGCAACCACTGACTTTTCTGCAACCTCAGACCCCTCTGCAACTACTGACTCTTCAGTCACCTCAGAATCAATTACCACTACTGACTCCTCTACAACCACTGACTCCTCTACAACCACTGATGACTCTGCAACCACTGATGACTCTGCAACCACTGATGACTCCTCTGCAACCACTGACTCAGCTGCAACCACTGACTCCTCTGCAACCACTGACTCCTCTGCAACCACTGACTCCTCTGCAACCACTGACTCCTCTGCAACATCTGACTCCTCTGCAACCACTGACTCCTCTGCAACCACTGACTCAGCTGCAACCACTGACTCAGCTGCCACCACAGACAACTCTGCTACCACAGACAACTCTGCTACCACAGACTACTCTGCTACCACAGATTCTGCGGCCACTACAAATTCTGCAGCAACCACAGGCTCCTCTGCAACATCTGAGTCTTCGGTCACAACAGAATTCATTCCAACCACTGACTCTGCCACAGCCACAGACCCCTCTGTAACCACTAACTCTGCAGAAACTACTAACTTCGCTGCTACCACAAATTCTGAGGCCACCTCAGACTCTACTACCACCACAGACTCAATAGCCACTACAGACTCTGCTACAACCACCGACTCCTCTGCAACCGCTGATTTGTCTACAACCCCAGACACCTCTGCAACTACTGACTCTTTAGTCACCTCAGAATCAATTGCCACTACTGACTCCTCTGCAACCACTGACTCCTCTGCAACCACTGACTCGGCTGCAACCACAGACAACTCTGCTACCACAGACTACTCTACTACCACAGATTCTGCAGCCACTACAAATTCTGCAGCGGCCATTACAAGTTCAGTAGGAACCACAAACTCCTCTGCAACATTTGAGTCTTCGGTCACAACAGAATTAATTCCTACCACTGACTCTGCCATAACCACCAACTTGGCTGCTTCCACAAATTCTGATGCCACCTCAGACTCTACTTCCACCATGGACCCCTCTGTCACCACTGACTCCTCTGCAGCCGCTGACTTTTCTGCAACCACAGACCCCTCTGCAACTACTGACTCCTCTGCAACTACTGACTCCTCTGCAACCACTGACTCAGCTGCAACCACAGACAACTCTGCTACCACAGACTACTCTACTACTGCTACAGATTCTGCGGCCACTACAGATTCTGAAGCAACCACAGACTCCTCTGCAACATCTGAGTCTTCGGTCACAACAGAATTAATTCCCACTACTGACTCTGCCACAACAACAGACCCTTCTGTAACCACTAACTCTGTAGTAACCACTGACTCAGCTGCAACCACAGACAACTCTGCTACCACAGACTACTCTGCTACCACAGATTCTGTGGCCACTACAAATTCTGCAACAACCACAGGCTCATCTGCAACATCTGAGTCTTCAGTCACAACAGAATTCATTCCAACCACTGACTCTGCAACAACCACAGACCCTTCTGTAACCACTAACTCTGCAGTAACCACTAACTTGGTTGCTACCACAAATTCTGAGGCCACATCAGACTCTACTACCACCATGGACTCCTCTGTCACCACGGAATCAATAGCCACTACAGACTCTGCTACAACCATCGACTCCTCTGCAACCGCTGATTTTTCTACTACCACAGACCCCTCTGCAACTACTGACTCTTCAGTCACCTCAGAATCAATTGCCACTACTGACTCCTCTACAACCACTGACTCCTCTGCAACCACTGACTCAGCTGCAACCACAGGCAATTCTGCAACCACAGACTACTCTACTACCACAGATTCTGCGGCTGCTACAAATTCTGCAGCGGCCACTACAAATTCTGCAGCAACCGCAGGCTACTCTGCAACATTTGAGTCTTCGGTCACAACAGAATTAATTCCCACCTCTGACTCTGCCATAACTACAGACCCTTCTGTAACCACTTACTCTGCAGTAACCACTAACTTGGCTGCTTCCACAAATTCTGAGGCCACCTCAGACTCTACTACCACAATGGACCTCTCTGTCACCACCGACTCCTCTACAGCTGATGACTTTTCTGCAACCACAGACAACTCTGCTACCACAGACTACTCTACTACCACAGATTCTGCGGCAGCTACAAATTCTGCAGCGGCAACAACCACAGGCTCGTCTGCAACATCTGAGTCTTCAGTCACAACAGAATTCATTCCCACCACCGACTCTGCCACAACCACAGACCCTTCTGTAACCACTAACTCTGCAGTTACCACTAACTTGGCTGCTACCACAAATTCTGAGGCCACCTCAGACTCTACTACCACCATGGACTCCTCTGTCACCACGGACCCTGCTACAAGCACCAACTCCTCTGCAACCACTGACTCCTCCACTACCACAGATTATGCGGCCACTACAAATTCTGCAGCAACCACAGACTCCTCTGCAACATCTGTGTCTTCGGTCACAACAGAATTAGTTCCCACCACTGACTCTGCCACAACCGCAGACCCTTCTGTAACCACTAACTCTGCAGTTACCACTAACTTGGCTGCTACCACAAATTCTGAGGCCACATCAGACTCTACTACCACCATGGACTCCTCTGTCACCACGGAATCAATAGCCACTACAGACTCTGCTACAACCATCGACTCCTCTGTAACCGCTGATAGTTCTACTACCACAGACCCCTCTGCAACTACTGACTCTTCAGTCACCTCGGAATCAATTGCCACTACTGACTCCTCTGCAACCACTGACTCCTCTGCAACCACTGACTCAGCTGCAACCACAGACAATTCTGCTACCACAGACTACTCTACTACCACAGATTCTGCGGCAGCTACAAATTCTGCAGCGGCCACTACAAATTCTGCAGCAACCGCAGGCTACTCTGCAACATTTGAGTCTTCTGTCACAACAGAATTAATTCCCACCTCTGACTCTGCCATAACTACAGACCCTTCTGTAACCTCTAACTCTGCAGTAACCACTAACTTGGCTGCTTCCACAAATTCTGAGGCCACCTCAGACTCTACTACCACTATGGACCTCTCTGTCACCACCGACTCCTCTACAGCCGATGACTTTTCTGCAACCACAGACAACTCTGCTACCACAGACTACTCTACTACCACAGATTCTGTGGCAGCTACAAATTCTGCAGCGTCAACAACCACAGGCTCGTCTGCAACATCTGAGTCTTCAGTCACAACAGAATTCATTCCCACCACCGACTCTGCCACAACCACAGACCCTTCTGTAACCACTAACTCTGCAGTTACCACTAACTTGGCTGCTACCACAAATTCTGAGGCCACCTCAGACTCTACTACCACCATGGACTCCTCTGTCACCACGGACCCTGCTACAAGCACCGACTCCTCTGCAACCACTGACTCCTCTACTACCACAGATTATGCGGCCACTACAAATTCTGCAGCAACCACAGACTCCTCTGCAACATCTGTGTCCTCGGTCACAACAGAATTAGTTCCCACCACTGACTCTGCCACAACCGCAGACCCTTCTGTAACCACTAACTCTGCAGTAACCACTGACTCGGCTGCAACCATAGACAACTCTGCTACCTCAGACTACTCTACTACCACAGATTCTGCGGCCACTACAAATTCTGCAGCTGCCACTACAAATTCTGCAGCGGCCACTACAAATTCTGCAGCAACCACAAGCTCTTCTGCAACATCTGAGTCTTCGGTCACAACAGAATTAATTCCCCCCACTGACTCTGCCACAACCACGCCCTCTTCTGTAACCACTAACTCTGTAGTAACCACTGACTTGGCTGCTTCCACAAATTCTGAGGCCACTTCAGACTCTACTACCACCACGGTCTCCTCTATCACCACGGACTCAATAGCCACTACAGACTCTGCTGCAACCACAGACTCATCTACTACCGAATATTCTGCCACCATGACAGATTCTGCCACATTGTTCCCCACAGAATCAATTGTCACAACTGCCTCTGCCGAGACTAATGACACCTCTGCAACCACTGACTCTGCTGCAACCAGTGACTTGTCTGCAACCACTAACTCAGACGTCACCACAGAATCAATTGCCACCACTGATTCTGCAACAACCACAGACTCTTATGCATCCATCGCCTCTGCTGCAGTCACAGTCTCTTCTGCTACCACAGATTCTGCTGCCAGCACAGGCTCTGCTACCACCATTTACTCATCTGCCACCACCGACTCGGCTGCTGCCTCTATGGACCCAATAGCCACTACCAATTCTGCTGCAACCACTGACTCCTCAGCTACTACAGATCCTGCTACCAGCATGGACTCCTCTGCCACAACGGAGTCTGCCACAGCCAGTGAATCTGCCACCGCTGATGGCTTTACTGCCACGTCAGACTTCCAAGCTACTACCGACTCTGCTGGCACAGTGGTTTCTATAGCCACCACTGGCTCTGCTGGTGTGCCAATGTCAACCACCACAGAGATACAGATCACTCCAATTGCTGCAGGTTTGAATTTAACATTTTGGAAGCTCTGTTTAAAACTTTTAGTAGAGATGGGTTTCAGCTGCATGATTTCAGACCCTTGGTTGGTGCTGCAACTGAACCGCCGAACCAAACTAAAAATAGACGAACTTGGCCTTCCGAACCAAACTGAACCGAAATGGTCGGTTTGGAAGTTCGGCAAGTTTTGCTTGCAACGAAAGGGCAAAATTAAAGTGCGCAGATGATTGAATTTACCGTGTTAACAAATCATTGCATTCATCTTCATTGTTTGCTGGTCTAAGCTCTACGATTGTTCGTCTCTCAGTGTGCATAATTCGACAACGTAGCATTGCTATAGTGTGGAGACCCTGTGTACATAATGCATACAGTATCGCTCGTAGTAAGTCAAAATTACTGCAATCAATCGATCAATAAGACGAACCCCAAAATGGACAGAGTGTATGCGTGCAGGCTAGAGTGGTTACTGGCATTGCTCACGATGCAGTATTATTGCATGTATTGGGAAAACCCCTTTTTGATTGCGCGCGCTCTGGTGGCAAATGTTCATGTATTTTGTTACCGTAACCGTAGTGCAGGAAGCCGATGCCAATACATGCCGATTTGCACAAAGGATTTTGAATAGTAACACACCGACTTGAGCGAAACGGCGACTTATAAAAGCTGACTTACGGCGCGATCCAGTAAACGTACATGTATGTATGTATATGCTTTTCAGTGTACAATGTACATTAAACATGTACTTCCGAACCCGAACCGAACCGATGTTCGGAAAAAAAAGAATAAAGACCGCAACCAAACCGAGCCGAATCGAACCGAACCGAACTGAACCGAACCTGGAGGATCAGTTTCAGCACTACCCTTGGCTATATTGGGACTCAAGGGAACTTATAAAAGAAAAATTGAAGGTAGGGCTGTGTATCGGAACCAGGTACCAGAGTACCCGACCGTTGTTGTCAGGAACCGGTTCCAAATTATTACTTAGTAACTTCTCCGACAATGAAAAAAAACAAGGTTTTAAAAGTCAATTGTGGAATTTTCAAAATGAAAATCAGGCCACATGGGGAAAACAAAACATGTTTCACGTTTACGATGCTTGCGAAAGTTGCAGTTTACACCATAAAGCTCACTGTACGCACTTGTATCTTGATGCACCGATGTACATGTAGTAATATCGTACAAACCTTTATGAACAATTAGAATCAAGCTGTTACAATTGGAAGCAAGGTTGGAAATAAAGTAGACATTGTTGTCATATAAGCTTTTGTTGTCATGCTACAGGTCTTTGAAAAAACCTCCTGAAACGAGGTTAGTCCATGGCGCTCTCAAAGGTGATAAACACTTAGCGTCCTCTCTTGTTCGCGCATGGGGCCCATACCTTGGAATGGTATGTTGTCCACGCCTATTCGGTACAGTGAGCTCGCATGGTGGGCAAACTACACCCGGCCAATTACCAACTTAATTTCAAGTCTTGAGTTTTATCCTTGCTTATTATGGTAACTTTGTGAATATGAAACAGATGTGGAAGGTCCAACAGTCACATGTCCTGCAGTAAGCATCGAGGTTTGCACAATGGGCAATAACGCTGTTGTTGATTGGATACTACAACCTTCTGCAGTGGACAAAATAGATGGTCCCATCAATGACATCACGTGTAGAGATCAGAACAATAACATAGTGATATCGGGTGGGGCATATGCAGTTGGAGTGACAACTATTACATGCACAGCACAAGACTCATCAGGGAACAAAGGGATGTGTACATTCACCATCACAGTCTATGGTAAGTAACATGTACAGTGTTGTCTTTTAAACTGGATACGAAGTGCAGAAATACATGCAAAACGAAATCAAGCCAACTGCACCTTAATGCATGTCCATAATTTTCACAAGGCACAGATTAAATCTTCAGTTTACCACCTGCCAAGTTTTGATTCTGTGTTAAAATTTTAATATGAAGGAAGAATTTTTTTTTAAATTTGACTGGTCAGTCTTTGAAAAAAAGGTAGTTCTACTTCCGCCCCAGTTACTGGGTCTAATTGTTTTCAGAGAATGAAGCCACTGATCTGAACATGAAGACTAAGATTAGGAAGTGCAGTGGTACACATCCAAAGTTTCAAAGTGTGGACCATATAATATGTGGCATGAATGTGGATGAAATGTGTCAAAATAAACACTTATACTAGATGCTTCTTTTGCCATACTTCAGTTGTGCAGTATCTAAAAATTGTCGGACTTAACACAAGTGGATTCGTGCGCCTGTCTATATTTTTGCGTGTTTTACTATCTCAAGTTTTGGGACACCGAAGAATGCGAAGCATATTGACTAGTACATAATTTTATGCTCACACTCTACACTTACCATAAGCTAATGAATGATGTAAGTTTTAATCTCTACTTAGTGACTAGCCCCATCAAGTAATGTGGCCACACAATGGGGCTACTTGTGACCTGTATCTTGGGTGTCAAGGATTTTAAGTGTATAAAGGGTGGTGCACTTGTTTAAAAGCTAAACCAATACCTTCAAAGCGTTGTTAAAGCTGTTTAGTGAGTGAGACCAGTCTTGTCATAGTTTAAAAACAAGCCATGCAAACTGAGGCTCCCTTAAGTGCAAATTTCCTGCAAAATAGCCATTTCTTGGATTAAGATGTCCGGCTGTCTGGACAGGTGTGATGGTGTTGAATACACCGGAAAGAATGTTGCATACTGATTTCATCATGTTTTTTCATCTCTTCTCACTTTTTTTATGCCCCGCGGCGAAGCCGAAGGGGCATACTGTTTCCGCCTTGTCCTTCCGTGGGTGGGTGTGTGGGTGTGTGAGCTTGTCTTACATACGCAGTGTGGACTTCCGAACAAAAGACGTCCACATAATGTAGGTAGCACCGACGTTGTGTGGACTTGCCCACGTCCACACAGTGTTTCCCCATTTCTGAAAAGCAGGTTTAGAGGCATTTTTGGGTTAGGTTTATCTGTAGCAGAATGAAGAGAAACACTAAAGGGAATCATAGAAAAAAAATTGGGTTGAAAGAGTTTTCACAGTTTGAGAAAAATGAGTTTTTTCACTGGTTTTTCTTAACTACACGAAAGCAATGGAAAGTCCACACTAGTCATGTGAAACAAGTAGGGGTGTGTGTGGGTGGGTGTGGGTGAGTTTGTCTTACATACGCAGTGTGGACTTCCGAACAAAAGACGTCCACATAATGTAGGTAGCACCGACGTTGTGTGGACTTGCCCCACGTCCACACAGTGTTTCCCCATTTCTGGAAAACAGGTTTAGAGGCATTTTTGGGTTAGGTTTATCCGTAGCAGAATGAAGAGAAACACTAAAGGGAATCATAGAAAAAAAATTGGGTTGAAAGAGTTTTCACAGTTTGAGAAAAATGAGTTTTTTCACTGGTTTTTCTTAACTACACGAAAGCAATGGAAAGTCCACACTAGTCATGTGAAACAAGTGTGGGTGTGGGTGTGTGTGTGTGTCCGGACAAATCTTGTCAGCGCGATAACTTGAGAAATACTTAACATATGAACTTCAAATTTGGTTTGTGGATTGTTCTTGGTAATCCTAAGAAGCCTTTTGCATTTGGGGCCAAAAGGCTAAAGGTCAAGTTCACAGTGGCTAAAACAATAGAAATCTTGTCAGCGCGATAACTTGAGAAATACTTAACATATGAACTTCAAATTTGGTTTGTGGATTGTTCTTGGTAATCCTAAGAAGCCTTTTGCATTTGGGGCCAAAAGGCCAAAGGTCAAGTTCACAGTGGCTAAAACAATAGAAATCTTGTCAGCGCGATAACTTGAGAAATACTTAACATATGAACTTCAAATTTGGTTTGTGGATTGTTCTTGGTAATCCTAAGAAGCCTATTGCATTTGGGGCCAAAAGGCCAAAGGTCAAGTTCACAGTGGCTAAAACAATAGAAATCTTGTCAGCGCGATAACTTGAGAAATACTTTACATGTGAACTTCAAATTTGGTTTGTGGATTGTTTTTGGCAATCCTAAGAAGCCTTTTGCATTTGGGGCCAAAAGGCCTAAGGTCAAGTTCACAGTGGCTAAAACAATAGAAATCTTGTCAGCGCGATAACTTGAGAAATACTTTACATGTGAACTTCAAATTTGGTTTGTGGATTGTTCTTGGCAATCCTAAGAAGCCTATTGCATTTGGGGCAAACACACCTGACTTGTTCATTATGTAATATTCTAGTGAAAGAAGGTCTGTCATTGCAGAAATGGTGTAAAGACATGAATCTGGGACTGAGAAGCATGTCCAATTATGTCAGAAAATACTTTGAAAATGCACTTAATTCTATATACTTTGTACACACCCAAAGAAGTAATGTCTGGATACTACATTCTCTCCAATACACCAAACAATAACATATAAAACACCATGAACCAAACCACGGGTGGGAAGTACTAGGATCAATGCAAATTCCACTGGGAATTAAGTCCTTGCCTATATACTGATTCCTCCAGAAGTATAGTTTAGATAGTAATAGCACCAAAAAAAAGTACCACCAGTACAGTGACCAATGGGGTTGCATTGTAAAGCAGCGGTAATGGTTATGTGGTAAGGAACATATTTTAGCGTACGTCTTTCAGAAGCATTAAAGTTTGACTTTCCTCATGATTTATTGCTGTTTAAACAGAGCCCAAGCTCGTTCCATTTGGAGTTGCAGTTGGCGATAGCATGCTTTCCAGTGTCAATCAACCAGTGAGTTTAAAATGTTGTTTTTTCAAAAAACAGTAAAAATGGTAGTGTTTTTTTGTGCAAATTTCTACTCCTCTTAAATGTATGAAAACAATTTGAAATCCTTTTTTGGTTAACGTTGTAGAAACTTCTTTAAACATTAAAAATTGTCCATGCTTTTCCAGACAACTGAGGGTGCTGTTGCTGTGATGTCTTTTCAAGAAGACACTGTTCAATTGAGGGGTTTTCTGTTCAAATTGTGAACCCAGAATTTGCTCATTGAAAAACTTTTGTGAGAAACATTTGCTCACTGGCCTAATGTTATGTACTGAAACAACAATGAATAAAAAAAAAAAAAAATTCACGCCAGAAAAATATCCAAAATTCTGGCAGATTTTTTGCGCTGAAATACATGTAGCAGTTTTCTGCCAGAAATGGCATCACACTTTGCTCACGAATTAAAAAAAATAGCTTAAAAACCCAAAAGGCACCAAAATAGTAAAACGAAAATTGAAAACAAGACTAAATGGGACATAAAGGTGCATTTACAAGGACTGCATTGATAAACTACATTACATGGGCCCTAACAAATTATTTTACAAATATTAGGAATGTGTTCTCTTTCTTTTCCTGACAGTTCTTTCTGCCACCTAAGGACCGGATTTCGCCAACGTTCAGACCGAAACATTTCTTCCCGTACTGTAGTGATCTCTACGAATTTTTGTATGTAAGTGTGAACAGTGCTTTCTAAACTCCTGTTTTAATCGTTGGTGCTTTTAAAAACATTGGTTGTTTTGGATAGATATAAAACAAAGGCATCGCAAATAACCCTGTGAATACATTTTGCACATGTATTAAAGTTGTGATTTAGACCAGTGTTGTAGTACTCGTACTCGGTACTCGTACTCGTACTCGAATGTCAAAGTACTCGTACTCGATATGACGATACTCGTACTCGAGCAGCAAAGTTCTCGTACTCGTACTCACACATGTCGAAATTGTACTCGATCATCAAAGTACTCGTACTCGAATAACAGTACTTGATAAAACAAAGTACTCGTACTCGAATAGCGGTACTCGATAAAAAAAAAATGCAGTATATCACTTACGTTACCACGGCCTTATTTTATCGATACTTTCAGTTTCAAATGGTCGATTGCAGAGAAATCGAAATTGTCTCTACTCTACGCTACGCACGTCCGGACAAACACAATTAACAGCTAGCTATGGCCGGGTCTGTATAAAGGTCTGACTGGGCCCGGGCCAATTACGCACAATGACCCATTTGCCGTACGTGGGCACAATGGCCAATCATTGTATGTACACACTGTACGCTGAGGTGTTCCTCAAAATGGTCGTACGGTTAACTTGGGCGATTGGAGCAAAGCCGTTTTCTGAACCCCGGATTCGGTCCTATAATACGGGTCCAGCCCCATTGCCAACCTGCATGACTGGAGAAAGAGACACAGCCGAAGCTGAAGAACGGCCCCCAGTCTGGTTACGGCAGCAGGTCCACTGCGGCCTAGCCTTAAACAGAGGCCTATGAATGGGAAGCAGACTAAATGCGTAGACACCAAGAAACGCGAATCTGCCAGGTGTTTTTTTGGATGCATGTTGCATGTGTACTTTGTTCGTGTACGTGTATCGTCAACGTTTGCTTACGCTTGACTGTGTGATTGATTTTGTCTGAAAGAACACCTAAGCTCAGAATGTATGCTTGCATAGGATGGTTGAAGGAATTAAAAAGATTTTTGTAAGAACAACTTTTGTAAGAACACTAAGAACATAAGTAGAAATAAAGAAATCTTTTCTCAGCCATTTAAATGCTTGTTGTACTTGTGGTTTTTTTTTTTTAGTCTGAGGAATAAGGACCCAAATATAGAATAATAATAATGCACAGCATGGTTGATTAATTTTATTAAATGACAGTTGACCTAAACTTTCATGTCTGTATCTCAGCTGTGTGGCATTTCCTTGGAAAATACTTCCTGCTGTTGCCGATTTAAAAAAACAAATTAATTTCAAATAATTAAAAAAGCTTACAAAGATGAACCCTAGTTTGTATCACAAGTGATTAACAGTACACGTAATTTTAGGCTTCAAGCACAATAATGTACCCGGTGCCGTATTCGAAAATACAAGTACTCGTAATCGTACTCGGAAGTGGAAGTACTCGTACTCATACTTAATCGCTCAAGTACTCGTACTCGAAGACCTGTTCTTGTACTCGGAAGCACAAGTACTCGTACTCGTACTTAGCAACCTAGGTACTCGGCAGTACTCGGTACTCAGAAAAAAGTACTCGACTACAACACTGGTTTAGACTTCAAACCCTTACCCTCTAAAAACTAATGTTGCTCAAGAGATCAACACTGCTCCAAGATCCTTTCTGAAACCTAATAGTTACTGATTTCTCAATACATTTTGTGCTGTTGTAATAAAGATACTGGAACAAGTGATATAGTCGGTAATGTCTGTACGGGCCAATGTGGCTTGTCAGGCCAGAGTTTATCGCTGGTTTCAGTTAGCGTGAAACAACTGAGAATATTTTTGTTCCCCCCCCCCCCAAATGAAATGCTAAGTCCATCGCAGGTTACTTCCCAGTTAATGCCGGTAGCCATTTTTACTCCTGGCTGGAGAAAGGCAAGTACAAGTGGCTTGCCCAAGGACACAACATATGACCAACAGCTGAATTTATACCCCTGACCCTCTGATCACGAGTGATGAACCCTAACCACAAGGCCACACTCCTCACATGTAACATATGTATTTTGCATGTCTTTTTTTTCTTTTTTGGGGGTAGTTCACCGACAATGGCGTGATCATTCTGTCGAACAGGCCACGGGTACAATACACCAACTCCAAACAGGCCTTTCCCAGTGCTCAAAGCAACGTTTTCACTGGCAATGAGAGAATGATAGCCGCCTTCTGGGCAGATGTCAACGCTGATGCATTTGACTCAACAAGCAACGTGTTCTGGCAGGTGAGCTAGTTGGAGGGTTAACATAACTCCTTTCTGACAGACGATGAGTGAGAAAGTAGTACAATTTTTGTCACAATTTTGGAAGACATACAGTACTCAAAATATATGTATCGTTAATGTCAAATCTGGTTTTTCATTAGATACATTATGGCAATTTTTTTATTTTCCCATAGTTGGAGTCAAGTCCATCACAGATTTATCACAAGTGACATATAACAAGTAAAGGCCACAAGTATCTAGCTGAAAAGTGACAAACACAATTTATTCGAATGTCTCCCATGACTTGATTGGATGACTGGAGATTACGTGTAGTGACTTGTCTAGGATTTACCATCCTACAGAGCAGGTCTGCCAAGGAGTATGTATAGGCAATAATCAGCTGTTAAAGTAAACCATTTTGTTGGAAAGTCAATGTGCTTGGAAAAAGCTATGAAGTCATAGATCTCCAGGAAACTGGCTCAACTAGTGCGGACCATATGTCATCGTGTGCTTACCCATTGTTACTCTTCTATTGCATCGCCTGAAAAATAGAGGCAAAGAATGGTCATCACTATCAGGGGCTTGATGACGAAGCTTACATGGGTAGTGTTGCCAAACTCTTCATTCACCACTATAAATGAATTGTAGCCATACCCTTATTGTTCACTGTGCCATACAATTTGATAAATAAGAACGTGCTCCAGAAATATTGCTAGTACCTTCAACACTGAAATGCTGAATGAGTTCGAACTTGTGTTTTTCTTCATAAGGCCAAAAAAAAAAGTCTCCGGTTTCTGGTATGCGCGCGCGTCGCCGTAGCCATGTGCGTCGGCAAAATGAAAAAGTTTTTTTTTTTCAATGAAAGATGATGTCTCAAAACCGCCAAACTCACTGGTTTGACTGGAATCCTGCTGCTGCACAATTTTAACGTGTTTTTAGATGGGGTTATGATCTAGAATAAGCTTTATGTGGCCTCTCTGGACTCCCATATATTTGGACTAAGTTTAGTCGGGCACCATTTGCAGTCATCAGCCGACATTTGAAGCAAAAAAAACAGGTAAAAAAAAGAAAGCCACGTCGCCGCACCACTTTTGGGGCAAGCTCCATTCCAGAAACCGGAGACTTTTTTTTTTGGCCTAATAGGACAATTGGCATAATTGCCCATGTCATCTTGTTCTGTTACCAGCTTCTGCTGTAGCCTAAACTAAAATGAATATGTTTGCAATCTGTTATTCCAGATTTATGATGACCCGTCCACGGATAGTGCCATGCTGGCTACATTGAGTTCTATCGTGTCAGCACAATTCTCAGCCAATTGGGCTCTTGTAATCACGTGGAGTAATGTTCAGTCAGCCTCACAAATTTCTGTGAGTAGGCCTATACTTTTGTTTATCAAAGTGAACTGGTGTATAAAAGCGTATTGAGGCATTTTTAAAGCAATCGATTACGAACGTAAAGAAGGAGAGAATTGTTTTGAAACCAGATCAATCTCAAGATGTTTCAAACCAAATGTTTTAAATCAAAACAACTGCAAGTCTTAATTGTATACAAGGTGAGTCAAAAAGACAGTGACCTACTGTGAGAAAATAGTTGTAAAATATGTGGCTCGTTCAGTTTAATAAAAAATTAACGTGGCTAAAGTGCACATTAGGTCATTAGGGCTAAAGTGCATAGTACATGTATGTTAACAAGTTATGCCTATTTTAATACAAACATCATAAAATTCAACTGTCAACCAAATATACAATGAATTAAACAAGGGTGTTTACACGCCTTCAATCAGGAATGAAAAGCTGCACAGGAAAACAAGACAAAAATCACCAGCATTATTCCAAAAAACATTCCTCATATTCAAAACACAACGTCTGTTTGTGAAAATGGTTTTTTTCAGTCTTGACATTATAGTGATAAAAATCTCATTTGTATCTGAATCTCTGGTTCTCACTCAGTGCAATAGCTTCAATGGCATTCCAAAGACAGCTGTAATAGTAGATTGGGGGGGGGGGGAATATGCATAACTTCTCATAATATGGCTCAATTTCAGTAATTTCTGTTTTCCAATGCGTGGAAGAACATGCACATTTAATATATGCTTCGTTGGTGTGTCAATTTCTATTGCTTTTTACGGGCAAATTCATAAACCAGCATCCAATTTCACAAACCACTGCGATGCATTGCAACCCGAGTTACGAAGTGTAACATGTCGTAACTCACAATGCGTCGTAGGATTTCACGAAACTTGCGATGTGGTGAACACATCGTAAGTTCCTTGACAACAGCTTGAAACACGACGCAAGTTTCAATGTGTGTGGTCATTGCAAAATAAGAAGCGTCTTTTTCTTAGCCAGTTTTATGCCATAAAACGCACTCTAATACCGAGATAATGTGTGTAAAATTGTAAATAGAAATTGTATTGAATAATTATGAATTAGGCTGGAATATTGCAGCTGAAATTTCAAAGTAGCTGTACATCCACTGAGAGCTAGTCTTCCTTTAAAATTGTATTACACATCCAGCAGTTTGTTTTACGTTTTAAAAGTTTTCAAGAGGAGATCCATTGACTCTTTGTTGATATCAGACTATTTACTGTAGGCTGAATAAACACATAAAACAGTCACTGAGTTGTGCCATAAATACACCTATGATGCATCGCACGTAAGACATTTTTTGTTAAATGAATCGCAGGACGCGTCGCAGCTGCAACGCATCATAGGGATATGACCCGTCGCAGCGCTGCGATGCATCATAAGTTACGATTATTTTCATGAAATTAGGTGCAAGTCTTTTTCTTTTTGACTCGCCCTGTATAGGTCAGACAGTATGCTCTAAATCAGATTCTTGTTTGCTTGGTTTTTTTTATTACTACCTAAGATTTTGTACTAAATTTGTCAGTGTATTCAGTCACAATATGGTGATATGTAACATGCCGATGTGACATGTAGTCGTAGGCTATGAGCAAAAGTTGAAGCATGTGTGTGCAGAGTATTTCCCAAAAAAATGCTTGCCTCTAATTTGATGCCAGTGAAGATTTTGTGATCACTAGAGGATATCTTTTGATGAAAGCAAAAGCAGCTGGGAATTCTTGTTCACCTTTCGTTTTTGCCCATTTTTTTAGGGGACTAACACCTTTCAAGCTGTAATATTGACTGATGGAACACATGGTTATGTCATCTTTAACTACGATTCCTGCGGCATGAACTGGGACCCGACCTTGTTAGTCAATAGAAATGTCATCCAGGGTTTCACCTGTGGACGGATTGACCAGCAGGTCTACGTAGACTTACCACCAGGTACCTCACTGTTCCGTCCAGGTAGTGTCGTGGGCAACTCGGGAATACAAGGACGTTGGATCTACCAATTGGACACACTACCAGCTGACTTTGTGAATCCTCGTTTATTCTGCTGGAATTGGTACAACCGTCAGGGAAGTTTTTTGCTTTCGGATCCATACGCTTCTGCTGTCACTAACACTTGCCCGAGTAACTTGCTAATGGCTTGGATTGACTGGAGATGGCAATATTTCAGTGACGATTACATTCTACCTAGACGATTTCCAAGAAGAACTTGTGAGTGACGTGTTAAGATTTGTGTTCAGATTCCAGTGCAACTTGAATTCCAAAAGGAATCCCTATTGTCAAGTGCAACTGATACTCCTGTTGGGTTCAGTAGTCTTATATGCATGTATCTTGTTGGATAATGTACATGTATAGTTTTTAAGTGAATGGCTTTGATGATACATGTACAGAGACGTTAAAGGAAATGTTGGCATTAATATATTGCAAGGAAGCCATCAACTATCTTGTGTTTGCCACTTGTGAGATTTTTTTTACAAATACATGTACTCTATTGCTAATTTAATTTGTTCAGCATACAAAGAGGGCATAAAAATGAAATTTAACTTTTCCAAGAATACTACACCACATACGTTTTGTCTGACAGGTAGAGCATTTGTGACCGGTTCCATAAAAAAGGTATTAAGTCGCCCTGAGCATTATTGCATAATGGCCCTCTCAACATTGAGAGGGTGAAAATTTTGTCAAAATGTGATTTTCATTTTTTATTATGAATGACATCTTTAATACTACAGTTTTAGGTTTCGTTGGCAAAAAAAATGATTTTGATGAACAAAGTTGAAAAAACAACCATTTTGGTGAATGAAAAGGTAAGCTTGGAAAAGGTTAACAGAAAAAAAAGAAACAAAGAAAAAAGATTATACAGTGGAACGCTGCTATAATGAACACTGCGGGATCCACACAAATTGCTCGTAATAGCGATCATTCGGAATGGCGATTTTAAGGTGGCATTGCTCCGGTACTCACTTTTCAATAAATAGTGCCCTTCAGAACTTCACCCTGCATGCATCACCCGGTACATGTACATGTAGTTACTGAAAGACGACTCTGAACTCATGCCGACTATTGAATTATGTAATTACACAATTTTTTAGCTTACTACCTACGGCGATAGGTGGCTTTTTCAACAACAATGTTCAGTACATTGTGTACACAAAAATCGGGAGCCAAAGACGATGTTCGGTATAGCCGAATGTTCAGTGTAGCGGTGTTCAGTATAGCGACGTTCCACTGTAATATTAAAAAAGCAAAACTACCCTTACCCCAAACTCATTACATTCCTAATAAGTGACAATTAAGACCATGGACAAAATGAAAAGCAACATTATTTTTATATCGGCCATAAATCAATCTCAATTTTTCCAAATGGAAGGGTTTTTTGCCCATGGTTGAAAAGCTTATGAAATAAACTTGTCAAAGATGTATCAAGATTTGTGATGTATGTTTTTGAAAGCTATGAAAAAGAGGGTGGTTTGAGGGGTATTTTTTTTTTGGGGGGGGAACACCCTTTACATATAATTGAACAATGTAATTTTGTTTTATAGAAATAAAATCAAGTTAAAATGTGTACACTGAAACGCCTAAACCTCCAAGTGCACATATAAGAACAGTTTTGGCTTACCTGAATTTTGTTTGTCTATATCCTTTCCTTCTCAGTAACTAAATATATATACTTTGTTCTTCGTTTATGTAGTTGATTGCTTTGTGTACTGGTTCCAACCTCCATGGAGTCCAGGCCCAATTTGCTGCTACCGTACACGTAGATGTGATTTTGCTTGGGGGATCAGGAGTGCACGTGTTGCCTCAGTAATGGAGAGGTACCCTCCCATCACCTTGCCTTGGTTTTATACACCAGGACGTTCTCAGCTTCGGTATGGTAGGTGTAGGTATATATCATGAATGTACGTGGATGTGGACATAAATGTCAATGTGAATGTCTTGCAGTCAGTTGCTCTATGCTATCAGAACACAAATATATTCTTTGCTAATTAATGGGTCGCAGCATATTTTTGAACTCATATTTTACTGGACACAAATATTTTCACCTGTCGTATAAGTTTGACCGACTTCCACTTTTTGGTAGACTTCTGACTTGGTATTTGTGCCCTTAATTACTTACAGAGGAAGAAGTACTGCCTCGTTATTATTGCTGTGAGCAATCCACATTGTGTTACCTGTACAGACAGTGGAGACCAACCCAACACTGGTTAAGGTATCAACCACCATGGTGGGGTAAGTGCAATTGCATTGTCAGGTTGGAGGGCTCATGAGTGTAACCAATTTGCATTCGGTTCTTGTTCTCGGTTGTTTTATATGGTCACTGATTTTCATGAAGAGTGTATAGCAAGTGCAAAGTGCAATAGATCATTACCATACCGATGATGAACTTTAGTTGTCTTGCATTTTCTTTTTGCGTTTGTCTAATATCGGTATTCGTTGCATTAATTCAGTATGGTTTTGGGGCGACCCTCACATGAGAACGCTTGATGGTTTGGAGTACACCTTCAATGGTCAGGGTGAATACACTATGGCTCTCATTGAAGACGGTACAGGGCAGAGACTGTTTGAACTACAAGGCAGGACACAGCGAGCATTCAACTCTAAAACCCAGCAGCTATCCCAGGCAACATTCTTTGCAGGCTTTGCTGCTGAGTACATTGGTGATGCAAGGGTTTGTTATCACTTTCCCAACATTTTAATAATTGAGAAAAAAATGTTGGTTTATGAGATTTTCTTGACCTTAATTATGTTTTTCTTCAATGGTAGAGCCAGGTGGATATGGTTGAACCAGAATGCAGGCAGACAATAGATAATGAGGCTGTAGCCCCTGTGTACCTGTTGTTTGCCCTCAAATTAATCCACCCCTCATAATGCCGCTGATATATTAATATTGTTATGTTAGGAAACAAACACAAATCAAATCAAAAGCAAATATGAGGATTTCTGAGGTGATAAATAATACAAACTTTTTAAGAGTGAATACTCTAAAATTCAATTATAATTTACCCTTTTCCCTGCATTGGTTTCAGATTGAGATAAAAGTGAACAGTGAAGGTACAGATTTAGAAACAAAAGTCAATGGTGAAGCCGTCACTCCTACATCGCAAGGTGAGGCTAGTTCCCTGTATGTCATTTTATTTAACAAAATAGATAAACTTCACTGCAGCTTAATCTGAGTTGCACTTCTGCTACCATAAAAGCTATTACATAGCTGACAAGTCCATTTTAAAACCTACAGTTTTGTAGAAATCTGAGGAAGATTTCATTCAAGATGACTTTTCCTTCATTGATAATTGGGGTAGGGGTAATGGTGGGATAATAATGGTAGATTGTGGTCTTGATTTCACCAGATTATCAACATTCACTCTCATCTTTAAAAATGTATTGACTTGGACCAGTCCATAACTTAGTAGAAGTCAGTTGATCTCTTTCGTAACTTTTTTGAAGGTTTGCAGTTTGGGAATTTCACTGTGCAGAGAGAGGAAGATCCGATCAAAGTTATTGCAATGTATCCAGAGGATATCCGAATATCCGTCGGGATCAGCAACGGCTTTGCTGATGTTTCACTGCAACTAGGCCAAGACTACATGAACAAAACAGTGGGATTGCTGGGTAAGGCATACAATCAACGACAAGCTCAGATTGGTTATGGCCCTTAATCATTTGCATGAGGCCACTCTATATGTGCATGCTTTGTTTTGTGCTCTGCTTTTGAAAAGAAATAACTGCTGAATTAAATTTATTCATTTTTGTAGGCAAAATCATCAACATGGCAGAACAAAGACTCATGTCAGGAAAGATGGCAAAGAAATTTGAATGTTTATTAAGAAAAGTCCTTGTAAAGTTAAACCATCTATTGTGAATTAGAAACTTTAGTGCATTTGTTTTCACATTTTATAGGTGTATGGGATGGTAACCAAGGTAACGATATTCAGAAGCGGAATGGCATCTTTCAACAAGCTTCAGGCCTAGATGGAAACTTTGTGGAACAAGACTTCTTTAATTTTGGTGAAACATGTAAGTTACATTTTTAGGAATAACTATATTGTTTAGCTATCTTCTAAAAACAAGGACAACCGAAAGGAAGTACAACACAACTGTTGCCGAGTTGAGATCCAACCAATTCGGCCTGAAAAGATGTTAAAATGACAAATGGCAAATGGGCTATTTCTGTAAATGAAGGAATTATGATAAATTTGAGCAATCGGCTTTTGAAGTTGCCAACATTAAACAATTCATAAATACCCAGACAGTATACTCATTCCTATTGGTCAAGAGCCGTCACATGGGTGGTTTAAAATGGTTGAAAAAATACTCACTGGTTTAGAACACTGTTTTTCTGGTGTCACATGACATTTCAACTGCTATGAAATTGGGATGCCCATTGGTTGAACCCTCACACGCGACCAGTCGTCACTCTCCTAATTATCTTAGGACTTGGGCGTGCACAATAATACCAAAGAGTCCGTATTTCATAGAGTCCTAAATTCACGCTACACTGGCACCACTGCGTTCTGTGGCACATTGCGCAGTACACGCCATGCGCGTGCCAATCTCCTATAAGAACATAATTAAACAAGTGCATTTAAACAAGTGCATTTATAATCGGCTAGGGGCCTGGATGTGAATAATAACCCTCGCTTTCGGCTCGGGCTGTTATCCACGTCCAGGCTGTTAGTTTAAAATCGATCAAGCACATATTCATTCCCTTCTTGATAGCCTTCAGCCAAAATTATGTCCACTGAGGATTGTTTTCACATGTGCTTTCGTATATGAATATCCCAGTGTCCCACAAGAAAACAAATGTGTGTAAACTAAGCAAGAATTTGTTTTGTGTCAATGCTAATCAAGTGACTGATTACTTTTACAAGCACTCCCTCAAATCCTTCAATACTCATAATGACATTGTCCAGTGGGTTTTAGATACGGATTAGTTGTGTGTTGTCTATAGGGTTATTTGTAACAGGTCGCCTTAAATTGATAATACTCACATCTATTGAAACTCTCTTCAAAATGTCCACGTATCAGTGGTGACAAGTGCTGTGCAACTGGCCAGCAAAGTTTGACATTTACAATTTGGAATTCTGTTTTCCTTGTTCCATTATCATCATTTGTCAAAATGTATCCTGTCTTACCATAGACTGGTCTATGGAATATTCCCTTGCACAGTAAGGGTCTATGATATGCGAACAGATTTGGTGCTTAATTATGCAAAACAAAACTGGGTCATGACCTCCAGATTCCGACCATTCAGCAGGCACATTCAGGCACCAGTTGTATTACAAAAATAGAACTTGGCATCCAAATGGACCAATCAACAGCTTAGTCCACATTGATTAAAATGATGTCACAATGTAGTGCAGGTCGAAGGAAATTTGCATTGCTCACATATATCAGATGTTGGTTACCGAGAAGACTCCATTGGACAATGGGTGATACTCAGACTATAACTATAGACAGGTCCGATCCAGAATTTGAAGTTAATGCAATTAATTTGTGTTACTGATTTCATGTGAAATCTGACTGGACCATCACATTTTGACTTCATATGCAGGGCGAATCACTGAAAGTGATTCTCTGTTCTACTATGTACCTCCGGATGAGAACTGGTCAGATATGAACGATCTGAATTTCACACCAAAGTTCCTGGAAGATCTCATAAATGAAGCTGATGCGGCATCACTCCAAGCTGCTCAAGATGCCTGTGGAGAAAACAAAGTGTGTTTGTATGATGCCTTGGCAACGGGTAGTACAGATATTGGTCTGGCATCCATGAAACTGAACGAGGAGAACACTGCAAACCTTGTTGCAGCAAGTAAGCAATCTTTGGATTTCTTATACTATACTGATATAAAATTTGATGTATAAAAAGTGTTGAATGAAAACCTTGCTAATTAATGATTAGACACATAACCTGACCATGAAATGGGATGTTCGGTTTTTGCTCTAAAATCTTCTGTGCTGTAGAACTGGCAGATATGCTTCATTCAAAGTTATGCTTTCAAACTACAGACCTGAATTACTCTCAGTTTGGTTTGATGTTAAGGGACACATATATATTTTCTCCAATTAACTCATGTGCCACCAAATCAATTTCCCTATATTAGCAATCATGAATTCTATTATTTTTTCTAGCCAATTTTGCACCTATCTTCACACTTGTTGAGACAATCGAGGTTGTTGTTGGACAGCCCTTTACACTGCAGTTGGAGGTTATTGATCCTGATGGGGATGGTATTTCATTTGAGTTACTGGAGATAATACCGGGTGCATCCGTGACGTCACCAGGTTAGTACAGTCTAATTCAAGCTGCCTCACATCATTTCAAAATAAACTATAATCTATGAAGATGTGTTACATATTGCACACAATCAAAAGGTGGATAAAACTAAGCCCATATATGAGGAGCCTAATGCAAAAAAAACAATGACCACTTGGGTTATGGCCTCTCTTAATGATATATAGAACTCGAGAATAAAAGACTTCATGACCACATTTACTTTTGGAGTATAGGTTTTCCTGCTCAAGTACCTGAGAAGTACAATCAAATTCATATTTGAACAAACATATTCAAGCGATTTCGACCATACCTCTAATTCTTTGGTTGCTATTCATTTTCATGACGGTCAATTTCATTTATAGAAATTCGGATTTGCTTACCAACACATCCAAAGAAGAAATTAAATCATTCAGTTATAAAACGTCCAATCATTCAGTTTGGTGCACCTTAATTTAATGAGGGTTTGACCTTTGATTCCTGTTTACGGGCAATCAGTTTAGCACTTGTACATTCACATGTTCTTGGTTCAAGGTTTGGGCAAATTTGATTGATCTTTTTATGATTATTTCAATTTGAATGATTGTACTTTTATACTTGATTGCTCGAAAAAATTATTTGAACGTTCCTTTTTAGTTCATTGACCAATGCTCTTAAACTGCATGCAAATTAGTGCTAAAATGAATAACTCCTAAGTTAATTTGGGAGATAATGTGTTTAAAGTGAGCCTGTACTACTTTCTTTGTAAATTACTTTTGAAATTGTCCATATATCTTCAACCCCTCCACACATCTTCACGATTAAGTGTGAATCAAACTTAGGAATTCTGTGAACAATTATTTTATAGATCAACATGAAGTTGAACACACTAAATGTGTTAGTATAGGAAATGTGTTGTATACTTGCTTTACATACAATATTGATAACAAAAACTATATGAACAAGCTGTCATGCATCTCACCTTGCATGACAAGTGCAAACGATGAGATCTGTGATGAACTAACGTTTCAGAATATATGTATATTTATTCATAGGTGGCCTGTTTACATGGACACCGGCTGATAGGTCAAAGGTCAGCCTGGGTTTCTTAGCAACAGACGGCAATTCCAATGCTACATTGGAGCCAGTAGTGAAACTGTGTGACTGTGTGAATGATGGAACCTGTATGTATGATCAGTATGTGGGTGATACCAATGTCATCGCAGAGGACCGCTTTGGGGTGAGTTTCTGTCTATGCTAGAAACCCTGCCAAATGCAGCAACATGCAACACTTGTCTAAGTGACAATTAGCCTGCCCAGTGTAGCAAGATCCATCAGGCAAAAAGTATCAAGGCCAAACTGCCTCAGAGTCTGTGGTCACCGAATGCAGCAGCTGGGATACAAGTAAGGCATTGTTCAATGGGACTAGCTTTCATTGTCTCAGAAGTGGCAGTTTGTGCACTGGTGTTGGTAGCTGAATGCATCAAAGTGCACCAGACTTTTCCACCTGGTGCACTGTGTTGCGTCTGGCAGAGTTAGGTTAAATATAACTTCAATGACAGTTTCGCGCTTGCCGAAAATAAGCTAAACAGTTCAGATATGCTAATTGGTTCTATAAATTAGGGTTAAATGCAGTTTGTTTGGCCTTCATGCAGCTAACTTCAGTGTGGTTTTGATGATCAGGTAGTGTTATGTAACTGCACACCTGGCTGGTCTGGTGACTTCTGTGAGGTGAACTATGATGCTTGTCAAGACAACCCCTGCTTCCTAGGAGTGGCGTGTTTTGATGATGATCCACCATCTCTAAATTTCACCTGTGGATCATGCCCGGAAGGAACACACGGAGATGGCAAGACATGCATGGGTATGCACTTTGCTATTAGAATTAGCGACGATGCATAAACGGTTGGACTTACTGAGGGATGTTCATTTGACTATGGAACAGTCTTCAACTTAAAGTCTTAGACTCGAAGAGCTATCACAAGGGAAATGCAGCAAATTAGTTTCAGATGTAGGAATTCATCTACTCCTTAAATCTACAGTCCATCATTTGCAGCTATCTGTGATTATTGTCGAAAAGCATACTTGTTTAAAGAAATGGTACTAAACTCCTTGTGAAATTCTTCTTTCTGGCAAGCTGTCATTTTGAAGAAATCAATGAAAGAAGGCCATTTCCAACGATGCGTCTTTGAAATTCCTGTTAGTAGTTGGTTTTTAATTCGGTGAAGCACGCAGTTGCTATAATTCGTCGGATCACAGTGCGCGACATCGCGTAGCTGCAATCGGCTGAATGAGAACGTGTCCCGGTCACTGAATTCGGACGCAATTCAAAACATGACTCAGCAACTTTTCATTTGAAAATCAAGATCCTAGAATATTGTTTTCTCAGAATGTACTGCATTCACTGACCTAAAACTTTATCAGGTTAGTTGTTCATAGCACCCTTCTTTATATTTTTAGCACTTTTGTTGCATCAAACGGATAATGCACAAATTACAAATGATGTACTCTACCTTAACTTGCGATTCTACCGCGATAGGTCATTTACAGAGACCGTTGTACAGGTTACTTATATTCATGTTTGTATTCCATTTGAAGATATTGATGAGTGTGTTGTGTACAGAGACGAACCAGCCAGCAATAACGGACGTGGTTGTGATCACATTTGTGTCAATACCCTCGGTAGCTTCAACTGCAGCTGCAACTCTGGCTTTTCCTTGTTTGTTGACGGCAAGCATTGTATTGGTATGCTGAACTGGATTATTGCTTTCTTAATTCAACTTGGTACTTATAGTACTTGAACAATATCTAACTGGTAAAAGCATGCATCTTTATGTAAAGTAGTGTTTTATTCTTAGTTTCTAACAATTTGTGGACACACATTATTAAGGATAGCTGCCTTTTGTCAAGCCTGTTGTGTCTTATCTACCATATTGCTTGGCTTTGGTTTCATTTCCTGTAGATATCCATGAATGTGACCTTCAGACTGACAACTGTGCAGACGATGCTACCTGTAACAACACCCACGGTGGCTTTGAATGCAGCTGCAATACAGGCTTTATGGATATCAATGGAGATGGCACATCTTGTCAAGGTTTGAAAAATGTTTTTAAAATGTATTAGCTATCCCTATTAATGCACGCGGGCATGCCAAGCATCTGTTAAGTTTTAATATCAGTTTTAAAATACAATTTTACATTGACAAGTCAAAATGTATGTAATCTAAAATGTATGTAATCTGTCATCCCCGGATGAGACCTGCGTAATTTGATATGCATGCAGTTTACATGTTTTAAAAAATTTAATTTAAAATTATTTTTATCCAATTGTATTTGGAGAGTGTTTCCCTCATTACTGCACTTCATTGATTTGGTTATATATGATTGTTTGCCTTCAGACATCAATGAATGCATTGGAGTGAATGGGTGCGATGACAATGCTGACTGTGCTAACATTATTGGTTCATATCAGTGTATCTGTCGTGAAGGTTACGAGGGCAGTGGCTTCTCATGTGCAGGTAACTTTTTGATGTATAACCCATTGAAATCCACTTAGAGTTTAAACTAAAGACGTCTGGAATAGATAATTGCTTGTAGTTGTACCTTGTCCATTCCTTTTTTTAGATCATGTTATTGTCACCTGCTGATTAAGGCAAATGTACTCAATATTTTCAGTCGATTTTCATCAGTTAAGAAAAAAATATAAAAATTCAATGCAACCTTCTTCTGCAGTTATTTACTATAAAATGATAGAGATGGAGAAAGCAGATGGAATGGAACCACTCAGTGAATGTGTACATTTGGGGCAGCACTGACTGAATGGGTTTTGAGTCTGGTGGACTTTCTTTGATCATGTGTAGTTTTGTATGATAGCCTCATGTGCAAAGCCTATGATAATTTGTGTTTGTTTACTGCCATAAAGGTTTCATGAGAATCTTTTTAGTGGACATCATTTTAATGTTTTGAACATGCAGGTGTCAAATACTTTTAAACATTAAAATACCCAGTAATTATTTCTAGTGAAGACAATATCTTTACTTGTCATAGATATCAACGAGTGTAGCAGAACCATTGATGAATGTGACACCAAAGCAACATGTGATAACACTGATGGTTCATATAACTGCAGCTGTAATAATGGCTGGTCTGGTGACGGCCGTACATGTACCAACGAGAATGAATGTGAGAGGTTGACACCAGTCTGCCATGTGAATGCCACCTGCACTGATACCATGGGCAGCTTCACCTGTCAGTGCAATGCTGGCTTTACAGGGGATGGCATGGATTGTCAAGGTGAGTAACGTTTGATTGGCATGGACTTGTTGATATGTGAAACACTTCAGCAATTTAGTGAATCCAAAGATCCTTGGCAAGATTTACAATGCGTGTCACAGGAGGGAAAGAAAATGCATGATTGTACCATAAGAGCATTGGTTGCTTAATGTTAATAAATTGAACATTAAATTGTCATTTGTGGCAGATATTGATGAATGTGCACTTGAAATTGACAACTGCCCTCAGGAATGTGGCAACAATGTCGGATCATTTGTGTGTGTGTGCAACGAAGCATTTACACAGACGCAAGATGGAAGTTGTCTTGGTAAGTCAGTGTCATGCTGTCCTGTTCATGCTATGTACAGAATGCTGACGGTACATCTCTTGCAAGTGGCACTCAAGTGTGTATTCAAGTCTACTGGTATGTTTAAGTAGATATGTAGCATTTTCATACTGTGGGAGAGCCTAGAGATTCTTGATATTGAACTCTAAAGCCCTTTTCACACTAGACAAATCTCGGGGTTGACGCAGGGTTGAAAACATGCATCTTTTCACACTTGAAGAATTTCAACCCTGTGTCAACCCTGCGTCAACCCCGAGATTGATTTCGCCTTGGGTTGAACTGAATAACTGAGCATGATAAGCGTGATTTGCATGAAACAAGTGTGAAACAATGCGGGGTTGAAAAATCAAAAACTCAACCTGGGGCGGCATTGGATTCGCCCAGGGTTGAGTTCAACCCGGGTTGAAAGGCGCTAGTGTGAAAAGGGCTTATTATTATGAAAATGTACGGACAAATTCAGCAAACAAAATAAGAAAGCATTATCGAGGTGGGACTAGGATGGGGCGCATGTCTTAGCGTTTTTAACCCTATTTATAAGACCTGTGACCGATCGAGCAAGCTAGCATCGGGTTCTAGTGACACCTGAATAAGCTTGTGAACTTTTTTTCTGGCATGTCCTCAAACTGCACCGAGTATCTGTTGTTTATGGAATACGCCAGCGAAGTGCAGTTTACATCTGCCAGTCCCTGACAAGTGCCTTAACGCAGCCACGGTGATACAGGTTGCTATCATGAACAGCGCTACCAGGACATTCTGAGCATACCTCAGGCAGGCGCATAAGCTTGTATACAGTGTGCTTGACAAATGCTCAGAATTTGCTGGGAAGCACTGCCAAAGTTCCCAAAACTGGATTTGTTTTGTTCTTGTTAAAAGCGACTTATACTGCAGCAGCGTCTTTAGCAGTTTTGGATCAAGACTGTAAAATACCACCTGCGTGCAACATCATTGGTTATTCTGATTAAACAGTAACTCTAGGCTTTTAAGACATATTCCGAAACAAATCACAACAGTAATCTAGTAGCCTAAGACATAAGAAAGGAGTGATAGCTTTTCCAAAGGGAAATGTAAATATGTCATGATAGTATCAACTTCTTTCAGAGATATAAACCAATATTGTCTTCTTTCCTTTCAAGCTAAAAACAATTGTTCTGTTACTGCTTCATGTGCCAATGGTGACTGCTATTTGAATGGATCTAACGTGGAGACGTGCCTGTGTTTCAGTGGTTACCAAACAGTAGGCGATCCCACGGTGTGTCAAGGTAAGACAACAAGGACACCACAGGCATTCTGGTTGTGTCATTGCAAGTACTCCTCCCATAATCACCACTTTCACTTTTTGTCTGCCAACATTAATCCGTACTGGGCCAATTCAAAATAACTGCTAGCACAGGCCAACCCTGAATAGTCATATTCCGCATGCTGCTGAGTCCAATATAAAAATGGTACACAGCTAGCTAGATTTAAACAATAAATAAAAAACAGTATCAAAACACTGTTTTTCTTTGAGATGACAGATGACCGAAAGTTTGTGAGGACTTCAATTTATTGTAGGCGACTGAAAAAAAATACTGTTAAAAGTTTTTAGTTTTGTTACACAAATCGTCAAATCTTGACATGATATGGGAAGCTTGTTCATTTTTACATGCCAATAAAAAATGCTATACAATGCTGAGAGATGGTATCATCATGTGTATTTTGTTTTTGACATTTGTGTTGAAAATAAACATAATTCATTGCAGATATTGACGAGTGTTTAATTAACACTCACAGCTGTGGAGCCAATTCAACTTGTAACAACACTGCAGGTGGATATGATTGTCTTTGTCAAGTTGGCTTCATGCTAGACAATGACCAGCGAAGCTGCTCAGGTATGGTCTCAGATGTGTTTGTTTCTGCATTCAATAGGGGACGTTGAACAATAGAGGACAATATAGGGTCCCCCAATTCCCGAAGGTCCCCATTTTTGGCGATCGTGTACAAATCATATGGGAGGTCTTCCTAAAAAGTTGAGGTACAAGCAAAAGAGGGACAGTAGGGGGTCCCCGATTGCAGGAAAATACACACTTGTGTGGGTGTGTTATTTGTACACTAATTTGAAAACCTTCTATAACAATTAATATTGTAGAAAATATGAATGTGTGGTTTTGAAATGAAGATTTTATGTGTGCTTATTATGTGCTTATAAAAGCAGTTCTATTTGTTTTATCATAACTTCACACTACCTACTTGGAATACAATTGGCATTTCTCCTTATATAGATATTGATGAATGCAACCTGCCTGTTGATGATCCGTTGTATGCTGGCTGTGATCCTAACGCATTGTGCACTAACATTGATGGTTCGTTTCAGTGCAGCTGTATCAGTGGATATGGAGGCAATGGTACTTATTGTGCAAGTAAGTGTAACTTTATTGTATTTTTATTATTTAGCCTTTTCTTGTAAAGTAAACATTTTCAATCAGTAACGATTTGTATTAAGCATCCCAACAGAATCTACAAAGTTTCTTATTCCAAGATAGTGAAACTGTTGTGGTTGATTTTATACCACATATCTCCAAAGCCTAAAGAAGAACAGTAATGATATCAGTGATAGTTATCATTTACAAACCAGTACTAAAAGCATATACATGCATAATCTGAACTCGTGCCGGTGAGTTGAGATTAGGAAGCATATGACTTCCACACACCCATACCTTGCAAATCTATTCCTCTATATTGCATTACATTTGAAACAACCATGGCTTGATTACCATTTAAGTCAGCTTCCTTTGTTTCATTGGAAGTGAGTATGAATGAAATATTCAGAGCAAATTAACACTTTGATATATTCCATCTTTTGTAGATGCTAATGAATGTGAAGGAGGGATTAGCGCCTGTGTGATGAACAGTACATGTGTAGATACTGATGGTAGCTACCGCTGCATTTGTGATGATGGTTTCCGTGGTGATGGCCGTGTATCATGTGATAATATTGACGAATGCCAGGAGAACTCTCATAACTGCCACTCCTTAGCAACATGCATGGATTCTACAGGCAGCTACCAATGTGTCTGTAACCAAGCATATCAAGGAAATGGCACATACTGTGAAGGTTGGTCCGTTTTCTATGTCAACAGTGCTCTAAAAATGTCAAGGCTCATTTTTGACATCTTCAATACACAACTGAAATAGCATTATCCTTCTGCCATGACAAATAGTGTCAAGTGGGTTTTTCCCCACAAGTGGGCACTTTCATCAATGTTTATCTCAGCTAATTTATCCAAATAAAATACCAATGGAAACATTTGGTCCTTCCCAATAGAAAAATGCATTTTAAGTGTGTAACATAGAACAAGGATGTAGGTAGACGAATTTGAAAAGCAAAGGAATATTGAGCAGGATTGTTTAAATATTTTCATAATCAGACAACAAAGGTTATTAACAAATTTCCCAGCTGTGTTGATTAGTTGATATATTAGGTAGTTAACTATTCTATTTGATTGCTTTGTATGTTCACCTTCAGATGTAAATGAATGCACAACCGATAGTCATGAATGTGCTTCAGACACTGCTGATTGCTTCAACAGCGATGGTAGTTATATGTGTATCTGCATGGATGGATATGTGTCTGCTCCAGGAATGTTACCTGGCCGACAATGTCAAGGTAAATCATTAGAGATTTCATGTTATAATCATTGACATTGTTGAGCATGAAAGTTCGTTTCCAGTCCCATTATTGAATCAAGTAAATGGCAAGGTGTCTTTTGGGGACTTGAGTTAACCTGCTCGTATCAGGAGCTTGCGACACCCTCACAGTGTCTTTATCAACTGGCGTTGTTGATAGTTGAAAGGTTTAGGGAAAGGTTTGAACTTTGCAGTAACACCACGTGAGCTCCCAATAGAAGAGTTGATAGTCAGTACGGCATAGGTATGGATTACAAACTCGAGCACCGCACAGAGACTCAGAGCCACGGTTGTCACTTATGGTAAACTGAAGAAAGAAAGATCCCACATCCAAGTTTGAGTCCAAATTGATCGCTATTATGAGGAAGTGGCAGAAAGGTTTGAACCCTCTACCCTGTGGTTTTGTACCACAAAATCTATCCAACAACAGAGGAGGTACGCAAACTGAAAGGTTTGCCTAAGATTCACAAGAATGGCGCCCCCTCCGCCCAATTGTGCAAGGTCCTGGCAAACATCCTAACTCCATTAGTTGGAAACACGCCTCATCACATCGAGAACAGCGCTGACTTTGTGGACAAGACTGCAGACCTCAAAGTACCATCAGGTCGCAAGATTGTGTCATACGACGTGACTGCATTGTTCCCTGACAGCTGTTGAAGACACGGTCAGGGTGGTCAGACACAACCTCGACATGAATGACTCTCCCCATACCTGCACCCAAGTGATGGTTGAACAGATCGTTGAGATAGTGGTCCTCTGTCTGGAAACCACATACTCTGTGTATGATGGCCATTCTACCACCAAACACACGGGACTGCAATCACCACATTGAAAACACTCTCACTGCCAACGGGTACCAACTGTGAGCATTCAAGATCCCTAAAAAGAAACCATCACCTGGAGCTAAGATGACCACCATTGCCAAGCAACAACCTATGGCAATTCCTACCATACATCCGAAGTCTGTCTGAACAGCTGGAGTGTGTGGTCCGTGAACATAATATCACGCTAGCACACAATACCCTTCACTCTCGGTTGATCAGCCTGAAAGACAAGACTCCAGACCTCAAGAACATAGAATATTGTGTGATGAAACAGCTCAGACTCTGCTGGCCTGTTGCAGAGAACATGCCACATGTAGGTCAGCTCCCCTGACAGCAGTTGGTGAACATATGTTCACCCCAGGACACAATGTTAAGATCATCGTCAGGGAGGACAACCTCTTGAAACGCAAAATTTGTGAGGCAGTAGAAATCTGCAGGCACCGCTCCATATGAACAGAGATGGAGGGTAATGAGCTGGCCCAGGTGTACAACCGCGTCCTGTCATGTGACCAAGCATGGTCACGAGAGGGCCTCAACAATGCCAGTCGGTAAAAGCACTGTGACGGTGTCCTGATGCAATCTCTGTAATTTAAGCCCCAAAAAGGTACCTTTCCTATTACTTGATTGATAGTATAAGATTTTAGGCTTTGCAGTGGAGTCTCGGTATCGTTGGTGGAGTATCAGTATCGTTTCAGTTTGCGATAATACCATGACTGATAGTATTAATTGAAATTTTTGTGATCCTCTTTTTTTCTGTATAACTTTAATGTTAATTTTTTTTAATTTTCAGACATTAATGAGTGCGCTTTGAGTCTGGATTCATGCAATCCATCGGTCTCTGAATGTGCCAACATCAATGGTAGCTTCACATGCGAATGCCTGACTGGATACGAGAAGAACATGGATCAGTGTGTGGGTAAGGCAATCAATAATCAGTCATTAAATGCACTAACCACTGACATCAGAGCAGTTCACATTTGGCCAATTCTTCTTGGTACAAAAATTGAGATCTTTCCACAGAGGTTGTGTAATTCTTTCACAATAAATACTTTCTGTTTGACAGATGTTAATGAATGCGAGGAAACACCATGTGCATCAAGAGCCAACTCAGAATGCGTTAATCTACCAGGAACCCATGATTGTCCATGTGTCATTGGATACTACCTACAAAACTCAATGTGTCAAGGTATGGTCTAGCTAGCAAGTATTATTTTTAATTTGATATGACACCACTTTTGATTGATTCCATGGACATATTTTCAAACGGTGTTGTTAATAATGGGCATGAAGTGCAAGTGTTTGAGTATGGAGGCTTCAATGATACCTTGCTTATGGATACGTTGAGCAAGCTTGCTTATATAGTCTGTTTGACTTATATAGTCTGAATAGACTTGAGGCAAATTCATTGGCCCATGTAAAGCACTATCATGACCATTATGTGAAAAAAAACTGTGTGGGTAGGCAGTAATGATGTGCATCGGGTCGGGTTGACCAGGCCAAACTGACCCGCAACATTAGAGATATAAACCGAATCTGAACCGAAACCGATCTTAACTCCCTCAAACCGACCCGACCCAACCCGACAAAAAAAAACACGTAAAACCGACCCGAGCTGACCCAAACAAAACCAACTATCTGGCTTGAACAAAGTGATAACTTTTTGTTCCTGCCCTTACCCACGTAGCATGAATTCTTTTGCAAAATCGCCGTTTCTCTCTCTCATACTCAGTGGGTTGATGCCGCAGATTGCGGGCATATCGAGAGCTTGTCTCTTTTCGAGCCGTTTTTGGAAATTCATCTCGATTTCAACAATATATTTCTTGAAAATTGCTCATCCTTTTCACCTCATCAACCTTTGTATGCAACTTAGAACAAACCGGACCAGCACTAAACTGAATTGGGAAAAACCACTGGCAAAACTGACAGTTTGTTTCTTTTACAACATAGCAAGTAGCAATGAGTGAGTAATCCTAATGAAGATTCAAAGAAAGACATATAAAATCAAATGAATGAATGACTTTTAATCACGGATCTAAAAGTCTACTTGACAGAACTGGTACTTTACACTTATATTAGCATAAAATCAAACCATGCATGTACATGTACATTCTTGTTGAATTGCGAACATTCTGCAAAATTAAACTTGTGAGATTCTGGAACATATTGAATCGTAAAGAAAGTTATTTTGTTTTAGTAAATAAAGTAAGGCTGAAATTCTTGGACTGGTTATTGTTGGATAAGACACAAACAATAGCCTATAGCCTTCATCGTCTTCAAACGGTGGCAGGCAACTTGCTGAGCGAATGAAGAGCAGTTTGTCAATAGTGCTTGGCTTGAGGCGGGTACGTCGGATGTTGATAGTGAATCCCGCATCAGAGAAACATCTCTCTGAAGTGGCAGAGGATGCTGGTATTGAGAAGGCAATTCTGGCTACGTGGGAAAGCACTGGGTGAGATGTGGATTTCTGTTTCCAGTAGTCCAGTACTTCAGTTGGTGATCGAACATTGGCCTGCGATGGTTCGAAAAGGTAGCGATCCGGCTCATCTGTTTCATGGGCTGATACATCCTTTGGCCCAAAGAAATCCTCGTCGTCATCATCATCATTGCTGGGCGGTGATGTGTCAGCTCTTTCATCAGGTAGTGGAAACACTTTGGCCAGTAAATCACGTAGATAACATTTACCAGCTTGTTGTTGGTCTTCGCTCAATGCTGGACTGTTCTTGGCCCGAGGATCCAACAGCAAGGCTGCAAAGTGGATGTCCATCAAGCGCTTTTTCCATTTGTCTGAAATGGCCACTCGACCAATTGTCTTCATGCTCTGGATCAGGCTGGAGTCTCCATCATTGTGCTGCAGATGTTTTGCGAGTTGTGTGTATTGAAAGAATACAGGGTGGATTGTGGGAGACCTGTCTGCTTCTAGCTGGTCGGAGGCATCTCTGAATGGTTGCAGAAATTGGATAGCATCATCCAACTTGGCAGCACTCATACCACTTAGATGCTCGGCCTCATTTCTGTTGACCATTGACTCAGAGAGTTCGTTCCACACTTTGCGGACAGATCTCAGAATGGCGAGGGTTGAATTCCAACATGTTGGTTCACTTTGCATCAGTTTGGTTGTCAGTTTGGTTTGAAGTGATGCTCTCTTCACATGTGTTGTGATAGCCTTCGCAGCAGTGAAGAGTGACTTGTCATCTGGAGCATCATTAGAACTCATCATAGCCTGCACAACCAGATTAATACAGTGTGCCACGCAGCCTATGGCATTCAAACTTCGGAATGACGCAGCCATATTCGAGGCATTGTCTGATACAACAAAATGTTCACAGCCTTCCTTAAATTTTGATATTGCTGAGGTGTACATGTACCACTGGCGGACATTTACAGCTGTCTTCTTGTCAGAAAATTCCTCTGTTTTCCAGATGATTTTTCTCATAACGTATACACTTGATATGTAAATGCAGGCTAGAGAGATGTAGTTTACGCCGGTTTTCTTTTCCCTCCAGAGATCAGTAGTGTGAGCTATTCCATCAACACGATTTTAGTTCTTGGATTATTTCATCATGGAGCTGATTGTAAACATTCGCCAGATGAGTGCGTGATAGTGTAGTGCGATGGGCCAACTCACTCTTGACATCAAAACTGCACTTGATCGAAGCAATTTCCACCAAATAATGGCAGAACCCTAGTTGCCCTTACCTTCAAAAATACTCAGCGGTCGCATGCCAGTTGCACAACAAGAAATAGCGGCTTCACTCAGTCTTGTTGTCTCCGAAGAAGGAAGCAAGTTTTGCGTGGAGGCTGCCGATCTGGGTTTAAAGAAACCATGAAGTGTCCCATGTCCATGACCTGAGGATGCCGTGGAACATTTATGGGAAATCAACTTCGAGGTATCCATTTTCGAGTCATATCGATGCACAGCTTTGCATTCATAGTAAACGGCAAAGTATGTGAGAACATCATCTAATTCCACCACCCTGGGATGTCCAAATTTCTTCCAAATTGCAGCCTTTTTGCCGACTGGGTGAACTAATTCCATTTCTTCACGCATTAGGTGGCGATTTACGTCCGCTTTCGTGAATGTCTTGTGTGTTTAGTTTCAGAGGTTCCACCTTTTTCCTCTGTTTTTTCCGACGATCTCTTGTTGCCTTCCATAATTACAATATCTCTTGGGAACAAAGAGGGCCAGCAGCTATAGATGTCAAACTGAAGTATCAAGATTGATGAATTTTGTTTTAAATACAGGAATTCAAAACGCAGATCATAGGTAGCATGCATGTAAACCATCGAGAGTAACACTGCTTATTGAACAAACACGTGGTATCCCCAACATCGCGGTATCATGAAAACTGTTACAATGTATTTATTCCAGTGTCAGTCACGATTCGACTGGGGAAATAAATACCATGGGAGTTTGATAGTTCACACATTGGCCACACCACAATGGGCTGTCACAGTGACTGATAATATTGCATCACCTGAATGTCTCAACTGTTTCGGGGTTTTTTTTCGGTTTATTTCATTTTTTTTTTTTTTAAGATGGCTAAACCGACCTGACCTGACCTGAAAATGTAAATGCAAAACCGAAACCGACTGAAACGATGGACAAACTGACCCGACCCGACCCGAAGTCGGTTTCGGATCGCGTCGGTTTTGGTTTCGGGTCGGGTTTGCACAATATTAGTAGGCAGTGCATGGATAGGTTGATTTAGGCTCTTATGCCAGATATTCAAATATCTGAGATATCACTGCCTCGATTGTCAACCCCAATAAACAAAACGGATTTGAATCCATACACTGTACCTTATTCAACAAATGATTGTTATTTTTTTTTATCTGACAGAGGGTTTCTCGTACAATGCGTCTGCAGTCTTTGATATTATCAGCAACCTTGTCATTGGTGGGGCTGGCTTTGATCTTGATAGAGACTATGTAGTTTATCGATCTGAGTTGAAACAGTCGGTAAGTTTGTCACGGCAACCAGGAAATTGTACCGCTATTTGCTGAAATTGAACATTGAGCTTGCATTGCACTTCAGCGTATCTTAATGTAGCCTTACTGAACATAATTTATATGGTTGTAAGCCCTACAAGTTTCAATAACTTACCAGATAGATATGATTGTAACCACCGTTAGTATGTAAGTAATGAAAACAATATTGACTCTCTCTTTTTAGATTGAAACAGCATTCCAGGATTCCACACTGTCCAGTTCCTTTGGGGATGTGGTCATATCTGAGATATCACTCCTTACTGATTCTACAGCTTTGTTGAGATTTGTTATCAATCTTGAAAGTTCCCAACCAGAACAAACCATCATCCAGGCCTTTCTAAGCCAGTTGACAGGGGGCAGTGGGGGTCAGTTGGCCCCAAACCATAGGCTGGTCAGATCAACATTCATCATCGGAGATCCCAGTAAGTGCAAATGACCATTTTGCCTAAGTAAAGCAGTACATCAAATTGTACATGGCACAAATCGTTCTATTCTTTGATGATCGTGCTTTTGTTGCAGAATGTAAGGCCTTGCCGTGTACCAATGGAGGAACTTGTGCTGAAGACAACACAGTATCTGATGGATATACATGCAGTTGTCGTTTGGGCTACAGTGGACAAAACTGTGAAATTGGTAAGAATTCTAGAGACATGTGAATGTCAACAGGATTTATAAACAGACTTTATCACATAGGCCTAATGATGATAACTGTTGAAAGAAATGTAAAAGGGGGAATGTTGCATGAAAACATAAAATCAGACATCAAAAAGTGATTATGTTTCACATGAGCATGACTTTTCAGAATGGCCGAATTAAGTGTTCCATAGGCCCTAGGCACCAGTATTTCATCGGCCTACTTCACCCTAGGCACCAGTACCAAGTTCATGTGGATGCTAAGCTGTACAAAGCCTAGCCAGGACAAACTGGCTGCTCTAAACGGCTGTTGTCATATATGATGACACAACAACAACCGTTATCCCACCTGATGCAGAGACCGAGTTCTTTGACATCAAGGCTGGTGTTCTGCACAGGCATGCGGCCTCGGATCAGCTGATTTCCTTGTTTTTCACTTCTCACTTATGCCATTTAAACTTTAAAAACACTATATAAAGACTTGTAAAACTTGGAATTTCCTCTTGTTTTAGTTTAATACACCCAGTTGCATGCCTGGGGGGATACATTAGCTCCATACACAATCATCATAATACTGGACTATCAACTATTCATGGGAAAATCAATAGCAACAGCTGGTCTAGAGCAGAGAAGTAGATGCTACCCAATAGAGGAAATCACAGACCTTGCATTTGCAGACGACATTGCCTTGATTAGCAATGATGTAACTAGAGAATTACTAGAGAATGTATAGTATATACCAGCCATGTGGTTGCGAAGGGCGATTTCTAAAGGTTACGTTACACTTTATTTTGAATGAAACTACATGTACACAGACATTGTTACATTGGCGGGTGAAATCTTTGAAAATTAATTTCTCCAGTTTGGAATACTGTATCTTCATGCAACTTTCAGGACTTGTTTCCCCTATAATAATCCAAGTATGTGCTAAAAGTCGTTATGATATGTTCATTACTTTTTGTTGAAATTGGAAAAATAGGTACGTGCAATTTTGAAAATTGTTACACTGGCGTACGCAATATCTATCAATCTTTTCAAGCCTCACGAATATTAATGAGGTTCCTATCCATTATGGTGTGCAGTAAACAATTGGATTAAAGCCTCCTTCACGAGTTGTTAATTAACAAATATCCCCCTTTTTGCCGGCTTCCATTGGTCGATACCGAGACCCACACCATGTCACACCGAGTGATGCTCATGAATATGCTAATATGCCCGCCATCATTGTGTGCTGTTGCCGAAGGTCAGCTTTGACAGTAACCAGTATTGCGGTTTCGGCATCGATGACAGCGATTTTTTCACCGACATGAAGTTTAGAATTTCTTCTTCAGTTAGAATGTAACATTTCAATCATACCGAGCATATTTTCTGAGAAACACATCGTTCAAAATGCCATGTTTTTGGGGGTGCATGAATTTCACTGCTTCGTTATAGCATCTAAGTACGCAATTGGATTAGCAACCATATGGCTGATACTGCATCATCTGTGGGACTGGCTATAAATATGAAAAAAACCAAGGTTCTCTTAGCCTTGACCAAGGCTATCAGCTTGTTCCCATACGAGCTTGTTCCCGCCACACGGCGTGCGCTGCGACACACTATAGTTGTACTATACCGTTAGCCTCAACGACCCTTGCGTGTGCTTTGTGTGCATGTACGTACACCTCTCACACAATTCCGCAAACAGCCGTACAGCAAGTCGAGGCGGAGGATAGCCTTGACGCAACCGTGTATGCTCAATATGATAATTAGTATGCGCTATGGTAAATAGTCTTCTCTCATTGGATAACGGCTGACAAAAAAATGAATATTTATTAAATTGCATAATACGACCAAAGGTTTATAAACCAGACCACCTGTGGTAACAATAATTATTGTAAAACACCCCCTTAAAATCTTAAATAATAGTAGAATAGTATTTATAAAGTTACTCATATAGTTTGGGTCGAAAATGAAATGAAAAGGATGAAAAATTAGACCTTCAAAAAACGGCGAACGGTACAAAACTTACGCAGGCAAAAACGATGTCACCATGCACAGAGACCACGTCAGGGCCGTCCACTGCAGGCACCAGCCGGGCTTGCGCTATGTGGTGAGACACGCTGCGCTCTCGGTCAGCGGCAAAAAAAAAGCGCTCACACTATTGAGTATATCTACCGCTGACTTTTGGGGGGTATTTCTACTAAGCTGTCAAGGGGATATGGGAAAAAAATTATCTCTCCATCAGCTAACTTATTCCATAAGACTTGTATGAACGACTTATAAGTTATGTCGTATGTACGACTAATATATCGACAGGGTACGACATATTTATGTCGACAGAGTACGACTAATATATATCGACAGGGTATGACATAATATATGTCGACAGGGTATGACATATCAAACATATGACATAATGTCGACAGGTGCTGGTACGACATATATGTCATGCGTACGATCTTATATGTCAAGTCGACAGGGTATCGATATATGTCGCATACGACTTTGTCGTATAAGTGCGACTTAATATCTCGTATGTACAACATATGAATTTTAACTCGTACATTCGACTTGATTTGTATGTCGTACTTACGACATATCTTGTGAGTACGACTTGTATCTCGTACGTACGTACAACATATGTATTGTAACTCATATGCATGACTAAATGTATGTCATACGACATATATAGGTACAATTTATATGTTATACCTACGACTTATATGTTGTATGTATGCCGTAGGTATGACATACAATTCGTACGTACGCGTTAAAATACATGCCGTACGTATGAGGCATATGTAGCATATATTTCCATCCCAAAGTCAATAGCTCGTTTCTTGCAGTTAATTCATACGAGTGCGATATGACTCATAGATACGAGTTAACCTGCATCCGATTAAATGGGTACGATTTGACCTGGGTCCGACGATGTACCTGTTCCTTACATTCGCTGTCAGAATGTCACGGGTAGGTATGGGTAGCGGCGTGATAATGTACACTGTTGCACTGACAATAAACGTCGGCGGATATAGCTGTCTTGAACTGTCCAATTCGCAATACATTGCAAATAGTATCATCATTTTGAACAAGTGTTCATTCAAATAGCGGCATATATTTCATTTGTTTGGAATAAAACTGGAGAAATGGTTTAAAATGGGATTGAAATACCTGGACATTTATTTTTGAGTGAACATACGTGGTGTATACAGTAATTTGCAGGCTCATGAATATGTATATTGCGGGTCAAAGTTTACGGGCTTTGATTGGATATCGTGTAATATATGACGCATCATGCGTCAAGGCTATCTTCCACCTCGACTTACTGTACGGCTGTTTGCGGAATTGTGTGAGAGGTGTACGTACATGCACACAAAGCACACGCAAGGGTCGTTGAGGCTAACGGTATAGTACAACTATAGTGTGTCGCAGCGCGCGTCGTGTGGCGGGAACAAGCTCGTATGGGAACAAGTTGATAGCCTTGGTCAAGGCTAAGGTTCTCTCCATCAACACCCAAGAAGCACGCACAACAATAAAGACCATGGAAAACATACACAAAACTCATATGTGAAAATCCTGATGTGCAAATGGCAAACCTGCCAGTCCTATTGAATGACAAGTCCTTATTATGGAGGGTGCTTGCCAATGCCTCTGCCTCAGCCCTATAGCGGCATATATTTCATTTGTTTGGAATAAAACTGGAGAAATGTGCAAATTTTTCATAAGCCCTAGCTATAGGCACAGTTACTGTACGTGCCTATTGGATAATCTTGGCCTGCTTTTCAGCCGTGGTGCTTTTCAAACTTCCTATGTGTGTGTTTTTCCACAGGACCATGCGGCAATAATCCTTGTATGAATGGCGGAACATGTCGTCTTAATTCCACAACAATCACTGGCTATACGTGCACATGTGCCCAAGGGTACACTGGATCCCAGTGTCAAACTATGGGTAAAGTATTTCTTTCGGCTCTTTACTCTCAAGTTGCTAGGATATAAGGCCCCGTGGATTAATTCCGATTTGCGTGCGCCCCCGTGCGCACGCGTGCGCCTGCGAGCGCACGCGTGCTCATGCGTGCCACCCCGTGCTGCACGGGTCTGCCCGCAATTGCATAGGCCCCTGCGTGCCGTTGCGTGCCGTTGCGTGCCGTTGTGGGCAACTGCGTGCCATTGCGTGCTTATGCGGGCTATTGAGCACAGGCAAGGGTTGCTACACTAATCCCTAGATTAACGCTGACAAAAGAAATTGGGTAGCCGGCCAAGGCGGCACCAGACAAAGAGGTTGTGATAAATAATGAAAGGTTTGCGATGAAAGGGCTGGAGTTCCAATGACATAAAAGACGTTGGTGCATGGCAGTGCCACAATGCATGGTGTCTGGATTACTCTTTTATGATACGTGACATTACATGTACTACACTTTACGTACGTAAGGCTAGGCTATTTTCATAGCTTTTTTTGCGTCGTTTGATTGAGCTCCGGACATATTATATTTCTTTTTATTTTTCGTTGAGAGCTTCGGTTTTAATTGAAAGACACCGAACGTTCTTACTGTAAATATGAACGTCAGTTGAAAGACTGCTTTATTTATGTCATTATTCTTAATTTATATTAATCTGCATTTTTAAGAAAGTTCCACTCCATTATTCAAGTTAAACACCAATTATTGAAAGAGAAAGAATACACATCATCAAGTTCATTTTCATCATTCAACTTTATAGTCCTCCGATCAAAAGTCATGATAAGCACTGCTGTACATCAATCATAGGCCTGCACGTACGTATCGTCATGATATGTTGATAAAGTAATAGGCCTCATAATTGGGGCCGCGCCCATTGAGAGTCAAGTTGATTTTTTTGTTGCAATGGCGATCAGACCTGCAGTCCCGTAGGGTTTGTGCACAGGGTGACAAATGATTACCAGATATAGGAATCTTTCCGGCCATTTAGTTAATCCGGTGTTTATCACCTCCCGCCCCGATTTCCACGCAGCCCTGATTGTTTTTGGCACAATTGCAGAATACCCCGCCACTCAATCTACCAAAAGTATAGTTCCGATCCCGCCCAGCACAACGCAGCACACGGAATATGTGTCCACGCATTATCCCTGTTTATAAAAACCACCACCGCGTGTCAGACAACGTCTGGCAATGGCCGATCCCGCTCCACACAACACGGAACATGCGTGCACGCGTTATTACTGTTAAATACCGCCAGCCAGACTACATGTAAGTCTGACACCACTTCCATCAGCGTACAATACCATGCGGTTGTAGACCAGTCTGGCTGCGTCTCGCCGTTTACAAAATTCTCTCATTTCGCTTCTGCACCCCGACCTAAATTCTTTGCGGCAAGGTGCGGCAAGCTTTTAATAATTTCTTTTGATACCACTGTTTCAATAAAAGTCTGCACTTAGTTCTGGGTACGAGTGTACCAGTCCGTACCATTTTTATTTATAAAGTTATGATAAAGACAGTTCGATTTTTCAAGTAGATTTTAATTCTACACGGTGTTTTAAATGAAAGTACCGGCTCACGCGGTAATGTTTGGGGCATTTCCTGTCCTTTCCTGGGCACTTTTATCATTTCGTTAAATTTCCTGTCTTTTTGGAACGCGTGTAATTATTGGTACCACCAGAGTAGATGAGTCATGCTTGGCCCTGCCAAGTGTTTACAGCCAACTAATGAGCGGATTAAGGGACACAATGGCTAAAGTCCAAGACGATGTCTATTGTGCATTTCTGCGGTTTGTTTGTAATGTTGTACCGCCTGGCACTGAGCCCGTTTGCGTGCCACTGCGTGCAAGTCCGTGCCAATGCGTGCCGATGCGTGCCGATGCGGGCCAGTGGGTTCAAAATCTCCTTTGTTCGAGCTTGCCTGCATGCGCACGCGTGCGCACGCGTGCGCACGGGGGCGCACGCAAATCGGAATTAATCCACGGGGCCTAATACTAAACACTGTCCATTCAAATTAAATTCAAAATTAAAGTACATGAAACCGTGGAGACATATGTTTTTCTGATTGTGTTTTTGTTCATTGCCTTCCAGTGCCTTGTGATCTGGGCAATGACTGTACTAACGGAGCAACTTGTATCAATATGTTATCAAACACCAGAGGATACACCTGCATGTGCCCGGCTGGATTCTTAGGTGAAAACTGTGAAAATGGTAAGGAATCAGATCAGATATGTTGCTGTCATTCAGTGGTGTCGGTCTTGTCATAATTCCTGTGGGTGGTATACTAAGGGAATATGTGTGCTTGGGAAGTGTTAAACACTATGTTTGAGACAGGTTGGAGTCTGGATACTGATAATTACCCAAGCCGAAAGTCCCATTCATAAATACCTTTACAGTAAAAAAAAATCAACATTTTTCGGTCCAAAAGTCAAAAATTAAACGTTTCCAAAGGTTTAGTTCAACAATTTTACTTCATATTTTTCGAAACACCCCTCTAGCTATATGATGGAGTGTTCAAGCTCGCGAGTAAGACGTAAACAACTCCATTCAACTGTGGTGATTGCGTTGTGAAGTTAGGACTATGAAATACTGACTAATCACTGGTAGTATTGCGCATGCCTGTGTGAGGATTGTGAACGTTCAACCAATAAGACGATAAAAGGCACTGAATTTCATAGGAGTCCAAATTTCATGTGACACTAGAAAAGTGTTTAAGACCATGCAGCCAGCCATGTCTTTATCATCAGTTTAAGACTGGCCACGTGACGGGCTCTTGACCAATGGGAATGGGTAACTGTCTTAGGTATTCATGACTTATGAATAATAGTGCACTGTGTGGCACTTAAATGCTGTAGTACAATTATTTTAAACATTCGGGAAGTGTTCATGTTTCAAGTACCGGTATACAAACAATCATGTGCAAACAATTTTAGTAGTTGTATTCAAGTCCATCAAAGTCAGTCATATTATAGAATCATCAGTCACAAGGTGAAATCTACAGTCAGTAATATTATTGAGCATAAGGTTATAGGCCTGTGTCAACATGAGACGATTCATGAATAAACACTGACAAAGGAATACCTTTGCAAGTTCAATTGAACAGTTCATCACTTAAACTTCACTTAAGACTAAACGACAAATGATTGAGACCATTTTAACTTAACCACAACCCTAAAATATGCATGTTTCAAGAAGAAAAATTAATCGTTGATCACTTTTTTGTACGGCTCATCTGCTACACATTATTTACATACAAAGGATGTTATAATAACAATTTTCTCATGTCAACCGTTGATTGTAGTGCCGTGGGTATGTCGGCAATCATTTTTCAATTGATTTATCCTTATCTAGAATGTTCACTCAACTGCATGAATGGCGGCACGAGAGATACAAATACCTGTGAGTGTGTATGCATTCAACCATGGAGTGGAAGCACGTGCACAGGTAAGAAGCATTTCCAATGACATCAGTGGGCAGGTACATCCACAAAGCAACGAATGGACTATTTTCTAAAGAGAAGTACTTTCAATTTTGTAGTTTCATTGTGAAATTACAGTGCAGTACATCGTGAAGTACATATCAATCTCACCTCAAATTTGTTGACGTATGAAGCTTTTCGTCGGATTTCATTTGTCTAATCCTTGCTCTATGGTCTAATTCACTGATCAGCCAGAGTTTTGGTAAACAAGCTCCTGCTGGGCCCTATCGTCACTCACTATTGAGCTCAGCCTATCACACTGTCAATGGGGGTGCTACAGGGGAGGGGGAGCATTTGCCCCCCCCCCCCAGTTTTTCTCTTGCCCCCCCAGGTTTTCTCTTGCCCCCCCCCCCCCCCCCCCCCCCCAATTTGTCTACATAGAGATTATTTCTGTATATTTCCTTCGCTGTTCCTAATAGAACTATAGTTGACTGTGGAGATGGAAGTGTTGGTTCAGTTGGCCCATTAGTCACTGTGATATGATAGTGTTTGTTTTATTTACACCTACTATTGCATTACTTGTGCCTTAGCTATTGCGAATTAGATATTATTTTGACTGCCCCCGTCATACTTCTTTGCCCCCTCTGCCTGCCGCTTGCCTGCCCCCGCCCCCCCCCCCCCAAAAAAAATATGTGTATATATATAAAAATGTAAAGTCTGGCGCCATCACTGCACTTGACTCAAATGGAGACATAAAGAAACATCTTTGTTATATCATGTCTGGGATACTGTAATTCCATTTATCTGCCGAGGGTGCCATTTGTCCCCAAAGGTGTAAAAAAAAAAACATGGACCCCGTCACAGCAGGAAACAATTGTTTTGTTATACCACGGTACTAGATTACTAACGTCTGAAACGGTGTGGGTCTCTTCCCGTTACGGTACAGAATTGGCAAACTTTTTGCGCAGAATTTTCCTTATTTTTCTTCGTCCTGATACTGTCCTGTTCAAAAATCCAATTTCTGATCTTGTCTTTGGAACGAGAGAGAAACCTCTTCTCAAATAGGAGGCAACCTGTTGTCATCTGCCAACATTATTACTGTAAAATAACGGCGAAATTTGCACTGTTAAAAAAAGCAGACAAACAGTGACGAACGATGTAAACAACAATGGCCGTCATAGCAGAAATATTGCTTCACGTACTGTCCCCCATGGTACATCTCGTAAAAACATGCATCGATTTACATAGTACCAATGTAGCTACAACCTCATACCGGAGGACACACAGATATAATACAACACAGTGGACACGACATTTTCAGCAGCGGGAAAGAAAAGGGTAATGTACCCCTTGGGGACCATCACTCACGCGCGCAGCCTACATCACAGTACATGCTTGTTGGTGGAATGACACGTGATTGATGATGGACAAATAAAGTATCACAATCTATTACCGTTGTATAACAAACTGCCTTGCTCGTGAAGGGTGCGTGTTTAGGGCCCACTCATCTTGCAACAGAGAACTGCAACCACTCATGCATTTCTGGAAGGACGTCGTACAGTAATCAAAAGTTGACCTAGCTTGCAGTGATGTAAGTGATTTTTTTAGGTGAGTTAAGGTAACCTTTATCTGTTTGACTTAGTGGCACGATAAAACAAATCATTTGTTGACTGTTGTGATATGTGATTAGCGTTTGTAACCCCCGGGATGTTACAAACACCACTTCCCACATCACAGTAGTAAACAATTGTAGAATGAGATGCTGTACACAGACCTAGGATTCACCCCTTCCATTGACCATCTTCTCTGTTTGTTAGAATGTTCCTTGATGTGTCAGAATGCCGGAGTTCTAAACAGTGGGACATGCGAGTGTTCATGTCTTCAGAGCTGGCGCGGACTGGATTGCACAGGTAAGGACGAGTTATGCCATTGAGTTTAAATTTGTCAGAATAATGGAGCCAGCTCCTTCGCCCACATAACTTGTTGTTCCGTCTAAACGTCCCAGATGTTTTGTTTTTTTCTTCATTGTCCAATCTTTAGCGTTGTGTTTACTTGTTTGAAATTAATTAAAGTCTGAAGTCCTCCGCGATATGGAAAACGAACGGAATTTCACGGAAAAAAAGGACAACACGGAATTCTATATTATCTGCCAAAAAAGATACATTCAAACTTGAAAAGGATCCTAATAAACAGTTTTTGTAGTGTCAGTCTTCAATTCTTTCCTACCAAATGCACATCGTAGCGGTGCCAAACGCACGCATGTACATTATGTACATGTACAACGTGATAGGACATCAGCATCACTGGTAACATGGCAGTACTGCGGGGATTCGTATTTCTTTGGGAACCTGTTATGAGCTGAGTTCGTGTCAAAATGCAAATTGCTAGTCTTGGTTCCACGACACCTTTCACAGTGCGCGGTCTGTGCAGCTTGCGTACGCACGGTATCATGCGATTCACCATGCGGAATGACTGCAAAGAACGTCTTGAAACCAATGCTGTCACATCGCCCGCATTATATCACAACTGCTAAAGGGCCTACTCTGCTCTCACCGCATACACAGTGGTCTTGGATTGGTGTACAGGCAAGCCGTCCGTCATGAATTATAAATCACAGAATGCCGTTCCATTGTATGCCATGGATATAAGTGTATGTATTTATGCACAATTTTCTGTATGCCCCGCGGCCAGCAGGCTACCTCTTGCGTGCGTACATGCGGTGACATCTAGAGCTAAACTTCCGTGTTGTGTCAACTTGTGTGTGATCGTGGTGGGTTTTTTTTAAGAAACCCAAAGAAAACGGAATTTTTAATTTTAAGAAAATGAAATTTTGATTTTACAAAATGGGAAACTTTGGACTTTAAAATTAATGTAGCACTAAAAACGCAGCTATAAATGGTTGGAACAAGGTAATCTGAACACAGCCTCAACATCATTGCAGACAGTGGATAGTCTGAGGCCGGCCAGCGCGTGGTCGGCCACAATGACCTATGATGTGGGGGTCAACTTAATTTAAATATCTACTAAAGTGCGAATAGGCAGGGGGCAGATCAAGGTATTTTTGCCGGGGGGGGGGGGGGGGGGCCATGGCCCGTCAGATATTTTTTATGTCAGATTGTTGTGGACAGGTGGACACATAGGTAATGCAGCACATTGTTACTGATGCACTAATACCTTTATGCACGCAGCACGTAGTATGATGATACAGGGGAGAAGACTTATTTCTAACTGCGAGAACAGCTGCCATGGGCATTTCTTGAGGAACATTTGGGGTCAATTATGAGATTGTATATAGTTGATGTTCATGAGAACTAATGCTGACAATCGCTCCTGTCCCATTGTTGAACGTAGCACACTTTGTGTCGTCATACTGCGGAAAACGACCTCTCAGCTTCACAACTTGTTACTGGAAGGACAAGCAATCTTAAGCAACACATGCAGATTTGGGAACAGGTCTTGTGAGCAAGAGTTCAGCGCCACTATCAGTGAGTCAGGAATGCTTGTTGGTTGACTGTTCAGCCATCGCCCTTGCCAAATTTGAAGGTCAGTTGACAAGCTGCCAAAGCGTTGGACATCATGCTCATAAGTGGTGAGCTTTAATTGCAACAAGTTATTTTGTTGGCTTTGAGCGGCTTCTTTATGAGTACACTTGGGATGAGGACTGATGTACTGTTTGAAGGGAAGCGATCACCCACTTGTGTAAGCACATCATCTGTGAATGGAATCACTAACGCCGCTTGAAATATTCCTTGGGACTGTCCGCTGGATGGGTCACTTGGTGGATGGGTCGCTTGGTGAATGTTGGATCCCTTTGCTCTTGGCACGCGTTCATCCACGTCGAATACCTGAGTGATCACTTGTATTTCTATGTACCGTAGATCATATCTGGTGTCGATGTCTTGGCGGGTGTTTTCATGTTGGAAACTACTCTATCAATTGAATTGTAGGCCTTGTAGACATCTCAGTCTTTCTTCTGCAGTTTGGTTGTGAATTCTTGCAGTGGCTGGAGAGTGTATTTGAGTGTGACGAGACACACAACTGTTACGAAGTCCTTGAAGCTTGCCAAGATGCCTTGCTCCCGGGATTTGGTGACGGCGTCCCAAGACCAGTTTTCGCTGATCAAAGCGCAGATTTCCTCGTCGTCATCATTAAGGATGGAGAATGATGTCACAGGTGGTCACTGTTGCGGTTGAAAGGTTAAAGAAATTTTCATTTGCATCAAATCTCTCTACCAATCTTGTTTTACACAAGCCTTTTAACTTCTGTTGTTTGTGGTGCTTCTCTGACTCTTTTTCCTTGTTTTCTCTGCCAACTTAGAGTCAATAACTCTCTCAAAGAAAGCTTGCCATTTATGGTAGGTGTTTAAGAAGAGATACACTTCGTTGACAGCACTGATGCAATTTCGAATCTGAGGTAGCTTGGAGGCGCTTGCAATTACCAGGTTTAACTTGTGACTGTTGTATGGGGTGTATAGCGCATTAGGAACCTCTCTGCGAAACAGGCCTTGAAAACCATTCCAGTCTAACGACATTGTCGCTGTCGTGTCGTAAGCCTGGCCACATACTTTTGTCGTTTCGTGGCAAGGTAGCATCTCGTCATGACCGAGGGCTTTCCGAAAATCAGTAAATGGTTGTTTGATCAACACCCCAAACTGGCATCCCCTCCCACCCCGTCGACGAGCAAAAAGGAAGCATGGCAAACAGTAGCCCCAACATTTTGTGCCTTTGAGTACACCAGCCATCTGTATTGATCTAACCAGGACTGTTTGAACTTCAGGTTGCGTTCAACATCATCAAACTTCCCTGAGGAAGTAGAAACATTTCATCCTTCCTCTCTGAATTTTTCAAAATTTACTGGTTGATGATTCGCTCACCTTAACAGGCTTACTGACTGGTCCTTTATCTCTGGTGCATGTAGCAGATTGTTCACCCACTTCCACGGGCATGTCATTGTCTGTTTCGTCAGCTTTATTTTTTGCCTTCTTTACAAAGAAATTGAGAATGGAACTTTTAGTTTTCGTTTCAGTTCCTTATTGATACTGAGGCTGTTCTGTTGCATGCACTAGGTGCCTAATATCAACTGGACACCACATGCCGAAAGTTGGGAATCAGACCTGCCAACTAGTACAATTTTGCTGTCTTCCATGCGGGAATTTGTTGAAAAGACGACCCTACATTTTCCCCCTATAAAATACGGGTTTTGACCATTCTGAAACGCCTGAAAAAATCCTAGTTCAAAGCGGCTGCGAGAGTAGATTATATGCTAGATAAAATCGGCTGAATCAACGTACACACATATACATGCATGCAGCCAAGTAGACGATGTACTGCACGAACTGAAACTGATTTTACGATTCCCACTGTACGATGTACATGTACATATGTACCCGGTATCATAAATTAGAACCAGTCCAGCTCGGGAGTGTGCCGATACTTAAGCAGCGGCACCCCGCCGCAAAAATAGATGTCTGTATTCGTACACACACATACCAGCAGGAGTATGTACGGAGGATCTTACGTGCAGTCAACCGACTTTCTCTTTTTCAGTGCACGCACGAAAGGCACGATACAGAATACGCTTTGATAATAGTCACAACATGCGTGCATATGGTGTGCAATTGTCAAACGTTTTTTAACAGTAACTTTATTACTACGTTCTGAAACGAAAACAAAAATCTGAAAAATCCACAATGATGCGCAAAGAGCTATTAAAGTGGGTGGCCCAAACCTAACTGGAAAAATCAGCAAGCATATAATGCAAGAAAATTGATTTCTTTTTTGGGTAGGCCAAGTTCTTTTTGATGTGTCTTTGTAAAATCTGTTTGATTGCTGTGTATTTTTTAACATTCAATACTGATTTCTGTGTGGTTCGTGCATGTGAATATGATTGAAACTGGCACTTGGCGGCCACATGTGATAACACATGAATAAGTTAAGATTATACTAATGGAAGTCCTTATCCTATGAGCGTTTCACTTGCTAATTAATTTTTATTTATTTCAAACATTAGGGTTTAGTGTAGTCTTTAGTTTAAGTAGAACTACTTTTAATAGTTTTTAAAGCAGTTTGTTTATGAATAAGGAATATGATCAATATCCATATTCATGCATATTGTTTGATTGGGTTTACCACGCGCAGGCAAACCTCTGGTCATTTGTTTTTATAACTTTAATTAAGATGTATTAAAAATGGAGCATTGCAGCCACATTTACTTGTTCATATAGCTTGTCTATGCATATTTTTGAAAAATATTGTCTTTTATGAAAAATACAACTTTTGGAGAATTAAGAATACAGGTTGGCAGGTCTAGGAAGTCCTCTTTTAGCTCTGTAGTATCGACCACTTCACAAAATTTCACGATCAAAAGTGGCCATATTATTGCAGATTTTATAGAACGTACCTTTGTCGCAACAGTTGACAAGAATCCCACACGGACCAATTTAAAAATGCTACGAGCACAGATAGTATGGTCTGGGCACCGTGGGAGAAAAACACAACACACACACAAAAACGCTTTGAATATGCCGCAAACCTGCTCGCTATGGAAGCCACACCCCCTGCCCAAGTTTAAAGATGTGTATTGGTCAAAACATTAGGCTACAGGGCAAACTGAAACTGCCAAGGCGTATAGCAGCCAATAATTTCAGAATCACCGTCATGGGTGTCGGGAGAGGGTTGGGACAAGGGGGAGTGGCCCCCCCCCCCCTCCGGAAAAAAACAACAAAAAAACTAGTGCTGCAGGTGAACTGCCGAACCGAACTAAAAATAGCCAAACTTGGCCTTATGAACCAAACCGAACCCAACCCAAATGTCACTTCAGAAGAGTTCAGCAAGTATTTGTTGATCGCGCTAGGAATGCTAAAGCTTGTAATGAAAGGGATGATTGAATTAACCGTGTTGAAAAGTCTCGGCATTCATCTTCATTATTTGCGATGTTCTAGCCAGGCATACAAAAGGGTATATCGGAGCCGATACTCTTTGAAAAAATCGAACGCACCTGAGCACCTGCAATTCTCTCAATGAAAAGCTAGCGTGCCCTGTTTGGACCAAACCATTTGCGGTGAAGGCTGCGCTTTCCTCGGCACAATTTACCAGCATTTTTATTTTCAAAATTACAAATAATATTCTTTATGGAGTGAGAAACCTTTCCCTCGTTCAGAATCAGTTCTTAATCATCGCACTATATTTTTTTTCGTAAAGAATTTTTACGAAAAACGATGAAATCTCCCAAAAGAGGGTGGAGCATCCCTTTACAAAATTAATGGATTCGTCCACAGAATGAGAATTTGATGAAACTCGCAAAACGAAAAGTAATTTTTTTTTCGGTAGCTATTTGTCAGCTTGTTGCTAAAGATAATTATGATTTTTTAAGTTTAGTACAGTAAAAGGACCTGTTTGTTCTTAGAACAAAACTAATAAGCAATTATTGCCACGAAGCAAGTTTTTAGTGCTCAGGGCATGCTCGGACACAGACGGAATTCGTCGGGGAAACAAATCAGCATGCGTGGAAAATTTTGATCATAGTTCGCCGGGCCGGGCCGGGATAGCCCGAGGGCTGCGATAGGTACCGGTAACATGTAGCAATTTACGAAGTTCATTTCTCAACGTCATAAACTCAAATGATTACAGTATTTTGTTTACACAACAAAAATGAGATTCCTTCTTCAACTTGTGTTGTATAGCATGTGGTAATTGCGGTGCTTATTTCTGTCAGACGTGCGCAGTACACACGTGTTTGTTTGAACAGGGGAACAGCCTATATGCTTTTCATTGTAGATTTCAGGGGGGGGGGGAGTGCTTTGCCCACTCTAGAAAAAATTTATCACCGTGGGCATTGCCTACAGTGTGTAAATTATGAGGTCAGAATAAGTGGTCAAGTGACTTTCTGTTATCTGTAATCCATGATTATTTTCTCAAATTGAAATCTACAAAATGCACAACAGATATTAGATTGACACAAATGGTTTCCCAGGGCAGCCACTTGTTGACTGTCTGTTGAATTGCCTGAATAATAAGCATCTTCTTTATATGATATTCCAGAGTGTTCACTGACAGCTTCAAGCTGCATGAATGGAGGTTCATTTGACGGAGAGTATTGTGAGTGTGTCTGCCCTCTGACTCATTCCGGATCAACTTGTGAAAGTAAGAGTCATCACTAGTTCATTCCTTCTACCGTTTGCCCATATGAAACAAACCAAGCAATAATTAATGAATGGGCACGTGAGGTTTACTGCAAGACTATTACAATAACTATAGATCAGGCCTGTAACCTTGTTAGGTTTATACAAAACTGGTCAGGTTACTTTACCTATTTCATAGAAACACAGATATTCGCACCCAAGTTGGTATCAATCATTTATATCACGAGGGAAACCTCCAAATGTAACTCAAAGTTGCACCCACTAATTATTTTGTGTGAGCTGAGGCTGCTTCTTTTGCCACTAAGCTCCACTTTAAGATGGGTTCTGGGAGATCTCGGTTCCCGTTTCATGATCAGGTCCCAGGCCACAGACCACGCAGACGTAAACCTCCACACAATGTCACCTGATTAAATGCAACGGTATTGCACGTCAAGCTATTGATCCCTCAGCTTTGTGTGGTCACTAGCATATGCTAGATGTACTCAACCTAACACCAGACAATCTCGTACTAATTAATATTTCAGCACACAATGATGACGGTACTTAACTAAATAAGCGCAGTTGTTTTGATAGCTTTCCTTACACATGCAACATCTATACTGACAGGATTGTTCCATAACACTAATGAAGTTACCCCCATGCATAAATGCAGCAGTATTATGGGGAGAATTAGCATTGAATGTGCATACATGTGTATATGATCACATCCAAGCAATGTTTAAACAGCACCCCCTAGCGTCATATGGCAAGTCCCCCCCCCCCCCCCCCAAGTAGGTTGGTGGTGTTAAGTACAGTGCCTTGTATAATTGGATTCATTATTAATTAGGTACATTTAAGATGACTCATATTCAATGTTGGTTTATATTTTCAGATGAGAATGTGTGTTTGACCACCACTGACTCTTGCTTAGATAGTGCCACTGGGCGGTACTGTGTACCTGCTTCAAGTGGTTTCATGTGCCAGTGCCGTACTTTTGATGGATTTTTCATGGTGTCAAACGCATGTGAACGTAAGTGAATCTGTACGACCCCATCAATGGGTGCAATTTTACCAGCACATCCATTTGAGATGGTTAAATTTGTAAATATCAAAATAAGGTATTGAAATATATTATTTATTACAAAGACCAATTGAATCCCGAGTAGAGTGTGCAAACAGCAAATTGATATTAGGAGCTATAATGTTTTGAGCATATACAGGTATATAGTGTAGGGCGAGGCCTAATTCTAATATTTGTGTCTTTTCTTGCTTAGCAGTTGTGGTTTATTTATAACTGAAATGCTTTTCGTTTATTCATTTTCAAGAGCTGCAGTCAGTGACAGTTGTGTTTGAAGCCTCCAACGAGATTTACAGTAGTATTTTCAGCAATCCATGGTCCTCCGCTTTCAAGGCCAAAGTTGCTATTTTTGAACGCCTAGTAAGTTGGCATTTTTAAATTGTGTCCTTATTTTTTATAGTTCAAGTCCAGAGCGTAGAGCCACTCGTATTAAGTGTTGCATCATATCAAATAATTTAACATTTAAATAATTTAATAAACGTCCCTCTTAACTATTTAATTGAAGCATTTTGAAGGCCCTGCAATCCACTCAAACCTGTGATTTTCTTTTGGTAACTGTCTATGATACAAACTCTTTTTTTTCCAAGACATATAACTTTCATTTCACAGTGACAGTTTACATGTAATATTATAAATGCTTTGAGACTTGAAATGGTATACCCTTGTGCTTGATGTGTTTATCATTGTGTTAAAATTAACCTTGGTCATTTATGAATGATCTTGCCAGGTCCTAATACTACTGAGGGCAGACCCGGCCACCAGTGATGTTGTATCAGCCGACGGTATATCCCTCCAATCAGGAAGTGTAGTGGTTACCATGGTATTACAATACCCAGGCACTCCGCCAACAGCTGATGTGTTGCAAGTCTTTTCAAGCACCAACGAACTGACAGATAATAGTATAACAGTACCCATCAACCCTTTAACCATTACAGTCAGTGGTAAGCCCTGCCCAACAACCTTTTTATGATTTTGTGCAAGTGTGCCTTGAGAGATAATGAGTATCAGTGAAGCAACTTGAGGGTCACTATATCACCCTATTACATACAAGAGAACGGCAAATCCTTTGTCTTCAGCGCACTAGGAGGATGTCACATATACCAGTTAAATAACTGGCACTATTACAACTGACTGATAGTGTAATAATCAGAGCTTCTGGGAATCTGCAGTGTAGTTTTATCAATCAACCTACAAATGTATAAGTTTATACCCTGTAACTCCGCAGCTAACTATTCAAACAAACGTTATAATGAGTTATTTCCGAAAAGTGGTCATACTGGAGGGGCTCGCGGGATATCAAGTTTCTATTAAAAAACAATCTTCTGTGTCCCTCCTTTTTTCAGCTTCAACGACGGATTGTGAAGCAAATTATTGTCAGAATGGTGGAAGATGTGTGAGGATGGGATATTACCCGACTCAGATCACTTACTCTTGCAGGTAATGTAGCAAACTGTGTGCATGCATTCATAGTAATTCTGTATGAATACAAGTAAATATGCCAGACAATAAGCCATATCTTATTTTTGAACTCAATACAACCAGGTTGTTCAAACCTCCTAGCTTTATGTGAACCCAACAGTGTTTGAAAGATCATAGTTGCCGTTCTTGCCCTAAACAATGGTCACAACTGTATACAAAGATATGGTACCTTAAATACCGTCACCAAGTGTCAGTTGGTGTCCAGTCCTGTCCGCATTGAACAACGTCTTCATGTGTTAGATAGAGCCAGACTCCCTCTTTCCATTTTTCAAGTGCCAGGTCACCAGGCATTATTTTATTTTTGTACTGTATTGATGTACTTATTCATGTATTAATTTATTTTTGAGGGATCGTCATTATTAATGGGTCATGTAAATTTGTCTGGTGACGTTCCTGAAAATATGAATTACCAGCCAGCTGGGGACAGAGACAACTCATTGACAACAGTTACAACTACTAACAAGATTGGCAGTGGAAAAAGTAGGCAAGAGAAGAAATCATTGCCCTGGATGATCAGCTCTGCAAAACTATAAATACCAGTCACTACTCTGTAACTAATAACACGGAAAATACGCCAGAGCTAGAGTTGATGAAGTATGCATTTTTCTGAAGTGTCTTTGCCTTTGTTTAGGTGCGGGACTTCATTCACTGGTGAGCGTTGCGAGACGGTTATTACAGTACCAACCGACGTTCCAAGCGAAACCACCACAGAATCACCAGGTCCTGAAGGTAAAGAATCCCAGATGTCTAGCTATACTAGCTTGCTGTGTTCAAGCGTAGACACAAGTACCCCAAGTTCAGGCTAATGACATACAAATTGCTCCATCAAAACTGGGCAAAGTACCACTTATTTTCAAATTACTCAGTCACTTTGGGAGTCAAATAATGTTAACGTGTTTAGTTAATATGTCCATGGTATCGCATGAGAGGGATAAATACTATTCATATTTGCTGTATGAAATCACAAATTTATTTTTTAATTTATACTTGGATCAGCTACAGCAGATCATGGGTTAATTGTTTATTTTTAATTGCAGGTGTGTCAACTCTTGCAATCATTCTCATCGTTGTGGCCTGCGTATTCCTCCTGCTGATGGCAGTGGGTTTGCTTTTGTGCTTGTGTCTTCTGATACGACGTCGCTATGAAGCAGGTCTCTACTCCCATCGGGGATGGCAAAAGCCTGACGGGCCAAGAGTCAACTATGTTCTGTCTTACTATCCAGAGGATGGCTACAGTACATCCTCCTTGAGAGATGAAGAGATCAGAATGAATCGACTGATGAATGTCATGAGCCGTTCACCTTACTTACAGCAGGTACTAACATCATTGTGACACTCACATTCATTCTTGGCTTGCCCTACCTTATGTCTGTTATCCTTTTGCTACGTTCTCCTTTTTACTTTTGTCATATTGATTTTCTGTGTTTTGTAGGGTTTGCCAAGACGAAATGATTTCATTCGACCATATGTAGTAACTGGAATGGAGGGGCTGTACCGTGATGAGGAAAGGGTGAGTTCAACAAATAGATCTGACTGGAGTCAGAAACTATCAGAAAAGGTCAAAAAATGTACTTCGATATGGGTGTATTCTTTCTTTTTCAAATAAAAATTCATGTATACATTTTGATATGGATGTGTTTTTTCTTCTTTTTTTCCTGTACAGTATGATGACCCGCCTGCAGGCCGAGTGGTTTACAACCCAAATGTCTACCGCTAGACCACCAATAAAACATTCCACTCGCCAGTTATACATACCAACAGCTGTCCTCAAAATGTTATTGATTTCAGTTCTTAGCAGTGAAGCATTTCGGTACATCTAAGGAGATCTTTGCAAATCAGAGTAATTGTAAGGGCATATCATTGCCTGCAAACTTTATTACATAATGACACAACATTAGCCCTATTAACATAGTGTTGTTTTGTCTTCCTAACACATCTAAATTGTAATTCCATTTTTCTCCGGTGGAATTGGTGGACTATTCTAGAACGTGGAAGCAATGTTGGTTGGAATTTACTCTGAAATACTTAAGCCATGTGGCTGTGTGTTTTGGGTTTTGGGGGTTTTTTTTGGTAATGTTTCTTTTTTTTGTATTCTGTTCTTTTCCATTTTCCAGCTTTAGATTAAAAAAGTGTTTTAATCCTGATAATACAATATATGTAGTACTTATATATAACATTTAGGACTATAAGCATGGTGAATTTTATTCCTTTTTTTCATTCCTTTATTTGGTATATTAATACATTGTATATAGTCCTATAGATGTTTCAGACAATGTAGAAGACTTGTATAGGCACAGTGAGGTCACCTGAGCATCATTATATACCCCTTGTAGATTTGTGGAATTTATGCCACTACATGTATAGCTTTTCTCAGTTACTTTAAGACTTGTACCATTTAAACTCCATTGACAGATACTATAAGTTTGTCTGTCGCTCGGCTCCATTGTTAATTTCGTCTCGAATTTACACCAATACTGTACATTTCATATTTGGTCCAGTGTATTTTGCGAATGTAGCATTCTGAATTGTCCTGTAGTTTTGGGAAATTAGTCTCATGTGGAGTTTGAGTTAAGCAAATTCATTTTTTTTTATGGCATGTTTTGGTCATTCAATTTCGTTGAATCTAAAACGTCCAATATGTTTCTAATCTCTTCGACTTTTTCATTGCAATGATGAAAATAATAGTGATATCATAATGTAGGATGCATGGGTGAACCGTCTATGATGTATAACCCTGAATAATATTAGCTTCTGTTTTTCCCAAATTATAACAGTTTGTATATAATCGATGCCGGGTTTTTTTTAGGTTTATGGGTGGTTAAATAAGATCCCGAGCTGATGTCGTTGCAGAATTTTGCAGAATCAGTAAAATGAGTGTTTGATTCTTGTATATTTGCTGTATGGTTTAATCAATCAACCTTCAGAATATGGATCAAGTAGAATTACATACCGGTACATTCGAACAGAAGTTTTCTTCAAAATGTACAAAATGTAAGACATCAATGCTTATTAGTCATTGGTCTCTAGGGATGCATATCTTCAAAAGGTCTTGTTACAGTGATATGAAATAGTTCTTCCACAGGGTTTATATTCGGCATGTGACAACAAAATATTACCTGGAGCCATATCCCTAATTTTGTCAAACGTGCAAACAAACCGTCACGAAAATCGAGTTAAATCTGAGTAGCCGTCTACCAACCGACAGCCGGCAGCTACAGTTTCAACCCTATTGTTACAGTGTAGTTGGAAGCCTTTAGCATCAACACAACGCTATATCCGTTTTATTTACGTACGTATTTTTCCTTTGCTTACGGGCCTACTCTTAGTTGGGTGATTACAATTTTAAAATTAGAAAGGCACAGTGAAACACGTTATTTGCAGCTTATTTTACATAAAAATGTAGCCTATATAACGTTATTTTTAATTAAAAGAGAAAAGATGTAATTGTTTGAATGCAAAGTGTTGTTTGTTGAGATGCAAGCTCGGCGTAGGTAGTATTACAGCTTCTGTCTTTCGTCTTCCTTTTCCGGTTCATCACAGGTGATTGGAGGAAGAACATTCGGAACTGAAATGAAATTAAGAAAAGCCTGTGCATATTTGGAATTTCAACAAAGATAACGGTATATACAAGTCATTATATCAGCTGTAAGTCTATTTCACTCTGATAAATTCACGATTTAAGAACAATACCTGGCTCTCAGCCTCCGTTTTGGAGGCTGTGTTAAACTACCGGAGTACTCCAATTCACAACACGAATTCTTAACGTAGACGACCCTATGGTTCCAGACCAGTAAATAAACTGCCATAGACCCCAAAGATAAATGCCCTCACTTCAAAAATTCAGGACAAATACTCACAACTCTCCAAGGTATTCCAGACACACATCAAATTAAAGCTAATTCCATCATCTTTCATTTTCTTGTCAATTTTCGGGGGGTTACTGATGATTTTTAGGAAAAATTTCCATCCGAAGATGATCACCACTTAAAATGGTCCTGAAGCCTATCGCCATTTTGAAAAACGACGCAGTACACTTCCTTGCCAAATAGAGCGCTCATATTTTTTTATGAGCCTGCAACCCTATACATTCTCGTGTCTTTGTAATTGGGTGTAACCTATGTTCCCCAATACCTATGTTCCCTAACTCTAACCTTAACCCTAACCCTAAGGATTTAGGGGAACATAGGTATTAGGGAACTTTGGTATTGGGGAATATCGGATAGACCCCTTTGTAAATAACAGGATGGCTTCAGGCTGAGCCATCGAACCATTTCCACATTACCTATACCCCTTGCGGGCACCGTGCAAGCATATGGTGTGCTACCAAATCGGGTAGTCCGCTGTTTTGTATCCATGAGTTGCGGGAAGGCGCTAGCTGGTTCCACGTAGCTTCGTCGAGATGTAGAATCCAACGTGTAGTGGATCTCGGGGGTTTGCCTTTGGGGAAAAAAGGGAAATAAATGTTGGTTCTGTCGTCCCGATTTTGCTTTTAATATTTCCATCCCGTTGCAGTCGTTATACAGGGTGGGTAAAAAAAAAACGAAACCCAAATGTTGGGACCATTGTTTTAGTGAAGTTCTGCATGTAGCACTTTCAAAATCTAGGATATGAAAGCTCCATTCATAAGCTTTTTTTAGTACAAGTATTATTCGAATCACGTACAGTTACTGAATTTTAAACACAACCAACGTTTTAAGATTCTGTCCACGGATCACAAAACAGTTCAGTGTTCTTTCAGCAAAACGAAAACAAATTACATAGGGATGTGTGTGAATTGTTTTCGTTTTGCTGAAAGAACGCACACCTTTTGTGTGATCCGTGGACAGAACTTTAAAACGGTAGTTGTGTTTAAAATTCCGTAACTTGAAAAATACATGAGTGATTTGAATGATTCTTGTACTAAAAGAAAGCTTTTGAATTGGGCTTTTATGTCCTAGATTTTGAAAGTGCTACATGCAGAACTTCAATAAAACAATAGTCCCGACATGTGGGTTTCGTTTTTTTTTTTTTACTCACCCTGAATAGGTCATGATAGGTTACCCAAAAATGCCATCCCAGCTTCCTACACAAGATTCTGTGAAGCGTCCCAGCGCCATGTTTTCAGGCCGGGGTGGAGGGGTACGAGCGGAGTTATGAAACGGATACTTCATTTTAATTCAAAATTTGGACCTTTTATATTTCTTTTCAGGGTGGGGGTGCGTATGCACCCACGGTACACGATGAATGGTGCCGATTAAGCTGATTGACAGTAAATTTGTAGACATCTAGTTGGGACATTTTCAACCCTGTGAATAATATGTTTTTATTTGGGGTCGCTTTTGCAACCACAACGACCAAAAAATACGCCTGAATTAGTGTCGTACCGCCAAACAATTCGAAATGTGTACATATATACCGGGCGGATAGTTTGGTCGATGTCTCATTCAAAAGTGAATACCTTTTGCACTGACACTGCTCTTTACTAGTCTTTAGGGGCGGTGCAAACAACTCAGGGAAAATCGTTTGAGTATAGCCTTTCCATCCCTGGAATTTACGCATTTGCATGGAATGAACTGCGCAAAGCTACCGGTAACCGTCATAAAGTTTTATGTTGTGTATAGTTCATTCCCGGTATTATTCAACAGAGTATAGTTATTTTACAAACCACTTGGAGCTCTTGGCAGAGACACCTCCTTGTTGCCACGGCAACAGGTCCAATTTGTTTTTCCTAGAAGCCAAAAGAGATGTGCATTAGGCCTAATTAAACAGTTATATATACGCATGATAATGTACTGTTACGCAATCGACAAACCAATGAAATCGAACAATCTTCGTGTATACACAATTAGGCCTAGGGTTTTTTTTCTATTAAACTCATTTTGCCAAGTTTAGTCTATGGACTATATATTAATGCAAGGGAGTACCCTTGCACAGCAAATGTATATGATATTCGTGCAGATTTGGCGATTATGCAAAACAAGACCGGCTCGATCCGTCTTGACATCGAGATTCTCACCATTTAGCGGGCGCCTTTCATCGGGTATTCGGTAACCCGTTGTACAATCAAAAATGGCAGCAAGCGAGCTACGTATGAAGTCAATATCATCAACAATTTGCATTTATTCATTTTGCGCTTATAACATTACAAAACATTGGGGGATTACTCACGTATGTGGTTAAACATTTCGGGAAAACGGGATCGGATGAGGTTGAAGTCGGGGCTCCAGATGCCAAAGGTCTAATCAAATGAAACAAAAATGTTTATAAAAATGGCATCTCTCTTATTACTACATTGGGGTAGTAAACTGCATTGATATGTGGCATAGTAGGGCTACATGCGTATAGGCCTAGCCTACACCGAGCAGAATCCTATTTGTATCCCTGGCTGACCACTGTATTTTCAGCACCATTTCCTTGTCATGAAATCATACCCAGTTCCTTACAAAGTGATACAAGAAGTTAAGATAATTGTTGTAGACAGTGTAATTATTATTCCATATTTTCTTTAACTGCGGTGGTCAAAATGACGCCAGAGAATTGTGAATTAAGACTTGGAAATTTACGAATGTCGATATTCTAAATGTTATGTAATTCGTTAGTATTTTGGTGGATTATTTTTTTCACCAAAGTAGGCCTAATATGCGAGAAAACTATTCAGTTATTCAGGTCTTTAAAAAAAAAACAATACTTCCTTTTGCCTACTTGGTTTTCCTTGTTGTACGGACTCTGGTAAACCAGACCAATCGAATGGGGATTCTGCCGCCGTGTTGGGGAGAAAATCCTCGGTATAGCTCTCTGCTTTGTCTGGTCGTTTGTGCACGAAAAGTCCGACAGCGTTGTGGTGCGCGGCCGACGATAGCGCCTTGTAAAAACGTTTGCCATTCCAGCAGCAGGTTAGCCCTTTACTAGTAAAAACGTCTTAAGAACTAAGAGCTCGAAATGATTCATTAATTGTTTCTGCCTTTTTTTTTAAATAGAATTATTACATGTATTTCTGAAAGGTTTCAACAGAAGTTGTGTTTAATACATTCGCTTTTGTATACATTTTCTCTGTGTGACGCCGCGCGTATGTAAAAAGCGCACATGCGTACTGATAACAAAGGGATATGTTATTATGACGTCACTAAGCATTGTTAAGAAGCTTGGGCGCGAACCATAGTTGACCATAATAACCATATGTATAGAATGACCATAACCATAGTTCACCACAGTTCGACTTCGCTCGGACAAAGGATTGACCTAATACCGTTTGCGAATTAGCCACGCCCCTTAGACAACCACGCAGTTACGTTTAGTTTTTTTGTCTCATATTTTGCGCGTTGGCATTTGTATAATCATGTTATTAACAGTATTTCACAAGCTGCGTTGACACGATTCTACCGCGATAGTTGGACAGTACTCGACTATTTGGAACCGGAACCTGGAGGAGCCAGCACTTTTGACCATTGACGTAGAGGCGTTCGCGCGTTGCTACCATGGCGTAGGTTACGTCAAGTTAAAGACATAGTCCATCATTTGTAATTTGTGCATTTTGTTCCCTTGAAGCAACAAAAGTGTTCAAAACCTAATGAAGGATACTAAACAACTAACCTGATGAAGTTTCAGCTCAGCTTCAGCTGTATATTCCGAGAAAAAAACAGCATTCTAGGATCTCAATTTCAAATCAAAAGTTGCTAAATCATGTTTTGAATTGTTTTGAATTACAGCTTTAAGCGATGTCGCGCACTATCCGACGAATTATAGAGGGCGCGCGCGCCTGTGCGTCGTGCCAATACTTGCGCGCGCTGCGCCGAATCCGGTTCGTTAGTGACTTCGTCATACACGCGCGCGCACGCACCACTGATTACAACTTACAAGCGCCCATTGGCGTAACGCTCAATGTGCGTTAACTTCCGCTTCCATTCGTGCTATGCAACGTCGTGTGAAGTGCGCACGTGTTAAGTTGAGATGACGTCACACTAACGAACCGGATAACAAAACGAACTACCAAGGAAATTTCCTACGGTGCTTCTTAAGACGCACCGTTGGAAATGCCTTCTTTCGTTGATTTCTTCAAAATGACAGCTTGCCAGAAAGAATAATTTCACAGGGAGTTTAGTCCCCTTACTATCTTTCAACCAGTATGTTTTTCAACAATAATTACGCCAGTTTCTTTTTTGGATAGCTACAAATGATGGACTCCGGCTTTAACACTAGCCGACTGTCGATCCTCGCCCGAACTTTGCTCTGTTTTGCACCGTAGTTGTGAATGTGCGCGACGTACGCATGTTTATCAAAATAATAGTGCAATCAATTTAACCAATAAGGACTCTAGCGGCGATTGCTTTCCAAATTTTAAACTTTCCTGAAATCGTTCAACTATGGAAAGCCAAACCAACTTCGAGTTTTTTTTTCCTTGAAAATTCGCATTTCATTTTTATTATTAATTATGAATAAATCATATTCCAAGTATAACCCATTGCTCATAACGTAAATAGAATGCCTATAAAAATGATCCCCTTCAATTTTGGGGGCCGTCACGGTAGATATAATAATAATTTGTTTTTATTTGTCTTATTTTTAAAACGCTTTAAATTACACTACAAACTCTTGCACAAAGCGAGTTTTGCTCTACTCCGCCACCGCATTAGTTTCACCAGGTCCACCCTTGCATCCTTGGATAGAAAGATCACCACCACCCGTGACCAGCGTGTCTCCCACGCCGACCTTGACGCTCCAGTGATCATCCAGCATCCCTCAGTCGACTTGCATCCTTCTCAGCTTCGCCGGTTTCGAGCTTCACTAGTTTGCATCCTTCTCACGCCTCATCGCACCCATCCTTATAACATCGCATCATTGTTGGAATCCCTCATTCTCCTGACGACGGGCAGAGCTTACTTTCGAAACGTTGAGTCCCTCCGGTTCTTTTCAGAACCACACATACTCACAAAAGAGATTGATTCACATGGTGCTACCGCAAACTTATCTTGTTTTTTAGTATCTGTCCACCATGCAAACCTTCAAATCTCATACACAACAAGCTCCGTAAACACTTTAAACAAAATAAAGCCATTAATTGTAGATCTGGATGTAGATCTGGACACCACGGCTCCGTCAAGCCTATGCAAAAATTGCTTTTGGTGCCCAGTTATACTCATCTCCTTCATCCCAAATCCTAATATCCACTCATCCTCGAAGTCAGGAACCCTGCGAGACAGGAATCACTTCCAAGAACCAAGATTAACCGAGATCTTCAATTTTCTTCATTGGACCAGCTGTAAGATGGCCACGGGTGCCACTGTCGTCACCATTTTGGCCCTGCTAGCTACTCTAGACAGGACAGTGCTTTCAGAAGCAACCAACCATGGAACTCATCCCATTGTTAACCCATGGTCCTACTGTCATGGTGTATTGTCACGCATCATGCCACTCAGGTTTGTGACGCCAAACCTACCTCGCTCACAGTGGGAAACTTGGAACCAGGAACTGAAAACACAACTTGGCCCTCTCCATTTCGACCTATCGTCGGGTCATATAACTCCGTCACAAGCAGGTGAGGTGTTCACAGAGTCATTATTCAACTTTGTCAAAGGAAAACCGGAACTAGTTGAATCAGATAAGCACACGGGGTATGTTTCTCATGACCCCCGAGTACTCACCAATGCCAAAAAGGAAATGAACAAATTGAGGAAAAGAGCGTTTGGAAAAAACAGTACACATGAAAACCGCAAGAGATTCAACGAAGCGAACAGACACTATAGTGCTCTCAAAAAGTCTTCAAGAAAACCAAAGATCTGAAAAACGTTGAACACGAAGAGAAACTATTTCACAGCAATTTCTACGAATTTGCAAAGCGCCTTACCAAAGGCGAACTGTACAAAGACGTTACCAAGCCATCCTTCACAAAATGTTGTGCAAATGAGTATTATACAAAGAAATACTCCTCCTCAGCCCACTTCATCCACAACGATCTCAACTGGTTCCCTTACATCCGAGTACCCGATGACGGCACGGACTTTGACCTCACACCGGTTCGGCCGAGGGACATCAAATCAGTTCTACAGCACAAGTCATCAAATAAATCCCCTGGCCCGGACAATATCACCTACGGAATTCTGAAAAAGCTACCAGCCACTCATCATTTCCTGGCCACCCTCTTCTCCCGGATCATGCAAGTTGGATCACCGCCAAGATCATGGTCGTGCTGCAAAGTCAGCCTCATCCACAAGAAAGGAGAAGCATCTCTGCCTGAGAACTTCCGTATGATCGCCCTCAACAGCTGCGTAGCCAAAATCTATCACCAGTTACTGTCGCAACGTTTTAATAGGTACCTCATAGACAATGAACTTATCGACACTACTATGCAAAAAGCTTTCATACAAGGTATCAACGGATGCATCGAGCACACACAAACCATGCATGAGCTCATATCTCATGCCAAAGCCAATCAAAAAACACTGCATGTTACATGGTTTGATCTTGCTGATGCATTTGGAAGTGTTCAACACGATCTTATTTATCATGAACTCGAAAGAAACAAGTTCCCTCCCATCATCCAGGCCTATATCAAGAACCTATACAGCAATCTGACAGGCTATGTTAGGGGACCTGGCTGGAATAGTGAAATCTTTCAATTCAAAAAGGGAGTTTTCCAAGGAGATCCCCTGTCACCCATTATCTTTGTAATAGCATTTAACCCCCTGGTACAATACATCAAATCAGAGTTACGTTTTGGGTATACCATAGATGACACTAAATTCATCTGTACCCCATTTGCCGACGACTTTAATCTCATAACCACCAATGTTAAATCGCACCAACGTATAATCAACAACATTGTGTCTCGAGCTCAATCAATGAATCTTATTCTCAAACCCAGCAAGTGCAAATCCTTGTCTCTCTGCAGCGGCAAGCCTACAGAAAAAATCTTCAAAATCAACGATTTTCTGATCCCAACAATTAAAGATGAACCGCACTCATTTTTCGGGTCGATAATAACATTCAGTGGGAAAGCACGCGACACAATGTTCCACATTAAGCAGAAAATTATTTCGTATCTTAACAGAATAGATGAATCTAAAATCCGTGATGAGTACAAACTAAAGGTGTATTGTAACTACCTACTCTCTTCACTACGATTCTGCCTGACTGTTCACGACATAACTAAAACTGATCTAAACACACTCGATCAAAACATCGATAAGTACCTGAAAAAATGGGGAGGACTGCCCAAAAGTGCTACCAATTCCCTCCTCCATTCCAACTCTGGATTAGGGATCAAATCACTCACGTTCTTGTACAGAGAATGTCATGCCCTAGCTCATGCCTCCACAAGAATCAAAGGAGACAATATGGTTAACAAATGTCTAGACTCCAAACTACACCGCGAATCATCCCGGTCTAGAAAATGTTCCGTTACTGCCTATTCAGAAAACGTTCTCCAAAAAGCTCTGAAGGAAATACCGGCCAAAGACAATAGCCCGGGAAAACATTTGCACAAACTCAAAACAGTCATCAAGTCATCCGTAGCAAAGGACATTGCTAATACATGGGATCAAAAAATCAAATCCCTTGCTAAACAAGGCCGTCTCCTAGAACTTATGGAAACGGAAAAATCCAACATCACTTGGAAATCAATAATGTATAATTTACCTCGGAAAATTCTTCGCTTTGGACTCAATGCAATCATAGATACTCTACCAGTCAATACCAATCTCTGCCTCTGGGGTAAGTCAGTTGACCCCAAGTGCACACTTTGCACATCCAAGGAAACATTGTTACATGTCCTCAATTACTGCCCAGTAATGCTCAATCAAGGCCGCTACACCTATCGCCACAACAATGTTTTACTGGAAATCTGTAAATCCCTAGACAAAATGTACAACAGCTGCTCTAACCGCAAACTCTTTGCCGATCTCGATGGTAAACATGCTCCTGGCGGCAATACCATCCCGCCATCCATACTACCAACCACACTTAAGCCAGACATTGTCATAACAGACGAACATAACAAAGACATCACCATAGTTGAATTAACGGTACCATTCGAAACTAACATAACTAAAAGCCATGACTACAAAATGCAAAAATATGCCAACCTAACACGAGATTTGCGTGAGATAGGTTTCAACTCCAAACTCATCGCCTTGGAAATAGGAAGTAGAGGCTTCATAGACGAAAACAATAAAACACAAATCCGCTCCCTATTCAATCTGATGACAAAAACCGAAATACGGCAACTCACCACTCACCTGTCAAAAACAGCACTGGTCTCATCCTTCGTAATCTTCTACTCAAAATACAGCCCCGTTTGGATTGATTCTCAAGATTAAGGTATTCTTTCACATCGCCCATCCCACTCATCAATATTCCCTTGACCTAGCCAAGCAATCGTTATTCCCTGGTTTATGCTTTTCTTGTTATGCTTTTCTTGTTATGCTAAATTGTTAATTATTTAATTTGTCAATTTGTCTCTTACTTCTACATTAATTTCTAGTTCCTTGCTTCATTGACATTTAGACTGTTTCTTTTGATTCGTCTTTCATGTTCATGATGTTCTAGGTTTCCTCCATGTCTTTTGGTTGTTGTTGTTGATTTATGATTAATGAATAAAAGACATGAATTAATAAAATGTATGAATAGCTTTGATTAATTAATTGAACAGTTATTTTACAACATTGTTTACTTCCAAAAAAATTCATGTTGAGCCATAAACAATAATACACAATGATGCAAAGTGGAAAGAACAGGGGGACATTGTTCACATTATCACCCTATCTCTGAATCCTGTACATACATGTTCCTGTAGTAAAATGTTAATGAAACATACTACTGTATTAAAACTGTCCCCCCCCCCCCCCCAAAAAAAAAAAAAAAACATTGGCACTTTTAGGCATTTCCCCATGAAGCACATGTGTGGTGCTATTAAGCAGAGAATTATACAAATATTTCACGGTATAGGCCTATTCATTCAACTGTACATTATGAAAAAGGCCAGCAAATGTGCATTTAATTTCGTGAGCTTGGATTTTAGTCCCATTCGGGAATTAATATGGTGCATACGTTTAAACGACTAATACGTGCTCAATGAAATTGCAATGGCAATATATTGTTTTAAAGTGTTACCCGAGAGACTTAAATGGCATAAGTAGGCCACGATCAACCCCTAGAAATGCGGCCAGAAAACGACTTTTGGTGATACATTATGGTGTGTATTGCGAGAACTGGCTATTCGTATATACAAATAGACCTTTCTATCGCCGACGCGTGGTTGGCACATTTTGGAACTATGGACGGCCCAATACTGCCAAAAAGAGTTAATTATACAAAAATATTATTTGATGGTTGGAAATACAAAATAATCAGCAACCGCTACAAAATACCTCTAAACATGCTTTTTATAATAATGAATATGTTATGAGGGTGTTGCGAGGACTTTTGGGGGAAAATACGTTGCAAACCACGGCTTCAATATATGCACTTGCGGCAGCCCATACAAATTGGCGCTCAATGTTTGCAAACAATAAAACAATATATACAAAATACCTCTAAACATGCTTTATAATAATGAATATGTTATGAGGGTGTTGCGAGTACTTTTGGGGAAAAATACGTTGCAAACCACGGCTTCAATATATGCATGCACTTGCGGCAGCCCATACAAAATGGCGCTCAATGTTTGCAAACAATAAAACGTATAATCGAACCTGCTGAATCCGATTAATGATTGTTACCAATTTTATATGTTATACCAATTTGAACTAATTCGGTCAGTTTATCTCGCTCCGGTCATGCACTTTCATTTGTGGCAAGCTGAAAGTTACGGTCGGGTCACTTTTTCATTCCTTTTTTACTTAGTGATGGACTTATGTGAGATGCCATCCACTCGTTTTATTTATATGTATTCGGTACAAAAAATAGGTAATCTAACATAAACATCCCTTTGATGTGCCTCTAAATCTATGTGAAGATGACCATGGAAAGAGGCGGACATGTCTGACTATTTTATATATATTTATTTGGGGGGATTTTCTAGTTCTTTTAATTAATGAATAAGCGGTGAATTATGCTCTTCGTTTGTGGATTTATTTGTTTAAAAGGAACACTGCATGACATCACGAATCAACAGCAAACAATAGTTTTCCCTTTTCAGGTTGCCACTAACGAAATTGGATGACGGAAGCGCGACAATGACTTGTTAAAACAAAATTACAGTATCTTTCCATGGAATTCAAATTACACAACTGTTAACATTTTCAGTCGTTTGTAATCTCAGACAAAAATTATGTACTATCATTATTTATATACATTTATACCAATTTTTTTTTCTTCTAAACTTATTTTGACTTGCTTGTGTAAAGTATTGATATAAATGTTTCTACTGAAATGAAATAAATTGCAACTATCATATCAGGAAAAATCTATCATTGAAGGATTGTCATGTTCTCTTTAACATATAGATTTAAGCAGTACACCGCTGAAAATACTGATGAAACTACATTAAAATGCTGGTCTAAAATAAGTCCAAGTAGGCCTACTTCTTATTATTGTACAATGCTTTCTGTGGTGGTAATATACACATTCTGTAATTTCAAGGTAAATACGTAATGAGACATTTTAAAAACCCCAAAACAATGCAACAGGTCAAAACTTCACTTAACTGTGTTTTGTATGCTACCTCGCACCTTTAAAGTTACTGTTTGTTCATATTTCTTTTTGGTCAAAATTGTCCCTTTGACCTAAATCCTTTAATTTTCACAAGTCCTTGACTTCCTCCAAACAGAGAGATTCAGACTTGAAATGAACGCCATCACCTGGAAGCGGTGATGTGATCAGGGGAGAGATCCACACAAGATACCAGCGAGTGCCAAGCACGTCGCGGATGTTCTGCATCCAACCCAGGTCATATGACCGATCATCAAGGCGCCGGAACTCATGCGTTGTCTGACCTCGTAAGACGATATGTAAATGGTACAAGAATAGGACTGTAAAAATAAGAAAACAGTACAGACAAGTGATACTTTGGAACGCAATGAAAAACGACACCGGCTGGGTTACCCCATAAATCCAAGCAAGCACTGGTGTGAAGGATGCAATCAAAGTTAACAGGTTAAAATTCTCTGAAATGCATTTGACGGCCAAGTCCATATTAAGGTAATTTGCATAGATTGTCAGAATACAGATGTGCATGATGCACATGAGGTAGTATCGCTGATTTGCATAACCTATGCAACAACCCATGAAGACGCAATGGTGGTCGCGCTTCAATACACAGAGTCCACACTCGTTGCAGTGGTAGGAGCGTGGTGGGGAGTTCTTTTGGCAGCGGTGGCAGTAGTTCCACCCCGGTTTCAGAATAGATGGCAAATGTACACTTCCAGATGAACTGTCGACTCCGATGGTCATTATGAAATTGCCGAGAGTGTTGGCAAAAAGGAAAAGCCCTAGCAGCACATTCAGCCAGTAGGATCTTGAAGCTTCAGGATATACCCGCGGTAGTGCCACAAAGATTGCGAGGCCTTCTACCAATATCTCGCAGGCTGAGACAAGCACTGAAAATCGATTCACCATAGTTCTGGGAACTGTTCTTTTCCAGCTGAATATGGGAACCATTCTGCAAAGATTTATGGAGAAAGAACCGAGAGAACGTCTGAAAGTGAACAACGTTTTAAGCATCTCTATGAAAGACATATGGGTTTAACCTGGACCAAACTGTCATAGTCCTGCTAAAAAAATAAACAACGACATTCTGTAAGTTATCAAATTAGGTTTTGCCCTTCACCGACGTATAAACACTGTATATTCAGTGTATATGTGTAACCTAACGGGATCGGTTGGCTGGTTCGAATCTAATCATAGCAGCGGGTACCGCATTAAGTATTCGTATAAGATGGGATTTATTCCTTTGGGGTGATATATATCAATATTTTTCCAACTTTCACTCTTGAGGTTTCACACTGAGTATACAGTGTTTATACGTCGGTGAAGGGCAAAACCTAATTTTATATACATCACCCGACGCAAAAATCCCATCTTTCGAATTCTGTAAGTTGACGTTGTGCAACTTCGTTCCCATGGTGTCGAGACGGTGGCGGCGCCAGACTCTTTAAAAAAAAATGGGGGGTGGGCAATTGGGGGAAAGGAAATACATGGGGGGCAGTCAAATAAATCTTGTAGGGCTGGATAGCTCAGTGGGTAAGAGCACCGGGACGGTTATCTGGAGGTCTCAGGTTCACGCCTAGTCCGAGTATTACCCGTTATCCACGTTACATAGATTCCTGTATAACGTCTGATATATCAAAAGCATGCATATTTATGCGATCTCGCTCCTGAGCCAATCGGAGTCGACTTTACTAAATCGTGGCGTCATTTTATTCCCAAATCAGGACTAAACGTGTGGTTGATCACGACACAGGGTGAATGACCGAAGACCCGATATAGAAAGTACCCGCTGATTTGTCAAAATCCAGCAGTCAAGATGCGGTTGTCTTGCATAATCAATCAGCGCAGTGGCACAACCGGGGGGGGGGCGCCTCGGGGGCTTGAGGCCCCCAAGAGGTTGTCATTTTTTTTTTTTCAAGTCAATTTCAACTTCAAGTTCTTTGTTCAACTTTTCAATTTTCTTTAATTGATAACGTTTAGGTGTTACGATCTTATTCAGCCAACATAAGCAAAATTGAAGGGGTGGACTGCTTTGGAGATGGAGTGGACGTGATGGAGTAATTCCAGAATACCCCGCCACTCGGAAATGCATCCTGTCATCTGTAGTCCGTGGGACGAGAGGCTGAAAACGCTTTAGTTTTCGAGATAGTCGATCTGGTCCGCCGAATTTTATAAAACTTTCCAGACATGTAGACTATGATGTACCATATCTAAAAAACTTTGTTCCCCAATCCACAGTTTGTTTGGGAATGAGAAAATCTAGGACAAAAACTCCGAAATTCTGCATGAGAAAAAAACGTAAGAAACAGCGCCCTCTATTGACACAGCCAGAAACCGTTTCGTACGCAATGCTTCGCTCGTACCCCCGCCCTGCAAACAGGACGAAACGCAATGAGTGCTTGCCAGATGATACTTCTTTTAAGCTTCATATTACAAGCATATTCTATATTTTTGTCATTATTTCTCATCAGGATGTCAAAACCTTTTCATTACAGTTTGTCTCACTTGAAATGATCAAGTTTTAAGATCGAATGTTATTAACTACATTAAAATATAGTTAAACCGTACTGCAGATGAAAATCGCATGGTTAATCGCATCTTTCAGTTTGTCTTTCAGAAATATTGTCATAAGTGAAGTTTTTTAACACACTCCCCCTCCCCCTCCCCCCTTCAATAGCAGTGACGCAGAATTTGAATAAGGAATTATATACAAGTTGAAGCGTCTTATTACAAAACCACTAAAAAATGGCAAGTTCTCTTTCGTACATAATGTACTTAGGTTGATTATATTTCTGATTAGACTTTTATAAAAAAAAGACTCAAAAAATAAAGACGGCAATAACTGCAAATACCGTTTTGGTAATTTGTCTATATTCCAGGTGCAATGTGGTTTAAGTAAACACCAAAAGAAATACAAATTTATTTAATATAATATAGTTTGATTTCATTTATTTATTTTTTTTGTGAGGGGGGGGGGCAATTTTAACGTTCATAGTTTTTTCCCCACACAAGAAGAATGGTATTTAGATGACATAAGTTTGTTCAATCTGTACTGAATGTAGTTACTAGTTTATTTTCAACAAAACGAGCTGACAAAACGAGCTAAGCACCTGCATACATCACAGGCCGATTACATAATTGTTGTAACATGCATCGAAAGTCTCATTAAATTGAAAGACCCAATTTCTGTTTGTACATTTTTTCAAGAAGAGAAAATAGTTTATATTCCACTATTCGGAATCTTTGAGTGGCAGCATTATTGCAATTTGTTTCAGCCGAAACCGTCTTACCGTTTTTATTATTTTGAATATTGTTTTAAGAACCGATTCATGTTTTGTTGTTGCTCCATCCATTCCGCGAGAACCACCAATAAACCCCAACGGCCCACCTGCTTCCTCTTTTGAGGCTGCATCAAATTTGTATTACTTTTTTTTTTTAATTTCAGGCAAAACATTTTGAAAAGATGTTTCAGAAGTTCAGATGCTCCACCAGATGCTACGCGTGAACTTATATTATTATTGAAAATATGTTACCCTGAGATAAGAGATCACAAAATTATTGTGATCTGGGGTTTAATCTTACCAATCTGTGTATCTGTAGCTAATACATAACATTCATCTTAAATTTAAAAGTTGATCATTTCATGTTCGACAAAACTGTAACGAAGATATTTTGGCATCACGATGAGAAATAACAAAAAAATCTAGAATATAATATGAAAGAAGTATCATCTAGCAACTAGCAAGCACTCATTGGCCGAGTTCGGCGGGTCTTTTTGACACGGGTATATCATTTTTGCAGTTCGGCGGGTCTTTTTGACACGGGTATATCATTTTTGCAAACCCTGACGGGTAGGTGGTGTGAGATCATGTTCCGAGTGCAGTGTTCGTGGGTCGTGTTCCCACGCGAGAACAATAAAAATACTCGCGTCAAAAACAGACCGCCCGAACTCGGACGGCCATTGCGCGAGAAAAGGTTTCTGACTATCAATAGAGGGCGCTGTTTCTTATTTTTTTTTCTCATGTAGAATTACCGGCGTTTTTATCCCAGATTTTCTCATTCTCAAACAAACTGTGGACCGGGGAACAAAGTTTTTTCGACATGGTACATCATAATCTACATGTCTGTGAAGTTTTATAAAATTCGGCGAACCAGACCGCGTGGCGAGCGAAAAAAAAGGCCTCGTCCCACGGACTCTGGCTACGTGTACGTGTACGCGGTTGGATTCGCTAGAAAATTCAAGTCCAAACCAAGTCCCTGTTGCCGGCTACGCTGCTATACGGATTGGAGGTCCCTCGAGAACAAAGCAAACCAATGCAAAACGGAAGGGAATCGATAATATATCTATGTCCGAACTTACTACGTACCTATTGCTGGACGTAACCTATTGCCGGCTACACACTAGATACGGAGTGGAAGTCCCCTTGACTTGATAACGAAGCAATACAGAAGGAATTGGGGTTGCTGACAAAAAATCAGTCCAAACGAACCAGTTCACCACCTGCAGTTGCCAGCTATGAGGAGTGGAAGTGCAGTGGAGCGTGGCGCGTGTACTATGTAAGCACTGAGAAATTTGTTGAGGGCAATCAACCGCCGTGACTCTGTAGCCTAGCCGGTTACGAGGTAGATTGGTCGAGTGGCGATATATCTGCAATACTGTGCATAATTTAAAAAAAAACATGTACACGTTGGAAATAACACCAAGTACACGATATAAATCCATTATTTACTATTACATGTATCATGGAGGAAGCTTCCTCCATGCCATGCATGTATCGATATAGGATATAGGTAGACTTTGCAGATCACAAAATATAATTATGAGAAACTCTCCAAAATATTTGAGACACATAAAATTAAAGCTTTTTTTTCCATCATCTTTCATTTTCTGTTCTTTTTTGGGGAGTTAACCGATGGCTTTTTGGGTGGAAAATCGCCATTTTGAAACCGGAGACTTTTTTTTTTGGCCTTAATATATGGCCTAGTATTATCCGAATTTCACAGAAACACGAGCTCGCAATCCTCTGCATGGCTTCCGCCCTTCTTTTTTTTTTCTTCAAAAATTCTCGAGTTCATGGCACACAAAACCGGATACTTTGACGGCATGCAAATAGTGATTTGGCCGGCGTGCACTCCCATGGCAGTTTATTTACTGGTCTGCAACCTACAATTCAAAATGGTTGCCTCAATGTTGATGTATAATAATACTTTTCTGGCAAGGGGCAACATTTGGGGTCCTTTTGCGGGGGGCGATCGAGTGAACCTGGTGGGCACTGAAGAATGGTAATGCGGGAAAGGGAAAATAATACGTGAAAATTTCATGCACAGACAAGGCGTACAGTTAAGCTGTTGAGAAATGTTCAGGACTGTTACTGACCGGAACAGCAAAAAAAAAATTGGTTCAATATTCAGATGTAGGCCAAATGGTTTATGGATCCCCCCCCCCCCCTGGCTTAAATGTGTTCTAGAGGAAATTGCAAAATTTTGCTGATTAAAAATTCGCTGTTTAAAATTTCGCTGATTCAATTCAAAATAGCTATTGAATAAGCAAATAATGTGATGGAATACAAAACAGCACAGGAATTTTGACCCCTCGAGGCATTCGCTCCAAGTTGGATTGTATTCACAACATACAGAAACGTTTTCTTCACGTGTTTCAACAAGTAGAGCGACGATTAAGATACTAAGGTTTGTGCTAGCGATGGATGGAAAGTCACATTTAACCAGGTGGCAAGGGCGGATCCGGGGGGGAGCCAAAGGGGGCCATGGTCCCCCCCCCCCAAAAAAAAAAGCAAACCAATTTTTTTTTTTTTTATGTGACGTCGCAATAAAGGCAGGCAATGAGTACACCACCATCTTTTCCTCAAAAAAAACATTGGTTAAAGTGGTCAGAAATTGCCTCAGATCGCACCACAGAGCATCCCAAAAATGGCGATGGGCTTCAGGACTATTTTCAGGGGTGATCATCTTCAGATGGAAATTTCTCCTAAAAGTCATGAGTTGACCCCCCGAAAATTGAAAAGAAAATGAAAGACGATGAAATAAGCTTTAATTTGATGTGTGTCTCGAACACCTTGGAGAGTTGTGAGTATTTTCCCCGAATTTTTGAAGTGGGAGCATTTACCATTGGGGTCTATGGAAGTTTATTTACTGGTCTGCTACCATATAAACGAGGTTGGTTCCTTCGCGAATACCGCACGGACGCCATTTTACTTGTTGTTGCTCAGGTGGCGAATAGTAGTAATTCTGTGGCCGTTATGAGGGTGACATCTGATTTTTTTTATATGGCAAAAGTTGGGGTCCTTAATTATTTGAAAAGCCATGTCTGACATTCAACTTGGGGTCCCACAATCGCCAGACCATGTCAAAATGTTAAAAAGGCGATAAGTTAGGCCCAATACACGAGGGTTTCACCTCAAGGAAGGCACGAAATAAGGCTAATCGAACGCTGCTTTCTGGGCCGGACATGCAATAAGGTCTAAGGTTGTGCGTGGCGGGACTTTACAATTTTAAAATGTAAGTAACCAGGCACATAATACTGTCGTCTGTTCCATCGGTAAAATGAAATTACTTTAAACATTTTTGTGGCGGGACTTTAAAATGTAAATAAACCAGGCATAATAAAATCGTCTGCGGAAATAATGTTGGAACCTGACGCCACTTCCGCGCTTGTGTACAAAGTCTATGGAGAGTCAAGAATTTGTTTTAAATATTTCCTATCAAAATTGGAAATATTTCTTAGTCCTAGATTCATCTTATCATCATTTTTTTGCAACGAATGACCTTCATTGAGATGATATATGAAGAAAAAAGTGGCGTCAGGTTGCAATTCTTTCCCAGGGTACTCAATTCGTATTCACGTTCCCACCATCTTCAAATTGAAGTCTATAGCTAGCCACCAATGGACTCCATTTACTTCATTGGCTACGACTTGAAATTACACGTGTATATATAGCGGCTGCAGCCACTTACCATAGACTCACGTGTAATTTCAATTTATTTAAATCATATCCACCGAGGCACGCGTATATATTGCAACCACTCGTCGAGTCCATATCTCATAGAGTCTAAATTTCACACTACACAGGCAAAATGACCAAGGTCCACGAGCCGGCCCCATGATGGCTCGGATCGTGTGCACTTGCCATATGACCATAGGTTTTCACGTGTTCGTATATCAGTGTACATTAATGCGTAAAGCGAAACGAGGATTTAACGTACGTAGTTTTCGCGCAGTCCGAATCAAATCGAACCAATATTTTGTTGGTCTTTAAAAAAATTAAAAATGATGTGGGGAGTTAAGAGTGAAAACGGGCCAGACGGTTTTTAGGACACGCCTCATGGCCCAAGAATATGTGTGTCATGATTCTGTACCACTGGTCCATGGCTAAGGTTTCTTTCTATATTGGAGACACCCACCCCAAAGTTCTACCGTAATACTTACCTTGCTTCGCCTCCAGGATTAAGTGTGAGAGTCACAACGTTAACGTAACCGTAAACAAAAACAGACTCACATCAATCACACAGTGACTGTCGGTTTAAGCCCCAATCCGTAAACGTCCATTTTCAACCCCTGCTACTAATCACACCCCTAATGCTAGTCTTGGTTCCCAGCCGTCCTTAGTGGTTCGACGTTTGAGCGCGCACTGGTAGACTGGTTCCCTGTCCCTCCATTGTCCTTCGAACTTCAAATATGGGGACAGCAGGTAGCTAGAAGTAAATCCCGAATGCACTAGGAGCCGGAGGCTTTCCTCCTATGCAGAATCCCACTTCCTGAATTCAAAATCTCCCAAGGTAATGTTTACGCGGAACCAGCCTATTGCAAAATGAGCGTCGATTTTCGCTGAATTCGAAAGTGTCTTTGACAAATATCAATAAACAGAAGGGTTTGCTTTTCAGATTTTAAAACCTATGCAGTTGAAATGCTTGAAAGTTTCCTTCATATAGATTTTGCGTACTTTTACTGATAAAACAAGAGTCTTTTTTTTTTGATAACCATGTAAGTCTATATAATTCAAGTAGCCTACCTCCATGCACAAAAACTGAATGGTGATTCAAAAACAGACAATCATGCTTCGCGCGCAGAGTTCGCTCGTACCCCCCCCCCCCCCCCCCGCCCTGCAAACAGGACGCTGGGAAGGGCTGACGAATTAATGCTCTGATTGGATAGATTTTGCGTGACCTGTGACCTGTAAGTCATCACGACCACGACCCTGCAAGGTTTGAAACGGCCGTTAAGACTGGGTCATTCATCAAACTTTCAGTCCCATTCATAAATGCGGCGCCTTTTTTGGTTGAAAAGCATAACAATGTAGGAAAATCTGAAAAACTTATCTGTTTCAACTCCCGTCAGTTGCTCAGGCTCCGTTTCGAATTCACGACGGGTCGAAATGCATATCATTCGACGCTCAAAATTTGTCCACATCAGTCCGCAATGAAAAAGAAATCACATCCAGTATGGTGTGTATGCATTTCTATGGCAAACTTTTTCGGATAGTATTTGCGCGCATTGGCAAACCGTGGGTCTACAGCTGCAGAAAGATGCTTTATACATAGGTCATGACAAATAACCCAGAATGCCATCCCCACTTCCTTCACAAGATTCTGTGAAGCTCATCTGCCCTTCCCAGCGCCCTGTTTGCAGGGGGGGTATATGAGCGAACGCGCAGATATGATCCAGTCTATGGCTATATCTACCGGTCCCCATATTAAGGGGGGGGGGGTGCAACCTCGTCTCCAGTGATTACTTTATTTGCAAAGTCGTTTCCAATAGTAATCCCTATATACGAATTTTCTTCCTGTATCCTGATTCGATACCGCAGTTAAGAAATTCAATGATATCGTGAACTTGGTGTTGTTTTTCCCCAACGTGTATTACGTGTTTTCACGATCATTGCAATTATAACGTCCACGTCTTCTCAACCATACTTCTTTCTTTTCAAATGTGCTCATATTAATAAGGGAATAACAGTGTGAGGAGCCGGTCTTCACTGCGTGATAATGACCAGGTTTGGGGTGACCGCTGTTAATGGACCGAGACGAAGGTCCATTAACAGCGGTCACCCCCACACTCGGTCATTATCACGCAGTGAAGACCGGCTCCTCACACTGTTATTCCTTTTTAACGAAATAAATAGTTAAAATGCTCCAATTTTGTGACTTTCTTTCGGCGATATTTCCAGACTTTTTTGTGTTCATGTTCATGGGCCATATTTTAGCTTAACAGATATAACGACGTAAACTCAACAGAAACTGCTGCCGTAGCGAAACAAATTACAACACTGGAGTGGAGACGGCCAGCAGGCTTGCCACCCCATAGGCGTAGCCAGCGGGGGGGGGGGGGGGGGGGGGGGGGGGGGGGGGGGTATTAAACTCCCCCCCCCCCCAATATTTGTTAATAGTGCCCTTCTTTTTGTAAACAAGTGCCCTTTGTAAAAAATACGTTGTGTCTTGTTTTGGTTTCATAGGCCGGTACGTGTGCCTTTTCTTTACATTTCGCGCATGTATCGCCCTGAAAAGCACAATATATGCCCGTAGGTGTAATATAACCGTGGGTTTTGAACAGCGCCCCCACCGACTGATGGTACACGCCCCCCCCCCCCCCCCCGCACTCTATTTGATTTTACGGAGGCCAAGTGTCCGGAGAAAAAAACGTGTACACATTTCAGCACGGATTTTAACCCCCCCCCCCCCCCCCCCCCAATTAAAAAAGACCATACTACGCTCCTGCACCCTTATGGTGGACCGGAGGGATCAGTGGGGCAGTCGTATCGGAGCCCAGCTGTTGCCGACTTGATGATGATGATGTAAGAGAGCAGGTATAGTGGTGGGAGCGTACTGCTCGACACCATGGGTACGAGATTGGGATTTAGTGGGGTTGGTTTGAGCAGATCGTGGTGCAAATTATAATAGGGATTAACGGTCAATTAATTTGTTTTTTTCTTAAGTGCACATGAGTCTGAAACCGTCAAAGACACATTGGTCTTCTATTTCAATAGACTGATCTCCCCTCCCCCTAAAATATGGTGACCGGCAGCTAGTTCCCATTTTAAAGCCAATATTGATTAGATCATCTCGACGTAAGTGTGCACAGTATGACTTATTTATTTTTGAACTCGATGCTTTACATCTACAATCCCAGCCAAAATTGTTGGGACACTTGGAAATACATGTACATGTACTACCTAGCCCGACTGCGTCTGGCCGTACAGTACTATCGCAAGCTCTGTAGTACGGCCAGACGCCCAATGCTTCCACAGAGACTGAATTTTTTTGGCCGCTGATGTAGCGATTTTGCTACAGATTTCGATCGAGGTTATCTTTCCATCCAGGACAAAAATTTCCAAAGTTAAGGTTCTTAGTCGTAGAGCAACTCATACCTTTTCGAAAAAAAACGTTCTTTGGTTTCAATATTTTCATCCATCTGGCCAAAAGACGACTTTCAAAATGGCGGCCGCGCTGTAATGTATGCATTATGCGAGCGCGCTTGGGCAAGATAATGAATATGCATTATTTAGTTCATGACCTCGTGTTTGTATGGCCAGCCGCGCCGAGTGTCCGACAAACGTCTTTTCGAAAAGGTATGAGTTGCTCTACGACTAAGAACCTTAACTTTGGAAATTTGTGTCCTGGATGAAAAGATAATCTCGATCGAAATCTGTAGCAAAATCGCTACATCAGCGGCCAAAAAAATTCAGTCTCTGTGAAAGCATTGAGCGTCTGGCCGTACTACAGAGCTTGCGATAGTACTGTACGGCCAGACGCAGTCGGGCTAGTACTACCTTAAGCCCGGTTCATACTTCACGCGAAAGCAAGTGCGAAGCGAAATTCATGTCGTCAACAATGGTGGACGCGCTCCGAACGTATTGTTGACGTCACGAATTTCGCTTCGCTTTCGCGTGAAGTATGAACCGGGCTTTAGCCTCCCACAGTTACCCACTCCATCAATATGTTATTGTCTCCAGCTGATGGAGCACACACGACATTAAAAAATGTTCTGAAATTGAATAATTTCTCTCTGGATTGATTTACGTTTACCTTTAAAGGCTTACAAAAAAAGTCGTATTCCTTTGTCTCCCCCACCTAGTATTCCAATATTAGGGCCTAATTAATTAAAACGAAAATGTCAAAAAATAGCACTAATGATGTTACATTTCGACAATAAATCACGACTTTATTCACCCTTTCCAACGGCCCTGTCAAAAGGCGCTGGGTGACTGTAAATTACTTGCACAAAAACGTGTAACTGAAACGAGGGCGTCGCAAAGTATCGTAGATATGTCGCTTGCAATGAACAATATGCACAAACGGAAGTGCTGATCGAGGGTCATGGTCAGTTATATACAAACATGTTTGCAATTAGAGCTCAGTGAAACGGTGACTGCCGTGTTCCTACAACCCGCACATAAGATTGTGCTACTCCCGAATAGAGTTAGGGTTAGGGTTAAGAATAGGAATATGTGCAGTCGGAAAATAGGGGTGTCGGAACAAAGAGGTGTAACCCAGAGAAACAAAGGTCACCAGCGCCCTTGGAAAAGTGGTACTTGGGACGACTAAAACGAAGTTTATGTGCTGATAATTTATTTCAAGAAAGCGGGCTCCAGACTAGACTAGTCCCCCCATAAAATATTGGGACCTGTAGCTACTTCCGATTTAAAGCCATTGATTGGATCACCTCTGCGCGTGCGCAGCCTTAAAGAGCGCCATCTAGCGTCAAAAAAGTCCCCCGGCCCCACCTCCCGATTTTCACATGTGCAGCACTTGCGTATGCCTGGAAATTTTTGGGGATGTTGTTTGGGTCCACCCTTGGTGCCCCCTTATACAAGCTGGTATCCCATTCCCTTATTTTTTTACCTGGCTACGCCACTGCCTGGGCCGCGATTTTTTCCCAAAAAAGACATCCGTTTCCCATCTTCAAATTGGTCCATTATATGCCTTGCATCTAATGACTTGTTCTCCACAACACAAACCCAAAATAGGATTTTCGTCTTGTGAGAATTGTTACTTCCTCACTTAAGTTATTCAAAAGGTAACATGAGAAGAAGTGAAAAGCGCTCACTGGGGTTCGAACTCGGATCAACTTCTTCCATTAACTAGTCCAAAATCAGCTGTCAGTCGTCGGTGATGTATACATCATTATTCCTTGTTATATAACTTATTCTCTAAAGCCTTGGACATCATGAATATGCATAACGCAGAGAGAGGGCCGTCATTTGATATTTTCGGATCTCGTTTGGGGAAAAAAAGTAATTCGCGCCCGGGCCAGGACTTACCTCTCGTACCCCCGCCCTACAAACAGGGCCAGGGCGCTGGGAAGGGTAGTCTTTGCCATGACTGGGCTCCGTGGATAATGGGTTATCCTCAGACTATGGAAGGGCTGATGAGCTTCACAGAATCTTGTGAAGGAAGTAGGGATGGCTTTCCGGGTATAACTTATCACGACCTATATAAAGACATATAGCTGCAGCTGTTTAAGACTGCAGTGAGCTAATGCGCGCAAATACTATCCGAAAACTTTCTCATAGAAATGCATACATCCCATACCAGATGTTATTTGCGGACCATGTGGACAAATTTGAGCGTCGCAAAATATGCAATTTGACCCTTTGTGGATTCGAAACGGAGCCTGAACAGGTGTAGTCTGGGTATCACCCGTTATCTACGGAGCGCCGTCTCCTGTATAACGTCTGATATATCAAAGCATGCAGATTTGTGCGATCCTGCGCCTCAGCCAATCGGAGTCGACTTTACTAAATCGTGAGCGATTTAGTAAATGGGAGCGCTGTTCAAAACCTATATCATGGTTAATGGTAGACAATAACTACCTTGTATAGGCTGTTATGTACTTTTGAATTTTTGTTTGCTAAAGAATGAATTTTTGTCATATTTGGATAGAGTTTACCTTCCTGAGCCGGAAAGCCATTGCTAACATATTTTTCCATCTACTGTACGTGTGGCGACCATTTTGAAATTTCCAAGATAGCGGCTATCCACTGGGAGTACCCCTTCAACAATGATTTACTTGGGTTCCTTAGTATCAATAACATGGGGTTTGCCGCCCAAAATGGACTTCATACGACATTCAGGTGCAACCTTATTATTTAAATGAAATTCAAGATGGCGGCTATTTTGAAATATCCAATATGGCTGCCATCCATTGGGATGCCTCAATGTGTTAATTAGATTCATGGGTACCAACTTGATGGAGTTTGCCACCAAAATTGACTTCAGACGACATTCGAGTCGAAATTTAATATACAAATTAGTTCAAAATGGCGGCCATTCAGAAATCCAAGATGGCTGCTATCCATTGTGAGTACCCCGTCCACAATGATTTACTTGAGTTCATTCAAAAACATGCGTTTGTCAAATGGACTTCATACGACATTCAGATGCAATATGTTATTATGTAAATAAAATCCAAGATGGCGGCTATTTTGAAAAGTCCAAGATGGCTGCCATCCATCTGGGATACATCATCAGCAATGCGTTATTTGTATTACTTGTCATCAAATTCATGCGGTTTGCCACCAAAATTGACTTCGTACGACATTCGAGTCCAAATTATTATGCAAATAAGAAAAAAATGGCGGCTATTTTGAAATATCCAAGATGGCTGCCATCCATTTGGAGTACATCATAAACAATAATGTACTTCGGTTCCTTGGTATCAAAAACATGGGGTTTGCCACCAAAATGAACTTCATATGACAATCAGGTCCGAAGTTATTAAACAAACTAGGTCTGATGGTGGCCATTTTGAAATCCAAGATGGTCGCCACATGGTAGATGAAAAAAAATGTTACCAATGGATTTCCGGCTTAGGAATTTAAACAGCCGTTTAAAACCTTGCAGGGTCGTGGCCGTGATGACTGGCAGCTGGGGCCAGTTTCAAGGAGTTGCTGATGCAAAGTCTTTCTTGGCAAAAACAGGATTGCCAACCAAATTTCCATGTGATGTATATTGCTTATGATTGATATTCAGCTGTTGTTTGCTTAGCATGAAAATCACATGGAGTTTTTGCTGGTAACCTGCTTTTACTAAGCCAGACTTTTTTTGTGTGCTTAGCAGCTCCATGAAATTGGCCCCTGTCACACGTCACGCAAATTCTATCCAATCAGCCAGAGCGTAAATTCATCAGCCCTTCCCAGCGTCCTCAGTGTTTGCGGGGGGGGGGGGGGGGGGTTACGGGGTACAAGCGAAGGCCAGGACTAGTCTGGCTCCAATACCCCATTGTCATCTGGATTTCAAAATTGGGACAATACTAAGGGACATACGTTATTTTCAACCTAGTTTCCAGGTAGTAGTGGGAGCATACTGCTGGACTACAGGCCACTTTGGTACAGGGATATAACACGTTGCCTGGATCGACATATCAGGATCAAGAATTATCTAGTCTGATTCAAGATAATATTTAATAACTGCACACTTCAAAATAAACTGTCACACCAAATTTCAAATTCTTTTCAAATACCAAGATTAATGCACAACGATAACCACACTGACAAAAGTAATATAACTTATAAGTGGGCTTATGAAGCCCAATAGGGAACTTGCATTTTAGGTACAATCACTGAAAATCTACCTTAACAAGTTCAAACTTCATTTTTTCTAAGCATTGGGGTAATTTTTTACGTGGCGGCTCAGCGCGCAAAAAGAAATGGTTTAATTTGATGATTTTATGTTTCTACTTTGCATTTGGACAGATTAACAATTGAGCTACATCATTAGCAAACACTTTTCAAGAATTTGCATCATTCAGGGTGGGGCTACTCTTTCGAAAAAGTTGGGGAGGCAAACGACAAAAACAAACCAAGAAACCAGCTGTGACGGTGATATCGAATTAGCCGAGGTAGGCAGAACATGTCAAAATCAAATTGTAATAATTCCCTTCGGGAGGAAAACTGTTCTCTAAAAAAAAAGGTGGTAAATCTCTCCAACTGAAATTAGCAAACAAATAGCTTGATTGTGTTCCGTTGAAATTTCAGCTTATATAAATATGTCTTTTAAGAGGCGAATAACGACTTAAATATACGTGCATAGACCTAAATGGTTTCGTTTTTGGAGGGATTAATTGAGGTACCGTGGCGATTTCTAAGTTTTTTCCCCCCTTCTTTTTCTGTGGACGCATAAATTGTGAGTTTTATACAAGGTATTACAAACAAAATCTTGTCCTTTTTGGTACATTCTTCAGATCAGATTGTGGTTCAGTCCACTGTCGAAAGTCCTGTTGAATTTATTGGGAGCGCTATTTTTTTAAGCTCTTAAACAAAAAATAAGGAGCGCGGTAGGAGCACCTGCGCGATCGCGCTCCTCAAAAAGAATAGTCTGCTTATTTCATGGTCTGCAAATTAATACCAAATGGAGTGATTTTCATAGAAGACTAATTTTGCGTCTCATTTGTAGACAGTTTTGACGTTTAAAAAAGTTAGCACACAATACGTGCTGTTTGTACGTGTGCGTGTACAATAAATCACTTGGTAACCGTTTTGCATTATAGTAATGGTAAAAATTGCAATTCTTTCATTAGGAAAACTAAAAACAATTAATGACAATCCGTCCATAACTTTTGGACTTGTTACCTATTCACAGACAATCAACCAACCAACCAACCAACCAACCAACCAACAAACAAACAAACAAACAAACAAACCAACGCCGATAAAAACATAACAACTGCACATCTTATGCAAAGTTGTACGTTTACTACGCCCCTTTACTGCAAAATGGTGCAATTAAAGCTTTTGTATAGTTTAATCTCCGAATTTCTGAACTATGTAACTACATTTGGACAATTGAAAAGTTAAAAGATAACCTTAAAATAGGTATTTCTTTGTTTCTCATCATAAATTTACTACTTGCCAAAAATACTCTTTGGTGTGATAAAAATCCTATAAGAAGGGTTTTCAAAGATTGTACCTGAAATTGCATATGAAAGATGACTTAAGACAGTAAGCCCACTGACCACAACAAGCACTACTAATACTGCTATTTAATAAAGTAATACATAAGCACAATTTCATACTATACATTTATCTTGGTGTATTTCTTAAGAAGGTACAAGATAGTGATCTGTCAATTATGGGAACAGGAACTGAGATTTATCAAATAAGGAGAAAATATCATTCCCATGTTGAATTACAATCAGATACACTTGTCTGGATTATCAAAAAGCAATATGATATTAGGGATAACGTAGACCTGAAACTGATGCCATAATGATGTGACCGATCTGTTGGTGTATATGTAAGACCTCAAAGTCTCAAGTCAGTGTAAAAGAATTGAAGGAGCAGGTATTGGTCAATTATCAAGCATTCATGTCGGTAGGCTGACAAAATTACATACAACCACACATATTACCTAAAATGGGTCATAAAGTTCACAAAAATAGCATATCACACTGGTCATCATTGGCAGCATCAAGGTACAGAGTCATGTGCAATATACACGAAGAAAGCTCACTATAAAATACATAAATATTCATGTATAGTGCTTTTACTTTAAACTTTTGCTTTTTTATTTAATTCAAAATTATTGCTTTTACATTATGTTACTATTTACACTTACTACATGTAGGTTTGTGTTCAACAGATGTTTCATGTGACATGCTGAGGTTTATAGAAATCTTTAATGTGATTTCTAATAATGAACATGCAGTTTTCTCAATATGTAAATGTTGAACTTACTACGCTGAACATCAGTTGGGTAGTTCATAAACAAAAATGTGACGTTCCTTTTGCTCTTGGCCAGTTTCTGGCAGATTGTGTGGCTACAACGGTGACTTGGATGATCTAATTAAACAGAAAGCAGTTTAATGTGTGCACATGTCGGCCACAGAATTTAAACCGGATTTTTGCAAATACTGTTTCCATTAATGTCCATCAATCCATTTCATTAATTGGGTTATCCCATCCTTGCCATAATTTACTCATATTTCTGTGACTCTCTGCTTATGACGATCACCTTCACAAGTCTGTTTCAGACCGATACCTTTAAGAGCCCATAGGTCAAAGTCTAATCCACATCCGTCAAACTGGATCCTTTCCCCTTTGTAATTCGCCCATGTGCTGTGCTGGATGACTTCTTGTCCTGTAGAGATGAAGCCAATATGCAACATGTTAACCTTTCAAACTAATTCAGCCAGAGCCAGGCCAAAATGATCTGAATGGTCAAAGTGTGAATAAATCGGTCTGAGCAAAATTGGCTAATACATGTACAATGTACTTCAAAACTTAAAAGAAGATGCTTTTTCAGTCTAAACAGGTCGGGGGGGGGGGGGGGAGGGGGCCAAGGGCGGATCCAGAACACCATTTTTTTGGGGGGGCCAAAAATATGTTGGTCCCCCCAAAAAGTGGGTCAAAAACTTACGGCGTGGGGTTCAGGGCCCGCTTAAGGGCCCCGAAATTTGTTTGGATTCTAGATGCTCTGTGGTGCGATCTGAGGCAATTTCTGACCACTTTAACCAATGTTTTTTGAGGAAAAGATGGTGGTGTACTCATTGCCTGCCTTTATTGCGAAGTCACATAAAAAATAAAAAAAATTGGTTTCGTTTTGGGGGGGGGGGGGGGGCCATGGCCCCCTTTAGCCCCCCCCCCCTGGATCCGCCCTTGGAGGGGGCAGGTATCATAGGTCAGTGGCGGCGTTGTTCAAAACCGACGATTATGCACACCAACGGCTAATACATGGTGCTTTTCAGGGCGATACAGGTGCGCAATTCAGAAAAAGGCACCCAAAACGGCAGATGCCACAAAAAAGGGCAACACTTCTTTTCAAAAAAGGGCACTTGTTCAGGAAAAAAGGGCACTTCTTAAAAAAAAGGGCACTCTTTACAAATTATTACAGGGGGGGGGGGTAAGCCCGTAAAAAAAGGGCATTTGCATGGAAAAAGGCAGTCTTTACAAAATATTTGGGGTAAATACCCCCCCCCCCCCCCCCCCCCCCCCCGGCTACGCCTATGAAATGCACATGGTTCATCTCAGAGCCACCTGTCTTTAGATAGTAATTATACTCCACATGGTGATTCCACACACTTCCAGATCCGTAAATGCTGCACTTGTTTATTCCGGCCTGTTTTGTTAATAGACCATCTTGCATGAGCACAGTTGTATTTAAAGGGTGAAGATATTGCACTATTACCGTATTGCTTGTGCTGGATGTCACATCCACAGTCCCTGTGTATTTGCCCAGCTGCTTCTTGATGGACAGGTGGAAGGCGTGGCGCACTTCCCCATTCAAAAGACAACACACGATCACTAACCACAAGCCCTGAAAAATACAAAGGAAGCAAACTCCTCTTAAGATAGAGGCAGTGATTTATTCATTAAGCAGTAAATTGTATGCAGTAAAATAACAACATTTAAGGAAATATATAGTTACCAAAAAAAAAAGACTGTTCAGGAAATTTAATAAACCTAACAAACTGTTGCAAAATATCCTTAAAGGTGAAGTAGATCATTTGCAGCTACCCAAAAAGTGTTTGATGAAATTATTGTTGAAACGCTTAAAAACATAGCAATGGCAAAAAACTCACTATGAAATTATTCTTTCTGACAGAAACGCCTGTGTGGTTGCTATTATTCGTAGGTTCTGTGCATAACATCGCGTATTTACCATCAGCTGAATGAGAACGTGTCCTAGATACTGATTTCGAGCCCAATTCAAAACATCACTCTGCAAGTTTTGAAATGAAATTGAGATCCCAGAATATTGTTTCTCGGAATATACAACATTCTCCAAGCTAATATTTCATCAGGTTAGTTGTTAGGCACCTGTCTTAAGATTTTGAGCACTTTTGTTGCTTCAAACAAACAAAATTTCACAACTTACAAATGATCTACCCTACCTTTAAATAAACTGCCAAATGCCCAGTGGTTTAGTTTGTAAAGATACTTTTTCCCCTACAAAAGAACAACTGATCAAAAAGTATATTACAAGAATTATGGGTTTTGTGCAAAGGTAATTACCTCTAGCGGTCAAAATGAAGCGAAAAATAAATAATATTTTTTAAAAAAAAGGAGAAAGAGAGAGTAATTCATCCTGGTCATTTGGTGTTGTGAATGTTTGGTGTTGTGAATGTTTGGTGTTGTGAATGTTGTGAACGTTTACCAGTGTTCTAGTACATTAAATACCGTCTCGACATGGGCAATTGCAATTAACAAACCACCAAATTACCCTCCTTTGGCTTAGTGATTGACATAATGATGTCCTTAAAAGCTATTGTTGCGGTATAAAGTGATTTAAGTTAATTCTATTTGTAATCAACAGTACACAGACACTGTAGCTTGGACTGAGCTTGAAGAAACAGAGAGTGTGAAATCATTGCATAAATTATCAATTAATAAAAGAGAGGAGAAAGCCCCTCACTGATTTCTAGGGAAAATCAGTGGAATCAAGGCAGAGATGGAAAACTTGATCCACTTAAGCAAAGTTGTGTTCTTTTTACCCAGTTCCTAACAACGGAATACCACAAAAGCAGTTGAGTCATTTTGTTCTTTGGCAAAATGCTATGATGATGACAGTGTAAGTTTTGAAACGCTTTAAAAGAATGATGATTATACCTGAAAGCTGTTCATGATAACAAAGATGTACTCAAAGATAGTGTGGATGTGAGTGATGACACCGATGGTCCAAGTGATTCCAAGCATGGGTAGCAACACAAGGGAGCTACGCAATCCAGTCCTAAGAAAACAATCATACATCAAAGATCAACAGTTTGTGTTATCACATGGTCAATTGCATGTGTATATGTACTGCTTGTGGAAATGTTAACTAACTGCGTGGCCGTGTATCTGCCTGCACTTAACCTGCTGGAATTCCATTTTAACCTGAGATATGTTTGGATATCTAGAGAGATTTCTACTGTTGCACAGAAATTAACACCAATATTCAACACTTTGAATGTTTTCCATGTTTCTGGTATTCAGATGATTCAAACAATTCAAGTATGATTCAAGAAAAGCATGATATGACTTGACATGTTCATTAATAAACATCTGTCAATCATACGTATATTTGGCCAATCAGGAAAAGACTCAGGAGGTATTTTAAATGGTCAAACTAGACCGAGTTAGCCCACAATTATATTCCTCAGCATTTGGACTTACTTAACTTTGGTCAAACTATCCTGACTGCACACCTTGGAGGCCATCACTGTCGTCTTGATTACCAATGCCAACACCACAAAATTCACCTTCAAAAGAACAAAACAACTTGTTATAATGGTCAATAATAGATCAATGCTGTTGACTAATCATAGCCGTGATTGTGCAGCCAATGTCCGACATCAAACTGACATGTATGTACTTTACACTGCTGAAACAGATGGAGATGCACATATTGTTGCACTCATGTGCACTAGGAGGGGCTAGTTCATTGGAGTAGATCGAGGCTTGAACCTTGCCTTGAAATCGTTCTGTTCAAACGTCTATATACTACAAGTACTTTAGAGCAGACCACTTTTGGAAAAGCAGTACAACGTTCATATCCTCAATAGCCTGGAAAAACTGCACCAGATGTAGGAAAAGAGGCCCTATCTATGAACATCTTCATCCCTTAAAAATTCATTAAAAGTCCATTTCTCTGTGAAAAGAATCTTTAAGAGATGTTTCATGGACATTTACATGGGGCTTATATAGGACTAATCCTGTAAGGGAATTTTCACTTTTTTTAATGACCCTGGCCACTGAGGATTATCATTGGTTATACATAACGGTGCACTGGGTCTATTTCCATGGGTAAACAAAGGACTTCTTAAGGGTGTTTTCACAGACTCCTAATCTTGCTTAATATGTTGAAAAATCCGTGAAAATTTAGTTAAATGTCATTTCAAGGGAAAATGGCTCTTTAATGAATTTTTAAGGGATGAAGATGCAGACACTTGTTCATGCCCCTCACTATGACCTCTGTGCATGAACATTGGATGGTCCTTCATCATCAATCTGCAGCCGATTTTACAAACCTTTACACAATGGTGTAACTCCACTTGCACCACAGTTTATTGCGTAAGTTGTGCAACATTTTAATTAACACACATTTCACGAAAGATTAATAGTGAGTAAGGGGGAGGGAAGACCGGACACCATCTTCCAATAGGAGACGCTGGTCGCAGGGGATGATCATGGACACTAGAGGATAATAGGAGGCACTACACCTCATACCAACAAATTTGCCAACAGATGTAGGATTTTGCCGACAGACAGACAAGTTTGCCAACAAAATTTAATAGTGGGGGGATATGCCACACCCACATCCCCTATAGCAATGCATGTGACTCGACCCTAATCAACCACACTAATCCTTATCTGTGAAATAAGAACAAGTATACCCCATGAGCTTATAAAACAAATGGATCCAGGAAAATGCTCTTACCAGCATGATAGCACAAGCTGGGCCAACAAATGCCCAAATTAAGCCATTCACAGGATTCAACCAACATCTGGAGAAGAAAAACAAAACAAACAAACACCTTATAGTTCAATGATATAAAAACATACATAGGGATTAAAAGGTATCCATCACGCTACACTAGTTATGAAGCAGACATTTATCAGTCTTATGTTGTCAAGTTAATTACATTATTAAGTTACAAATTTTAAATCACTAATCAATTCACAAGTCCAGTCATTGTGGAACAGGCCAGGAACAATAGCAAAGGAATGCTTTTGTAACAGAATAAACAGGGAACCCACAAAAGTAACCCACACACGAAGGGATAATATAAAAAAACCATTAATAAACAAACCATTAACTTACTGATCTTTATTAAGGTTTTATGAATAACTTAAAGAGGTTGTGGAATGCTCGAAGACATTTCCGTCATTTTTCGGGTATATGTAGCCTAAGGTGTGATGAAATAAAACCACTATTGTTTCTGTCATGAAATGAATACAAAAGGTACTTTTGAGAGCTGTTTTTCAGGTCCTGTTTCCACCTGAACGTGCAATTGTGTAAAAGTCATCGTTGGGAGCAGCAAACAAAACATAGTAAATCGTGACGTAATAAACAGGACTCCCTATGCAGCATAGTATAGACGAGTCCTGTTTATTACGTCACAATTTTTCTGATTTTACGAAGAACCCGACGACTGTTGATTTCAATTATGCGCTCGCTGACCAACAAATTACTCGATGAATTTCAGTTTAATAAACATATAAACGCACATTACAAAAGAATGGGAGTTTGTCATTATGATATATATGGGTCTACTCCACAATAAAAAAAATATAAAAAACAAAACCACTTTCAGCATTCCACAACCTCTTTAAGCTTTCCATTGATATCTTGGATGCACTGCTTTGTACCTGCCAATGATGTGGAAGATACATGTTCCATTGATTGATGTTTGAAATGCAACTGGCGCTGCAGCTCAAGATCATCAATTGATGGAAATTATGTTTTGTTCATGTTTTTGTTGAATACCTTGTGAAGCGATACCCCAGTTTATGTTAAAATTAATAGCGGTGGTCATTAAGTACATAGCTTGTTAATATAATCTCTTTGTTTGGGGTTACCTTTTTGGGGGGGGGGTAGACACCCTGCATTTTTTTACTTGACTTGAGACTGGGTGACTTGTGATTGACCTGTGATGGATTGTTGAAAATTTGTGGAAACTTTACAACACTGCTCATACGTAAATGTATGGAAGTGTAGATAGGACATGGTTAAAAATAAATCTAATTCGTACGAACGAATTACTAAACCGTACGTACGAATTACTAATTCGTACGTACGAATCACTAATTCGTACGTACAAATTACTAATTCGTACGTACGAATTACTAAACCGTACGTACGAATTACTAATTCGTACGTACGAATTACTAAACCGTACGTACGAATTACTAAATCGTATGTACAAATTAATAAACCGTACGTACGAATTAATAAACAGTACGTACGAAATACCAATCCGTACGTACGAAATACCAATTCGGCGCTGTCGTCATGTAGTTACTCCTGGACCATATTAGTAACAGTGCTTCTGACTTAAAGGGAAAATACAACAATTGTAAACATAAAAAAAACACGAAATGATCAAATTATCACGAAATACCTTACAGAATTATTAGGGACTGACAGTCAAAAGCATCCTTTTAAATCGTGGCTCCTGGTGTGCTGACATTTTCAAGAAAAAATGTATTTTTCCAACGCTGGTCGGCCGACCAGCGTTGGAGAAAATGGGCTTTTTTTCAGAAACTGTTCTTAATAATTTTTCAAATTTAGTTATTCTGACTTTTTTTGCAATTGATCACACACCTGTGAAGGGGTGCAAGCCTGCTAGACTGATTCTCTGACCTTAAAATTCCCCAAAGTGTATTAATTGCATCGTTTCATGTTAAGTGGGGTCAGGAAACCAGACTTCAAGAACATGATAGGTTTTCTTGGTTTTTCCAGCATCTACAAGCCCAAAACATGAAACAAGTCAGTTTAACAATATTTTATATAACATACTAGTCCTCCAAATCAATTAATTTCTGAAAATTGCAGCAAAAGCAAATGATGTACATTCACTTTAAGTTAGACCGATATGAAAGTTAGTCCTCAGATTTATCAAAAATCGGCCAAATTTCCCAGAAGTGCTAAAAATACACTATAAACACTTAAAATCAAATGCAGATTGGTAGTATTTCCTTAATCATTATTATGTAATTCAATTTACATAATAATCAATCTAGTCACATAAACATGTGAAATTATTGTTAAATTTCGAGCAAAACGCGGATCCGGCCACGATGAAGTCTGTTTCCCAGTGAACCTCAGCACCTAGACCAGCCAACCTGTCCCATTATGCAAGGGTTTGTTTTTAAAACAAATGTACACTTTTTGGTTCAAATTTGCCGTTTTTCTGTCAAATAACCATTTTTGCAGAATTCTGTCAGAAATCTGCCAAAAAATCCATTCTGTCAAATTTTAGTAATCCGTACGTACTAAGTAGTATTTCGTACGTACGGTTTATTAATTCGTACGTACGATTTATTAATTCGTACGTACGATTTATTAATTCGTACGTACAGTTTATTAATTCGTACGTACGATTTAGTAATTCGTACGTACGGTTGAGTAATTCGTACGTACGAATTAGATTTATTTTTAACCATGTCCTATCTACACTTCCATATAAATGGCTGGCAAGTTCAGATACACTTTGGCTTTGTCTGACTTACACTTGATCAGGCACTCCGTAATCTGTCCATTTGACACCTGCAGATATTGCCACAATCACCATCGGCAACACTGCAAACAAATTGAAATACTATATAGTCGAATAAAGCATTGAAAGAGCAAATGGCACATACATAGCAAAACTCAGTCTAACTTTGAGTGCGTTCAAACTCATGCAAGTGCGACAGCATTCGATTTACCTCTCATGTGACTTCTCGCGCTTACTCGAGTCTGGCCCAAGTAACCGACTTGCCGAGCCGGTTACTTGGGTAAGTATCCCATAAGGCCAAACATGGCTGCCAACGTCACGTCCGGCGGGCGCCTCATTGAGCCCGTATCCAAAGCGGGCTTCCAGAGCTACAGCTACATCTATTGCCAGCGCGTCCCCGCGTATTTTTAATGGGCCTGGCCCTAGACCTAGCTCTAGAGATGTGATGCAGCCTGTGTCATGTCAAAGTCCAACTTTCCAGCCCTTGCACGAAAACTTTACCCAAAACCGTTTGTTTATTTAGCTCCACTGCGCATGTCTGTCATCACGCGAGGAGCCAGGCGCGAGTATAAAGCTGGGGGAAGTAATCAAACGCACTCAACATAAGTGCGACAGACTTTAAAAAGACTCTTATAAACCAGCCCGGGCACGCTATGAATTCCATCATGAAGGTCCCTTTCAATAGAAAAAGAATTGTGCTAGCTATTGGTCAGATAATCAGCTAAGAGGCAGTTGCTATGTATAATAGCATGCACAGTTGTTTCTCCACTGCTATTTAAGAGGTTCCTAAGGCCCTAGCTTACGCCTCCCTTTATTGGTCAATTTACCAGAACCCACCGTACCACGAAATAAGGGCCTCGTTGATGGGTCACTGATAAATGATGACATGATTAACTACTTAGCGTTTTTGAAACCAACAACAGAGAAAACCCAACCATTGAAAGTGCAATTTTAGTGAAAACTGATCCACCCATTCACTGTGGATTTTTATTGTGAGTTTTCAAACATGATAATCTCCAAGGCTTTTTGGTCCACTTGTAATGTCATATAATATGTAAGAGGGTGGAAATATTCATCACAACCAGCCATGTTTGTGTTCAGATTTGACCCATGAAATGTTTAATTCCCTGGTCCCTTAAAGCCAGAGTCCATCATTTGCAGCTATCCAAAAGTGACTGGCGTAATTATTGATGAAAAAGATACTTGGTTGAAAGATAGTAAGGAGACTAAACTCCCTGTAAAATAACTCCTTCTGGCAAGCTGTTAATTTGAAGAAATCAACGAAAGAAGGCCTTTCCAACGGTGCGTCCTAAGAAGCACCGTTGGAAATTTCCGATAGTAGTTCCTTTTTTTATTCAGCGAAGCGCGCAAGCGGTGACACGACGCACACGCGCACCCGGTTGATATCGCGTAGCTGCAATCGGCTCAGTGAGAAAGTGTCTAGGACGCTGAATTCAGGCCCAATTCAAAACATGATTCAGCAACTTTTGATTTGAAATCGCGATCTTAGAATGTTGTTTTTCTCGAAATATATAGCTGAAGCTGAGCTGAAACTTCATCGGGTTAGTTGTTCAGCACCCTTCTTTAGATTTTGAGCACTTTTGTTGCTTCAAACGAACAAAATGCACAAATTACAAATGATGGACTATACCTTTAATTGAAAGCTTACTGATTAAACACACAATATGTTGTTGATGGCATGTAACGTATACAAGTGTGAGTGTGTCTGTGCAATATACATTTATGGTAGTATGTACGGTCATGCATGAGTCTGAAACATGAGTCTGGGAACAATCAGAAAGGGGGGAGGGGCACATTATTCCAAGAAAGTTAACCACAAAAAATGAGCAAAACATGGAAAACACAATCTAGTTATTTCTAACATTATAAAGGCGGAGTAATATAAAACAAAATTACATTTCTAACATTTGATTGCAGATACCCCTTTAAAACAGTATAAAATAGACGTATAAAATACGGACTGAGCATTTGCAAAGGTAATATTTGACAATTTCCTCACCCCATCCTATGCAGTAGTAGACCTTGGCCATTTGTTTCTCACTGCCATATACGGTGACAATAAGGCGGTACAGATGAATGCCCTCCACTAGCATCCAACAAAACACAGCCAGGTACAGATAATGCTGTAACACTGCAACTATTTTGCATGGTATCTACAGTAACAGCATAACAACAAGAGGAAAGAAATTCATGTATCATACACTTTAGATTTTGTAACTTTCCTTTCAAGATCTAGCACAATGAATAAGCCTAAATGTTGGACAACATGCCAATGGCTCTTGAAGCAAGCTCTCAATAACTGTCTATCTTCATCAGATAGTCAGGATATGAACAAAGCTGTGCCCAGTTCAGTTTTTGATGTTGATGCCAACATTTCTTGTTTATTAATGTATGTACAGTGTAGAGTTTGTCTTGAATGACATTTGTTTACAGAACAATTCTTGATCTGCATAAACATGACAAATTGATACCTCCTGAAATATGGGTGGTTTAAAGGTGTTGACATTAGAACTGTGAGTATAACATGAGAACGATGCTTATTAGGATTGTTTTGCCCGCCAACTGCCCATGTAGTTGATATATGGTCTAAAAGAATGAAGTCAGACGTTACAAGTGCTCTGAACAAAGCTGTTTCCAGTTCAGGTTTTTTTTTCAAACTAACTGTGGCATCATTGGTTAAAATGTTTGGTTCAGAATGCACGGTGTAAGTAAAAATGTAGCAATCAAAATACTTTATTTTTATTTGTTGCACTTAGTTGGCATCACAGGTCATGGTTGCTCGAATACAAACACGCAAAATAATCTATCCTGCTAGACATAAAGTAGCAATATATTTGGTCCAAGTATTTGTATGGTTTGGATACATATTCATCATTGTATAAATGGAGAATGCTGAGTATATATGAAAGCAAACTATGGCTGAAGACCTGTGTTGATGATATAACTTTTTTCTCACCAGTTCATTGGTCAGGTACAAACCAATCATAAATGTCACCATGGCAACCAGGAGAGCTCCCATCAGATTGCGGTGAATAAGAATACGCTCAGTATCCAAGGTGTTGTGCCTGTAGGGAACCATTCATGAATTGACATGTGAAACGTTAAAATATAGAAATCATGTATTTGGATACTGAAGTTGTAGTCTCTTTTAATTCTAAATAAACTCTACACTCTACACCAGTACAGGAGTCAACCCCACTGGTGACTGGGAAATAATTCAACACTCTATAAATCAGCAAGCTTTACCGGATTTGTTATGTTATGCAACTTGAAACAGGTCCTTCAATGTTTTGAAACATTTGCCTGAAGGAACATTATAGAAGCAAAATTAGTTGAAGCATGGTAATATCATACAGTACACAAGACACCAGGAATATTGACTGAATATGAATGATTTGGATCACATTCAGATTGGAAAGAAGCTTGAGTGCAGAGTCTGCAGACACCGACCATCACATGAGGACCAGTTCACTCATACCTGACGAATTGTAATCAAAGTATTCTGTTTTTTATCTTATCCACACTGGTTTCATATATTCTTTCAATGATATCAGGAATAAAAAAAAACATATCTTTTCTGTTTCATTGTCAACTTTCTGTCTTCTTCTGACTTTTTTAGGAGTTAGAAATGTTTGGAAAGATTTGGTGTGTTTTCTGAACTTTCAGGGACTTACATATTATTTTCAACATGTAGTGAATTTGTTTTAATGTAATAAAAAAATTGTATGCAAATTCTGGACCCTTTTTTTGTGTGTAGCAGGTACTTGCAACCCTGACTGTACTTTACTTCCTTTAATGGGAGAGCCCATTATTACTGCATGCCGCATAGTTTAATCATGGTGCTATCAGGCCCGCATTAAGTGTTTTGTTAGTCCAGATTCTGGACGTTTTTGTTTTGTTTTGGGGTGTTTTTTTTGTCACAGACCCAGTAGGGCACCCTCTCCACAAACACACGCCTGGAGAAAAAACTGTTTTCGGGTGTGAGAGTCTGCTGTATGTATGCGCGTGCAGTGGCTCGGGTCGGGCGCATGTGGGGGCGCACGCTCGATTGATCGCACGAGAACAGTCCAGGCAGTGGACTAGTGTTTTGTAGGCCCTAGGCACCATTGTACAAAGCGCTGTGCAAATCAAGCCAGGCCAAACTGGTATAGGTCCTAGCTCTCCCTAAAAGGCTGTCGGCACCAAGGGCGTCAATCACTTCTCAAAAAAAAATCACCTGCATGATCGTGCCCATGACAAAATGATGGCCCTGGCTAGAACATAACACTGCTGATCTGGGCAAATAAAGTGTATCAGTTCACCAGTTAAGTCAAGAATTGAACTGTGCTGTCATTTCCTTATTGAAGAATTACTGTATTTTTTCATTGAGATTGCTATAGAGACTGTGGTTGGACAAATGCAGCCTTGATGGTGGTAATAGTAATCACCCTGGATTGGACATTTGGGAGACATCCCCATAGATTTGTGCACAACTTTTTCAAACTTAAATGTGCCATAACCCATCGTGCGAAGATATTATGATAACATGTCTCCTTAATGGTACCTTTACACGTATTATTATTATTATAGTAATAATAATGACCTATATGTCCACCTGTCTGCAACACTCGGACACAGAGAAGTAGTCAGCGTGGGTGAAGAGGGTAATTTGCACAGTAACATACGACAGTGTGCATGATCATCAGATCTGAAAAGCGCCCCCATTGAAAGATGGTACCAGAGCCCCCCCCCCCCCCCCCCCCCCCCCCCACTTTTTGATTTTACGGAGGCCAAGCGTCTGGATAAAAAAAATATGTCTACATTTTCAGCATTGATTCGCTGATTTTAAAGAATGAAATGGGCCTGCCCCCCCCCCCCCAGTAAATTAAAAGACTCTTTGTTAACCAATGTCAATTCTGCTAAAAACAAAATTGCAGGCCCATCATGGTGACATTCATGGTGACATTCATTCACCAATAGTCCCACAACAAACCCTCCTCTCAAGAGGTGCATACCTATGTTACCCAATACCGATGTTCCCCGAAATCCTTACCATATATCCCTAGCCCTAACCCTAACCCTAACCCTAAGGATTTCGGGGAACATCGGTATTGGGGAACATAGGTATTGGGGAACATCGGGTACATCCCCCTCTCAAGGGCGGACCCAGGACCCAATTATTGTAATATTAAAACTACATGTAAAAGATATGTGTAGCTGATAATGTGCAAGGGAGATATTCAACGATGTAATTTACTTCCGGAAACTGTAACAATTTTCAGGGGGGGGGGGCAATTGCCCACTTTACCATGAACCCCCTTCTCCCCTCGATAAAAACAAACTGTCTTACATTTTGGAAAACGCAATGAACGTGCAGGCTGTGTCTTATTTTAACTTTCTATTAAGGCATTTAGTTGAGTACAGTCTGTGGTTTCCATTGTGAGTACATTTTTTTGCATAATAAAGAAGTATTTTTGGCCCAACTCAAGCTTGCTAGATGTATATTCCTTCACTAATTCACACAAATAAATATCACAAAATACACTTACTTAAAGAAAATGAAGAATGCAAGAGCCATGAGCAGAGCCATTATGGATATGATGCAACCAATTATGGTCAGGACATCCAGAATCTTGTTGGACACGTTGGACACAGTGTCAGTTGGCTGTATGCAATCAAGAAAAAAAAAGGAGTAATCTTTTTACCAATGATGGACTGAAAATTTAGAAAGGAACTACAACATATATAAGAAACTGAACTCTTCTGAGAATCTGATTTCACATTTTATTTATACTTTGAAAGAGTCACGGGCAAACAATGTCCTGCGGTGAACTCTATGCAACTGAACTGTGACAAGGCATTTTAAGGCACTAGTAAATCACCTATTATCAAAACTGACTTGGAATGGGGTACGTAGACATTCAAAGAAATTATGTAAACCTTTCAGTATAGGCTGTAACAAATTCTATATTGATTAGTTTATAAACCAGTAAACATGCCTATTCAAATATGTGGCATATCATTTGCTAGAAGCGAAAGAGTTGAAAATGTATACTGGCCATTTTCCTTCAAATTGAAAAACAATCTGCAATCTGGCAGGGGAAAAACATGTTCCCACCCTTAATACTTTGATAATTAATCAAAAGTTGTACACAAACTATATACATGTAACATATGCATGCCCAAAACCACAAAACATTTCGACCCTATGCACAGATTTGTCTGGGATCACAAATATATGGAACAGTGGTGCACCCCGGAATTGTCATTTGTAGGGGCTCAAAAGTGTTTTTTCAAACAGCCATGCCTCGGCGGAGGAAGAAGTGGGGAATGGATCTACCTTTAAGCTGGGGGTGCTACTCAGGTATATGTACTTTTAACTCCCTTTCTAACAGTTTTATGCAAATGTTTAATTTAAAATGTTTGATTTCACCAACTGATGCTGCACATCATTTTGGCGTCATGTAGGCCCTACATATACTAGCTTAAGGCCTCTTTTCTTTTTGTTAATCCTTTTTTACCCACCCCTTTTTGTTTTAGTTTTGGTATTGGGGGGCCAGGGGCTCAAGTCCCCCGAGCCACACACCACCCCTGCCCATTGAGTGCCCGATACATGTGTCTGTTGGCATGGAAAACAAATATGAAATAATTTAATAAATGAAAGTGAAAGATTCAGTAAATTAACATTTATGGGTGTTTGTGTGGTGACAGCTCAATTGTTCAAAGGTTCGATTGCCTGAAAGTTGGTTAGTCCAAGGGTTCATTAGTCCAAAGGTTCGATAATCTGAAGGGCTAATTAATTAAAAAGAAGCATAAGGTACAATAATCTGAAGGTTTGATAGTCCGAATAGACGATTAAGTTCAATAGTCTGAATCGACTATAAGGTGCATACAGTCCGAATTAACAGCATTGAACATTATTGTAAATTTGGACTATTGAACCCAGTGTGGTTTCAGATTAATCATGGAGCTACAAGGATTAATGAACCTTAGGACTATTGAACCTTGTTTTCGTTTCTGACTATTGAACCTTCGGACTATTGCATTAAATACTCAGATTAACAAACCTGATTTCATTTTTGGACTAATGGGCAATTTATATGTTCCAATTATCGAACCATCGGATCAATAAACCTTTAGATTGTCTAGCTTCAGACTTTCGGGCAAACCCCGTCTGTGTGACATAAAAGCTTGCGAAAGGCATTTCAGAAGTTGCAAAAGTGCACAGAGTGTGGCAGATTAACTCTTAAGTTTAAGTTCAGGTTTGGTTTGGCAGGGTTCAGTCTGTGCATAAATGGGGTGAAGAAGATTGTGGGGTGAACTTTGTTACATAAAACGTGTATTTACAAATACATTTTGCAGTGTTGTAGTCGAGACCGGATAGTCCGAGACCGAGACCAAGACCGAGACCTGAAGTTGCGAGACCGAGACCGAGACCGAGACCAGCCCCTTCAAGGCGGACCGAGACCGAGACCGAGACCGAGACCGAGACCGAGACCGCGGATAATAAATAACAATAATCTAAATAAACAACAAGACACTAATTACAGCTGAACAGTCTGTCCTTGAGATGTTGATGTTCATGGGGATGTGAAGGAAGTGGTTGAAAGTTAGGAATCACTTGTACCTGCTTAATTGTGTCATGCGAGTGCTCTTCGTGTTTGCTTCATGCCATAAATTACAACATGGCAACAGAATTTGTTATTGTCACAATCAATTAAAAAAATTGGAAACAACCTAATTTAAAGAAGGGGAAAACCTTATTTGATGAACTCCATATATGTTTGCCACTTTAAAAAAATTTTTTTTTTTTAAATTGTTTAACTACTATAAAGTGTAAATCTGATGAAGAAACTCTAACTTAGGAGTACGACAATTTGTACTAGTTTTTGCAAAACTTGAACATGTTGAAACTTGACAAAAGTAAAAAGTTAAAGGTGGATGTTTCATCTGTTATAGGAACTTGGACCCTAAACTCCATAGCCACCCCTTGGTTTCAGCAATGACCACTAACGGATATTTAAATGCAACTTTAATTTTACATTGGACCTCCTTGTAAACCCGATTCGAAAAAAATTTGGAGCAAGAAAATATTGATTTATTTTTTAAAATTTCAGTCATGGAATATAGATTTGTACATGTAGACCAACAAATTGAGAGATGGTAGCCAGATATGGATTGGTCTGCCCCCCCCCATCCCTCTTTGTGATTCTCCTTCCAACCCTGCATGTTTGTGTGTCCCCTACATGTTTGTTTCTTGTTCCTCTGTCATTTACCTCTGAAGAAGGCCTGGCTAAGGCTGAAATGTAATGCCACTTTATATTTGTTTAATGTCAATAACGTTACATATACTATAGAAGATTGATGAACCATATTTGCCTGATCTATCTTCTGTTTATCTGCCCGCCGTCATCATCGTCATTAGCCTAATTGAGAATATGGCCGACACAATAGAAGGGCGCTGTCACAAACTGAATGTGGTGGGCGAGATGTACTTTTAGGATTCATGGCTCAGTGCGCACGCCTCTCTGTGTTTTGTACCGTGCCATCGTATCGCCCGCATCAGCTACTTTGCTGGGCAATTTACTTGAATATTTTAGTGATAAACAAGTACGACATATTGCCAATATATTAATAGTTTATTGTGATGGCCGTAAACAGCATATAGCGATTAATGGAACACAGTTCTTTTCGACTCATGCAAATGCAATTGACATTTAGGAAGGAGACAAGGCAGGCAATTAGACTTTATTTTTGTGTGACTATGGCAGTAGCTCAATTTGTGTTTATCACAGATGAAAAGATGAATACATGGCGAGTCAAAAAGAAAGTGACAGTATGATAAAAAAATATATGGCATGCTCCATTTCGTAAAAAATATAATTGGGATAAAGAACATGTCAGTATTGAGTAGTAACTGTGAACATTTCACGTAATTTGCATACTCTATTCCCAAGTCGTGTCTATTTTAATAAAGAGATCACAAAATTCAGCTGTCCACCACTAATACCAATTTAACAGTCTACGAATTGATAAATATCTATTAATAAATATAATGGAAAAAAAACAACGTTTTTCCGCCTCCACTAATAAAGGAAAAATTCTAGGGAAAAAGAGTTGAATTGTTCCCATATTCAAAATACAAAATCTGACGGTAAAAATAATGTTTCAGTCTTGATTCATAAGATTTAAATCTCAGTTGTATTTGGAATCAATGAGGATGGCTATAAAGTGCTTGTTTCAACAGATCATCCCACAATAAAAACGAGAAATAAGAAGAGGAGCAATGGTTATTGGACTATGCCTCACTCACTAGAAAGTGGAGAGAGACATGTCCATTAGCATCACACTGCTGTCACATTTGCCCTCAACTGATTCTTTACTTAACCCTAAAAGGGCCGGGGGCGGAATCCGCCCCCCTCACTTTTTGGCTGGTCTCGACTCGAGACAAGCCAAAATATCGAGACCAAAGGGGACCGAGACCGAGACCAAGACCGAGACCACAGCTCCCGAGACCGAGACCGAGACCGAGACCGGCAAAAAGTGGTCTCGAGACCACCCCGAGACCGAGACCGGTCTCGAGACCTACAACGCTGACATTTTGAGGTGCAGCAGGTTTGCTTCCGTTAAAACTTGTTTTGAAGTACTTGTGCACCACAGATTTATCATTACCAAATAGTTGTGCATAGCTGGTGTAGTGCGTCTAGTAAAAGTTTGTGATGTATATTTAGTGCACATCATCTTTTAAAATAAATATTCTATGGAGTTCATTAAAAGTGTGTGCATGGGCATTGTTGTCACTACAAGGCCCTCTGAACAAAAGAAGTTCACATGATGCAGGAGCATAAGACATTATATGGACTTTTAGGTCCTCATCACAATCTCACAGGCATTTTTGGATTAGGACTACGGTATGTGTTGCAAAATGAAGTAGAACATTCACAAAAACACTGTCAAAAATGCAATTTCAAGGAGTGTTTACATAGCAAGTATATTTGGGACAATCCCAACTACAGTTGGGACCACTGCTACAGTTTATGGAGCGCCAAAAGTCAACAACTGCATTTCCCCATTATAATCTGCTAGCAGGATTTTAGGTTTTTAGAAATAGCAACACCAGTTTTAACAAAACCTCCAGTTTCTGCTAGCAGAAATTTGGATTTTAGTTTGACAACATCTCAGCACGTCAAAAATGGACAATTAAAAATCTAAAAATTTTAATAGCAAAAATTATGATGCTCCAAAAGCGAAAACCCCCTTTCCCAATTCCTACTTGCAGAAATTTAGATTTAGATTTAGACTTTCTTCATGCCAAAACTAAAAATCCATGATTTCTGTTTACAAATATTCAGATTGAATTTTTGTAGCAACCAAAATCTCTGATTGTTTGCTAGCAGAAATTTGTTTGTGAACCAAAAGTGAACTTAGGTGCAACTTTTTGGCAGATGTAACACCGCAACCCCTCCGTATAAAATTGAACAGTCTACCTTTGTAGCATACTAATCGCTATAGTTTCTGACTCAGCTTTACATGTATGTCACTATGAGCATCTTGATATTCTGTTGTGACTGGCCATTTCCTGAAATCTTAAGCACAACATTATGATAAAGGTTGCCTGAACAATTTCAAATATGTGTAGCAGAGTTGTAATGAGTCACTGATTTTTGTGACTCGAGTCGAGTCGAGTCATTTTAAAGAAGTGACTCGAGTCGAGTCGAGTCATTTTAAAGAAGTGACTGGAGTCGAGTCGAGTCATTAGGTCGAAAGGTCGAGTCAAGTCGAGTCAAATATTTAGCTCGAGTCAATTCGAGTCACGAATATTTGAACACTATATACCAAAATTTATAAAAGGAGGCCATAAGTTTAGCCAGCGTTCGAATCCAAGAGCTTTATAAGAAATCGCCTAAAGCCAATGATGAAACAGCGAAAAATCTATTATAAGATGGAATTTTGCGTCGGGGTGATATAAATCAAATTAGGTTTGCCCTTCTTGCGTTTATACGTCGGTGAAGGGCAAACTAATTTGATTTATATCACCCTGATGCAAAATTCCATCTTATAATAGTTTATGCCGTACAAGCTGCTATGTACATCAGATTCGAACCAGCCAACCGATCCCGTTAGCTCGGTGGTCGAGTGGTAAGACATCTGCACTAGAAAGCAGGAGGTCGTGGGTTCGAGTCCCACCCGAGTGATTTTTTCCAACTTTCACTCGGGAGGTAACACACTGAGTAAACAGTGTTTATACGTCGGTGAAGGGCAAACCTAATTTGATGAAGCGAAAAATCTGGTTCCTGCAGTGGATAGTATTTTGTGCGTTCTAGAACCATGAGGTGGGAGTCTGTGACACGTTGTATATTTATACATGACTAATTCGCAAAGCGAAGTGAGCATAAATTTTGCACCGTAAGTCATTGCAAATACTTTTCGCAAAGTTGTGCTTTTATTTTTGGGACTCGAGTCTTATTAGCCTTCGCTTGAGTCGAGTCGAGTCTTCTGATGAAGGACTCGAGTCGAGTCGAGTCATTTGCTCGCAGTGACTCAAGTCGAGTCGAGTCATTTACCCTTAGGGACTCGAGTCGAGTCGAGTCACCAAAAATTGTGACTCGAGTCGGACTCGAGTCGATTCATTGACTCGAGTCATAACAACTCTGATGTGTAGTCTTATAACTCTTTAATGAAGTGCCACGTGCATTTCGCAACATCCCCATGAACAAAATAATGTGCACTTGAACTTTTTGTTTCCTTTTGTTGGGTTAAATATTTTTAATTGTAGCATTTTGGACAGCTGCGGACCTACAACATTCGCCTTAAAAAGAGAGGTGGTCGGGTGACCTCCAGCAAATCATTGATATTTGTTAAACAAATATTATGTTCTATAATTGTCCCTAGATGTTGTCCAAAATGTTTGGGTTCTGTCACATTTTTTAAGCCCAAGGGTTGCTCACAAGCATTGTTACCATTGGCACACTGAATGGACAGGAACTTTAAGCCATTCGCGTGTATGGCCTGAAGTAGGGGTGCCCCACTCGTGTATGTCGGGGAGGTGTCACTTAAATTTTACCCTAGGGGTGGGAATTTGGTTGTATCAAAAAAGTGACAATCTCCACATCTTGGGTGGGTCAGCCCGAACCAGCTGAACCAGCTTTCTCTGATCGAAATCATCCACACTTTTCAGGGGTTAGGTGCACTGAGAACGTGACAACGTGAACAGCCCAAACACTTATTTCAAACTGAGGGTTGCGGTGTTACATCTGGCAAAAAGGTTTGATCACTTTCGGTTCACGACCAAATTCCTGCCAGAAAAAAAGAGATTAAAGTTCAACCCGAATATTTACTAACAAAAATTATGGATACTTGGGTCACCATTTTTGGGAAGTCAAGAAAAGACATCAAAGTAAAACCTACATTTCTGCTTTAATACAGAAAATTTATTTATTTAAAAACTGGTGTTGCTATTTCTAAAAACCTTAAATTGTACTAGCAGAAAATGGGAAAATGCGGTGGTCCACTTTTAGCACTCCAGAATAATATGGCTATACATGTCCACACAAACAAAGCAGAATTAGAGTAAAAAAGATTGGAACATATTTTTTTAGAAAGCAGAATGTATTTTTGAAAATCGAACGTTTTTTAAAATCAAATGCGTTTTAAAAACAGAACATGTTTTGAAACATCCAACGTGCATTTTTACCACCTGAATGCATTGTTCAATTCAAATCAATGCTGTAGTACGGAATACCTAACACTGCTGCCTCATGTATTTCACCTCTTGTATGGGAGCAAGGCTTTATCGCTGTTCTGGAGCGGAGACTATTTGTGTATACTTTGGCAAAAACCAAGCCGAACATGGCCAAAAAAGATCAAATGCTTTTTCAGATCAGAATTTTTTTCAATTCGGATGCATTTTAAATTCAGATGACTGAGAAAAAAAACGGGCGGATGTTTCATGTCACAAAAAATGCATTTGATGCATAAAGATATTTTAGGTTTGTAAAATTTCATTCGATTTCGGGAAATGCATTCGAATCGTAAAGACGTTTAGGTTTGTCAAATTTTGTTTGGTTTTGAAATGCATTCAAATGGCAAAGATGTTCGGTCTGTAAAATTTCATTTGGTTTTGGAAAATGTATTGGATTGATAAAATACACGTTCGATCGCATTAGATTTAAAAACATGTTCGACTTTCAAAAAAATACATTCCATTTTTTCAAAATATATGTTCCAATCTTCTTTACTCTAATTCTGCTTCATATATACAGGGTATGTAACACAAGTCTAAGTGTGTGCAAGTAATTCAGCGGTAAGCCATCTTTGTCAGTATGACTTTTACGCAACATACTGCTGTGTTGATTAAACAAATTTTCCTCAACCAAGTTCAAAGGAAATTTAACCACGAGCTTGAGAGCCATTCATCTCAATAAAGCTCTGATATTTGCCAAGCAGCTAATGTACTATCTATATGACTAAATTAGACTTTGCTGACAGCCTCGGGACCCATAAATATGCTGATGGCTATATACATATATACATGTATGGTTAACTTCTGAATGGCTGACTTCTGAATTATGGTGACAACTATTTGAACATGGTAAAAACATCAGTTTTTGCCACTTTTTAACTGATGTTTTCACTTAAAACAACTACTTAAAAGTAGCTGTACCATGTGAAATCTATACCTATGACATAGATGGCAAACCACACCTTGAGATGAGACATATTTGTGAATAGAATTTAAGCAGGAATATACAGGATATTAGTGGAGCTGCTGCAGTGTTCTGACTTTCAAAGAATCACCTTGGAGGTTGATTGGTTGAAAACCTGTTTGATTTCCACAACAGTTGAATTAATCACCAAAGTCCTTATAGACGGGCTAGTTATTAGGACTTCCTAAATCGGAAAAAAAAGCATTCATGATACATATATTTTGTAAAAACAAGAAAGTAAAAGATTTTATTAATACTTTCACTTTTAATCATTTTGTTAAGATGGCCTGTGGAGAGAAGAAGTGGTGTCATTTGTTAATTAAATAATAATAACAAAATTGCAATGCTTATAACATTTTGCATCATATCAACAATCTTAGCACTTTACAATTACTCCCCCATTCATCAGGCCATGGGACCACGTGGCAGCCGATATCAGCACTCAATTGGTCCTCGACCCTCACAGGTACCCATTCATACTCCTGGCTGGAGAGAGGCAATTGTAGTTAAGTGTCTTGCCCAAGGGCACAAACCATGGGCGTCGCCAGGATTTTTTTCTGGAGGGGGCAAACATATTTTTCCCCAAAATTGTTGTATTTCTCAACATATTCTCGATTTATCAGTGTTAGAGGGGGGCAGGGACATTTTGCCCCACCCCCAACCCATTAAATTTACACCACTATGACCTCAACCCCCCCCCCCCCCTCGCGACGCCCATGGCACAAACACCATGTTCCTCGCAGGGTTCAAACCCACGCACCATCATACATGAGTCAAACGCCATACATCATACATGAGTCAAAGTATTTCTCAGCAAAACCATTTTATGTGTAAATACAAATCATTATCATTAAAACATATGCTCTAGGTCTCTAGTGCTTCCTGGTCAAGCTATTAAGAAACTTACTACTGAATCAGCGATGACTCAAATGAACATCCCATGTACAAAGACTTCACTCAAGTACCATCCCATGTACATGAACATCCCACGTACAAAGACTTCACTCAAGTACCATCCCATGTACATGAACATCCCACGTACAAAGACTTCACTCAAGTACCATCCCATGCACATGAACATCCCACGTACAAAGACTTCACTCAAGTACCATCCCATGTACATGAACATCCCACGTACAAAGACTTCACTCAAGTACCATCCCATGTACATGAACATCCCACGTACAAAGACTTCACTCAAGTACCATCCCATGTACATGAACATCCCACGTACAAAGACTTCACTCAAGTACCATCCCATGTACATGAACATCCCACGTACAAAGACTTCACTCAAGTACCATCCCATGTACATGAACATCCCACGTACAAAGACTTCACTCAAGTACCATCCCATGTACATGAACATCCCACGTACAAAGACTTCACTCAAGTACCATCCCATGTACATGAACATCCCACGTACAAAGACTTCACTCAAGTACCATCCCATGTACATGAACATCCCACGTACAAAGACTTCACTCAAGTACCATCCCATGTACATGAACATCCCACGTACAAAGACTTCACTCAAGTACCATCCCATGTACATGAACATCCCACGTACAAAGACTTCACTCAAGTACCATCCCATGTACATGAACATCCCACGTACAAAGACTTCACTCAAGTACCATCCCATGTACATGAACATCCCACGTACAAAGACTTCACTCAAGTACCATCCCATGTACATGAACATCCCACGTACAAAGACTTCACTCAAGTACCATCCCATGTACATGAACATCCCACGTACAAAGACTTCACTCAAGTACCATCCCATGCACATGAACATCCCACGTACAAAGACTTCACTCAAGTACCATCCCATGTACATGAACATCCCACGTACAAAGACTTCACTCAAGTACCATCCCATGTACATGAACATCCCACGTACAAAGACTTCACTCAAATACCATCCCATGTACATGAACATCCCACGTACAAAGACTTCACTCAAGTACCATCCCATGTACATGAACATCCCATGTACAAAGACTTCACTCAAGTACCATCCCATGTACATGAACATCCCACGTACAAAGACTTCACTCAAGTACCATCCCATGTACATGAACATCCCACGTACAAAGACTTCACTCAAGTACCATCCCATGTACATGAACATCCCACGTACAAAGACTTCACTCAAGTACCATCCCATGTACATGAACATCCCACGTACAAAGACTTCACTCAAGTACCATCCCATGTACATGAACATCCCACGTACAAAGACTTCACTCAAACCATCCCATGTACATGAACATCCCACGTACAAAGACTTCACTCAAGTACCATCCCATGTACATGAACATCCCACGTACAAAGACTTCACTCAAGTACCATCCCATGTACATGAACATCCCATGTACAAAGACTTCACTCAAGTACCATCCCATGTACATGAACATCCCACGTACAAAGACTTCACTCAAGTACCATCCCATGTACATGAACATCCCATGTACAAAGACTTCACTCAAGTACCATCACACCTGCCATCACACCTGCCTTTCCAGAGTCAACTCATAGTTGACCCAAGAAGACTTTGGTTTCAACAGTTGACTGAAGTGACATCTGAACTCAACAGCCTCTGAAGTCCTTCCATACAACTACAGTTGTCTATCTGTTGATGTCTTTTTCAAATGTCTCACTTCTCATGTACTTCATTTAAATTTGATCAACCAAAAACACACCCTTTCTGATATGATAATCTTGTCAATATGCATGGTGCCATACTACACTCAACCAAAACAGAAAGTCCCCCCCCCCCTCTGATACTTTTTTATCTAACTCAAAAACTACTGAGCACCTCTCGCTCAAATAATGACTAATCAGTAGAGAAATTCCTTAGCAATCCAGCCATAGTCTTTATTTGGCAACTTGCAAATTGTGGTTCACACTCACCTGGCGTGTATACAAAAGTGCAACTTTTTTTTGGTACCATTTGTCATAAATTGCACAATTTTGTACACATTATCACTGTTTCGGGCCAAACAAAGAGTATGGCTGGATTGCTAAGGAATTTCTGTACTGATCAGTCATAATTTGAGTAAGATGTGCGCAGTAGTTTTTGAGTTAGACAAAAAAGTATTAAGAGGGAACTTTCTTTTTGGGTTGAGTGTATCATAGCCCTTTTTTGATTGGTACTGTAATTGGCAGGCATGCAACTGGAATTTTTGGGAAAAAAAACAAGGAAATTCCAAACCACACAAGACTTTGTACAGTATATTTTGTAATGCCATTCATGAGAAGTAAAAAACAAGGATATCAGCACATCCGAGGAAAACTTGCATACCAGGATCATTCTGTAAATTAAGGGTCCAAATTAAGACATTTGAACTTTGTAAATTGCTATTCATTAGAAATGACCTCAAAGTATTCTTTATTTGTTGTGAAGATGAGAAAGAATGCATTGAGAAGCCCATCCAGAATTTTGAAATTGTTAGTCATAACACGTACAGGAAAAAATTGCCCCTTAATTCATAGAATGACCCACTTTATAGATATTGCAGCTGAATGTGTGTGTACAGATTTATTATGCACTTGAATGAGTACACCAATATCATGAGCACCCAGGATCAGGACAGGGCTGCACACCATACCTTTGCTGGTTTATTCTCCAGTGGAACAATGCGCATCAAGATAGCGTAGTTGGTGGTATGATTGCAGTAGCATGTGACATAATCACCCTCAAATGCTTCAGCATAGGGATTGCCATCCTCTGTGATCCTGCTACAACCCCAGGTTGACCAACCTCCTGCAACATGACCCCTTGTACAGGGAGGGAAAATAGTCTCTATTAAAAAAAGTTTCATATCATTTCAATATCAATTGCTGAAGTACGAAGCATATCTCATATCTATATCTTATCAGATCGTGGAAGTCCTGGATGAAGGCCAATAACACTTATGAAACACAAACAGTAGCGTATCCAGCTTTGGATGTAAGGGGGGGGGGGCAACCACACATCCGCGCCGAAATGTAGACATGTTTTTTTCTCCGGACACTTGGCCTCCGTAAAATCAAAAAAAAGGGGGGGGGGGGGGTGTCTGGTACCCACCTCCCAAATGGGGTCGCTCTTCAAAAATGACCATTATTATGCATACTGCAAATTATATATCCATTTTCACGGTGCATTGTAATGTCGTTTTTGGGATTGATGTCTAAACTCTTTAACCATTTATTGAAATAATTGCTGAACAAAAACAATTGTGACAAACATCCGCCAGGGGGGACAGACTGCCCCCTCTGCCCCCCCCCCCCCCATTGATATGCCACTGAACACAAACCATCAAAAAGGTGTAGTTCTTGGTAAAAAAAAAAAAAGGTTTTTCAAAAGTTTTGGTCTCCTTGATGTCACAGATTTTTCAGAAAATGTAAAATAGGCAAATATCGGCTGAAATTCCATGCGAAGAAAAAAAGCTAATGCACCTTATATTAATAAAATAAAACAAATTAAATAACCTTATTTCAAAAACTTTTTTTTGTCCTGGATTCTTCTGCATTTTCATTAATAGTAACAGTAAGCCAGTTCGGAATCTCGATGAAGTAGTCCAGGTCAAAGGTCATTTGGGATAAAATTGCTGAAGTGTGTTGTACACGAACGCTCAATCTGCTCGTAATTAACACGCGAGGGCCGTGCGACTGTCTCCTTTTTTGTTCATGCGCCTTCCATGAGCATTCAATTATCCCAAATGACCTTTGACCTATGCAGTGGCGTAGCCACGGGGGGCGTGGGGGGGGCGACAGCCCCCCATGAAACCTTGTCGGCCCCCCCAGTCGCCCCCCCCCAACTGAGATTTTGAGTTTCTAAAAAAAATTTTCATTGATCTACATGACGCCCCCCCCCCCCCCCCATGAAATGTTCCAGCTTCCCAGCGCCCCCCACTGAAAAATTCCTGGCTACGCCTCTGGACCTATGACACACCAAATTGGCTTATTGCAAATAATCAACCCCTAATTATAGCAACTATAACAATATTGCAATATTCCTTTTGCCTCTCAAAAAGCCACTGATCAACTAAGACTTACTCTAAATGCACATTCCAGAACACACACACAGGAGCTCTAGACTCTGAAGAATTATGTTCCTAAAGGGAAAAAAATAAACACCATTCCAGATCAATGATAAATATGCAGAGCAGAAAATATTCCATAACAAATAAATGTGCTCAGAACCACTCAATGAGAATTATACATCACGCAATATTTCATTATTTAAGCCTGTTTTAAGGGATTGTTTTGGTGTTTTTTATGTGCTCAGCAACATTCAGTGATTAGCAGGTGAGTGACATTTGCCTAGTTTTGTACCATTTCAGAAATGGCTGGGAACATAGGAAGAGGCATATGAATGGACGGACTTAGAGGTAAGGCAAATATCAGCAGTCATGATAAACCTAACCTGACCAATGTTCATTTTGAATGAGCATGTTAAAGCCATGTACCAATTGCGAGGAATGTACATGTTGCCGAGCATGCACACATGACGAAAATGCTGACCAAGTTTCCTTCAATAACTGTGGCATATTACATTGTTACACCTCAGAGCATAACTATGCATAGTATAGCTATCTATGCTATAAAACATTAAATTCATTTTTGCTACCTTGCATGTTACTTCACCATAATTTTAAAACAGCACCAATTTTGAAGTTAGTTCACCAAGGTATTCAACTGCAGAGTCTTGATGTGAGAATAAAGCAACTGAGTATGCATAGAGAGCAGAATGACATTTAAATGCCTCCTTCTATAGCTGTGTTCTTTCAACATTGTCAACATTGAGGAGTTCCTAGGAAGAGTCCAAAAGATATATGAAGGCATGCTGGTGAGGTTCATTTCGGTTGTATGTTATTGTTTTTAGTCTTGTGCATTGATTTTCTAAGACCCTGTCACACATACTCACCGTAATTGGACCAAGTCTTCTGGAGAATGTTACTGGCACTACCAGCTGTCCTTCAGGTCCAAAGACTGTAGCAGATATGACATCAGCCACAATGAATTCCTCTGTGCCTTCCTGATTATAATTGATGAGATCTGTGATATTGGTGTAAGCTGCTCCAAACAAGGAGAACTTTATTTCAGAGTCTGTCAGAAAGTAAAGTGGAATTTGAAGAAATGTAATGAAATGGGTCAGTAAGATTACAATGAGTATATCTCATTTCCAAACTGTCAAAAAACAGAGCAAGCACAAATTCCACATTGGAAAAGGTTTCTAAAGTTGAAAGGTGGCTTTTTCTATGGGTGTATCAATTCATTAATGTGTATGATACTAGAATTCTGTGATACATCACCAAACAATTTGTTTGTGTCTGCTTTATTTGGCTGTGATTAAACTTGGCAAAGATTATTCGTGTAGCTTAAGTTAACATTTGTGGACAATGTTTCATACCATGAAAAGTCTATAATACAGGGTGGTTAAAAAAGCAATTTTCACCTACTTAATGCACTTATTTTAAATATTTGTTCACATAGTAGTAAAGTATAGGCCTTTAACCATGCATGGTGAAAAAAGCTTAGTAAAAGTGATATTATGCTAATTTGAATACAAGTCACCAAAATCAGTCTTGTCCACAGGTTATTCTATGTAAATTGGACGTTTTCGTAGTTCATAAAAATTAAAAAAACCTTCCCACCAAAATATATTTTGCCCTGGTAACTTTTATTGAAGCTGTCCAATTATTCATGTCAGTGTTAAGATCATCTTCTCAATGAGCTGTCGGCTTAAGTTCATTGCTCCATAACATGACCTAACATAACTATCAAATGCCATGCCCTTTCAAATAAAGCTCCGATAGCTGAGCTCCGTCAAGCGAAGGGAAGGTATACCTCCATGGACATACAGGTTTCGCACATGAAATGTTCAAATTAGCATAGCCCAATGACAAAATGTGCAAATGCAACGATTTTTTTTGGTCACATTTGCTTAAAGGCCAGTACTTTAATAGCTACTACTCGACAGTTAAAAATAATTTTTAAAAATAGGTGAAAATTACTGTCAAATGTGGGCGTCCTTTTTTTTTAACCACCCTGTATTAAGTGTTCCCTTATCCATACAACTTTTTTCAAAAGAGAAAACTTGATGAATATGCATGCAATGCATTACTGCTTACCATTAAATCCCACCTCAGTGAGGTCAACTCCCTTGATAGTTATCATATCTTCTTCTTCTCCAAAGGGCTTGAAAGTCCAATCTTTCTGGATGAATGCACCAAGAGTATTGGATTCCAGAGAACAACCTGCTCACAAAAAGTACACAAATAGTCTAAACTACATAGTCCACGACCATATGAACGTCAATGGTTGATGAATGAAATTTTGTAGTGTGTGACACTTAATTTTATTAAGAAAAATTCACCATTGTCAGAAGGTGATGTCTATGGAGAGTGCCCATGCAGAGGCACTAACACTTGCCCACAGACACACTGCGAGGTGACTTTTATTGGCCAAAAAGGAAAAGCAACCTTATGGACTCAGAGGTGTAGCTACATGGGAGGGAGGGGGGGGGACCACATTGTTTCCCCACTCCAGTCCCCCCCCCCACTAGAAACTTGGCAATCTGAGAAAAGCACAGTCCTATAAGTTATCATGAATAGCGGGTTTAACAAAAATGCCTTTTTCCACATTTTATTTCCCTGACAACCTTTTTTTGTGTGCAATTTCCTAAGTTTTGTTTTAACGTCCTGTGGAAAGAGAATAGCGCCACTTATATAACCGACATACAGATCCTTGTCATGTAATTGGTGGAACTCACAAGGGCGGATCCAGGGGGGGGGGGGGCCAAAGGGGGCCATTGAGTACACCACCATCTTTTCCTCAAAAAACATTAACAATTATAAAGTGGTCAGAAATTGCCTCAGATCGCACCACAGAGCATCTTAAATGGGCCCCGAGCCCCACGCCGTAATTTTTTTGGACACACTTTTTGGGCCCCCCCAAAAAAATTGTGTTCTGGATCCGCCTTTGGGAACTCACATCATGTGATGACATTCGTTATTGCTCCCATTCACGCCGGGGCTCAAAAAGTCCCATTTGCCCATGGGAATGGGAAATACTATTGAACAGTTAGGATTATTCTTGTTCCATGACGAGATATTTGTGTGCAAATGCATGCTGGTGTGTGCGTTCAGTGTTGCGCGTACCGGTAGCGTGTATTGTTTCAAAGAGCCAGCGCTACAGTGTTGGGTTCAAACATTTTTGTGAAGGGGTGGTTTGGAAGAGAGAAATACATATTCCACCAATTTTGTATTGAAACAAAAGTTCAAATATCAAATAACAAGGATCTATATGTCAGTTATATAAAACAAATATTGAGTGGCTTTAAATTGTGAAATGGGAGGAATATTATCGCTGGGTAAAATCTGGACTTTTCCAGTTCACTTGGCTTCGCCTCGTGAAATGGAAAAGTACAGATTTCACCTTGCAATTATATTCCTCCCATTCCACGCTGAGCCACTCAATATTTGTATACTATTGTCAGACATTTACTATGAGTTCGGTTTTGAACAGCACCCCATGGGAACATGGTGTCCAGCCCCCCTCCCCCACCCCCTTTTTTTTTATTTTACAGAGGCTGGGTACGCCGTGAAAAAAACCTGTCTACCTTTCAGCACGGATGAAATTTAGCGCCCTCCACTTTATAACCACTGAAGGAGTACTTGTGCACAGAGTTCATGCTGTTATTAGAAGGATAATACAATGCCAAATGCTTTTGTAACACTGTAAAAGCATAAACTGTGATCATAAGCACAGGATTCTATAAAGCGAGTCATGACATTGAGTGTTGATTGGTCCAAGGTGGTAACAAGGTTTGCTTATGAACTCACTGATTGTTGGTGTCTCTGCCTCAATTGTTTTCCCAAGTTGGAGACGATTTCCAAGGACCTGTGCTATGTCATCCAATCTGTCCGTAAGGCTCAATGGTCCACTAGGACTGATCTGTAAAGTGGACAGGAATCGGCATGGTGTTATGTCATGGAAAGAAGGGAACGTCAGACGTAAAATTATCAGAACACACTCTTTAATGCAACATGGCGGAACTCTTTAATCATACCGATAGAGGGCGCACTATCAGGACACAACACATGGTCTCAATATATCACAGATATGTTGAGCAATGGAGTTATATCAAGTTCAATTACTAGGACACTGCCTTAGGTTGAATCCTTGCCCCCTCCTGAAAAATACTGGTGATGCCAATGACCATGGGAACCACTTGCAATTCATTTTGAGGCATGTTGTTGTGGTTACAGAATAGTGTTCTGGCAACAGGGTAAACATCTGAATGCACATAACTTGTTCCTCATGACCAAGTTATTAAATAAAGTAGAGGTTGTCCACTCCCCCAATAACACTTAAATATTGTTAAAGATCGTGAACATTGTGCAGCATTTGTATCAGGCCAAACACAAAAATACCTTTGGTTCGGGTCACCTGACCGCGACCCCGTTTATACGATACCGACTTCCGATCAAAATTGGTCAAAATCGCTGCCCGCCAGAACAATTTATAGGCATTTACCAGCAAGTGATTTTTTTCTTTCTGGTATTATCCGAAAAAAACCCATTGTGGTCAAACATACAAATGTTGTACCACTTGGGTCCTTCGTCACGTAATCGTTATTGCAACGCATTCCAAAAAGTCTGGTCTGTGTGTCTCATGTTCCTCTGTACGAGTGTACGTACACACGTGTGTGCGAGCAGCGCAGTATTGCGTGCCAGGGGAAATCCCCACGGCAATGTCTGTGCCCAACAAGCAATTCTATTGGTTGACCGCAAGTTACACAGCCGCACAGACCTTCGACAGACAAACTTTGTTTGAAATTGTGGGAGAAATCATGGAAGCAAAGTGTCCTAACGATCTTTTTTTAAACTAAATGCTTTTAGGTTGCTGAAAGCAAGTCTTTGTTGACATCGCGTTAGCCAATAGGAAAATTCATTATGCGATATCATTCCACCAATTGCCATGTGCATTGTAAACTTTACATCGGATCGGACGCCGGCTGCACGTCTTTTGTGGCTTTCATGCGGCTCTCATGCAGGTGCTAGAAGACTCCAATTTGCTCCAGACATCGGAGAATGTGAACATTTTCCAAAAACAAAAAGGAAATTTCTTCCAGTGAAATTTTTAAATGATATTCAGGGAATTCTTTGTGAAAAACCATGGGGAATTTGACGAGGATTTTTCAATTGCTATCACCACAAGCGCACAAACCTGACAAACCACGGAGAAGCGTAGAAAACATCGACACGACAGTGGTTGAACCATGTTTCTTGCTCTTTGTTCTAACCATGTGACCTGAACCAAAGGTAATTTTTTTGTTTGACCTCATTTAATTCAGCAAAGCATCAGACCTGGCAAGGAAAGCTACCCTACCTTACGGGAAAGGTACCCTACAAAATATATTTTATATTATTTATACATAATTCCTATTATTTTTTTCTTTCTTTTCGCACCTCATTCACATGACTCCAGCTTGCGTTACCATCCCATGCAAAGAGTTGAGTGTTGATTTCTGCTGCCAACTGAAATGTAAAAAAAATAAAACAAATAGGCTAAGCTTCAATAAAAGGTCAACTGAGTGTCCGCTGAATGTCATTGATTTCTGGCACTGGCCAGTATACTGTCTGATCCATGCTCCCTACCAAGTTAGTGGAGACACAGGGGGAAGGCCATACAGCTCTGTATTGTTTGAAACCCACTGAGGTTCCCCTTCAGCTATGAACATCTTCATCCCTTCAAAATTCGTTAAAGAGCCATTTTCCCTTGAAATTACAGTTAACAAAATTTTCACAGATTTTTCAACATATTAAGCCAGATTAGGTGTTCGTGAAAACATCCTTAAGAAAGTCCTTTGTTTACCCATGGAGATAGACCCAGTGTACTGTTATGTATAACCAATGATAATCCTCAGTGGCCAGGGTCATTAAAAAAAAACGTGAAAATAGCCTTACAGGATTAGTCCTATATGAGCTTCATGTAAATGTCCGTGAAACATCTCTTAAAGATTCTTTTCACGGAGAAGTGGATTTTTAATGAAAATTTAAGGGATCAGATGTTCATAGTATGAGGTACCCCAATTTCAAATGTACCGCTCCCCCCCCCCCCCCTCCTTGCAAATTGGACACAGGTACAGCACTGAATGATAGAATAAAAAAAACTCGTAGAGAAATTCTCTCCACAAATCATATCCCTACCTGAAGGATATCTTTGTTTTTTCTATCGTCTATATTTTTGATGAGTCCCTCCAAACAACAAAACTGTTCTGCCATTTCCTCCAAGGAAGTATAAACATCATCAGACAGGGTCATGGGGCTGGCTGTCATAGTGACGGGGTTAGCAGTGCTAGTGTACATGCTGTGTTCCTTTGAGAAGAGGTAGCAGACCAGATCATCGCACAAGCTCCTCTGAACTGGCTGGCTGCATTTGGTGGTCACCTACAGGTATTAAGCAATTGTCAAACACTGGCTGTAACTGTCTCCTGCCATCAACAAGCAGTATATTTCTATGTAAAGTCTGGTTCATGCTTCACATGACTGTGAATGGCCAAATTTACCTCATGAAATAGTTAAAAGCAAAATTGCAGAGATGAATAAGTTCAAATTTTGTATTGCAAATCATGAAGTGAGGCCACAGAATCAAATTGTTTGTAGTTTGCAATGATGATAAACTCACCTTTAAGGATGGTTCATACTTCATGCAGATGTTGATGTAAAGTGAATTTGTTAAGGTAACAGAGAACGTCCCAATGAAACGTGAATGGTTGACGTCATGAAATTCAAATTGAAGTATGACACAGCCTTTAGATTTGAAGATATGCAGATTTGCAACAAATTGTGTAAATCAGAAGAATGACATGAAGTAAAAACTAACAATATGAAGAAATAATACTGTTTTTGCCATTTGGCTTTTATCATGTATATTTCAGACTTAAAAATGTTTTCCTTTTTCAAAACCACATCCTTTAAAAAATACAAGCATAGCAATGGCCTTGGCAGCTGCCACATTTAAATAATGATGAATTTTGATAACACAAGCATCACCCATACATGTAATGTACATGTATACACACTCAAATATTGGACCTTAAACAACAGAGGACAATAGGATCCACAATTGAAGGTGTTTACACACATTGTTTTGTGAACCTGTGCAATCAGACCACAAATACAAGGCAATTACGATTGAACAATGTAGACATTTACACGTACCTCACTGGAACTGGTTGGAGCTGGGAGCAGGTCCAGATTAAACTTAGTCCAGCAAAGGTCCACCGTGCCAGGACTGGCCATGATTCGCACCACATCAAATTGGGGCAGTGTACCAGTTGTTGCTCTGTGCAGGAATGTGAACTTATCATATCCATTCACTTGAACCTGTTGTAAATCATAGTTATGCAATTACTTCACACCTTGAATTTCTTTTAGAAAGAGAGGGTGAATTTCATGGTGCTACTTAGCACACAAATTTCTGCTCAAGCAGCCCATATATGTGTATGTCCATTCTAGAACATGAATGTTGTGTGAATTCACTTATGATGACTTGATTTTACAAAGCACATGTAACTCTCTTTTACGCAAAAAAACCAACAAAAACATCAAAGAAACTAGAGCTATGTAGTTCGATAACAGAACATTGGGTTCTTCCATGTGTTACATTTGTGAAAATTTTGAAGCTTTATGGTCCAAGTTTTTTAGACCATATGTGATGGCAAGTCTTGTAGTTGTACATGTATAGTTATAAGACATTACCTTTTAAAATTAAAAATGCAAACATTTGAGAGAAAAAATAGATGTGGAACTTTAAATTATTAAAATTTCAGATAACATATTATGACTCAGGATGACGTCATCATTATGTCACTTACTTAGGACCAACTTACATGTAAGCTTAGGATCTTTGTATTTTGCCTTGTTTAAAGGGAAAATACAACATTTGCAAACATCAAAAAATAAAACTACCAAATCATTTTGAAATACCTTGCTGGACTGTTAGTGAATGACAGTGTAAAGCATCCTGTAAAATCATGGCACCTGGTATACTGTCATTTTCAAGAAAAGTGGTATTTTTGTATTAATTTCCAACGCTGATTGGCCGATCAGCGTTGGAAACAACTGGCTTTTTTTTTTCAAATACTGGCCCCAATTGACCATCGCACTTGTTTGCAATCGATTACAAACCTATGAACGGGTACGAGCCAGCTAGACTGGTTCCCTGACCTTACAATTCCCCAATGTATGTAAACTGCTCTGTTTTTTTCTTATATGGAGTCAGGGAACCAGACTACAGGAAAATGATCATTTTTCTTGGTTTTTATAGCATTTTCGAACCCAAAACCTCAAAAAAGTCAGTGTAACTATATTTGCTATATATTTCCAACCCCCCAATTCCATCCATTTCTGAAAATTACAGCAAAAGCAAATGATGTATATTCCCTTTAAAGTCAACGTGATTGCATTTCATGTCAAATATTGCTAGTAGAAAAATATGTCAAGAGTTTGAAACTTAATAGAAATTAAGTTGACGAAGTCATCTTGACGTCACTTTGGATAATTGTAATAGTATCTCCCTACCCACCAAGGTTCATGACAATCAACATTTTTTTAATTTTTAAATCACAAATTTTGATGAGATCATGATAACATCACACCAAATGCCAAACATAATACAATAAGAATTTTGAAGTAGCATGTTTTGTTCATGAAATATGCAGATGAAATGAAAATCCAAAAAAATCAATATAAATTCACATGATGACATCATCATGTCACCTCAATTTTCATCAATAACACGTCCCTGACTATATACATACAAAGTTTCAACCCAATAGGACTTGTAGTTCTGAAGACATAGGACTTTGAAAATTGCACCTTAAGATGATGTCACATGACACACGATGACGTCAACCTGACATCCATCTTTGCAGATCTGAACATGTTAAATGTCCAAAAAGCCACAAAGAAAATTAATGAACACAGTCTTTGGGATTTGGGTTGGAACAAGAAGAACGAAGATGAAAAAACAAATCAGAAGTAAAAAATAAGGCTTTTCCGCAAAGAAATTGAAGAAAGGTCAAATATAATCCTAAAAAAAATGTTCTTAAAGATGCCAATCAATGCAAGTAACCCACTAGCGCACCATTAAAGGATGTTTGCATACATGTAGCCTGACCATATTATCACATGGATAGCACCCTCAACAGCTACTGTCCCAATGAGCTCCATGGACAAGTACCGCTTCAACGGCCAGAAAAGGAGAGTTTGGGGAGACCTAGACTGGTTCCTGTTCATCCATGGCTTAGCTTTGGCACATTCAGGATAATCAAGTTGTGTGTACTTCGCATGCGAAACAATACAATACAGTGCGCGCACGCGGTGTGTCTTGTCCACAGGGCTCTCAAAAGTGCTCAAAAAGCTCCCTCTTTTGTTGGCGCACAGAGCCCATACTGACATAACTGACTGGATCCATACCTCATAATGGCTGAGACTGCACAGCAGGGTGAATTCAAACACATAGTCTGCATAGAATGGGAATTCCCCATAGATGGCCTTCTCTGGTGGATCTAGCTGGCTAACTCCAGAGGCATCAAGCCAGTTGCGTTCAATGGTACCGATGGAGCTATACATAGGGTTGATGTTTACCCGTATTGATATGGCCACTTCAGTGTGATTCAAGACAGGGTTGCCTGGGGTGTCTTGTAAGTTGACGCGAAACCTGAATACATGCACAAAAATAAATTAACACTGAATGCAGTAGTACATATATCTCAACAAATCTAAACTAATCTTATTTTGTAATTTCACTTACAGCCAGTTGCGTATGCACGGTCATTTTTATTGGGGGGGTAAACATTTTTGAAAAGGGCACTTGCACATCCATGGTGAAATGTCCTCCGTAAAATGGGGGGAACTGTTAAAAAACGATGATTATACACACAAACGGCCAATAAATGGTGCTTTTCAGGGCGATACATGTGCAAAATTCTATAAAAGGCATCCAAAACGGCAGAGGCCACAAAAAAAGGGCACCACTTCTGTTTCAAAAAGGGCACTTGTTAAAAAAAGAAAGAAGGGCACTTCTTAAACAAAAAGGGCACTCTTTACAAATTATTGGGGGGTATGCCCGTTGAAAAAAAGGGCATTTTAATGGAAAAAGGCAGTCTTTACAAAATATTGGGGGGTAAATACCCCCCCCCCCCCCTGGCTACGCCTATGCTTACAGCAGTGGGGGGCAATATAGCAATGACTCAAAGTTAGCGCAGTTTTCCTGATCTAGGATATTAATTTCTGGGATAATAGGTACAACAACTTCAACCATATTACACATCAATGGTGAGTTCACAGATTACGATGTCAGTGCTATCACACTGATTTCAGTGATTTTAATATTGATTTCAGTCCATGTATTACAAAGATCTGACTCACCATTTGATCCCCGGGTATAGATACACCTTGGTGCGAAACACATTGCCAGGGTAGAGACCAGTTTCTAAGGTCTCTTCATAGATCACTTGGTTCATTTCTGCTTCATCTGAGGTCAATATAAATACAAGATAATAATAATATTACAATAATACATCTGAAGTTAATACAAGAAATAAAGCTCACAAGCTGAAACAGTAGCCAGAACCAATAACCTCAAAGTGGAGTGGCTAATTATAGACACGAGACCTGTACACATAACATGTATACATGTATAAGGACAGGCAACACCTTCAAAAGCTTCTGAAGTTGTAGTTGTACTGTTGTATCAAGTTACTTAAGCAGTCCAAGGCAGTCCATCCTGCTTTATGTGGGTTGAGAATGCTAACAGGTTGTAAACAGTCACTTGATTGATTTTGACTGCAAGGACTACTTGGCACAGAATGTGTGTCTTCAACCCAATACCTGCTAAAGACGTCAAACTTCAGTTTAATTGGGTTTATGGAAGCATGGATACCTCAAGGATTTTGAGAAGATCCCTAATGTGGTTGGTCACGACCACGTCACACGCTAAATGTCTAAACGGCTAGCAGTCATTGGTGGAAAGTTCTCACATTGCAATAGCACTGAGATAGCACGCAGTGGGTTAGCATCGCGTCATTCTTGATTCCACCACTGAAGGGAGAAACGGCAACATTTTGCCACTGAAATTTAACATCATTTTTTTACAAAAATGTACAATCATTCTGCTGTCTTCTGTGAAGTTTTCTCCTCAAATAGTTTATTGCGGCTTGGATAGTACCAAGATTGGTGGATTTGAGCTGAGGATTTTCCAATAATAACCTGTATTTTGGGCAAGTTTTGCTCATGAGTGCCAGCATGTTATTTGAGTTAGCAACGCTAGTGATTTTAAATGGCATGGCACAAGACACACAAGATTTTGATAGAAATGTGCCAAAAACAAGGTTAAAAGTATCTTTATCTTACTTTGTTGTCAGTGAACCAGAATGTTAGTTATTTGTTCTTTGTGCAATTTTTCTGGCAGATATCTTATAAATCAGAAATCCGCCCATTTCAACAGAGAAATTGTTTAATATCAGCGAGAAAATTGGTGACGGCAGAGGCCCATCTATTTCAAGCTCCTTCTATGAAGTTCTAACAATGATAAACTTTGAATGCTTCTGGGGTTTGATGAAATTTTTGTGTCTCCACTAATGTTTTTTCTTTGGTTCTCACCTTTCCTGGGAGCAATTACAGCTTATTGACGGTATTATGTTCTTGTTACCCATGTACCTTGTAATACACTCAACCAAAAGTATGGCTGGATTGCTAAGGAATTTCTCTACTGATCAGTTGTAGTTTGAGCAAGATGTGCCCAGTAGTTTTTGAGCTAGGCAAAAAAGTATAGAGGGGGACTTTCTTTTTGGTTGAGTGTATGACATAATTATTGTCACTTACATTTGGTGCTTGAATTTTGATAACCTGTAAAATTGTGCTCTTTAATACACTGTAGGGATTTTGTTTCTTTGTGGGCCCATAGCGTTTGTTCTCATTACCACAAAAAAATAAGATTACCAGCTCCTTGTTTAAATTGCAAACAAATTAATGAACTATCAAAACTGCTCTTGATTTCACAGTGGCAAACACTTTTAAACTAGTTGGCTGCTATGACGTGAAGCTGGGAGTCACCCTGATTTCTATTTTTAAAACATCTGTACATGTAGGGCCAAGTTCAGCATGTAACAATATGACCTTTTGGTTTTGACTCTGAATTTTGTCATTTGCCACTTGACCAATCTACATGTAGACTATGCTGGATAATGTTTCATGGTATGGTTTACTTTAAGTTTATAACAATTACTTGTAACTAACTGTTAATTTGCATCCACGACAGTCAGCGAAAACCAAAATTTGCATAGGCTACACTGTGCTGCAGGTTAAGAGATAATAACTAAAGAGATAAATGTTGACACAGAAATTCCTTGGCTTTTCATATCTTGTATTTATAAACAAGGGCGGATCCAGAACACAATTTTTGGGGGGCCAAAAAAAATGTTTGGTCCCCCAAAAAAGTGGGTCAAAAAAAATACGGCTTCGGGGCCCGCTTAAGGACCCCGAAAATTTTTTGGATTCTAGATGCTCTGTAGTGCGATCTGAGGCAATTTCTGACCACTTTAACCAAATTAGGCTAATTCCCTGGTAAAAACATCCTTTTATAAACAAGGGCGGATCCAGGGGGGGGGGGGCCATGGCCCCCTTTGCCCCCCCCCCCCCCCCCCCCGGATCCGCCCTTGTTTATAAAAGGATGTTTTTACCAGGGAATTGGCCTAATGTACTACGACAAGTCATTTTTAAGACTTATTAAGGATTTAGTAATGACGCATAACCATTCCTCTTCGATTCAAATTTAACTTTCTTGACATGCTCAAATCTTCATTTATGATTTTGTTTTGTAGACAGTGTTAGTTTAAAAATCATGTAAATTGTTTTCTCGCACTACACCTTTACATTTCATCGTATCATTCCTTTCAAGTCGTATAATTTGAATATTTAAGTAAACTCAGCCTGGCCATCTTATAGTCTGCAACATCTGAATCAATTTGTTTAAAAGAACATTATGATAAACTGAACAGATATCTTGGAATGGAAGATAACTGTTTCCGTGCTGTACTCAGCCAAGGAACTACTCAGAACGATTTAAAGATCCAGTGTAGGGAAGCATTACCATCTTTAGTGTTTCTAATACCATTTACTGTACTACATCAAAACACTTTGTGTATCATTCCACAGTGACTCTGAATCCATTTAAATATCATTGAACTACTTAAGTAATAGTTATCAGGATGAATGATCTATGTCCCCAACACCCCTATGTTCCGACACCATTTCATGGAAGTGTTGGGTGATTTATTAGCATACAGATACTGGAAAAATCTTTGGCTGCAAACATATTACTAACGAAATGAGGGAGTTCGAAAGGAAAGAATTGGGCTCTTGATTATTTAGTTATTTGCCCAATATTCTTTTATCTTTTCAGATACTTCATAAAACCATTTTTCTCTAAGCTTTAGTTCTGTTTAAGGCTTTACAATAAAGATGGTTTATTATACATGATAGCATCCATTGTGTTGTCACGATCCATCGTTATTGGGATATTTCTGGCGCAATTGCTTGCACCGCTTTTCCTGTTTTTCAGTTTTGGTTAAAGTGTTCTGTTTAATGTGGATTTATGGCCTTTTTTGCTGACACAACTAAATTGAAGGAGAGTAAAGTAATGAATGCTTGTCAGATTTGGAAATTTTGCACTGAAGTACAGTTTAGGAAATATCTTCCAACTGAGCCAGCAAAGAGTGAAGTTCATATCCCTATTGATTATTTGCCATTACCTTGCCTCATTCTTGATTTGCAAATATGTACCACACAATATGAGGCCGATAGGTAAATATACAATGTACACTCTACATGTAGTGGACGTTATATATGGATTTTGAGAGAACAGCCAGGCCTGAAAGAAAATTGCATTTTCACTTGAGACAGACTTCTGTCTGATAACAAACAATAGACTGTAGTATGGATAAAAAAATTACATGTTGAACATTTTAATGTTTAATAATATCAAAACCCAGTGTTACTCAGAGAGATTGGCAAAGAACAAAAGTTGCAATTAATGCACATAATATGTCCCTTCTATAACAACGAGTTGATAAATCAATTAATAGGTTGTCATATGAAAACCTCATGTTAACATGTTAATAATACATGTGCTATCACTTATTGATACTGATTTCTATACATGTAGATGCACATTAGCTGACACTGTTAGTCATTTCCGATGCTGTACCATTAGCTGCCATTCCCACTGGAAAATACCAAGAATATTACTGACATCATTGTTCCAAAAAACATTAATTAATATATGTTTCACTTTTGTTTTCATCAAGACTTTTTAGCAGCATAAAGCTGAAATAGCTACACATGAATAAGTAGTTAAAAAAAAAACTAATTAATCTAGACATTCTTGAAACTTGTTAAAGTCAGAGTTATTGTTTTGGCAATGTAATCACCCTTACAACCAACCTCGTCCCCAGGGTGTCGAGCAGTACACGCCCACCACTACCTGCTCTCTCACCCTGGTATTGGATCATTTGCATGTGCATAATTTTTGAACACGTATGCAACTGAGGAATAGTCTGGTGCCTGCCTGTGCGTTACATTAGCATTTGTTGTTGTATGCGGTGTCGGGGGTAAACACAGAATCCATTCGTTGCGACGTGATACAAAAACATGATTGTTTTCGAAATTAAAATGTTACAATGTTATCCCGCCAATATGCAGTATCACATTTCATATTAATATGAGCAAATTGGAAAGGATCGGAGTATTTTTAATAAGTCGTGGACATTATAAAATACATGTAATTATAATGATTGTGAAAATAAGTAATGCATGTTGGAAATAACAACACCAAGTAAACGATATAAATCCATTACTAGCCAATTGCGGTATCGAAACAGGATACAGGAAAAAAGTTTCCTATCCAGGGCTTACTATTGGAAACGAAGTTGGAAATATAGAGTGAGCACTAGGGACGAGGTTGCCCTTATCATATGTACATCATCATGATATGTTATCAAAATGCAATTTTGTTTGTTACACACATAAAAGTTTAACAGATTTTTAAACCATTAAAATTCTCAGAAATGGTCAAGTGATTGGGTAATATCAATACGCATACCGTACTAGAAAAAAAACAAGTAGCTGCGTTTGTCCGCAAACATTTCTCTCTTTTTTTTTTACACTTTTATTCAAAGTTTCATTCTGTCATCATACTGCTACGTATATGTAAGTTTTATACTAATATTGGCAAACCATGACAAATCTGGCGCAAGTAAGAAAAACATAGCATGTTCGAGTTTGTTAAAGGTGTACATACCATTTGCAGATACTGCAAGGATGCCATGAAATACCTGCAATAAATAGGGAGGGAAACAGTTCAATCAACTGACAGCAATTGTGATATTGTCATAGTACAGGGTGAGTAAAAAAATGTCCCTTTGGATAACTGTTTGTCTCCCACAAAAACGGGAAAGGTTACCAGTTTTCTCTTCAGCCAACGTTTGGTCTGGGTATTGACCACAGTCAGTACAAGTTTGACTGATATTCAGTCATGCATGCCAAGGATACAAGCCTTTCTTTGAGACTTCCCCACAACACTACCAACACAATGTTTAGAATAAGCCCTTTGCTATCAACATAATGGCAACAATGGGCCTCAGGATGGGGCCGTATCATAAGTCCGAAGCCTCATAGATCCGACGCCTCCATAAGTCCGAAATTTCGGACTTATTAGGCGTTGGACTTATGAGACATACAATTTATTTATTCTGCCTCATAGGTTCCACGCCTCATAAGTCTAATGCCCCATCAGTCCGACGTCGGAAAAACGAAGCACACGAGGCTTCGGACCTATGAGGCGTCGGACCCATGAGGCGTCGGACTTATTGGCCTTTATTTGGTTGGGGGATGCGATTTCGGACGAATGAGCGGACCCCCTCCGGACAATGAAGGAAATAAATGGAATTACAGAACAGGACATCAAGTAAATGCAATTACATTTACTTAACCTGAAACTGAGGAACATATAAGGTTCACATTTTCATTCTCCACATGTCCGTCATTCAAATCAATGCATACTTGTGCCCAATTTCAAAAGTAATTCGTTGGCGAAGTTCCTACAAGGTGTTTGGCACAATGCTGTACACCCAGTCCTTGAGGTACCCCCCCCCAAAAAAAAATCAAAGGTGGATAAAATCTGGAGATCTTGGTGCCCATTGCTGGTTCCAGGAATTTTAGCAAGGGGGGGTTTATCAGCAACATTTTTTGAAATGTAGACAGGTTTTTTTCTCAGGACACTTGGTCTCCGAAAATCAATTGGGGGGGGGGGGGGGCTGGGGCTGGTACATATACTTTTAATGGGGGCGCTGTTCAAATCCCATGATTATTCACACTATATTACAGAATAGTGAACAAATACCCCCAACAAAGCTGGCTCTGTACGTATTTTGTGCACAGGCGGAAATTATTACCAGTATTATTACCAGTATACGTCTGGTTATTTCCCTTAACAAATATTAGGAAACATGTTGGTGGTGTTTTTTGGTAGTTAGTCACAAAGAAAGGCCTGTATGCTTTGCATACAGGCTGAACATCAGTGTGAAGCTTGTACTGACCAAACTTTGGCTGAAGAAAAAAACTGGTAACTTTTCCCGTTTTTGTGGGAGACAAATACTTATCCAAAGGGAGCCATTTTTTCTCACCCTGCACAAGTAGCACTCAAAAAGAGCTTGATTTGTGCAACATACATGTATATTCAATCAGTCTATTGCCACACCCGAACCAGAAATTGGAAAATATAATCTAAGGGAAAACTCATATGGGAGAGCAAAATGGGCAGTTGCATCATTAAGGATGTTACATTCAGAGCCTATATACTGACCAATCTGAAACAAACTACATGTATTTGCAGTGAAAGCAAAATTGTTACAACTCTAGTGTAGGCATTAAAGTATAACATGACATGGTTAATGTAGTGTATTTAAAGGGAATGTACAACATTTGCTCTTGCTGCAATTTTCAGTAGTAAATGGATTTGGGGGAGTTATGCTGAAAATGCTTGAAGATGCTGGAAAAACCAGGAAAAACATCATGTTCTTAGAGTCTGATTCCCCGACCCCAAATAAGATGAAATGGAGCAGTTTGTCAACTTTGGGGAAGTGTAAGGTCAGAGAATCAGTCCAGCAGGCTTGTACCCCTTAACAGGTGTGTGATAAAATGTGGAAAAAAAATAATTATGTAAAACAACGAGCAGATTTTGAGAAAAGCCAGTTTTCTCCAATGCTGGTCGGCCGACCAGCGTTGGAAAAATAAAAATTTTCTTGAAATTGTCAGCACACCAGGAGCCACGATTTTACAGGGTGCTTTAGAATGTCATTCCCTAACCATCCAGTAAGATATTTTGTTATAATTAGATCATTTCATTTTTTGATGTTTGCAAATGTATCTTCCCTTTAATGAGATATAATGAGATATCCGTATTTTTTCCCCAAAATCCATTTTTTTTTTCACAAACAAATACGTTATACCGCAGTCCACCTCACTGGCACACCATTCAAATAAAATGTCTTGTCCCCTTTTATTTGATATCACATTTGAGGTTGTGATGCTTTTAGTTAATATGAAGATTTCATAATTTGTTTCACCTTTCAGTCATATCCACTTTTGCTTGAAATTGCCCATATACAATACATGTTAATGTAAGCACATTGTGAAAGTTTGGGTTAAGGATCTGGTGTTTCAATTTGATTGGATATTAGAGAAATGTGCTATCAAGGTTTCAACCTGTGGACAAAAAAAATTGGCTGATGTGCCAAATGCATGAACAAACTAGTCAACTTGTTTCAAATGAAGCATCAACTATTAACCCATGTTTTAAAGGAATAAATGTGTGCTTGGCCGGTTTTAAACATTATGTTTAAGACCGATTGGAGTCTGGATGCTGAGAATTACCCAAACCGAAAACAAATTATCAGCATCCAAATTCAAACTGGTCTTAACTGAACATAGTGTTTAATAGCGGCCAAGCACATATATATTCTCTTTCATAAATAACTTTTCGGTCAAAAAAAATCAAAACTTTTTGGTACACAAAGTCAAAACAAGTCAAAAATTTAAAATTTCCAACGATTTTGTCCAATATTATTTCAGTGTATTGTGAATTTAGGGCTCTGAAATACTGACTCACTGGCAGTACCACATGCCTACGTTATGATTGTGAATGTCCATCAAAAGGTACCGGATTTCATAGGAGTCCAAATTTCATGAGACACTGGAAAAGTGTTTAAGACCAGCAAGCCATGTCTTTATCAACCGTTTAAATCTGGCCATGTGATGGGTTGTCGACCAATAGGAATGTGTCAACTGTCTGAGGTATTTATGAATATTGATTCAATGGGGATGACAAATGATAACTTCTAAGTGCGATTGCATACTGTAAAAGAGCAGCATAGTAAGCAAAATAACTGTTGAGCACACAAAAGAACAACATATTAGAAACGTCAGAACCTATTTGAGACTGGCGTTCTGGCATGTCTAAAATAAAAATCTAATGATGATGCCTCAAGTCCACCCAAACAGAATTTGGTTTAAGACAGGTAAACTTTATGTACTTTTTATGTATATTCTTGAGTGGTTGTGAACCACCACGACAGCCAATCTTTACATGTAGCTGTGTAGTCACTTCATATTAATTTAAACATCAAATCTATTTCCTAAGTAATTGAATTTCACATGATTATGGAACAGATCTAAACTTTCTCAAATTGACTGATTCTTCCCAACCCTCCCCTGATAAAATTGTACAACTCAAGTGTGTTGAGCATTCAAATACTTGGGGCATAAGAAATGTGGAACCTTTGTCAAGATGTTAATGCATCAAATATTTTTAAGTGCATCCCATACTTGCACAGTGAATTTGCACTTATTGAAATGATTTCCTTTTGACTAAACATCAATCAATATTAATTTGTGTTTATAACACAAAGGTGTTCCAGCTTACCCTGATCAAAATGTTCCAACTAGCGGCAACCCATATGAATTTTGTAAGTGTACTCCCCAAACTCAGGACTACAACACATCCATTTAGCCTTATTTTGTATCTTAGTACACAAGTCTAAAATACTCAAAAACTTGTCAGCTTAATTTGCATGCATCAAAAAGATAATTACAAAATTTCTAAATGGTGAACATTTAATTCAGAAAATCAAAGAAATGAAGATTCCCTTCCTAACTAACCCCCATCTCCCCCACATGTGCAGGCACAAATAATCAACAACAACAAATGAATGCTCTTCTCAAAGTTGGTATGACTAGCTTTGGATTGAGAGTGGAGCAATTAGAATGGATTGATGAGGATTTGTGATGGATTTTGCACACTGACATACATGAGACATCTGATATACATGTAGGCCTATACCCACTGAACCTCCTTCTTGAAACTCAAATATTCTTCATTGGAGTTAGCACAAATCTTCCATGTAACATTCAAATCTATTAAAAACCCTTCACATGGTGAAAATCTTGATATTTGTGTTTGTTTTGGTATTTTTTGTGTTTTTCTTTTTTTTACAATCTTACCAAGCCAGCAATGAATTAAGAACTTCTGAAATGGCTCTCACAAAGAAACACAAAACTTACAGGCAATAATCTTCATGTTCCGGTAATATTATCACCATGTTATGGCTTTTTTTAAGATCACATCCCAAATCTGTCTTGATCCTTTGCTCTCCTGAGGATTATTTCCCCCAGTTAAGGATTTTGAGGAGTCACATACATGTACATCTAGTAAGGAGTACATTGAGGTGCAAAGCTGATCAGCAAAGATGAAAATAAAAACAGAGCAAGTTTAAAGATGCATCATGAGATGATAGCAGGGGATCTCATTTGCTTGTAGGATTATTATTTTGCTATTGGAATCTTTGGTTTTTTTTGTTGAAGTGGCAAGGCACCGCATCCAGGTTTTACTGTTGCAGACATTAAAGGTCCATGCAATGAATATATTATTTCAAAATACTGCATTGGAGAGTCAGGTAGGGCTAAGATGTTAAAGTTGGAACTACAACTCACCAGCACAAGGCCCACTAGTTGTCCAAAGGATGCCATCATGCAACAGCTTGGTAGCCACAACCTTCCTCGCTGGAAAGCTCACTGGATCTAGTTGAAGCCAGCAAGGGTGTAGGCCGTCACAGAATTCAAAGTCATCAGGCAGTGTGTTTTACCTCTCCCATCACGTGATTAAAAACGTCTGTCATTGGTCGGTAACGCTGCCTCGGCCTTTGTAGGAGTGCTTACCAAAGACTATTAAACTATTTAGCAGAAACTGGCAGTGTTGCACATGCATGGAATCTGAATTATTAAGGCCCAATAGGAAAACTTGCTTCATTTTGTGTGTGCTTTTTTGTTGTTGTTCATCTTGCCCCGTGGCAACTGTTGCCAAGGCAATCACTGCATAATGGATGGCATATGGAAATAAGGTCAGACTGCTTGGTTCACTGATACATATTAATATCTCCATCAAGGACCATTTTATAATCACTGCATAGGTGAAGATGATTGACAGGTAAATCAATGACAACAATGGTGAGGGGAATACTGATAAATTGCGTGTTTGGCAGACAAATTGTCAAGTGTAGAGATTCAATATTGGGTTTTACCCTTCACCGACATACTTTTATAAATTTATAAACAATGCATACTCAGTGTTGCCTCCCCCCCCCCCCCCCAGTGATTGTAATAAAAAATTCACCCGGTTGGACTCAAACCCATGACCTCCTGCTTACTGGTGCAGATGTTTAACCACTGACCTTGCCGGGGTCGTCTGGCTCATGGGCGTCACAAGGGGGGGGGGGAAGCAAGAAGGGGGGGGGGTGGTTGTAAGTTGATATAGCATACATCCATAAGTATTTTGTTGCCATAGACTGGATGAAATTAATCATTCAATGGAAAAAATGATGGGTTACATTTGTGTGACACATTCTGGCCCTTGGCAAACCTGACAGATCCACAAAATACAACTGCCCAAGGTTGAATACCGGTACCTAGCCCACTTTTGAGGGTGTGATCTTGCTGCTCTCTTTAGCTCATTCAAACCCACATTAATTTGTCAGTTAAAAAAATCATGCACTATGAAACAGTGCACGTTCCAAATGAAATATGGAAATATTTTTAGAAACAATTTAGTACTCAGAAAACTTGTTACTGGTTATGTACATAGGAAACCATGAACTTCTTTTAAAGTGTGAATGATCAAAACTGAAAATGTTTCTCATTTCTTCAATTCAATTCAATTTTTTTCAATTCAATTCACTTTATTTTCCACATAAAAAAGACAATCAGAGTTAAATATATACAAAATATGTGAATGGGGATCCCTTAAAAGCAATGCTTGTCAAGTAGAGATCCCCAGTTACAATCATACAAAAATATACAAGTTACATACAAACAACACATAAGGACATAACACCCGACATGAATATTGGAATAACATGCAGCTGCAACCCCGTGAAAAAAAAAAAAAACAATTAAGTACTTCAATAGTTTTCCAATAATTTATTTTTGTATTTGTGCTTAAAGAGCGAGAGACTGGAGATATTTTTTAGGGAAAAATCAACCGAGCTCCACAGCTTGGGACCCTCATGCTTTACAGTTGCCCTAGAGATTGCAGTACGTGCATGAGACCGATGAAATTCATTAAACTGTCTTGTAAAATAAAGGTGTGTATCATAATTTTTTGAAAACATAGAACAAATCGAAATGGGTAAACTGTTAGTGTTAAGTTGATGCATGAAGAAGCCCAGCTGAAGAGAATTAATGTCATGAACTTTTAGAGTATTGCAATTATAAAAAAGTGGATTACTATGCTCATGAAAGTCAACGTTGTTAATGATACGTAATACTTTTTTCTGTAATTTGAGGATTCTATTAATTTGACCAGTACCACTATTGCCCCATGCAAGTATTCCATATGTAATATAAGGTACAATAAGGGTATTATACAACATTATTAAGATATCCTGGGGAAAAGTACATTTTAGCTTGGATATAATACCTATGTTTCTAGAAATAACAGTAGAAATGTGATTAATATGTTTGTTCCAAGAAAGAGTGTCATCAATATACATACCTAAGAACTTTAAATAATCCGTTTTTATAATATTAGTATCATCAATACGGATTGGAAACGGCTGACAGTACTTCCTATTACTGAATAACATATAGTTGTTTTTTTTTAATATTAAGAGACAACTTGTTTGCTTTGATCCAGGCAGATACTTTTTTCAACTCATAATTAGTCGTATCAAACAGTACATTTACATCATTGTGGCTATAGAATAAATTACTGTCATCAGCAAAAAGAATAAAAGAAAATACATCTGAGGATTTATGAAAATCATTAATGTATATAGAGAATAAAAGGGGACCCAAGATAGAACCCTGTGCGACTCCACAAGATATTTCACAATAAGTAGACTGGGTTCCATTGATAGATACAAATTACTGACGGTTAGAAAGATAACTCCTGAACCAGTCCAAGGCAACTCCTCTAATTCCATAATATTCCAATTTAGATAAAAGGATGTCATGATCAACCGTGTCGAAGGCCTTGGACAGGTCCAGGAAGATACCAATTGTAGCAAGGGATGCATCTAAGCCAGTTGTTATTTTGTCAATTAATTTGATAATAGCATGTGTAGTGGAATGTTGTGCTCGAAATCCATATTGATTATCCGAAATTATACAGTGTTTGTCAAAGAATTCTATGGTACGTTTATAAACAACACGTTCTACATTGTATAATCTTAAAATGAAGAAAGAACTGAAATTGGTCGATAATTACTTGCCATTGTGGGATTGCCACTTTTAAAAATGGGAGTGATTCTGGCAATCTTCATTTTCTCAGGCACAACACCAGTTGAAATAGAAAAGTTGATAATGAAGGTCAGAGGACAGAAGACTGCCAGAATCACTTGTTTAATCAATGTACTGCTAATTATATCAAAGCCGGCACTTGTTTTGTTGGGCAAATTACTTACAATATCAACTATTTCTTCTTCTGTAACAGGAGATAAAAAAATAGAGTTACAGTTTGGATTTGATAAGTAATCAGTAAAGTTCAGGCCACTAGAATTAATTACACTAGAAAGGTTTTTCCCGATATTTATGAAGTAATTGTTAAAGTGGTCGGCAATAAACTGAGGATTATTGACGTTAGCACCATCAATATGAATGGTATTTATTTTGGATTGCTGCTTATTATGAATTACACTATTGATAATTTTCCATGTGTTTTTAATATTACCTTTAACTTTTTGAAACTGTTTATTATAATAGTTGTGCTTAGCAATACGAAGAACGTTAGTAAGTATGTTCTTATAGCGTACGTACCTGGAACGATTAAAATTGGAGGGACTGGCAATGTATCTACGATAAAGCTTATTCTTGTGGCAAATTGATTTGCATAAACTGACAGTGATCCAAGGGCACTTAGGAGTTAATTTAGATGATTTAGATTTATACGGTTTAGAAGTTATATGTCTGTCTAAACCACCACTAAAAATATCTATAAAATTGTTGAAATCTGAATTCGCTTCCCTGGCATTTAAAACTAAACTCCAATCACATGAGGAAGGTTCATGTGTAAAGTTAGCGAGATTTTCACTTGAATAATCACGAGTCGTTATATGCCGGGGGTTAAAGCGTTTTAGTTTAAATGGAAAAGATGTAAATATTGGAAAATGATCAGACAGATCAGTGATAATAATTCCAGATTTTGGTTGGGGTAAGATGTTTGAAAAGATGTTGTCAATGAGTGTGGCAGATGTGGTTGTTACCCTAGTGGGTTTGTGGATAAATGGTAAGTAAGAAGAAAAGTAAATTATATCCAGAAATTCTTGCGGTTGTCTACTATTGTCTGAACTAAGTAAAATTAAATTAAAGTCACCGGTAATAAAACAGTGTTTATTTGCATTAGTAAGTTGGTTAAATAAGGTTTGAGAACATGTTAAGAAATTTTCAGCGTTGGCATTCGGGGCTTTGTAAACAACTCCAATAATTATGTTCTTGGTATTGCATGAAGTAATAATCTCAGCAAATATACATTCAAAAGAATCATTCCCTATATCATTCAAATCCGATCTGGGAATATAGTGTAAATCTGTGGATAAGTACATTGCGACCCCACCACCGATCCTAGCGTCTCTGTTTTGGCATATTAACGAATAACCAGGTATATTACATTGATTCATACATGATCTTTCGTTTAACCAGGTTTCAGTCAATCCAATAACAGAAAAATTATGATTTAAGGGATGGAGAAAAGTCTTAAGTTGATCAATGTGTTTAGTTAAACTTCGAATATTTAGATGCAAAAGTGAGAAATTATCTGTAGGGTCATGATTAAAATGATTAATAAAATTATCAAGTGAATAATAGCACGAATTTCTGATAATAGGGTTGTCCGGTTCTTTATCGATTGGTAATTCAAGTGAATCAAGATCAAGGTCGATCAAGGTCTCGAAGCTCATTGAATAATTTGTACTTGAATTCAAGTCAGTGATCACTGAATCAAATTCATGAGAATCAAGCCAATTGAATGGGAGGGCAGTGCTGAGACACTGGGGACAAAACCAATTTCCATCATCCTGGGCTAAATTAAAGTGATCAATAAGATCAAGACTAGTACATTTCAGGTGAGTCCAAAGAGTACAACAATCACAATAAATACTATTTTGGTTGTTTTTCACGGGGTTACAGCAAACACTACAGGGAAATTTAATAGGCATAATACATCAAACAACAATCAAACTTAATAACGAAAAACATGGACCAACATACAACGTGAACTAGTGAAGTCCGCAGGCAATGAAGATAAGATGTCAATAAGTTAGGGAGTTGATTACAAAAACAAACTGTATCTGCAGGAAATGACTGACTTTCAAGTATTATTGTCATTCTTTCAAGTAAACAAGCAGCATCACGGAAGTGCTGTCCTTCAACTTTTCTAAAAGTGGTCTTCCCTCTGTGCCCACAGTGCTGGATGAAGATCAGTGTACATGTATGTGTAATCATGTGGCTAGAAAAACCTTAAAAAGGTCATTGTGCATGATTGTTTATTTCAGGCATGCAACTGTGAATTTAGGAAAAAACAAGGAAAATCCAAACCACACAAGACTTTGTACAGTGTTTTTCAATTTGTAATGGCATTCATGAGAAGTAAAAAAACGAGGAAATCAGCGGATCCAAGGAAAAGTTGAATGCCTTTAAAAAATAAAGAACCGCAAAAGTAAGAACATCATTATCCACTGGTCAAAACAACAGGTTAGGGTTTCTGCAAAGTCATTATTGGATGAAAAATGCAAATCAGTTATTTTAATTATTTTAGACAATGGTAAATCGCACTGATGACATCTCAAGTGCAATTTTTTGTGTTTCAATATTTTTAACCATTTCAAATTGCTCTTTTCCAGCGAATTTCTTTATATAATGAAAACTGGAGAATGCCTCCCCCCTTCTACACAAAAATATGAAGAACAATCAAACAAATAAATGGACAGGCAGGATGAGACACAAGTAGAGTAGTAAAACAAGATTTCACACTGATTGCCAAAGAAAAGCAGAGCATGCATCCCATACACACACAATTAGTTTCAAGAATTCACTGTCCTGGGTGGATATTGTTCTGTGTGCCAGTACGTCTGTGCTGGCTTTGCAAATTCTTTCCATATTCCTGTAAAATGTCTCTTGATTTAACCCCCATTTTGAAGTGTAGATTGCAAATATGCATGGACCTCCAAACAAAGCACCCACATGTCCGTGAGTCCTTGTCAATTCAACACACCTTCTGTTTAAATATTAAGTCTGGGATCAGTTAAGAAATGAACTGACAAAATAACATGGGGCTGTGACCAGTCCTTGTTATGGAAATGACCATCACAACTTGCAGCACATTAAAGTTGATCTCCTTTTGACCTACATGTACCAACCGGTGACATGGTGGAACAGTATCGAAGCACCTGAAAAACAGAAATTAAATGTGATTTTTGGTTCAGGTAATCATATCACTGAGTTTCCTAGCACCCCTCCCAAGCAGCCCATATACATCTATGAGTGGTATTTGGCCATGAAAGACTAAAATCTTCTCCTGGGATTTGTATTGGCTAAGGTCAAATATCCATTATGGAAGAATGAACAACATTCAAACACCATTCTAGATTGAGGATCCATTCCTTTTGGTGGAGGTCTCAGATGTTAAATTGTTTAACAGGGCTGCAATTCTCCATTGGTATCTTATTAGATGACCAACCATACAAAGCATCTGAGACAGTGAATTTCATTGCAAGAATGAAGGCCTCGTCTTTCCTTACATTTTTTTTGGGGGGGGTTATGGTCAATCGCTGGAAATACAATGAAAAGAAAAAACTGCACAAACATTTTGTGGTTGAAAATTCTTCACAAATCCTTAGACCCCTCTCACACCAATACGTGAAGTCATTTTGTGGCCACTTTGAGGTGTCCGCAGGCGCAAAAGTTTAAAAATGGAAGTAACCACGAAATGGAATCGGATCTCACGGGTTGCCACGAACTAACCACGAATTAAAAACGTGTTGATTCCTTCCGTGGGCCAATTCTCATGAATCATTCAAAAAACTTTTTGGATATGTTGAAAAACTGAAACGTGTGCACTTCGGAAATTTATTGCCAAATTGAAAACGTATTCGAAGTAATCTCGTAGTGTTCTTGAGGTTGGGCTGAAGTTACATCGGATTTTATGGGATGGCCCTAGATTGAATGTTGGCCTGGTTTATGGCCGTTTTCATTATTTATGCTCACGGACTACACGTAGAAGTCTCGAGCTGGCGCCAAAGTCATCACGGGATGCAATCGAGATGACCACGAGATGTCGCCGGCGTGCAGTCCGTGAATTCCAGGAAACGGACATGTGCACGGGTTGGTCCCGTGGTGTTTCTGAGGTGGCCACGGATTACTCATGAAGTAAAAATGGGTACCACGAAATAAAAATGTGCTGGCACCAAAAAACGGACAAAACAAAACAGAGACCCGGATGCTGTTGAAAAAATTGCATTTCCGAAGTGACCTCGCACTGGTCTTGGATTGGTGTGAGAGGGGCATTATAATTCCTTACAACTCCTCAATTGGTGCGTATTTAACAGTGTTGCAGTACTCGTACTCGGTACTCATACTCGAGTACTACTGGAGTACTTTTTTTGGAGTACTCGTACTCGTACTCGAATGTCAAAGTACTCGTACTCGATACGACGGTGCTCATACTCGAGCAGCAAAGTACTCGTACTTGCACAAGTCAAAATTGTACTCGATCATCAAAGTACTTGTACTTGAATAACACTACTCGACAAAACAAAGTACTCAGCCATGTACTCCAATAGCGGTACTCAATAAAAAAAAAATGGTATATCACTTACATTACCAAGGCCTTGTTTTATCGATACTTTCAGTTTCAAATGGTCGACTGAGGAGAAATCAAATTTTCTCTACTCTATACGCATGTCCGGACCAAGGGCGGATCCAGAACACAATTTAGGGGGGGGGGGGGGCAAAACAAATTTTTTTTGGATTCTAGATGCTCTGTGGTGCGATCTGAGGCAATTTCTGACCACTTTAACCAATTTTTTTTTTAGGAAAAGATGGTGGTGTACTCATTGCCTGCCTTTATTGCGATGTCACCAAAAAAAAAAAAAAAAAAAGTTTCGTTTTTGGGGGGGGGGGGGGGGGGGGGCCATGGCCCCCTTTGGCCCCCCCCCCCCCCCCTGGATCCGCCCTTGGTCCGGACAATTTTAACAGCTAGCCGTGACTTGGTCTGTATACACGTCTGACTGGGCCTGGGCCAACTACGCACAATGACCCATTTGCCGTATGTGGGCACAATGGCCAATCATTGTATGTACACACTGCACGCCGAGGTGTTCATCAAAATGGTCGCACTTGGGTGATTGGAGCAAAGCCGTTTTCTGAACCCCGGATTCGGTCCTATAATACGGGTCCAGCCCCATTGCCAATCTGCATATGAATGGAGAAAGAGACACAGCCGAATCCGAGGTTTGAAAAACGGCCCCTAGTCTGGTTAAGGCAGCAGGTCCACAGCGGCCTAGCCTTAAACAGAGGCCTAGGAATGGGAAGCAGACTAAATGCATAGACACCAAGAACATGCGAATCTGCTGGGCATTTGCATGCACGTTGCATACATGTGTACTCTGTCAACCTAGGTACTCGGCAGTACTCGGTACTCAGCAAAAAGTACTCGACTACAACACTTTTTAACTTATTCCTTCCATTTTAGAAGTACAATTAATAAGCCTAGCTCATATGCAGATACATGTACGTAAGGGTAATGTTACATACACACTTACCTACTACTAATTTGTGATAAACTTTGTCCAAATAATGAAAGGATATTAAAATTCACTCTAAATCCACATGTTCAACTATTTCACAGTATTACGAGTCTCAAATCAACTTACCTTCATACAATTTTTTTCCACCACTCAATATTAGCAACTTCCCTAATTCAAGCAATTTTTTTTACATCTCAAAAGCTTATACATTGTACATGTACATGTTTAATATAGGTTTTCCCGGCTTTTTTTAACACTTGTATCACACAAATTCCCTACATCGATACTTTAATTTCGTCCCCGAACATCGCCAAGTTCAATTCTCAATTTGAATTTCAAAAAGCCACCACTAGATTTCATTTAAGGTTCAGTATATTTCAAACTGTTAGCATTCCGATTCGTCCAAAATCTTTGAAATTCGTCTCGTGAAGCAATCGGCGTTGAATTAAAAAAGCAAATTTGTATTTTGTCATTCGTTTTAATGTTCTTGCCGTTACATTTCGTGTCTGGTGACTTGAAACGTTACAATTAAAAATGTGCTTAATCTTTGGACTTGTTTGCGCATTTATTACAGCTGTAAGTTTTGAGTTTTCTTTGACAATTTACATTAAAATCAGAAATTGAACTTTCACAATATTCTCTTTGCTTGGCATATGTAAATTAAGCATTGAGATAAAACACCTTCGTAAAGTTACTCTTTGATATATGTATATGAATAAAAAAACAGAAATAAGGTATGTCGATCAAAGAACAACATTAAGAAGGTCTTTGAACTTAAAGCTTAGTGTCAATGTCATAAGTGCATATTGTGAAATGTCAATTCCCGACTCTAATGTTAATTGTGAAACACAGAAATATAAATTCATACCTTCCAGCTAACTACTTTTATTTATACATATAAGGAAATATATGTTGAAGTATCATTGTTTTAATACGCATAATTCTTCAAATAAGTCCAAAGATTGGGCGCATTTTCTAATCGTATACGATTTAAGTCATAAGGGACGAAATGCAGTGACAACAACATGAAAACGAACGACAAAAAACGAATTTGCTTTGTCAATTCAACGCCGATTGCTTCACGAGACGAATTTCAAAGATTTTGGACGAATCGGAATGCTAACAATTTGAATTATACTGAACCTTAAATGAAATCTAGCAGTGTTGTAGGTCTCCAGACCGGTCTCGGTCTCGGTCTTGAGACCACTTTTTGCCGGTCTCGGTCTCGGTCTCGGGAGCTGTGGTCTCGGTCTTGGTCTCGGCAAGGGCGGATCCAGAACACAATTTTCGGGGGGGGGCCCAAAAAAATTTGGTCCCCCAAAAATGTGGGTCAAAAAAATTACGGCGTGGGGTTCGGGGCCCGCTTAAGGGCCCCGAAAAAATTTTGGATTCTAGATGCTCTGTGGTGCGATCTGAGGCAATTTCTGACCACTTTAACCAATGTTTTTTTGAGGAAAAGATGGTGGTGTACTCATTGCCTGCCTTTATTGCGATGTCACATAAAAAAAAGAAAAAAATTGGTTTCGTTTTGCGGGGGGCCATGGCCCCCTTTGGCCCCCCCCTGGATCCGCCCTTGGGTCTCGGTCTCGGTCCCCTTTGGTCGATATTTTGGCTGTTCTCGAGTCGAGACCAGCCAAAAAGTGAAACCAAGGGGTGGCTGTGGAGTTTAGGGTCCGAGTTCCTATAACAGATGAAACATCCACCTTTAATTTTTTACTTTTGTCAAGTTTCAACATGTTCAAGTTTTGCAAAAACTAGTACAAATTATCGTACTCCTAAGTTAGAGTTTCTTCATCAGATTTACACTTTATAGTAGTTCAATAATATTTGTAAAAAAAAATTAAAATGTTAAGTGGCAAATATATATGGAGTTCATCAAATAAGGTTTTCCCCTTCTTTAAATTAGGTTGCTTCCAATTTTTTTAATGATTGGGACAATAACAAATTCTGTTGTCATGTTGTAATTTATGGCATGAAGCAAACACGAAGAGCACTCGCATGACACAATTAAGCAGGTACAAGTGATTCCTAACTTTCAATCACTTCCTTCACATCCCCATGAACATCAATATCTCAAGGACAGACTGTTCAGCTGTAATTAGAATCTTGATGTTTATTTAGATTATTGTTATTTATTATCCGCAGTCTCGGTCTCAGTCTCGGTCTCGGACCATTTCGGTCTCAGTCTCGGTCCGCCTTGAAGGGGCTGGTCTCGGTCTCGGTCTCGGTCTCGCAACTTCAGGTCTCGGTCTTGGTCTCGGTCTCGGACTATCCGGTCTCGATTACAACACTGAAATCTAGTGGTGGCTTTTTGAAATTCAAATTGAGAAGTGAGCTTGGCGATGATCGGGGACGAAATTTAAGTATCGATATAGGGAATTCGTGTGATACAAGTGTTAAAATAGCCGGGAAAACCTATACATGTACGTCTTTAACAAGGGGAGCCGCATTTCCAAACCCGTATGGGAGGAATTTTCATCAATATAAATGTTCAACAGTGAAAAATGTCAACATCACACCAAATGATGAGCAAAAGCTGTCAACATCACTTTGGCATCCCACATAATACACACCAAGCAAATAACAATTTACTGTTGGAAATCAGATTGAACAATAATCACAGCATGTGTGTTTGAAGCAACTTTTTTGAACAGAGATACATGTATGTTTGACTGGAACAATGACTAGTGCTCCAATGACTCTGAAATTCTTTTCCATGATAGCTACGGAAACTGAACATTTTCAAGGTATAGTGGTGTAAACATTTATATACCTACTTTTTAATGAGTTTTCAAGCTATTTTAATCATTTCATAATAAAAAGTGTTCCTTAAAAACAAACTCTATTTTTCAGGGTCAAACTCGAAAATTGCAATTCATAAATACCTAAGACCGTTTACGCATTCCTATTGGTCGAGAGCCCGTCACATGGCCGGTCTTAAACGGATGATAAAGACATGGCTAGCTGGTCTTAAACACTTTTCCAGTGTCACATGAAAGTTGGACTCCCATGAAATCTGGTGCATTTACGTTTCATTGGTTAAACGTTCAAATTCCCCACGTAGGCATGCACAATACTACCAGTGAATCATTCTTTCATAGTCCGATATTTACACTAAACCAGCCCAGCTGCGTTTTACGCGACATCGCACAGTACGCGCGACCATGGAGGTGGAATGCGCAATGCACACGCAATTGTGGAGGGGCATTCCATATTATAGTCAGAGTGGTGTTTCGTAAATCATGAAGTAAAATTGTTGGCAACGTCTAGTTTTTTACTTGTTTTGATTTTTGGACCGAAAAGATATTTTTTTTTACCAAAAAGGTATTCATGAATGAGAATAAAAATGTGTTCCGTCGGTAGTAAACACTCTGTTTAAAACCGGTGTGAGTCTGGATGGGTGATAATTACCCATCCAGACTCCCACCGGTCTTAAACAGAGTGTTTAATACCTCAGGGACACACATTAATTCCCTTAATACAATACATCTTGGCAGGACTAGCCTCCATAATGTCATGAGAAATGTCGCATATCATAGTTTGGTTTATTTCCTTACACTGTAAGCAGCATTGTGGGCATTAGCCACTCTCAACCTGTCACAGTATACACAGGGTGAGTAAAAAAAAAAGGAAACTCAAATGGTGCCCACTATTTTTTTTTTCAGTTCTGAAAGCCCAATTAACCCTATCCCTTAAGCTACAAAATACTACTAATAAACTGAGATATAAGCTGGCCAGGATGTTATTAAGCTTTCTTTAGTGGAAGAATCATTCAAATCACTTTTCAAACAACTTTTCCAGTTATAGAATTTTAAACACAAACAGCATTTTTTTTACCCTTGTCCACGGATCACATTAAGGTACACGATATTTCTGTAAAAATATAACCATGTCGTATCCTGATAATGATATCAGAATAAGACTCCCGGGTAGACAAGTAGAAGGCAGGGCAGAACAATAAACTCTTGACATTATACAGGGTAAGGAAAAAAAAAAGGCGAAACCCAAATGTCGGAACTATTGTTTTAGTTACGTTCTGTAACACTTTCTAAATCTAGGATATGAAAGCCCAATTCATAAGCTTTCTTTGAGTACAAGAATCATTCAAATCACTTATGTACTTTTGAAGTTACGGAATTTTAAACACAACCACCGTTTTAAAGTTCTGTCCACAGATCACAAAAAAGGTGTGCGTTCTTTCAGCAAAATGGACACAATTGACACACATCCCTATGTGATTTGTTTTCGTTTTGCTGAAAGAACACTTACCTTCTTGTGATCCATGGACAGAACTTTAAAACAGTGCTTGTGTTTAAAATTCTGTAACTTTAAAAGTACATGAGTGATTTGAATGATTCTTGTACTAAAAGAAAACTTATGAATTGGGCTTTCATATCCTAAATTTTGAAAGTGCTACATGCAGAACTTTACTAAAACAATGGTCCCGACATTTGGGTTTCACTTTTTGTATTCACCTTGTAGAGCATGTTATTTAACATTGGAAGCAGCAGATTTTTTTAAATGTTATGATAAGTGCCAGTAATCATGGTTGAGAGTGTTCTGATGTGTTTTTTTTACGTGAATAGTTTTTGTTTTACTGAAATATCAATTACCGTTATTGTGATCCGTGGACAAAGTTAAAAAATTGTTTGTGTTTAAAATTCCATAGTTGCAAAAGTACTACTAGTTAGGTTTTCATATCCTAGATCTTGAACGCGCTACATGCAGAACTTCTTTTAAAAAAATAGGGGTTGCCATTCGAGTTTCCTTTTTTTTTTTACTCATTCTGTACAGGCAAAAAAACAAAAACAAACTTAGTATGTAGACAACGATTCATTTAAAAATACTGTTTCATAATTTATTGCTTCTTTTCTGTCATCTTATCATAAAATCTACAAAAAACACACTCTGCTCTGTATTTATGTTACATACATGTAAAAGATGGGGTACAATACTCTCAGTCTTTTTCTATTTTCTAAAAAATCATTGTTCACGTACATAAAATAGTTGTTCTGTTTAAAATAAATTCAGCATTTCAATCTTACAATTAAGAAACAGCCATTGTGTCATCAATGTCTACAAGCTTTAAATAATTCAATTCTGCATATATGTTTTTGAGCATCTAAAATACATAGCACCAGTACAAATCTCTCCAAAATATTTTGAAGTTTAAAGCTTCTGCTAAACACACGTCTATTCTTGAATAGGGCTGTGCATCGGAACGGGGTACCCGAGTACCCAAGTACCCCACCGTTGATGTCAGGAACCATTTCTAGGTTATGGGATCAGGTACCCATAACCAACTATACAAATTACTTAGTTAATTCTCAGACGATGAAAAAGAAAAGTTTTGAAGTCATTTGTGGGGAATTTTCAAAATGAAAACCAGGCCACATGGGAAAACAAAACATATTTCACATTTATGATGCAGTTTACACAGTAGAGCTATAAAGCTCATTGTACACACTTGTATCTTGCTGTATAGATGTGTCGATGCGGTAGTATTATCGTGCAGACCTTTGTAAACAATCTCAACAGCAACTTCCAAGATTTGAATTTTGGCATGTTTGGCGTTGGGTTTCTTTAACGGGTACCCGGATACCCGTGATTTTTGTTCAATCGAGTACCCGGTTCCTGTACTACCCGTGCATGCACACTCCCATTCTCCAACTCTTCATGAACTGTCTGTAAAAGTTTTTGCTTTCTGTGTATTGTTATTGTAAGGCACTTTGTTCTAACTGTTATTTCATATACATCCACAGTTACAAACAAATTTGTTTTATTTTGTATCAGCCTCTTCAAGTAAATAAAAAGATTTACAGCACATTCAGACCTGATCAACCTCTCATGAATAACAGGGGCAAAAGGAATGCTTTTACTATTTATAATGAGGCTTAATGGCATTCGCTCTTTCACACTCCGCCATTGGGCATGCAGAGCCTCGATCTGGCAAATTTACACAATGAAAATAGCCGGTTCAGTGATCTGAACCCCGACACGGGAATCACTGAACCGGCTATATTTATTGTGTATAACGTTGGCAGATCGAGGCTCTGCATGTCCATGGCGGAAGTGTGAAAAGAGCGAATTGAAAGAATTTCCAACAGTGGAACATAAAAATTTGTGACAAAAATAAAGGGGATTTAGTTCTTGATATTTAGGAGAACATGTAGTTATTTTGTGCACAAGTAATGAGTGTTGCGTTCCAACCACCCCATAATTGGGAATAATATCCCCTTAGTTTGAACTGCTCCCTATCTGAATAAGCAATTAAAGTAATTGGCATTTGAAGGGCAACAAAAACGACCATCTTATAGAAGAAAAACACATTTGACAGGGAAAGAACAGTGGTAGCTAGGAGTGTTACCATAGAAACCTTATTGATTTCTAGGATGTCAGGGTGGCTGCCATGGCAATTTACGCCAAATCAATTCAGTTTATTTGAAGATCATGTGAGCAATTTGGACGGTTGCCTCCCAGCCACTGGAAACTGTGTTCACATCTGAGCAAGCAGGAATAATACTGTCAATGCAATGTAACAGTAAGACAGATATTGCCTGTGCATGTGTCACTATTATTGGAGTAAACACAAGTTACACAACTGTTGCAGTAAAAAAGAATGCAAAAATTGCTCTGGAAAGCCAGGGACAAAATTCTTCTATGATATAATGCAGACTGTATTTGTCTGTCTTTCAGCTCAGTAGTCCCAAGCATACATGTATACATACACTGAATTCTAACTACTTACAGTTTACTTGATTATTGTGGGCTTAAAGAAATAAATCAGTTTTTAAAAAGACTTTTTATAAAAAGGCTATCAGTGCAAACAGAAACAAACAAAAAGTGGTGTGTTTATGAACTGCTTTTAAACCAGTAAATGCTAGTTATTTTAATTTATTGCAAGAATATTTTCTTTCATTTTACTTGGAGAACATGTATGTCTTCTAATTTTTAATTTGAGGTACAAAAAAATTCAAATGTGTAGTGACAGTTATACATGCTTAGCATTGTTCATATTTCACATATATAAATTCCTGGATTTTGTTGTTTTAAAAAAAAAACCTTGTAATGTTTATTTTACATGTGGTAGGCCTATGTGTATACCGGTATATCTGAAATGCTGTTGTCTAAGATGCAGAAACACACAGATATATTTTAACTCCATGTACATGTGTATGTGTATTTTGTATCAAAACAATAAGGCAAGTTCCTGGTTTGACTATGTCTCATTTATTTAGAAAACTGCATGTTGTTACACCAACGTTATTAGTTGGCTGTTTCGGCCATTTGCCGAAACAGCCTTTGTTTTTGATAAGATTTTTTTTTTTTTACTTTTTTTGCTTCATTTTCAGCCATTCCCCATAGCATTTGTACACGTATTCATTGTGGCACTTTGGGCACTAAAGTTAATCCGATTGCCTTTATACTTGGCACACACTAAGGCCAGCACCTGCCAATGTGTGCCAATCATTGACATCATCATGACGTCATCACGAGTCACGGGACACAACATTAAATGTGCATATTTTGAAGGCCAATATTTCCAGAACTACACAGTCAGTGGCCGTGTCACGCACAAAGCCCTGTTTGACCTGAGTTTCTTGTCCCGAGGTCATGTACGCATGGCACAAAAGCCTACACGAGATTTTACGAGACTGTATTCGAGACTAAAAAAAAACACGACAAGTACCTGGATACATGCACTGTTTGGCCAAGATGGCTAGGTTAGTGAAAAGTTGAAATCGTCTGCTTTATTTTGATACCAAATATAACTACCTTTGACAAAAATAAAGTGTTGTTATGATGTGTCAAACAAAAATCATACTTTATAGCAACAAAAGTGAGGGCCGATAGTTTTTTAGGTGTACATTCAATTCTTAAAAAAGGCAAGATTCATTATAGATGATAGTCTACCCTTTGTCGAAATCACCGGTTAATAGTGAAGACTTTTGCAAGATTTCATGATTTGCAATCACATGTACGTGTGTAAGCGTACGTGTGTAAGCATACGTATAACTATAGGCCTGAAAAAATTGTGAATAGCACGCACGAACGTGCAATGAATGACTTACGAATTTTTAGCAGGCCATTTGAGCTCGACCAATCAGTGGGAGTATGGGGTCACAAGGTCATAATGTGTCTGGGTTCCTTGCTCTGTGCTTTTACAATGGTGACGATCTTTTCGTGTTGTGAAATTTAGGAAGTTGTTGGAAACATTAGGTGTACATCTAATTCTTAAAATATTAACAACGCCACGTTCACAAGATTTTTTGTAGATGAAGGTTCATTCTTTCCTTTGATTACCTCAACATTGGGGAGACTTTCGTCGCTATTGAAAAAAATTGGAAATTTCATCACGTAATTTTTAGTTGATTTGTCCGTGAAATAATATCGTCAAAATGCCTCGAAATCCTTTTTTTTGAGAAGAAAATACCTTAACAGATGTATGTAGTAGGTCTTTAACTACCTAAAACACTTTTGTTTGTGTGGATCGGTTGTGGTTTGCCATGAAAATTGCGAATGTTGTAAAGCCCTTTTTACTGCCATCGTTCGCTGGCCTCAAGTTGCTGTCAGTTGTGTGGACAAGAAAAGAGAGCAGCTACGTGTGACACGGCAACTGACTGTACAGGTCCGATTGGGTTGAAAGTTGATATGTACCTAGACCGGGATGTGTTAGCGCCGTCACGATGACGTCATCATGGGTCACGTGACATCACGTCAAAGATTAATAGATTTAATCTTTGAAAATCAATATAAAATCAACCGTGAGAGACCTGCAGGAATTGATAGAATAATCCAAGGATCTCCATTTCATCTCATGCGTACCAAATCACGTGACCCTTCCTTCCGGTCCAAACCGGAAGTGCCTTGTAATTTGAAAGTGTAAAAAGGTGTGAACTTGCTTTCAACGATGTTAGTCTCTGGCTAGGTTGTACTTTACAAAAAAATTACCAGTGACGTCATAAAATGTTAGAGGGCCCTCTAGCGGCAGGTTGAATTTTTTTTTAAATGAATAATCAGTTGATGTGTGTGGCAAAGTTTCCTAAAATCTCTTTATAATTGATGTATATAATCAGCTTCATGCTAAGAACAAGGGGAGAAAGGTTGATGATGTAACCCGACCGGAAGTTACAATATGACTTCACATTAAAGGTCCATTTTAAATCCTATATCTACAGAGCTATTGGCCTTGATCACTCTGCAACTTTCTACTGCACATCCAAGTCCTATCAGTCTATAACATGACATAAAAATACAATAACAAATTGTCGAAACAGCCATGTGTCCAAAAACATAAATCTAGTTTTTATTCTTGTTTCTTCTTTTTCAGCCATTGCCCATAGCATTTGTACACGTTTTCAACATGCACGGCATTTCGGGCACTAAATTCAATCCAATTGCCTTTATACTCGGCACACACTTAGACCAGCACCTGCAGTTGTGCCAAGAATATTGACATCATCATGACGTCATCATGTATCACGTGACGTCACAATATAGGCGCATATTTTGAAGGTCTGTATCTCCAGAACATCAGGTTTGATTGGGTAGAAAGTTGGTATGTACCTAGAACGGGATGTGTAATAGATGAAAATGGAAGTGACGTCATGACGACATCATAACGTGACATGTGACGTCATATTAAAAGTGCAAATTTTGAAGGCTTAATCTACAGAACGACAGGTCCGATTGGGTTGAAAGTCGTTATGTACCTAGACTGGGATGTGTTATACATGTACATGTAGATGAAAATTGAAGTGACGTCAAGAAGACGTCATCACATGACATGAGATTTCATATAAAATGTGCATTTTATAAGCCAATACCTACCAAACTATTGGCACTGATCACTATGAAACTTTCTACTGCACATGTCTGTCTTATTTGTCTATAAGATAACATCAAAATACAACAACGAATTGCTGAAACAGCCATGTGTTTGTCCACAAACATTTAGTTTCACTTGAAATATGGATTTTTGTTATACATGTAAGTTGATGCTTTACTGTGTGATACGGAGGATAAAACACGAGGGAAATGCTTGGGTGGCTGTTTTGCTTGTTGGCAAGTCACAGGGTAACATGGTTTGTGAATTACATGTATCTTCATATTGTGAATATTACAACATTCCTGCATGAAAAGAACAACGCCACATCCTTATTAATTAAATGACACTACACACATCTGGCACTGTTAATGTACAACATAAATAAATTATGTGACTGAATTGAAAAATTGTTTGGACCGTGACCAAGGGAGAGTATACTTTTAGAAAGAAACACATAATTTATACTTGTATTTTGACATGTTTTACATTGGCTTTTTAACAGTTTGGAAGTATTCAAAGTTAAAGTATATCCTTTTGTATATCCTACAGGTTTTTTTGGAGGGGGTGATTTCCTTTTTTTTTCTTGAAATAGTTACCTGGAGAAAAACAACTTGAGATGTAAAAAGAAAAATTTAAAAATGGAATATTGAAAGTACATGTGAAGATTTAAAATGCTGTTCTGAGCCCAGATATATGCTCACCTAAGTACACACATGTTACTTGTGTCTTGAGCTTACTGGTTCCAAGCAGTGTTGCTTGAATATCACAAATGTGTGCTCAACAGTTATTTTCTTGTCAGTATCTCCATGAAATTCAATCCTGATCAAGAACAGATTGCACAAGACAACTTGTGCCTTTTCAATGGTTCATCATGCACATGTCACTACATGTAATATTATTTAATAACATGGTGCCTTGCCATGTACACTCACCACTTGGCAAAACAAAATGTGAATACCGAGCCGAACTACCCAAAGTAGTGTTGACTTTTAGACCCAGTGTATGTCATATGTCAAATTGCCTGTCGCTCCCTCTTCAACCATTGATTGAGGATGTGATTTGTTCATGAACACCCTGACTGAAGCATGACTGACAACTACCCAAATCATGTTGTTGTATCCTCAATTGGAACTTGCATCCATACATTCTGCAAAGAGACAAATAAGTTTGGAAACCACTAGAATGTGTATATTTGCATTATGTTCAACCTTGGCAATTGTACGTGTATCAACTAGAAAGTTGTCAGCAAGAAGGATTTGACAACTTTTTTCCTGAATTGTGCAGTTTATTGGTGGATACTTTTGATGGTTCCCAATTTGAATTTGACTGGGAAAATTGGCAGTCGATTCAAAATGATATCATGAATCAATGCAAAAGTGATGTAGCACCAAAGATTCTAATATTAGGTACTACATCAGTCTGGAATATTTACAGAAATTGTCAAAATTGGTTTCCAATTACTGCCCGGTATCTCTTTAAGAACCCTTTGTATAAAAGTAAACACATGAATCACAAAGCCACGATCAATGCAGTTGCATTCCCTGTGCAAGAGTCGTGTGCACTAATCAGAAATGCTGACTTCTCTTATTCAATCTGAGCTCAAGGCAATAACAATTCACCAGCACCCCAAGATAGGGCAGTGGGTATGAGCTAATAGTTCAATTGCAACAATATTCTAAAATCCTTGAGTGCAATGATGCAAACACTGTGATTAATTGAATATTTTTGTCAGTTTTAGCACTCTTACATCTGACGGCATGGAGCCACTTCGCATAAATTGTGGCTGAGCACAGAAACATTTTGCCTCCAAGAATGCTAGCCAGCCAACATGTGATTCTCAGCTGATTGTTTCTGACATGCAGTATAATACTTACACGGCACAATAATTAGTTTTTAAAATTTCAAGCAATGCTTCTTGATAACCTGGGTCTTTGACAGTGACAAGTAATTAGCATGTTCAGTTGTTGGATTGTATATGTACAAAAACCCAGTATTTGCTTTTACTCAATTTTTACGCATTTATTCGCATCTGCATAAATAACAAGTCAGGTGTGTTTACAAACACAAATGCCCCGCAACCGTGACTGTTCCCATGACATAACATCACTCTTTTAACATCAACTTACATACATGTAAGTTGATGTTAAAAGAGTGGTGTTATGTCATGGGAACAGTACCTTGGTCACATGGAATGTTCATTGACAGCATTAGTGTTTTCTGTAGGTTTTATATGAATTAAACCCTATGATCTCAGAATATGACCTTTCGACCCCCAATGCAATAGGCTTCTTCGGATTACCAAGAACAATCCACAAACCAAATTTGAAGTTCACATGTAAAGTATTTCTCAAGTTATCGCGCTGACAAAATTTCTTTTGTTTTAGCCAATGTGACCTTGACCCTTGACCTTTCGGCCCCAAATGCAACAGGCTTCTTAGGATTACCAAGAACAATACACAAACCAAATTTGAAGTTCATATGTTAAGTATTTCTCATGTTATCGCGCTGACAAGATTTATCCGGACACACACAGCCACCCACCCACCCACCCACCCACGGAAGGACAAGGCGGAAATAGTATGCCCCTTTCGGCTTCGCGGCGGGGCATAAAAAGGAAACAAACGATTTTACTGAAAAGCATTTGTACTGACTTTTGACTTTTTTAGTTTTTGCTAACTATAAGCATTTGCTGCTTTATTTCGTACAAATAAAGAGGAGTGAATGCTTCAGATCTGTATTTACTGATCATTTTTCAAGGTTGGGTTGGGGCTACCGGTGCCTTGAAATATAAAGCAAATACTTTTGTGCAAAATGGCTACATTTATGAAATGTTGATAGCATAAGATTACAAAAGATATGTTCGGAAAGTTCAAGTGATACCACATGCCTTATTTCCAACAACATTCATGCGAGATTTATACCCTTTTAGTCCGGGTGTCAAACCCCAATTTGGAGGTAGACCGTGCATTAGGGTCCTCACAAATGCTTTGGCATTCTCTTGTCATTTAGACCTTGTAGATCAATATTCTGGTGGGTGCCACCTTTGCACCCTTGAACATTTTTTTTAACAATTAATATGCAAATTAGCTTCCGCCATAAGATAAAATAGAAGGTCGCACGCACTTGCTAGATTTTATACATACATGTATACTATGACCCATTTAAACTAAAGTGGTGCTCCGTCCTCCACCATCCCCTTGTCATGTCCACTTCCCCTGCCCCCTTCCCAGAATAAGTATATCAAGCAACAACTTTGTGTGTAAATGAGGCAGCAAAGCCGCCTCGTCCGCTTTGCGGGAGGAAGGGGTGACGGTGATGGATGAAAGGCATGACTACAAACAAACTGTTTACAATTTGAAATGTAAAGAAACCTTGAGTGAAAGTGGTAGTGTATTTGAATATAACTTTGTATTCGTGCATGATTTTGTAGCCATTATGATGTGTATGAGAAACTGGGGACATGACAGTAGCATGGTTGTCCTTGACGGAGAAATTAGAGGCAAAATATGGGACGGGGGGGGGGGGGGGGGGTGGGGGTAGTGGGTTAGTTGTTGAAATCTCTTTATGTGCATGTACACCTAACCAACTCTTCAAGGAATTTGTGGTACAGTTGTTCCTTGGGTATAGTGGGGTTGCAAAACACGGAGGACGGATGAGTTCCCCATGAGCTGATTTAGGGTATGTGTTGCCTACAATGTAGTTCATGGTGCTGCACAATTTACAGTCAGTCTTCAGGAGGCCCTTTTTTCTATTTCATGAAAGTGGAGGTCTTGAAAGTAGAGTGGATGTCTTGAAAATAGAGGGGGCTCCTGATTTTGTTAACCCTAACAGAACTGAACCCATCAAACCCCAACAGCATGTTTTGTTGGAATCTGTCAAAATGGTACAGTAACCCTAAACTGACAGTCCTTTACATGTACATTGGATTGGCACACCTCCAGAATCAAAGTCAGAAATATGTGTAGTAAATCATGCTAGGGCCTTTACAGGGTTTAGCAGAAGTTTGAGGTAGATCCACCCACCTTGTGTGGGTGTCCACTGCTGTTCATGGTTATTTGCTACAGATAAGGACTGGACAGTGCCTCGCATATTGTATTGCCATTGATGCCTGTGTTGGCATGTCATGTGAATGCATGTTTATGGTGTAAATCGAGGACACACACGTGCAACATCATTCATGAATTGAGGACAGAAACCGAATCGAGGGCTCCTCGGTTGGAAAACGTGTACAAAACCAATGACAACCGTTGCGAAAAAGTTTGAGTACAAACAAAGGAAAAGGGAAGAGGAACATCAGAAAATCCTTGATTTACACCATAAACAAACATGCATGTATGTGTTCTACATAACCCCACGAGGACCAACACACAAAGGGAGAACAACAGATCCTTTCAGTCCTCGGGAGTTGGGTCTTTTGTTCAAAACGGTCCTCTGTAGTAGGTTTGTGTGCTTAGTCTATGGGAGAGTGTTATATAACAGGGACAAAGGGAAACACAAAGCATTGTCCTTGAGAGTATAGTAAAACACGACTGGGTGCATGGGCAGTGTATTGCATCGTGCAGTGTGTTGGCATGGGCGATCTGAACAACTCGTGAACGTACGCACAGGTATGTTTATGGTGTAAATCAATGATTTTCTATTGTTCCTCTTCCCTTTTCCTTTGCAACAGTCCTCATTGGTTTTGTACACGTTTTCTAATTGAGGTCGTCCTCGATTTGGTTCCTGTCCTCAATTCATCGATGATGTTGCACGTGTGTGTCCTCGATTTACACCATGCACAAGCACACACATCAGTGTGTATTTGCCTGCAATCGGGGACCCCATATTGTCTTTTGTTGGTACTTTAACTTTTTAGGAAGACCTCCCATATGTTTTGTACGGATCACCAAATTATTATTATTAATGGTTTATTAAAATCTGTTCATTGCAGCCAGCAGGCTGAATTATGATACAGATGAACATTAAGCAATAAAAATTACATCAAAATATTTATACAATTGAGGCATTAAAATTAAGTGTTAAAAAAGTAAACCAATGAACCAACCAACAGGAAAAGAGAGAGAGAAAAAAAACACATTACGCAGAAAAACAGAACAAGACAAACTTAGCACACACACACACACAAAAAACCAAACTAGGTTACAAACCAGGAACAAAAAACAAACAAACAAGCACGAATGTAATCAAAGAAAAAAATAGCACACACACACACACACACACAAAACACAAAACAAACAAAAAGAAAAACAAACAAGCAAACAAACAAATAAAACAAGCCAAAACAAAAAACACCCCAACAAACACCCCAACACCCCAAACAAACAAACACCCCTCCCCAAAATGCAAAACGTGAGATTAAGACAGACAATTGAGAAACAGTTCAAACAAATGGAGCAGACTGGGACATAACATTTAAAAAAAAGAAAGGGGCAAGAGAGAATCAGTAAAAACACACAAACCAGGCATAAAAAGGGTTTTAAAAAACAGGGGCCAGTGAGCAGAACGTTTACAAAAACAGCATGAAAAAGGCCTACTTTACATGTTCAAAATGTTGGTCAGGTAAGGAATCGGGCTAGTTTTGTATCAAAGAGTCTGAAATGGGGGACCTTTGGGAATTGAGGACCCTATTGTCCTCTATTGTTCAACGTCCCCTATTGAATGCAGAAACAAACTCATACACACACACATAGGATAGTGGGGATGCCAATGTAACATCCATGTCACAACCAGGTAAATTAGTTGGCCATGACAACACCATAGCTACATGTAATCTAATTGCACATACCTCACGCATGTGGCAAGTCCAGCGTAGCATTGATTCATCATCGCCATAGAAACCGGCACAGCTAACAATGGCAGGCTCCCCATCTTCCAAACTACCGTAGAAAATTAACAAGAGATAATTAACCAAGGGCTGCCAGGAATTGAGATCCACAGAAAAAGCATTCTCCCTGGTCTCATTTGACAACGCTAAACGTCTACATTTACATGTACAGGTTGGCAATTTTAGTTTATTAAAAAGGTTGGCATTTATCAGCATGCATTTTAAAATCAGAAAGATTAATTAAGTTAATCAACATCATAAATATTGATGCTTTGTGTAAACCGTGCCACCTGTGGAGTCATGCCAGTTAATTGGTTTCATCCCCAACCACATTGATACATGTTCAGACAGTGCAGAATGGAGCAATTTGCTTTCCCTAGTTCAAGTCTTAAAGGCATTACCAATCAACGGTGAACCCAAAAGAACATCATTATTTGTTGGATTGATAAAATGTTCCCATTTTGGTGATGGCTTCAAATAATGGAAAAAAATTGACTTTTTTAGAGTCAATTGTTAAAACTATAAAATGATACAGATGACATTGTCATCAACTACATCCATCTTTGTGTTCATTCCACATCTTTGTGAAATGACTTTTGTGAAAGAGCTGTTCATTTTTTTTTTTTTGGAGGGGGGCGGGGGACTTGTGAAATTTTCTGTTAAATCCATTTATCAAAATGAATAAAATGTATCTGAATAAATGTAACTAAGCCACAAAACATTTAAAATTGAATAACAATTTTTGTCATTTAAAATTGAATAGCAATATACATGTGTACATGTATATTCTGTTGTGTACAGTTCTAAATGCGCCTGGGCAATTCCACAGGTTGATGGACATGGCTTGGAAAAAAATAGATTTTTTAACCCAGTTTCTCATTTTTATTACAGATTATACATCCAAGTGTGTGAAATTAACAAAGAAAACCCGATTTTATCAAAAGATTTTTTGAGAAATCTTGTCGTGAAGTGAAGAATAATTTGTGACTACAAAGAAATCTAAAAATTTGGTAATTCAATCATAACCTTATTTCTAGCCTGTATGATAGTCTTAATATCCAAAAATATGTCAATTCACTGCCGTCATCTATTTTTAAATATCAAAAAGTAGCGTTTTATACCTTTTTTGGTAATGTGACTAATTGAAAAGATGTAGAATTTTTTTCTCACCAACATTTGTAATGAATTAAATTTTGGTATTTAGGATTTTCTTCCTTCTCATGAACATTGACATACATGTAAATAAGCGTTTTGTTCAAACTAATACACACATTTTAGAATAAAAGGCAACTAAGTTTGGTAACGTGAGTAACTATTGTAACGTGAGTAACCAAAAATGTAACATGAGTAACCAAGTTTGTTTTCCCAAGTCACCCAAACTATACCCAAACTGACTTTTGCTTGATAATGTTGCATTTTATTGATAACTGTTTATCTTAAACCAAAGAACTTCAAGCATTAATACTTTTAAGCATATTTTATGCCGTTTATGGTGCAAATTGGTCCTTGAGACAGCTTCAATACATAAAATAATATCATATAAATTTCATTGAATCCAGGTTAAGTATTTTTATCAAATCTTGATGTAATAAGGCAGACACCTGTACTTCCCTACATTGAAATTAAAATGTTTATGTGGAACAAAAGTTAAATTAAGCTACCCGGCACAATGGTATACCCTGGAACCCATTCTCCATATCATGGTCTCTGATAGTGTGGCCTTTTGCATGGACCCTATATTCTGGCTATAGTGGCATGCACGTGTACATGACCTTTTAACAGACTCTCTGAACCTGAGAGGTTTGTATCTACATGTATCTGTTGATTCTGTTCTGATGGTTCAGCATCTTTAGTTAAAAAAAAACCTAACTTACAGCTGAACTTAAGAGGAAACATTAAATTCCTGATTGGGGATCAGTATGCACTGTAATAGTATCAGAATAATACTGAAAACCTCAGAGTAGTACTTGCCATTGGTGAGTTAAAATGCAAATGGAAGTCAGGTTTGTAGTAGTTCTAATGCCTATTGGGTGGAAACAGACTAAGTTTGATACTTTAGTAAAATAAAAATTATGGCATGTAATTCTGAGATGGGTCGGACAAAATGTAACGTGAGTAACCGTAACGTGAGTAACCATGTTTTTTTGTGGATTCCAAAAAAATTAAAGATACTAGAGGATTTGTTTTACTCTTATTGTGTGTGCCCCATGGCGTGGTCTTTTATCCATGTTGGCATGTTGGCTTTTTATGCAAATGCGGAAATGTAACATGAGTAGCCGATATTGTGTGTCTTGTACTCTTGTGTATCATACATAACACATATTTCTGGATGTCATCTTTGGTGCTTAGGTAGGTCTAGGTCTACTCTATCTACCATGGGGATAACAGTTATTAAACCTTTTCGGTATTAAGTAATTACAGCCCAAGGAAACTCAAAGGTACATCAAAAACGTAACGTAAACTGTTTCTGAGTAACCGTGGAATTGCCCGCCTAGTGACTCTGATGACTCAAATTGAACTGTTCATTCATTGCTGGTGGTGATTGGTACACGCAGTATCTCTACATTTCTTGTACACTGAAGTTATCATTGATGCATTTTCTAGACCATAACCAGACACGTGTTTTTGCCTTTGTCAATGTTTGAGCTATTTTAGTTTTTTACACTTTTTGTTTCAATGATATCATTTTTTCTGACCACTAAATCAAAGGTTGCTGTTGTTAAGATTGCTGTTGGTAAAAAAGTGAAGTGAAGCAGAGGATTTTGTTTTGCTATAAAAAATATCATGAAAATTAAGTGTTGGCTTTTATTATTTCAATTAGTTAACTGAGTCAAAAAAGGGAACAAGTATAAGAAAGTAACTTGCAGTGGACATCATCTCTCAGTAGAAGAATTGTCTGCATGTTCTGCATGAGTAATGTTAAGGAAATGAAACCAGATGCATATAACCATAAATTATTACATTGGTGATCATCATTTTAATTTCACACAAATATGTTGAAGTTTTGGTGCCAGATGGAAACACTTTATGAATAAGAAGTACTACATGAAGAAGCTTTTATATGTCTGTACGAAGGTAATTTTAAAGACAGGTACCAATCCCATCAAAAGTGGCCCAATGGGGTTAATGCCACAGATTTAGTGAAGTACAAAGAACGTGCCATGGTTATAAATATGGTGTTAATTTTGTTTACTTCATCAGCTTCTGACTTTTTTTATCATTTAGAAATTTCTTATGCTTTTTTACCAGTGTATTTTTATTCATTAAGTAGTGTGATTTATATAATGTACAGATTATAATTATATTTTAAGTTATGTCATCTTCTTATGTGTAGACTGCTGTTTGTATTGCTTTTCCTCTATGATTTTACACCAGGACAAGAATTTCATGTCTGCTTTTAACTTACATGACAAATAAAATATGAATATGAATATGACTATGAATGGACTAATCCTAATTATTTCTATATAACAGATTTCTGATTATGACATACATGTAGTTACAAATAAACTCAGGACATTTTACCAGGCCTCAATAAACATATGCATGCCACTTTGCAAACCATTCAAAAAAATATACATTACTTCTGCAGATTTGAATCTGTTTTCCTTTTAATTAAATTGAGAAGCAAATGAAAACTTAACTTGTCACTTGATTTTCTCAACATTCTTCGCACATGTCACACAAGGGTTAAACAAGCTTCATAGATTGGTTTGCAAAGTCTTATCCTGACCAATAGTCCCTGCCCACTGCGCATGTGGGCATTTATCACATGGTCTTCTCCATTGCCACAAAGCATGTTCCAGCTGCGCACATTGTATGTGCGTGCAGGCATGTCGGCCATTTGTGGATGCAATGTTGGACGTAAGTCACAGCTGAGATTGGTCAGAGCACCATGGGGCTGGGCTTAATGCATCGCTCTATTAAAGGAATGTACAACATTTGCTTTTGCTCCATTTTTTAGAAATAAATGAATTTGGAGGATAAGTATGTTACAGCAAATATTGTTAAATGACTTGTTTCACATTTTGGGCTTGTAGATGCTGGAAGAACAAAGAAAACCATTTATGTTCTTGTAGTCTGCTTCCCTGACCCCACTTAAGATGAAACGGAAAATTTATAGACTTTGGGGAATTGTAAGGTCAGCGAATCAGTCTAGCAGGCTTGTACCCCTCCACAGGTGTGTAATCAATTGTAGAGAGTTTTTGCAGTTTTTGCAGCAAAGAGTTTGCAAGCAGTTTTTGAAAAAAGCCAGTTTTATTCAACGCTGGTCGGCCGACCAGCGTTGAAAAAATACCATTTTTCTTCAAAATGTCAGCACCCCAGGAGCCACGATTTTACAGGATGCTTTAGACTGTCATTCCCTAACAATCCAGTAAGGTATTTTGTGATAATTTGATCATTTCATTTTGTAATGTTTGCAAATGTTGTATCTTCCCTTTAAGTGCATGTACATATGAAGGTTTTCCAAACCAAATATTGTATACTGAATCAATGATGAAACACTGTGTTTCATGTGTCCATGTATTTGCTCAAGGAAAAGCCAAGGTGGAGCAATGGGTGGTTAAAATGAACAAACTGACAGACTGGTCATAGTGTATTCTTCCTAGCCTCAGTGGCGCACCCGGGGGGTGGGGGGAGGCCCTGGGGGGGCTTGAGCCCCCCCCCCCAAGAGGTTGTCAATTTTTGTTTAGTCCCATGATTTGACCTCGGTGATATGAATGTGACCTTGGGTGATATGAATTTTCGAGTAGTATAATAGGGGTGTAAATGGCGCCACCAATGTCAAAATAGGCGCCCCCCAAAAAGTTTTTGAAGAAAAATTAACTTCTAAAAAATTTGGGAAAAAAATGTGAGCCCCCCCTGTGTGCGCGCCACTGACAAGCCACTATTGTCGACTTGATGCCTGCTCCTCAAGCAAAGTTGCACACGGACTGACATTGATTTGTCTTCCCAGGGCTCACTCTGAGAGAAAAAATATCATTTATAACTATGTAAATATGGGTACAGTGTCGATATATGCACAAGAAGGGTAAACTGAAATATCAAGGACTAAACCTAAAATTTGAACTAATAAAAAAATTTGGGATGAAATATGGACCCTAAAATCACTCTGTTTTGCAATTAAGTGGCAGGATCATCTTTCCGAATGGCGATTGGCTTCAGGACTACTTATAGGGGTTATTATCTTTGGAGGGAAATATCACCCAAAAGTAATAAGATACTAACTGAGGCCACGTCCGAATGACTTGGTTATGGCTAGATATAACACACGGGTCTATGGGAAGTGACTGCAGAAGCTTCCCATAGACCCGTGTGTATTTTCCAGCCGCAGCCAAGTCATTCGGACACAGCCTTACTTTATTTTATGCTCTGTACATTAGGGTCATTCATTTAAAATGTGACATTCATCAAAGGTGGTTAATTGACTGTACATTACAACAGAGAGGCTAGTTGGGTTAGAAATGTCAGGAGGAAATGAGAACTATGTGTAGCACCACACTTTGATCACTGACCTACATTTAACCAACACTTTTCACAGTGTGATAGTCAAATAAAAGAATTGTGAAACAATACAAGACACTGTGGAAAAAATAGTTGTTGAAGCAAGTTGCCTGTCACGATCATGTGGCATTCACAGTGATCTATACAAGACTGTTTCTATGCTGGCAAAAATGATAGCCAAACCATTTTTTATTTATAGGACATTTATAACTTGGGTTCAACATTTAGCATTATTTTGTGAGGAGTATGTGTTTGTACTGGAATATGAGATCTGAGGTTGACAATATAGATGCACAGTACACAAAGACTACATATGTTGAATGGATTCCTACCAGTGTATAAAATAGTCAATTGTTCCCTTTTCAATTGTAGTTTCATCTACTGGACAGGCTGATTTATATTGAGTGTTTGCTAATTTCATATTTCTCTTTCAGCCAGCATACATTCTCAATGCATGTCAGCCAAATGTCAATTGGTACTGCATGTATTTATCAGTCCTGTATCCCCCAATTTTAATGATTTTTTCACACCCCTTGGGAGTGAGGGCAAATTATAATAGATGCCACCAATGGAAGTTTCAATAAACCATCATAACTTCATCATTTAAGAAAACTGTTCCTTGTGTTTGTCCCACTCCCTTTTCAAAATGTATGCGCATGGCATTTCGGGTTCTTGGCTTTTCAATTTTGAAGGGGGTGGGGGTCTTCAGAAAGGCTTCTTCAGAAAGGCAGCATTCATTTTTACAAAGAGGTTTTTCAAATAATTACCCCTTAAAATGTGAAAAAGTGGTGGGTAGCCGTGTTAGTCAGATAATAGCCAAAAAAACCCGAATGTAGCACTTTAATGACTAACTAAAGAAAAATTTGTGCATAAGCTTTCGTAGCAACAACTACTTCATCAGATGCAATGAAGAAAACAACTTCAACCAAGGTTTATATACAGTCTAGTACAATCTAAACAAAGGATGGTAACAAGTCAGTGCTGTAGTGTGACAAAAAGCCACGATCTCTATTGAGCCAGTGTGAATAACCAATACAGTGATCAATAACAAGAACATTACCAACTTATCTCTGTGGGCATTGTTAGATTGTGGGTAATGAGCACATGTACTCACCTTGTTAACACAAGACAGCGGACCTGATAATCAGAGATCTTTCTCTTAGCTTCAATGTTAAGTTCATATCGTGGATGGACTTCAATCTCAGATGCATCAAACAATGGTGGTCTGGGTCTGGATGCATACTGGGTGTAGACATCTCCTATTGAGTCTCTAGACAAGAGTGACTGTGGTCGTAATACCGTGGACTCAGCATCTACAAGTGACATCAGGGACATGGTTGAGGTACTGGGCTCTGAGGTTTCATTCAGACAGATCTTGGACCCACGTCGAGTCTCATCCCGGAGTTCCCGGCTGTAGCGGTACTGCTTGGACTTTGACGTTGTTGTCCCTAGGGTGAGCTTCCCAAACACAGATTGGACCTTCTCCATGGTTTTGGAGCTTCGGGGGGACAGCTCTTCTTCTTGCCGTTCCACAGAGGTGGAGGATTTCTGGCGGGCCTGCCACATCTTACGCAGTGCACGGGGGTTGTTGTGACCCTTACGGCTGCCCTTGCGGAGCTTTCGCACAGCCTTGGGCCCAGCCTTAGGCTTATGCTCATCATCGCTGCTGGTGATGGTCCCAGGCATGTCTTGTACCTTGGCAAGATGAGGCAGATGTGATCTGGTACTGGTATCAGTGTCACTACCAGGCTGAGACTCTGGCAACCCTTTGGACGATACCACGACAACGAACTCCTTCAATGTTTGAGAGGAGGTGTTCTGTGGTTTCACATCATCTTCATCATCACTCACAACATCATCTCCAACAGCCTCAGCTCTCTCAGCCTCAGGTCCTTCTTTTGCTGCCTCATTATTCAAGTCTTTATCTGATTCTTCAGAATTCTCCATTTGGTTATGGTCTCCATTTTCCAGAGTTAAACAAGATTCTGGCCCAACAACTTTGACAGTTGTGTAGATGGTTAAGTGGCCATCAGCTGTGCCCACCCACAGGGTGTTTTTATAGGTAAGAAGTGAGGTGATCTTGGACTTGGCAAGGCTTTCATGGGGCTGGGGGAAAACATAGGAGAGATAGGAAAACAAATCAAGAGAACCACAAGATGGTTAAGAAAAAATATAACATTGACAGGGATTTATGTACATCACGATGGCATCATCATGTGACTTTTTCAGCATTTCTCATAAACAAAACATGCTCAATTCAAAAGTCATTTTATTAACATGGACAAAGTTGTGTCACGTTGGGTAACATCAACAAAAAAGCATTTATACATACACATATACATTTTCAAAGTCCTATATCAAGAGAAATACCAACCCTGATTGGGTTGAACTTCATCTACATGTTCATAATAAGGGAATAAATGTGTGCTCCGGAGGTTTTTATCACTCGTTTAATACCGCTTAGAGTCTGGGTGCTGATAATTACCCGAGCCGGAGGCGAGGGTAATTATCAGCACCCAGACTCTAAGCGGTATTAAACAGAGTGATAAATACCGACCGAGCACATATTTATTCCCATTCATACATACCTTATCCGTAAAAAAAAAATCAAATAATTCGTTCAAAAATCCCGGTTTTGTTCAACAAGTTCACTTCTTGCTTTTTGAAACATCCCTCTAGCAAAATAATGGAGTGTTCAGCTGGCAAGTAAGATGTAAACAACCCTTTTATGGAGATTGACGCGCGCGTAGCATGTTCTGCGCGATGTCACGCAGAACGCACCTGGGGCGTTGCGTTTTGAACTTAGAACTATAAAATTCTGACTCGCTTGTAGTGTTGCGCATGCCTACGTGAGGATTGTGAACGTTCAACCAATGAAACGGTAAGAGGCACTGGATTTTTAGGAGTCCACATTTTATGTGACACTGAAAAAGTGTTTAAGACCAGCTAGCCATGTCTTTATCATCCGTTTAAGACCGGCCACGTGACGGGCTCTCGACCAATAGGAATAGCTAAACTGTCTGAGGTATTTATGAATAGGCTGTTATATGTTAACTAATCTTATGTTTTAAAGCTTTGTCTACCTTTAAATTATAGCTGGCAAACAAATCATACTAAATTCAAAACTGTGTTTGTGTCATAGAACATAAAGATGTGAACAGATGTTATCATGAAATTATCATTTTTTTTATCTTTTATTTTCTTATTGTTGTAATCAAATTTATTTCCAAATTGAAATCTAGGCTAGAGACTAAATAAAACAGTGTTTTGTTATCACTTGGTAATACTGAGCAAATTCATTCCAAAATGTTAACGTATGTACACTTCACAAAACTATGATCGTAAGTATCAATCTCGTTAATACATAAACAACATAGCGGACTATTTACAATTTTCCATTTATATAATAAGTTTTAAGTTGGTGGTATACGGTGTAGAAATTTGTAATTAAATTTTCTTAACTTAGCTTCTTTTATATCGATAGTTTTTTTGTTTCCACACAGAATTCCACTGTATTTCTTCATTTGTGACTAACTGGCGTTTTACTTTTTTCATCAATTAAAACCTTGTATATTTCTTAAGTTGTAATATTTTCTAAACTGCTAAAGGCACCATCAAAGGGAGTTTTGTTTTTATTATTTGCTAGGATTATTAACCATTCTTCTAGCATAGCCACCTTTAATGTATATATTTCTGCTAACCAGTTATGTTTCTTAACTAGTTTGTCTCTTATGTAACTTAGTAGACAGTTCACCATTTTCAGTCAGAAGGTCATTAAGGCCAAAAAAAAAAGTCTCCGGTTTCTGGTATGCGCGCGCGTCGCCGTAGCCATGCGTGTCAGCAAAATGAAAAAGTTTTTTTCAATGAAAGATGATGTCTCAAAACCGCCAAACTCACTGGTTTGACAGGAATCCTGCTGCTGCACAATTTTCACGTGTTTTTAGATGGGGTTCGATCGAGAATAAGCTTTATGTGGCCTCTCTTGGCTCCCATATATTTGCACTAAGTTTAGTCGGGCACCATTTGCAGTCATCAGCCGACATTTGAAGAAAAAAAAGGTAAAAAAAAAAAAAAAGCCACTTCGCTGCACCACTTTTGGGCAAGATCCATGCCAGAAACTGGAAACTTTTTTATTTGGCCTAACGTAAATGATGTTGGATTTGATCCAGTTGCTTGTTTTTTATACTTAATGTAATTATTACCCCACAGTATTTGTGCTTTTATATCAGTTGGCTGTAAATTTATGTTTACTTACAATCTTTGTTGAGTTCAGTTCCTGCCAACAGAATATTAACTCTTTATAAAATTGTGGAAGGTTTCATGTAATACGAGAACAGCACTCTGCTTTTTTAAAATTCATATTGAGGACTGAAAGGATTTTTCATTTGCCCATCTTTTTGTTTAACAATTTCAATATCCAGTTACATTCCAGTGCTATATTATGAGATTGGAAGTCGGTTAGGTTAAGACCGCCTTCGTTTCAATTGACCTATCGCCGTTTGCGAGTTAGCAACGCCCCTTAGACAACCCTATGGAGTTTTTGTGCACTAATTTTTGTTTGTCTCAGATTTTGCGCATTCTGCTTCTGTTTGTATATCATGTAATTGGACAATATTTCACAAGCTGCGTTGACACGATTCTACCGCAATAGGTCAATTGCAAATCATTGTTTTCATTGGAATTTTGTCTTTTTTGCCCTTTCGGATAAAAGGAAACATTAAGTTATCTGTTTTCGAAACATACTTTTGTGGGGTTGGAAAAACAGATACTAAAACGGTAAATATTGGTATTGCCAGACTTTTACAATTGTTACTCTTCCTGGTAATGTCAGATGCCTTCTTTTCCATTGATTAATTAAGTTCGCACAATTTATCACCTTTTCTTCCCAAATTAATTCATAACATTCATTCATATTATTTCCAAAATAGACGCCTAATGTTTTAATTGGTTCCTGCTGCCAATTTACAATTTCTTAAAAGTTTTGCTCCAGATCTATGTTATCAATAATTATTCCTTATGTTTTGCGGACATCAAGTTTGGTCCCGCAATTTTTCCAAAATTTGTCACAATATTGATGGCATTTGTAATTGATTGCACAATCAGATAAAAAAGAGTTGTATCATCTGCGTACATCGAAATATGCAAATCTTTTTGGTTGGTTAATTTAATCCCATTAATTTCTTGGTTCATTCTTATTCTATTTGCAAGAACTTCTGCAATGATAAGGAATAACAATGCAGAGAGAGAACACCCTTGCCTTAGGCCTCGATTCAAAGTGAACAATTGAGACATATGGCCCTCGTTAATTATTGTACTTTGAATATTTGTTTACATTGTTTGGAACCACTTTATAAAACTATCTCCAAAATTGAATTTTATAAGCGTTTTGAATAGAGAGTACAGTGTCAAAAGGCTTTTATAGTCCAAGAAGAGAACTGCCGTATTTTTTCCTTTATTTTACATCCTTTGATGTAACTGGACTGATCTTCTTGACTGATGTTTCCTATTACACTTGATAAACAATTTGCTAAGGCTTTGGCAGCTGTTTTGTAATCAATGTTTAAAAGACTAATAGGTCGCCAGTTTTTTAAATTGGTTCAATCGCCTTTCTTTTACAAAAGTGAAATTAAAGCATGGTGTTAAGATATAGGGAGTTCTCCTTCTTTATAACTTCTATTCATTGAACCTGTGAAGAGGAATTAATTTTTTTCCACAAAAACTTGATAAAATTCTACGGTTAGACCATCTACACCTGGGCTTTTTAATTTTTTAATGCTTTGGTATATTCTGCTTCAGTGAGTAATGAAATCATCATGTTACCGTACATAACATTTAATACAAGGTCTGATAGTCATTTAACTTGTACATAGAGTATGATGCTAAAATGCAACATACTTGTGCAGCACTGTGCTTTTCCAGGAGCTTGCATCAGGCGAAAAGCAAAGGGCACCCTCTTGTAAAAGCACAACGTTTTTTTCTTCTGCAGTTGATTACAGAAACTTCCCATAAATAATCAGATCTCATCAGCCTTTGATATCCCTTGTTTTATTCAAGTTATATCATGTCTGAATTTTCAGAGGAACCCTTGACTCAGGTCCAGAAATCAGACTTTAGTAAAAGGAGCATTGGAAAGACTTTTACAATTTTTCAGAAGGTAGGTCCAAGTAATGTTTACGTTAGATATGACCTGAATCCCTTGGGGTTTAATGCACAGTTCTGGATTGAGAGGTTCAGTCGAGACTCTTTGTAAACAATGCCCAAGGACTTGTGTACAAATAACTTCCTATTCTCTGGTGTTACCTTGGTGAAGATTGGCGTTTGGTCTGTGGAGGTATCGTGAAGTAGAACACACTGCAGCTGCTCTTCATCCCACAACATTGCAATAGCTGAGCCACGGACAGTAACCCAGACCCCATGATCACCGAGGTACAGCCCAGAGATGTGGATATCAGGACTCTTGGAAATCTCAAAACCATCCTTGGCATTCAAAGAACTGAAATCAATCAATTAAGCATTTTCAATTTGGAGAAAAAGATGTTAGATTTGTAGAAACCATGTAGATATATCTTTTTTATGACTCTGTCGTCTTCACAGATTGAAAGTGAAGACTGAGGTAGCATACTGTTTAAAATGCCGAGTTACCAAACTCGTTCTTCTTAGAACCACACAAAGTCACAAAAGAGATATATCTACACAGCGCCACCAAAAACCTAACATGTATTGACTTCCCACCCTACTAGCGTTCAAGTCTTAGGCTGAATCCGAATCAACTGTCTAGAGCTAGGTCTAGGTCAACGCCCATTGAAAATACGTGGGGACGCGCTGACAATAGACGTAGCCGTAGCTCTGGAAGCCCGTTTCGGACACGGCCTTACTCAACTTTGAGCAAGTTCTGTTACATGATAAGGTAAACCATAGTTGGATTGTCTTGACTAGAATGCATGGTGGTTGGACTACGCTGACTGACTATTTGGAACTGACACCCAGAGGGATGGTTGCATGGCTGGTTCCAGGGGCGGATCCAGGTATTTTTGCATGGGGGAATTTTCATCAGCAAAAAATTCTGAAAATGTAGACAGGGTTTTTTCTCCAGACACTTGGTCTCCGTAAAATCAAAAACTGGGGGGGGGGGGATGCTGTTTAATAGGGGATGCTGTTCAAGTCTGACGAATATTAACACTAGATTACAGAATGGTGTACAAATGCCCCCTTTCTAAGCTGCCTCTGTCTGTATTTTGAACAGGTGGACATGATACCTGTATAATTTTTTGGGGGGTGTCAAAGCAGGGGGGGGGGGGGTTCGCATTTTCTAGGAAGTTCTATGGGAAATTTTTTTTTTGACAGAGCTGGGGGTTTTATTTTTTACATATTATTTTCACACATGGGAAACAACACATGCCACACTGCATGACAGACACACACATCATACGCAAGTGCATGCATGTATCAGACATTTGTCTGAAAATGAACCATGGTTGTGACTGGTCAAAGCATCATGGACTGGTCTATTATTGGGTCAGACACTGCCGTCAAGAGTTTCAGCACAAAGACTATGCATTGTGCACACTGACTTGTTGAGGATGCTGACAGCGTTACCACAGGCACACCATATCTTGTCCAGCTTAGGGAGGTAGAGAACGCTGCGTATTGGGCTGGCACCGATGGCGTGATAGAAGACATCCCGTGGACTGGCATGGCTCACACCCTACAAGTTACCAACACAAATGTCATGGCACAAAATCAGAAAGTCTTATCCTAGAGTTGCTCATCCTGTGCTCTTTAACAAATTGACTTTTTCTGCTTACAACTGTTTAATGTCTATGTTACATTTTAAAGTATGTTTCTTCTTTTTTGTCATTTAGAGTCTGCAACCTTCAGAAAAAGACTTTTATTTTGGGTTGCTAACATAGCACAAGATCAGCGTCAATTATTTTCGGGCTGGTAATAATTTAGTTCTGCAAAACACTTATTCAGAGAGCACATTTTTTTCAATCAATGTCCCAATTAAAATTGAACAATTTGTATTTACAAATAGTGATTAAAAAAACAAGTATTTGTCAAGGTGAAGCTTGGGAAGAGCAACAAGACTTTCTAACTCAAAGGAAATGGCTACAAATAACCGAATCCCATTTTCACCATGTATTTTAACTTCCACAGGAAATCCAACAATATTTTTACTCAAGAGGACAGATGGGGGGGGGGGGGGGGGGGTTCTGATTTGTTTATTACTTCGGTTGGGGGGGGAGAGATCCAAAATCTAAACTGCAACATTATTGAAGAAAATTGTGCATTACGTTTTTTGTTTGGGGAGACCAGGGGATGGACATTTCTGGTTAAATTCTATGAAATCTCTGGGATAAATACTTGAAGATTGTGTAAACCCTGTAACTTCCATTTAAAACATTACAAAATGAATTTCTCTTGAAATTATTGTTGCTACACAAAACATTTCAAGTATGTGTTCTTTAACACAAATCTCAGCGATGGCTGATTACTAAAAAAAAAATGACTACATCACAGATATTGCACGCATGTTTTAATCATAATTTGGACTTACCTCAATAACAGCCAGTGTTCCATCTGCTAATCCAATGTATACATTCCTTGTTTGTGGATTGTAGACGATACTTAGAGGAGTGTCTCGTAACCTCTCAAACCAAAGCTCCTCCCTAAACAAAAATCAAATGCCATCAACAAAACTCTGCACAAATGTGCTAATCATCATGGTCACTTATCATTGACCTTTAGTCAATACATGTACCGGTACATGGTGCAACAAACAATTGCAGCAGGAATTGATCCTACCGTACCAGTGCTCTATCAACTGAGCTATTCACAGCAATGTTTGCAATGCTCCCAATCTGTCAATGTCTTTGCTCATGGGCACCAGTCAGGAGACATTAATAAATCGAATTTTGGCAGAGATCGTGCTTCAAGTCACAATGCTTGCAACATTCCTGAAAAGTAAGCAATAACACATGAAGCTAAGATAATCATCCTCAGGGCCCTGTATCCTCCGAGATTCTAGGCCAGATTTGGCAAGATTTTGGTGGACTGCAGACTGAACAAAAAAGTCTTAACAGGGTCTTAATGAGCAAATACTGCATAGCACGAGATTTTTAAGGATAAATACTTTTAACCAAACATACACAGTGAAAGGGATTATAATCAGGTTTCAAACAAATTATTAAAAATCAGCATAAATTTTGTTCATGAATTTCAAAATAAATCCAAGAACATGTAGTACACATTAAATTTATAGAAACATTACTCATCATAGAATTCTTTGGAGATATTTCCTGCCTATTCAATTATTCTTTTCAAGGTGTATCACATTTCTAGGATTATTCCATGACTGGATTTTTATCCTATGTTGTTTCTTTTTTCGTCTCTATGTGGGAGCCCCTGATAAGTCAATAGTTTAGCAACACAACTATATATACTTACTGAGTTCCGATACTGAATGCATACAAGAAATTTGAGACCGTTCCCAATAGTGCCATGTCAATGCCAGCCATGGTTAAACACACAATGCGGTTGTCCAACTAAACACAGAAGAAAAAACAATGAATGTGCGTTGATATCCACTAATTCCATCAGTTTGGCCAAATAATGTATTTATGATTTCACAGTACTGATTTATTTTTAGAAGACCCCCAGTTTTCAGCCGACCTGCCTGAGAATCCAGGCAGCACTGGATGTACAGTTTCGGACAATCCAGTGACTTTTCCATTAATCCTATGCACAAAATCCACACATTTTACTCATATTATGGTAGTGACAAATATTTGAATATTCAAAATATATGACCGATCATCCAAGATACAAAAATTTGTATTTTGTATTTGTTATTTTGTATATTGAAACCCTTTCTTTGTTTCTAATTTATTGCATTCTGGCAGTAGTCATCAATGAACATAATAAGCTCTTATAATGATTCCATACTAGTGCCATAATACAACTGACTCAGCCCAACTCATACAAGCTTATACAGTAACTTGTACCCTTATTCCATAGTTCTGTTTGATGCATTTGCCAATATCAACTCGTCCAACCCAACCCTGCCTCAACTCTCCACGGCAGACTAGTAAGTGACCTGCAAAGATAATGACAAAGCAAGGACTTTAATATGAGTTGTTGACTAATTGTCCTTGAGAGTCCATTGCAGGCACTGTACATGGAATTGAACTACTCAAAAGGCAAATACAGGATGTATTGCATGCACGCACTGCTTGGCTGCATGAATAGCACAGATTGTACACAACTAATTGTCATATGGATGTGTGCAGACCCTATTATCTTTGCCTGAGAGGAACACACCCAAATATGAGCGCACGATGGAAATGATTCTGTCAATAGCATTAACGGAGCTCTTTCACATATAATGTGCATTTCTGGGCTCTAAACCACATTTTCAACACGAGAATAGCTTCAGTATCATTAAAAAGTAGAATATACATGTAATACTCCACAAGACTACATCTTGAAAATGTGCAGATTTTGTGTCCAAGCGCATAATGAAATTTTGGATAACATTTGGTACTCAGAAATTGTGATCTGTCAATATTTTTTGTCAAGGTCTCTTCTGCGTATATGGGTAAGGTCTTCATATTCAAAAGTCATTGATATTGTATCCAACTATGGCAGATTTGATGTCTTCCATTGAGTTTATCAACATCTTCCTCCTAGACCTTAGGAAGGCTGCATGGAAGGTGGAATCATGCTCATACCTGAGTAGCACTCCACTGCACAATCCATCTTCAGATCCTGTACAAGACCGTCTTCCCCTTCACTTTGGAAGATGGGTGTGGCCGGCGCGAGACCTTCCTGTCTCTCAAACTCCTCCCTGGCTTTCTCCTGCTGCTCATAGACAGCTCGCAGGATGTTTATGTAGTGTTGCTGCTTTTGCTGGATCCAGGCCAAGGATGGGAAATTGTCGTTGCTGTCTCTAACAATCTACAAGGAATAAATGCACACACACACAAAGTTTTATGATGATAGTGATTGCTGAATGATATTTTGAGAAACTTGATGAAAATTTTTAGAGTACACCAATAAATAATGTAATGACACAGTCCCTGTATATGAAGACCTTAGTTGCAAAAGGGCTTATATCCATTTATATCAAAAATTAGTTTGAACCTGCAATGGTTAGGGTTTGACTAGGGCTACCAGGTAAAATAATCAATCTGTTCCAAAAGGGGTTTTCATACCACAGTAAAATCAGACTTTTGCCATGTAAAAGAACATAAATCCAATACAGTTTTTTGCATTTTTCTCTAAATTTGTCAAATATCTCGTAAGCCCTTTTGCAACTAAACTCTTCATATACAAAAAATGATTTGAAAGTAATGCTCATCAGGTCCTTCAAGCTAACTTCAGAAAAGTCTTAGATTCACGTCTTATTACATGAACCCAACTTCTGTTCTCTGTTCTCTGACTGTCAGTCATTGTTTTTTTTTTTGTGAAGGTGATAGTGATGTATTTCCTTGCTCATCACATTCATTTAATTATTTATGTTCAGGAGAAGGTAGAAATGGGTTCCTGGCTGCCCTGACCTGCAAATTTAAGTTGCAAAAGCACAAAGAAGAGGCCCATGAAAACTCTGCTGTCAGTGCTAATGGCACAACGGTACAGGATGAAGACCCAGACAACAGAACATTGACTGTAAGTAGGTACATGTACCATAAATGAACAATGTTTTTTCCCCAGAATCCAAGGTATGGGCTCCTGCATCTTCCCTCATTATTACGAGATGTATGAAGCTTCACCGCTTTGCGGGCACATTTTCGATTCACAGACGACCACACACATATTCACACACCGTCATGTTTTACTATACTTCTGGGACCCTTACTGTTCCCATCTTTTGTTGCCATAAGGTTTGTACACAAAAAGCTTTTGAGGATTGGGCCAAGGGTCATTGAGGTTATTGGCAATGTCCCAAGTCCTCAGTCATATTTAAATGATAACAGGATCAACCTTACGGATGGGGTTTAAGGGGTGCTTGCATTGTTCCCCTTTATCCCTGTTCTTTACAATTTCTCTTGTGGGGTATGGTCAGACAAAGACCAACATTTAGGGTACTATTGTTCCCTTGTGTGAGTACCCCACAAGTACCCTCTTGTAAAAACACAGTACAGCAGTGATTATAATATGAAACTCAGTCCAAAAAGTTGACGTAAAGCTGTGCATTATAGCACAGCACAAAATGTGTTTACCATTTCCCAGTAGTAGGGTTGTGCGGTTAGCAATGTCATAGGCCCTGTATGTAAGTCCCTTGTTTTGCCATGTGCTTTTTAGGTATACATAGGCCACAAAAGTGAATCCTTTTCTGTCTGTCTAAAATGGACCAAGCTTCACTTTTTCTAGATAAGACATTTTAAATGAGTTCACAGAAATACACATGCACATCAGAGAGTAACCAGACTCCAACCAGTCTCAAACATCATCATTAAACATAGTGTTAAATACTGGCCAAGCACAAATTTATTCCCATTTATAAATAACTTTTCGGTCAAAAAATCAAAACTTTTCGGTCCAAAAGTCAAAACAATGCAAAAATTATAAATTTCCAACGATTTGGTTCAACAAGTTTACTTGATGTTTTTTTAAACACCCCTCTTGCTATATTATGGTATGTCCATGTCATAAACACCTCCTTATATGGAGATTGGCGCTGCGTGATGTGGCGCAGAATGCAGCTGTATCGGTGTACTATGAATTAAGAATGACTATGAAATACTGACTCACTGGTTGTATTGCGCATGCCTACGTGAGTATTGTGAGCGTTCAACTAATAAAACGGTAACTAAAAAGCACCGGATTTCATAGGATTTCAAATTTCATGTGACACTCGAAAACTGTTTTAAGACCAGAAAACCGGCCACGTGACAGGCTCTCGACCATTAGGAATGGGTAAACTGTCTTGGGTATTTATGAATATGACATGAAATGATGCTATTATAAGATGGAATTTTGCGTTGGGGTGATATAAATCAAATTAGGTTTTGCCCTTCATGAAATGATGCTAGAATAGGGTAGTCTGAAAAGTCCAAAAGAAAAATATGGAATGTGTATGGGTACAGGGGGAGGGGGTGGAAACACAATGCCAGGCATACGGGGGGGGGGGGGGGGGTCCTAAAAAGTACTGCATGTACAGCCC